>NC_143587.1:107523727-108776227 GCF_048544385.1 Mastigoproctus giganteus | reverse complement strand
AATCCCCCATTATAAGACTCTCTGATTTACTGGCCCACTCTATTTCTCCGAACAGTTTCTTATTATACTCATCAGAGTCATTAGGCCTATAGCACACTCCTACTCTCAATTTTGATCTCCCAATGCTTATGTCACACCAAACTGACTCGACACTGCACTGTCCAGCGATGTCGACTGGCTTCACTTCCTTGGATTTTATGTATTTCTTAACTAATAGCATAACCCCTCCTCCCTTCCTATCCTGTCTATCTTTTCTGTAGACATTGTACTCCCCAAATTCCAGTTCTGCATTCCTTATATCTGTGTGACACCACGTCTCTGAAATCCCCACAATATCTGCCTTTGATGTTTTGAGCAATACCTCAAATTCATCTAATTTATTTACTAAACTCCTAGCATTGGTGTACACACAAGTATACATGCACCTGTTCTTTTTCTTAGCTACCCTAACACAACCCATGTGTTTACTTGTACCCCAATGATTCCCAGCAGTCTCTGAAATATCCTGCATCTTATTTTCCAGGCTGCGGCTCATTCCAATAGAAGCAGTGCAAGAATCACTTTCACCTCTGCCAGTGGCTACTGTTAATCTATTAGTCCTTGTATCCCCCCAATCTAGCAGTTTTCCGACCCACCTAACACTGCCTCGATAGCATCAGCAAACATTCTTGCACCCTTTCTATTTAAGTGTATTCCATCCCTGTAGAAGCAGTCTCTCCTGTTAACAAGTACAGACCAGGCTGAAAAAAATTCTACCCCTTGAGCCCTGCACAATCTTTCCAGGGCCGAATTGATTGACAGAGCTCTCATCATATACTCCCTCCTATCGTGTCTGGGCAGAATTGCAGACACTTTCAATTTCAACCCTAATTCACGGCTTTTTTTCATCAATGACCTGTACTTGTCAAAGTATAAGTAAATATATAAGTATAAATATATAAGTAAATATACTTGTCATATATAAGTAAAGAAATCCTTGCTGTTTTTCTTAGCATTCTTTGCCAAAGGTTTCTCATAATCTGCCTTCACCTGCCTAACCTCCTTTGTGATTTGATTACAGACTAGCTTATGTCTGCCATAGGCTTCTGTGTCCCCTGAAAATTTATGAACCCCAGGAACTCACATCATATCCAGCTCAGGATCCTGGGCTTGGCACACCCAGGATCCTGAGCTGGATATGATCATTATTCTCTTTCTTGGTGATTCCCTTCTACTTATGACTCTGACTCTCTCTCTCTCTCTCTCTCTCTCTCAGGGTAATTCATAAATTTTTTTTTTTGGCTAGTGCATCATAGGTTTGAGGCTTCCTTGCACCATATAGCTAATAATAATAATAATAATAATAATATGCATTGCAAGCATTTTTCTTCTCTGCCACGAGTCTCATTAGTTCATTTGACAACTATTTAGGCCTATTCCTTGAACAATAATTCTTAATAGGTATGAAACATTCACGATTACATCCTTCCTTGAATGCTTCCCACTTAGAATTTGTTGTTGGTAACATCATCAGTTGGTCCCATTGTACGGAATTTAAAAACTGTCTGAGACCACTGTAGTCACCTTTACGGAAGCAAAAACCCTTTCCTTTACCCCTGATGGTAATTATATCTTTAAGTAAATCCCATATCAGTAAAGTGTGATCACTGCCACCTAGTGGTTCCTTTATCTGCAAATTCTTAATACAACGAATGATCACTGCTGATAACCAGATCAACCCTCTGTGGTTGCCTCTCAAACATGCTGTTACAGAAAACAATCATCCAATAAATCCACAAAAGTCTTACAAATATAGTGTGCGAGTGAACAATCTACAAGTTCCAGTCAATATCTGGGAAGTTAAACTCCCCCATTATAAGACATTCTGATTTACTAGCCCACTCTATTTCTCTGTACAATTGTTTGTTGTACTCATTCGAGTCATTAGGCGTATAACACACTCCTACTCTTATTTTTGCTTTCGCAGTGCTTATGTCAAACCAAACTGACTCAACACTGTATTGTCCATCTATATCAACCAGATGCACTTCTTTTCATTTTATGTTTTTCTTAATTAATAGCATAACTCCTTGTCCCTTCCTGTCCTGTCTATCTTTTCTGTGTACATTGTGCTCTCCAAATTCCAATTCTGCATGCCCAATATCTGTGTGACACCACGTCTCTGATATCCCAAAAATATCAGCCTTTGATGTCTTGACCAACACTTCAAATTCATCAAATTTATTTGCTATACTTCTAGCATTGGTATACATGCACCTATTCTTATTCTTAGTTACTCTAACACATCCCATATACCCACCTGTTTCACGATGACTGCTATCAGTCCCTGAAACTCCCAGCACCCCTCGCTCCAGGTTGCTGCTTATTCTAATAGAAGTAGTGCAAGAATCACCTTCACCTCTGCCTGCGGCTACTTTTAACTTTTTAGTCTATGAATCGCCCCCCAAGCTAGCAGTTTTCCGACCCACCTAACACTGCCTCGATAGCATCAGCAAATATTCTTGCACCCTTTTTATTTAAGTGTATCCCATCTCTGTAGAAGCAATCTCTCCTGTTAACAAGCACAGATGATGCTGAAAAAAATTCTACCCCACGAGCCTTGCACATTCCCTCCAGGGCCGAATTGATTGACAAGGCTCTCATCATGTACTTCCTCCTATCGTGTCTGGGCAGAATTTCAGACCCTTTGTAATTTAACCCTAACTCACGACTTTTTTGCAACATTGACCTGTACTTGTTAAGTAAATCTGCAGATCTCCTACTCTTAATGTCATTGGTACCAACATGTAAAACAATATAAGCCTTTGTGCCCTTAAAGGATGATATAAGTTTCACAACACCATCAACTTTTGCCCCTGGCAGAAATACCCTGGTCCTATTCCATCTATCCTTTTTACACAATATATTAGCCATCTTCCTGACAATAGCGTCACCAACAATAACTAGTTCCTTTGGGACCAGTGCATTCTGCCTTAGAGATTGCCGCTATGTTGCCCGATGCACAATTGTAAGCTCTGGCGTTGAGTTGGGCAGCTGAGAGCGTGACGTGCCCCTCATATTAATTTCTTCGAGGGCATCTACCCTAAACCTCAAGCTCTCATAGACACCCATTAGAATGCTGAGTTGATGCCTAATTTCTAGACACTCTCTGCACCTGGCACACACACACACACACAAAGACCTTCTTGGCTAGATCATAATGGCATGGTGGGCCATAAAATCTCCCCCCCACCTTCAATTCATGTATTATAAGCCTCAATTTGCATAATATCTAATCATGAAAGCATGTAAGAGTGCATCCCTCATGCAAATTGGGAGGTTTACAATGCTAAACTAAGTCTATCACATTTTTTTAAATATTTTTCATAGCTGAGAAGATAATTTATGGGTATAATATATATTTATTGAAAACTGCAAATAATTATACAGCTCACACATTAAATATCAATAAAGTCAGTTATAGTAAATAAAATATCTTTTACCAGTCGCATAGAGCATTCAATCTAACAGGAGCAAATGAGCTGTAGCGATTGAGATCAATAAAATCCTTTCCAGTAGAACCTGCTGTTCTTTTCAATGACTGGATCCAGTTTCTAGCTTCGTCCTCTGTCCAAAATTTAAGATGCAAGTCTCTAAGTGGAATATAATTATCATAATATTAAGATTATTGTGCACACTTTCCTTATCAATTTCGATGAACTGTATATTACAGTGATATAAATTATAAATAATTGAATACAACACACAAATCAATGAACCATGGAATTTATATTTTCATAAAAACACAAAATTAAAAATTCAAATTATAGCTAATAATTATCTTTAAATCTTCAGTACTTGTTCTTTTATATTTAATGTACCTCTTTGAGATAAAAATGAATGCCAACTATCTATTTCATTTCTTTTACTCTTTAAATTTACTCTATCATAATTATAATCTACACTAAGGAAAAGAAACAACTAAAACAACACATTTCAATTTTATACTACAGATCTTTTATGAGTGAACCAAAATCTGCTACCATTCTTCAGCACCATTACTCCATAAACAAGCACAGTATTGCACACATTACTCCTTAAACAAGCACACTTTTGAGACTGTTTTGTATTTTAATTATTATGATACACATTAAGTTCTTAAAAATGTGAAGAACTTTTTAAGTGAATCTCTGTGTTAGAGATTCATTTAAAAGTTTCCTATTTTAAATTAATTTTCAAAAATGAAAACTGTTCCTACATCTCTAAATTGAATAAATCCTTTTTTATTTTCAATGTTCTACTGTAAGTACTATTTATGCAGTTCTCAAAACAGTTTATGAGATGCTGATTATTTACTTCAGTATGTACAAATCTAGCACCTAGAAATTTGAAATATATCATGATTACCAGATCAGTTCTCTTGAATACCAAGGTAACTAAGAAAACTGTGTTTTTATAAGGATTACTGTATATGGGTAACAGTCATCCCAGAATAACATATCAACTGAACAGTACCACACTCAACAAGGTGAAGAACAAAAAATCATACCTAGAAGTAACTGTACAGTCCAACATTAAGTTCTCTGCACAGTGTGGACAGGCTACTAGGACAACTCGTAGTGTTCTGCAAGATACAGGAATTTTTGCCAGCAGGGACAAGGAGGTGATTATTCTGTTGGATAAGTGAATTGTTATGCTACATTCTGAGTATAGCATACAGGTTTAAGGCAAAGGAGTATTCAGAGAAGAGTGAGTAAACAAGAAAGAAAAAATTAAGATTTTTTTTTTCCAGTTCTGCAGTAGGGCTTGGAAACTAGGCAAATACAAAGGAAACCTGACTGAACTCTTTAAGACTTTCAATGGATTGAATATATAAAGTGATATAAATTTAAAGCGAAATAAAGAAAGAATAGTTGCAGAATACATTTGCAAAATTTGCTTTCAGACAGAGAGTAATTGATTGCTGAAACAAACTTCCACCTGATAGTAGCAGTAATAGGAATATGATGCAAGAAAGCAAGAGCTTATACAGCATCAGCCCAAAAAAAAAAAAAAAAAAAAACCTCTTCACCCATCTGCTCACTCCAAATGTTTGTCTAGTTCAGCCTTACATTTATTTAAACTATCAACTTCCACAACAACAACAGATGGAAGTCTGTTCCAGCAATCAACTACCAGTTGGCTAAAGATAAACTTCTGCACATTCTATTCTACAACTGTTTTTCCCCAATTTGAATCTATGCCCCCTCAGGTTCTTAGTCTGGAAGTATCCCATCAGCATTGAGCCTGCTCAAACCATTCAAGGCCTTATACACCTCAATCAGACACCTTGCAGGTGCCTAGCCTCCAGATGCTGCAACTTGCAGAACTTAAGCCTTTCTTCATAAGCACACCCCTTTGTTGCTCTAACCAACCTTGTTGCCCTTTGCTGTACTCTACATCCTTCCTAAAATGAGTAAAAATCCTAAAAATCCTTCCTACTCAAGATGTGGCCTGACCATTGCTTTATACAAAGGATAATCACCTCATTGTCTCTGCTAGCAAAATTCCTATATATCATTGACAAACTCCATGACCTGCTCTGGCAGGCCGACCAGGCTAGCCAGGTGGGTAATAGTGCCTGCGTAGCAACCCAAAGGTCGCGGGTTCGAATCCTGTCTCGGGCTTAGATCAGAGCAAAATGCAAAAACTTTTGAAGGTGCATTATGGCCACAGAAGCCGATGCGCCACCAACTAAAAAAAAAATGCTCTGGCAGCATGTCTGCACTGCTCAGAGAACTTCATATCTGACGGCACAATTACCCACTGGACTTTTTCATTCTCCACTTCCCTGAGTGTAGTATCACAGGGTTACTGCTACCCATATGCAGTACTTTGCATTTGTCAATGTTAAACTTTCAGTTGCCATTTCTCGGCCTATCAGCTTATATATCATTCAACTAAAAAAATATATATATACACTTCTCCCATCCAAACCCTCCAAGAATTTGTTTAGTTCTTCCTTGAATTTATTCAAACCTTCCACTTCCACAACGATAGATGGAAGCCTGTTCCACAATCAACCACCCGCTGGCTGAAGGCAAACTTCCACACATCTATCCTGCAACCATCCTTCCTCAACTTAAATTTATGCTCCCTCATGTATGTAGTCCCAGCAAGAAGAATGCCATTCACATTCAGCTTACTCAAGCCATTAAAGGCCTTAAACACCTCAATCAGATCACCCCTAATCTTTTTTAAAGTGATACCTCCAGACCTGCATACAATTCTCAAAATGTGGCTGTTACATGGCCTTGTACAAAGGGATAATCACTTCCTTATCCCTGCTAGCAAAGTTTCTGTGATTTCAATGATTTCTTTGATATCATTAACAAAACCCCATGTCTACACTGCTCAGAAAATTTTATATCTGACTGCACAATTATACCTAGGTCCTTTTCATTTTCCACTACACTGAGTTGGAAAATGAAAAAGACACAGTACCACACAGTTTATAAGTTAATCTGAGATTACTGCTCCTATATGCAGTACCTTGCATTTGTCAATTTTAAACTTCAACTGCCATTTCTCTGCCCACTGACCCAATTTTCCTAGATCTTGTTGCAGTAGCTCACCACAATTACTGCTCAAAACCACTCTGCCAAACGCTGTATTATTTTCAAACTTTGACATTAAACCTGATATACCTTCATCAATAGCATTAATAAATATTGAAAAAAAAAAAAAAAAAAAAACAATGGGTCCAGTACTGAACCCTGGGGGACTCCACTAACAACATTAGTCCATGCACAGCAGTGCACATTTAAAACCACTCCTCTCTGTCTTCTTCCCTTTATCCAGAGCAGCAACTTTCCTTTAATGCCATATTGCTCCAGTTTCTGCAGCGGTCTTTTATGTGCAACACTATCACAAGCCTTCCTGCAATCTAAGTATAAGATGTTAAAATAATTTTTTTGCATCCAGTTCCTTGGTCACTGCATAGTAACTTTAGTAACCTATCAGATTGGTTAGACAAGACTACCCATTAACAAATCCATGCTGTGACTGCAGTATAACTACATTCCTGCCCAGATGGTGCTGCATTACTTCTTTAACCAATGACTCCATTATTTTCACTGGAGCAAATGGTAAGCTAACATGTCAGTAATTATTTGTGTTACCTTTTGAACCTACTTTATGAACTGGGGATGCATTCGCACATCTCCAGTCCATAGGGACTTCCCCTGAATCTAAGGATGCTTTCATAATTATGCTAAAGCCTTGCTTATCTCCTTTGCTGCTTCTGTTAATATGATTGGATAGGTCCCATCCACCACAGCTGCCTTTTCTTATTCAGCTTCAAAAATTCCTCTTCCACTTTCCTTTCAGTTATCAGTGCCTCCGTAGCCAGGTGGGCAGGAGTGGCAGTACATAGCACACGCTTCTTGATTAGACCGGGGTTCGAGCCCGTGACCACCAAATACAGAGGATGTGGAAAGGTCAGGGAATGACCACCGCATATCCCCAGAGCAATATGGCCTTCGTTGCTAATGCTCCTAAAAACCAAATAACAACAACAACCTTTCAGTTATCATAAACTCATTTAACTCCCCATTGGAGCTGGATAAACTTCTGGCATCCCTTACCCTAAAGATCCTCATGTGTGAAGGTAGATTAAAAATATGTATTCAATTTCTCAGCAACCTGAGCATGGTTATCAACAGTTAAACCATTGACATAAAGTGGCCCAATGTGATTCAAACCCTTCCTTCTACTCTTAATATAAGCATAGAAGTCTTTGCCAGAGACTTCTCATAATATACCCTAGATTGCCTAAATTACAGAATTTATATCTATCATAGGCTTCTCAATCACCTGATAAGTTATATGCATCCCATGCACTTTTCTTCTTTGCCACTTGTCTCAATAAGTTCATCTGACATCCATTTCAGTCTAAGGCTGAACAGTATTTCTTCGTTGGTGTGAAAAGACTAGTAGCTTCTATGAGTACTTCCCTGAATGTTTCCCATTTAGAATTTGCTGTTGGTAACATCATCAGTTAGTCTCATTGCATACAATTTAAAACTATCTGAATCCTCTGTAGTCACCCTTATGAAAGCAAAAGCCTTTCCCTTTAGTCTTGACAGGAGTTATGTCTTTAATTAAATTCCACATTAGTACACTGTGATTACTGCAACCCAGTGGATCATTTAACTGCATATTCTTAATGCATGTAGAATTACTGCTGATAACCAGATCAAGAGTATTGCTTCCTCTTGTTGCATCTCTAACATGCTGTTGTGGAAGTGGGCAGCTTGAATAAATTTAAGGATGATTAGACAAATTGTTAAGTAGGGATGTACAAAGAGGGGAGTATTTTTTTTTTTTTTTTTGCTGCATAACCTTGCTTCTCTGCATCATTAGTCACCGCCAATACTAATAACTCTGGTCTGCATTTTAAGAAAATTTTCGCTGATGTTTTACTGCTGATAAGACATCTGAACTATGTTTTTATTAGAAATTTCAAATTAACTTGAAATTTGTTCTCACTTCAGAATTTTTTACACTAAAAAAATTAAAATACTGGTGAAGATTTTACAAATAGGTTATTTTATATAAAAATATTGATAAATATAAATAAAAATACAAATATAAAAGGAGGTTACATCTACTTATCAAGCAAAGATAGCTGACAAGCTAGATTTCTCATACACCAGACTTGGGTTTAACTTGCACTTTTTTGATTTCCTAAGGCTGCTAATTTTAGTGGCTCTTGCTCTTTTTTGCATCCATCATACTGACATTCCATCCTGCTTGGTACTTTTTTTCCGAAGGACGAGGATGACAGTGATATTAAGCTCTCTGAGCAGCTCTTGGACAATACCAAAATAGCAAAGAAATGGTTGGCAGTCTGACAGGTTATACAAATTTTCCAATTGTTGCTCAAAAATGTATGTCTGTGTAGGGTGGTCTGGCAAGAACTTCAGTTCAAAAGTATATTGTAGTGACAACTGCTTTCATTAGGATGACAGAGGTGGCTCGGTTGCTTCAATATATAAACTCTGGACAGGGAATATTCTAAATACTCCAGTAGCAATGTAAATGGCTTGAACTGGATCTAGCCATCAAAGTATGCTGTTTCTAGCAGATGCGTACACTTGAGACCCATAATCAATTTAAATCATACAAGTGTACAACAGAGGTGGAGTAAAAAGTGGCAATTTGCTATCCAATTATTGATTGAAATGGCATGTAAGAGGTTCACAAAATTGTGCATTTTGTCCACAGTTGGACATGTGGTAGGAATATCACTTACTATCAAAGCACAAGCCTTGAGAATTTTGTCTTGAGTGCTAATGGAATGATGTTTTGTCCAAGCTTGAGTTCAGGTTCAGTCTGAAGGCGAGTCCTTGTTTGTGACAAAAGCATAAGTAGTTGATCTTCAGAGAGAAGAACATGAAACCTTTAGCCATTGTCTCAAGATAAGAAGGTTCATGGCTTGTTGCAATTGCCTTTTGATGGTGCTCATATTACATGAACAAGATGTAATGGCAAAATGATGTAAGAAAGCAAGCTTATATAGTATAAGCAAAAAAAAAAAAAAAACAATTCCCACTTCACCTATCCATTCCCTCCAATAGTTTGTCTAATCCTTCCTTGAATTAATTTATACTATCAACTTCCACAACAACAGGTTGAAGTTTGTTCCAGCATTCAACTACCCACTGACTAAAGGAAAACTTCCGTACATGTATCCTGCAGCTATCCTTCCTCAATTTGAAGTTGTTCCCCCCTCTCATGTGCATAGTATGAGAAACAGGAAGAATCCCATCAGCACTGGGCTTGATCAATCCATTCAAAGCCTTAAAACTTAATCAGATCACATCACAGGCCCAATCTCCAGATGCTGCAATTTGCAGAACTGAAGCCTTTCATGGTAAGGGCACCCCTTTGTTCCTTTCACTAGTCTTATTGTCCTTCTCTGTATTCATTCCAGCAGTTCTACATTCTTCCTAAAATGAAGCCTCCAGATCTGTATGCAGTACTCAAGATGTAGCCTGACCATTGCTTTATACAATGGGATAATTGCCTCCTCATTGACAAAACTCCATGAGCAGTCTCTGCAGCCTGCACTACTCAGAGAACTTCATATCCAACTGCCAAATTATCTGCAGGTCATTTTCATTTTCCATTAGCATAAGTGCAACACCACACAGTTGGTATTACCCTGGGGTTACTGCTATCCACATGCAGTACTTTGCATTTGCCAATGTTAAACTTTCTCAGCTCGTCTGCTTAACTTTTCTTGATCCTGTTGCAGTAGCATACCATCATTACTTCATTAACCATCCTGCCAACTTGGACATTTTAGCCTGATATGCCTTCATCAAGATTACTGAGATGGTTCTGTTTTCATTTCCCATTCTGTTAAAGGTTGGTTGTAGTACTCACAGTTATTTGAAGAAAACTTCAAATGTTGCTTTTGAGTTTTTTGCCAGAAACTTGGGGGTGGGGGGAGAAGATGCTTTGGTAGACACTTGAGCAAATATCTCCCCTAGATTATCCATGGTTTTGGAAATGGTGGAAACTGAGTTGATGTCTTTAGAATTGAAATTGCTGCTGCTTGGACAATACTTTCATTTCTCATTCTGTTAAAGGTTGGTTGTAGCACTCAGTTATTTGAAGACAACTTCAAATGTTGCTTTTCAGCTTTTTGCCAGAAACTTGGGGGACGGGGTGGAGATGCTTCGGTAGACACCTTAGCAAATGTCTCCCTTAGATTGTCCATGGTTTTGGAAATGGTGGAAACTGAGTTGATGTCTTTAGAATTGAAATTGCTGCTGCTTGGACAATACTTTCTGTGATGTACTTAACTGTGTGATCAATCTTCCACCATGGTATCCTCAATGGGCGGCATGGTCTCCTGTTACAAAGAGTGGATATCACAGGGAAGTGATTGCTTCGATAAAAGTCTTCAACCTCTCATGTATGCACAGGGAAGAGAGAAGGGGGCAGAGAGAGAGAGAGAGAGAGAGAGAGAGAGAGAGAGAGAGAGAGAGAGAGAGAGAGAGAGAGAGAGTGATCACAAGAAGTGTACAAGCAGGCATGTGAATAGTATCAGAACCCATATTTAGAATGGCCAGGTCATTGTTTTCGAGCATACACTCTATAGACTGACCCCTTCCAATGATGGCATCACTAACCTACAGCATTATGTCCATTGAAATCACGCAGTAATAGAAAAGGGACGACATTGCTTAATGGAATCATCAAGGTCTGCCTGGGTGGGATGTCATTCCCAGATAGCAAATAGATGCTGCAAACAGTTAAGAGAAACTCTACTGTTAGATGAACTGCTACCACGTCTAAGTTGGTAGTAAGTAGTATAGCTTGAAAAGGCATATTATTATCCACAAGAATGGTGATTTCTCCATGGGCATGTCCATTCCCAGCTCTGTGTTTGTGAATAACTGAACAGTTACCCAAGTCTTCCACTGTTGCACATGGAAGACTGCTGCACAAATTGGAGCAGTGTGGCATTGGAGGCAAATTGCTGCTATGGATAAGGGTATGGTTGAGTGGCAGAAGACAGAGAGTGGTAATCAATGGACACTGCTCAATGTGGACTAATGTTATTAGTGGAGTTCCTCAAGGTTCAGTGTTGGGTCCGTTGTTGTTTTCGGTGTTTATGAATGATATTGATGATGGGATATCAAGTTTAATGTCCAAGTTTGCAGATGATACAAAGGTTGGCAGGGTCGTTAAGGACAATACTGACGCTATGCTGCTGCAACAGGATCTGGAAAGGTTGAACAGATGGGCTGAGAGGTGGCAAATGAGGTTTAACATCGGCAAATGTAAAGTGCTGCATATGGGAAACAGTAACCCCAGAGCAACGTATCAACTCTGCGGTACTACACTGACAGTGGTGGAGAATGAAAAGGACCTGGGGGTAATTGTGCAGGCAGATATGAAGTTCTCTGAGCAGTGCAGACGAGCTGCAAGAGTAGCTCATGGTGTCTTGTCAATGATATACAGGAATTTTTCTAGCAGGGATAAGGAGGTGATTATTCCCTTGTATAAGGCAATGGTAAGGCCACATCTTGAGTACTGTATACAGGTCTGGAGGCCTCATTTCAAGAAGGATGTAGAGCTGCTGGAACGGGTACAGAGAAGGGCAACAAGATTAGTAAATGGAACAAAGGGTTGCTCTTACGAAGAAAGGCTTAAGTTTTGCAAATTACAGAGTCTGGAGACTAGGCACCGGCGAGGTGATCTGATAGAGGTGTATAAGGCTTTGAATGGTTTGAGCATGCTCAATGCCAATGGGATTCTTCATCTTTCTCAGAATAATCACCTCAGAGGGCATAAATTCAAATTGAGGAAGGACGGATGTCGGATAGATGTGCGGAAATTTGCCTTTGGCCAGCGGGTGGTTGGTTGGTGGAACCGACTTCCATCACTTGTTGTTGAAGTTGATAGCCTAAACAAATTTAAAGCTCAACTGGACAGGTATTTCGAACGAACGGAGGGGTGAAATGGGAGTGGGTTTTTTTTTTTTTTTTTTTGGCTGATGCTGAATAAGCTTGCTTTCTTGCATCATATGCCCCTGCTAATGCTAATGCTAATGCTAAGTCTCCTGTAAGTTCCTGTAAGAAAAAGCAGGAGGGCCTTGATGTCTTCACTATTTTGACAGAATCCATGGCAATTCCATTGTAAGACTTTGAATTTATTTTTATTTTTTGAGTCCATCTGATAGCTTCTGAAAGGCTATGGGCTTTGTTTTCTCAGTCCTGGATATGTTTTTCTTTGGAAAGAAACACTGACATGTGTCCATTTGTTCTTCTGTAAAGAGTACCAGGACTGAGTTGCCTGGTATTTCCTTAACCTCTACATCTATTATTTCTTTTACTGCAGGTGGTTCTTCTGGTTTTTTTGCCATTTCTTTACCACTTTGTTTTGGTAGTGTGGAGCATTAGGAGGTACTGATATTGGAGTGGCAGCTAAATGTTTTGTAGGTGGGCATATGTGGGCTCAATAACTAGCATTCAATGGGAGTGAATGATTCTCTTAGTGGAACAGTCATATCAGTTTGCATCTCAATAAAATGCTTTTTGCAACTTTCCACATATGTTGAATTATTGCTATTTACTTTTTATTACTGGCTTCACCACTTTTCTTGCCTCCTGATAAGATATGTTCAGGTCTGGTTTGAGAATTTGAATCTCTTTTTCCTCCTTCCACTGCCGACATGCTCTTAAGTACACAGGATATTCTCCTTGACAGTTAATGCATACGGGTTTTGTAGCCGAACATCCCATAATTTCATGTTTCTTTGCACCATATCAAACACAGGCAAGGGCACCACAACAGGCCATTTGCGAGTGTCCATATTTTTGACAGTTGAGGCATCGTAAGGAATTTGGTATGTATGTACAGGCTTACCTCGCTTTAAGGCGCTTTGCTAATATGCCGCTTTTCAATTATATTCATGTTTATTATTTTCAGCACTTGCCTTGCTCTTAAGGGGGTTTTTGGTGGTGACGTGCACATCAGCTGACTCTGAGCTGAATCGAGCAAGTCGACCGGCACCACTTTGTTACTCGTGCTCAGTCTGTTTACAGCATTTGTGCACTTTGACTCAGTGTTGCATTCTGGCAATTTTCAAAATTTTTCAACTTTCAATTTTTCAAACTTATTACTTGTGTTATTGTTATTATTGTAATTATTAATTACAGTACAATGACCCCTAAGTGTAGTGCTAGTGAAAAGAAGAGTCACAAGCCTCTTATTTTAAATCAAAAGCTAGAAATAATTAAGCTTAGTAAGAAGGGCATGTTGAATGCCGAGATAGGCCAAAAGCTAAATTTGGTGTGCCAAACAGTTAACACAGTAGTGAACTCAAAGGAGAAGTTCTTGAAAGAATTAAAAGTTCTACTCCAGTGAACATGAAAGTGATAAGAAAGCAAGACAGTCTTATTGTCGATATGGAGAAAGTTTTAGTGGTCTGGATAGAAGATCAAATCAGCCACAATGTTCCTTTAAGCCAAGGCCTAATCCAGAGCAAGGTCCTAACTGTCTATAATTCTATGAAGGCTGAGAGAGACAAAGCAGCTGCAGGAGAGAGAGAGAGAGAGGTTTGAAACTAGCAGAGGTTGGTTCATGAGGTTTAAGGAAAGAAGCCATCTCCACAACATAAAAGTGAAGCAGCTAGTGCTGAGATGTAGAAGCTGCAGAAAGCTATTCAGATGACTAGCTAAGGTAATTGATGAAGTTGGCTACATTAAGCAGCAGAATTTCAACGTTGACAAAACAGCCCCATATTGGAAGACGATACCATCTAGGACTTTCATAGCTAGAGAGGAGAAGTCAATGCCTGGCTTCAAAGCTGCAAAGGATAGGCTGACTCTCTTGTTGGGAGTTAATGCAGCTGATGACTGCAAGTTGAAGCCAGTGCTCATCTACCATTCTGAAAATCCTAGGGCCACCTCAAGACTTATGATAAAGCTAGCCTGCCTGTGTATTACAAATCAAACAACAAAGCCTGGATGACAGCAGATCTGTTCACTATGTGGTTTACTGAATATTTTAAGCCTACTGTTGAGGTCAACTGCTTAGTAAAAAAAATTCCTTTCAAGATATTACTGATTAGTGACAATGCACCTGGTCACTAAGAGCTCTGATGGAGATGTACAAAGAGGTTAATGTTGTTTTCCTGCCTGCTAACATAACATCTATTCTGCAGCCCATGGATCAAGGAGTAATTGCTGCTTTCAAGTCCTATTATTTATGATGGACATTTGTTAATGTTATAGCTGCCTTAGATAGTGTTACCTCTGATGGGTCTAGGCAAAATAAACTGAAAGCCTTCTGGAAAGGATTTACCATTCTAGATGCCATTAAGAACATTTGTTATTCATGGGAAGAGGTAAAAATATCAACATTAAAAGGAGTTTGGAAGAAGTTGATTCACACCCACACGGATAACTTTGAAGGGTTCAAGACTTCAGTGGAAGAAGTGACTGCAAATGTGGTGGAAATGGCAAGAGAACTGGAAGGCTTTGAGAGGATTAACGTCAATTTTTAAAGTTCTACAGCGGGTAAAATACTATCAAACAGTATAGCATGCTACAGAGAAATCCTTCGCAAAAGGAAGCATCAGTCAATGAGGCAAAGTTATTTGTTGTCTTATTTTAAGAAGGTGCCACAGCCACCCCCAACTTTCAACAGCAAGTAGCGCTACCATTCAACATCAAGGCAAGACTCTCCACCAGCAAAGGGAATAAGGTTCGTTGAAGGCTCAGATGATGAAGCTCCACTATCTCCTTCAGCTTTCTTTCCATAATTGCTTCTAAAATGTTTATTCGTCAGTCATAATAATCAAAGGACAAAAACATTTTAAGGTTAGCAACACAGAACTGTAGCATTTTTTTTATTTATTGTTTTTACTTTTGTATCATTTTTTTTTTAATCCTAATGCTATTGCACACTTAATAAATGATAGTGTAAATATGTTTTTAGGCTTTTATTTGCACTGTAACTGAAAAAAAGGCTGTGATTCGCTTTATGGCGGTGGTCTGAAACCTAACTCGCCGTATTAGCTAGGTATGCCTATATGTATATTTAAAATGGTAATTCAATTTCCTAATTGAATTACCATTTTAAATCTCATGATGTCATTGTTTGCTCAGATCGTGTCAATTAAATTATTCTTGTAGAGATGAAATCCTTTTTTTACACATTCCAGCTTAAAATTTCATCTTTTATGTAACCCTTGGTTTTCCATCAATACGCTAAGGCTCAAGATAAGAATATTGCCTATTACAAGTAGCTTGCATCCAAACCTCCAGTTCATTTTCTGCCTACACCAAAGCTTGCAACAATTGTAAAGCAGTTATTAATCAGTTTAAACAGACTAAGATAGAAAACTTGCTTCTTGTCCAAATGGTAGATGAAGATTCTTGTCTCTTGCCAAAGGTGTTAGCCACCTCTACTCCCACCTCTGTTAAAACCGGATGGTTCTATCATCACCTCAGGTAAAGAAAAAGCCAGCCTGCTAGCATCTTACTTTTCTTCTATCTCTTGTATCGATAATCTTGGTAAACCACTTCCTACCATTCCCAGCACACTCCATTCAATGTCTCCTATGGTCTTCTGCTGGAAATTTGTTCATATCCAGCCAGATCCCAAAAAGGGTAAGAAATCCCTCCCATCCAATTATCATTCCATTGCACTTACTTCTACTCTAGCATTAGCATTAGTTTAGGCATATAATGCAATAAAGCCAACTTATACAGTATCAGCCAAAAAAACCCCTTCACATTTCACCCATCCAGTCACTCTCTAAATGTTTGTCTAGATCAGCCTTAAATTTATTTAAGCAGCTATAAACTTCCATAACAACAGATGGAAATCTGTTCCAGCAATAAACTACCCACTGGCTAAAGGCAAACTTCCGCACATCAATTCTACAACTGACTTTCCTCAATTTGAATTTATGCCCCCTCAGGTTCTTAATCTGAGCAAGCAGAAGTATCCCATCAGCATCGAACCTGCTCAAACTATTCAAGGCCATATACACCTTGATCAGATCACTTCCCAGGTGCCTAGTCTCCAGATGCTGCAACTTGCAGAACTTAAGCCTTCCTTCATAAGTGCAACCCTCTCACCAATCTTGTTGCCCTTCTCTGTACTTGTTCTAGCAACTCTACATACTTCCTAAAATGAGGCCTCCAGACCTGTATACAGTACTCAAGGTGTGGCCTGACCATTGCCTTATACAAAGGGATAATCACCTCGTTGTCTCTGCTAACAGAACTCCTATATATATCATTGACAAAACTTCATGACATGTTCTGGCAGCCCATCTGCACTGCTCAGAGAACTTCATATCTGACTGCACAATTACCTCCAGGTCTTTTTCATTCTCCACCTCCCTGAGGGTAGTACCACAGAGTTGGTATGTTTCTCTTGGGTTACTGCTACCCATATGGAGTACTTTGCATTTGTCGTTACACTTCAGTTGCCACTTCTCAGCCAATCTACTTAACTTTTCTAGATTCCGTTGCAGTAGCACACTATCTTCACTTTCATTAACAACCCAGCCAACCTCTGCATCATCTGCAAACATGGACATTAAGCCTGATATATATTCATCGATAAAACATTGAAAAATATACAAAACAAGAATGCGCCCAGCACCAAACCCTGTAGAACTCTATAATAACATAAGTCCATGTAGAGCAGTGTCCATTTATTACAACTCTCTGCCATCTTCCACTCAACCATCCCTTTATCCATTGCAGTAACCTGCCCTTAATGCCATACTGCTCCAATTTGTAAAACAGTCTTCCATGTGCAACAGTATCAAAAGCTTTCCTGAAATCCAAGTATATGATATCAAAATTATTTTCTGCATCCAGTTCCTTTGTGACCACATTGTAGTATCCAATCAAATTGGTCAGACACGACTTCCCCTTAACAAACCCATGCTTTGTCTGAGCTATTACTGCTTTCTTGTCTAGGTGATCCTGTATCACCTCTTTAACCCGTGACTCCATTATTTTCCCAGGAACAGAAGTTAAATTAACAGGTCTATAATTATTTGTGTCACCATTTGAACCCCCTTTGTGAACTGGGGATGCATTTGCACTTCTCCAGTCCATGGGGACATCCCCTAACTCTAAGGATGCTTTCATAATTATGGCTAAGAGTTTGCTTACTTCCCTTGCTGTCTCCTTCATTAAAACTGGATAGCTTCAATCTGCTCCAGGTGCTTTTTTTATGTTTAACTTCATCAATTTCTCCTCCACTTTGCTCTCAGTTATTACAAAATCACTTAGCTTCCTGTTAGAGTTTGATAAATTCCTGGCATTCCCCTTCTTGAATAACTCCTCATGTGTGAATGTAGATGCAACATACTCATTCAGTTTATCAGCTACTTAGCATTAGCATTAGTAGAGGCATTTGATGCAAGAAAGCAAGCTTATGCAGCATCAGCCAAAAAAAAAAAAAAAAAAAAAAAAAAAACCACTTCCACTTCACCCCACTGTTCGTTCAAAATACCTGTCCAGCTGAGCCTTAAACTTATTTAGGCTATCAACCTCTACCACAAGGGATGGGAGTCTGTTCCACCAACCAACCACCCACTGGCTAAAGGCAAATTTCCGCACGTCTATCCTACATCTGTCTTTCCTCAATTTGAATTTATGCCCTCTCAGGTGATTTTTCTGAGCTAGAGGAAGAATCCCATCAGCATTGAGCATGCTTAAACCATTCAAGGCTTTATACACCTCTATCAGATCACCTCGCTGGTGCCTAGTCTCCAGACACTGTAATTTGCAAAACTTAAGCCTTTCTTCGTAAGAGCACCCCTTTGTTCCATTCACTAATCTTGTTGCCCTTCTCTGTACTCGTTCCAGCAGCTCTACATCCTTCTTGAAATGAGGCCTCCAGACCTGTATACAGTACTCTAGGTGTGGCCTGACCATTGCCTTATACAAGGGAATAATCACCTCCTTATCCCTGCTGGAAAAATTCCTGTATATCATTGACAATACTCCATGAGCTACTCTTGCAGCCCGTCTGCACTGCTCAGAGAACTTCATATCTGCCTGCACAATCACCCCCAAGTCCCTTTCATTCTCTACCACTGTCAGTGTAGTACCACAGAGTTGATACGTTGCTCTGGGGTTGCTGTTTCCCATGTGTAGTACTTTACATTTGTCAATGTTAAACTTCATTTGCCACCTCTCGGCCCATCTGCTCAACCTTTCCGGATCCTGTTGCAGCAGCATAGTGTCAGTAGTGTCCTTGACAACCCTGCCAACCTTTGTATCATCTGCAAACTTGGACATTAAGCTTGATATACCATCATCAATATCATTTATAAATACAGAAAACAATAATGGACCCAACACTGAGCCCTGAGGGACTCCACTAATAACATTAGTCCACGATGAGCAGTGTCCATTGATTACCACTCTCTGTCTTCTCCCCCTCAACCACCCCTTTATCCATAGCAGCAATTTGCCTCCAATGTCACACTGCTCCAATTTGTGTAGCAGTCTTCCATGTGCAACAGTATCAAAAGCCTTTCTAAGATCCAAGTATATAATATCAAAGTTATTCCCTGCATCCAGTTCTTTTGTGACTGCATCATAGTATCCAATCAAGTTGGTCAGGCAAGACTTCCCCTTAACAAAACCATGCTGTGTCTGAGCTATAACTGAAGTCTTGTCTAAATGATCCTGCAGTGCTTCTTTAACCAGTGCCTCCATTAATTTTCCTGGAACAGAAGTTAAGCTCACAGGTCTATAATTACTTGTGTCAGCCTTTGATCCTCCTTTGTGAATTGGGGTCACATTTGCACATTTCCAGTCTATGAGTACCTCCCCTGAGTCCAAGGAAGCTCTCATAATTATGGCTAAGGGTTTGCTTACTTCCTTTGCTGCTTCCTATAATATAACTGGATAGATCCCATCCACCCCGGGTGCCTTTCTTGTGTTTATCTTCAACAGTTTCTCCTCCACTTTACTCCCAGTTATTTCAAGATTCTGTAGCTTACTGCTAGAGTTGAATACACCTCTGGCATTCCCCTTGCTGAATAACTCCTCATGTGTGAATGTCGATGCAAAATATTCATTTAGTTTGTTAGCTACCTGAGCAGGATCATCAACAGTTGACCCATCAATATCAAGTGGACCAATCTGATTCATCCCCTTCCTTCTAGAGTTTACATAAGTAAAGAACTCTTTGCTGTTTTTCTTTGCATCCCTTGCCAAGGATTTCTCGTAATCTGCCTTCGCCTGCCTAACCTCCTTTGTAACTTGGTTGCATATCAACTTGTATCTATCATAGGCTTCTGTGTCATGTGTTAATTTGTAAGTATCCCATGCATTTTTCTTCTCTGCCATATGCCTCATCAGTTCATCTGACATCCATTTTGGCCTAAACCTTGAACAATATTTCTTAGTTGGTATGTAAAGCCTAGTAGCTTCCAAGATAAGTTCTTTGAATGCTTCCCATTTTGAATTTGCTGTTGGTAACATCATCAGTTGGTCCCACTGTATAGAATTTAAATACTGTCTCAGTCCATCGTAGTCGCCTTTACGGAAGCAATAACCCTTCCCTTTACCCCTAATGGTAGTTACCTCTTTCAGTAAATCCCACTTCAGCACACTGTGATCACTGCCACCTAGTGGTTCATTTATCTGCAGAATCCTAATGCATGAAGAATCACTGCTGATAATCAAATCAAGAGTATTCCTCCCTCTAGTTGCCTCCCGAACATGCTGATGTAGAAAACAATCATCCAACAAATCCACAAAAGCCCTGCTAGTGTGTGAGTAACCAGCCCCCAAATTCCAGTCAATATCTGGGAAATTAAAATCTCCCATTATAAGACTCTCTGATTTACTGGCCCACTCTATTTCCCTGTACAGTTCCTTATTATACTCATCAGAGTCATTAGGCCTATAGCACACTCCTACTCTCAATTTTGATCTCCCAATGCTTATGTCACACCAAACTGACTCAACACTGCACTGTCCAGCGATGTCTACTGGCTTCACTTACTTGGTTTTTATGTGTTTCTTAACTAATAGCATAACCCCTCCTCCCTTCCTATCCTGTCTATCCTTTCTGTAGACGTTGTACTCCCCAAATTGCAGTTCTGCATCCCTTATATCTGTGTTACACCACGTCTCTGATATCCCAACATCTGCCTTCGATGTTTTGAGCAATACCTCAAATTCATCAAATTTATTTACTAAACTCCTAGCATTGGTGTACACGCAAGTATACCTGCACCTGTTTCTATTCTTAGCTACCCTAACACAACCCATGTGTTTACTTGTACCGCAATGGCTCCCAGCAGTCTCTGAAATACCATGCATCTTGTTTTTCAGGCTGCTGCTCATTCTAATAGAAGCAGTGCAAGAATCTCTTTCACCTCTGCCAGTGGCTACTATCAATCTATTGGTCTTTGTCTCCCCCCAAGCTAGCAGTTTTCCGACCCACCTAATGCTGCCTCGATAGCATCAGCAAATATTCTTGCACCCTTTCTATTTAAGTGTATCCCATCCCTGTAGAAGCAATCTCTCCTGTTAACAAGTACAGTCCAGGCTGAAAAAAATTCTACCCCTTGAGCCTTGCCCAATCTTTCCAGGGCCGAATTGATCGACAAGGCTCTCATCATATACTCCCTCCTATCGTGTCTGGGCAGAATTGCAGAAACTTTCAAATTCAACCCTAATTCTCGGCTTTTGTTCAACAGTGACCTGTACTTGTTAAGTAATTCTGCCGGTCTCCTACTCTTAATATTATTAGTGCCAACGTGCACAACTATATCACCTTTTGTGCCCTTAAAAGATGATATTCGCTCTACAACGTCATCAACCTTTGCCCCTGGCAGACATACCCTGGTCCTGGTCCACCTATCTTTTTTACAAAGCATGTTCCCCGTTTCCCTGACAATAGAGTCACCAACAACTACTAGTTCCTTCTGGACCAGCGCATTCTGCCTTGGGGGTTGTCTCTGTGTCCCGCGATGCCCAAATGCAAGCTCTGGCGTTGATGTGGGCAGCTGAGAGCTTGATGGGCCCCTCAATTTAGTTTCTTCGAGGGCATCCACCCTGTCCTTCAAGCTCTCATATAGGCCCACAAGAACGCCGAGTTGTTGCCTGATATCGATACACTCCTTGCATCGTGCACACACAAAGACATCCCCCTTGGCAGTATCATGTCCCGTACCCGATTGCTCTGCAAACATCAAGCAAACAGTGCATTTTATAAGGCTGTGAGTCAGAGGACAACTGCCCCCCTCAGTTCTGCTCTGAGCCACAGCACTTCCATTAGCTTGAGCCTTTTGCTTTGCTGCTCTGGTCTGAGTCATGATTCTATTAATTTATTATAATTAATTATGTTATTAATTATGTTAAATATAATTATATTACGTTTGTAATCTAAGTCGTTATATGTATTTATTTAAACGTACAATTTAACTACTAACGAAGTTCAACTAACGCTATCTAGTACGGTATAACTATCGTATCACAAAGGCGCGAAAATTATGAACGGTAGCGGAGTTGAAACACGTGGAAACCTTTACCGATACGTTTATGCAATTACAAGGCCGAGTAAAGAATAAATACAACAAATTAATCAGAAAATCACAAAATAATGTTATACTACTAAATTTAAATCAAAAGTTTTAGAAAAACAATAATTTCAAATCAATAAGTAAAAAAAATCCTCTTAGCGGCTTTAGCAGGATCGTCAATAGTCGAACTATCTATGTTAAGTGGACCAATCTGATTCATCCCCTTCCTTGTAGAGTTTACATAAAGAACTCTTTGCTGTTTTTTCTTTGCATCCTTTGCCAAATATTTCTCGTAATCTGCCTTTGCCTTCCTAACCTCCTTTGTGACTTGATTACAGACTAGCTTATATCTAGTGTAGGTGTCCGTGTCACCCATTAATTTATATGTATCCCATGTTTTTCTTCTCTGCCATGAGTCTCATTAATTCATCCAACATCCATTTAGGGCTGAACATTGAACAGTATTTCTTAGCTTAGTAGCTAAGAAATAAGCTTAGTAGCCTCCAAGATTAAGTCCCTGAAGGCTTCCTATTTAGAATTCACCATTGGTAACATCATCAGTTGATCCCACTGTATAGAATTTAAAAACTGTCTGAGACCCCCTGTAGTCACCTTTATGAAAACAAAAACCCTTCTCTTTACCCTTGTTGGTATTTACATCTTTAAGTAAATCCCACATCAGTACACTGTGACCTGTCACTTAGTTGGTTTCTTTATCTGCAGATTCTTAATGCATGAATAATAGATTTCTATGCAAGATGACATATCTCTCCTAGTGATTACCCTGATTTGTATTCTCTCTTGGCATAAGTACATCACAAATATTGCTTCCTCTTCATCTAAAAAATAGGTTTTCTCTTTTGCTGTCAGTGTTACTTTTCTTCTAAACAGCAGCTTACTCCATACAAATCTAATATCTGCATTACCATGGAATATTATTCCCACATGTGGGGTAATGCTCTTAAACCTCTCTCTCTCTCTCTCTCAGGCTTCTAGACTCCATGTAAAAGAGGGCAGTTAGATGAATTGATGACCCATCTCTTACAATGTTTCACCAATTTTTTGTCTCAGAATGTTCTATTTCTGCTGCATGCCTTGTCTATGGACACTTCCATTGGTGCTATTCTCCTGAATTGGCTTCTGGAATTCTCCTTTTCTCTCCAAACCAGTCCGAACATGTACCACAACCACTCAGCATCCTTTTACTGTCCAGCTTCAAACTCACAGAACCAACTTTTCTTCTTCCTCGTTTATTCCTTCAACTTTTTTTTCTGGACACCCTAACTTCACACACATATTTCCTGAAAATTTCAATCTACAGAAATTTAAGTCTATTATCAAAGTATCTTCTTTCATCTTCACATAAGTAATAATTTTTTTTATTATTATAAACAGTAAGTATCTTTATTAGCGAAAAAAACAGATTTACAAAATTTTGAATTATTATATAAAAAATAGAGAAAAAAAATTAATACAAGATAAAATCAAAATCATGGAATCTTATTACACTCCAAGCACAATTCAAAAAAACCAAATACTTTTTACAAACAGGAAAGTCTAGGTCCTGTCAGGGTAGGTGATACTACTCGTATTACAGGAGGAGAGGTAATACTATTACCAGGTTAATAACTAGATAATGATGAATAGGGAAATGACAGATTTGAATACTAATGAGCCAGTATGAAAGTTGACTGGAAATATTTCATGAAATTTTAACTTGGATTCTTTAATTCTGCAAGCTTTCTGCATCGGTCGATGCTTACAATATTACGATATGAGGAGAAACTATGAGAAACATTTTCCAAAATTGTCTAAAAACTCTATCAAGCTGATCCTACTCAATTCTTCAATTGTTACATTACTTGAAACAAAAGGGGGATTCACACATTGAGTGAATCCCTCTAAAAGTAGAAAGGGGGATCTAAGGGTGTACAAAAAAGGATAGATAGGATAGGAAGAGAGGAGGGGTTCTGCTGTTGATTTAGAAAAACATAAAATCTAAAGAAGTGCATCCAGTTGACATAGATGAACAGTGCAATATTAGCCAATTTTTAAATTCTGACAGTGGGACAAACTGATGATGTTAGCAAATTCTAAGTGGGAAGCATTCAAGGAACTATTCGTGGAAGCTACTAGGCTTTTCATACCCTTTAAGAAACATTGTTCAAGGTTTAGGCCTAAATGGATGTCAATGAGACTCGTGGCAGGAAATAAAAATGCATGGAATGCATATAAATTATCAGGAGACACAAAAGCCTATGGCAGATATAACCTAGTTTGTAATCAAGTCACAAAGAAGATTAGGCAAGCAAAGGCAGATTATGAGAAATCTTTGGCAAAAGATACTAAGAAAAACAGCAAGAACTTCTATTATATAAACTCTAGAAGAAAGGGAATGAATCACATTGGTCCACTTAATATCAATGGTTTGAGTGTTGATGATCATGCTCAGATAGCTGATAATCTGAATGAGTATTTTGCATCTACATTCACACATGAGGAGTTATTAAGGGAAGAAAATACCATAAGTTTATCAAACTATAACAGGGTGCGTAATGATTCTGTAATAACTGAGAGCAAAGTGGAGGAGAAATTGTTGAAGTTAAATATAAGAAAAGCACCTGGGGTGGATGGGTTCTATCCAGTTATATTACAGGAGGCAGCAAAGGAAGTAAGCAAACACTTAGACATAATTATGAGAGCACCCTTGGACTCAGGGGAAGTCCTCACAGACTGGAGATGTGCAAATGTATCCCCAATTCACAAAGGGGGATCTAAGGGTGACACAAGTAATTACAGACCAGTTAGTTTAACTTCTAAAAGGTTAAAGATGCATTCCAGGATCATCTACACAAGACTGCAGTAATAATTCAGACACAGCATGGGTTTGTTAAGGGAAAGTCTTGTCTGGCAAATCTGATTGGATAATATGATGTGATTCAAAGGAACTGGATGCAAAATATAATTTTGATATCATATACCTGGATTTCAGGAAAGCTTTTGACACTGGTGTGCATGGAAGACTACTGTACAAATTGGAGAGCAGTATGGTATTAAGGGTGAGTTGCTACAATAAACAAAAGGGTGGTTTAGTGGGAGAAGACAGAGAGTAGTAATGAATGGACAATGCTCTTCATGGTCTAATGTTATTAGTGGAGCCCCCAGGGTTTGGCGTTAGGCCCACTGTTGTCTTGTATATTTATCAAAGGTGTATCAGGCTCAATGTCGAAGTTTGCAGATGATACAAAGGTTGGCACTGGTAGTGTGCTACTGCAACAGTATCTAAAAAATTTGGGCAGATGGGCTGAGAAGTGGCAACTGAAGTTTAACATTAAGAAAATGAAACAGACCTGGGGGTAATTGGGCAGTCAGATATGAAGTTCTCTAAGCAGTGCAGACAGACTGCTGGAGCAGGTCATGGAGTTTTGTCAATGATATACTGTAGTAGTAGGGAAAAGAAGGTGATTATCCCTTTGTATAAGGCAATGGTCAGGCCATGCCTTGAGTACTGTGTACAGGTCTGGAGGCCTCATTTTAGGAAGGATGTAGAGTTGCTTGAGCGTGTACAGAGAAGGGCAACAAGATTGGTGAGTGGAATAAAGGGTTGGCGTAAGTTCTGCAAATTGCAGGACCTGGAGAGTAGTCACGTGTGGGGTAAGCTGATTGAAGTGTATAAGGCCTCGAATGGGTTGAGCAAGCTGAATGCCGATGGGATTCTTCTGCTTGCTCAGATTATGATCTGAAGGGGCATAAATTCAAATTGAGGAAATTTGCCTTTAGCGGGTGGTTAATTGCTGAAACAAACTTCCATTTGTCCTTGTGGAATTTAATAGCTTAAATAAATTCAAGGAACAACTGGGCAAACTTTTAGAGGGAATGGATGTGTGAAATTTTTTTTTTTTTTGGTTGATGCTACATAAGCTCATACACTTGCTTTCTTGCATTACATGCCTCCATTACTATTACTAAAAACCCATTCTGTTGGCAGGCCACAATAACATTTTCATGGAGACTTGCATATCACACTGAAATCATCATGGGGTATTCAAGGTTGCAAAGGCAAATTTATCCTCTAGAAATTCAAAAGTGTGAAAATTTAAAAGTTGGACTCAGGTTATCATTATACTCTGAGGATCCGGCACTTCCACTTTTTATAATGTTTCAAATTATACTTCTTTGTTTTTTTTGTTATACATTTTTTTAATTATATTATTTAACTCATCTTTTACTGCTTTATTTTTCAAAAAAATAAAAATACTAATAATAATAATAAATGAAAATTGTTTCTTTAAAGAAAGTTATTTTGTTGCTTTTAAAAATTTTTGAAATTTTTTAAGTTTAATATTTTTAATTTCACTGAAATTAACTTGACAGAACCAGATGCTCTAGACAGCTGCAAGAAATAATAGGATGAGGGATTCACCACTGGACTGGAGCAAAAAATGAAGAATATTTGCTTAGTATGGTTATCTACTAAACTTATCCAAGCAATATAAATTTTGATAGCCACTCATAAAATGTGTAGGTAAAACTGAAAAGAGGGGAGATTCAGAATGGCAAATAAACACATTCACTTTACACAGAATATATTAACTAATCTAAGAATACTAACCTGCATAAAGTTCTTACACCAATACCATTTTTTATGTTCACAGACTCAGATGACTCAATTTTAAAACCCTGATCCATTAACAGAACACCTTTAACTTCCCCATCCTTGGGTTTTATATATGCAAGGAAATTATCTTTTAGCACCAGCCACCTGAAATAATGTTTACTAACTTAAATTTAAGAAGAGAGTCCAATGGTTTAAAATATACTTTTTAATTATATGAAGACTATCATAATGTTAGTGCAAAACATCAAACTACACAGCTGTAATGAAAGCAAACTGACATTTGTATAAACATCATCACTATACAGCATCTCATATTGCAAATTCCTTCAAGGGGTCCCTTCCCATGCACTTTGATAAGTAACCCTTCCCAAGTACAGCAGTCCACGTCTATTTTTATTTATTCTCAGTTGAGTACCATCACCCAGACAGCATCATTTATCGGTGGGCAGGTAGGCAACTTGAGTATAGGAGATGACAACCCAGCTACAACCTGAGTCACTCTAGTGCAAATGCTTCAAGCTACAGAAAAATTATAACAGTTATTGTATGGTCAGTGTAAAGAGTCAAATTGTATGCAGATCTAATGAAAGCAAACTGAAGTTTGAGTAAACAATATATTATGCAAAACTTTGTTTTGTTTCACTGCAGCTACATAGTATCTGTATGATTTTTTATATTTTCAAGCATTTTCTCTAAAATGCTTGTATGAAAATTAAAGCATATACAAATTCTGAATAAAAAAAAACCTGGTTTGTGACACCAGTAAGTTTATTTCTCAACACACACACACACACACACACACACACACACACACACACACACACACACACACACACACACACACACACACACACACACACACACACACACATTTATAGCACTTTTTTAAAATTGTTCCTAATCTATATTTGGTAAAGAAGGAAAGCATTGGGTCCATGTGAGGTAAGTAAATTAATTTGTTTTTAAAGTCTCCCTGAGATTATGCAGCAAACAAATTGTTTGCATGATACAACTCTAAAATTAGTTATTACACTTTTCAAGATGCAATTCTGCTAACTGAGTTTCAAAATACTTCAACATTCAAAATAAAATAAAATCATAAAAATTAAAACAAACTAAAGTGATACACACACCTTTGGCAAGGCAAAAGGAAAAATACTACATCCATAATAAATAAAATATTTCCTTGGTCAGATTATTGTTTCGAAATTTCTGATGTCAACGTTTGCTCAGATCGTGTCAGTGAAATTATTCTTGTAGTAATGGAATCCTTTATTCCACACTCCACTTTAAAATCTCGTCCTTTATCTAAACCTTGGCTTTCCAATAAATGTGCTAAGGCTGTTCAAGAGAAGAACATTGCATATCGTAATTGGCTTGTTTCCAATTCTTCAGTTTCATTTTCTGCCTATACCAAAGCTCGCAACAATTATAAAGCAGTTAATAATCAGTCCAAACTAGATTTTGAACAGACTAAGAGTAGAAAAAAGAAACTTGATTCTTGCCCTAATGGTAGACGGGCATTTTGGTCTCTTGCTAAAGCTATTGGCCGCAACTTTTGCTCATCTCTGCTCCCACCTCTGTCAAAACCAGATGGTTCTGTTGTCATTTCAGCCAAGGATAAAGCTGACCTGCTAGCATCCCATTTTTCTTCCAACTCATGTATTAATCATCTTGGTAAAACACCTCCCACCATTTCTAACAAGCTCCATTCAATGCCTCCTGCGGTCTTCCGTCAAAAGGATGTCAGAAGGATTTTGACGAATCTTGATGCTAAGAAAGCTCCAGGTCTTGATGCTGCTGAACTTATTCCTGTTCTTTGCAGCCTTTTTTTTATTTTCTTATTCCAAAGGTGTTTTTCCTTCTGCTTGGAAATTTGCTCATATCCAGCCAGTTCTTAAAAAGGGTGACAAATCCCTCCCATCCAATTATTGTCCCATTGCAATTACTTCTACTCTTTCTAAAGTAATGGAGAAACCAATTAACTGCCAACTCTTAAACTACCTAGAAACCTTCCATCTGATCAACGATCACCAGTATGGATTCCATCAGTGTCGATCAACTGGTGATATTCTGGCTTATGTTATCCATTTATGGGCAAATTCAATGGAAAAGTTTGGTGAAACACAAGCAGTTGCTCTTGATATCTCAAAGGCTTTCGATCGTGTTTGGCATAAAGGTCTTCTAAACAAGCTTCTCTTATGGTTTGCCAACTGTTTTTTTGTAATTGGTTATCCAGTTTTCTCTCTGATCGCTCACTGGGGGTGACGGTAGATGGCTCTCTGTCTTCTAACTTGTTCACTAATACTGGTGTCCTCCAAGGTTCAGTTCTTTCCCCCACTCTTTTCTTCTTGTATATTAATGACCTTCTTCCATTGATTGGAAATCCTGTCCATAGTTTTGACAATGATAGCACATTGCATTCCAGTTTGAGAAAACTTGCCCTACTCAATCGGCTTCAACTGCTCGAATATTTGCTACTAATTCCTTAAATGCTGATCTCCAGGTAATTCTCCAGTGGAACAAAGACAACTTGGTTGATTTCAGTCCTTCAAAAACTCAGTCTTGCAAAAAGGATTCTTCTGCTCCTATGCTTATCTTTGGTCACACTCCAATTTCTAGGCAAGATGATAATATCTGTTTTGGGGGTTAACCTGATTTCTAATCTCTCTTGGGACAAGCACATTACAAATATTGCTTCCTCAGCATCTAAAAAACTTGGTTTTCTCTTTTGCTCTTGGTGTTACTTTTCTTCCAAGCAACTATTCACTCTGTACAAATCACAAATCCACCCTACCATGGAATATTGTTCCCACATCTGGGGGCGGTGCCCCCAAAATCTCTCTTAGGCTTCTAGATTCCATTCAGAAGAGGGCAGTTAGGTTAATTAATGTCTCCTCCTAACAGAGTCTCTCCACTATCTGTCTCATAGATATTCTGTTTCTGCTGCATGCCTTTTCTATAGATACTTCCATGGGCACTGTTCTGAATTGGCTTCTATAATTCCCGCTCTCTCTTTCAAATCAGTCCGAACATGTGCCACCACCTGCCAACTTCCATTTACTGTTCAACTTCAAACTCACAGAACCATATTTTCACCTTCCTTGTTTATTCATTCAACTGATGTTTTTTTGGAACAACCGTCCTTCATATGTATTTCCTGAAAATTCCAGTCTACAGAAGTTCAAGTCTAATATCAGTAAATATCTTCTTTCGTCTTCTCAACCTCCAAACCAAGCATGATACTAAGCACTAGAGGTTCTAATACCTCTCGTATTTGTGGTTTTCATAAAAAAAAGAAAAGAAAAAAGTTGAATAAATGAAATGAAATGTAAGCAAATATGTTAATAATGGTTGGTCAACATGGGCACATGAACAGGTTACCTACTCCACTGGCCTAGTCACTAGAGCATCTACTCGATAGTGCATGCTCAGAACCTGTTTCTCTGTGCACCCTGGTTCTGGTCTACCATCCTGCAAAGCATGTGCCTGCTGCCATTCACCTTGCTTGTCAACCAGTGGTGGTGGTCTCCCCATCTTAGCATGTTGAGTGGTTGCATGTCCCTCTTTGCACCATTCCTGTTCCTCTATCTTCATTTCGGAAGCCCTCAAAAGATGACAATAATGCCTGCGGTTGCTCAATGAGTTGCGGTGCTAGGAAGGTACCAGCATTTGGGATGGAATTCAAATTCCATCATGTTGGATTTTGAATTCCATCCCAAATGCTTGGGATACATATAAATTAACACGTGACACAGAAGCCTATGATAGATATAAGTTGATCAGTAACCAAGTTACAAAGGAGGTTAGGCAGGCGAAGGCAGATTACGAGAAATCTTTGGCAAGGGATGCAAAGAAAAACAGCAAAGAGTTCTTTACTTATGTAAACTCCAGAAGGAAGGGGATGAATCAGATTGGTCCACTTGATATCGATGGTTCAACTGTTGATGATCCTGCTCAGGTAGCTAACAAACTAAATGAATATTTTGCATCGACATTCACACATGAGGAGTTATTCAGCGAGAGGAATACTAGAGGTGTATTCAACAGTGGCAGTAAGCTAGATAATCTTGTAATAACTGAGAGTAAAGTGGAGGAGAAACTGTTGAAGATAAACACAAGAAAGGCACCTGGGGTGGATGGGATCTATCCAGTTATATTAAAGGAGGCAGCAAAGGAAGTTAGCAAACCCTTAGCCATAATTATGAGAGCTTCCTTGGACTCAGGGGAGGTACCCATAGACTGGAGATGTGCAAATGTGACCCAATTCACAAAGGAGGATCAAAGGGCGACACAAGTAATTATAGACCTGTGAGTTTAACTTCTGTTCCAGGAAAATTAATGGAGTCACTGGTTAAAGAAGTACTGCAGGATCATCTAGACAAGACTTCAGTTATAGCTCAGACACAGCATGGTTTTGTTAAGGGGAAGTCTTGCCTGACTAATTTGATTGGATACTATGATGCAGTCACAAAAGAACTGGATGCAGGGAATAACTTTTACATTATATACTTGGATCTTAGAAAGGCTTTTGATACTGTTGCACATGGAAGACTGCCGCACAAATTGGAGCAGTGTGGCATTGGAGGCAAATTGCTGCTATGGATAAAGGGGTGGTTGAGGGGGAGAAGACAGAGAGTGCAATGGACACTGCTCATCGTGGACTAATGTTATCAGTGGAGTCCCTCAGGGTTCAGTGTTGGGTCCGTTATTGTTTTCTGTATTTATAAATAATATTGACGATGGTATATCAAGCTTAATGTCCAAGTTTGCAGACGATACAAAAGTTGGCAGGGTTGTTAAGGACACTACTGACGGTATGCTGCTGCAACAGTAGTAGTAGTAGTAGTAGTGGCACATGATGCAAGAAAGCAAGTGTAGGAGCTTATGCAGCATCAGCCAAAAAAAAAAAAAAAAAAAAAAAAATCATCACGCCATTCCCTCCAAATGCCTGTCCAGTTCCTCCTTAAATTTATTTAACCTATCAACTTCCACAACGACAGATGGAAGTTTGTTCCAGCAATTAACCACCCGCTGGCTAAAGGCAAATTTCCGCACATCTATTCTACATCTGTCCTTTCTTAATTTGAACTTATGTCCCCGTAGGTTCGTAATCTGAACAAGTGGAAGGATCCCATCAGAATTCAGCGTGCTCAACCCATTCAAGGCCTTATAGACCTCAATCAGATCACCGCGCAGGTGCCTAGTCTCCAGCCACTGCAATTTGCAGAACTTAAGCCTCTCTTGGTAAGAGAATCCCTTCATCTGCTCAACCTTTCCAGATCCAAACAGGATCTGGAAAGGTTGAGCAGATGGGCTGAGAGGTGGCAAATGAAGTTTAACATTGACAAATGTAAAGTACTACATTTGGGAAACAGCAACCCCAGAGCAACATATCAACTCTGTGGTACTACACTGACTGACAGTGGTAGAGAATGAAAAGAACCTGGGGGTAATTGTGCAGGCAGATATGAAGTTCTCTGAGCAGTGCAGACGGGCTGCAAGAGTAGCTCATGGTGTCTTATCAATGATATACAGGAATTTTTCTAGCAGGGATAAGGAGGTGATTATTCTCTTGTATAAGGCAATGGTCAGGCCACACCTTGAGTACTGTATACAGGTCTGGAGGCCTCATTTCAAGAAGGATGTTGTTGTTGTTATTTGGTTTTTAGGAGCATTAGCAACTAAGGCCATATTGCTCCGGGATATGCGGTGGTCATTTCCTGACCTTTCCGCATCCTCCGTATTTGGTGGTGACGGGCTCGAACCCCGGTCTAATCAAGAAGCGTGTGCTACGCACTGCTGCTCCTTCCCACCTGGCTACGGAGGCGCCTTCAAGAAGGATGTAGAGTTGCTGGAACGAGTACAGAGAAGAACAACAAGGTTAGTGAATGGAACAAAGGGTTGCTCTTACGAAGAAAGGCTTACGTTTTGCAAATTATAGTGTCTGGAGACTAGGCACTGGCGAGGTTATCTGATAGAGGTGTATAAAGCCTTAAATGGTTTGAGCATGCTCAATGCTGATGGGATTTTATCTCTTCCTCAGAATAATCACCTGAGAGGACATAAATTCAAATTGAGGAAAGACAGATGAAGGATACATGTCCGGAAATTTGCCTTTATCCAGTGGGTAGTTGGTTGGTGGAACAGACTTCCATCCCTTGTTGTGGGAGTTGATAGCCTAAATAAATTTAAGGCTCAGCTGGACAGGTATTTGGAATGGATGGGGGGGGGTCAAGTGGAAGGTTTTTTTTTTTCTGCATAAGCTTGCTTTCTTGCATCGTATGCCTCTACTAATGCTAATGCTTATGTTATTCCCTTTCCTAATTGCATGGGTTTCATACTGATTAATTGACAGGAATACCCATGTCATCACTATACAGGGTGTTTCAAAAGTAATGGTCAATAATTTAAAGGTGAACTGTACAGACTACAAATGCAAAAAAGCCTAGTAAACCTGGGTCCTTAAGTGAATCGTTTTTGAGATATTGCACATTTCTAGTTGGGATCCACCACTGACTTGTTTGTTTAGGTTAGGTTATGCTCATTCTCTCTCTCTCTCTCTCTTTTTCCCCTCTCTCAATGCTCTGAGACATAGCAGGCATACTAATACTTGTCAAAGAATAGTCAACAAGGAAAGAAGTTACTGCAACAAAGAATATGCGGACATGCATTTCATGTATGGTAAAGCTAATGGCAGTGCACTCGAGGCTGCACGTTTGTACCAAGAAGTATTACCCCACTGATGGCAGCCCAACAGGTGCACATTCATCAGGTACATCAATTACATCAACAGGTGCACATTCATCAGGATACATCGGGCCTTAGAGAACATGGTACTTCACACATGGATTACGAGCAGATAGGCCCAGAAGCATAACATCTGATCTTGAGGAAAGGATGTAAGAAAGAATAAGCATTCAAAGTATTTTATTAAATATTTGCAGGCTCCAGGGTTCCCCTATCCACCGCTAAAAGGTAACAGTATACATTGTGTAAAATTTAAAGCAACTATATACAATGATATTGATACATAAAGGCTATTTACAATGATAATGATACAGAATAAATACTGGGCTTCGGAATCCAGCAGATTGATCAGTACATCAGGTAAGAGAATCCAAAAATGGAAACAGTCTACAAACAAGTCAAAGTGATCAGTCCCCAACAACCAGCTGAGTGTTATAAAGATTGATATTTCAAAAGAATAGTTACAATTTCTGGTTTCCAAAACAATAGAAAGGGCCATAAACCCTTCCATCTAAAATTCAAAAAAAACCCAGTAAAGTCATTCCAATCAACCGACAAACAGCAGTCTTTTACTATCAATTAACATTGTTAGTATTTTACTGAACCTCAGGAGTAAGAATTCTTTTCCTCCGTTTAAACATTTTCTCCGCATAGGTGGAGAAGGCAGCTAATGCTCAGGACAGTTAACTAATCTTAGCAGTTCAGAGTAACTGAATATACAGGCAGTTCTCGCTTTACAAGTTTTTGCTTTACGAGCTCCCGGGTTTACGAGTTTTTTCCCCCAAGTATCAACAAAATCGAAAATATGACCATTAATTGCAAAAAATTAATGTTAAACATTCATAAATACCGCATTTCAAACCATGTGCGTAGCTATACAATACAGTGTACTCCGCTTTACGATATTAATCAGTTCCAGAGACACCATTGTATCGTTAAAATACCGTAATGTGAACCCAATAACACAATGTTTTTAGGTAATTTGTTTCAAGATCTCGGAAGTTGAAATTTTTGTTGCAGAACTAAGCTATTTATCTTTCTAAAATGTCATTTTTTCTCTCTAAAATGTCACGAGCGTGACCTTAAGGCCATATAAAAGGTCATGAGCATGGTTTGTAAATTTTATTGGTTACCAATTGAAATCATTAAAATGCACTACACTTTCATCGTTATCATATGTTCCATTTTAAGAATCGATTTTAAAAGCTATCGTGATATTTTTCTAAATCACATTTCTGGAAGTCACGACCATAAAACAATAAAAACAATTTGCACTTTCTGGTTTATTGGGCTTTTCTGTTACTGCAAGCAATTATAAACGGGTAGTAAACTCCATGTTATTGCATTTGCGAAAATACTGATAGCTGAAATTGTGTGGTTTTTTACGTTATTATGGTGAAATGTGTTTCCTATTTACTGGAATCTTCAATCGTATAAAAAACATAAATAAATTTTCAGAATCTTCTCTTCATTCCTTTTTTTTTTTAAGCTTCGTAAACTTGTTACTCCATGCGAATCGTGTTAGTTGCAATTTGTGTGTGCCGTTAAAAAATGCTTATGCATGCAATTGTGAAATTTATAAAGAAGATTATCTTAGAAACAAATGCCTCTTGAAGCATTTCTGAAGAAGACGACTCCTTGTGCCACAAACCAACGAGTGCCGAGTCAATAATGAGTGATCAACGCGTGTGCATTTAGTGGAGGATGATGATGATGATGAAGAATAAACATTCTTTAACATTTGTAAGTCGTAAATAATTTCGCTATTATTACAATTTGCTTGATTTTACAGGCTACATTTGCATTTCTTTCGATAAATCAATAATTGTTTAAACATAAACTAATTGTTAACTAATTTCATTGTCGAGAACATAACCCCTATTTTTAACCTTATGTCTATGGGAAATAAATTCCCGCTTTACAAGCGCGTGCTAGGCACGAATTAACTCATAAAGTCAAGAACTTTATAAGTTAATTTGTGTGTATTTGTGAGAAGTTGAAAGTCCAGTCTTAAAACATCATACATAGGACAATGAAAGACGAAGTGCTCAATAGTTTCTTGAGCACCACAACTGCAGAGAGGAATGTTATTTAATCCTAATGAGAACAATTGAGAGTTAAGACTGCCGTGACTGGTATATAGAAATGTAACACATAAGCTAGGATTGAACCAGTCCATTTTCTTATCATAATCAGCAAACTCGGAGAAAAAACCTAAAGGTCTCCCTACCCATGGTAGAAGCAGACCAAGTATTTTGCCACACTCTACAGCATTCATCTCTCATTCTTTTAATGTCTACATTTTCTTGGAAGTCAGTATTATACGTAAAACCATTTACAACTGCAGGAACAATTTTTCTTCTACAATATAAAAGAGAGTGTATCATTACTTCATATTGGATTGGCAATCGATGACTGAGGACCTTGAGAGCAGCTTGTTGACAGTTCAACAAGCTCTACTTACAGCGAGAAGAAAAAATCTTTGTGCTTGAGTAAGATATTTTTGAACAAAGTAATTACCAATTCTATATCCCCAGGTCCCAGCTGCATAACACGCAATTGGTATAAATATACAAGAGTAGTATAATTTAATAGAAGATTTCTTTACACCAAAAGTACTCTTGGCAATTTTACTTATTTTATAGGTTATAGCTTTTATTTTCTGAAGTACATATTTTGCATGATAATTAAATTTAAGATGGTCATCCAAATAAATTCCTAAGTATTTGTGCTGCCTAGTACTCCTAATCATTTCTCCATTTAGCTTAATAACAGGTGGTCTATTCACATCAAGGAAGCCCTATAGCAATATTTGTTTTGTTTTATTAGTCGAGATTTGAAGTTTATGTGTTTGACACCAGATATTCAAGTCCTCAAGAACTTCATTTGTTCTGTGCTCAAGCTCCCGGTGGGAAATGCCAAAATCAGAATAGCAAGGATGTCCGCATAAGTGAGCTGAAGGATGTCATCATGAACAACCAAAATCCACCCATCAATGTTCCAGCACACAGGACCAAGAACAGAGCCCTGAGGGCAGCCTCTAGTTACAGATCTTGTGACAGAACAAAATCCTGAAGTGATTGTGATGCTGCGAGAATCAAAATAATTCGAAAGGAGGCGGTAAATGGGAGCAGAGACTCTGGCCTCTCTGGACCTCGCCAGGACACTCGGCCACCAAACAGCGTCGAATGCCCCTTTGAAGTCAAGAAAGAGACCAAGGACACATTCAGAAGTGGAATTTTGAACAGCATTAAGAACTTGACAAATAGCATCAACAGAAGCCCTTCCATGGGTGAAGCCAAATTGAAGTGGGGAAACTTAGATTACTATCTAAACAGTAATTTAGAAAACGAGAAACAATTAATTTTTCTAGGACTTTGCCAAGGATGGGCAGCAGAGCAATGGGCCTGTAAGAGGCCGGATCATTGGCAAATGGAAGGTTTGTCAAAGGACTTAAGCAGAAGTTTGTCTAGCCTGTTTCCAAGGCAACGGGAATAACCCCGAAGACAGACAAACATTCATAAGATTTAATATTATTAATGGGCAATTTTTTTCAAAATCTTTTAAGAACAGAAACCTCAAGGAGGTCCATCTTAAGGTTTCCATCCCTTAAGGTTGAGATAGCTGATTCCAGCTCAATAACCGAAAATGGAGCCTCGGCACGTGGCCCTTGGTATGATAAATGACCTAATCTCATTGTAGTTTGGATGATGTTTTCACAGGAGGCAGTGTCGTCATGGAGCAACCCATCCAAAATGACATTAATTGACAAGCTCCAGTTCAGGGTTTCGTTACCATTCACAATAATAGATGAGAAAACATCACCGGGATCAATCTTGTTTGTAACATTTTGTTATTTGGTTTTTAGGAGCATTAGCAACTAAAGCCATATTGCTCGGAGATATGCAGTGGTCATTCCCTGACCTTTCCGCATCCTCCGTATTTGGTGGTGACGGGCTCGAACCCCAGTCTAATCAAGGAGCGTGTGCTACGCACTGCTGCTGCTGCTCCTTCCCACCTGGCTACAGAGGCGCCTTTGTTTGTAACAAGTTTGTAGGGTAATCCCCATGGGTCTTCATTTATGTTGTGCTGAACAAACCTTGCCCAGGCAGGTTTTTTTCTCTTGGAAGATGGTATTGAAATAACTCCTTCTATTGGATTTATACAACTCATCAAATCTGTCAGTCTCAGCCCTGGGCCTGTTAGTTCTCTTTGCTCTCTGAAAATTACAATGAGCATTTTGTAAGTTTCTTTTGAGAATAGTGAGATTTGGGGTCCACCAGGGAATACAGTTAATTTTTGTTTTTTGTTTTTTTAGAGTGGTCATCTCTTTGACCATGGTAACCTGCGTATTGGCAGGAAGAGAGCCAAGTTGGATGATTATTTCTTCAGAAGTAAGCTCACTAACTTTTACATCAAAGCTATTCCAATCAATGTGTTTTGTTTTAAACCACAAGAAGTCAAAACAGCACCTGATAGCCCTAGGATTGTTGCTATGACTGATCATAAAGGTGATGACATTGTTGTCACTTGAGCACCACGATGTATGACTAAGCCAGCTGGAAATGCTATTACCAAGAGCAGAGTTTGAAAGGGTCAATATAGGATTGACCAAGAGACGAAACAAAAGTTGGCAGATGTCCTGGGGTATTCCACAGAGTGAGATTATTGGCCTGGATAAGCTCTTCCAAGAGCTCCCCTTACAATCTGTAGTAGGGCTTTTCCAAAGCCGAGATGGACATTAGCATCCATCATAAAAATGACAGGAAAACCACACAGATTCATCAGAATGTCTTCCATATAATTTAGAAACGGCTCAATGGCCTGTCTGGTCTGACTGCATTGAGCGTACAATGAGACCACATAAATTTTTTCTAAACAGCCTTCCAAGCATGCACATGCGGCATGAGTGGAGCAAAGACTCGAAATTTTTGTTACAGTAATGGGGGGATCAGCAACCACCAGAGCAGCCCAGACCTTGGTAGCCACATTCCCCTGATTACCGACTGTAACAGGGTTTGAGGAAATAATGCGACAGCTGAGAGGGATGCCCTTGACCTCACCCTTTTAGGAATGTAATTCTTATAACCCTAAAAGTTGAAGTTTGTGTTGGACCATTAACTTAGAAAGGTCGTTTAGAACCAATAAAGATCACTGACAGTTTAACTGTAAAATATAAACCTTCAGAATTAGGTAAAGTCTGTCCGAATTTTTGTTAGCTCTTGGGCTTTCACAAATTCAGGACACTTAATGTCCTTGAAGGAATGGCCCGCATTCCTCTTCTGAAGTCAACAATTTGGGCAAACAACAGGTTCCTCCATTTTTGGACAATCTTAAATTTGGTGACCCAGGTCACTGCAGGTAAACTCGGACTGGTGGCAGTTTTTAGCCGAGTGTCCATAACTAAGACATTTAAAACAGAGTGATGCAGTGTAAAAATCCTTCATACCATGAACAGACTATCTGATAAAAACCCTGCAATTTGATGCTAAAAACACTTTTCTAATTTTGTTTGGAATCTCAAGGATCCAACGTTGATTGTTTTTGTTCTGGGATCTGATTTTAAAACGAATCTTAACAGACTCGAAATCTTCCTGGGGAAATCCCATGATCCACAAGGTTTTTATTGAATAAGTCCTCCAGAAAATCAGGATCATTGACATCTTTATGTATGTCATAAATTGACTGTTGGGTTTTAATTTTTTAGGGGAATCCACAGAAAATTTTAGTTCCTTGAACTTGGGGCATGATTTAAGTTTATTAAGATCCTTACCATTATCAGTTTCAATTAAAATTCCCTTATCTCTTATTTTTCTCATTGATTTAATCCTTAATTTTTTAAATTCAGGTTTAAGGTTTTTAGAAATTTCACCTTTAACTTCTTCACTAGTTTTACAATTACTATCTGCATTTTCTTTAACTATAAGTAAATACTTTGTTTGAACATCCCTCTGGTTAGTTAGCATCAGTTAACATCACTCTGGAATTGTTTGCCAGCGCCTAAGGCAGGCACACCCACATAGGTGGGAGCCAAAACGGTTGGCAAGACATTTTGTTGTTTCCTCTCAACATTAAGATCATTTAATTTTGTTCTCAACTTTTCATTCTCTATAGTTAGATCTATCACTAACCTTTCCATATTGTTCCAATTTTTGGACATCTCAACTACCATAAGAGGTGTCACAGTGGAGCCCTCTATAAAAGCATCTGGCATATTTGCTTTTAATCCAAAGAGATAGTCAAGAATTGCTGAACTACCAGTTCAGCTATTCATTATAAGTATGAGTAGAGTTTAAAGATCCTTGAATAGGGGAAAATTTGTCTTCCAGGTTTTTCTCCAACATAACTAGGAGCCCCTTGAAACTTGTGTCCGGAACTTCAGAAAAGGTCAGATCACCAGACAACTCGGCAATTGGAGCACTATAGTTTGGCATTTTGAATGACAAAAATATGTGTGAGGAGGAGGATCTTCAAAGCTTTCCAGGGACACATGGCCACCTTTTCCATTAGGCACTTCAGACACTGTGCTAAGGCTATGTTAACGCTGTATGATGCATCACCCTGTGGCGGGGTTCTTTTATGAGGTTTGCTTTGAGAGACTTCACCCGAGGGGGGGAGGATTATCACTCCTCTCTGACCTTAATTGGGGGTGTAACCGAAGGGCTGTAATCCAGAAGGCAGAAATCCAAACTGTTGAAAATGGCGATCTTCCACAACAGAACATGCCTGATTTGATAACGCTTGCATACAATTTGGATGTGATAGAATGAGCAGATCTGCTAGATTCTCACCTCGGGAGATATAGAACTATTCGGCTGTTGCAATGTTATGTGTGAGAACATTTAAACATTCACTTTAAGTAGAAAAATCAATGACTTTCAGGAGCACAAAAAAACAACCGCTTCACCATGCCCAAGCAGGTGCAGAATGTTTGTTAGAACGAATAGAACAAAATCCAGGAATTTCCACAAGGAGTGTTTCTCTGAAACAGCATGTACTGAGTCATAGCAGTGTGTGGCAAATTTTACATTGCCAATTACTGTACCCCTACCATATCCATTGTACAAGGTCTCAGAAATACTGACTACCATCCCATAGTGAACTTCTGCAGTGGATGCAACAATAGTGTTTCCTGAATCCCCAATTTTTAAACAACATTTTGTTCACTGACGAAGGTGGGTTTACTTGTGATGGTATTTTTAATTTTCATAACTGTCACGTTTGGTCTGATGAAAATCCTAATGCAATTCACGAGTCACAACATCAGCAAGGTTTCTTGTTGTGTGTTCTGTGCAGGACTACTAGGAGACTGTCTAATTGGATCACACTTTCTGCCAAACAGGCTAACAGGAGAGCTGTACCTTCAGTTCCTGAAGAATGTTCCTGGTTATCATCAAGGTTATCGTATCACCTTGATGATGATAATGCTCCACTTCAGCAACGCCAGAACATGTGGTTTATGCATGATGGTGCACTGGCACATTTTGCTCGAGTTGTGACTCGGTATCTAACTAGAAGGTATGGTCAAGAGTGGATAGGTAGAAGTGGGCCTGTAATGTGGCCTCCCAGATCACCAGACTTAAATCCTATAGATTTTTGTATCTTGGGTCATGTAAAGAGCTTGGATGTACACTTCTGACATTAACACAGTTGAGGAATTACAGCGCCGGGTTAAAGGAGCCTTTCAGGAAGAAATGACTCAGTAATGCCTGAGAGGATTCGCAACTCAATGTAGAGAAGACTACAAATCTGCATTCCGATGCAAGGACAGCATTTTGAACACCTTTTATAACATCCTGTAACATGTAACATCGGTAAAATCCTGTGGTGTTGAAACCAAAAATTAAAAATGTATTATCTTATGTTTAATTAAACCATCTTTAGCAAAGCATTCACAGTTTTTTGCTAAACTAGTGCTCCCATAGTCAGTGGCGGATCTTAACAGAAAATGTGCTTTATCTCGAAAACGGTTCATTTGTGATCCGATGTTCACTGGGACTTTTTGCTTATTTTAGTTTGTACTTCTCGCCTTTAAATTATTGACCGTCATTTTTGAAACACTCTGTATATTCTGTGCTGGCTGGTTATGTCACTCCTAGGTACTATGGGATGTGTCCACTAATGGAGTCACGCATGGTCATAATCTTTTGGCTCATGAACGCATATATGGCCACTGTCTTCCATATTTTAAATAAGCAAATGTAATGAAAAAGATGCTAATTTCTACATTGGTTGGTTTTTTTTTTTTTTTTTTTTTAGGAGCATTAGCAACTAAGGCCATATTGCTCCGGGATATGCGGTGGTCATTCCCTGACCTTTCCGCATCCTCCGTATTTGGTGGTGACGGGCTCGAACCCCGGTCTAATCAAGAAGCGTGTGCTACGCGCTGCTGCTCCTTCCCACCTGGCTACGGAGGCGCCTATTTCTACATTGATTCCACCAGTTAACAGGTCCAATTTTAAAATCTAATCATAATAAACAGGATAAACATAAATTAATAAATTACAATAAAACAATTCATAAAGCAAACTAAATTGCAAAAAAAATTAAACTATAATGATGAAAAAGAGAGCAGTCATGAACATGCAAACAAACAGAGTGGAAAATAAGAAAGGGGAAAACAAAAGAAAATCCAAGAGGCCAACTTAATTTAATATTACATTTAACATCTAGGTGTGGCCTGACCATTACCACTGTCAGAGTAGTACCACAGAGTTGATACGTTGCTCTGGGGTTGCTGTTTCCCATATGTAGTACTTTACATTTGTAAATGTTAAACTTCATTTGCCACCTCTCAGCCCATCTGCTCAACCTTTCCAGATCCTGTTGCAGTAGCATAGTGTCAGTAGTGTCCTTGACAACCCTGCCAACCTTCGTATCGTCTAAACTTGGACATTAAGCTTGATATACCATCATCAATATCATTTATAAATACAGAAAACAATAATGGACCCAATACTGAACCCTGAGGGACTCCACTAATAACATTAGTCCACGATGAGCAGTGTCCCTTGATTACCACACTCTGTCTTCTCCCCCTCAACCACCCCTTTATCCATAGCAGCAATTTGCCTCCAATGCCACACGCTCCAATTTGTGCAGCAGTCTTCCATGTACAACAGTATCAAAAGCCTTTCTAAGATCCAAGTATATAATATCAAAGTTATTCCCTGCATCCAGTTCTTTTGTGACTGCATCATAGTATCCAATCAAATTGGTCAGGCAAGACTTCCCCTTAACAAAACCATGCTGTGTCTGAGCTATAACTGAAGTCTTGTCTAGATGACCCTGCAGTGCTTCTTTAACCAGTGCCTCCATTAATTTTCCAGGAACAGAAGTTAAACTAACAGGTCTATAATTACTTGTGTCACTCTTTGATCCTCCTTTGTGAATTGGGGTCACATATTCACATCTCCAGTCCATGGGTACTTCCCCTGAGTCCAAGGAAACTCTCATAATTATGGCTAAGGGTTTGTTTACTTCCTTTGCTGCCTCCTTTAATATAACTGGATAGATCCCATCCACTCCAGGTGCCTTTCTTCTATTTATCTTCAACAATTTCTCCTCCACTTTACTCTCAGTTATTACAAGATTCTCTAGCTTACTGCCAGAGTTGAATACACCTCTGGCATTCCCCTTGCTGAATAACTCCTCATGTGTGAATGTCGATGCAAAATATTCATTCAGTTTGTTAGCTACATGAGCAGGATCATCAACAGTTGACCCATCGATATCAAGTGGACCAATCTGATTCATCCCCTTCCTTCTAGAGTTTACATAGGTAAAGAACTCTTTGCTGTTTTTCTTTGCATCCCTTGCCAAAGATTTCTCGTAATCTGCCTTTGCCTGCCTAACCTCCTTTGTAACTTGGTTACAGATCAGTTATTAGTTATTTTTTGGTTTTTTTTAGAAGCATTAGCAACTAAGGCCATATTGCTCCAGAATATGTGGTGGTCATTCCCTGACCTTTCCACATCCTCCGTATTTGGTGGTGACGGGCTCGAACCCAAGTCTAATCAAGAAGCATGTGCTATGCACTGCTGCTCCTTCCCACCTGGCTACGGAGGCGCCTGTTACAGATCAACTTGTATCTATCATAGGCTTCTGTGTCATGTGTTAATTTGTATGTATCCCATGCATTTTTCTTCTCTGCCATATGTCTCATTAGTTCATCTGACATCCACTTAGGCCTAAACCTTGAACAATATTTCTTAGTTGGTATGTAAAGCCTAGTTGCTTCCAAGATAAGTTCTTTGAATGCTTCCCATTTTGAATTTGCTGTTGGTAACATCTTCAGTTGGTCCCACTGTATAGAATTTAAATACTGTCTCAGTCCATTGTAGTCGCCTTTACGATACAATACCCCTTCCCTTTACCCCTAATGGTAGTTACCTCTTTGAGTAAATCCCACTTCAGCACACTGTGATCACTGCGACCTGGTGGTTCATTCAACTGCAAATTCTTAATGCATGAAGAATCACTACTGATAATCAAATCAAGAGTATTACTCCCTCTAGTTGCCTCCTGAACATGCTGATGTAGAAAACAATCATCCAATAAATCCACAAAAGCCTTGCTAGTGTGTCAGTCACCAGCCCCCAAATTCCAGTCAATATCTGGGAAATTAAAATCCCCCATTATAAGACTCTCTGATTTACTGGCCCACTCTATTTCCCCGTACAGTTTCTTATTATACTCATCAGAGTCATTAGGCCTATAGCACACTCTTACTCTCAATTTAGATCTCCCAATGCTTATGTCACACCAAACGGACTCGACAGCAATGTCGACTGGCTTCACTTCCTTGGATTTTATGTATTTCTTAACTAATAGCATAACCCCTCCTCCCTTCCTATCCTGTCTATCTTTTCTGTAGACATTGTACTCCCCAAATTCCAGTTCTGCATTCCTTATATCTGTGTGACACCACGTCTCTGAAATCCCCACAATATCTGCCTTTGATGTTTTGAGCAATACCTCAAATTCATCAAATTTATTTACTAAACTCGTAGCATTGGTGTACACGCAAGTATACATGCACCTGTGCTTTTTCTTAGCTACCCTAACACAACCTATGTGTTTATTTGTACCCCAATGATTCCCAGCAGTCTCTGAAATATCCTGCATCTTATTTTCCAGGCTGCGGCTCATTCCAATAGAAGCAGTGCAAGAATCCCTTTCACCTCTGCCAGTGGCTACTGTTAATCTATTAGTCCTTGTATCCCCCCCAATCTAGCAGTTTTCCGACCCACCTAACACTGCCTCGATAGCATCAGCAAACATTCTTGCACCCTTTCTATTTAAGTGTATCCCATCCCTATAGAAGCAGTCTCTCCTGTTAACAAGTACAGACCAGGCTGAAAAAAATTCTACCCCTTGAGCTTTGCACAATCTTTCCAGGGCCGAATTGATCTACAGGGCTCTCATCATATACTCCCTCCTATCGTGTCTGGGCAGAATTGCAGACACTTTCAAATTCAACCCTAATTCACAGCTTTTTTTTTTTTTTTCAATAATGAACTGTACTTGTTAAGTAATTCCGCCGGTCTCCTACTCTTAATATCATTAGTGCCAAAGTGTACAACTATATCACCTTTTGTGCCCTTAAAAGATGATATCCGCTCTACAACGTCATCAACTTTTGCCCCTGGCAGACATACCCTGGTCCTGTTACACCTATCCTTTTTACAAAGCAAGTTTCCCGTTTCCCTGACAATAGTCACCAACAACTACTAGTTCCTTTGGGACCAGCGCATTCTGCCTTGGGGGCTGCCACTGTGTTGCGTGATGACCAAGTGCAAGCTCTAACATTGGTGTGGGCAGCTGAGAGCTTCATGGGCCCCTCACTTTTAATCCTTCGAGGGCATCCACCCTGTCCTTCAAGCTCTCGTATAGGCCCATAACAATGCTCAGTTGTCGCGTGATTTCCTTACACTCCTTGCTTCGCGCAAACACAAAGACATCCCCCATGGCAGTGTCATGTCCTGTGCCTGACTGCTCCACAAACATCAAGCAAGTAGTCCATTTTAATAGGCTGTGATTCAGAGGGCAACTGCCCCCCTCAGTTCTCTCCTGAGCCACAGCACTCCCATTAGCTTGAGCCTTTTGCTTTGCTGCTCTGGTCAGAGTCATGATTTCGATTTAATTTCAATAAAATTTCAATTTCAGTACAAAATTAAAACCCTAAACTTATATCCCAACACAGTTATAACGCTATATTTATGTTTCAGTATCGAGTGTTATCTACGAAATCCTTTTATATTTTATATAACTTCCGTATCAAGTTAAGTATTAATTATTTATTTTTTACTAATTATTTATGTTACGTAACCCAAGTCGTTATATGTATAGTTAAAGGTACAATTTAATTGACAATGAAGTTCAACAAGATTAATTATCTGATTAATTGACAATATTATGTACTATACGATACTATATTAAGCTTATGCTATCTATTTCGAGATATTATGTATCGCGTAACAATGGCGGCTATTTATGAACAGTAAACACGTGGATTTGATACCCTTTCCGATACTAAGTAATACCTACAAAATCTCTATCTAAGTTACTTTAATCTAAGTATCGTAAATAGGAATATAAAGCTATTCTAGAAAATAAGTTAATATGCCAATTTAAGCTAATAAAACAGAAAATAAATCAGAAAAAACTTCTCTGTTCCACGAGCGGCAAAAATGTACGTCCGCACAGGCTACTCTCGTTCAAAAATTCCATTCACTAACCTTGTTGCCCTTCTTTGTACTCATTCCAGCAGCTCTACATCCTTCTTGAAATGAGGCCTCCAGACCTGTATACAGTACTCAAGGTGCGGCCTGACCATTGCCTTATACAAGAGAATAATCACCTCCTTATCCCTGCTAGAAAAATTCCTGTATATCATTGATAAGACACCATGGGCTACTCTTGAAGCCCGTCTGCACTGCTCAGAGAACTTCATATCTGCCTGCACAATTACCCCCAGGTCCTTTTCATTTTCTACCACTGTCAGTGTAGTACCACAGAGTTGATACGTTGCTCTGAGGTTGCTGTTTCCCATATGTAGTACTTTACATTTGTCAATGTGAAACTTCATTTGCCACCTCTCAGCCCATCTGCTCAACCTTTTCCAGATCCTGTTGCAGCAGCATAGCGTCAGTAGTGTCCTTAACAACCCTGCCAACTTTTGTATCGTCTGAAAACTTGGACATTAAGCTTGATATACCATCATCAATATTATTTATAAATACAGAAAACGATAATGGACCCAACACTGAACCCTGAGGGACTCCACCGATAACATTAGTCCACGATTTTGAGCAGTATCCATTGAGTGCCACCCTCTGTCTTCTCCCCCTCAACCACCCCTTTATCAATAGCAGCAATTTGCCTCCAATGCCACACTGCTCCAATTTGTGCAGCAGTCTTCCATGTGCAACAGTATCAAAAGCCTTTCTAAGATCCAAGTATATAATATCAAAGTTATTTCCTGCATCCAGTTCTTTTGTGACTGCATCATAGTATACAATCAAATTGGTCAGGCAAGACTTCCCCATAACAAAACCATGCTGTGTCTGAGCTATAACTTAAATCTTGTCTAGATGATCCTGCAGTGCTTCTTTAACCGGTGCCTCCATTAATTTTCCTAGAACAGAAGTTAAACTCACAGGTCTATAAGTACTTGTGTCAGCCTTTGATCCTCCTTTGTGAATTGGGGTCACATTTGCACATCTCCAGTCTGTGGGTACCTCCCCTGAGTCCAAGGAAGCTCTCATAATTATGGCTAAGGGTTTGCTTACTTCCTTTGCTGCCTCTTTAATATAACTGGATAGATCCCATCCACCCCAGGTGCCTTTCTTGTGTTTATCTTCAACAATTTCTCCTCCACTTTACTCTCATGGTTATGTCTCCAAGTCTATTATAAAAAAAGATACCATTAAACCACCAAAGTATTACTGCATATTAATACAGCAATTGACGTTATACTTGCAAGGTATGATTTTTTTACACTTGCAAGTATCACATCTTCCAAGACGTGATTTTGTGATTAAAAATAAAATGAACCCTTACAATTAAAAAATGCACAACTCTCTCACCCAAGGAGAAGCACACTCACACCCATCAAAGGAAGAGTATCACATCCATAATATATAAAATAAATGTGAATTCCAAAAGGATCACAGCAAAGTGTTAGCAGACATTCCTATACAATGTAGATGCAGAATGGAAAGTAACAAGTAACACGTTCACTGCCTTTATGCATATTTTTGCAACATGGCAGTAGGAGTTATATGCCATGACACACATCTGTGTTTAAAATGCACCCAAGTGCCATGGCATAACATGAGTGGTTATTCCTAGGCAGTCAACCAACATATGCTGTAAACAAAGGCATTTGAAATTAATAACTACAGTTGTTAATTTCAAAATTTCAGTCCTCGTATAGTATGATAGTTGTGTTCCTAGAAACCCTCATGCAATGCAAAATTGTGCAATATAAACAACAGGCCCTATGGCAAAAATAGGGTTAGGTGCCGACCACCCGAGATTGAACACACACATTTGTAACCAAAACATTACCAAACACAATAAATAGATTACTTAATAGTTGTAATAAAATACTTACGTATTTTATTACGACTATTACGTAATAAAATATTGCTACTGCTTTTGCTTCTATCGTAAGCAAACTTGTTTTTTGTTTGATTTTCTATCCATACAGGCCCTATGGGAAATGAGGCCATTACAAAATTAGAAGAGATCTCTTCTAATTCTTTGTCTTAATCTAATGGATTTTAATTACACTTTTAATTGTTCCTGCTATGAAAGTTTTTTTTCTCTGCATTCTTTGTAATTCTCGGCATTGGCTCATTTAGGCCTGTAGCACGTGCAATATCACATGGTCTTTCATTTCGCTCAAAGCGTTTCACAATTTCATATTTTTTCTCTATCAGCATAGGCGGACTGGCCATAAGCCTTATCGGGGAAACCCTGGTAGGCCAGAGGCCGATGTGATTTTGGCCATAAACGCTAGTATGAGGCCACTACAAATTTTCCCGGGTAAGAATTTTTGACCCAGTCCGCCTCTGTTTATCGATATGCTTTTCTTTTTCTCTCTGAATCTGTAGTGTCTTCACCAGGATGCTTCCTGTTCCCACCTTTTAAGAATTTTACTCATTTTTAGGGAATAAAGCACAATTACAAAATGAAGAGGCAAGCTTGATACACATAAACAAAGCTGTGTGTGTGTAGCAACTGAATAAACAACACCATAAAGGCAGAGATACACTATTACACCTCACATTTTACTAAAGCACATTTCTAGGGGTTACATAAAACAATAAAAACAATTTCCAGTTGCGTTTCTGCCAGTGGAATCTGTTATAAAAACTGGTAGTAAACTTGATCTAATTGCATTTGCGATTATACTGATAGCTGGAATTGTGTTGGTTTTTACGTTATTACATTGAAATGTGTTTCCCCTTCACTGATATAAAAAATTTAAATACATTTTCAGAATCTTCTCTTCGTTCCTATCGTGTTGCGTTTGGTTGGGGTGATTCTGCGTTCGATTGCCATTTCTTGTAAACACCAAGGCGAATCGTGCATAAGCGAATTCGGTTCGTGTTATACAAGATATCGTTCCCCTATTTATAAATCATGTATGATCGAATTCATGTAATGTAAACACGTGTTATACGAGGACTGACTGTACTTAGTACTGGCACATTGATTGAACACTTGGCAGTAATGCATGACTTTTGTTTATAGACTTGGCATAAGTTTTATTTGTTCTTTGCTTGTGTGGATGCTAGTTCATGTACATGAATAAACTTTTTACAAAATTAAGATTTTTTCTGATTTACAGCTCAGCACAAAAGTAAGTATTCACTTTTAGCAACAAACTCCAAAATTTTAATTTTCAACCATTACGTCTGAATTTTCTGAATGTTGATTCAGAAAATTCAGAAAAATTCAACATTTCGGAGTGTTGATTTTTTCCAACATTCTGAATATTATGACAAATTGAATGGGTTCTCTCACCTTTCGGTGGCAATGAAGGTGGTAAATTGAAGGGAAAAAAAACACTAACATCTATGCCATGACCACTGCCATTTGTAGTTTGAAAATAAACAAACATAAAAAATAAATTGCTATTTGCTACATCAACTATACCAATCAACGCGTATAAACTGAATGGTTTAAGCAAATATACAAATTAATTTTAAAACAAAATCATAGTAATTTTATTTTGAATGTTCAAGTACCTTGATACTAGGTAGTAGGACTGCAACTTCCCAAGGCTTTCTACATATACATAAAATTCTTGCACTTCCCACTGTGCAGCTTAGGATGGACAGTTTGCATGAACAATTAACAAGGGCAGCTTGTGTGGACACTGTTCAGTCTATGCTAACCATGAGATAGAAAACCAGTGCAAATCTATTTTATTCTCTGGTGCACTGGGTTATTTCAATTTTATCTTCTGAATCTGTCCAAATATCTATTTTTTTTTTATATTTATTTATGTATTCTTTTAGTTTGAGAATAGACTAGGGAAATTTGCTGAATTTATTCACAATTTACAAGTTATGTGTTGGTAAAACAGATATGTTTTCATTATTACTAGGAAACTGAACTTGATATGCAGGTTGGGTTTTTGAAGGGCAGATATCTTTTTTGATATCTGATCAATTAATCATAATTTTATTTGTATGAAGTTATAATTCCTTGTTGCAAGTTCTTGCCCCCACTCTCCCCCATGGCTATTTGAGAATATGCTTATAGCTGGTCATGGTTTGTTTGCCTGCAGAGCAGGCTGGGTTTTCTAGTATAATTTTAATTGTTGCTTACCATGCAGATCACGTTCGATGGTTTAATACAGTACAATCTCATTAATACAAAGTTCAAGGGAATTATATTTTCATGGTTTGTAATAACAAGGTTCGTAGTAATGAGATATGGCAAAAGTTCAACAGTTTATCTTTTTTTGACTACATATATCTAATAAGAATAAGAAATAATGTTTAACAATAATAAGAATGATACATACTTCCTTTTATTTTTATTTATTTATAAGATAAATTAAGAGAAAAGAAACAACATAATTGAAACAAAAATATAATATACACAGGGTGTTTCAAAAATGATCATCAATAATTTACAGGTGAAAAGTACAAACTAAATTAAGCAAAAAAGTCCCAGTGAACATCGGGCCGCAAATGAACCATTTTTGAGATAATGCGCATTTTCTGATAAGATTCGCCACTGACTATGGGAGCACTAGTTTAGCAAAAAGCTGTGAATCCTTTGCTAAGAGTGGATTTATTAAATATAAGATAATATATTTTTAATTTTTGGTTTCAACACCACAGGATTTTACAGATGTTACTTGTCACAGGATGTTACAAAAGGTGTTCAAAATGCTGTCCTTGCATCCGTAGGCAGCTTTGTAGTCTTCTCTGCATTCAGTTGCAAATCCATTCAGGCAATCCTGGATCATTTCTGATTTGCTGAAAGACTCCATAAACCCAACGCTGTAATTGCTCAACTGTGTTAAGGTCAGAAGTGTACACCAAGCGTTTTACATGACCCTAGATACAAAACTCCAGAGGATTTAAGTCTGGTGATCTGGGAGGCCACATTACAGGCCCACCTCTGCCTACCCACCGTTGATCATACCTTCTAGTTAGATACTGAGTCACAACTTGAGCAAAATGTGCCGGTGCACCATCATGCATAAACCACATATTCTGGTGTTGCTGAAGTGGAACATTATCATCATCAAGGAGGTCTGGAAGAACATTCTGCAGAAACTGAAGGTTCAGCTCTTCTGTTAGTCTGTTTGGTAGAAAGTATGGTCCAATTAGATGGTCTCCTAGTAGTCCTGCACAGACATTCAACAAGAAACCTTGCTGATGTCGTGACTCGTGAATTGCATTAGGATTTTTCGTCAGACCAAAACGTGACAGTTATGAAAATTAAAAATACCATCACGAATAAACCCACCTTCATCAGTGAACAAAATGTTGTTTAAAAATTGGGGGGCCAGGACAAGCTGTTGTTCGATCTGGGAGGGTAGTCAGTATTGCTGAGACCTTGTACACACACTGGATATGGTAGGGATACAGTAATTGGCAATGTAAAATTCGCTGCACACTGCTATGACTCAGAAATACCCTTTCCTCAACATCAGGTGTTATGCTTCGGGCCTACCTGCTCGTACTCCATGTGTGAAGCGCCCATGATTTCTAAGGCGTTGATGTACCCTGATGAATGTGCACTTGTTGGGCTGCCTTTTGTGGGGAAATGCTTCTTGGTACAAACATGCAGCCTCGGGTGCACTGCTATTGGCTTTACCATACATGAAGTGCATGTCCGCTTACATTTCATTGCTATAACCTCTTTCCATGTTGACTATCATTTGACAAGTACTAGTATGCCTGTATGTCTCAGAGCATTGAGAAGGGAGAAAGGAAGAGAATGGGCATAACCTAACCTAAACAAACAAGTTAGTGGTGGATCTGAACTCTGTACAGTTCACCTTGTCAGTGGTGGACCCCCAACAAGAAATGTGCAATATCTTGAAAATGATTCACTTAAGGATCCATGTTTAACTAGGCTTTTTTTTGTATATTGTAGTCTGTACAGTTCAGACTACAATATACAAAAATCACCTTTAAATTATTGACCTTCACTTTTGAAACACCCTGTATTTAATTAAATTAATTATTTATTTAATTTTTCTGGAAGAATTTAATTAATCTAATTTAAAGAGAGAATCTAATTTCATTTCCACAGTTTCTGTTCATATGCATTCTTAACTATAGCACAGATATTATCAAATGCAACAGTTGTTTCTTTATCAATGTTACTGTAGACTTCTCTGATGTTGGAATTGTTGCTTCATCATTCACCTTAACAAACTCCTCAAATTTGCCAATAAAACCCATATGCTTCTTCATTTCCCCATTCCTTTTCTGGACCATGTTTTTCAAATAATATTCTCAATAATGCCGCCCTCTCTAAAGCAGTTGATTATTACACTTGATGCAATACTATCTCAGACAATAACAATAAATATCGAAGACATTCCACTTTAGCTGCAAATTGTTCCCTCCTTCTAGGTTGATTTGCAACCTAGAAGAAGGGAACAAATTCCTCAAGTTATAAATAATGCCTTGATCCAGTGACTGCATAAAACTGGGAGGTAAAAACAACACTGTACATTTGAAATTTAAGTGCCCCAGCAGAATGTGTTGTGCAGTCTAGAATCATCAAAATCATCAACTTTTTTTTTTTTTTTCCTGAAGCCATTCTTTTGTACACTCGTAGCAACCAAGACTGAACATGAACAACTTTGACCAAGCGAATTCAATTGGCCTTAATCATATGGAAGTTGGTTAACTCCTAAAACACCCTGGCTTGAAAAATTTCCCAACTAAAAGTGAATGATTTTGAACTTCCGTCTACTTTTCAGCATGACAGAATGGTGAGTCTTTGGTTACTTAATTTTCCACCATTATAAGACTCTTCTTGAACAGCAAGGGTTTGGTTTGGCAGCAAATTATAATATATGCTTGCCTTGTCAAGATTAAAAATATCCTTTGACTTATATTTTTTCAAGAACAGGGAGTACAGAACACAACCAATTTGTTGCTTTTTCTTTTTCTACTGATCCAGACTCGATGCAAACATTTTGTGAAAATACATTACTCCAGTCATTAAATCTTTGGAGCCAGCTAGTGTTGCATTTGAAGTTGCTAAGTCTAGATTCTTGAGCTAGATAATTAGCCTTTTCTCACAAAACTGGACCCAATATCAGCAAATTCACTGCATGCATTTGTTGGTACCATTCGAAAAGTTTTTTTTTTTTTTTTTATGTGAACCCCAAACACAAGAGGTATTAGAACCTATAGTACTTAGTACCATGCTTGGGTTGGAGGTTGAGAAGATGAAAGAAGATATTTGTTGATATTGGACTTGAACTTCTGTAGACTGTAATTTTCAGGAAATACGTATGAAGGAAGGTTGTTCCAGAAAATGGCAGTTGAATGAATAAATGAGGAAGATGAAAAGTTGGTTCTGTGGGTTTGAAGTTGGACAGTAAATGGATGTTGGCTGGTGGTGACACGTGTTCGGACTGTTTTGAAAGAGAGAGCGGGAATTATAGAAGCCAATTCAGAAGAACAGTGCCCATGGAAGTATCTGTAGAAGAGGTATGCAGCAGAAACAGTACATCTATGAGAAAGCGAGTGGAGAGACTCTGCTAGAGATGAATATTAATTAACCTAACTGCCCTCTTCTGAATGGAATCAAGAAGCCTAAGAGAGATTTTGGGGGCACCACCCCAGATGTGGGAACGATATTCCATGACAGGGCAGATTTGCGATTTATACAGAGTGAGCAGCTGTTTGGAAGAAAAGTAACGCCGAGAGCGAAAGAGAAAACCAAGTTTTTTAGATGCAGAGGAAGCAATATTTGTAATGTGCTTGTGCCAAGAGAGATTAGAAGTCAGGGTAATCCCCAAAAGAGATATATCATTTTGCCTAGAAATCGGAGTGTCACTAAATATAAGCATAGGAGCAGAAGAATCCTTTTTGCGAGATATAAGACAAGATTGAGTTTTAGAAGGATTGAAATCAACTAAGTTGTCTTTGCCCCACTGGAGAATTACCTGGAGATCGACATTTAAGGAATTGGTAGCAGATTTTTGAGAAGTTGAAGCTGATTGAGCAGGACAAGGTTTCTCAAAATGGAAAGTGGAATGCAATGTGCTATCATCGGCAAAACTATGGATGGGATTTCCAGTCAATGGAAGAAGGTCATTAATATACAAGAGGAAAAGAGTGGGGGGGAAAGAACTGAACCTTGGGAGATACTGGCATTGGTGGAGAAGTTAGAAGATAGAGAGCCATCTACCATCACCCTCAGTGAGCGATCAGAGAGAAAACTGGATAACCAATTACTAAAAACAGTTGGCAAACCATAAGATGGAAGCTTGTTTAGAAGACCTTTATGCCAAACATGATCAAAAGCCTTTGAGATGTCAAGAGCAACTACTTGTGTTTCACCGAACCTTTCCATTGAATTAGTCCATAAATGGGTAACATAAGCCAGAATATCACCAGTGGATCGACACTGACGGAATCCATACTCGATCGTTGATCAGATGGAATGTTTCTAGGTAGTTTAAGAGTTGGCGGTTAATTGATTTATCCATTACTTTAGAAAGAGTAGAAGTAATTGCAATGGGACGATAATTGGATGGGAGGGACTTGTCACCCTTTTTAGGAACTGGCTGGATATGAGCAAATTTCCAAGCAGAAGGAAAAACACCTTTGGAATAAGAAAGTGAAAAAAGGCGGCAAAGAATAGAAGTAAGTTCAGGAGCACAGGTTTTGAGAACAAGTGGAGAAATACCATCAGGACCTGAAGCTTTCTTAGCATCCAGATTCATCAAAATCCTTCTGATATCCTTTTGACAGAAGACCACAGGAGGCATTGAATGGAGCGTGTTGGGAATGGTGGGAGGTGTTTTACCAAGATCATTAATACATGAGCTGGAAGAAAAATGGGATGCTAGCAGGTCAGCTTTATCCTTGGCTGAAGTGACAACAGAACCATCTGGTTTTGACAGAGGTGGGAGCAGAGATGGACAAAGGTTGTGGCCCATAGCTTTGCCAAGAGACCAGAATGCTCGGCTACCATTAGGGCAAGAAGCAAGTTTTCTACTCTTAGCCTGTTTAAACTCTAGTTTGGACTGATTAATAACTGCTTTACAATTGTTGCGAGCTTTGGTGTAGGCAGAAAATGAAACTGAAGAATTAGAAACAAGCCAATTATTATATGTAACATTCTTCTCTTGAACAGCCTTAGTACATTTATTGGAAAACCAAGGTTTAGATAAAGGACGAGATTTTAAAGTGGAGTGTGGGATAAAGGATTCCATTCCTGCAAGAATAATTTCACTGACACGATCTGAGCAAACGTTGACATCAGAAGTTTTGAAACAGTAATCCAACCAAGGAAAAGAAGAAAAGAAGTCTCGCAGGTCATCCCATTTTGCATTCTTGTAATGCCAAACAACACGAGGTTGGGAATAGCCATGAGATAAAGGTTCCATTGGAGAAGAGACAATCACCAAGTTGTGATCTGAAGTGCCTAAAGGCCCTCTCACTTCGACCGTGTACTTAGAAGGGTTGTTTGTGAGAAAAAGATCAAGCGTATTGGCTGTATGATTAGGATTGTCCGGTATTCTTGTAGGTAAATGAACAATCTGTGCTAGGTCATTAGTAATTGCAAAAGCCTCAGCATCTCGACCTGCTGGGTCGGTGTGACTAGAAAACGGTAGCCAGCTGGAGTTGTGAACATTAAAATCACCAATGAGTAGTAGTTGAATCAACAGATAACTGAGATTCTGTCAGAAAAAGAACATGGGGTTTGGCAGACTGCAAATGGAAATGGACATCGTTGAGATTAGAATTGCGACCACATATATTTGTGAAATGAATTAGGAAGTGCTTGGGAGGTTTAGGTCTTTTCACAGATAAGCTTGCTCTATTAGTTTGACAATTCATGGTGTATTCAATAGTAAGAAAAAGTGGGTGGGACATGCTGTATGAAGTAATGAAATTTTTGGATATGGCATACACGTGGTAAGAATATACCCAGATACTTGACATAACATGGCCTCGACAATGCTCCCCTGCATACACACTACTCGGACTCCCTCCAGTCACTATCTGGCAGAGTAGAGGTAGCAAGATTATACACTAGCTGATCCAGAAGCCTCCTAGAGAGTTACCAATAGGTTCGGTCCGGTGTACTAACTTGCGGCCAGCCTGCGAACACCATTTTAGAGCCTGTACCCTCGAAATGTAAGGAATATTGGATCTCGCCACAACGTTCATCATAACCTCAAAAGTCATCAATCATACTGCATGATGGAAGAGATAGGGAAGGGTTGACCAGAACCTAGCTCTACAGACTAAACATGGGTTCCACCACTTCAAGCCTCTAATAAGCAAAGTTGTGGTATTTCACCGGTTGATGAGAGTCATCTACCACTGTCTGGTAACATAGAAGGGCGGCATTCCTCTATGTGGTGTGGGTGCCACACCTCGACCCCTGCTTACGTTGGTTCACACCTGTGTGGTCACCCACCATGTACTTGTGCATGGAGGTTATACCCTACCTACTCATGTTTTGCACCATGAATTCATTTGCTATTATTATTTTATTTATATTTTTTTATCGCTGATCCAGTGTGAAACACTTCAGAGTTGTTTTTTTTTTCGATTTTTCAGTACTGTACACAAAGTAAGTAAAAGGATGCTATAATCTTTTGCAATGGTCTGTTTTTCTTCACTTATATTAAAGTCTTGTAAAATTTTCAGTTTAATTTCCAGGCTTAATTCTCTGTTTAGGGTTTGTCACCTTTAGATGATGATGTTTAATAGATGAGGTTTAATATAAACAGACTAGAAATTAATTTAAAGACACAAGGTCCAAAAAGATGGCTTAGATCCTTTTAAAAATGGCACAAAAAATAAATTATAACAAAAAGACTCTTTGAACACAGCATGGCAATTGAAACTGACCTACAATTAATGTTTATCAGAGTATATTTATGTTGTAGCCATCATAAACTGGCTTTGTTCATGTAAAAGTAAACTAACAATCAGTACTGTCTTTTGGGAAATGCAGAACTGAGTGGTCACACACATGCTGATAGTGGAACAATAAAAGACAAAACTGTACCAAGCTTTGTATTAACCATACAAAATGACATTATTTCTCACAGGGTAAGAATGGGCTTTCTAATATATATTAACCAAATTCTATAATAAATTAAAATGTTTTCATAGAAAAGCTTATCCTCTACATGGATTCAATATGTACTTCAAGAAACAAGAAATACATATAAACTGAATTTCTATTAATGAGATTCTATTGTAGAATTCTTATTTCTACAATAGTCTTATAGATGCAAACATGTTTTCTTTGTAATTAAGTTACTTTTTATGTGAACATTACTTTGTCCTTTACATTTTCTTTTCCCTACTTCTTCTTTTATTTTCATCTTTCTTCTATCCCACTCTTTCATTTTTGGTTTGTATGTCAATGTCCATTTCTTGTTTCACTCATTATGTTTAATTGTTTTCTATCATTTAGTTTGCTATATGGGTGGCCAGCACAATATTGAGACAGTTTGGTGTGACATAAGCACTGGGAAATCAAAAATTAGAGAGTAGGAGTGTGTTATAGGCCTAATGACTCTGACAAGTACAACAAACAACTGTACAGAGAAATAGAGTGAAGAAAAAACGCATGGGATGCATATAAATTATCAGGTAACAAAAGCCTACGGTAGATATAAGCTAGTCCGTAATCAAGTCACAAAGGAGGTTAGGCAGGCGAAGGGGCAGATTAAGAAAAATCTTTGGCAAAGGATGCAAAGGAAAACAGCAAAGAAAAAAAAATGAACAAGGAAGAAAAATTCCACAACCAAATTAATATTTAGGTTTAATTTAATTTAGTTTTAGTTTAATTTAGGTTTAGGCCTAAATGAGTGTCAGATGAACTAATAAGAGTTGTGGCAGAGAAGAAAAGTACATGGGAATGCATATAAATTATCAGGAGACAGGAGCCTATGGTAGATATAAGCTAGTCTGTAATCAAGTCACAAAGGAGGTCAGGCAAGTGAAGGCAGATTACGAGAAATCTTTGGAAAAAGGATGCAAAGACTTCTTTACTTCTGTAAACTCTAGAAGGAAGGGGATGAATTAGATTGGTCCGCTTGATATCAATACTGATGATCCTGCTCAGGTAGCTGACAAACTGAATGAGTATATTTTATCTACATTCACACGAGGAGTTATTAAGGGAGGAGAATGCCAGAAGTTTATCAAACTGTAACACAGAGCTAAAGGATTTTGTAATAACTGAGAGCAAAGTGGAAGAGAAATTGTTGAAGTTAAACATAAAAAAGACACCTGGGATAGATGGGATCAATCGAGTTATATTAAAGGAAGCAGCAAATGAAGTAAGAAAACCCTTAGCCATAATTATGAGCATTCCTGGACTCAGGGGAAGTCCTCACAGACTGGAGATGTGCTGATGTATCCCCAATTCACAAAGGGGGATCAAAGGGAAACACAAGTACTTAGAGACCTGTTAGTTTAACTTCTGTTCCAGGGAAAATAATGGAGTCACTGTTTAAAGAAGCACTACAGAATCATCTAGACAAGACTGCAGTTATAGTTCAAACACAGCATGTGTTTGTTAAGGGGAAGTCTTGGCTGATCAATTTGACTGGATACTACATTGTGGTCACAAAAGAACTGGATGCGAAAAATAATTTTGATATGATATACTTGGATTTCAGGAAAGCTTTTGATACTGTTGCACATGGAAGGCTACTGTACAAATTGGAGCAGTATGGTATTAAGGGCAAGTTGCTGCTATCAATAAAGGGATGGTTGAGTGGGAAAAGACAGAGAGTGGTAATCAATGGACACTGCTCTTTGCTCCACTAATGTTATTATGGAGTCCCCCAGGGTTCAGTGTTGGGCACATTATTGTTTTCTGTATCTATCAATGATATTGATGAAGGTATACAAAGGTTGGCAGGGTTGTTAATGACACTAATAATAGAACACTACTGCAACAGGATCTGGAAAAGTTGAGCAGATGGGCTCAGAGGTGGCAACTGAAGTTTAACATTGTCAAATGCAAAGTGCTGCATATGGGTAGCAGTAAATCCAGAGTAACATACCAACCTTGTGATACTAAACTGAGGGAAGTGGAGAATCAAAAAAACCTGGGGGTAATTGTGCAGTTAAAAATGAAGTTTTCTGAGCAGTGCAGACAGGCAGCAAGGGTAGCTCATGGGGACAATGATATACAGGAATTTTGCTAGCAGAGATAAGGAGGTGATTATCCCCTTGTATAAGGCAATGGCCAGGCCGCACCTGCATACAGGTCTGGAGGCTTCATTTTAGGAAGATTGTGGGGAGGTTGGAACAAGTACAGAGGAGGGCAATAAGATTGGTTAGGGAAATGAAGGGGTCCTCTTACCAAGAAAGGCTTAATTTCTATAAATTGCAGTGGCTGGAGACTAGTATTAGTATTAGTATTAGTAATGACCACATGGTGCAAGAAAGCCTATGGCTTATGCTGCACCAGCCAAAAAAAACCAAAAAAAAAAAAAAACGAAAGTATAAGTGTTTTCTCGTGGATAGTGAATATAATTATATTTTTACCAAATGTTTCTCCCCCCCCATCCCCACACAAAAAGTATTCCTGCTTAGGATTCAGAAAATTCTAAATCTAATGCTGGACCTAACTGCATCTGGATATAAATTTAAAGTGAAATTAAATAAGATAAGTTAAAAATTTAAATATTATGTTCGCTACAAAATGTGCTATTTACACGTCTATCAATGAAAAACTTACTGAACTAAAAGAGTTCAACATTTCACATACAGCCACCCTTTTCCCTCTGACTCTCTTATGGCCCAAAAGAGCCTCCAGTTGCAATCTTAGGAAGAACTCTCTCATTTGAAAGGCATCTTTCCTCAGAACAAATCTCATTATATATGACCTTCCCCTCTTCCCCAAGAGTATCAGATATGAAACATAGTAATTTCATTTGTGTATGGTTTTAGTAAGAATATCAGTAAAATTTAGTAACAACATCAGCAATATTGCAGCTTCTCTCAATACATGCATGTCCCCAGTTACTGCAACATTCTTCAAGTGCAAATACTAGAGGCCTGTTGTGCATGCCCAGATGTGAATGCAAGTTAGTGGTATACCAATGAGTACCACAGAAGTCTAAAGCATCACCTAAAAAAAAAAATACTAAGTAGTCAGCTTGCAAAGGTTGACATTGTTATTCCAAAAGACTACTTGCTGGTCTCAATCACAGAGACTATTTCAGAATTGCAAAGTGCTTTTTGGCATGTGATTTTTACGGAATCTTGTTTTATATATAATGCACAAATCCTACTTTTTTAATAAATGATGCAGAATCTGACTAACCTTATTATATGTTCTATGCATCCACATACAGCTGGTTCACTAATGTTTCTTTATATTATCAGCCACCTACAATCAGCTTTCCTGTTCACCAGCCTCCTGATGTTTTGAATTTTCAGCTACTTGAACCTTCAGTATTTCCTTGGCCTCCTGCAAGGTGATCTGATTGAGGTGTATAAGGCTTGAATGGATTGAGCAAACTAAATGCTGACATGATTCTTCCTCGTGCTCAGATTAGACACCTAAAGGGACATAAATTCTAACTGAGGAAAGACAGTTTTAGAATAGATGTGCGGGAATTTGCCTTTACCCAGCGGGTGGTTGATTGCTGGAACAAGCTTCCATTGTCATTATGGAAGTTGACAGCGTAAATAAATTTAAGGCAGAACTAGACAAACTTTTGGAGTGAATGGATGGGTGAAATGGTAAGTTTTTTTTTTTTTTGGCTGATGCTGTATAAGTTTGCTTTCTTGCATCATATACCTCTAATAATGCTAATATTTTTTTGTGGAATTGTATTAACTTAATTATATTATATTAACATGCTTGCAGTCTTTACTCACATATGCATAAAATGGCACTAGGAGTGATGTGCCACAATGCATATCTGAGTTCAAAATACACCCAAGTGCTGTGCTGTAAATGTAAAGGCACATGAAATTAACAACTACTCTGAACTGGTACACTGACTAAATGGTTTGCAGTAATGCTTGGCTTTTGTTTATAGACTTGGCACAAAGTTTTATTTTTTTATTTAATTTTATTATTTTTAATTTTATTATTTTCCTCTTGTGTTGACGTTAGTTTATGTATGTGAATAAACTTTTTATAAAATTTTAAGATTTGTTCTGATGTACAGCTCAGCATAAAAGTTAGCATTTTCTTTTAACAATGAATTGCAAGCTTTTAATTTTAAACCGTTAAATATGAATTTTTGGAATGTTGATTTTTTTAACATTCCAAAAATTACAGCACACTGAACGGTTCTCTCATAAGTAGCATCGAACATGTTAATGGAAAGCTAGCTGTTGAGTGAAGTGGGGGGAGAGAGAGAGAGGGGGGGTTTCTATATATATATATATATATATATATATATATAAGGTCAGTGGTGTGTTACAACTTCATGGGGCCCCAAGGGAAACTGAAATTTGGAAAGCTCCATCCAAAGAAAAAACTAATAAAGAACATTTTCAATTTAATTTTATTTTGACAAAAAAACAAACAAATTATATGACATAAGAACTAAATATAAAATTTCATCAAAGTCGGTAAAACCATTTTTGAAAAAAACATAATTTTCAAATTAATCTTCGAGTTCATTGACCTTGGCAGTTTCCGATAAAAATAATTTAAAAATATTAGTGAAAAACAGCAATGAGTTTGAAACAGTGATTCTGGGCCCCCCCCCCCCTCCGATCAGGGTCCTAGGCTTTTTTTCCCTATAGGATAATGTGCCACTGTATATGGTTGGAGTGGAAGCAAATTAGAAGATAAAACTTTTCACTTGCAGCTGGCCAGAACACTTGTAAGCAAGGCCATCAGTATAATTGTTATCAAAATAAATAGTATTTGCAATTTGTGCTATTTTAATTGGCTTATGCAAAAGGAAAGTATTTATTACTGTTTTTGAAATTAGTTTATTACTGTTTTTTCAATTGTGAAATTCTATTGGACATAGAATTTTAAAAATGCAATCTTTTAATACATCTTTACAGTATGTTTCAGGCATTAAGCACCTTGCAATAAGAACGAACACGCGCGCACGTGCACGCGACGCTGATTACTGTACCAGCTAAGAAAGTGGATGAATAATGGTGAATTTTAATAAAGCCAAGGATAGTGTGTGGATGCAACAACTAACTGAACAATGAGTTGTAAAGAATGGCCTTTCCACCTTCCAAGCTTTGAGTTAAGGTGTGAAAGAAACAAAACTCACATGCATTAGAAATGACTTCTATGAAGTAAAACAGCATGATTAAAGATTCTTAGAATTTAGTGTCTATTATCCCTTTACCAAGACCAAAATCAAGAGAAAGGAGGATTATATATTGAGGTTTATTTCTCCTTGGCACTTTAAAAAAAGCAATATAAACAGGAAAGCATTTAAACAGGAGCATTATGGCAAGAGTTTACTGGATATATATATATATATATATATATATATATATGTGAGGTAAAAGTTAGGTAAAAGTAATAAAAATAAATAGATATGGCTATGTAGCTATCATTAGAGGCAGCAAATGCACATCCTCCACATGATGCCTTTCCCTTCCCTGTTTGTTTATTTATATTATTTTGCGTTTCATTTCGCTCTGCATTCACGTCTTTTGGAACTGGTACCTTCAAGGGCGGTACCGCTAAATTATTTATAATTGGCATTATTTAAATTTATATCGTTTTTTATTAATTGGGTTTAATGACTTAATTGACTAAATTATATAGGGGATTATCGACTACCTTTTTGTCCTATTATCTCTACTTTCCCTTCCCTGTTTGTTTATTTATATTATTTTGCGTTTCATTTCGCTCTGCATTATTGCCGTACTACTGGCTGATGATTTTATCTAAATATCATATTTATTTTAATTATCAGATATATATATATATATATATATATATATATATATATATATATATATATATATACATAACAGCTGTATATATATATATATATCCAGTCCACATTTCCGTAGCCGAGTGGGCAGGAGCGGGAGTGCAGTAGCACACGCTCTTTGAGTAGACTGGGGTTCAAGCCCCTGAATGCTGAATACGGTCGATCTGCCAACCCGCACTGGACCAGCGTGGCAGATTATGGTCCATTTCCCTCAGCATGAATTGTTGAGGAGGCTTCCATCCTGCAGTGGGTTGATAATGGCTGCACTTTACTTTTTTACATAACAGCTTCCAATTATATGGTGCTCTAAGTTTGAAAATAGATACTATCTTGGTGGGGCAATGAATGCAAATTCCATATAACCAAATTAATAATTGCTTTGTAAAATATTTTCTATAAGAGCAGAAATTACCTTTCTTGCCACCATCCCAGAAAATCAAAAATCAATCGTTTCAATTTCATGAACAAAGAAAGTACACAGTAGCCACCAGGCTTCTTTTGAATCATGCTCTCCTTGCTTTTTATACCAAGATCATAGATAAATGATAATGGACTAATTTCTAAAAAGTCTAACTGTAAATACATATAAAACAAATAAAAGGATTAAAATAATACAATAAATATAATAATAATAAAAAAATATATATATCATTATTATAGTGATAGTATAATATGTACTATATAGGTACTGAATATGTATTTAAACATAGGCATAACAGTATACAGTGGGCCATATGGCCAAAAGAACTTATAAAAGGACTTATTATATATATTATATTAAAGGAGGCAGCAAAGGAAATATGCAAACCCCTAGCCATAATTATGAGAGCTTCTTTGGACTCAGGGGAGGTACCCATAGACTGGAGATGTGCAAATGTAACCCCAATTCACAAAGGAGGATCAAAGGCTGACACAAGTAATTATAGACCTGTTAGTTTAACTTCTGTTCCAGGTAAATTAATGGAGGCACTGGTTAAAGAAGCACTGCAGGATCATCTAGACAAGAATTCAGTTATAGCTCAGACGCAGCATGGTTTTGTTAAGGGCAGGTCTTGCCTGACCAATTTGATTGGATACTATGATGTAGTCACAAAAGAACTGGATGCAGGGAATAACTTTGATATTATATATTTGGATCTTAGAAAGGCTTTTGATACTGTTGCACAAGGAAGACTGCTGCACAAATTGGAGCAGTGTGGCACTGGAGGCAAATTGCTGCTATGAATAAGGGGATGGTTGAGTGGCAGAAGACAGAGAGTGGTAATCAATGGACACTGCTCAAAGTGGACTAATGTTATTAGTGGAGTTCCTCAAGGTTCAGTGTTGGGTCCATTGTTGTTTTCGGTGTTTATGAATGATATTGATGATGGGATATCAAGTTTAATGTCTAAGTTTGCAGATGATACAAAGGTTGGCAGGGTCGTTAAGGACACTACTGACGCTATGCTGCTGCAACAGGATCTGGAAAGGTTGAACAGATGGGCTGAGAGGTGGCAAATGAAGTTTAACATTGACAAATGTAAAGTACTACATATGGGTAACAGTAACCCCAGAGCAATGTATCAACTCTGCGGTACTACACTGACAGTGGTGGAGAATGAAAAGGACCTGGGGGTAATTGTGCAGGCAGATATGAAGTTCTCTGAGCAGTGCAGACGAGCTGCAAGAGTAGCTCATGGTGTCTTGTCAATGATATACAGGAATTTTTCTAGCAGGGATAAGGAGGTGATTATTCCCTTGTATAAGGCAATGGTTAGGCCACATCTTGAGTACTGTATACAGGTCTGGAGGCCTCATTTCAAGAAGGATGTAGAGCTGCTGGAACGGGTACAGAGAAGGGCAACAAGATTAGTAAATGGAACAAAGGGTTGCTCTTACGAAGAAAGGCTTAAGTTTTGCAAATTACAGAGTCTGGAGACTAGGCACCGGCGAGGTGATCTGATAGAGGTGTATAAGGCTTTGAATGGTTTGAGCATGCTCAATGCCAATGGGATTCTTCATCTTTCTCAGAATAATCACCTGAGAGGGCATAAATTCAAATTGAGGAAGGACGGATGTCGAATAGATGTGCGGAAATTTGCCTTTGGCCAGCGGGTGGTTGGTTGGTGGAACCGACTTCCATCACTTGTTGTTGAAGTTGATAGCCTAAACAAATTTAAAGCTCAACTGGACAGGTATTTCGAACGAACGGAGGGGTGAAATGGGAGAGGGTTTTTTTTTTTTTTTTTGGCTGATGCTGAATAAGCTTGCTTTCTTGCATCATATGCCTCTACTAATGCTAATGCTAATGCTAAAGACTAAGATTGCCTGTGTTGGTCTACATTGCGATACCCTAGAAATAAATAATATAGAATACAATAATGATTATCTAGCTAATTATTGATATATAGATACATTGAATTTAAATTTTTCAAGGGTTAACCCCATTCAATATATCCCATCAATAATTAGCAAGTCTATCTGTTTCTGATTGCTATCTGCCTGTTTAACTAGGTCCAATTAATAATCATAAAGACGATTTTTGCTAAACTTTAAATTTAAATTTAACAGCAAACAGGCAAGATAACAGCTAGTCCGACAGACAATTTAGAAACGAATATACAGAATATTATACAGAAAATAGAGGGCCAACCATAATTTTCATTTCAGTTGTGGTGATATTATTTGATTTATACAAAGGGTACTAGGAAAGTTTTGCAATATGACGCAACAATGAATCACAGGAAGCTGCTTGTTGCTGCATGTTGAGACATGTTCATACGTGCATAGTAGCCGCCGCGCCAAGTCGATGGGCTCAGTTATTCATTAGTAGTGAGAGTGTAAAGTGCTTGCGATGGCATCGTGGTCACGAAATGAGATAAGGACAGTTTTGCGGTATAATTTCGTGCGTGGTTTAACCATAGACCAGTGCTTAGAAGAAATGACTCTTGCACTAGATGATGATTGTCCACATCGTACAACGATATTCAGGTGGTATAGCGAATTCCAAAGGGGAAATTTCACTCTGGAGGATTCTGAGAGGCCGGGAAGGCCACGAACGTCAGTTACGGAGGAAAACGTTACTGCTGTGAGGAAAATGCTTGACGAAAACAGGCGAGTGACCTACCAACAGATAGAGGATACTTTGGGCCTAAATGCACCAGCAATTCGTTCGATTCTGCAAGATCATTTGCACGTGAAGAAACTTTGTTCTCTCTGGGTGCCGCATCAACTGACTGAAGAGCAGATGACACGACGTGTGACTTCGTGCCGGGAGATGTTAAAAAAGTTTGATAAGGGACAATCTCGGTATGTGAACAACATCGTGACAGGTGACGAGACTTGGCTGTACTATTACGATCTGCCGACCAAGGCTCAAAACAAAGTTTGGGTCTTTGATGATGACGACACACCCGTAATTGTCAGAAAATCCCGATCTGTAAAGAAGAAAATGATAGCTGTATTTTTCAAATCGAGTGGAATTGTGGAACGTGTCGTTTTGGACATGCAGAAGACAGTCACAGCTAAGTGGTATACTGAACAATGCCTGCCTAAAGTCATTGGATCTATGAAGAACCTGCGGCCAAAGTCAAGAATGGACACCTGGTACCTCCATCATGAAAATGCTCCAGCTCACCACGCCAAAGCCTGCACCGAATATTTGACCACGACAGGACTGAAACTTCTCGAGCACCCTCCCTACAGTCCAGACCTTGCTCCCTGCGACTTTGCACTGTTCCCGCATGTGAAAATGAAGCTAAAAGGGAGGCGGTTTTCCAGTGATGAGGACCTTCTACGGGCTTGGGACAACGAGTGTGCTTTACTCCCTAGTGAAACTTGGCAGAACTGGTTTAAAGATTGGTTTCGGAGGATGGAGAGGTGTATTGAATGTAGAGGAAATTACTTTGAAAAAATTAAATAAACAAAGCTGTATTACAAAACTTTCCTAGTACCCTTTGTATATGTACAAAAGAAAGCTACTACTGACATAAGGAGAAAGGAAGTAAGGATAAGTATAGTAATAATACCTCAATTTACTATACTTTTACTTTTTAAATTACTATACTTATCCTTACTTCCTTTCTCCTTATGTCAGCAGAAGTAGCTTTCTTTTGCACATATATAAATCAAATAATATCACCACAACTGAAATGAAAATTATGGTTGGCCCTCTATTTTCTGTATAATATTTTGTATATTCGTTTCTAAGCTATCTGTCGGGCTAGCTGTTATCTTGCCTGCTTGCTGTTAAATTTAAATTTAAAGTTTAGCAAAAATCGCCTTTATGACTATTAATTGGACCTAGTTAAACAAGCAGATAGCAATCAAAAACAGATAGCCTTACTAATTATTGATGGGATATATATTGAATGGGGTTAGCCCTTGAAAAAGTTCCATTAAATGTATCTATATATCAATAATTAGCTACATAATCATTATTGTATTCTATATTATTTATTTATATTATATTACTGCTAATTATATGTTTATTTCTAGGGTATGGCAATGTAGACCAACACAGGCAATCTTAGTCTTTATAAGTTCTTTTGGCCATATGGCCCGCTGTATACTATTATGCCTATGTTTAAATACATATTCAGTACCTATATAGTACATATTATACTATCACTATAATAATTAGATTAGAGACTGATGTAATGTTCAATCTACTATTGATGGCATTAATCTGATCTGACATAACTTTTACATTAATCCCAATTTTCATAATAGATTTAATACATATATATATATATATATATTTATATGATGTGCCTTTCGATGTAAGCCTCATTCAGTAATGACATTATGGTAATATTGATTATTATGTTGATTGTTTATTTTTTTAATATTGGAATTGGTATGACTTAGCTATACAGTGGAATCTCGTTAATAAAAAGGTCAAGGGACTTAAATTTTCACGTTTTGTAATTAAGAGATTTGTAGTAACAAGGTCCCCCAAAAGTGTCAAAATTTTACAGTTTTTTCTTTTCTTTTTGGTACATACTAAGATGTTTATCTAAGAATAATAGTAAATAATAATAATATCAAAAATAAATTAATAAAATAAAATAAAACAAAAGCCTTATCTAACAATACAGTAATAGGAATAACATATTTTTTAAAGATTTTATTTTATTTGTAAGATAAACTAAGAGAAAAGTAATATTAACAGAAATGAAAATATTGTACAATATATACTGTATTTTGATATATACAATATTTTAGCATCACAGTAAAAAGAATTAATCTTGATATAAAAGGAGACATACAAACCATTAACTTTTTAATAAATTAATCTAATTTAAAGAAAGAATCCAATGTTGTTTGCACAGTTTTTGTCTTATATGCATTTTTAACTACAGCACAGACGTTATTAAATGCAATAGCTGTTTCTTTATGAACATTACTGCAGGCCAACACATTCTCTATTATGCTCAATGCATTTGGGCATCTTTTTTAGGTGGTAGTGTGTGTGCACTTCACTTTCTCTGTCTGGTAACAAAAACATCATCGTTTTGTTTGGTACCCAGCAGCTCTTCTGGTGTTGGCATTGCAATGGTAGCAACTTCATCATCCACCTTCACAAACTCTTCAAATTCGCCAACAAAATCCATATGCTTCTTCAAATTCCTCCATTCCTCACTGTTGCTATCACATTCATCTGCTAGACCATGTTTTTTGATGATGTTCTCTCCAAAGCCACTCTTTCTGAAGCAGTTGATTATTACACTTGATGTAATACTTTCCCAAGCAATAACAAGATTACGGATAGCATCCAAGACATTCCAATTTGGCTGCAAATTGTTCCCTCCTTCTATGTTGTGGATCAAGTACTTTATCAGGCGGGCTCTATATGCTCTCTTGAGGTTAAAAATTATACCTTGATCCAGTGGTTGCATTAAACTGGTAGTATTGGGGGATAAAAACAACAGCCGTATAATATTTGTCAACTTAAATGTCTCAGCAGAATGTGCTGTACAACAGTCTTGAATCATAAAAATATTCCTTTTTTCTGAAGCCATTCTTCTGTCCAATTTGATAACCAAGGCTGAAAAATTTTGACCGTAAGCCAAGCGCTTCTATTGGCCTCATAATCACAGGGAAGTTGGTTAACTGCTTTAAAACATCCTGGCTTGGAAAACTTACCAATCACAAGTGGGCTTAGTTTTGTACTGCCATTTGAATTGCAGCATAAGAGAACAGTGAGCCTTTGTTTACTTAATTTTCCACTATGACAAGACTCTCCTCGAACAGAAAATGTTTTGTTTTGTTTTGCAGCAAATTATAAAATAAACCTGTAACATTTATTTTATAATTAAAACCTGTCTCGACAAGATTAAAAATATCCTTTGCCTCATATTTTTCAAGGATGGGCCATACAAAACACAATCAGTCTGTAGCCTTTTCTAAGTTGACTAATCCAGACTCACTGCAAACATTTCGCGAAACCAAGTTATTCCTGTCTTTAAATCTTTGGAGCCAGCCACTGCTGCATTTGAAGTCACTAATCCCATATTGCTGAGCGAAATAATTTGTCTTTTCTTGCAAAATCAAACCTGATATTTTCGAATTAGATGCACGCATTTGTTGGTACCACTTGAAAAGTTTTGTTTCAAGCTCCTCGTGTTTTGCATCATGAATTCGTTTCCTGTTTTTCATTATTGCTCCAATGTCACACACTTCTTCAAGTCTTTTTCAGTTTTTCAGTATTGTAGATAAAGTAGGTAAAGGGATGTTGTATTCCTTTGCAATGTCCATTTTGCTTCTTTCCATCCTATCAGCCTCTTGTATAATTTTTAATTTAATTTCCAGGCTTAATTCTGTCTGTCTACATTTTGCTGCCATAACACTGCTAGATAATATTTAATATAAACAAATTTTAAATTAATTTAAAGACACAAGTTCCAAAAAAGATATCAGCTCAGATAAAATGGCACAAAAAATAGATTGCTGTATATTATTATTATTAGTTACATGGTGCAAGGAAGCCTGAGGCTTATGCTGCACCAGCCAAAAAAGTTACCCTGAGAGAGAGAGAGAGAGAGAGAGAGAGAGAGAGAGAGAGAGAGAGAGAGAGAGAGAGAGAGAGACGGAAATCACCAAGAAAGAGAAGGATGATGATATCCAGCTCAGGACCCTGGGTGTGCCAAGCCTATACTCACCAGATGTGAGCCCCTGGAGCAGATATGATAGCAAAGGACTCTTTGAACTGGGGTAACAATTGCAACTGACATTATTCCCGTGGAGTGCGAGGGAGTGCATGTAAACAACTTAGAAAAACTTTTTATTCTTTTGTTAATTTAACAACTCATCCTTCAGAAAGATGTTTTTCAGACTGCACTTGACATTGTAGCTACCATGAACTGCTTTTGTTTACACAAAACTAATTTCTAACAAGTCAGTGCCATCCATCGGGAAGTAGGGAGACAGGTGGCTGGGGGCAATAATCGGATCGCTTTGCCAAGATCTGTATTAAACATACAAAATGACAATATTTATTTCTCATGAGGTGAAAAAGAACTTTGACCGAAATTTTGTAATAAATGAATATATTTACATAGAAAAGCCTATCCTTTTGCAGGAGAATGGTATGTGCTTCATATAAATGAGTACTTTGTATAAACGAGATTTTACTGTATATATATTGGGAGGTTAGGGGCCTTAGTAGGTTATGGTTACACCTTTTTCTTAAGCTTTATAGTTTGAAATAACAATAAATCTCGTATTTTTGCAGGGTCCGGTCCTGTCCTGTCCTGAATTTATCTAAATTATTTGGATATTAGTGTTAATTCTGCCTATATATATTACACACACACACACACACACACACACACACACACACACACACACACACACACACACACACACACACACACACACACACACACACACACACACACACACACATATTTTTTTGACACTGTGTTAAGAAAATTACAAATAATTACAATATGAAATGATGTTTGGTAGAACACTATTGCAAATGAAATATTCAACCCTGCTCTGTGTTCATGGAAAAACAAGGGAACAGCAATATTTATTTATAGCTATGCTGTTGCATACAGTATAACTGTACATGAAGTTGTAAATCTTATCAAGGAAAAAGAAAAACAGGAAGAGTTTTCTTTAAATTCAGACTTTACACTTAAAATTAAATTTCACTGTCTTGTGTAATTGATTGGTCAGGAGCAAGAGCACAGTCACTCTTTGAGTGGACTATGGTTCAAATTCATGACTGCTAAATTTGATTAACAATTGTATTCATGCTTTATTGTAAAGTTCTCTAATCTGGTAGTTGTGCCTGATTATAAATAAGAACATTAAGATACAGTAATAGAATTGTTTATCAGGGTAGAATATTTCCAAACATTAACATACCTAAGTTTTTTTTAGGTGGATTTCTGCTTTAATTATCTGTTAGACCACAACCGATTATGATTGCTTTAAAAAAGAAGTCACTCTTCAGATTTTCCTATTTAGAAATGCTGAGTCAAAGTTTTAATTATAACAATGGCTCTGCTTTATAAACTCAGCTCTTAAGAACATTTACAAAGTATCAGCAGAAAGAGATTGTCTAATATATTTTTTTTTCTCCAACCTCACTGAATATCCCCTCATACTCCTAATACAAAAGGCTATTAAAATCCCAAGCACGACTTGAGATGATTTGTTATATTTCACATTTCCTACAGCACTTGTCTGAAAAAGAAAGAACTGATCTACCAATGATGAATTCTAAATGGGAAGGCTTCAGGGACTTAATCTTGGAGGGTACTAGGCTTTTCATACCAAATAAGAAATACTGTTCAAGATTTAGGCCTAAATGAATGTCAGATGAATTAATGAGGCTCATGGCAGAGAAGAGAAATGCATGAGATGCATATATATTATCAGGCAACAAAGAAGCCTACGGAAGATATAAGCTAGACAGTAATCAAGTCACAAAGGAGGTTAGGCAGGCAAAAGCAGATTACAAGAAATCTTTGGCAAAGGATGTAAAGAAAAACAGCAAACGGTTTTTTACTTATGTAAACTCAAGAAGGAAAGAAATGAATTAGATTGGACCACTTAACATAGATGACTATTGATGATCATGCTCAGGTAGCTGATAAACTGAACGAGTATTTTGCATCTACATTCACACATGAGGAGTTATTCAAGGAGGGGAATGCCAGAAGTTTATCAAACTCTAACAGGGAGCTAAGTTATTTTTAATAACTGAGAGCAAAGTGGAGAAATTGTTGAAATTGAACTGGGGTGGATGGGATCTATCCAGTTATAATAAAGGAGGCAGCAAAGTAAATAAGCAAATCCTTAGCCATAATTATAAAAGTTTCCTTGGACTCAGGGAAGGTCCCCATAGACTGGGGATGTGCAAATGTGTCCCCAGTTCACAAAGAGAGATCAAGCAGTGACACGAGAATTACAGACCTATTAGTCTAACTTCTGTTCCAGGGATAATAATGGAGTCACTGGTTAAGGAAGCGATGCAGGATCATCTGGACAAGACTGCAGTTATAGTTCAGACACAGCATGGCTTTGTTAAGGGGAAGACTTGTCTGACAAATTTGAGTGCATACTATGATGTGGTCACAAAGGAACTGGATGAAAAGAATAATTTTGATATCATATACTTAGATTTTAGGAAAGCTTTTGATTCTGTGGCACATGGAAGATTACTGTACAAATTGGAGCATTATGGCATTAAGAGCAGGTTGCTACAATGGATAAAAGGATGGTTGAGTGGGAGAAGACAGAGAGTGGTTATCAATGGACACTGCTCTTCGTGGACTAATGTAATCAGTGGAGTCCCCCAGGGTTTGGTGTTGGGCCCATTGTTGTTTTCGGTATTTATTAATAATATTGATGAAGGTATATCGGGGTTAATGTCTAAGTTTCCAAATGATGATACGAAGATTGGCAGGGTTGTTAATGACAGTAATGATAGTATGTACTGTAACAGGATTGGGAAAAGTTGAGCAGATAGGTTGAGAGGTGTAAACTGAAGTTTAACATTGACAAATGTAAAGTACTGCATATGATTAGCAGTTACACCAGATTAATGTACCAACTGGGCAGTACTACACTCAGGGAAGTGGAGAATGAAAAGGATAATTGTGGTAATTGTGCAAGCATATATGAAGTTTTCTGAGCAGTGCAAAAAGGCTGCAAAGGTAGCTCATGGTGTCTTGTTAATGATATACAGAAATTTTGCTAGCAGGGATAAGGGGGTGATTGTCCCATTGTATAAGGCAATGGTTAGGCCACACCTTGAGTACAGTATACAGGGTTGGAGGCCTGATGTTAGGAAAGATGTAGAGCTGCTGGAACGAGTACAGAGAAGGTCAACAAGGTTGTTGAGTGGAATAAAGGGTTGGTGTTACCAAGAAAGGCTTAAGTTCTACAAACTGCAGCTTCTGGAAATAGGTACCTGCAAGATAATCTAATTGAGGCCTTGAATGGATTGAGCAGGCTCAATGCTGACGAGATCCTTACACTCGCTCAGATTACTCACCTAAGGGGACTTAAATTCAAATTGAGGAAAGACAATTGTACAATAGATGTGCAGGCCTTTTGCCACCAGGTGTTGATAGTTGGAACAGAGACTTCCATCTGTTGTAGTGGAGGTCAGCGACTTAAACAAGTTCAAGGCAGAACTAGAGAAATATTTGGAGCTAGTGGATGGGTGAAATGGGGATTGTTTTTTTTTTTTTTTTTTTTTTTGGCTGATGCTATATAAGCTTACTTTCTTGCATCATGTGCCTTTACAAATGCTGTTACAATAAACCCATTATCAGAACTCCTTGAACCAACTTCGTATATATTGGCTAATAGACTGTGTGCCTATGTATAGCAGTACAGTATCTTTGAGAATTAATTATTAATTGCAACCTAAAGGAGTAACCTCTCATGAGGGACTGAGTCAAATGCTTAGCTGAAATCCACGTAAACAATGTTGAAATTATTTCCTATATCCAGCTCATGAGTGACAGTATCAAAATACTTACTTGGTTGATTAAATATGATTTTCCTTTTAAAAAACTATACTGCATTTCCTTCAAAATTATATTTCTAACTAAATGATCCAGCATTTCACTCTTGATCATTGCTCTCATGATTTCCAACTTCTATCACCTTCTACAATGACAGATGGAAGTCTGTTCCAGCAATCAACCACCTGCTCGCAAAAGGCAAACCTCCGCACATCTATCCTACAACTGTCTTTCCTCAATTTGAATTTATGCCCTCTCAGGCGTTTATTTTAAGAAGAGGAAGAATCCCATCGCCATTCAGCATACTCAAACCATTCAAAGCCTTATACACCTCAATTAGATCACCTCACAGGTGCCTAGTTTCCAGAGACTGTAATTTGCAAAACTTTCTTTGTAAGAGCAATCCTTTGTTCCTTTCACTAATCTTGTTGCCCTTCTATCTCTGTACTCGTTCCAGCAGCTCTATATCCTTCTTGAAATGAGGCCTCCAGACCTGTATACAGTACTCAAGGGGACATAAATTCAAATTGAAGAAAGACAATTGTACAATAGATGTGCAGGCCTTTTGCCACCAGGTGTTGATAGTTGGAACAGAGATTTCCATCTGTTGTAGTAGCCTGACCATTGCCTTATACAAGGGGATAATCACCTCCTTATCCCTGCTAGAAAAATCCCTGTATATAATTGACAAGACACCATGAGCTACTCTTGCAGACCGTCTGCACTGCTCAGAAAACTTCTTATCTGCCTGCACAATTACCCCCAGGTCTTTTTCACTCTCTACTGATGTCAGTGAAGTACCACACAGTTGATAGGTTACTCTGGGGTTACTGCTTCCCATATGCAGTACTTTACATTTGTCAATGGTAAACTTCAGTTGCTACCTCTCAGCCCATCTGCTCGACTTTTCTAGATCCTCTTGCAGCAGCATACTGTCATTAACCACTGCCAACCTTCGTATCATCTGATATACCATCATCAATTATGGCTAAGATTTGCTTACTTCCTTTGTTGCGTCTCTAATATAACTGGATAGATCCCATCTACCCCAGATGCCTTTCTTATGTTTATCTTCAACAATTTCTCCTCCACTTTGCTCTTAGTTATTACAAAATCATCTAGTTCACTGCCAGAATTTGATTCACCTCTGGCATTACCCTCCCTGAATATATCCTCATGTGTGAATGTAGACGCAAAATTCTCATTTAGTTTGTTAGCTACCTGAGCAGGATCATCAACAGTTGAACCATCAATATCAAGTGGACCAATCTGTTTCATCCCCTTAATCCTAGAGTTTACATAAGTAAACAACTCTTTACTGTTTTTCTTTACATCCTTTGCCAAAGATTTCTCGTAATCTGCCTTTGCCTGCCTAAACTCCTTTGTGACTTGGTTACAAACCAGCTTATATCTATCATAGGCTTCCTTCCATGTCACCTGTTAATTTATATGTATCTCATGCATTTTTCTTCTCTGCCACGTCTCATTAGTTCATCTGACATCCATTTAGGCTTAAACCTTGAAAAATATTTCTTAGTTGGTATGAAAAGCATATTAGCTTCCAAGTTTAATTCTTTGAATGCTTCCCATTTTGAATTTGCTGTTGTTAACAAAATCAGTTAGTCCCACCATATAGAATTTAAATACTGTCTCAGACCACTTTTGCTTTTGTAAAGATGTAGTCATCTTTACAAAAGCAAAAACTCTTCCCTTTACCCCTGATGGTAACTACTTCTTTGAGAAAATCCCACATCAGCACAGAGTGATTACTACCACCTAGTGGTTCCTTTATCTGCAGATACTTAATGCATGAAGAATCACTACTGATTCTTCATGCATTAAGCTTCATGCTTGATCTGATTATACTGATAATCAGATCAAGAGTATTACTAGCTCTAGTTGCCTCCCAAACAGGCTGCTATAGAAAACAGTCATCCAATAAATCCACAAAAGCCTTGCTAGTGTGTGAGTGACCAACCCACAAATTCCAGTCAATATCTCGGAAATTAAAATCCCACGGTATAAGACACTATAATTTACTGGCCCACTCTATTTCTCTATACAGTTGTTTATTATACTCATCAGAGTCATTAGGCCTATAACCAACTCCTACTTCCAAATTTGTTTTTGCAGTGCTTATGTCACAACAAACTGACTCGACACTGCAATATCCAGCCATGTCGACTGGCTGTACTTCCTTGGATTTTATGTGTTTCTTAACTAATAGCATAACCCTTTCTCCCTTCTTTTCCTGTCTATCCTTCCTATACACATTGTAATCCCCAAATTCTATTTCCCAATTCCTTATATCTGTGTGACACCATGTCTATGATATCCCAACAATATCTGCCTTTGATGTTTTTATGAATACCTCCAATTCATCAAATTTATTTAACAAACTCCTAGCAGTGGTGTACATGCAAGTACACATGCACCTGTTCCTATTCTTAGCTACCCTAACACAGCCCGTGTATTTACTTGTTCCGCAATGACTCCCAGCAGTCTCTGAAATCCCTTGCACCTTGTTTTCCAGGCTGCTGCTCATTCCAATAGAAGCAATGTAAGAAATACTTTCACTTCTGCCAGCGGCTACTGTTAATCTATTAGTCCGTGTATCTTCCAAAGCTAGCAGTTTTCTGACCCACCTAACACTGCCTTGATAGCATCAGCAAATATTCTTGCACCCATTCTATTTAAATATATCCCACACCTGTAGAAGCAGTCTCTCCTGTTATGATGCACACACCAGGTTGAGAAAAATTCTACCCCTTGAGCCTTGCACAATCTCTCGAGGGCCAAATTGATCGACAAGGCTTTCATCATATAGTTCCTCCTATTGTGTCTGGGCAGAATTGCAGACACTTTCAAATTCAACCATAACTCTGATCTTGGTTACAGAATCTTGATCTGTAACCAAGTTACAAAGGAGGTTAGGCAGGCAAAGGCAGATTACGAGAAATCTTTGGCAAGGGATGCAAAGAAAAACAGCAAAGAGTTCTTTACTTATGTAAACTCTAGAAGGAAGGGGATGAATCAGATTGGTCCACTTGATATCGATGGGTCAACTGTTGATGATCCTGCTCAGGTAGCTAACAAACTAAATTAATATTTTGCATCGACATTCACACATGACGAGTTATTCAGCGAGGAGAATGCCAGAGGTGTATTCAACTCTGGCAGTAAGCTAGACAATCTTGCAATAACTGAGAGTAAAGTGGAGGAGAAATTGTTGTAGATAAACACAAGAAAGGCACCTGGGGTGGATGGGATCTATCCAGTTATATTAAAGGAGGCAGCAAAGCAAGTAAGCAAACCCTTAGCCATAATTATGAGAGCTTCTTTGGACTCAGGGGAAGTACCCATGGACTGGAGATGTGCAAATGTGACCTCAATTCACAAAGGAGGATCAAAGGGCGACACAAGTAATTATAGACCCGTTAGTTTAACTTCTGTTCCCGGAAAATTAATGGAGGCACTGGTTAAAGAAGCACTGCAGGATCATCTAGACAAGATTTAAGTTATAGCTCAGACACAGTATGGTTTTGTTACGGGGAAGTCTTGCCTGACCAATTTGATTGGATACTATGATGCAGTCACAAAAGAACTGGATGCAGGGAATAACTTTGATATTATATACTTGGATCTTAGAAAGGCTTTTGATACTGTTGCACATGGAAGACTGCTGCACAAATTGGAGCAGTGTGGCATTGGAGGCAAATTGCTGCTATGGATAAAGGGGTGGTTGAGGGGGAGAAGACAGAGAGTGGTATTCAATGGACACTGCTCATCGTGGACTAATGTTATTAGTGGAGTCCCTCAGGGTTCAGTATTGGGTCCATTATTGTTTTCTGTATTTGTAAATGATATTGATGATGGTATATCAAGCTTAATGTTCAAGTTTGCAGACGATACGAAGGTTGGCAGGGTTGTCAAGGACACTACTGACACTATGCTACTGCAACAGGATCTGGAAAGGTTGAGGAGATGGGCTGAGAGGTGGCAAATGAAGTTTAACATTGACAAATGTAAAGTACTACATATGGGAAACAGCAACCCCAGAGCAACATACCAACTCTGTGGTACTACACCGACAGTTGTAGAGAATGAAAGGGACTCGGGGGTGGTTGTGCAGGCAGATATGAAGTTCTCTGAGCAGTGCAGACGGGCTGCAAGAGTAGCTCATGGTGTATTGTCAATGATATATAGGAATTTTTCTAGCAGGGATAAGGAGGTGATTATTCCCTTGTAAAAGGCAATGGTCAGGCCACACCTAGAGTACTGTATACAGGTCTGGAGGCCTCATTTCAAGAAGGATGTAGAGCTGCTGGAACGAGTACAGAGAAGGGCAACAAGATTAGTGAATGGAACAAAGGGGTGCTCTTACGAAGAAAGCCTTAAGTTTTGCAAATTACAGTGTCTGGAGACTAGGCACCAGCGAGGTGATCTGATAGAGGTGTATAAAGCCTTGAATGGTTTGAGCATGCTCAATGCTGATGGGATTCTTCCTCTTGCTCAGAATAATCATCTGAGAGGGCATAAATTCAAATTTAGGAAAGACAGATATAGGTTAGACGTGAGGAAATTTGCCTTTAGCCAGGGGGGGGGGGGTTGGTGGAACAGACTTCCATTACTTGTCGTGGAAGTTGATACCCTAAATAAGTTTAAGACTCAGCTGGACAGGTATTTCGAATGAATAGAGGGGTGAAGTGGAAGTGGTTATTTTTTATTTATTTTTTATTTTTTTTTGGCTGATGCTGCATAAGCTTGCTTTCTTGCATCAAATGCCTCTACTAATGCTAATGCTAACTCACGGCTTTTTTTCAACATTGACCTCTACTTGTTAAGTAATTCCGCCTGTCTCCTACTCTTAATATAATTATTGCCAACATGTACAACAATATCTACTTTTGTGCCATTAAAAGATGATATCTGCTCTACAACATCATCAAAGGACCAGGGCCTGGTCCAGAGTTCATCAAAGGAACAGGACTAGGGTATGTCTGCCTTGGCAGACATTCCCTGGTCCTGTTCCACCTATTGTTTTTACACAATGTGTTCCCCGTTTCCCTGACAATAGCGTCACCGAGAACTGTGGGACCAGCGCATTCTGCCTTGGAGGTTGCCCCTGTGTTGCATGATGTTCAAGTGCAAGCTCTGGTGTTGATGTGGGTAGCTGAGAGCTTGATGGGCCCTTCAATTTAAATCTTTCAAGGGCATCTACCCTGTCCTTCAAGCTCTCATGTAGGCCCATAACAACGCTGAGTTTGCACCTGATTTCCTCACAGTCCTTAAATCACGCACAAACAAAGACATTCCCCTTGGCACAGGAAATCACAAGAAGAGAATAGAAACTAATTATGATTTATGTAGAAGCATCACTAGGAAACATGTGGCGCCTCCATAGCCAGATGTAAAGGAGCAGCAGTACATATCACACGGTTCTTGATTAGACAGGGGTTCGAGCCCATTACCACCAAATACAGAGGATGCGGAAAGGTCAGGGAATGACCACCGCATATCCCGGAGCAATATGGCCTTAGTTGATAATGCTCCTAAGAAAAAAGGAAACATGTGGTGTATTGGACATGCAATAAATTTCACTAGTTTGTTTGCTATATGATATTTAAGCACAATATGCTGAATCCTTCCATTAGTCAGACATTTTTCTTGTTAGTAGTCAAGGTCAGCACTGGGCAATTTGTTAATGTGAAACTTTGACAGAAACTGGATAAAACCAGAGTATATTCCACTACTTCACAGTAAAACTTCCATTGCGACTTCAATGAAGATATGGAAATGGTACAAGCCATGGGTCAGGCATATGTGTTTGTGTCACACAAACAATTTTCTGAAGGCTAAGATGAAATGGAAGAGGCTAAACACTAGATGCCCTAATACTCCCTGAACACTGGCATAATTGAAGAAGTGTACAGTGTGTATGTGCTAATTGTCAGTAGAATATTCAAGGAAAAGAGATATTGCCATGAATCACATTTGTGATGCATACTGTTTCACGTAAATTAAAAGAGAACAGAAGGAGACATTGAATGGAAATTTGTGGAGACCCAATTGAGGGGGCTAATACTCACCCCATATTCCTGAACAGAACCGCATGCAGAGATGAGTTAGTTGTTTTAGTACAATTCCCAGAGAGAGATAGAGAGAGAGAGAGAGAGAGAGAGAGAGAGAGAGAGAGAGAGAGAGAGAGAGAGAGAGAGTAGTAGCTTTCAGTTTGGAAGAACAAGTCCACACCTCACTTTGTGGGGTAAGGTGTGGAGACCCAATTGAGGGGGGGCTAATACTCGCCCCATATTCCTGAACAGAACCACATGCAAAGATGAGTTAGTTGTTTTAGTACAATTCCCAGAGAGAGAGAGAGAGTAGTAGTTTTCAGTTTGGAAGAACAAGTCCACACCTCACTTTGTGGGGTGAGGACTTGGGTACAAAAGCAAGGGGTATAAGTCATGGTAGTAGTTTTTTATGATGCCAAAGGAAGTGTTTATTATGAATTCATTCCAGAAGGCATGAATTTGTGATGAATAAGGAGATTCCACATCATCTACACAATGCTATTTGCTCTAAATGACAGATGCTGTGAGCCAACAAGAATTTGTTACTCCTGCATTAAAAATTCTTTGTCCCATTGAGTGTTAAGAATGAGTGCCAGTACTTCTATATCCTCCATACTAACAGCCAGGATTTTATCTCAGGGTTATGAAATCTTAACTGAAAGAATAGTTTCATTAGCATGGATGAATTGAAAGATGTAATGACAGTTGTGATCTGAAATGAAATCCATAAAGTAAACAGTTTCTAAGAACTTGACAGCTGATGGCAGAATTGTACAATTACTCAAGGGCACTACACTGAAAGGACAGAATTCATGGGATAGCTGGTTCCTGGACAATGCGACGCTGTCATCCCTTTCGCTAGTGGACAAACCCACTACTTGGAAGGTATATAGGTACACTGCATTCACATAGATGGTAATTCGATGTCAGTATGGATAAACATTGTGAGTTAACCGATTTTGAAAGACTGATGATAGTGGGTGCCCGACACATGGGTCACTCTATTGCGGAGGTGGTACAGAAATTGCACTATCCCTGTTTGATAGTATCAAGAGTGTATTAGGAATATGCCATTTCCAGAATAACATCTCATTGTGGACAGTGCTGTGGGCGGAGAAAGGTGGTGGATGAACGTGGCCGTCGAAGGCTGTCTCACATTGTTTCAGCCAAAAAGAGTGACAGTGGCACAAATCACAACCGACTTCAACAAGGGAGGTGCCACAAATGTTTCCACCAAGACCATCTGGTGATCATTAGCTGCAATAGGTTATGGGAGCCACCAACCCACCAGTGTCCCATTGCTAACACCACAACACCGGACTCTACACCTCAATGGGTGAAAGAACATCGGCAAAGGTCCTTGGATGATTGGAGATGGGTCTCCTGGTCCAATGAGTCACGTTTCATTATTTTGAGCGGATGGGATGGTGTGTATCTGGTGGAAACCACATGAAGCTATGCGCCCATCATATAAACTCCAAGGGCTCACATATGATGAGCGTGGGCTTGGCACACCCAGGATCCTGAGCTAGATATCATCATTCTTCTCTTTTTTGGCGTTCCCTTCTACTTCTGACTCTCGTTCTCTCTCTCTCTCAGGGTAACTCTGAAATTTTTTTTTTGGCTGATGCAGCAAAAGCCTCAAGCTTCTTTGCACCATATGGCTAATAATAATAATATCAACAAGGAACTGTTCAGGCAGGTGGACGGTCAGTAATAGCTGGGGCATGTTCGACTGGCACACATTGGGAACTCTGGTACATTTAGATGCATCTCTGAATAGTCCAGGTTGTGTGTCAATGCTTGTAGGGCCGCCTCTGTAGCCAGGTGGGTAGGAGCAGCAGTGTGTAGCACACAATTCTTGATTAGACCGAGGTTTGAGCCCATGACCACCAAATACGGAGGATGCGGAAAGGTCAGGGAATGACCACCGCATATCCCCGGAGCAATATGGCCTTAGTTGCTAATGCTCCTAAAAACCAAATAACAAACAAACAATCCTTGCAGACAATCTGCATCTCTTCATGGTTATCATGCACCCACAGGGCAATGGACTTTTCCATCAGGACAATGCACCTCCCCATAGAGCCGTCATGACTAGAACATGATTTGAAGAGCATTCTGCAGATTTTACCACCATGGAATGGGCTCCCCATTCACCAGATGTGAATCTTGTGGAACATCTTTGGGATGCTGTGGAAATATCTGTTCGAGCTTTGGATCCTACACCTAGGAATGCGATGGAATTATAGACAGCAGTGCAGCAAGCATGGATGAAAATACCTATGGAATGTTTTTTTGAACTACTGGACTCAATGCCTCACTGTGTGACTGCCCTTATCCAGGCAAAGGGTGGGCCTACCCATTACTAGGTAGGTATCCCATAATTTCTGTCCACTCAGTGTACTTTGAGGGCAGTCATCCATTATCTTAAATTTGTATCAGTAGTTGACAAAAAAAAAATCCATTATCAGAACTTTCTGAACTAACTTCATATATTTTAACAACTCTATAAGCAAACTTTGTTGCTGAAAAATTCTATTATAAAACTTACCATTTCATGATGATTTCTGTAGGCTTCAATTTTTAGAAGGTTATTCAAATACGCATTTAACTTTCTCTGAAATTTAAAATTTATACTTTTAAAACAAAAATATTGCAACCACACCTAAATATATTTTACAATTCAGCACTGTAGTTATAATATATTTTAGGGGATTCAAAAGAATGTATGTATTACATAATAAACATAATGTAGCTGAGTGATCGGAAGTGAGAGTGTAGTAGCACATGCTCTTTGAGTGGACCATGGTTCAAGCTAAATATGACTGCTAAATATGTTTAATGATTGTATTCACGATTTATTGTAAACTTCTCTGGCCTGGTGGTCATGTTGGAGCATAAACAAGAACATTTTTTATAATGAGAATGAACTTTGTAATCCCCTACCTCAAAGTTGATCCCACTGGAAGTATTATAAAGGTTATTTTTGTGACTGCAGATTGTGAAGCATGAAGTTGCAGAAGCAGGAATTCCCTCATATATGTAGTATTTGAGGTATCAAGTAAACAGCAAACAACAAACAGAGGTATCAAGTAAAACAAAAAAATTACAATAAATTTAAAATTGAACTTCACTGGTGGACGAACAAAAAAGATGCAGTTCAGTATGAATGAGGAGCAGTGGAGGAATTTGCTCCACTCAATTATTCCTTTATCCATAGCAAAAAATGTGCAAAAATGACGTACTGCCAATAGTTGTATAGCACTCATCCATGTGGAACAGGGAAAAAAAATGTCCATGATGTTGAAATTATTTTTTGCATCCAGATCCTCTGTGACTATCTCACAGTAGCTTGGGTGCAATATCAGATTGGGGTGACTGTATCTCCTCTTAACAAGTGCCTGATTACTACAAAACTGTATTCCTGTCAAGGTGATCCTGGATTATTTATTTAACCAAAGATTACATTATTTTCTTTCACACAGATGTCAAACTTGCATATCTTGTAATTACTCACCTCATCCTTGCATCTTCCACCTTTGTAAATAGGAAAGACATTTGTACACTGCTGTACTGCCGATAATTGTATAGCAGTCCAATCAACTATTCCTTTATTTATAGCAAAAATGTTCCTGATGCCACACTGCTGATAGTTGTATAGTAGTTATTCATGTGGAACAGTAAAAAGAGATTTTTCAAAATCTAAGTATATAAATAGGGACCTCCTCTGAATCCAAGGATGCTCTCATAATTATGGAAAAAGGTTTTCTGCTTCTTTTAATATAATCAGATTCATTCCATCAGCCTTATTTACTTTTAGCCTTCAACAATTTCTCTTCTACCTTCTTCTCAGTAATCATAAAATTGTTTTAAATCCAGTTACAATTAGGTATATTAGATATATTTCTCTAAAGACTTCTTCAAGTATGGATGTAGATGCACAATATTTATTAATTTGTCAGCAACCTGGATCATCAATAGTTATTCAATTTATATTCAGTGGACCAATGTTGTTCATTCCTTTTTTTCTAGTCCTAACATAAGCAATGAATTCTTTGTGTTCTTAACCAAAGACAGCTCATGCTCTGCTATGACATGCTTAACTCCCTTACTAACTTGATTATAGACTAGTTTAATTTGTAATCCACCCATGCATTTTAATTCTGTGCTACTAGTCTCATTGGTTTATCAGACATCCATTTAAGTCTAAACTTTGAATAATACCTCTTAGTTGGTACAAAAAAGCTGAGTAGCCTGTATGATTACTTTTCCAACTATTTTCGACATAGCATTTGCATTTGTTAACATCAGTTTGAATCGTTGAATAAAATTTAAAAACTAAGGCCACTTAATCACCTTTGTAAAAGTGAAATCTCTTCCCCTTCAGCCTTGACTAATAAATCTCTAAATAAATCTCACATCAAGACACTATGATCACTGCCACTTCGTGCTTCCTTTACCTGAAGATTCTTAATATAAGAAGAGTCATTATTTGCTATGTAATGAGTAACCATAAAATGAACCTTTATGGCATATATAATGAAATTAACAATATACAGTACACTACATATTATTTATAGATATATTATTTGATATCTGTAGTATTTAATATACTAAACTAATTGCTTATTTATAGATGGCATTTCTAAATCCATTTCAAGATTCTGTTATCAAATCAAAGAAAAAAAAATAAATGACTTTTCTCAGAAAGAACTGAAGAGAAGTTACTTTTAATTTCTGTCTGTGACATTACAAAGTTACAGTGTACATGTATCAGAAATTGGTGCTTTAGCAGCAGATTTAGCTGTCCAGGGTGAGGAATTTTCTTGCATTGAAATGACATTCTATCAGTGAATGAATGCTATTTCCATCTCCTAATGTCTGGTGATCTTGTTTTTTTTTTTTTTTTTTGTTAGTTGTTGGCCATCAGCTTCTATGGCCATAATGCAGCTCCCAAAGTTTTTGCATTTTCTACTCTGATCCAAGCCCGAGATGGGATTTGAACTCACAACCTTTTGGTTGCCAGGTAAGCACTTTACCCACACAGCTAACCCGGTTGGCGGTGATCTTGTGAAGTATGACCTTTTTCACAGAGGTCAAAGTTTATCAAGTTTACAAAATTAAGACAAAAACTTCAAATACAGACAATCCTTAATTTACATCAATTCTCACTCATATCAGAAACAAATTGCGAGCCATATTACTTATGGCAGTTGAACTGGACTTATGACATGCTAGTAGTATGATTCAGTTTCTAGAATAAAAAGTTACTCAAATGAATCACAAAAAGTTACTCAGTTAATCAGTGCCGCACCTACATATTTCGGCCCGGGGGCCAGGGTGAAATATTTAATGTGGCTGCCCTTGCAAAAATTAAAGATAGTATTCGTAAAATTGAAAAATAAAGGAAACACCTTTTAAAATAAAATAAAATAAAATTTTAAAAATACAGTCAGTTCCGTTTATTTGGGACACATCGGGACTAGTGCATTTTGGCCCGATTAAGTGGCTGCCCCCAATAAAAGTTTCACATAAATAGTGAAAAATACAATGGATCCCCGCTTTACATTTGATTCACTGTACAATCAAATCACATTACGACGGACTCACCATAGTAAAGTACCGTTCACTATATGATGTGTAGTAAGCGCTGTAATTGTGATTACGTTTGTGAATTAATTTTAATTCTCTTAAATGGCAATTCTAATTGGCAAAAATAGGAGGAAATTTATCCACAGGCTATAAAAGTAAAGATATATTAAGCACAAATTTACCTTTTATTACCTTACCAATTAAAAAATTAAATGATACGTGAAAATCGGAAGAATATACGTGACAATCGGAATAATTAATACGTACTGTAATATGTACATACGAACTAGTTGACATTTCTGTTCACTGACATTTGTCTGTGGGGGTTAAAATTTAAAACAGTAAAAAGATAAGCAATCAATAACAAAGAACATGGCACCCACAAATTGCAAGTAACACGATATGTGCAAGTGAGAATGGAGTAATGAGTTACAAAGCTTTAAAAATAGGAGTGAAGAGAAGATTCTGAAAATTAATTTTTTTATATGATTGAAGATTCCATGGAAGTGTGAACACATTTCACCATAATAACCCAGAGAATTCCAGCTGTTGGTATTATCACAAATTCAATAAGATCGACTTTACTATCCGTTTATGATAGACTATACTAACAGAAAAGCCCAATAAACAGGTGACTGCTAATTGTTTTATGGTTGTGACCTCCAGAAATCTGACCGAACCACGTGTATGGTCGGAGAAAATCATAGGGTAATCTCCAGTGCTGCAGTCTCCTGCCCCGATTAAATGGCATGTTGTCCCAATTAAGCGAAGTAAACCCTGGCTATTTTCTCGACTGGGTTCTGTTCTTTAAGATTTGCCCCAAATAAACGGCTGCCCTGATTAACCAGTGGCCTAAATAACTGGAATCCACTGTATATAAATGTTATTATTAGCCATATGGTGCAAGGAAGTCTGAGGCTTATGCTGCACCACCCAAAAAAAATTCCCAAGTTACCCTGAGAGAGTCAGAAGTAGAAAGGAATCACCAAGAAAGAGAAGAATGATGATATCCATTAAAGTTTAAATAAATAATTCTGATTTTAATCATTTTTTCCTTTATTTTTCTTTTATTTTTTTATTAGTTTAATAAAAATATCCACCCCTAGGGACTCACATCTGGTGAGTATGGGCTTGGCACACCCAGGGGTGAGTCCCTAGGGGCGGATATTTTTATTAAAATAATAAAAAAATAAAATTTAAAAATAAAAGAAAAATAAAGGAAAAAATTATTCAAATCAGAAATTTAAACTTTAATGATTAGTACATTATTTATTTAAACTTTAATGATTAGTACATTATTTATATAAACTTAAAAAAAGTTTTCACATCATTATCTTACGATATTTACTTGATATGAATTTGTCTATAATGTCTGATGTTTTATATCTTTTAGTACATTGTGTTTTACCGACATAATGTTCTACTGACATAATTGTTGCTCACGAATATGTTTTAATCATTTTGAGTCTTGAAAAACTCCTCTCTCTCTCTCCTGACGCAACCATAATTGGCAATGTTAATAATATCCAAAGAGAAATGGTGATGATGGAATATAATTCAACTAAGTTTAGTTTTTTCTTGAATAAATGTCAATAATCTAAGCAACCAATTTTTTTTTACCTTTTAAAACATGCTGCAAAGATTGGATTTCTTGATGTAACTCTTTGGCATCAATGCTGCTGGTCTTGTCTTCACCAGTGAGAATTCCTTCAAGGTGTTGACATTTCATTGCTTTGATCATTATTTTAATCATTATTTTAAATTTGATCATTATTTTAAAAAATTCAGTTTCAAACCTTTTGGTTGGATTCACAGAGCATTCATCTGATAAAGTTTCATAGGTAAACTTGTGCTTTTTCCTAGATACTCGCACTTCTGTTAACACTGACAATACTTCTAACTCAGTTGCAATGTCAATAGCTGTATCCATACATAATTTAAATTATGATCTAAATTCGTTTAGTTGACTAAGAGCACTTTCTATCAATATAATTGCAGTGTTCATATCAACTGTACTACTTTGCATGGCTTTACTTACTTTATTTATAATACTCAATATTTCATACTAAACAACTACACTTATAATAAATTTAAAAGAAGTAATTTCTGTTAACAAACCTTGTATTTCAGACTGCAATTCTGCATCTTTTCCTTTGACCTGTTCCTTGATTTCATTTAATAAAGTTGTAATATCCTGAAACTAATACCGTATTTCTTCAACAGCTTTTATCTTTTCTGCCCATCTTGCTTCTGGTAGAGATTTCACAGTAATTTTTAAGTGCCTTTTTAAAATATCCCACCTACTTGGCGAAGCAGCACAAATCGTGTGTAATCTTTTTAATGTTCAAAAAAATAATTGTGCTATTGTTGAAGAATGTGCTACATCATATACGACTAAATTTAAGTTATGCGTGACTCACATAAGAATAGGTGCATGTATACTTTCATGTACACCAATGCTAGAAGTATAGTAAGTAAATTTGATGAATATGAAGTGTTGGTCAAGACGTCAAAGGCAGATATTGTTGGAGAATTGGAATTTGAGGAGCACGATGTGTACAGAAAGGATAGATAGGACAGGAAGGGAGGACAGCTTATGCTGTTAATTAAGAAAAACATAAAATCAAAGGAAGTGCATCCAGTTGACATAGACGGACAGTGCAATGTTGAGTCGGTGTGGTGTGACATAAGCACTGGGAAAGCAAAAATAAGAGTAGGAGTGTGCTATAGGCCTAATGAATCGAATGGGTACAATGAACAATTGTACAGAGAAATAGAGTGGGCTAGTAATTCAGAATGTCTTATAATGGGGGATTTTAACCTCCCAGATATTGACTGGAACTTGTGGATTGGTCACTCGCGCACTAGCAAGACTTTTGTGGATTTATTGGATGATTGTTTTCTGCAGCAGCGGCATGTTTGAGAGGCAACCAGGGAGGATAATACTCTTGACCTGGTTATCAGCAATCATTCATATATTAGAAATTTGCAGATAAAGGAACCACTAGGTGGCAGTGATCACAGTGTACTGATGTGGGATTTACTTAAAGATATAATTACCATCAGGGGTAAAGGAAAGGGTTTTTGCTTCTGTAAAAGGTGACTACAGTGGTCTCAGACAGTTTTTAAATTCTGTACAGTGGGACAAACTGATGATGTTATCAATAGCAAATTCTAAATGGGAAGCATTCAAGGAATTAATCATGAAAGCTACTAGACTTTTCATACCTATTAAGAAATACTGTTCAAGGTTTAGGCCTAAATGATTGTTGAATGAACTAATGAGACTTGTGGCAGAGAAGAAAATGCATGAGATGTGTATAAATTATCAGGCGACAGAAGCTTATGGCAGATATAAGCTAGTCTGTAATCAAGTCACAAAGGAGATTAGGCAAGCAAAGGTAGATTATGAGAAATCTTTGGCAAAGGATGCTAAAATGAATAAAAATAATCCAACCCAGTAATTGCAACTGAAAGCCAAATGTCCTGTTCTGCAATTTTTTTAAATTCATAACTGTTCTGCAATTTTTAAATTCATAACTAAAATTCCTAGGCATTGTTAATATCTATATAAAATCTGCTATGTACATATACTCAATTATTTTATGTCATTCCCGTTGTATTTTTACCTGCCCCTAGCCATGTGCTGTTATGGGCTTGCTGTATTTGCAATAAATGAATATTTATTTATTTATTTATTAAGGAAAACAGCAAGTATTTTTTTACTTATATAAACTCTAAAAGGAAGGGAATGAATCAGATTGGTCCACTTCATATCGATGGTTCGACTGCTGATGATCCTGCTCAGATAGCAAACAAACTGAATTAATATTCTGCATCTACATTCACACATGAGGAGTTATTAAGGAAGGAAAATGCCAGAAGTTTATCAAATTGTAACGGGGCGCTTAATGATTTTCCTGAGATTAGGCCTGACGTAGCTGAGTGGTCAGGAGCGAGAGTGCATAGCACGCGTTCCTTGAGTGGACCGGGGTTCAAGCCCGTGACTACTAAATATGATAAATATTTGTATTGACGATTTATTATAAACTCTACTGACTTGGTTGTTGTGCCGGAGTATAAACAGAAATTTAAGGGCCTGATGTAGCCGAGTGGTTAGGAGCGAGAGTGCTTAGCACACGTTCTTTGAGTAGATCGGGGTTCAAGCCTGTGACTACTAAATACGATAAATATTTGTATTGACGATTTATTGTAAACTCTACTGACTTGGTTGTCGTGCCGGAGCATAAACAGAAAATTAAATTTTTTTTTTTTTTTTTTTACTTTAGCAATAAACCAAAGCACATTGGGAATTTTCAGGGATTTTAAGAGTTTTAATTTACTCTACCCTTTGCAAAATTGTCTGATAAAAGAGTAATGTTATTACTCACATTGGTTCTGCACTTAGATCATGATGCTGACTATTCCATTCCCAGCACACAAAAGAAACATGTCAACCAGTCACTTTGCTTCTCAACATTCTCCAATACTAAATATCTGTGTATTTTTGATAAATTTTAAGCAGTTCTGATTAATATTTAAAAATGGCTTATAAAAGGAAAGATTAGTGTTCATGTGATGATGTAAAAACACAAAAAAGGCAGACTAACTGGGTATCATTAAGTGAGAACAGAATGTTAAACTGAAACTAGAAGGCAACCAAACCTTACTCATACAACTAAGCTAGCAATCCTTCAAGAAAAGTATTTAATGCAGGATATTTAAAGTATTTAATATTCATATCCATAAAAGTTACACATCAGAGCCATAGTCAGAAATAACTTTCCTATTATCTCATATTTCTATGGGAAAATCAGTTTTAACTTATTTTCTAGGCACCATTTCTAGGAATACAACTAGCCATAAGCTAGAGAGCCACTATAGAGTAAATTCTCTTACATTTTAAATTCCAATAATAACGTAATAACCAGAAAAAATTATATCCAAATCTTACGATCCTTATCATTTTTCTAACATCACGTAATGAGTTTGTGACTTGCTAATGAAAATAGATAGGTTTGAATTTTATTTAAGAGTGAATGCACAGCACGTCTCAAACTCCAAAGAGGGCATGGTCTACGAAATCTGCTAACAAACATGTCATGATCACTTAACATTTTTCAATGTGAAAGGCATTATTTACATTCATACAGTGGAAAATCATTGTACTATGTCAGCACAGCATTACAGTAAAATTCTAAAGAAACTGAATATGTGGGCCAGAAAAGACCTGATTTGAAAACAACATGATGGTTACTGCACAATGAACAATGTAAGAGTACAACACAGCTTCAACTGTTGAGGAAATGTTACATGCATTATGTGTCAAACAGTTTCCCATCCTCCCTACAGTTCATAATTTTGCCCTTTGTGAATTTTCTATTTCCAACATTCAAGGTTGAACTAAAATGTCACTATTTGCCATTGGACACTAAGCTTAATGTTGCTGGAGTATATTAAATTGTCTCTCAAATAATGGCTTCTCTGAAGAATAGAGACTTCTCTGTTTGAGAGACTATCTCTATATCCATTTTATAATTTAAAAGAAATTATAAAATGGATGGCGAGATGGGAAAAGTGTAATAAACAAGATGGCATTATGTTGAAAGAGAATAACCATGACAAGGTCACTAAACCAATATTTTATATTTTTAATTTAATTTGTCGCAAACATTTTTGTTCACCCCTTATAGCAGTTTTACCAAAGGTAAGACAGTGAAGATACATGAAAAGCAAACCCAAAATATTGTGGTATAACATGATTAAAGACAAAAGTGTGTAGAAAGTGGTGTTCATAAATTCTTCTAGAATAAAGATATTACAACTTAAGGAAAGCATGTCTAATATAGAAGTTGAAGGGCATCTTGCCCCATGAATTGGAAGTATCGGCTAACCGTGAGAGAGAAAGACAAGTCATCCCAGTGATCAGAGCCATGAAAATGGGGGGAGGATTGGATGTGCTGCATCAGGGCCCTTGATCTAGGGGGGGAGCCCAATCGAGGGTGCCATCAAAGTCACAAGGTAAATAAACAAGGCTCCTTTTGCATCCAGACCTCCAAGTACCTTGCATGGCCCTGCCAGTGATGCTAGCTTGCCTTGTTTCAGGGCCCGTGTTGGTTCTCAATAGCCCTATGTTGTTCACTTATGAAAGACTGAAAGTCATACTAAATTTCCAAAAATTTCTTACAAATTAAGAATAAAATCATAATAATTAATACAGATCAGTCAGTGATACCATGGTTAATGATTTACAATGCTATAAACAATATTTTAGAATTATTTGATTTGTTTATGTTATAAAAATTTTTTTTTTGTTCAATTATGTAATATTGGCTGATGAAAATTTTTGAAATACAAGACCTTTTTTATTATTGCGTTGGGGGGATTATTAATAAAAGTTGCTTGCAAAAATGAACACTGAAATTAAAAGATGCAAAAAATTAATACTGACATTATAAGATGTAAAAATTGAACACTGAAATTAAAAGATATTAAAAAATAAAACCATCATAAACAATATAAAGACATCTGTCAAAATATTTGAAAAACAAATATTTTTTCATCTACTGTCTCAATGTGAAACACTAGTAACTGCAGAAACAATCAGCTTTTATATGAAATCTTCACAACAAATTAATAAATCTGTTTTGAGAAAAGAGAAAATTTTCTGCATTTTAAAATTATATAAATACAATCTAAATACACATATATATGTATTTTATATACTTTTTCCTTCCTTTATTCTTTCATATACTATAAAGCTATATACATTGTGTGCCACTTATTGTGATCATGGATGATTAGTATTACAGAAGAATGTCATTAATACAAAGTTCAAGGGATATAAATTTTCATGTTTTGTAATAACGAAGTTTGTAGTAACGTAGTTTGTAGCAAAAGTGTCAAAAATTTTCATCTTTTTTTTTTTTTTTTTTGGTACTTATATCTAAGAATAATATGAAATAAAAATAACAAAAATAAATGAAATAATAAAATAAATCAGATTAGATAAATGAAATAATAAATGAAATTAATAAAAATAACAATAAAAAAAAACACTTCTAATAATAATAAGAATAACAGACATTTTGTTCAGATTTTCTTTTACTGCAAGATATACAAAGAGAAAAGAAGCAACATAACTGAAACGAAAATACAGTATATGTATTTAGTATCTGAAACTTGTAATAGAATTATAATTTAATATAAAAGCAGAAGTGCAAATCAACTTTTTAATAAATTAATCTGACTTAAAAAAGGAATCCAATTTTATTTGCACAGTTTTTGTCTTATATGCATTCTTAACTACAACACAGACATTGTCAAATGCAATAGCAGTTTTATTATTAATTTTATTGCAGGCCAACACACTCTCTATTATGTTTATGTTCAATGTATTTTGGGAATCTTTTTTAGAAGGCAGTGTGTGTACTTCTCTTTCACTTTCATTGCTGGTAACAAAAACTTCCCATCATTTTGCTTGGTGCTCAGCTGCTCTTCTGGTGTTGGCATTGCTGACAACATCATTATTCACTTTAACAAACTCCACAAATTCACCAACAAAATCCATAAGCTTCTTCAAATTCCCCCATTACTCAACACTGCTATCACATTTTTTTGATGGACCATGTTTTTCAGTAATATTCTCTCCAAAGCCACTCTTTCTAAAGCAGTTGATTATTATACAAATGTACTTGATGCAATAATGTCCCAAGCAATAACGATTACAGGTAGCATCCAAGACATTCCACTTTGGCTGCAAATTGTTCCCTCCTTCTATGCTGCAGATCAAGTAACTTTTCAGGCAGGCTCTATATGCTCTCTCTTGAAGTTATAAATAATGCCTCAATCCACTAGCTGTATAAAACTTTGTCAACTTAAGAGTTGCAGCAGAACATGCTGTGCAACGATCCAGAATCATCAAAATGTTCTTAATTTTGACCATACGGCAAACACTTCTATTGGTCTCATATTTGCATTAGCATTAATAGAGAAAAATGATGCAAGAAAGCAAGCTTATGCAGGATCAACAAAAAAAAAAAAAAAAAACTTCACCAATTCACCCATCCATTCATTCAAAATGTTTGTCTAATTCTACCTTAAATTTATTTCAGCTGTCAACTTCTACAACATGGAAGTTTGTTCCAGCAATTAACCACACGTAGCTAAAGGCAAACTTCTGCACATTTATTTTACAACTGTCTTTCCTAAATTTGAATTTATGTCCCCTCAGGATTAATCTGGGCAAGAGGCAGAATCCCATCAGCACTGAGCTTGCTCAAACCATTCAAATCAATTATACAACTCAATCAGATCACCTCGCAAATCTTAAGCCTTTCATTGTAAGAGCAACCCTTTGTTCCATTCACTAATCTTGTTGGTCTTCTTTGTACTCGTTCCAGCAACTCTACATCCTAACTAAAATGAGGCCTCCAGACCTGGAGGTATAGTTAGTCAAGGTGGGAGGGGGGGGTCTGAAAACTACCTTATACAAGGGGATAATCATCCTCCTTATCCATGCTAGAAAAATTCCTGTATATCACTGACAAGACACCATGAGCTCTTGCAGACCATCTGCACTGCTCAGAAAACCTCATATCTGCTGCACAATTACCTCCAGGTCCTTTTCATTCTCTACCACACAGTTGATATGTTACGCTGGGGTTACTGCTACCCATAGGCAATACCTTACATTTGCCAATGTTAAATTTCAGTTGCCACCTCTCAAGTCCATCTACCCAACGTTTCTAGATCTCCTCTTGCAGTAGCATACTGTCATTAGTGCCATTAACAACCCTGCCAACCTTCGTATCGTCTGCGATCATAAATAACGGAGTGAGGTATAAGAGTTTGTATATCACTATGATATACAAACCTGTACATCACTATGATGTACAGGTTTGTATCTGTACATCACCCAATCTGTACATCACTATGATGTACAGATTGGGATATGAGGTCTTGCAGTTATGAAATGCACCAGCTTTCAACATCTCTGGCTGTTTCTGACAAATTTTTGAATATAATTTCTGACAAAAAATGTTGCAAGGCAGTCTCCAGCTATTGTCTTCCAAGTAGAATGTGATCAGTGGCAATAATGCCCTCAAGACTGCCATGATGACCACTGTTTTACATATGATTGTTGCTGGTGACATTGAGAAGTGTGTGTGGTGAAGATGGTCCTTGAGGTTGTAGTAGTAGTAGTGGCATATGATGCAAGAAAGCAAATAGTGTGAGCTTATGCAGCACCAGCCAAAAAAAAAAAAAAAATCACACCATTCCCTCCAAATGCCTGTCCAGTTCCTCCTTAAATTTATTCAACCTATCAACTTCCACAACGACAGATGACAGATGGAAGTTTGTTCCAGCAATTAACCACCCGCTGGCTAAAGGCAAATTTCCGCACATCTATTCTACATCTGCCTTTTCTTAATTTGAATTTATGCCCCCTTAGGTTCGTAATCTGAACAAGTGGAAGGATCCCATCAGAATTCAGCGTGCTCAACCCATTCAAGGCCTTATATACCTCAATCAGATCACCGTGCAGGTGCCTAGTCTCCAGCCACTGCAATTTGCAGAACTTAAGCCTCTCTTGGTAAGAGGATCCCTTCATTCCCCTCACCAATCTTGTTGCCCTTCTCTGTACATGCTCAAGTAAATCTACATCCTTCCTAAAATGAGGCCTCCAGACCTGTACGCAGTACTCAAGGCGTGGCCTGACCATTGCCTTATACAGAGGGATAATCACCTCCTTTCCCTGCTAGCAAAATTCCTATATATCATTGACAAAACCCCATGACCTGCCCTGGCAGCCTGTCTGCATTGCTCAGAAAACTTCATATCTGACTGCACAATTACTCCCAGGTCTTTTTGACCTGCCCTGGCAGCCTGTCTGCATTGCTCAGAAAACTTCATATCTGACTGCACAATTACTCCCAGGTATTTTTCATTTTCTACCACCTTAAGTGTAGTACCACACAGTTGGTACGTTTCTCTGGGGTTACTTCTACCCATATGTAGTACTTTGCATTTGTCAAGGTTAAACTTCAGTTGCGACTTCTTAGCCCATATGCCCAAATTATCTAGATCCTGTTGCAGTATCACACTGCCATTACTGTCATTAAAAACCCTGCCAACTTTGTATCATCTGCAAACTTCGACATTAAGCCTGATATACCTTCATCAATATCATTGATAAATATACAAAACAACAGTGGACCCAACACCTAACCTCTGTGGGCCTCCACTAATAACATTAGTCCACGAAGAGCAGCACTCATTGATTACCACCCTCTGTTTTCTCCCACTTAACCATCCTTTTATCCATTGTAGCAACTTATCCTTAATACCATTCTGCTCCAATTCGTACAATAGTCTTCCATGCGCAACAGTGTCAAAAGCTTTCCTGTAATCCAAATATATGATATCAAAATTATTTTTTGCATCCAGTTCCTTTGTAACACATCAAAATAAGCAATCAAATTTGTCAGACAAGACTTTCCCTTAACAAACCCATGCTGTGTCTGAATTATTGTTGCAGTCTTGTTTAGATGATCCTGCAATGCATCTTTAACCAGTGACTCCATTATTTTACCCGGAACAGAAGCTAAACTAACTGGTCTGCAATTACTCTTTTACCCTTCGATCCCCCATTGTGAATTGGGGATACATTTGCTCATCTCCAGTCCGTGGGACCCTCCTCTGAGTCCAAGGATGCTCTCATAATTATGGTTAAGGGTTTGCTTAACCCTTAACCATAATTATTAAATTAGTTGCTTTGCCGCCTCCTTTAATATAACTGGATAGATCCCATCCATCCCAGGTGCTTTTTTTATGTTTAACTTCAACAATTTCCCCTCCACTTTGCTCTCAACTATTACAAAATCATTAAGTAAAAAAAGTAAAGTAAAGTGCAGCTATTATCAACCCACTGCAGGATGGAAGCCTCCTCAACAATTCATGCTGAGGGAAATGGACCATAATCTGCCACGCTGGTCCAGTGCGGGTTGGCAGATCGACCGTATTCAGCAGTCAGGGGCTTGAACCCCGGTCTACTCAAAGAGCGTGTGCTACCGCACTCCCGCTCCTGCCCACTCGGCTACGGAATCATTAAGTACCCTGCTACAATTTGATAACCTTCTGTCATTTTCAAACCTTAATAATTCCTCATGTGTAAATGTAGACGCAAAATACTCATTCAGTTTGTTTGCAATCTGAGCAGGGACATCAACAGTCGAACCATCGATGTCAAGTGGACCAATCAGATTCATCCCCTTCCATTTAGAGTTTATATAGGTAAAGAAATCCTTGCTGTTTTTCTCAGCATCTTTTGCCAAAGATTTCTCGTAATCTACCTTGCCTGCCTAACCTCCTTTGTGACTTGATTACAGACTGCTTCTATCTACCATAGGCTTCTGAGTCACCTGATAATTTATATGCATCCCATGCATTTTTCTTCTCTGTTACGAGTCTCATTAGTTCATTAGATAACCATTTAGGCCTAAACCTTGAACAATATTTCTTAATAGGTATGAAACTTTTAGTAGCATCTACAATTAATTCCTTGAATGCTTCCCACTTAGAATTTACTGTTGGTAACATCGTCAGTTGATCCCACTATACAGAATCTAAAAACTGTCTGAGACCACTGTACTCACCTTTATGGAAACAAAAACCCTTTCCTTTACCCCTGATGGTAATTAAATCTTTAAGTAAATCCCACATCAGTACACTGTGATCACTGCCACCTAGTGGTTCCTTTATCTGCAAATTCTTAATACACGAATGATCACTGCTGATAACCAGATCAAGAGTATTACTCTCTATGGTTGCCTCTCGAATATGTTGCTGCAGAAAACAATCATCCAATAAATCCACAAAAGTCTGACTAGTGTGTGAGTGACCAATCCACAAGTTCCAGTCAATATCTGGGAAGTTAAAATCCACCATTATAAGACATTCTGATTTACTAGCCCACTCTATTTCTCTGTACAATTGTTCATTGTACTCATTCGAGTCATTAGGCCTATAACACACTCCTACTCTAATTTTTGCTTTCGCAGTGCTTATGTCACTCAACAGTGCACTGTTCATCTATATCAACTGGATGCACTTCTTTTGATTTTATATTTTTCTTAATTAACAGCATAACACCTCCTCCCTTCTATCCTGTCTGTAGACATTGTACTCCCCAAATTCCAGTTCTGCATTCCTATTATATGGGTGACACCATGTCTCTGCTATCCCAACAATATCCGCCTTTAATATCTTGACCAACACTTCAAATTCATTTACTATACTTCTAGCATTGGTATACATGCAAGCATACATGCACCTATTCCTAGTTACCCTAACACATCCCATATACCCACCTATTTCACGATGACTGCAGTCCGTCCCTGAAACCCCCAACACCCCTCACTCCAGGTTGCTACTTATTCTAATAGAAGTTGTGCAAGATTCACCTTCACCTCTGCCTGTGGCTACTGTTAAACTATTAGTCCTTGTATCCCCTAAGCTAGCAGTTTTCCAACCCACCTAACACTGCCTCAATAGCATCAGCAAATATTCTTGCGCCCTTTCTATTTAAGTGTATCCTATCTCTGTAGAAGCAGTCTCTCCTGTTAACAAGTATAGATCAGGCTGAAAAAAATTCTACCCCTTGAGCCTTGCACAATCTTTCCAGGGCCGAATTGATCGACAAGGCTCTCATCATATACTCCCTCCTATCGTGTGTGGGCAGAATTGCAGACACTTTCAAATTCAACCCTAATTCACGGCTTTTGTTCAACAGCGACCTGTACTTGTTAAGTAATTCTGCTTGTCTCCTATTCTTAATATCATTAGTGCCAAAGTGTACAACTATATCACCTTTTATGTGCCCTTAAAAGATGATATCTGCTCTACAACATCAACAACCTTTGCCTCTGGCAGACATACCCTGGTCCTGTTCCACCTATCCTTTTTACAAAGCATGTTCCCCATTTCCCTGACAATAGAGTCACACCAAACTGACTCAACAGTGCACTGTCCATCTATATCAACTGGATGCACTTCTTTTGATTTTATGTTTTTCTTAATTAACAGCATAACACCTCTTCTCTTCCTATCCTGTCTATCCTTTCTGTACACATGGTACTCCCCAAATTCCAGTTCTGCATTCCTTATATCTGGGTGACTTATATCTTATATAATGTTGAGGTTAAACTTAAAAATCTTATCTTGATAAATGCTGAATAATTAATTTAATGATTTACAAACCATAAGGTGCCTCCGCAGCAGTTCGTAGCGACGCTTCTTGATTAGACCGTGGTTCGAGCCCGTGACCACCAAATACAGAGGATGCGGAAAGGTCAGGAAATGACCGTCGCATATTCCTGGAGCAATATGGCCTTAGTTGCTAATGCTCCTAAAAACCAAATAACAAACAAACAAACAAACCATAAATGCTTACAGTGAACAGGGATGTGGGGAGAGAGAAAGGGAGATAGAAGAGGGTGTAAATGGTAAATGTAATTAGCATTGGCATATGATGCAAGAAAGCAAGCTAATATAGGATCAGCCAAAAAGAAAAGAAAAAAAAACCCTCTCATTTCACCCACCATTCACTCCAAATGTTTGTTTAGTTCTGCCTTGAACTTATTTAAGTTGTTGACCTCCATTACAACAAATGGAAGTTTCTTCTAACTATCAACCACCTAATGGCTAAAGACGAATTTCCGCACATCTATTCTACAATTGTCTTTCCTCAATTTGAATTTATGTCTCCTCTGGTGAGTAATCTGAGCCCAATAGCTTTGAGCTTACTCAAACCATTCAAGGCGTTATACTCCTCAATTATCTGCAAATTGCAGAATTTACGTCTTTCTTGGTGACATCAACCCTATGTTCCACTCACCAATCTCGTTTCCCTTCTCTGTACTCATTCCAGCAGTTCTACATCTTTGAGGCCTCCAGACCTGTATACTGTACTGAAGGTGTGGCCCAGCCACTGCCTTATACAAGTGGACAATCACCCCCTTATCCCTGCTAGCAAAATTCCTGTATATTATTGACAAGACACCATGAGCTACTCTTGCCGCCTGTCTGCACTGCTCAGAAAACTTCAAATTTATCTGCACAATTACCCCCAGATTTTTTTTTTAATTCTCCACTTCCCTGAGTGTAGTACCACACAGTTGGTATGTTACTCCGGATAACATATCATAATCTGAAAAAATTAAAGGAATAGCAATAAAATAATTGTTTCATAAATTATTAATAATGATTCGTTTTGGGAAAAATATTGGTGTATGCAGTACAGCAGGCCCCCGTTATAACGCGGTTCGCTTTACGCTGATTCGCTATAACGCTGTTCTTATATTATAACCCGTATCTGACTATAACGCTGTCACAGATCACTATAACGCTCTTTTACAGATTACATTTTTGACTTATTTAACGAAATCGTTTCATCTGATGGAGTCGATAGCTTGAAAATGAATAGCAAAACAGCATTAAAACGTTTCCCACGCCGACTTGAGCAATTTTCCCACGCTCAGTGAAATTTTCTCGCACGCTAATTTAAGTACAGTCACTTGTTACATAGTTCCGAGATCAACATGTTAAAAAATGATCAAATATATTGCTTGTAATATTTGCGTTATATGCATTTATCCGAAGCCTAGTTAGTCATCACTCAGTACAGTATTAGACATCGTGCATGACGGACAGTTTACTTGAACATTGTATCATAATTAATTCAACCAACGCAGTTATATTTTTGAAGAGCTAAGTCGGGTGCAGTACGAAGACTATAAATGTAAGAAAAAGACTGAATTTGAAAATTAAATTAGACGTTTGGAAGCGAATCGATTCCGGTCAACGACAAGCGGATGTGTGCCATAATTTAGGACTCGCAAATTTAACTGTAAGTACAATTATGAAAAAATAAAGAATTAATTTTAGCAGCGGGAAAGATAGCTGTTCCACTGCAAGCAACTAGGACTAGACCAGCTATTAGGATTGAAATGGAAAGACTAATTTTATTGAAGATAATATTCCAATGCAGAATTCAGTTAAGTTAAATATTAAAAGAGAGAGAGAGAGAGAGAGAGAGATTATCCAATACGATGATCTGAAGAAAACTCGCCTAAAAAAAAAAAAAAAAAAAAAATGTGGAACCATTTAAAACTGGTAGAATAGACTTAAAATACCGGGAGAATCCGCTAGTGCAGATTAAGGAGCCGAAATTTTCAAAAAAGAACTTGTTAAAATTATTGAAGAGGGGTATTATGTGTTATACTTCTCAACAAGTTTTTAACATAGATGAAGCAGGACTTTTGTGGAAACGAATGCCTAAAAGAAGTTTCATTTTGAAAGAACAAAAAACATGCCAAGTTTCAAAGCGGCGAAGGATCGGGACTTTATTGTTGGGTGGTAACGCTGCAGGCCATTTAAAATTAATACCCCTTTTAGTTTATTTGGAAGAGGGCCAAAGTTCAACTCAAAATCCACACATTTTTCATGATTAAATTCATCCATTAAATTAAATCAATTAAATTCATTATTTTAATTGGAATTTTGTTTACTTTTGATATGCAAGTAGTTACCACATAATTATACGTATGTAATGCAGAATATTTTATATGTGCAAGTATTTGAATATTAAATATTTTGACCGACATTTGTGCATCTTTTCATTACCGTTTATTATTGATTAGGAAATATCCTATGGCACCGACCGCAGCTCACAAATACATATGTTACCTTATGGGAAAGCGGCGCTCGCTTAGCGCGGATTCACTTAGCGCTCTGTTTTTCCGGAACGAATGATCAGCGTTAAGCGGGGGTTACCTGTACTTTGCATTTGTCAATATCAAACTTCAGTTGCCACCGTGCTGAGCCCATCTGCTCAACTTTTCCAGATCCTGTTGCGGTAGCATACTATCATTACTGTCATTAACAATCTTGGCAACCTTCTTATCATCTTTAAACTTACACATTAACCCTGATATACCTTCATCAATATCATTGATAAATACTGAAAACAACAATGGGCCCAACATTGAACCCTGGCGGGACTCCACTAATAACATTAACCCATGAAGAGCAGTATCAATTGATAACCACTCTCTGTCTTCTCCCACTCAACTATCCTTTTATCCATGTAGCAACATGCCCTTAATACCATACTGCTCCAATTTGTACAGTAGTCTTCTGTGTGCCACAGTAACTAAAGCTTTATTAAAATCCCAGTACACGATATCAAAATTATTTTTTGTATCCAGTTCCTTTGTGACCACATCATAGTATCCAATCAAAATTTGTCAGAAAAGACTTTTCCTTAACAAACCCATGCTGTGTATGAACTATAACTGCAGTCTTGTCTAGATGATCCTGCATTCCTTCCTTAACCAGTGACTCCATTATTTTCCCTGGAAAATAAGTTACACTAACAGGTCTGTAATTACGGTGTCACCATTTAATCCCCCTTCGAGAAATGGGGACAAATTTTCACATCTCCAGTCCAAGGGGACCTTCCCTGAGTCCAAGGAAGCTTCCACAATTATGGCTAAGAGTTTGCTTACTTCCTTTGCTGCTTCCTTTAATATAACTGGATAGATCCCATCCACCCCAGGTGCCTTTCTTATGTTCAATTTCAAAAATTTCTTCTCCACTTTACTCTCAATTATTACAAAATAATTTAGCAGCCTGCTAGAGTTTGATAAGATTCTGACCTCCACTTCCCTACAGATCTTGTCATATGTAAATGTAGATGCAAAATATTCATTCAGTTTGTCAACTACCTCAGCTGGTTCATCAACAATTAAACCATCGATGTCAAGCGGCCCAATCTGATTCATCCCATTCCTTGCAGAGTTTACATAAGTAAAGAAGTCTTTACTGTTTTTTCTTTGCATTCTTTGCCAAAGATTTCTTGTAATCTGCCTTTGCTTCCCTAAAGTCCTTTGTGACTTGATTACAGACTAGCTTATATCTATCATGGGCTTCTGTGTCGCCTGATAATGTATATGCATCCTATGCACTTTCCTTCTCTGCCATGAATCTCATTCGTTCATCTGACATCTATTTAGGTCTAAACCTGAAACAGAAACTAATGTTTCCAAGATTAATTCCTTGAATACTTCCCATTTAGAATTTTCTGTTGGTAACATCATCAGTTGGTCCCACTGTATCAAATTTAAAAAATCTTTAAGACCACTATAGTCACCTTTAAGAAAGCAAAAACCCTTCCCTTTACCCATAATAGTAGTTAAATCTTTAAATTAAATCTCACATCATTACACTGTGATTACTGCCACCTAATGGTTCCTTTATCTGCTGCAGAAAACAATCATCCAATAAACCCACAAAAGTTTTCCTAGTGTGTGAGTGACCAATGCACAAGTTCAAGTCTATACCTGGGAACTTAAAATCCCCCCATTATAAATCAATCTGATTTACCGGTCTACTGTATTTCTCTGTAAAGTTGTTCATTGTACTCATCAGAGTCATTAGGCCTATAACACCCTCCTACTATCAACTTGGTTTTTCTAATGCGCTGCCTTAGATTTTGCGTTTCTTAACTAACAGCATCACTCGTCCTCCTCTCCTTCTATCTTGTCTATCCTTTTCGTATACATTGTACTCCCCATCCAATTCTGCATTCCTTATGTCTGTGTGACACCATGTCTCTGATATCCCAACATCAACCTTGATGTCTTCACCAGCCCCTCAAATTCATCAATTTTATTTACTATACTCCTAGCATTGGTGTACATGCAAATATACATACACCTATTCTTATTCTTAGTTAATCTAACACAACCCATGTATTTACTTATTCCATGATGACTTCCAGCAGCCCTCAAAATCCCCAGTACATCACTTTTCAGACTGCTCCTTCCAAGAGAAGCAGTAGTCTGGAATCTCGAAAGATCTAAATTGAGGGGCCCATCAGGCTCTCAGCTGCCCACATCAACGCCAGAGCTTGCACTTGGTCATCACGCAACACAGCGGCAACCCCCAAGGCAGATTGCGCTGGTCCCAAAGGAACTAGTAGTTGTTGGTGACTCTATTGTCAGGGAAACGGGAAACTTCCTTTGTAGAAAGGATAGATGGAACAGGACCAGGGTATGTCTGCCAGGGGCAAAGGTTGATGACGTTGTAGAGCAGATATCATCTTTTAAGGGCACAAAAGGTGATATAGTTGTACACATTGGCACTAATGATATTAAGAGTAGGAGACCGGCAGAATTACTTAACAAGTACAGGTCACTGTTGAAAAAAAGCCATGAAGTAGGGTTGAATTTGAAAGTGTCTGCAATTCTGCCCAGACACGATAGGAGGGAGTATATGATGAGAGCCTTGTCGATCAATTCGACCCTGGTAAGATTGTGCAAGGCTCAAGGGGTAGAATTTTTTTCAGCCTGGACTGTACTTGTTAACAGGAGAGATTGCTTCTACAGGGACGGGATACACTTAAATAGAAAGGGTGCAAGAATATTTGCTGATGCTATGGAGGCAGTGTTAGGTGGGTCAGAAAACTGATAGCTTGGGGGGATACAAGGACTAATAGTTTAACAGTAGCAGTAGGCAGAGGTGAAGGTGATTCTTGCACAACTTCTATTAGAATAAGTAGCGACCAGGAGCGAGGGGTGTTGGGAGTTTCAGGGACGGATGTCAGTCATCGTGAAACAGGTGGGTATATGGGATGTGTTAGAGTGGCTGGGAATAGGAGTAGGTGCATGTATACTTGCATGTATACCAATGCTAGAAGTATAGTAAATAAATTTGATGAAATATGAAGTGTTGGTCAAGACATCAAAGGCGGATATTGTTGGGATATCGGAGACGTGGTGTCACCCAGATATAAGGAATGCCGAACTGGAATTTGGGGAGTACAATGTGTACAGAAAGGATAGACAGGATAGGAAGGGAGGAGGTGTTATGCTGTTAATAAAGAAAAATATAAAATCAAAAGAAGTGCATCCAGTTGATATAGATGAACAGTGCACTGTTGAGTCAGTTTGGAGTGACATAAGCACTGCGAAAGCAAAAATTAGAGTAGGAGTGTGTTATAGGCCTAATGACTCGAATGAGTACAATGAACAATTGTACAGAGAAATAGAGTGGGCTAGTAAATCGGAATGTCTTATAATGGGGGATTTTAACTTCCCAGATATTGACTGGAACTTGTGGGTTGGGCACTCACACACTAGTCAGACTTTTGTTTTCTGCAGCAGCATGTTTGAGAGGCAACCAGAGAAAGTAATACTCTTGATCTGGTTATCAGCAGTGATCATTCATGTATTAGGAATTTGCAGATTAAAGAACCACTAGGTGGCAGAGATCACAGTGTACTGACGTCGGATTTACTTAAAGATTTAATTACCATCAGGGGTAAAGGAAAGGGTTTTTGCTTCCGTAAAGGCGAGTACAGTGGTCTCCAACAGTTTTTAAATTCTGTACAGTGGGATCAACTGACAATGTTACCAACAGTAAATGCTAAGTGGGAAGCATTCAAGGAATTAATCGTGGAAGCTACTAAAAGTTTCATACCTATTAAGAAATATTGTTCAAGGTTTAGGCCTAAATGGTTGTCAAATGAACTAATGAGACTCGTAACAGAGAAGAAAAATGCATGGGATGCATATAAATTATCAAGCGACTCAGAAGCCTATGGCAGATATAAGTTAATCTGTAATCAGGTCACAAAGGAGGTTCGGCAGGCGAAGGCAGATTATGAGAAATCCTTGGTAAAAGATGCTAAGAAAAACAGCAAGGATTTCTTTACTTATATAAACTCTAAAAGGAAGGGGATGAATCTGATTGGTCCACTTGACATCAATGGTTCGACTGTTGATGATCCTGCTCAGATAGCAAACAAACTGAATGAGTATTTTGCGTCTACATTCACACGTGAGGAATTATTAAGGTTTGAAAATGGCAGAAGGTTATCAAATTGTAGCAGGGTGCTTAATGATCTTGTAATAACTGAGAGCAAAGTGGAAGAGAAATTGTTGAAGTTAAACGTAAGAAAAGCACCTGGGGTGGATGGGATCTATCCAGTTATATTAAAGGAGGCGGCAAGGCAACTAAGCAAACCCTTAGCCATAATTATGAGAGCATCCTTGGACTCAGGGGAGGTTCCGACGGACTGGAGATGTGCAAATGTATCCCCAATTCACAAAGGGGGATCGAAGGGTGACACGAGTAATTACAGACCAGTTAGTTTAACTTCTGTTCCGGGTAAAATAATGGAGTCGCTGGTTAAAGATGCATTGCAGGATCATCTAGACAAAACTGCAGCAATAATTCGGACACAGCATGGGTTTGTTAAGGGAAAGTCTTGTCTGACAAATTTGATAGGATATTATTTTGGTTTTTTTTTTTTTTTTTTAGGAGCATTAGCAACTAAGGCCATATTGCTCAGGGATATGCGGTGGTCATTCCCTGACCTTTCCGCATCCTCCGTATTTGGTGGTGACGGGCTCGAACCCCGGTCTAATCAAGAAGCGTGTGCTACGCACTGTTGCTCCTTCCCACCTGGCTACAGAGGCGCCTGATAGGATATTATGATGTGGTTACAAAGGAACTGGATGCAAAAAACAATTTTGATATCATATATTTGGATTTCAGGAAAGCTTTTGACACTGTTGCGCATGGAACACTATTGTACAAATTGGAGCAGAATGGTATTAAGGGTAAGTTGCTACAATGGATAAAAGGATGGTTAAGTGCGAGAAGACAGAGGGTGGTAATCAATAAGAGCTGCTCTTCTTGGACTAATGTTATTAGTGGAGTCCCACAGGGTTCGGTGTTAGGTCCACTGTTGTTTTGTATATTTATCAATGATATTGATGAAGGTATATCAGGCTTAATGTCGAAGTTTGCAGATGATACAAAGGTTGGCAGGGTTGTTAATGACAGTAATGGCAGTCTGCTACTGCAACAGGATCTAGATAATTTGGGTAGATGGGCTAAGAAGTGGCAACTGAAGTTTAACCTTGACAAATGCAAAGTACTGTATATGGGTAGAAATAACCCCAGAGAAACGTACCAACTGTGTGGTACTACACTTAAGGTGGTAGAAAATGAAAAAGACCTGGGAGTAATTGTGCAGTCAGATACGAAGTTCTCTGAGCAATGCAGACAGGCTGCCAGGGCAGGTCATGGGGTTTTGTCAATGATATATAGGAATTTTGCTAGCAGGGAAAAGGAGGTGATTATCCCTCTGTATAAGGCAATTGTCAGGCCACGCCTTGAGTACTGCGTACGGGTCTGGAGACCTCATTTTAGGAAGGATGTAGATTTACTTGAGCGGGTACAGAGAAGGGCAACAAGATTGGTGAGGGGAATGAAGGGATCCTCTTACCAAGAGAGGCTTAAGTTCTGCAAATTGCAGTGGTTGGAGACTAGGCACCTGCGAGGTGATCTGATTGAGGTATATAAGGCCTTGAATGGATTGAGCACACTGAATTCTGATGGGATCCTTCCACTTGTTCAGATTACGAACCTAAGGGGGCATAAATTCAAATTAAGTAAAGACAGATGTAGAATAGATGTGCGGAAATTTGCCTTTAGCCAGCGGGTGGTTAATTGCTGGAACAAACTTCCATCTGTCGTTGTGGAAGTTGATAGCTTGAATAAATTTAAGGAGGAACTGGACAGGCATTTGGTGTGATTTTTTTTTTTTTGGCTGATGCTGCATAAGCTCATACATTTGCTTTCTTGCATCACATGCCACTACTACTACTACTACTATTTTCACCTCTGCCTGCGTTTTTATCGTTAATCTATTAATCTGTGAATCCATCTAATATAGCAGTTTTCCGACCCACCTAACACTGCCTCACCCAGATAAACCCAGAAAGCTTTTCATTCGATATAAGTAAAAGTATAATATTTAAAAATCTTACTAGTCTATCAGGAAGCTGCACTTCGGTTAACAAAATATCAGGCTGATAGGAAATTTTTGGTAATTTAGGTGGCTGTTTATACTTCAAACTTTTCCTTCTTTCTCTGTGTCTGCAAAGTAAAAGAAAAACCTGTGATTACACATTTGATCTTACACTAAACCTCCTGCCAAACAGTTACAGTCAACTGCTGTTTAATTATAAATATACAAGTGGCCGTTGGACGTTTTGCTAATTACAATCCTAGAAAAGGTGGCAAAAGTTGATTTAACTTAAGTTGAATACAATTTTCCCATAAAAACAATAATAGTGTCATAAAGTCACATAGCCCAAAGCAAAAAAGGACATATTTGAAGCTGTAGTAAATAGTATTCATTATTAGCAATGACACTTGGCATCAATATGATAAATACAACAAAGCAACTGCAATAATTCAATCAGTTTGTGTCGATAGTAATGTTTCACAGTCAGAGGTCATTTGCTATACAATAGCAACTTTTTATTGTAGAAACTTATCTTGCAACAAAATCTCTGAAACAGTGCTGTGAAAACTGTGTTCAGAAATTTTAAAATGTGGAGCTGTCTAACAAGATAAATCCTGAGTTGATTCAATAGCTTAGAAAACTGGAAGCATCTCCCATAAAAAAAGAACTGAATGCCCTTCACTAATTATCGGAAGGGTGCGATATCATGGCATAGAATAATTGTTCAATTATGCTTTATGGAAATGAACAGCAAGAGGTATCAACAGGTGTCACTTGGTGAAGACAGAATTTTGTAGCTGCTGCAAGCCAATAAGTTTTCATTGAAATTTTATCGTGTTTTTGATTAGTTAGTGTATTAATTTGTGTTTTAAAAATAGATTAAATAGGCTTAGTGGCATTCGTTAGCTTATTTTTTAAATTTAGCTAGTGATTTTTTTAGTTACAACTCACTACGCCAACTGCTATCATAACGGTGTTTTTGGCAGGAATATTGTAGAGTAACCAGAAGCTCAGAAGAATAGTAAGGTTTAAATTGTAATAAATAAGTATTTTGAAGGGTTTAACCACCTTTTGGGCATATATCTGTTGTATTTTTTGATTATTTAACATATTTTTGGGTTTTACAAATAGATTAAATAGGCTTAGTAGCATTCGTTAGCTTATTTTTTTTTAAATTTAGCTAGTGATTTTATAAGATACAACTTCCAACACACACTGCTATCGTATTGGTGTTTTGGCTGGAATATCTTTAATCTTTAATCTTTATTGTATACAAACATGGTATATACAATAGACCCTTCACAGCAGCAATGCCAGGGGTTTTACATTGGTTGGTGGACAATAGCTTTGGGGGAATGGGGCCCACATCGAAGTTCGGGCTCATCCCCCAGTGCCAACAATAAAATAGAATCAATGTCAGATTATTTACAGAATATATGCTTTTGACAGTATTTACAATGAAATAATAAAGGTATTCATATTTACATTATGTTATATTATTATTTATATTCATAAAGATATTGTTGACTTTATTTACAACATATTCATAAAGACATCGTGCTTTGAACAATATTTACAATATATTGGGCATTATTATTATGCTGCCCTTATCAATGTGCACTTTGCCTGGCCAAGGTCAGGCTCTTAAGGATCTGTCTTCGGTACCTCCGATCCTTCACAAACCTACAGAGGTCGCCGTCAATTGAAACGATTGTGGGGAGCATCTCCCTGGGGAGAAAGTGGTCACTGAGCGATAGTCTGTTATAGTCAGCTGTGAGCGTGGGAGCTGACCTCAGTCCGGGTAGAGGGATTCTCCAGCCACACAGTTCCCAGATGCTTGGCTCCGAGACCATTCCGGTTGTCATCTTGACAGTGAGAACGAGGCGTTTTTCAAATACAAGATCTGGAAGTCGGGCAAAATTAAGTGAGTTCGCCATCGCAGTTGTTCTTTGCTGGGGTGGGCAACGATGTTTTTGCGTGATCCAACGAAGGAGCCAGTATTCGGCGGAGTACACGCGTTTGATGTTGGTAGGGGCCGCGGACCCCCAAATTTCCGAGGCATACAGTACGACGGAGTATACTGAGGTGTATACGTATCGACGAGTCACATCCAAATCCCTAACGTGGAGCAGTTGTTGTTTTGTGGTCCAGCGCATTTGACAGAATTTTGCTGTGAGCTTGTCAATGTGGGGGTTGAAGCTCAGTTTATAGTCGAAGACTACTCCCAAGTCTGTATGCACCTTGACCACTGGGAAGGGAATGCCGTCTAGAGAGGCTTGGATTTCAGTGGGTTGGCGCTTCAGAGAAAAGACAATTTGTGCTGATTTGGCAGGGTTAATGAGGAGGCCAAATTGACGGAGATAGGATCCTAAGTTACGTAACTTTTCACAGATCTTTTTATTGATGTTTGAGAGATGTTCGCCGGGGTTAATCTGAGTAAATATCTTAATATCATTGGCATAGCATAGTATGTCTTCTCTCTGTTGCACAAACGGAAGAAGGACTGCGGTGAATAATGCTCCGGAGAGAACTCCGCCTTGGGGAACTCCTGCAGTGATCTTTCTCCAGATTGTGTGTTGATCCGCTTTAAGAAGAATGGTTCTCTCAGAGAGCAGGGCTGTGATAAACCACAACATGTCACCTTTTATGTAGAAGTAGTTTTCTAGGAGGTGAACAAGTGAGGCGATACTGATGGAGTCGAAAGCAGCTTCCAGGTCGATGTAGGTGACAGAAAGCTCTGCTTTAGCTTCTAGTGCACTAAGAATGGTGTTGGTTATCGATGTTAAATTGGTGACTGTGGATCTACCTGGAATGCCATAGTGGATCTGTGGGGGTTTGTGAGGCATGATTTGATTGGTGATGGTGGAAAGTAATGTCTTCTCCATGAGCTTCAAGAGGCTGGAAGAATGAGAGATTGGCCTGAACTGTTTAATGAGGGTTGCAGATTGGCATTTAGGGTGTGGCCTCACAGCATATCTGTTCCAAAGAGGGGGAAAGTAGTGCTGCGTTAATACACAGTTAAAAATTGATAGTAGCGGATCGATAATAAACGAGCTAAGACATTTAATCATGAATTGTGGCACAAGATCGGGGCCTGCAGTTGCAGTGGGTGGCAATCCATTTATAGCAGTTATAAGCTGCTTCCTGGTGATGCGAACGGTGGCGAGCATATCAGTAGGGACGTTGTTAATGGGTAAGTTGCCTAGATGCACCGGGCCCACAGTTTTTGAGAACCGTGCAACGTGTTCCATCCACAGTTCAAGGTCCAGTGTCTTAGGAATTCCTGTGTGCTGAGAGTCATAAAACGATTTGCCTTTTCGTAGGGTTGAATTTAAATGCTTTTTAATTGCAAATATTTTCTGACGGTTGAAAATTGCTCGGGCTCTGGAGAAGGCAATACGATCTTGTATAGCGCCTGATTCTTTCCATCTCTTATGCAGATTTTGTTTTTGTTGAAAGCTGTTGTTCAGTGCTGGTGTCCACCAAGCTCTCGAACGGGGAGTGATGCAGACAGTCTTTGTAGCACCATAACTTGCAATGGTTCGAATCCATCTAGTCATGAGGTCCACAGCTAGCTCGAGATCACAATTATTGAGAACCTGCCAAGGTATCGAGGATGCAGCTTCGATACATCGTGGTGTATCAATGAATTTGGGTGCTGTGATGTCTTTTTTCTTTTTTGGGCCTTGGATATCAAAGTTAGGTGCGGGTAAGTGCAGGAGTAAGGCAATGGGTTCGTGATCGGATTGAAATAGGTTTTGAGGACTGTCTTCGAGGTCGCATGGTGCTGAGGAGAATATCAGATCCAAGAGATTAGATCCTCTCGTGGGGTGGCAATTAAGTAGGGCAATACCCAATGAATTCATACTACTAATGAGTTTCCTACTAAGATGTGTGAGAGTAGGTGGAAGATTGAAGTCTCCACAAATAATGTGCTTAGCAGCGGCATGGAGGTGATTTACCAGCCAGTGGATCACATCTTCAATGATGTCACTGTTTGGGTCTGGTGGAATGTATACTGTTGCTATGTCTATCAGGTTGGCATTGAGCTTGAGGGATACCATAGCAGCTTCAAATGCAAGGGATTTGGTTACCACAGAATGTGTCAATGAGAAGATAGTGGTATTATAGAATATTGCGACTCCCCCCCCTCTACGATCCTCTCTGGAGGAACTGAGCATCTGGTACCCAGCCTGAGGAGCACAGGCAAGGGAGTCCCGCCCATTCCCAAGCCACGTTTCTGCAATGCAGAGAATATCAAAGAATTTAGAGAGGAGAAGCTGTTCGACAGTGTCTAGCTTGTTACAAATACTCCTTGCATTTTGATAGACAATTCGAATGGTGGTAGCCATAGTAACTGGAGTTCGTACAGGTGGCAAGTCTCTTTTTAAGCTTCGCACTGGTCTACTGTGCATTGCGATGTGTACAGGGATATTCTTTACAGGTCTGGAGCCCTGGGGATTGTCATTATAATCTGCTGAGAGTTGGATTGACTGATATGTGGACAGTTTGTTTCCTATGGTAAGTTTGTTCTCAGTGAAGTTATCTGGTTTCTCGTGCGTTTTGTTGGCTTGGGAGCTTGGTAGCTTTAACTGCTATTGCGTTTGATGTTGATGTCCGTGGTTTATTGCGGTTCTTGGCTTCTGATCTAGGAAGGGTTTGACGAGGGTTCCAGGGGGCCAAAGCCTTGGATCCAGTACGAAGCTCATCTTCTCTGGGTGGCAGGTAAGGATGAAAGAGGCGTAGGTTGGATACTTGGTTCTTCTCTGTCTCACATCAATATTCATCCTATGTACTTCTGTAAACATGGCCTTAATGCTCTCTGGTTTAGTAGTCGGTTCCAGTCGAGATATAAAGATTCAACCACGAGTCTGAACTGCTGTGATATTGTACGAATTAGCAATAGTACCCTTCGAGGAAAGTTCTTTGGCATCTCTATTGCCATGTTGTCTTTCATGTTCCATGTTCTGATATGTTGAATATGTCATCCGGGTTTCTTTTGAGTGAACATGTTGGTCGGTGAGAGATGCCAGGGAGTAGAGGCTGCCTATGAGCCCTGCTGGTGGGATCTTTTGGTTATTCTCATCATCTTTTTTGCTGGTGACTACTTCTGCAAATGTGGGTTTTGATGCATCCTTTCCAGTATTGATTGTCTCCTTTAACCTTTTAGATTTAGTAGGATTTTGGGTCGGTATTGTGGAGAGGGCCACCTGAGAGGTCTTTAAGTGGCTGCCCCCAGTGTTATTAGATGCAGAATTGGGTGAGTTACAGTCATTCAGCTCTGCATTTTCGCTATTAAGCTGATTGTTATCTCCTTGTGTTACGGCTGCCATTGGGCTAAGGGTGATAGGCATATGAGGCATTGCATTATACATAAATTGGGGAGTATAATTCCTTTTAGCATTGGAAAAGTGTATCAATTCTATTTCTTGTGGCTTGTTTTCCGAGGTTCCCTGAGCCATGTTGTGTGGGACGTTGGATATACTGTTTTCATTTGGCATAAATAAGGTTGCTAGTTGACACACTTGATTGGTTAGGAGACCTATTTCTTGTTTCATGTCATTGTTCTGTAACACGAAGCTGCCGGTTCTCCTCAGATAAATTCTGCAGACTTTCAGAGATTGATGTGAGTTTCCACATTATGTTTTCCAGAAATTCTGTAGTTTGCATGTGGAACAATTTCATGTGTTCTGTATAGATGCCATTAATGTTTTTCAGGAACCTGTTTTGCTCATCATTAAGGAGGGCACTTTCCCCTTGGCTTTGTTTCCTACATTCCACAGGATTTTCATGTGTCGCGATGATTGGTTGTTGAAAGCAGACATCTGAGTCCATTTCACGTTCCGGGTTAACCGCTACTGAGTCAGTTTGACATGCAGCGTGAGTCTGACTAAAATTTGATGTTTGGATGTTTGTTTTGTTATTTTCGACCTCCGTGTCATTCTGGATATCCACATGTTCCGTTGCATTTGTCATTTGTTCTTTACTTTCTTTGCAGAATGGGCAGATGTACTTTTGACGTCGGTGCTTTTTGAACCGCTTGATATCACATTTGGTACAGGTCGCGCAGTAAGATTGCCGACATGACGTACATTGGATTACTGCTTTTTGATGATCTACTTTACAACGGAAGCACGTGAGAGTGCTTGTCGAAATTTCTGATTCTGCCATACTTTGCCTTTAGGTTGAAATTTGTCCGACTAATTACTTTTCTGCAGAGAATTAAAACCACTTGTATTTTAGTTGAAAGAATAGGAGAGTTTAACAAAACCCTGGGGGTTCAGCAGCGCAGGGCTTTGTGACTTCTCAAGGTTGACCACGATGTCGTCATATGCCTTTAGGGCACTAATATTTGCTGTCTGTATACGGATTAGAGCTAATATAATGGAAGCAATAGCATAAAAAAGTATAAAACATGAAGTACCTGTTTGTTTGATGATGGAGATGATAGCCAATATCATTCAAACCCCTGATTCTTATTTTTTAAGTAGAAATAGTGAAACCGCTAAGCCTAATTATCAACAATGCGTATGTGATTACAGCAAAACACGTTAGTGTGCGGTCGGCAGAATGCTAAGCCTAATGAGATTAAGTAGATAATGAGAGGGTTCTCGCAAGATAACTCTGGTAATGACAAAGATTTTCTCACCCACATAATCCGCTTGCTTAGTTCTTTCAGCTGGCACACTTTTCCAGTGGAAGAAAACACTTTAAACACATTAAATAATTCAAAATTAAGGAGCTCGAGAAATCGTGGCTGCACTGAATGACGGCCATACATTCGAGAATATATCATAGTGTAGAAAAATAGTACGGTTTTAATTGTAATAAATAAGTATTTTGAAGGTACTAATCACTTTTTCGGCATATATTTTTTATATTTAGCTAAGGATATAACTAATTTAGCATTGTGATCATTATACATTATACATTATAATTACATTATAATGTAACATTATACAATTACATTATAATGTAACTTGATAACGTATATAACAAATTTGACTCACACACTAGCAAGACTTTTATGGATTTATTGGTTGACTGTTTTCTACAGCAACGTGTTCGAGAGGCAACCAGAGGGAGTAATACTCTTGATTATTAGCAGTGATTCTTCATGCATTAAGAATCTGTAGATAAAGGAACCACTAGGTGGCAGTGATCACGGTGTACTGATGTGGGATTTACTTAGAGAGGTAATTACCATCAGGGGTAAGAGGAAGGGTTTTTCCTTTTGTAAAGGTGACTACAGTGGTCTTAGAAAGTTTTTAAATTCTATACATTAGAATCAACTTTTCATACCAACTAAGAAATATTGTTCAAGGTTTAGGCCTAAATGGATATTAGATGATTGTTAGGGTAGCTAAGAATAGGAACAGGTGCATGTATACTTGCGTGTACACCAATGCTAGGAGTTTGGTAAATAAATTTGATGAATTTGAGGTATTGCTCAAAACATCAAAGGCAGATATTGTTGGGATATCAGAGACGTGGTGTCACACAGATATAAGGAATGCAGAACTGAAATTTGGGGAGTACAATGTGTACAGGAAGGATAGACAAGATAGGAAGGGAGGAGGGGTTATGCTATTAGTTAAGAAACACATAAAATTCAAGGAAGTGAAGCCAGTCGACATCGCTGGATGGTGCAGTGTCGAGTCAGTTTGGTGTGACATACGTATTGGGAGATCAAAATTGAGAGTAGGAGTGTGCTATAGGCCTAATGACTCTGATGAGTATAATAAGAAGCTGTACAGGGAAACAGAGTGGGCCCGTAAATCAGAGAGTCTTATAATGGGGGATTTTAATTTCCCAGATATTGACTGGAATTTGTGGATCGGTCACTCACACACCAGCAAGGCTTTTGTGGATTTATTGGATGATTGGTTTCTACATCAGCATGTTCAGGAGGCAACTAGCGGGAGTAATACTCTTGATCTGATTATCAGTAGTGATCCTATATGCATTAAGAATCTGCAGATAAAGGAATCACAAGGTGGCAGTGATCACAGTGTGATGAAGTGGAATTTACTCAAAGAGGTAACTACCATCAGGGGTAAAGGAAAGGGGTTTTGCTTTCATAAAGATGACTATGGTGGTCTGAGACAGTATTTAAATTCTATACAGAGGGATCAACTGATAATGTTGCCAACAGAAAATTCAAAATGGGAAGCATTCAAAGAATTTATCTTGAAAGCTACTAGGCTTTACATACCAACTAACAAATATTGTTCAAGGTTTAAGCTTAAATGGATATCAGATGAACTAATGAGACATATGGCAGAGAAGAAAAATGCATGAGATACATATAAATTAATGGGTGACATGGAAGCCTATGATAGATATAAGCGGTCTGTAACAAAGTCATAAAGGAGATTAGGCAGGCAAAGGCGGATTACGAGAAATCTTTGGCAAAGGATGCAAAGAAAATCAGCAAATAGTTCTTTACTTATGTAAACTCTAGAAGTAAGGGGATGAATAAGATTGGTTCACTTATCGATGGTTGAACTGTTGATGATCCTGCTGTTGATGCTACTTCCTCTCTTTGCAACTTAACTTTCTCCAGTCCAACTTTCTTAACAGTGAGGTAATTTTCCTTGAAAATGTTAATGTTCACAACTCCAGTTGGCTTCCGTTTTCTAGTCACACTGACCAAGCTGGTCATGATGCCGAGGCTTTTGCAATTACTAATGACCTTATATAATCTTGCTACCTCTACTCTGCCAGATAGTGACTGGAGAGAGTCCGAGTAGTGTGTATGCGGGGGAGCATTGTCGAGGCCACGTTATGTCAATGATCTGGGTATATTTTAACTATGTGTACGCCATATCCAAAAATTTCATTACTTCATACAGCATGTCCCACACACTTTTTCTTACTATTGAATACACCATGAATTGTCAAACTAATAGAGCAAGCTTATCTGCAAAAAGATCTAAACCTCTCAAGCACTTCCTAATTCATTTCACAAATATATGTGGTCTCAATCTAATTTTAACGATGTAAATTTCCAATTGCTGTTGTTGTAGTTATTTGGTTTTTAGGAGCATTAGCAACTAAGGCCATATTGCTCTGGGATATGCAGTGGTCATTCCCTGACCTTTCTGCATCCTCCGTACTTGGTGGTGACGGGCTCGAACCCCGGTGTAATCAAGAAGAATGTGCTAGGCACTGCTGCTCCTTCCCACCTGGCTACGGAGGCCCCATTTCCACTTGCAGTCTGTCAAATCCCATGTACTTTTTCTGACAGAATCTCAGTTATCGGTTGATTCAACTACTACTCATCTCAGATACCCAAATTATTCGTATGATTCCTTTTGCCTCAAAGGTGTTACTTGGGCATATGTCCGTTCTGATATTCCCTGTCAGAGACTTGGAAATTTGGAATCTACTCTCTCTTTGATCTTCTCTGGCTTAAAATCTCTCTATCTCATTGTGTAAAATTCATCTGTTGTCTCTACCGTTCTCCCACTAATCACTTGGAGCTTTTTGACTTCCTCTCTTTGCAACTTGACTTTCTCCAGACCAACTTTCCTAACAGTGAGGTAATTTTCCTTGGTAATTTTAATGTTCACAACTCCAGCTGGCTTCCGTTTTCTAGTCACACCGACCTAGCTGGTCGAGATGCTGAGGCTTTTGCAATTACTAATGACCTTGCACAGATTGTTCATTTACCTACAAGAATACCGAAAAATCATAATCATTCAACCAACATGCTTAATCTTTTTCAAACAACCCTTCTAAGTACATGGTCGAAGTGAGAGGTCCTTTAGGCACTTCAGATCACAACTTGGTGATTGTCTCTTCTCCAATGGAACCTTTATCTCATGGCTATTCCCAACCTTGTGTTGTTTGGCATTACAAGAATGCAAAATGGGATGACCTGCGAGATTTCTTTTCCTTGGTCAGATTACTGTTTCAAAACTTCTGATGTCAAAGTTTGCTCAGATATTGTCAGTGAAATTATTCTTGTAGGAAGAAACCTTTATTCCACTTTAAAATCTCGTCCTTTATCTAAACCTTGGTTTTTCAATAAATGTGCTAAGGATATTCAAGAGACGAACGTTACATATCGTAAATGGCTTGTTTCCATTTCTTCGGTTTCATTTTCTGCCTAAACCACAGCTTGCAACAATTATAAATTAGTTATTAATCAGTCCAAACTAGATTTTGAACAGGCTATGAGAAGAAAACTTGCTTCTTGCCCTAATGGTAGCCGAGCATTCTGGTCTCTTGCCAAAGCTAGTGGGCACAACTTTTACCCATCTCTGCTCCCACCTCTGTCAAAGCCAGATGGTTGGTTCTATTGTCACTTCAGCCGAGGATAAAGCGGACCTGCTAGCATCCCATTTTTCTTCTAACTCATGTATTAATGATCTTGGTAAAACACCTTCCAGCATGCTCCATTCAATGCCTCCTGTGGTTTTCCATTAAAAGGATGTCAGAAAGATTTTTACAAATTCTGATGCTAAGAAAGCCCTGGCTCCTGATGTTATTTCTCCACTTGTTCTCAAAATGTACGCTCCTGAACTTACTCCTGTTTTTTGCCACCTTTTTTTCACTTTCTTATTTCAAAGGTGTTTTTCCTTCTGCTTGGAAATTTGCTCATATCTAGCCAGTTCCTAAAAAGGGTGACAAATCCCTCCCATTCAATTATTTCCCCATTGCAATTACTTCTATTCTTTCTAAAGTAATGGAGAAATCAATTAACTGCCAACTCTTAAACTATCTAGAAACCTTTCATCTGATCAACGATTGCCAGTATGGATTCCGTCAGTGTTGATCCACTGGTGATATTCTGGCTTATGTTACTCATCTATGAACAAATTCAATGGAAAAGTTTGGTGAAACATAAGCAGTTGCGCTTGACATCTCAAAGGCTTTCAATCATGTTTGGCCTAAAGGTCTTCTAAACAAGCTTCCATCTTATGATTTTCCAACTGTTTTTTGTAACTGGTTATCCAGTTTTCTCTCTGACCACTCACTGAGGGTGATGGTAGACGTCTCTCTGTCTTCTAACTTCTCCAGTAATGCTGGTGTCCTCCAAGGTTCAGTTCTTTCTCCCACTCTTTTTCTCTTGTATATTAATGACTTTCTTCCATTGACTGGAAATCCTATCCATAGTTTTGCCGATGATAGCACATTGCATTCCACTTTCCAGTTTGAGAAACCTCACCCTGCTGAATCTACGATCTCTAGGCAAGATGATATATCTCTTTTGAGGATTACTCTGACTTCTAATCTCTCTTGGCACAAGCACATTTCAAATATTACTTCCTCTGCATCTAAAAAACTTGTTTTTCTCTTTGGCTCTTGGCGTTACTTTTCTTCCAAACAGCTGTTCACTCTGTACAAATCGCAAATCCGTCCTACCATGGAATATTGTTCCCCACATCTGAGGCAGTGCGCCCTAAACCTCTCTCAGGCTTCTAGATTCAATTCAGAAGAGGGCAGTTAGGCTAATTAATGACTCATCTCTAACAGAGTCTCTGCACTCTCTGTCTTATAGTCGTTCTGTTTCTACTGCATGCCTTTTCTACAGATACTTCCATGGACACTGTTCTTCTGAATTGGCTTCTATAATTCCCGCTCTCCTCTCTCTCTCTCTCTCCCTCTCTCTCTCTCTCTCTCTCTCTCTCTCTCTTTCAAAACAGTACAAATACATGCCACCACAAGCCAACATCCATTTACTGTCCAACTTCAAACTCACAGAACCAACTTTTCATCTTCCTTGTTTATTCATTCAACCATTGTTTTCTGGAACAACCTTCCTTCATTCGTATTTTCCAAAAATTACAGTCTACAGAAGTTCAAGTCTAATGTCAACAGATATCTTCTTTCATCTTCTCAACCTCCAACACATGCATGGTACTAAGTACTATAGGTTCTAATACCTCTCGTGTTTGGGGTTTTCATAAAAAAAAAAAAAAGACTTTGTCACTTTATTTAAGCATGTGTTATATATGAGAATTGGTACAAAAGTAATGCCTCCTAATTTTTTGCTTTCAAATGTGGTGCCATGAGTCATTTCACGTGTCACTGAGTGGTCACTAGAAGTCTCTAGTTTCACCTTACTGAGTGGCGCTGTGACCAGTCTCATGAGTGCAACACACGAATAGTTCAAAATAGTGGATATAAATATAAAGCAAAGAGTGGTGATTGATTTTACAAATTTATGAGTGATGATGAAACCTGGGCCCACCATTATGACCCTGAAACAAAGAGTCGATGGAATGGTATCATCAAAATTCATGTGCAAAAAGAAGTTCAAAAGACAGCCTTCTGTCGGTGAAGTCATGGCAACAGCGTTTTGCGACAAAGATGGGGTCTTTCTTGTTGACATCTGGGAGCATGGCACCACATTGAAAAAGTTGAAACCTGCATCTATAGAGTTCAATAGGGCAAAAACCGTAATGAGATTCTTCTTCTCCATGACAATGCATGACCCCACACCAATCTGTGCACAATGGAAGCCATTGCAAAACTGAGATGCACTGTTCTTTCTCACCCCTCTCATAGCCCAGATCTTGCACCTTCCAACTATCACCTTTACGGCCCGCTGAAAGATGCACTCAGTGAAACCCATTTTGTGGATGACAACCAGCTCAAGCACGTGTTTGCAAAGCCCTCCAGAGCAAGAGTAAGGGCTTTTACAGGATTGGAATACAATTAGAGATGGCGGAAGTGCATAGAAAACAATGGTGACTTTGTGGAAAAATAACAGTGTGTTTATTAATGATTGAGCACTAATTGATGTAAAAGGCACAGTTGTAGGAATTACATTTTCTGAGGAAAAAATATGAGGCATTACTTTCGTACTGCTCCTTATACTTGTGTAAGAACAAACAAGCTTGTAAAACTGTTTGTTTATTCTTACGAGGTGTACTATTAAGTCTGGAACCATAGGCAACATGGTTGTACAATAACTATAGGATTGCAGGGGTATATTTCAATGTAGCAGATAATCAACAAACTTCATATGCTTTATGTGCATATTCTTCATAAGCATTGGTTTGTGCTTCGCCTTGGTGAAGAGAAAAGTTTCCTTGACTATAGACAACATCAGTAAAATCTTGACAAATGTCCTTTGGAAGTTAAAACAGATTGTTTTCATTTTCTTGAGTCAGTCTAAAGTGAGGGCTGTGAATACTTTTAATAATTTCATGCTTTACTGTGTTCGATTTCAATCACAGGGATCTTTCTACTCCCACTGATGATTGAGGGCCAAGCATTCAACCTTAAGGCTTTTTCTTATGTTCAACTTAGAGATAAATACTATTATCCATAGTTTCAAGATATGGTGTTTTACATAAGTTGCTATTTTTTGAAAATTGTATTTTTCCCATGGTACATGAAAGTAAGCCAATCAAATGAACTTCTTAGCTGTTCACTAAGATAAAATAGATAAAAGTAAATGAGATAAAAATTCACAGTTCAGTATACTTTTCTAATAGACACAATCAGCCAGCTGATGAGAAGCCAGAAAGCTTCAAAATGGCTGTCCTGGAAGTGTCTCAGATTTTTACAGGTATAAAGTACTGCTTTATACATTTAAACTGAAGCCCCACCGAAGACCGAGTACTTGGCCCTTAGTCTTCAGCAGGAGCAAAGATCCCAGTGATAACAATTAAACACAGTAGAGTGCAAAAATGTTATATGGCTTCTTTATAACTTTTTTTTGTTGCAGTTGTGAGTGATGGACTGAATGAAGAAGGATGTGTGAAAACAATTCCATGTACCCTTCTTGCTGAGTGGAGTTTCCAGTCAGCAAGAAATTTCAAGAATATTCAATGCATATCACCCAAAACAGTCCCAATTATCCATTCTTGCAAGAGGGGACTTTTGGTATGACAGTATAGTTAAGTACAAGTGTTTTGGGGGAGAGGGTAGTCTCGTAACTCATGGATGAGTGTTTAAGACACATTTGGTCCCTGGGTCAAAAGTTAGAGTGTTGATATAAATTACCTCATATACTAATGGTAAAATATATTTTACAATAAAATACCTGACAATAAACTTTTCAGGGATGTAACAATCATTTTGTTGAACTGAAATTTTATTCTAACAAATATTGCCAAAAATTATTTTAAAAGAATCCTTATTCATTTAAATAAATCCAATTTGAACAAATTGGCTTATTTTACTTAAATATTAACTTTAAAATGAATAATAAATAAATAAAATGATAAAATATGTATACTACAAGAATAAAATATTTTGTCCAGAGAGTATCATTTTGAAAGCATATTTTATTTATAAGGAATACCACACATTAATACATAAATTTTTGTATTAATGCATAAATTAATATGAAAATTCAACTTTAACACAATCAAAAATGTGTGGTTTCAAGACTGCATTAAATTGAATTCAATTACTTACACTAATACTTTTTCGGCCAATCAAGTGAATTGCTTATGAAAATATTTCTGAATCAAAAGATTTAAAATCATGAAAACATGAGATCTTGTTTTTTCTTATGATCCCATATCCTTTCAGCATGTTTTCTACAATTTGAACAATTTTTAAATTTCTTTTACAAAAAACAAATAAATAAATATAAAAGTAACTATTGGTACCCAAATTTGTAATCACACAACATCCAAAACAGAATGCAATATACAGTAATAGAGGGTGTGATGTTGAATACTTTTACATCTTTTTAAACTTCAATTATTATTATTTGGGGGGGGGGAGGAATGTTCCCATAACCATATTTACAATATGGGCTAACATTGATAAAATTTACAATAGTTTTTCTTTTGTTGTAAATCAATACAGTTTAGGCATATGCAGACTTTGGAAAAAATTTGATATAATGAGTTTTCATTAAACTATAACAAAGCATTAATAATAATGAAAGTCAGCCAGAACCAAGAAATCTTTTTGCTATTGTGAATTTTTCATTAAAACAGTTTTATCATAATGTGATTTTACTGTATATTAATATTAAGCATTAACAGACATTTACTCACTTCCGAGTTGGAACTGGAATATTTACAGCTGTACGGAAGAGTTTTAACTGGCTATGCAGATGAAGGAAGTCTTTATGTCGTTTCTTAATTATCCATTGGAACATCCCATGCTGCAAACTAATTACATACCTAATAAGAAATATACAATAAATTTCATCTCAAATTTCAATGAACATATTTATAAAACCAATTATGAGTTTCAATATATGATGTTTATAAAAACCATTTCATGTGAATTAATTTAGTTTAAGTTAATTCACATGAAATTTAACTTGCTCATTTAATTTAAAAATATATCACTGCAGGAAATAAATTAGTTTTATTTCTATTTAACACATTCACTTCCTTTTATATTTAGTCCTTTATGTGTGCCTTGGGGTGCTGGAATAAGTACACCTGTTTTTTTGTAAATGGATTTCACCTGTAAAGAATCATCACTGTTTGTAGCATTCTAATATTAACCGAAGCAAATGAATGAGATTCAGAATCTGCATCACTAGAATAGAATTCTATTTCAGTATCAGATGAAATATTATGAAGAGCAGATTCAGTGTTATCAGCTTCAAATATTATCCATCCCTGTTCCTTTTTAGTCTTGATGTCCCAGGCTGTGAATCCATTATAACAACCTTTTAAAGTAAAAATTTTTGGGAAACACTCCCTTTACACAAAATTTTACTGGTAGACATACACTAAAGATGATGTGTTTTTTTTTTTTTTTTCAAAAACTAAAGAATTAAAATTCAGCCAGCATAATCTTCAAAAAATTTTACCTTTTTTTTCTTGTAGAAAATACTAAAGTAGATAAAATAACTTCAATATAAGCAAAGAATATATGAAACTGTGAACCAAGTATAAAGTTCTCTATAAACTACGCAAAATCCCAGTCATAATGTGATAGATCGTGGTTCAGTCAGTGTGCCGATATTGCTCAGCTATTAGTTTCATGTGCCTTTCCTTTTACAGTGTTCGTTTATCAACCATAATTGAATGCATGCATATGTGCATTAAGACAGTTACACTTTGTTTGGATGCAATTTTACATTAGGGCAGCAAACATGTTAATTCAGAAACAAACAGCTGTAGTTTTCATTTAGTTCAATATTATTAATTGTTTCACAAATAATACTGAGGGGCAAAGTACTTTGGGATTCACTATGCCAGTTTAAGCAAAATACTACTCTAAGCCTGGTGGAAGTATACTATTATTATAATTAGCCATATGGTGCAAGGAAGCCTGAGGCTTTTGCTGCACCAGCCAAAAAAAAACAAAATTCTGAGTTACCCCTGAGAGAGAGAGAGAGAGAGAGAGAGAGAGAGAGAGAGAGAAAGAGGAGGGGGGGGGTCAGAAATAGAAGGGAATCACCAAGAAAGAGAAGAATGATGATATCCATCTCAGGACCTCGGGAGTACCCATGGACTAAGGATACCTAAAAAGACATCGCTTTTCAAATTGATACTTTTTCATGAAAATACATTGGCCTTATGTTCTTCCAGATCTAAGGACAAGAAAAAATGTGAAATTCTGATATTTAGGTGCAGGGAATTTGTTGTACTCAAACAAATTACAATAAAATTAATAGTGAAATGAAATGTTTATTTATCATATTAGTTACTAAGAGAACTTAATGAACTCCTTAATGAATTTAAAATCTTTATCAACAAGTTATCGTCAAGCACTCAACAAATAAAATTAGTAATTTATGAAATTTTTTACCTACTTATCATATTTTTTATCAATACAACAAAATATTAAAAAATTAGAAAAACTACAATAAAATATTAAAAAAATAAGAAATTCGGGAGGAGAGCAGAGGGAGAAAAAAATAAAACTGACTGATTTTACTAAAAAGTAATAGAGAAAATAAACTATGTTGGTTCCTACAATGACCCACTGAATTTTAGCACCTTCTTAAGTGTATTTTTGTTTGAGAATAAGTTAAAGATTGTCTAACCTTATAAACAGTTTGATAAAAACCAAAAATTAGATATTATGCCTCATATATCTTCATCAACATCGTTAATAAATACAGAAAACAACAATAGGCCCCAACACTGGGTGACTGTACTAATGACATTAGTTCATGAAGAGCAATGTCCATTGATTACCACTCTCTGTCTTCTCCCACTCAACTATCCCTATATACAAAGGGTACTAGGAAAATTTTGCAATATGACGCAACAATGAATCACAAGAAGCTGCTTGTTGCTGCATGTTGAGACATGTTCATACGTGCATAGTAGCCGCCGCGCCAAGTCGATGGGCTCAGTTATTCATTAGTAGTGAGAGTGTAAAGTGCATGCGATGGCATCGTGGTCACGAAATGAGATAAGGACAGTTTTGCGGTATAATTTCGTGCGTGGTTTAACCATAGACCAGTGCTTAGAAGAAATGACTCTTGCACTAGATGATGATTGTCCACATCGTACAACGATATTCAGGTGGTATAGAGAATTCCAAAGGGGAAATTTCACTCTGGAGGATTCGGAGAGGCCGGGAAGGCCACGAACGTCAGTTACGGAGGAAAACGTTACTGCTGTGAGGAAAATGCTTGACGAAAACAGGCGAGTGACCTAACAACAAATAGAGGATACTTTGGGCCTAAATGCACCAGCAATTCGTTCGATTCTGCAAGATCATTTGCACGTGAAGAAACTTTGTTCTCTCTGGGTGCCGCATCAACTGACTGAAGAGCAGATGACACGATGTGTGATTTGGTGCTGGGAGATGTTAAAAAAGTTTGATAAGGGACAATCTCGGTATGTGAACAACATCGTGACAGGTGACGAGACTTGGCTGTACTATTACGATCTGCCGACCAAGGCTCAAAACAAAGTTTGGGTCTTTGATGATGATGACACACCCGTAATTGTCAGAAAATCCCGATCTGTAAAGAAGAAAATGATAGCTGTATTTTTCAAATCGAGTGGAATTGTGGAACGTGTCATTTTGGACACGCAGAAGACAGTCACAGCTAAGTGGTATACTGAACAATGCCTGCCTAAAGTCATTGGATCTATGAAGAACCTGCGGCCAAAGTCAAGAATGGACACCTGGTACCTCCATCACGATAATGGTCCAGCTCACCATGCCAAAGCCTGCACCGCATATTTGACCACGACAGGACTGAAACTTCTCGAGCACCCTCCCTACAGTCCATACCTTGCTCCCTGCGACTTTGCACTGTTCCCGCATGTGAAAATGAAGCTAAAAGGGAGGCGGTTTTCCAGTAATGAGGACCTACGGGCTTGGGACAACGAGTGTGCTTTACTCCCTAGTGAAACTTGGCAGAACTGGTTTAAAGATTGGTTTCGGAGGATGGAGAGGTGTATTGAATGTAGAGGAAATTACTTTGAAAAAATTAAATAAACAAAGCTGTATTGCAAAACTTTCCTAGTACCCTTTGTACATAGCAGCAACTTGCCCTTACTACCACACTGCTCCAAGTTGTATAGCATCTGGTGAGTATGGGCTTGGCACACCCAGGGTCCTGAGCTGGATATCATCATTCTTCTCTTTCTTGGTGATTCCCTTCTACTTTTGTTTGTCTCTCTCTCTCTCTCTCTCTCTCTCTCTCTCTCTCTCTCTCTCTCTCTCTCTCTCAGGGTAACTCAGGATTTTTTTTTTTTTTTTGGCTGGTGCAGCATAAGCCTCAAGCTTCCTTGCACCATATAGCTAATAATAATAATAATGTGCAACAGTATCAAAAGCCTTCCTAAGATCCAAGTATATGATATCAAAATAATTTTTTGCATCCAGTTCCATTGTGGCCACATCATAAATTGGTCAGAAAAGACTTCCCCTTCATAAACCCATGCTGTGTCTGAACTGTAATTGCAGTCTTGTCTAGATGATCCTGCATCGCTTCCTTATAAGTCTCTAGTTACTCATATCACCCTTTGATTTCCTTTGTGAATTGGGGCCACATTTGCACATCTCCAGTCCATGGGAACTTCCTGAGTCCAAGGAAGCTTTCATAATTATAGATAAGGGTTTGCTTACTTCCTTTGCTGCTTCCTTTAATATAACTGGATAGATCCCATCCACCCCAGGTGCTTTCTTATGTTCAATGTTTAGCTTTCTTATGTTTAGCTCCCTGCCAGAGTTTAATAACCTTCTGGCCTCCACTTCCCTACAGACCTCCTCATGTGTAAATGTAGAAGCGAAATACTCATTCAGTTTGTCAACTACCTCAGCAGATTCATCAACAATTGAACTGTCGATGTCAAGTGGATCAATCTGATTCATCCCCTTCCTTCTAGAGTTTACATTAGTAAAGAAGTCTTTACTGTTTTTCTTTGTATTGTTTGCCAAAGATTTCTCATAATCTACCTATATTGCCTAACCTCCTTTGTGACTTCAGAGTCTATTGTAGTCTGGGGGATGATTTCTGTTTAAGTTCAATATAATTAAGGATACCGAACTATTGTTCTCGAAGTAATCCTTTAGGTTAACTATCGCTGTTTTCTGTTGTTCTATCAGGTATATCAGGCCCCTTCCTCCCTCTTTCCGATGTATTGTTATGCTCTCCACTGCTGACTTCGGGTGGTGTTGGCGACTCTTGGTCATCATTGTCCTTGTCTTTTGCATGATATCTTCTAGCTCGGTGTTAGTCCAATCTATGACCCTGAATGTGTATGTTAGTACTGGAGCTGCATAGGTGTTTATGGCTTTAACTGTGATTCCTCCGTTCAATTTTGTTTTCAGCAGGCTTCTGAGTCTCTGATGATATTTTTCAGTCAGGCACTTCTTAATTTCCTTGTGTTCTAACTGCTGAGCCTGCATCATCCCTAGGTATTTGTAGGTCTCTCCTTCTGTCATAGCTTCGATCTCTTTACCAGTCAGCAACTGGTAGTTTCGGCCAACTAATTTTCCTGGTGCAGTTTGTGGGTCTTGCATTTTTCTAGACCAAATTCCATCCTGATGTCCTTGCTAAATTCTTCGGTGATCCGGAGTAGCTGCTGGAGTTGCTTCTCTGTTGCCACGTAGAGCTTTATGTCATCCATGTACGTTAGGTGGGTGAGGGTGTACGGGTTCTTTTCTCCTTCTTTGAGGTTATATCCATACTTGCTGCCGTTGAGCATGGTGGATAGTGGGTTGAGTGCTAGATAGAACCATAGTGGGCTCAGAGCATCCCTGAAAGATTCCTCTTCTAATGGGGATTGGCCTGGTTGTGATGTTCTCGACCTTAATGGTGGTACTCCATTTCGCCATTGTTGCTCCTAGGAAGTTTGTCACTATCGGATTGGCCTTGTACATCTTCAGGGTCTCTATTAGCCAGCTATGAGGTACGGAGTTGAAGGCCTTGTGGTAATCGATGTAGGCCATGTATAGGTTGCGGTGCTTCTTGAAGGCTTTCCCCATAACTGCAGCATCTATGGTTAATTGCTCCTTGCATCCTTTGCTCCTCCGCTTGCATCCTTTCTGCTGTTCGGCCATTACGTTCTGACTCTCTAAGTGGTCTAATATCTTCTTAGTTATGCAGCTGGTCAGGATCTTGTACATCATTGAGAAGCATGTGATTGACCTGTATTTCGCCGGGCTTCTTGTATCTTCATCTTTAGGCTTCAGATATGACTCCTTCAGTGAGAAACTTCGGGATTATCTCCGGGTTGCTTATCATTCGAGTGAACTGCTCTGCTAGGTGCTTGTGTGTGCAGGTGAGCTTCTTGTACCAGTAGTTGTGGATGTTATCAATTCCCGGGGTTCGCCAGTTGTGGGTGTTCCTGATCGACTGTTTTACTTCTTCTTCTTGAATCTCCCACTCTCTCATCTCTTGTATGTCTTTCGTTTTCTTCCATTCTGCTTCTATCCAGGGTGCTCTGCTATTATGTCTTACTTCACTGCTCCAGATATTTCCCAAGAACTCTTCAATTGTCTTCTTCTCGGTGGTCCGTTTCCTGCTTTCTCTTGTTCAACCAGTTTCCTGTAGAAGGCTCTTTGGTCCTCAAAGATTCAGTTGTTTATTTTCTCTCTTTGTATCGGTGTAGTCTCTTGCTGAGTGCATGGAGGTTCTGCTTCAGTGTGTCCAAGTATTCTCCTATTCTCAGATTCCTGGTCTCATGCTTGCTGTGGACGCTATCTCTCTTGAGGATGCTCTTCACCTTTCCAATCAATTTCTTACTTCTATTACCCTGTTGGTACTGGGTGAACTGACCTATCTTGACTCTTAATTCCTCTATCTTCTGCTGAAGTCTTCTTTCCCAAGCTGGCAGTTCCTTCTGTTTTTGGTTTTTCTGCTGCTGGTTTCTAGTTTCTTTTCCATTAATCCTAGTGGCTGCTATGGCAGCACAGTACACGGCTGTGTGGATAGCCCCCAGCGTTGCACCATTGTTGTCAAGGTAATGTGGCATTATTTGCCGATTGAGGTGGTCTGTTACTCTCCACAGGATTTTATTTGGCCTCTGCTTAGGTATCACATGGGTTCTTGTGGGGTCCATTCCTTCAAATTCTGTTAGGGTCTTCTTCCGCTCATCTTCTATTCTGGATAGCATGATGTTGTCTCTTTCCACTTCAGCTACTCTGGGTTGTATTTCTTCTTGCTGTTGCTCCTCTGGTTCCATGGTATGCTGTTCCTCCTCTGGTTCCATGGTATGCTGTTCCTCCTCTGGTTTCATGGTATGCTGTTCCTCCTCTGATTCCTTATTGACCATATTCTTTGTGCTTTGGAGCAGATCGCTAATATCCTGCTTGATTTTTTCCAAGATGGCAGGAGCTATTAGGTTCTTCATGACAATGGTCCTTCTTTGGTCTGCTAATCGCTGTTCGGTGACCTGAATAGATGATCCTGCAGTGCTTCTTTAACCAGTGCTTCCATTAATTTTCCTGGAACAGAAGTTAAACTCACAGGTCTATAATTACTTGTGTTGGCTTTGATCCTCCTTTGTGAATTGGGGTCACATCAAATCTCCAGTCTGTGGGTACCTCCCCTGAGTCCAAGGAAGCTCTCATAATTATGGCCAAGGGTTTGCTTACTTCCTTTGCTGCCTTCTTTAACATAACTCGATAGATCCCATCCACACCAGGTGCCTTTCTTGTATTTATCTTCAACAATTTCTCCTCCACTTTACTCTCAGTTATTACAAGATTTTCTAGCTTACTGCCACTGTTGAATACACCTCTTGCATTCCCCTCGCTGAATAACTCCTCATGTGTGAATATCGATGCAAAATATTCATTTAGTTTGTTAGCTACCCGAGCAGAATCATCAACAGTTGACCCATCGATATCAATTGGACCAATCTAATTCATTCCCTTCCTTCTTGAGTTTACATAAGTAAAGAACTCTTTGCTGTTTTTCTTTGCATCCCTTGCCAAAGATTTCTCATAATCTGCCTTTGCCTGCCTAACCTCCTTTGTAACTTGGTTACAGATCAACTTGTATCTACCATAGGCTTCTGTGTCATGTGTTATTTTATATGTATCCCATGCATTTTTCTTCTCTGTCATATGTCTCAGGAGCAGCAGTGCGTAGCACACACTTCTTGATTAGACCGGGGTTCGAGCCCGTGCCCACCAAATATGGAGTATGCGGAAAGGTCAGGGAATGACCACCACATATCCCCAGAGCAATATGGCCTTAGTTGCTAATGCTCCTAAAAAACCAAATAACAACAACAACAACATATGTCTCATCAGTTCATCTGACATCCATTTAGGCTTAAACCTTGAACATTATTTCTTAGTTGGTATGTAAAGCGTAGTTGCTTCCAAGATAAGCTCTTTGAATGCTTCCCATTTTGAATTTGCTGTTGGTAACATCTTCATTTGATCCCACTGTATAGAATTTAAATACTGTCTCAGACCATCGTGGTCACTTTTACGAAAGCAATAACCCTTCCCTTTACCCCTGATGGTAGTTACCTCTGTGAGTAAATCCCACTTCGGCACACTGTGATCACTGCCACCTAGTGGTTCCTTTATCTGCAGATTCTTAATGCATGAAGAATCACTACTGATAATCAAATCAAGAGTATTACTCCCTCTAGTTGCCTCTCGAACATGCTGATGTAGAAAACAATCATCCAATAAATCCACAAAAGCCTTGCTAGTGTGTGAGTGACCAACCCACAAATTCCAGTCAATATCTGGGAAATTAAAATCCCCCAATTATAAGACTCTCTGATATACTGGCCCACTCTATTTCCCTGTACAGTTTCTTATTATACTCATCAGAGTCATTAGACCTATAGCACACTCCTACTCTCAATTTTGATCTCTCAATGCTTATGTCACACCAAACTGACTCGCCACTGCACTGTCCAGCTATGTCGACTGGCTTCACTTCCTTGGATTTTATGTGTTTCTTAACTAATAGCATAACCCCTCCTCCCTTCCTATCCTGTCTATCCTTTCTGTAGACGTTGTACTCCCCAAATTCCAGTTCTGCATTCCTTATATCTGTGTGACACCTGATATCCGAACAATATCTGCCTTTGATGCCTTGAGCAATACCTCAAATTCATCAAATTTATTTACCAAACTCCTAGCATTGGTGTACACGCAAGTATTCATGCACCTGTTTCTATTCTTAGCTACCCTAACGCAACCCATGTGTTTACTTGTACCGCAATAACTCCCAGCAGTCCCTGAAATATCCTGCCTCTTGTTTTTCAGGCTTCTGCTCATTCCAATAGAAGCAGTGCAAGAATCACTTTCACCTCTGCCAGTGGCTACTGTTAATCTATTAGTCTTTGTATCCCCCCCCAAGCTAGCAGTTTTCCGACCCACCTAACACTGCCTCAATAGCATCACCAAATATTCTTGCACCCTTTCTATTGAAAGGGTTCAAGAATAGAAGCAGTCTCTCCTGTTAACAAGTACAGTCCAGGGTGAAAAAAATTCTACCCCTTGAGCCTTTGCACAATCTTTCCAGGGCCGAATTTATCGACAAGGCTCTCATCATATACTCCCTCCTATCGTGTCTGGGCAGAATTGCAGACACTTTCAAATTCAACCCTAATTCACGGCTTTTTTTCAACAGTGACCTGTACTTGTTAAGTAATTCTGCCGGTCTCCTACTCTTGTTATCATTAGTGCCAACATGTACAACTATATCTCCTTTTGTGCCCTCAAAAGATGATATCCGCTCTACAACATCATCAACCTTTGCCCCTGGCAGACATAACCTGGTCCTATTCCACCTATCCTTTTTACAAAGCATGTTCCCTGTTTCCCTGACAATAGGGTCACCAACAACTACTAGTTCCTGTGGGACCAGTGCAATCTGCCTTGGGGGTTGCCGCTGTGTTGCTTGATGGGCCCCTCAATTTAGTTCTTTCGAGGGCATCCACCCTGTCCTTCAAGCTTTCATATAGGCCCATAAACACTGAGTTGTTACCTGATTTCGTTACACTCCTTGCATCGCGCATACACAAAGACATCCCCCATGGCAATATCATGTCCCGTACCTGATTGCTCCACAAACATCATGCAAGCAGTGCATTTTAAAAGGCTGTGATTCAGAGGGCAATTGCCCCTCTCAGTTCTCCTCTGAGCCACAGCATTCCCATTAGCTTGAGCGTTTTGCTTTTCTGCTCTGGTCTGAGTCATGATTTTGATTTAATTTCAATAAAATTTCAATTTCAGTACAAAATTATAACCCTAAACTTGTATCCCAACACAGTTATAATGCTATATATATTTTTCAGAATATGCCTAACCATTTCTGTTCTCCAGTTGCTGGGTGGTGCTGCAGTCACAGCAGTGAACGGATGGGAGCTGCGCTTGATTGTTGACAATGGACAGGGATAGTAGGATAACTTAATTTGATTTTGGAATAATACTAGGATTTTATCATAGATTTTTTTGATTTTAAGATACATGCAAATGGATGTAAATGATACATTCTGGTAAGAGTTCTGCTTACTAGTTTTCTGCTTACTAATTTTTGTGCTTTTGAGAGTATTTTTGTGCAGCATGATCGCTACAGCACTAGCGAGCTCACTGTTACTCTAGTTGACTTGCCTGCACTTTTTGCAAACACAAGAGTTTTGAGTATATTACAAGTAAAACTAGTACATTAGGCATGTTTTGGGTGGTGAATCTGATTATAACAATAGTTATAATGTATTTTCAGAACTTCAGTTAGTTTGCTTTGTTTACAGCGGTTTTCCCGCCAAAACCGGAAATCACAATATTTCAGTTTAAATGGCTGTACGCTGGAATTAGACACCCCCCACATAAGGAATAAATGAAAATGGATAAATTACTCCCCCCGCATAAGGAATAAATAAAAATTACTCCCCCCGCATAAGGAATAAATAAAAATGGATAAAATGACTGGGCAAGACAAAATACTGAGGATAAAGGACAAAAATCTGGAAATAACAATTGAGACACAGAGACAAACCCTGTAGTACAGGTCGACCATCACTAATCCAGCAGTGTTGGGACCTGTGGGGTGCCGGATTAGTAAGTTTGCTGGATCACCAGTGGTTATTTTAGCACATACAGTTTACCCAACAGCTAACCACCTCATTCTACTCCTACCTTTAACACATTGACTTCCAAGCTAGTTTAAGAAAAAAATTCCCCAGGGGCCAAAAAATATTTAGTAAATAATTTGATTAGTAATTCTAAAATAAATATTGTAATGTCAGTGTTGTCATTTTTTCACTTAAAATATCAAAAAAAAAAAAAAAGTTTTTAAAAAAAAAAAAAAAAAAGTTTTTTTTTAATGTCGCATATATGTGGCCGACATGGCCCAGTACGTTAAATTTTGAAAAGCCATGTCGGTCACATACGTGTGATGCTATTATGGCATACATATGAAGGTCGTTAGTGATTAATTTATTGCATGCGCGGTGAGCGCTGCAATAAAACTAATTGCGATAAAATAAGCTCTGAAATATCACAATAAGTTTGTCAGTATTGTTAGAGATTTTGTGAAAACAAGTTTGTCTGCACGCTATATATATGTATATGTCCATCATATTGTGTTGTGTTTTTCTGCAAGTTTGTACAAGTGTTGTAAAAAAAAAAAAATCTAAAAAGAAAAATACTAAAACAAGAGGAATTGAGAGAAATTGCTGGAATTTACAATTAAGCAGAGTTAAACTTTTCACAGACACACCGTTGTTGAGTTTTTTCAGAAGTTCAACTTTATCTGTTATGGACAATGTACGGTGTTTGCACTTTACACCATGAGAGGCACTTCCTTTATGCATTGGAACCATGGCTAGGGCAAAATGTGAGCAGGTTATAATAATAAATCCAGAAAAACAAGTGGGAATGGCTTGCGAGTATTTACGAGTTCATGCCAACGACTTCTGTGATAGGCAGGTGAGGGTCTGTGCAAAACATCTGATGTTTGGAAAATATATCAGTCGAGGGTGCCCGCAGGGATCTGTTTTGGGTCCTATATTTTGGAACACAGTTTTGGATCAGTGGCTGAATAGGCCTAGTGCCTCAAGATGCCTGCAGGTGGCGTACGCGGATGACCTGGTTGTTGGAGTTCCTGGTGGGTCTAGATTGATGCTGGAGCAGAGAATACGAAATGTTCTGGAGGACCTTTCTGAGTGGGCCTCCTTAAACAAATTAAAAATTTCATCTAAGAAAACTAACTTCATGGTGTTTAAAAAACATTTTGATTATAACCGTCCGCCCAGAGTATTGTTAAATGGAAGACAAATTCCTTTTGTGTTTAGCACTAAATACCTAGGAGTTATTCTGGATGATAGGTTGGGATTCCATTTGCACATATCACACCTCAATGATAAAATCAAGAAATTCACGTCTTCGGTGATTAGAATCTCCAAAAAAGAATGGGGACTTAACAAACGAACGATGTCACTGTATTACAAAACTATCTTCATGCCAATTGTTGCTTATGCGGCTGGTGTGTGGTCAGATCAGTGATTAAAGTAAAAATAAAAAACAAATTCATGTCATTACAAAGATCTATGTTGTTGGCCCTATTGCATGCCCCGAGGACGGTATGTACGGCTGCGCTACAGGAAATTGCTGGATCTATTCCTCTTGATTTCTACATTGCATATCGTGGAATGTTATATGCTATGAGAAAGGAAATCCCTGCTAATTATTTGGACATTTCCATCAACCTGGATGCCAGTGTTAAGGAGGAGAAACTTAGAATCTGGAATGAACTAATAGAGATTTGGAGGAATTGGTGGATTTCGTCGGAGGTGGGAGTAATAACTAGGAATATTATTCCTGCTGCGGACTTTGCTACTTCTAAAACAGTTTCGTCATGGTTTTGTCCTTCAATGTTCACCAACTATGTGCTGACAGGACATGGGTCCTTTCGAGACAAATTATGTTCATGGGGTCTGGAACCAGATCCGTGGTGTTCTTGTGGTGAGGTGGAAACTTGGCTGTATACACTGTTTCATTGCCCATTTTATAATGTTGAGAGGCGTCGTCTTTTCGAACTGATTCTCGATCTAGCTGAAAACAACGTGCAGGAGTTTGTGAATGGAGTGTCTAATTTTCAGGAATTGCAGGTTTTTGCTGCTGCAGTGTTCTCAAAGAGATCAATTATAAGGAACCTATCAGAAAATGAACTGGCAGTGTATGTTGGGAGTTTTGCTTGATTGCATCTGGGCTTGGGAGCCTCAGACCTGGAAGCTTTATGTCAATAGTATTGCACTTTCTCTTTTGGGTGTAGAAACAGGTTAATGTTTCTAAGTGTTATTGTTAAGTTAATGTCATTCTAAGTGTATGTATTTGCTATTTACATGTAAATATTTGTATAATGTTGCTTTTGTCTCAACAAGTATACATTGTTCTTAGTTGGAAATTTTTTTTTTTTTTTTTTTCGCTGGCCTCCAAGTTTGGGCAGCCTTGGGGGCAGGATTGTTGGCACCTACCAGTATAGCACTACTTCCGGTAGGTGCGGGATTTGTGCATTACAGCACACTCCGAGAATGGTTGATCCAGGTGTTGGTTAATCCCTGGTGGTGAAATGGCCTGAAATAACACTCTTTTTCAGGCCTGTTTTGCACGTTCTGAGATTTTACAGGAGTAAAAGGTGGAGATGGGCTTATGTCTAGGAGCCACCCTTCTTATCAGGATACACACAATCAAAGACTACAGTATATATAAGAGTATGTATATAAAATCTGTATATAAATATTGTATATAAATTGATTAATGTATATTAGAGAATGTATATATAGTTGTGTGTTAATAAAAAAAAAAAAAAAAAAAAAAAAAGCTGATGCAACCAACGCCACCAAAACAGTAATGGTAGGTCGGTGCACCGGCCAAGGAAATTTGAAATTACGTTTGCGGAAATTATGTCCGAATTAACGGTGGAACCGGATTACCGGTGGCCGGATTAGTGATGGTCGACCTGTAATAAGAATTTTAAGGAAAAGAACTCCCAAAAATGGCAATGAAGCTAATAATGAAGACATAGATGCATGTCGTCCAAGTCTCTTGAGTATGAAAAGGGCCAAAAAAAAGGTGAAGAATCAAGCTGAAAACAAAAAGGGTAAAGTGATAGAAAACAATGAACAGACCGATAATAAGACAGAAGAGGAAAAAAGGTTTCAAAAATAAATAAATAAAGAAAGAAATAAATGAATTGGCAGATCCAATTAAGTAAATAAAAGAGTTGGAACTGTAGTTAGTGGATTTCCTCCATAATCACCCTAAGAGAATAATATCTGTAATTATTCCCGGAGGCTCACATCTGGTGAGTATGGGCTTAGCACACCCAGGGTCCCGCGCTGGATATCATCATTCTTCTCTTTCTTGGTGATTCCCTTCTACTTTTGACTCTTTCTCTCTCTCTCTCTCTCTCTCTCTCTCTCTCTCTCAGGGTAACTTGGAAACTTTTTCTTTTCCTGGTGCAGCATAAGCCTCAGGCTTCCTTGCACCATATGGTTATTAATAATAATAAATAATAATAATAATTAGACTGCACATTATGTTAACCTTTGCTGTAAGGCTAACCAATTAACTATTGGTCAGCCTTGCTGTAAGGCTGACCAATTAACTATTGGTCAGCCTTACAGCAAAGGGTGCTAGAATTCAACACAGAAAATAGAGTGCTGAGATCTATGATAGACAATGTAACTGAGGAAAGGAATAACTACAAAAAAACGAACACCCCTAAGTTATGCCCAAGTAGTAGCAAGGGCAAGTAACACAGAAAATACCCAACCTAAGCAACCTAACAAACCTAAGAAAATACCCAGGACTACGGAAACCAATATAGTGATATTTAAAGCAAAACCAGACAGTGACTATAAGACTAATGAGGCAGTCAGAGAAGTTGTTGTGACTTAACTGAAGCCCCACCTAAAGGAGATCAGAATAAGCAGTATGAGGAAAGTGAAAGAAAATGGGGGCGCTACCGGAAGTAACAAAGAAGATTCGAAAAAGGTAGAAACTAACCCCGAAATCTTAAAACTTGGTTTAAAACCGGAGAAACCAAAGGGAAAGAACCCACATATTCTACTATTTGATGTCATACAATATACTCCTGAGAAGGAATTAATGACAGATATATATTATAAAAATTTCCAAGAAATAATGGTCATAGATGAGTTTGTTGAACAGTTCCAACTCAAAAGAGCCAAAAAAAGCAGGAAAAATGGCCAGATAAATAACACAGTGGAGATTTCCCCAAAAATCAGAGGCATCTACAAGGACAGCAAAGAATCTATGCTGGCTGGACCAGCATAGAGTCTTTGTAACAAGATGTTATAATTGTCATAAATTTGGACACACTGCCAAGAGAATACAGTCAGAAAGAATATGTCTCTGGTCACAGTGCAGTGAATGGGCATGACTATAAAAACTGTAGAAATAAAAATCAGCAGCCAAAATGTGCTATCTGCAAGGCAGCACAGCTGACTGACCATGCATATAGCATTAGGGATGAAAAAATGGCCCTGCTATAAGAAAATGATAAAGCAAATACAATCTAGAACCAACTATGGGTCAGATTGAAAACAGAAATGTGACTAGGGCTTTAAATGTCATCCAACTGAATGCTCAAAGAGCAAGAACTGTTGTAGATCGGATCAAACTCAAATTAGAAGAAAATAATAAAATATCTTGGTACTCCAAGTACCCTACACACATATGGATAGGATTCAAGGATACCCAAGAGGCTATAAAATAATAGAATACACCTCAGGTGTCCCTTCTATTGCAATAGTGGTCAAAACACTGACCTTACAGTCAAAAAGGTGGGTCACCTCTGCTCCCCAGTGGCAGTGTGTGCCCATATCACCAGTGCATTAAGACAGTTTTATATTATATCTCTTTATGCAAGATCTGGTGAAGACATAAACCTTACTATAGATTACTTACAAGCAGTCATAAATTTGCTACCTGCTGCAAATATCACAGTGTGTGCTGATGTCAACTGCCAGTCAGCCTTATGGCATAGCCGTACAAAAGACAGGGCAGGCACACAATGGCAAGATTTTATAGCCACCTCACCCTTTCAAGCAATAAATCAACCTAATAACTTACCAACTTTTAGCAGCACCATGTTGGAGAGTGACACTGATGTCACTCTTGCCGCAATTCAATAGCCTATAAAATTACAGACTGGTGTGTCCAACCAGCCTGGACCACATCAGATCATAGAACCATTATTGTCAAACTAAACAGGCAATTACAAACAACCCAAAACTCCCTGTTGGGTATCAAAAGGTATACCCTTAAAAAGGCAAACTGTCACATTTTTTCAGAACTTACAGCAGCTGAGCTGCAAAAACAGGAAAATGAGTGGTCTAGATCAGGCAACTGTAGCTCGGACGAGCAAGCACTGACTATGACAAACATTTTAACAAAAAATGTTTGTCATAGTCAGTGACCTTTCTGCACCTGTCTATCCCATAGAAAAAACCAAGGAAGCTGTTGTTGTTGTTATTTGGTTTTTAGGAGCAATAGCAACTAAGGCCATATTGCTCCAGGGATATGCGGTGGTCATTCCCTGACCTTTCCGCATCCTCTGTATTTGGTGGTCATGGGCTTGAACCCCAGACTAATCAAGAAGCGTGTGCTATGCACTGCTGCACCTGGCTACAGAGGTGCCAGCAAGGAAGAAGACAGTCCTCTGGTGGTGCCCTGAACTGACTATACTCAGGAGAAGGGTGCATTAGGCAAGGAGAAATTTTCAAGAGCCAGAACATCTTGGCCACAAAATGAGGTGGATGCACTGAAAGATTCTTATAGAGCTCTCAGGAATCGGTATATAGCCCTCGTAAGAGACAGGGACTTTCAGTGTTGTTGTGGCAGATCCCAGGGTTCCCCCATTAGCCACTGTTGTACAACTTGTGAAGAAGCTTGTGTCAAAGGCAGCCATTTGTATATAGTGTGTTGAGTGTGTACATGTAATAATATGGCCTGTTGTTGTGTAGTCAGCCAGCACTTGGCTCTTAACAGGCAAGAAACAGCAACACCTGGTCACCACGTCCCATCCCCACCACATGGAGGTGTGTAGGATCTACTAGCATCTTGCTGCACCCACCTGAGACAAAGACCCAGGGAGACACGGAAGAAGAAAATGAAATAGGATTTATAGTAAGATAAGTAAGGGATCTGGTGAGGGAAGGATATAATTATAGTATTGAAGTGGATCAAACAGATGGATAAAAAAAAAAAAAAAGAGATGAGGAGAGTAAAACTATCATCTCTGTCAACTCCTAGGAGTTTAAATGTCATCCAACTGAATGCTCAAAGAGCAAGAACTGTAGTAGATCAGATCAAACTCAAATTAGAAGAAAATAATAAGATATCTTGGTACTCCAAGTACCCTACACACATATGGGTAGGATTCAAGGATACCCAAGAGGCTATAAAATAATAGAATACACCTCAGGTGTCCCTTCTATGGGGCTTAGAGGGGAACAGGTATCCTGTGTGTTATCAGACACTCAGCCTAAAACACTGATGGATCCAATATCTCTCTATTACAGAAGATTTAGGAGAAGTCCGGTTGGCCTGCCTCCCTAAAATCCACTCATGCACACCTTCTCGATGGTAAGCCCTGTTATGTCACTTAGGTGGCAACGAACGTGTAGAGTGGTTCTCTTCAAGACGCCTGGTCAGCATGAAGAGGAAAAGACCAAACCCTCCAGCATGAGAGCACAACAATACAAATAGCCCTCAGTCCCCAGCAGCTTTCACTCTCCCTCTTACGGCAGCGAGAGGATCAGAGTGGAAGCAGAGGGTGCTAAGAATCTCTGGGTACGACCAGGCTGCCATGCACGGAAACTGAACTTGGCCTGTTATAACGTACGATCACTCATCGGTGAAGACAGGATATTAGAGCTGGAAAAAGAATTAGAAAATGTGAATTGGAATATCATCAGTTTGGCTGAAACAAGAAGAAGAAATAAATCACTTGTAAGTTTATCAAGTGGAAATCTGCTGTACACCAATGCAAACAGTGAAAGGAGTGAAGGTGGAGTTGGGTTTCTGGTCCATAAAGATTTTAAAAACAACATTTTGGAATTCAAAAGTACATCACCAAGGGTGTCAAGGCTAATACTCAAGATTTCTAAGAGGTACAAGCTAAAGATTATAATGATTTATGCACCAACATCGAGCCATGATGATGAAGAGGTTGAAGAAATGTACACCGAAATTGAGAGTCTTCTAGATGAGCAGAAAACCCACTACACTGTTATTATGGGGGACTTCAATGCTAAGGTTGGAAAAAGGCAAAACAGCGCAGAAAGAGGAACTATAGGAAATTTTGGAATTGGTGAAAGAAATAAAAGAGGTGAAAGACTGGTGGTATTTGCAGCATCTCAAGGACTGCCAGTAATGAACACTTTTTTCAAGAAAAGGGTGAACAGAAAGTGGACATGGAAGAGTCCAAATGGATTAACTACTAATGAAATCGACTTCATCCTCACTAACAGAAGATATATTGTGAATGATGTTACCGTCCTGAATAAGGTAAATGTTGGAAGTGATCACAGAATGGTAAGATGTACACTTGATATAGCTGTAGGAAAGGAAAGGTAAAAACTGACTCGAGTAAATAATACAAAGGTCTTTGAGATAACAGAAGAGGAGAAAAAGCAGTATGTACTGGAACTTAAGAACAAGTATGAGCTTCTGCAGACTGCTGAGGACCAAGATATCAGCGAGGAATATTACAACTTTTTGAAAGTGATAAAGCCCAAGAAACCTATAGGGAAAAAGAAATCCAAAGAAGAAAAAATTAGTCAAGAAACACTTGTCATGATGAACCGAAGACGACAAATGAAAAGCAAGAAAAACACTAACAGGGAGAAAATTGAGTATACTGAGTTATGCAAAGCCATTAGAAAGAGACTCAGAGAAGACATAAGAAGATTTAACACAAGAAAAATAGAACAAGCATTAAGGGAAAACAAAGGATTTAAAGCAGCAGCCATGAGCAGTAATACAGAAGACAAATGATACTGAAACTGAAGAATAGCGATGGTGTACTTATAAACAGCAGAGAAGGCATAATTCAAATAGCAGAAGACTACTATAGAGAATTATACAAGGAGCAGGGGAATGATGCCAGCAGTGGGGAAGATGGATTGCAAAGTAGCAACACATACGACATACCCAATATTCGTCCTGATGAGGTAGAACATGCATTGAAGAAAATGAAAAATCAGAAAGGCCCGGGGGAAGATGAAGTTACTGTAGGGTTGTTAAAATTGGGAGGAAGAGACATAACAATAAAACTGGCAAGGCTCTTCACAAAGTGCATTAGAAAAGGTGTGATGCCTAAGCAGTGGAATAATGCAATAATAGTTTTGCTGCATAAGAAAGGAGATAAATCAGAAATTGGAAATTATAGACCAATTAGCTTGTTATCCCACATCTACAAGTTGTTCACAAGGGTCATTACTAACAGATTAGAAAGAATACTTGATGAGAATCAACCAAAAGAGCAAGCTGGCTTTAGGACAGGATTCTCAACTATGGATCACCTTCACGTAATATCACAGCTAATGGAGAAAGCAAATGAATATAAAACACCATTATGCCTGGCATTTGTGGATTATGAAAAGGCATTTGACTCCATACAGCATAGGGCAATGTTTCGGGCACTGGAAAGACAAGGCATTGATACCTCATATATTATGATTTTGAAGAAAATATACGAGAGTGCTACCTCCTTTATTAGACTAGACAAAGACAGTAGGAAATTTAAAATTGAGAAAGGAGTTCGACAAGGAGACACAATATCTCCGAAGCTGTTTACTGCTGCCCTTGAGGAAGCTTTCAGAAGATTAGACTGGTCGCAGAAAGGAGTCAATGTGAACGGAGAGTACCTAAACCATTTACGATTTGCAGACGACATTGTGGTCATAAGCCATGATCCCAAAGAATTAGAGGAAAATCTTAATCAGTTATGCACAGCTAGTAAGGATTTTTGACTAAAGATGAATATGGCTAAAACAAAAGTAATGATGAACAAGTATGCCACAGAAAGGGAAATAATGATCGAAGGAGCAGTAATTGAAAAGGTGGAGTCATATACTTATCTGGGACAAGTTATTAGCTGTAATAATGATAAATGGCTGGAAGTCAAGAGAAGAATAAATTTTGGATGGATAGCATTCAGGAAATATAGTCACATACTGAAGAGCAATATCCCAGTTTGTCTGAAACGTAAAATAATGAACCAATGTATACTCCCCACCATGACTTATGGAAGTGAAACTTGGGCACTCACCAAAAGAATGGAAGAGAAGCTGAGAACTACACAGCGAAGAATGGAATGAATCATATTGGGAATTAGACTGTTAGATAAGAAGAGAAACACATGGATTAGGCAACAAACTCAAGTAAAGGACATTCTTATCAAAACTAAAGAACTAAAATGGTCTTGGGCAGGACACATAGCTCGAAGACATGATGACAGATGGACTAAGAAAATAACAAAATGGTATCCAAGAGGAGGAGATGGATAGATGAAATTCATGAGTTTGTGGGTAGTAAATGGATGTCCAGTGCTCAAAACAGAAGGAACTGGAAAGTTGCTGGAGTGGCCTTCATCCTGTAGTGGATTGAAAATGGCTGATGATGATGATGATGATGATGTCCCTTCTATTGCAATAGTGGTCAAAACACTGACCTTACAGTCAAAAAGGTGGGTCATGAGATTCACATCTTAGTGAAACCATCATCATGAAATAATATTAACTTCAACTGACCCTAATTAAGGGTATCAATCAACTATACAGGTTTAAATAACAGCAGGAAGTCTCAGAAACAATTATCATAGAGAAATCTTTTCTCAAAAGGCATCATCAAACCCTGCAAGGCCAAGCAGGGGTATCAGGAAGCTAGGATAAAAGCATATGCCAACTGAAGAGAACTTATTTTCATAATTTTCCTTTTCTTTTAAATATACAAAGAAAACACCATAAGTTGACAGTAGAATCCTCTCAGGAAACAAAAAAAAAGCAATCTGGCAGACAGGCTGCCATAGCATGTCATGGGGTTGTTAATGATATACAGAAATTTTGTTAGTAGGTAAAAGAAGGTGATTATCCCTTTGTATAAGGCAATGGTCAGGCCACACCGTGAGTACTGTGTACAGATCTGGAGGCCTTATTTTAGGAATGACGTAGAGTTCCTTGAAAATGTACAAAGACTAAATTCAAGGAAAAACTGGACAAACTTTTAGAAGGAATGGATGTGTGAAATTTTTTTTTTTGGGCTGATGCTTTTTTGCATCACATGCCTCCATTACTATTACTGTATGGGCACAATATCTTCAGTGAGGTTATGTCTTCTTCCAAAATGTGAAAGTTCATTAGAAGAATACATGGTAGGTTCCTTAATTAAAGAGAGCCCAAAAAATCATCATAAAACTCCAGGGGCTCACATCTGGTGAGTATGGGCTTGCCACACCCAGGGTCCTGAGCTGCATATCATCATTCTTCTCTTTCTTGGTGATTCCCTTCTACTTTCTCTCTCTCTCTCAGGGTAACTCGGAAATTTTTTTTAGCTGGTAAATAATAATCATAATAAGAGGTGACATGATGAGTCACATAAAGCAAATCACACCAGGAGATCCTGAACATGATATTTTTATCTTAAAACCCACGTTAAACTTGTTCCACCATCTTTGTCCACTCTACGTCTTCCAAAGAGCGCAAAGTTTGTTGATAGCTTAAATAAAATTTAAGACTGAACTAGACAAACATTTGGAGTGACTGGATGGGTGAAATGGGAATGTTTTTTTTTTTTTTTTGGCTGATGCTATATAAGCTTGCTTTCAACTAATGCTAATTAATGCTAAAGATGGACATCTTCTTTCTGAAGGTGTAGAGCCAATATGAAGAGCAAACACTGCGACTTCCAAAAGGTGCAAAGTTCATAAGCAAGGCTCCACACAAAAGCATCAAAACTTTGCAAGAATTCCAGAAAATATCAGAATTGGTTGATTTGCCTCAGTTCTAGTCGTCTCATAAGAGACAAAAAAAAAGGAATGCTGGAGGAAAAAAGGAATTGGTGGGAACTACTGGAAACAATGACCCTTGGGGAGTTATCTACAAAATAGTGACCAACAAGCTGCCAAGAGGAAATGTCTTAGAAACTACTGCCAAACCAGATGGAACCCTAACCCTGTGTTGTACAGATTCTGTAAATAACAACCTAGACAGTATTACTCAGACTGAAGTCAGACATTATAAAAGAAAACACTGAATACGACAATGACAATACCAAACCCCTGTTTACTATACAAGACCTAGAAATAGCACTATCTAAAACCAAAAACAATAAATGTTTGTTTACACTATATTTTGTAAACAAAAAACACTATCTAAAACCAAAAACAATAACCCCCACCAACTTAATACTTAATTATAACACTTAATTATAAGATTATATGGAAAATAACTGTGTTAAGATTACTTCTCAAAAACCCTGAGAAACCCCCTAACAATCTCAAATCATATACACTGATAGCCCTAAAATAGGGAAAATATATGAAAGATTAATATATAGCAGATTAGCTCAATACTAGACAGAAGTATGTTTACATTCCAATAATCAGTATAGTTTCAAGCAGGGAAGCTCAATGGAGGATGCCATGCACAACCTACTGACAACAGTTAAAAACTCAAAGGAGAAATATATGCTGGCAATCTCTATTTACTTTGCTGGAGCATTTGACTCACTCTGGTGATCTAGTGTCCTTAGGAGACTCTGCCAGGCAAATGCCCCACAAAACCTCTATAAGGTAATAAACAGCTACCTTACAGACAGAAGTGTCTCATTACGCATAATTTGTTATTTGTTATTTATTTATTTTTTTTGGTTTTTAGCGACATTAGCAACAAACATATTGCTCCGGGGATATGCGGTGGTCATTCCCTGACCTTTCCACATCCTCCGTATTTGGTGGTCAGGCTCAAACCCCGGTCTAATCAAAAAGTGTGTGCTACGCATTGCTCACCTGGCTACGGAGGGGCCCATTATGCATAAAGTTCCAAGAATTGACATGTCCTATGAATAAAGGCTGCCCGCAGGGTTCAACCCTTAGCCCTTTCTTCCGGAACATTTTCTGGATGAATTTCTGGCCTTGGATCTGGGCCCCGTGGGAAGCCTGGTCTTTGCAGATGACACAATTTTCCTTGTAAAAGGTAACACACGAGTGGTTGAAGAGAAAAGATAAAATGCCGCCCTATTAACTGCAGAAATGGGCACAAATGCACATGCTCAAAATATCAACTAACAAAATCAAATAAATACTTCTAAAAGGCAATTTGGAAATAACATGTCCACAAATCGAAATTAACATATAAAAATGATAACATTACTAAAATATCGTGGAGTAGTCTTCGATTCAAAATTAAATTTTCACACTAACTTATTCACAGACTAAAAGATTAACAGTAGCTGCAGGCAGAGGTAAAGGTGAGTATTGCACTGTTTCTATTGCAATGAACAACAGCCTAGAGAGCAAATTGCTGGGGATTTCAAGAACTGCTGGTAGTCATCATGGAACAAGTAAATACATGGGCTGTGTTAGGGTAAGTAAGAGTTACCATAATAGGTGCAGGTATAATTGCATGTACACAATGCTAGAAGTACAGTAAATAAATTTGATGAATCTGAAGTGCTGGTCAAGACATCAAAGGCAGATATTGTTGAGATATCAGAGACATGGTGTCACATAGATATAAGCAGTGCAGAATTGGAATTTGGGGAATATAATGTGTACAGAAAGGATAGACAGGGTAGGAAGGGAGGAGGGGTTATGCTGTTAGTTAAGAAATACATAAAATTTAATGAAGTGCATCCAGTTGACATGGGTGGACAGTGAAATGTTGAGTCAGTTTGGTGTCACTTAAAAACACTGGGAAAGGGAAAATGAGAGTAGGAGTGTGTTATAGGCCTAATAACTCTGATGAGTACAATGAACAATTGTGCAGAAAACTACAGTGGACCAGTAAATCAGAATGTCTTGTAATGGGGGATTTTAACTTTCCAGATATTGACTGGAACTTGTGGATTGGTCATTTGCACGCTAGCAAGACTTTTTTGGAGTTATTGGAGGATTGTTTCCTACAGCAAGATGTTCGAGGGGCAGCCAGAGGTGGGTATTTCTTGATCTGATTATCAGCAGTGATGATGCATGGATTAGGAATTTGTAGATAAAGGAACCATTAAGTGTGAGCGATCACAGTTTGATTTGATTTGATTTTGATTTTATTGGCGCAAAAACAGCAATCACAGTGTGCTGAGGTGGGATTTATTTTCAGATGTAAGTAATCAAAGGTAAAGGGAAGGGATTTTGATTTCATAAAGGTGACTACAGTGGCCTCAGGCAGTTTTTGAATTCTATACAGTGGGAACAACTGATGATGTTAAAAACAGCAAATTCTAAATGGGAGGCCTTCAGGGAATTAGACTTGGAAGCTACTAGGCTTTTCATACCAACTAAGAAATACTGTTCAATATTTAGGCCTAAATGGGTTGTCTGTAATCAAGTCACAAATGAGGTTAGGCAAGCAAAGGCTGATTACGAGAAATCCTTGGCAAAGGAAGCTAAGAAAAACAACAAAGACTTCTTTACTTATGTAAACTCTAGAAGGAAGGGGATGATTCAGATTGGTCCACTTGACGTTGATGGTTTGACAGTTGATGACCCTGCTCAAGTAGCTGACACACTGAATGAGGATTTTGCATCTACATTCACACATGAGGAATTCTGTAAGGAAAGGGAGGGCAGAAGTTTACTACACTCTAACAGGGAGCTAAATAATTTTGTAATAATGGAGAACAAAGTGAAGGAGAATTTATTGAAGTTAAAAATAGGCACCTGGGGTTGATGGAATCTATCCAGCTATACTGAAGGAGGCAGCGAGGGAAATAAGCAAACTCCTAGCCATAATTATCAGAGCATCCTTAGATTCAGGGGGAGGTCCCCATGGACTGGATATGTGCAAATGTATCCCCAATTCACAATGGGGGTTCAAGGATGACACAAGTAACGACAGACCTGTTAGTTTAACTTCTGTTCCAGAGAAAATAATGGAGCCGCTGGTTAAAGAAGCATTGCAGGATCATCTAGACAAGACAGCAGTAATAGTTCAGATACATCATGGGTTTGTTAAGAGGAAGTCTTGTCTGATCAATTTGATTGGATACTATGATGTGGGCACAAAGGAAATGGATGCAAAAAATAATTTTGATATATACTTGGATTTCAGGAAAGCTTTTGATACCGTTGCAGATGGAAGACTTTATGGCGTTAAGGGAAAACTGCTGCAATGGATAAAAGGAAGGTTAAGTACGAGATGACAGAGAGTGGGAATAAATGGACACTGCTCTTCGTTGACTGATGTTATTAATGGAGTTCCCCCCCATGGTTCATTGCTGGGGCCCATTGTTGTTTTGGATATTTAACAATGATAATGATGAAGGTATATCAGGCTTAATGTCCAAGTTTGCAGATGATATAAAGGTTGGCAGGGTTGTTAATGACACTAAACACAGTATGCTACTGCAACAGGATCTAGAAAAGTTAGGTAGATGGGCTGAGAAGTGGCAACTGAAGTTTAACATTGACAAATGCAAAGTACTGCATATGGGTAGCAGTAACCCAAGAGAAACGTACCAACTGTGTGTTATTACACTCAGTGAAGTGGAGAATGAAAAAGACCCAGGGGTAATTGTGCAGTCAGAGAAGAAGTTCTCTGAGCTGTGCAGACAGACTGACAGAGCAAGTTATGGAGTCTTGTTTTTTTTTTTTTTTTTTTTTATGAGAACCCCAAACACGAGAGGTATTATAACCTATAGTACTTAGTACCGTGCTTGGGTTGGAGGTTGAGAAGACGAAAGAAGATATTTGTTGATATTGGACTTGAACTTCTGTAGATTATAATTTTCAGGAAATACGTATGAAGGAAGGTTGTTCCAGAAAACGGTAGTTGAAGGAATAAATGAGGAAGATGAAAAGTTGGTTCTGTGGGTTTGAAGTTGGACAGTAAATGGATGTTGGCTGGTGGCGTGTTCGGACTGTTTTGAAAGAGAGAGCGGGAATTATAGAAGCCAATTCAGAAGAACAGTGCCCATGGAAGTATCTGTAAAAGAGGCATGCAGCAGAAACAGTGCATCTATGAGAAAGCGAGTGGAGAGACTCTGTTAGAGATGAATCATTAATTAACCTAACTGCCCTCTTCTGAATGGAATCAAGAAGCCTGAGAGAGGTTTTGGGGGCACCACCCCAGATGTGGGAACAATATTCCATGGCAGGGCGGATTTGCGATTTATACAGAGTGAGCAGCTGTTTGGGAGAAAAGTAACGCCGAGAGCGAAAGAGAAAACCAAGTTTTTTAGATGCAGAGGAAGCAATATTTGTAATGTGCTTGTGCCAAGAGAGATTAGAAGTCAGGGTAATCCCCAAAAGAGATATATCATTTTGCCTAGAAATCGGAGTGTCACTAAAGATAAGCATAGGAGCAGAAGAATCCTTTTTGCGAGATATAAGACAAGATTGAGTTTTAGAAGGGTTGAAATCAACTAAGTTGTCTTTGCCCCACTGGAGAATTACCTGAAGATCGGCATTTAAGGAATTGGCAGCAGATTTTCGAGAACTTTAAGCTGATTGAGCTGGACAAGGTTTCTCAAAATGGAAAGTTGAATGCAATGTGCTATCATCGGCAAAACTATGGATAGGATTTCCAGTCAATGGAAGAAGGTCATTGATATACAAGAGGAAAAGAGTGGGGGAAAGAACTGAACCTTGGGGGACACCGGCATTAGTGGAGAAGTTAGAAGACAGAGAGCCATCTACCATCACCCTCAGTGAGCGATCAGAGAGAAAACTGGATAACCAATTACTAAAAACAGTTGGCAAACCATAAGATGGAAGCTTGTTTAGAAGACCTTTATGCCAGACACGATCAAAAGCCTTTGAGATGTCAAGAGCAACTACTTGTGTTTCACCGAACCTTTCCATTGAATTAGTCCATAAATGGGTAACATAAGCCAGAATATCACCAGTGGATCGACATTGACGGAATCCATACTGGCGATCGTTGATCAGACGGAAGGTTTCTAGGTAGTTTAAGAGTTGGTGGTTAATTGATTTCTCCATTACTTTAGAAAGAGTAGAAGTAATTGCAATGGGACGATAATTGGATGGGAGGGATTTGTCACCCTTTTTAGGAACTGGCTGGATATGAGCAAATTTCCAAGCAGAAGGAAAAACACCTTTGGAATAAGAAAGTGAAAAAGGCGGCAAAGAATAGGAGTAAGTTCAGGAGCACAGGTTTTGAGAACAAGTGAGAGAAATACCATCAGGACCTGGAGCTTTCTTAGCATCAAGATTCATCAAAATCCTTCTGATATCCTTTTGACGGAAGACCACAGGAGGCATTGAATGCAGCGTGTTAGGAATGGTGGGAGGTTACCAAGATCATTAATATCATTAATATATGAGTTGGAAGAAAAATGGGATGCTAGCAGGTCAGCTTTATCCTTGGCTGAAGTGACAACAGAACCATCTGGTTTGGACAGAGGTAGGAGCACAGATGGGCAAAAGTTGCGGCCAATAGCTTTGGCAAGAGACCAGAATGCTCGGCTACCATTAGGGCAAGAAGCAAGTTTTCTACTCTTAGCCTGTTCAAACTCTAGTTTGGACTGATTAATAACTGCTTTACAATTGTTGCGAGCTTTGGTGTAGGCAGAAAATGAAACTGAAGAATTAGAAACAAGCCAATTACAATATGCAATGTTATTCTCTTGAACAGGCTTAGCACATTTATTGGAAAACCAAGGTTTAGATAAAGGACGAGATTTTAAAGTGGAGTGTGGGATAAAGGATTCCATTCCTGGAAGAATAATTTCACTGACACGAACTGAGCAAACGTTGACATCAGAAGTTTTGAAACAGTAATCAGATCAAGGAAAAGAAGAAAAGAAGTCTTGCAGGTCATCCCATTTTGCATTCTTGTAATGCCAAACAATACGAGGTTGGGAATAGCCATGAGATAAAGGTTCCATTGGAGAAGAGACAATCACCAAGTTGTGATCTGAAGTGCCTAAAGGACCTCTCACTTCAACCTTGTACTTAGAAGGGTTGTTTGTGAGAAAAAGATCAAGCGTATTGGCTGTATGATTAGGATTGTCCGGTATTCTTGTAGGTAAATGAACAATCTGTGCTAGGTCATTAGTAATTGCAAAAGCCTCAGCATCTCGACCTGCTGGGTCGGTGTGACTAGAAAACGGAAGCCAGCTGGAGTTGTGAACGTTAAAATCACCAAGGAAAATTACCTCATTGTTAGGAAAGTTGGACTGGAGAAAGTCAAGTTGCAAAGAGAGGAAGTCAAAGAGCTCCAAGTGATTAGTGGAGTTGGGAGAACGGTAGAGACAACAGATGAATTTTACACAATGAGGTAGAGATATTTTAAGCCAGAGAAGATCAAAGAGAGGAGATTCCAAATTGCCAAGTCTCTGACAGGGAATATCAGAACGGACATATGCAGAAGTACCACCTTTGAGGCGAAAGGAATCATACAGCAAATAATTTGGACATCTGAGATGAACAGTAGTTGAATCAACTGATAACTGAGATTCAGTCAGAAAAAGTACATGGGGTTTGGAAGACTGCAAGTGGAAATGGACATCGTTGAGATTAGAATTGAGACCATGTATATTTGTGAAATGAATTAGGAAATCCTTGGGAGGTTTAGATCTTTTCGCAGATAAGCTTGCTCTATTATTTTGACAATTCATGGTGTATTCAATAGTAAGAAAAAGGGGGTGGGACATGCTGTATGAAGTAATGAAATTTTTGGATATGGCGTACATGTGGTAAGAATATACCCAGATCCTTGACATAATGTGGCCTCGACAATGCTCCCCGCATACACACTACTCGGACTCCCTCCAGTCACTATCTGGCAGAGTAGAGGTAGCAAGATTATACACTAGCTGATCCGGAAGCTTCCTAGAGAGTTACCAATAGGTTCAGTCTGGTGTACTAACTAGCGGCCGGCCTGCGAACACCTTTTTAGAGCTGAACCCTCGAAATGTAAGGAATATTGGATCTCGCCACGACATTCATCATAACCTCAAAAATCATCAATCATACTGCATGATGGAAGAGATAGGGAAGGGTTGGCCGGAACTTAGCTCTAGAGACTAAACATGGGTTCCACCATTTCAAGCCTCCAATAAGCAAAGTGGTGGTATTTCACCGGTTGATGAGAGTCATCTACCACCTAGTACTGCCTGGTAACATAGAGGGGCGGCGTTCCTCCATGTGGTGTGGGTGCCACACCTCGACCCCTGCTTACGTTGGTTCACACCTGGGTGGTCACCCACCATGTACTTGTGCATGAAGGTTATACCCAGGATTACTAACAGTCCCACCATCGTGAAGGTGCAAGCAGAGGATTTGGCTGTCATAGACCGTCCGGACTTCGCCGAAATTGGGTCCACTTTGACTTGAGTGTCACCCGAATATCAGTTCCATCAGCGTTTTAGACTCCCAGGTAGCAAGAACAGCTTGTCTGGCATATCTGAGAGAATGTCTGTGACAACCTCAAGGACCAATGTAAATTATATATAAGAATTTTGTTTTCAGAGACAAGGTGGCAATTATCCTCTTGTACAGTTAGTCCTCCTACACTGGTGTGCAAAACTTAAGACTATTTCTAAACGTTACAACCACAAAATCTTTACTTAGGTACTCTTTACTGATGAGAGTAGATTCAGTCTCAGCAGCGATTCTGATTGTCAGCTAATCTGGCAAGAGGTTGGCACACGGTATCACCCCGCAAACATCACTGAAAGGGATTGATATGGCAGCCGAGGTGTTCTCGTCTGGGGAGGCATTATCTTGGATGGACGTACACAACTCCAGATACTGGAAGGTGGTACTGTACATGCTGCACGCTACTGTACTGAGGTAATCCTTCCCCATGTGCATCTGTTCCGAGGTGCCATTGGCCTCGAGTTCGTGTTTATGGATGATAACACCAGACTCCATCGCACTGCAACTGTTGATATTCTTTTGGAAAGTGAGAACATTGTTTGCAGTAATTGGCCTGCCCATTCCACCAATCTAAATTCCATCAAACACATATGGGATGCTCTGGGGAGACACCTAGCAGCACGTCCAACCTCACCAGAAAATGTTCACCAGCTGAAGATGCCGCTGACAGAGGAATGGACGATGTCACAAGAACTTATCAACAACATTGTTCTAAGTATGGACAGGTGGTGCAAAGCCTACATTGACATTAGGGGTGGCCTTATCTCCTACTGAGGACCACCTCTTCCCTTTGTTCCATCTTTGGCAGTGATGCATCTGTATCATGGCAGCCAGTGCTATGTTGCCATTTTTGAATAAAGTCCCTCTGTATCATTTTGTTTCCATTGTTGTGTCGGTGTTTCCTTCATCATTTCTGTATCTCACGAGGTTCCTTTGGTGTGCTTTTCCCATATCCAGGCCACTCCTATGAGAAGCTACAGGTGAAAACTTAACTGATACTTAAATTTTGCAAACCAGTGTATAACATGCATTTACACTATATGAAAACGATCATACTCGTTTTATAAACAGAGGAATGCTGTCACATATAACATGAACCGAATTCGCTTATGAACGATTCAGCTTTGTGTTTACAAGAAATGGCAGTCAAATGCAGCAGAATCACAACAGCTGAACTCGCACGCTGCTTAGTTTGTGTGTTCAAACGTGCCTTTTTGTTCTTTTTATAAAATACTTGAAAAGTATTTTATAAAAGGAAGCGTGCTGAAAAGGAAGTGTGAAAAGGAAGCGTGCTGGTGAAGATACTGCAAGTTCAGAGAGAAAAAGAAAATCAGCTATCGTGTTATCGGTAGTAGCAGTACAAGTCGAGAAAGATATACTGACTGACATGTCAGTGTGACAGACAAAGTTATGAAACCTTATTTCCTACCTTAACCTTTAGGTTTAGGTTAGGAAATAACATAACCTAAATGCTGAGAACAATTAGAAAGAATGCAGAGAAAATAACATCTACTTTTATAGCAGGAACAACTCAAAGTGTAACAAAAGACATTAGATCAAGACACAAAGAATTGGAAGAGATGGAACGTCTGTTATTTGTTTGGATAGAAGATCAAAAAAGAAGAGATGAGGAACAAGTTTGCTTACAATAAAAGCATTAGCAATTATTTTATTATGTAAAAATCGTAATAAAATAGGTAAGTATTTTATTATGATTATTTATTGCGTTTGGTACTGTTTTGGTTACAAATGTGTTCAATCTTTTGGTGGTCAGCACCTAACCCTATTTTTCCCATAAGGCCTATTATTTATATTGCACGATTTTGCATTGCACAGGGATTTCTAGGACTACAACTACCGTGTAATACGAGGATCGACTGTATAAGGCAATGGTCAGGCCACACCTTGAATACTGCTTACAGGTCTGGAGGCCTCATTTTAAGAATTATGTAGAGTTGCTAGAACGAGCACAAAGTAGGGTAACAAAACTGGTGAGAGGAACAAAGGGGGGGGCTCTTACCAAGAAAGGCTTACCAACTTCTGCAAGTTGCAGCAGCTGGAGAATAGGCACCTGTAAGATGATCTGATTGAGGTGTATAAAGCCTTGAATGGTTTGAGCAGGCTCAATGCTGATGGGATTCTTCAGCTTACTGAGATTATGAACCTGAGGGAACATAGTTTGAAATTGAGAAAAGATAGATGCAGAATAGATGTGAGGAAGTTTACCTTTAGCCAGCAGGTAGTTGATTGCTGGAACAGACTTCCATCTATTGTGGGAGTTGATTGCTTAAATAAATTTAAGGCTGAACTAGATAAACACTTGGGGGTGACTGAATGGGTGATGTGGGAAGGTGTTTCTGTTGTTTTTTTTTTTTTTTGGCTGATGCTCTATAAGTCTGCTTTCTTGCATCATCATATGCCTCAACTAATGCTAAACTTTTTATCCCAATTTGATCTACTTGGCAAAGAAAGTGAGAATTTATGCATATGATTGCCTGGATCAGTCGAGCAGACTAGGGGTTCAAAAGAAAGACCCAGGCAGTCATATACCATGCAGTGTTTCTACCTGTTATCACCTATAAAGCTGGTATGTGGTTCACCTGCTCAGCCATAATAAGAAATAGGAATAAATTAGAATCGATACAAATTACAATACTTCTCACTATTACCAGAACATGTCACACAGTACATGCACCTGCGCTACAGGTGCTGGCTGGAGCTCTCCCAATTTACTTGGAAGTAGCCATAAGAGGCTTGTATTATAGACTTAAAAAGGGAATACCCACAGATTTTCTGGGAATAGCCCTTGACACAGCTAACACCATCAAGGCTGAAAGAAAAAGAATAGTCACTAAGCTCCATGAGCTATGGCAAACAAATTGGGAGCAGAAAACAAAAGGTCTGGTTACCATACGGTTTCTGCCATGGGTGGCAATGGTTAGCCCAAAGCCACCTAAGTGTGGTATGTCCCTTGACTTTTTACAACATTTATATTGACAGGCCACGGCAATCTCTAAAGGTGAAACCAACCTCCTTGGGGCTGACTGATGACCTAAACTGCAACTGTGGTGAGAGTGAAGACTGAGCACACATTCTATATGAATGTATAATTTATGACATCTCCAGAACACAGCTAATAGCAAAGATTGGCCCCCTTCCCAGGGGAGAAGAAGATCTTTTCATCACAGAAGAAGAAAATTATAAAGTCTTTACAACCTTCACATAGAAAGTCTTCGAAATGTGCAGAACTATCCAAAGATGGGCAATTCGGACCCCCAAAAATTAAACAATAATCAACAGTTAAAAGTGCCCATGTCTCTCACCATCCCCAAAAGATGACTTAAAAACAGCCAGGATAGTAGTACTCTGTGCCTTGACAGAAACCTGACATGAAAAAACCGGATTGACCTGGGTACCCTCAGGACTACCCTACCATGTGTAGGAACCTTGAGCCCCATACCAAATAACCATGTAGGGGAGGGAGATGTACAAGGCAGCCAGGGAAGCAGATTAGTTGAAAAATATTAGTAAGCTGGTAGCAAGGGAATGCAATGTTGAATGAATGAATGAATGAGAATGAAAGAAGAATGAATGAATGAATGAGAATGAAAGAAGAATAAATGAATGAATGAATGAATGAATGAGAATGAAAGAAGAATAAATGAATGAATGAATGAATGAGAATGAAAGAAGAATGAATGAATGAATGAGAATGAAAGAAGAATAAATAAATGAATGAATGAATGAATGAATGAGAATGAAAGAAGAATAAATAAATGAATGAATGAATGAGAATGAAAGAAGAATAAATAAATGAATGAATGAATGAAAATGAAAGAAGAATGAATAAATGAGAATGAAAGAAGAATGAATGAATGAGAATGATAGAAGAATGAATGAATGAATGAGAATGAAAGAAGAATGAAGGAATGAATGAGAATGAAAGAAGAATGAATGAATGAATTAGAATGAATTAGAATGAATGAATGAATGAGAATTAAAGACAGAATAAATGGGCTGGGCACTGAGTGAATTAGGAATTATGGTAAAACAGAATAAATGTCAGTTTTGGTGTGAGAGAGTGAGTGAGAGAGAGAGAGAGAGAGAGAGAGAGAGAGAGAGAGAGAGAGAGAGAGAGAGAGAGAGAGAGAGAGAGAGAGAGAGAGAGTGACCGAGCATGAGGGAAAGAGAGAGAGGGCATGAGTGTTACGGTGAGTGGAAATGAGTGAAAGAGCAAATATAATTGGCCAAAAGAATACAATGTTAATAATAACTTACATTACTCTATATATACTAACAAACATTTACTGACAACACAAACATATCACTGCATTCTCCCCTGGCCTGCAAAAACTTGCTTCTAGGCCTGCACCACAACTGAAAAATAACAATAATTGAGGTGCCCAGAGAGTTCAGTGCAGACAGTAAGAGTCGAACAAATGAAATGAAAGACAGAAGAATGAATGAGAGCATGTGTGAGCGAAAGAACGCAAAGCATAAATGCTACAGTTAAGTACACACTAACCCTAGTTTTAATCTTTTATATTCTTACTTATTTAGCTTAATTATTATGCATTAGTATTTAAATTTACACTACACACCACTGTAGTATGTGTAGAAAATAGAAATGGTTACAAATTTGAATTTTATTACAATAATTATTAATTGTGAATTTTAAGTCTAAAGTATTAAGGTTGAATTACTGTTACAACAGAAAAGAGATATTAAATTAAGCAAATACAAAAATACATAAAGATTAAATTCTTATTTGCTGACAGACTCCTACTTGCTGATGCTGCCAGAAACCTGATGTGCATACAGGCAAGGGTGCTGCCAACAGTTAAATTATAGGTGAGGGATTAAATATATTAACCAATAGAATGGTGCCAACTTTTTTCTATCCTGAATCCAGTGGTTCTTGGGTAGTGGAAATGCTATAGTGTATGCTACAATGTAATGGTAATACTACATTATAGTGTCCAGTCACATTATTATGACCACCTATCTAGTATCCAGAATATGCGTCTTTCACAGCCTGTACCACAGCCAGCCACCGCAAGAGGGACTCAATAAGTCCGCAGAAGGTTGCTATGGGTATCTGTGACCATGCAGACTGCAGTGCACCCCAGAGTTTCTGTAGGTTCCTTGGTGGAGGATCCATCTGTCTGATGTGTCAATCAAGGTGGTCCCATAGATTTTCAATTGGGTTAAGAACCAGGTCGTCAAAACTGTCCCATTCGTCGAGTCTTGATACACTTTCACCACTGCAGTAAGTGAGCATTTCACAAAGTGCGCTGTTTAGGAAATGCTGGCACCCCTGGCCCGATAGCCGATGATCATGCCTTTTTCCAGGTCTGATAGGTTGCGTACTTTGCCCATGACAGAGGCTATTACTGTGTTCACAAATGCCAGACATCAAGCCTTATATGCTTGCGGTGTGTGAACTTGACACATACACTGTATGATTCGCTAGGAGTGTGTGTGATGTCTGCATCGGGGGGGGGGTAGTCATAATAATGTGACTGGACCCTGTATATCTCAAAGAAATTATAGGACTATCTGTCCATTCATGTGCTTTTTTGCAGCCAGCAGGATTTAAACTGGTTAGTTAAAGTAACAACCTTAATGCTCAGAGCAGAACAAAATTCACAGCAAATTTCCCTGGTATTGTGCTACTGCTTTCAAAGAAATGGTCTTACCAAAAGGTTAATTGGCTATTTGTTTAAAAGATGAGACATTGCTATAACAGCCGGTTCCTGGCTTACTGGTCTCTAATCAGATAGAGGTGGTATTTAGTGAAATACACTGACACAACAGTTGTAAACTTGTTCAATATTAGCTGCCAGGTGGTACATGAAACTACAGTTTAAAAATTATAAAATAGCTAATGTTACATGGCCTTAGAGAAATTATAAGAAATTGGGAGAATATAGTAAATACTTTATAATTTATTAAGAAAAATTTCAAACATTACATATCTGCTATTCTTAAAATATGTGAAGTATACTTTCCAAGTATAATTAACTGTATTTGTAAAACATGGAAACTGTAATTTACATTTTGGCATATTCATTTGGCATACAGTAATATTCATTTTTGTAACATTTCTTTTTAATAGCATTCATGGCTTGGGTGAGTAATCCACTTCTCATAATTTTAACTGTATCTGTATATAATATTAAATCATTAAACTATTTAAACTATAATATTTTAAAATAGTTATCATCTTATCATTTATCACTAAAAACATTTTGTCCTCACAACATTTTTTTCAACATACTGTACTACATACCATTTTTAATGTGCATTTAGAGTCCATTTCTGCATTGGAGGTCTGGATGCTTCACATCCACCAAAGCCCTCATTTTGCATAGCTCTTGTTACATTCAAATACTCTATTTGCAAAAAGCATTTTATTGTCATAACATTTTTTTTTTTCAGCATAGTCTCCACTATCAGTTCACTTTAGCACTTATTACAATGAGGGCAAATAAATATTCCCATATCACTGAGCTTACATAACACTTATAATTAATTTTAATTTTGAGAATGACCATTCTGCAGTTGAACCTGTACTGGGAGCACTTAAAAACAGTTTCAATGCCAGAGACATATCTGGAACATTGGGTAATAGAATATGTTCATAATTATTGAGTTCAACTTTGCACAATTAATCTAGATCAATCATGTGATCTAATAACCTAAGTTATCCACTTATGACAACAACGGTTCTAACAGTCTTTCAAAAGTTATTTTTGAATGATTCATTATAATTTTTGAATAATAATGAATGCATTTTATTATTACAATGTCAAAAACGGAGGGCAATATTCACTCCAGATACAGAGTTAGCAACGTGCATAATATCAAAGTTCACACACACTCTCCAACTTTAAAATAAATTTTTAAAAAATTTTAAATCGAAATGAATAATAGTATCCAATATATATTTTTTAATTCTTTTAAAACAATTTATGCTACATAATAAGCATAAATATATGCACATGAGCACGTCTGAAATTTCATATGATTAATGGTGTTTTAAACTGGAAAATGGAAGAGACCTACAGTTTCATATTTATATGCTATGCCAGTAACATATTTTTTGAGCAAAATTAATACTTTGTTTTTGTTAATAAAAGGTAAAACATAGCATTTTTGTAATTTTTTTTTATTAAAAATATTTACAAAAATTTACAATAAGTATTGCAGTCCATTAAGAAACAATGAAATATTAGAATACTCAAAGCAAAACTCAAATAAAGTTTGGCACCTATCAGGTTCTGCATCGGCTTTTTTACTTCATGTAGTATTACAATTTTTTACTTCATGTATTATTATAATTTACCTGTTTGAATTACAAAAAAAATTTTGTACTATACCATTATAATTATGGTGCACAATAAATTTTCACACATTAACTGTCAAGATTTACTCAGGAGCCAGGCCATTCTTGGAGGGAGGATCTAAATGCATGGAGCCCATTCAATTTTGGGTGTTGCAGGGTTGTCAGCATGTCACTGTGTGTATGGGAATCATGCATGCTATCTTTTGCTTGAAATAAGAAAGAGGTAGCTATTCACAGGTCCTGGTCAACTCGGGTGACCTAATGGCAGGGATAGAGTTTTGCAAAAGTATTGCCATTGTTTTTGGCTACTGTCCTCCTCTCTGTAATCCAATAAGACCTTCAGAGATTCACTGAAGGGGAAGAAATTTCTGCTTCTCTGAACTGGAGTGGTTAGGTTTTTTTTTTAATCAAGAAACTTCATTGGAGGATAACAGATGCTTGCCACACTGACAGTCAACTTGACATACTGAGCAGACTAGTTTCCTGGGTCACTTGAATCAACTAAGTCAACAGTAGCAGTTGACTCAGAAAACTAGCTTATTCAACTACATTGAGCAAATCTGGTCAGAAAGTGAATATCTGTATCAATAAGCACTAAACATGCACACCACAGATAATAAAAAGATTTGGAAGGCCTCTTTCTCTCAACGCCTGTCCCCCCCCAAAGATACATCCCAGGCTGTAGCATTTCACACAGGCATATATCAAGCAGTCACCTCTCCCACAATATGTCTCAGCTTAGCTTGTAAGAGTATATATATAGAGAGAGAGTAGAGTGGAACTATCAAAAACAATGATAATACTTCCCCTAAACTCTATCCCAGCCAGCAGGTAACATGAGTTGACAGGACCTATCAACAACACTCAGATTCCTAAGCAAGATCACATATATTTATATGTGATCAAGGGAATAACCTTGACATCTAACCTCATACACATATAGCAAATATATTGCTTTCTCCGTATGGAAACATCTAGACTTACTCTTTCATTCTTGGTTACTTTCCTTCTAAAAACTAGCAAGGAATACTGTCCCCACATTCTTTGGGTGGTGCCACCCAAAAACTCTCACAAACTCACTCCATTCCATATCACTTAAATTTTCAGTTTCTGCTGCATACCTCTTCTCCAAATATTTCCATGGGCACTGTTCTTCTGAATCAGTAATTCAACCTCTTTCTTCCAAACTAGTGCACAATTCCATGCACAATTCAACTCCAAACTTGGCAGATAAACTGTCTCTTCCTTTAAAAACTTCATTCTTACACATTTACTGAAAATTATAATCTACAGAAATACTATACCTTAGCATGATTCAAGTCAAATGTTAACAAGTATCATCTGTCTTCTAAACTCTCAACTCATATAGTACTAGAATACTAAATTTCTATACCTTTCATGTTTTGGATTACCATAAAAAAAAACATTTGTTCAAAAAAAAGCTGGTACTTTATCACCATATATCTCATTGAATTCCTTAGACAAATACATCCAAGCTATATTAACATACTGATTAACATATAATAATGACTAATATAATAACAATTAATAATAAATAAATAAAACAAACAAAAAATTAAATAAATAAAAATTAATAATAACAAATAATTAATATATATAATAATGACTAATATAATAACAAGCACATTTCTTTAAACTTTCATATGATGGCCTGCTAATTTGTGTTGGTATTTACACATTTACACACATAAAACTGAAGAGGTCTATTCTCTCTCTCTCTCTCTCTCACCCAAAAAAATTATTTGTTCCTTCCTAAAAACATTTTTTGCAGGTGCTTCTACTTATTCCTCTGTACTTTCTAACACTTCTATACTTCAATGTAACAAAGGACAAAACCAAATAGCTGTAACACATACAATATACACACAGTAATTATATGATATGAATAGAGAACAGTAATATATTTACTTACAAATAGGGATGAAGATGAGAATCTGTACCACGCTCTATTCCCAAAACCACTGCATTAATGCCAGTATTAGGAATAAGCATATTCTGCTGGGGGCTCTCAAAAGACAGTGGTTTTGTGTAGATCTTAGAATATGGAAATGTAGCAGCTTCTGCAGATGGAATATGAAGTGTAAATAGCAATTAAAAATATATAAACTGGAAAAAAAATTTTTAAAGCAACTATCATTAAATAAATTGTTTTAACCACATGAATAATTATCATAAATTAATAAATTTAGTTTAACACATTATTTTCTTAGAAAATAATCAAAAATTGGGAACATGCAACAGATATCTGTTAATTCAAAAACTGTTATAAATGAAAAATATGATCATTCCCTGTGCCAAATCTCAACCCAAATAAATAGCTGTATTATTTTCTATTGTATGCACCACTTCTTCTGGGGTTGCTAGTTGTCTGTAAATTTAGATGGTCCATAAAAAAAAAAAGAGCTAAAATTGAAGAAGTCTATAACTATATATTGAGAAGTCCATAAAAATACGGCAATAAGAAATTTTCAGGGGGTTATGTATTCATCTTATATAAAAGTATTCTCATTCTCATTCTGACTAAATTTTGAAAGGAACGTACCCTTCATTTTAACAGATACAAATAAAAAAAGAAAAGAAAAAAGTGATAAACATGCACTCTGACAAACTTGTTTTATTGTGTGAACAATGACACACTGGAGTACATAATGCACATGATTGAATCCCATCCCCACTATTTTTCTACTATTTCCAGGCTTCCTGCACTAGTGATACACTTTGTTGAGAAAACTGCTGTCATTAGCATTAGCATTAGCATTAGTAGAGGCATTTGATGCAAGAAAGCAAGCTTATGCAGCATCAGCCAAAAAAAAAAATAAAATAAAATAAAATAAAAATAACCACTTCCACTTCACCCCTCTGTTCGTTCGAAATACCTGTCCAGCTGAGCCTTAAACTTATTTAGGCTATCAACTTCCACGACAAGGGATGGAAGTCTGTTCCACCCACCAACCACCCGCTGGCTAAAGGCAAACTTCCGCACATCTATCCTACATCTGTCTTTCCTCAATTTGAATTTATGCCCTCTCAGGTGATTTTTCTGAGCTAGAGGAAGAATCCCATCAGCATTGAGCATGCTCAAACCATTCAAGGCTTTGTACACCTCTATCAGATCACCCCGCTGGTGCCTAGTTTCCAGACACTGTAATTTGCAAAACTTAAGCCTTTCTTCGTAAGAGAACCCCTTTGTCCCATTCACCAATCTAGTTGCCCTTCTCTGTACTCGTTCCAGCAGTTCTACATCCTTCCTGAAATGAGGCCTCCAGGCCTGTATACAGTACTCTAGGTGTGGCCTGACCATTGCCTTATACAAGGGAATAATCACCTCCTTATCCCTGCTAGAAAAATTCCTATATATCATTGACAATACACCATGAGCTACTCTTGCAGCTCGTCTGCACTGCTCAGAGAACTTCATATCTGCCTGCACCACCACCCCCAGGTCCCTTTCATTCTCTACCACTGTCAGTGTAGTACCACAGAGTTGATACGTTGCTCTGGGGTTGCTGTTTCCCATATGTAGTACTTTACATTTGTCAATGTTAAACTTCATTTGCCACCTCGAAGCCCATCTGCTCAACCTTTCCAAATCCTGTTGCAGCAGCATAGTGTCAGTAGTGTCCTTGACAACCCTGCCAACCTTCGTATCGTCTGCAAACTTGGACATTAAGCCTGATATACCATCATCAATATCATTTATAAATACAGAAAACAATAAAGGCCCCAATACTGAACCCTGAGGGACTCCACTAATAACATTAGTCCACGATGAACAGTGTCCATTGATTACCACTCTCTGCCTTCTCCCCCTCAACCACCCCTTTATCCATAGCAGCAACTTGCCTCCAATGCCACACTGCTCCAATTTGTGCAGCAGTCTTCCATGTGCAACAGTATCAAAAGCCTTTCTAAGATCCAAGTATATAATATCAAAGTTATTCCCTGCATCCAGTTCTTTTGTGACTGCATCATAGTATCCAATCAAATTGGTCAGGCAAGACTTCCCCTTAACAAAACCATGCTGTGTCCTAGCTATAACTGAAGTCTTGTCTAGATGATCCTGCAGTGCTTCTTTCACCAGTGCCTCCATTAATTTTCCGGGAACAGAAGTTAAACTCACAGGTCTATAATTACTTGTGTCAGCCTTTGATCCCCCTTTGTGAATTGGGGTCACATTTGCACATCTCCAGTCAATGGGTACCTCCCCTGAGTCCAAGGAAGCTCTCATAATTATGGCTAAGGGTTTGCTTACCTCCTTTGCTGCCTCCTTTAATATAACTGGATAGATCCCATCCACCCCAGGTGCCTTTCTTGTGTTTATCTTCAACAATTTCTCCTCCACTTTGCTCTCAGTTATTACAAGATTCTCTAGCTTACTGCTAGAGTTGAATACACCTCTGGCATTCCCCTCGCTGAATAACTCCTCATGTGTGAATGTCGATGCAAAATATTCATTTAGTTTGTTAGCTACCCGAGCAGGGTCATCAACAGTTGACCCATCGATCTCAAGTGGACCAATCTGATTCATCCCCTTCCTTCTAGAGTTTACATAAGTAAAGAACTCTTTGCTGTTTTTCTTCGCATCCCTTGCCAAGGATCTCTCGTAATCTGCCTTCGCCTGCCTAACCTCCTTTGTAACTTGGTTACAGATCAACTTGTATCTATCATAGGCGTCCGTGTCACGTGTTAATTTGTATGTATCCCATGCATTTTTCTTCTCTGCCATATGCCTCATTAGTTCATCTGACAACCATTTAGGCCTAAACCTTGAACAATATTTCTTAGTTGGTATGTAAAGCCTAGTAGCTTCCACGATAAGTTCTTTGAATGCTTCCCATTTTGAATTTGCTGTTGGCAATATCATCAGTTGATCCCACTGTATAGAATTTAAATACTGTCGCCTTTACGAAAGCAATACCCCTTCCCTTTACCCCTAATGGTAGTTACCTCTTTGAGTAACTCCCACTTCAGCACACTGTGATCACTGCCACCAAGTGGTTCATTTATCTGCAGATTCTTAATGCATGAAGAATCACTACTGATAATCAAATCAAGAGTATTACTCCCTCTAGTTGCCTCCCGAACATGCTGATGTAGAAAACAATCATCCAATAAATCCACAAAAGCCTTGCTACTGTGTGAGTGACCAGCCCCCAAATTCCAGTCAATATCTGGGAAATTAAAATCCCCCATTATAAGACTCTCTGATTTACTGGCCCACTCTATTTCTCCGAACAGTTTCTTATTATACTCATCAGAGTCATTAGGCCTATAGCCCACTCCTACTCTCAATTTTGATCTCCCAATGCTTATGTCACACCAAACTGACTCGACACTGCACTGTCCAGCGATGTCGACTGGCTTCACTTCCTTGGATTTTATGTGTTTTTTAACTAATAGCATAACCCCTCCTCCCTTCCTATCCTGTCTATCCTTTCTGTAGACATTGTACTCCCCAAATTCCAGTTCTGCATTTCTTATATCTGTGTGACACCACGTCTCTGAAATCCCCACAATATCTGCCTTTGATGTTTTGAGCAATACCTCAAATTCATCAAATTTATTTACTAAACTCCTAGCATTGGTGTACACACAAGTATACATGCACCTGTTCTTTTTCTTAGCTACCCTAACACAACCCATGTGTTTACTTGTACCCCAATGATTCCCAGCAGTCTCTGAAATATCCTGCATCTTATTTTCCAGGCTGCGGCTCATTCCAATAGAAGCAGTGCAAGAATCACTTTCACCTCTGCCAGTGGCTACTGTTAATCTATTAGTCCTTGTATCCCCCCAATCTAGCAGTTTTCCGACCCACCTAACATTGCCTCGATAGCATCAGCAAACATTCTTGCACCCTTATCTTGCACCCAGGCATTTTTTACATGGTCATTATACACCATGTAAAAAATGCCTGGGTTCAAATCCCATCTTAATAGGATTTCAACATAGGCATTTTTTTCTGGGATTTTAATATGCAATAACTGAGTTTTCCGATCTTCAGTAAAGGTTGTATAGTTTTTCATCCAGCAAAACAAATCATAGATGTATTCTGCACACAATACACTGATTCTTCACAGCCTTAGCTTCTTCGGAAAAAAACAAACAAACAACGAATAGTGACACATTTTTGGTGATGCATACTGAATCAAGTCATGCAAAAAATTAAGAATCACCATGGCTTAACATAGATTTTTTTTTAATTTTAATTTATTATTTTCATATATTAAACTTCACGGACTTAGGTTACTTATGCCCTTATACAAAAATATGTCCATAAAAAGTTTGGCTGTCCACAAATTTTTTCCCCTTGAAATCTCTAAAAATCATTTTCAAAGATTAGCACCCTGGAAAAAAGAGGGAGGAGGAGAGGAAGGCACTCTGGCTGGTAAATATTCCTTTCTCTAAGAAAATTCAGGTGTGTTTGTTATTACAGTTCTTCCTACTTCTGCTGAGAGGAAATTCAATTCACAAAAGAAAATTTGTTTAACACTCTTCTCACATACTATATGTCTCTTTTAGTCTATCATAGACACTGTCTCTGATATATTCTAATGATCACCCTTCAGAAAGAAAATAATCTGAAATTTTTATAAATTATCAACACAGGGTATGATAAATATCTTTTATGCCTTTCTTTCCTTTGTACCTTTATATCATCTTTTTCTTTGTTCATTCTCTTTTACATTCAGCATAGTTTCTTTAACTCCATTCTTCCCTGTCAAATGTGAGTATAATTTCATTTACTCCATTATTTCCTGTGGTGTAAGTATTAGTGTGCTGGAAAGCACTACTAATACTCACATTATCCAATGGAGGCTGCTCCATCCATTTCTTTGGTCATCCCCACAGTAACTTCCCATCAACCTCAATCTCCTAACTACACACTCCACTAACCCTCTCTGGATGTGTCCCAGTTACTTTGATCTATTCTCTCTCTCTCTCTCACACACACATTTTCTTTTCTATTGATTATGTCTTAAATTTTACCCTTATATCACTGTTTCTTATCCTATCCTTTCTGGGTTTCCTCTGCAGATCTGAGTATCCTCATCTCTGGGCCATTCATCATATTAGTTTCTCTCTTAGTTGTATCCCACCATTCTGTCCATACTGCATAATCAACCTCATCATTATTTTGTAGACTTTCTCCTTTAGTTTACTGGCATGGCATTCTCTTGTCACAGGTCACCTGTCTTCATTTATACAAAATCAAATTTATTTAATTTCTTGCAACTTTATCACACCCTCTGCTTTCCCCTGTTATATTTCTTAGGTACCTGAAATTCACAGTATGTTAAGTTCTCTTTTATGTAACTTTAAGGAAGTTATGGCTGGATCACCACATGCCATAAATTACTGTTGCTCAACCTCATGGCATTATCCTTTAATAGGCTTCTTCATCTTTCAAGTTCCTTTTCACACACAACTAGTGTTTCCTCATACAGCACAAAATCACCTACAAATAGCACAGCCCACAGTGAACTTCACCAAATGATGGCCACTATTGTACCTAACATCTAATTTTCAGTATAAACAACACATTCTCCCATACTGAGTTTATTGTCCATACAGCTGTTGCAATTCTGAGCATCCCATTTGTTTGTTCTCTCTGCTCTGGCATCCTTTCTTCCTTTATACCAAGAAGCTACTCAGTATATTATATATCACTCCTTCTCCGACAACACACATATAAGGGGACATAAACTTAAAGAGAAAAAAGGTGGTTCCAGAACAGATGTGCAAAAAGTTGCTTCAACCAAAGAGTGATTGATTATTAGAACAAACTTCCATCTGGTCTTGTGGAAGAGGACAGTTTGAATACATTTAAGAATTAAACAAATTATTAGAGAGAATGGACAGAGAAGAGTAATTTTTTTTTTATTTAGCTGATGATATATAAGCTTTCTTCCTTGTATCATTTGCCACTAATAAAATCCAGCCAACATGTTTTCCAACCATCTTGTAGTCAAAAACAGCTTGTTGATGTGAGAGGCCAATGGACAAAACTTGTGCTGGGTAACAGAAAGGCTACAGTCAGTCAGATAATAATAATTATTATTATATTTAATGGCTCCAAAGCATAACTTATATATTATAAGTGTATTATGTCTGCAGAAGTGTGTGTTCACAGACCAATGAATATTGTGTAAACTGAAAAACCCAGAATAACTCATGGGGGGGAAACCTTACACCCTCCACCTGAAATTGGTTAGTTACAGCTTCAATTGAAGAGGACTTGAAAAATTCCTCCAGTCACTGATAGGAATTGAACCCAGACCTTTCCAAACAAGAACCCCAGGGGCTCACATCTTGTAAGTATGGGCTTGGCACACCCAGGGTCCTAAGCTGGATATCATCATTCTTCTCTTCCTTGGTGATTCCCTTCTACTTCTGACTCTCTCTCTCTCTCTCTCTCTCTCTCTCTCTCTCAGGGTAAGTCAGAAAATTTTTTTTTTGGCTGGTGCAGCAAAAGCCTCAGGCTTCCTTGCACCATATGGCTAATGATAATAATAATAATAATAATAATAAGTGACAAGCAGCAAAGCCACCATACGGTCATGGAGAACCTACAGTCAATTAAATAACAAGGTACAACAGTGGTAACCAAAGAGACATTTCAAAATTCACAACTTGTCATACCTTGTAATGAATTGGGAGTATTGCAGCTGATACCTAAACTAGGTTAAGCTCCTGTCAGAAGAAAACAAGGTACAGTTAGAGTGGACTCAGGAACATTAACGTTGGACAATGATGAATTGGAAAAACATTGCCTTGTCTGACATATCCTCTTTCCTAAGCTAATGGGAAGTAGCAAAATATAGTCGAATCTTGTTAATAGAAATTACAAGGGACCTAAATTTTCACGTTTTGTAATAACGAGGTTTGTAGTAACAAGGTCCCCCAAAAGTGTCAAGATTTTACCCTTTTTTTTTTTTTTTTGGTACTTACTATATATCTAATAATAATAATAATAATTAATAATAATATCAAAAATAAATTAATTTAAATTAATTAAATAAAATAAAAATAAAAGCCATCTGACAGTAGAGTAATAGGAATACACATTTGTAACACGTTTTTTAAAGATTTTATTTTATTTGTAAGATAAACTAAGATAAAAGTAATTAACGGAAATGAAAATTACAGTATAGTAATATTTTAGAATATTATACAATATTTTAGTACCACAACAAAAAGAAATTATGAAATTAATATAAAAGGAGACATATAAACACCATATTAACTATTTAATAAATTAATCTAATTTAAAGAAAGAATCCAATGTTGTTTGCACAGTTTTTGTCCTATATGCATTTTTAACTAAGCACTAGGCACTAATTCTGCTCATATCTTGCAATCATCCTTTCTCAATTTAAATTTAAACCCTTTCATGTGCATTGTCTGAGCAAGAGGAAGGATGCCATCAGCATTTAGTGTACTCAATTCATTCAAAGCCTTAAACTCCAAAATCAGATTTCTTCATAGGTGGTAAGAGCCTTTCTTGGTAAGAGCACCATTTTCTTCCCCTCACTAATCTCATTGGCCTTCTCTGCGTCTGTTCCACATCTACATCTTTTTTAAAATGATGTCTTCCAGACCTGTATGTGGTACTCAAGATGTGGCCTAACCATTGCTTTATACAGTGGGATAATCACCTCCTTATCCTTTCTGGCAAAATTCCAATATATAGTAGCAGTAGTAGTAGTAGTGGCATGTGATACAAGAAAGCAAGTGTAGGAGCTTATGCAGCATCAGCCAAAAAAAAAAAATCATACCATTCCCTCCAAATGCCTGTCCAGTTCCTCCTTAAATTTATTCAACCTATCAACTTTCACAACGACATATGGAAGTTTGTTCCAGCAATTAACTGCCCGCTAGCTAAAGGCAAATTTCTGCACATCTATTCTACATCTGTCTTTTATTAATTTTAATTTATGGTTTGTAATCCCTTAGGTTTGTAATCTGAACAAGTGGAAGGATCCCATCAGAATTCAGCGTGCTCAATCCATTCAAAGCCTTAAACACCTCAATCAGATCATTACGCAGGTGCCTAGTCTCAAGCCACTGCAATTTGCAGAACGTAAGCCTCTCTTGGTAAGAGGATCCCTTCATTCCCCTCACCAATCTTGTTGCCCTTCTCTGCACACGCTCAAGCAAATCGACATCCTTCCTAAAATGAGGCCTCCGGACCTGTACACAGTACTCAAGGCATGGCCTGACCATTGCCTTATACAGAGGGACAATCACCTCCTTTTCCCTGCTAGCAAAATTCCTATATATCATTGACAAAACCCCATGACCTGCCCTGGCAGCCTGTCTGCATTGCTCAGAAAACTTCATATCTGACTGCACAATTACTCCCAGGTCATTTTCATTTTCTACCACCTTAAGTGTAGTACCACACAGTTGGTACTTTTCTCTTTGATTACTTCTACCCATATGCAGTACTTTGCATTTGTCAAGGTTAAACTTCAGTTGCCACTTCTTAGCCCATCTGCCCAAATTATCTAGATCCTGTTGCAGTAGCACACTGCCATTACTGTCATTAACAACTCTGCTGCCGACTGGGCTAGCTGGGTGGGTAAAGAGCCTGCCTGGCAACCCAAAGGTCGCGGGTTCGATCAAAGTACTGCAAAAACCTTGGGAGGTGCATTATGGCCACAGAAGCCTATGTGTCAACAATTACCAAAAAAAAAAAAAAAAAAAAAACTCTGCCAACCTTTGTATCATCTGCAAACTTCGACACTAAGCCTGATATACCTTCATCAATATCATTGATAAATATACAAAACAACAGTGGACCCAACACCAAACCCTGTGGGACTCCACTAATAACATTAGTCCAGGAAGAGCAGCACCCATTGATTACCACCCTCTGTGTCCTCCCACTTAACCATCCTTTTATCCATTGTAGCAACTTACCCCTAATACCATTCTGCTCCAATTTGTACAATAGTCTTCCATGCGCAACAGTCTGAAAAGCTTTCCTGAAATCCAAATATATGATATCAAAATTATTTTTTGCATCCAGTTCCTTTGTAACCACATCATAATAACCAATCAAATTTGTCACACAAGACTTCCCCTTAAAAAACCCATGCTGTGTCTGAATTATTGCTGCAGTCTTGTCTAGATGATCCTGCAATGCATATTTGACCAGTGACTCCATTATTTTACCCGGAACAGAAGTTAGCTAACTGGTCTGTAATTACTCGTGTCGCCCTTCGATCCCCCTTTGTGAATTAAGGATAAATTTGCACATCTCCAGTCCGTGGTAACCTCCCCTGAGTCCAAGGATGCTCTCATAATTATGGCTAAAGGTTTGCTTAGTTGCTTGGCTGCCTCCTTTAATATAAGTGAATAGATCACATCCACCCCAGGTCCTTTTCTTATGTTTAACTTCAACAATTTCTCCTCCACTTTGCTCTCAGTTATTACAAAATCATTAAGCACCCTGCTACAATTTGATAACCTTCTGCCATTTTCAAACCTTAATAACTCCTCATGTGTGAATGCAGATGCAAAATACTCATTCAGTTTGTTTGCTATCTGAGCAGGATCATCAACAGTCGAACAATCGATATCAAGTGGCCCAATCAGATTCATCCCCTTCCTTTTAGAGTTTACATAAGTAAAGAAATCCTTGCTGTTTTTCTTAGCATCTTTTGCCAAGGATTTCTCGTAATCTGCCTTCGCCTGCCTAACCTCCTTTGTCACCTGATTACAGACTAGCTTATATCTGCCATAGGCTTCTGAGTCGCTTGATAATTTATATGCATCCCATGCATTTTTCTTCTCTATCATGAGGCTCATTAGTTCATTTGATAACCATTTAGGCCTAAACCTTGAACAATATTTCTTAATAGGTATGAAACTTTTAGTAGCATCCACAATTAATTTCTTGAATGCTTCCCACTTAGAATTTACTGTTTGTAACATCGTCAGTTGATCCCACTGTACAGAATTTAAAAACTGTCTGAGACCACTGTACTCACCTTTACGGAAGCAAAAACCCTTTCCTTTACTCCTGATGGTAATTATATCTTTAAGTAAATCCCACATCAGTACACTGTGATCACTGCCACCTAGTGGTTCCTTTATCTGCAAATTCTTAATACGCGAATGATCACTGCTGATAACCAGATCAAGAGTATTACCCTCTCTGGTTGCCTCTCGAACATGCTGCTGCAGAAAACAATCATCCAATAAATCCACAAGTCTTACTAGTGTGTGAGTGACCAACCCACAAGTTCCAGTCAATATCTGGGAAGTTAAAATCCACCATTATAAGACATTCTGATTTACTAGCCCACTCTATTTCTCTGTACAATTGTTCATTGTACTCATTCGAGTCATTAGGCCTATAACACACTCCTACTCTTATTTTTGCTTTCGCAGTGCTTATGTCACACCAAACTGACTCAACAGTGCACTGTTCATCTATATCAATTGGATGCACTTCTTTTGATTTTATGTTTTTCTTAATTAACAGCATAACACCTCCTCCTTTTCTATCCTGTCTATCCTTTCTGTACACATTGTACACCCCCAAATTCCAGTTTCTGCATTCCTTATATCTGTGTGACACCATGTCTCTGCTATCCCAACAACCGCCTTTGATGTCTTGACCAACACTTCAAATTCATCAAATTTATTTACTATACTTCTAGCATTGGTATACATGCAAGTATACATGTACCTATCTTTATTATTAGTTACCCTAACACGCCCCACATACACACCTGTTTCATGATGACTGCCATCAGTCCCTGAAACCCCCAGGACCCCTCACTCCAGGTCGCTACTTATTCTAATAGAAGTTGTGCAAGAATCACCTTCACCTCTGCCTGCGGCTACTTTTAACCTTTTAGTCTGTGAATCCCCCAAAGCTAGCAGTTTTCCGACCCACCTAACACTGCTTCGATAGCATCAGCAAATATTCTTGAACCCTTTCTATTTAAGTGTATCCCATCCCTGTAGAAACAGTCTCTCCTGTTAACAAGCACAGACAACGCTGAAAAAAATTCTACCCCTTGACCCTTGCACATTCCCTCCAGGGCCGAATTGATTGACAAGGCTCTCATCATGTATTCCCTCCTATCGCGTCTGGGCAGAATTGCAGACACTTTCAAATTTAACCCTGACTTGCGACTTTTTTTGCAACATTGACCTGTACTTGTTAAGTAAATCTGCAAATCTCCTACTCTTAATATCATTGGTGCCAACAATATCACCTTTAGTGCCCTTAAAAGATGATATGTGCTTTACAACATCATCAACTTTTGCCCCTGGCAGACATACCCTGGTCCTGTTCCATCTATCCTTTTTACACAATATATTCCCCGTCTCCCTGACAATAGGGTCACCAACAATAGCTAGTTCCTTTGGGACCAGCGCATTCTGCCTTGGAGATTGCCACTGTGTTGCCTGATGCCCAGGAGTGAGCACTGGCATTGAGTTGGGCAGCTGAAAGCTTGATGGGCTCCTCATATTAATTTCTTTGAAGGTATCTACCCCACACCTCAAGCTCTCATAGACGCCCAGTAGAACGCTGATTTGATGCCTAATTTCTAGACACTCTCTGCACCTGGCACATACAAAGACATCCTCCTTGGCTAGATCATGTTCTGTTCCAGAGAGTTCGGCAAACATTTCACAAGTTGCACATTTTTTTTTTTAGGCTGTGATGCATTGGAGAATTGCCCACCTCAGTTCTCCCCCGAGTCACAGCACTCCTGCCACTTTGTGCCCGTTGCTTTGCTGCTCTAGTCTGGGGCATGACATTTTAAATTAATAAGATCCATAAATTTAATTAATTATTTGTCAATACTACACTATCTAATAGAATCCTAAATGCAGTGATGCGTATTACGCTGTATAATTATACGTTTCAGCTACCTAGTTACCACAATTAAAAATTTGAATTCCCTACTACTCTATACAAAAACAATGGCTGCAAGATTCGAATGAAATAACAGTTTTACGTATATTAAGTAGTAATCTACAAAAACTCTTTATCTACATTAAAAATAAAAATAACCAGCGTAACAATAACTATAAGACTATGTATAAAGTACAATATAAAATAATAATTAGGTAAATAAAAAGGCAAACACTTATCGCTTTTTCGGAGCCTGTAATTTTTAAAGAGAGTCCGCGCCCTCTTTAAAAAAATGATGACACACCTACGAGGTGATGACACACATCTTCAAATATTTCTTCCCTGTTATTGGACTGTCCTTTGCAATTAATAGAGGAAGAAGCGTGCAAAATGTGACATATTGCATCATTCAAGGGGGTAAATTCAGCATGTTTGAAGCATTTGGCAATCACTTTTTCATCAACTTGATCCCATGCTGAAACACATAAATACATTTCCTGCAGGATGTTGATTTCACACTGAATTTTGCTTTCAAGACATAGCATAATTTTGTTTAATAGCAATCTTCAGTTGTTTTCTTAAAACACTGGATTACACCTTGATAAAGTGACTGAAGAACTGATGTCATATTTGGTGGTAAGTATTCAACAGTAATTGCAGGTAGGTCATTTACTTAACAATGAGGGGTGCAGTTATCCACAGACAGCAAAATTTTTCTATTCTTTTCACTCATCCTGTGATCTAAGTCTCTGATCCATTCTTCATACATTTGTGATGTCATCCATGCCTTTTGGTTTGCACGATACATAGCTGGTAATGCATTCAAACCTTTAAAGCATCGAGGCTTCTGGACTTTCCCAATGATTAAAAGTGGAAGCTTCTCTGTGCCAGATATGTTTGCTGCTAGGAGAATGATAATCCACTGTTTGGCCTTTTTTTCTGCCACTACATTTCTTGCTGTTAAATATAAATGTTTTATCCAGTAACAATTAAAAAAAAAAAAAAAGTCCAATTTCGTCAGCATTGAAGATGTCATTGTGGTCATATGTCAGCAAAACATTTTTTAAATGAGTTTCCTTCCATTTCTTTGTAGAGGGAATGTCCACAGCTTCACTTTCGGTACACAGTGTTTTGAAAGACAAGCTATGACAAGTCTTAAATTTCTGGAACCCTCCATCTGAGCTTTTAAATTCTTCAATATCCATTCGATGTGCAAATGATTCCGCCTTAGCTTTTAAAACTTTTATCATCTACGGGAACGTTTGTTTGCATGCATCATCATTAGGCATTCCAAAAGTACCTTTTCAAGATGTGGATACTTCACCTTTTGTGCGCAAATCCTACCTCGCACAGCAAATTTTTCTAAACTTTCAATCCTTTTTCCGATCTTTCAGAACAGTGAGCAGAGCACTCTTAGGAATGCCGAACTGTTTGGCAATGTCAGTCTTAGATTGCACACCATTATCTACAGCTTGCAAAATCCTAATTTTATCTGCGATTGGCAAAGCTATCCACTTTCTTGGAGTCATACCCAGTAGCGTAGGAACACCTTGGCACTGGGGCAGATGCTAATGGTGCAGATATCAGACGGGTGCCACTGACAGGACACATCAGTTCTGTGCCAAACTATTTCGACAACCGAGGCTACCTGATGAAATGGCGCCCCTAAAGGATGTTGCATCAGGATGAGAGCAAAGGGTGGGGTGGGGTGAAAATTAATTTTCGCCAAATGCCGTTTTTAGATGGCGATTCAAGCGTGAATACATCCTTAAATCAGGATACATACTGCATAGCAGCATCAATCTATTCATCAGTACCATGTAGAAGGACTGAATAAAAAGGAAATTAAATAAAAAAATTTTTTATTTATTTGTTTTTTTTTTTTAAAACTGTCCGAAATGTCAGAGTCATTCGGATATTCAACTATGTACTGTGACCATGTAAACAGAAATAAGGGAAATTTATGGCAAAGTGTGGATGATTCACTTCCGAAAAACAACAGATGACCACTGGTCGGGGAAAAGGAAAACCATCATTAGCCATTGCAAAGGCCTCTTCAGCAACTTTCCAGTTCCTTCTGTTTTGTGTAATGGCCATCCATTTACTCCCCACGAACTCTTGAATTTCACTATCCATCTACAGCATTGTCTTCCAGGTTTTCTTCTAGCTCCTCTTGATACCATTCTCTTATTTTCTTAGTCTATCTGTCATCATGTCTTCGAGCTGTGTCCTACCCAAGTCCATTTCAGTTCTTTAGTCTTTAGTTTTGATAAGAATGCCTTTTACTTGAGTTCGCTGCCTAATCCATGTGTTTCTCTTCTTATACAATGTCTGATTCCTAATATAACTCGTTCTGTTCTTCACTATGTAGTTTTCAGCTTCTCTTCCATTATTTTGGTGAATGCCGAAGTTCCACTTCCATAAGTCATGGTGGAGCGTACATATTGTTTCATTATTTTATGTTTCAGACAAATTGGGATACTGTGCCTCAGTGACTACATTTCCAGAATGTTACCCATCCGAAAAAGTATTCTTCTCTTGACTTTCAGCCATTTGTCATTATTACAGCTAATGACTTGTCCAAGATAAGTATATAAATCCACCCAGAGCCAATGTTAGCATTTGTGGCACCTGAAAAACCTTGAAATGGCACCTAATTCATATTGTATCTTAACACACATATATGCAATGCAGCGCGGCGCCTATTTTAGACAGTGCTTGTGACACGTGCCTCACTTGCACACCCCTAGCATAAGCCTTGAATCCAACTTTTCAATTTCAGCTCCTTCAATGATTATATCCTTCCTGTGGCATACTTGTTCAGTACTTTTGTTTTAACCATATTCATCTTTAGTCAGAAATTCTTACCAATCTGCATAACTGATTAAGATTTTCCTCTGATTCTTCAGGATCATGGCTTATGATTACAATGTCATCTGAAAATCGTAAATGGTTTAGGTACTCTCCATTCACATTGCCTCTTTTCCGCAACCAGTTCAAGCTTCTTCAAGGGCAGCAGTAAATAACTTTGGAGATATTGTCTCATTGTCAAACTCCTTTCTCAATTTTAAATTTGCTACTGTCTTTGTCTAGTCTAATAAAGGAAGTAGCATTCTCATATATTTTCTTCAAAGTCATAATGTATAGGATGTCTATGATTTGTCTTTCCAGTGACCAAAACATTGCCTTATACTGTATGGAATCATATGCCTTTTCATAATCCACAAATGCCAGGCAGAATGCCATTTATAAAGAGTGGTTTTCCATTAAAGGAAACACACAGAGGTTTTCCACTAAAGGAAAACCACTCTCTCCTAAATCTCTAATAAGGTGCTTACAGTAGAAGGTTGACCACAGCCTATTGTCCAAATGTGGAATACCCCTTGATCTACCCACTGTGCAATGGATACGTAGAAAGTAGTTGACCAGCTCGACTTCTCGATACATGAGACAGGTAGTTGGATAGATTTTATGGGTACCACTAAGTTGAAGATGGTAATCTCTTAATCCGTGCTTAGCAACAGCACTATTGCCTAAATTGCTTGATGGCCACAGGTGCATACCTAGGTGCTAACAATGCATACCTAGTTATCCATTCATTATACAGAAAAATTTCTAGTTATACGGAAACTATTTAAATGTAATTATGAAAGGAAATTCCAAAAATTTTCTATAAAGTTCGTTAAGCAGAGGTTGACTGTACTTATTATTTATTATGATTTTAGCAATTGTTGAAAAAAGGTGCGTAGCCACAAATTTGCCAAGAGTGCCAAAAACCTAGCTACGCCTCTGGCCATACCGATAAATATACACTCTAACTAATGAAATTAACTTCTAGCCGATGTTCATTTCATTACTGCATTGCGAGAAAAGAGCATGGGAAATCACAACAAATGATTTCTCATGGTCAGGCTGCAAGCTCGTCAATTACTTCAATATATTTGAAACATTAAATAAAAATGTTGTAATAAAAAATTAAAATTCAGATTAAGAGGTAGAAATTTATGATCATTATAGAGAAACAAGCACAGATCATGCTGAGAAAAATTCTACCCCATGAGCATTGCATTCCCTCTAGGGTCAAATTGATTGACAAGGCTCTCCCTGTCATATCTCGGCAGAATTGCTAACATTTTCAAATGGAATTCTAACTCGCAACCCTTTCTCAACACTGCCCTGTACATGTTAAGTAAGCCCTCAGATCTCCTACTCGTAATGTATGCCAATATCATATTTTTGTACCCTTAAAAGTTGATATCTCCTCTACAACATCATCTACTTTTGTCCCTGGAAAATATATCCTCACCCTATTTCACCTATCCTTCTTACACAATATATTTCCCATTTCCCTGGTGTTTGATTAAAGTATTTTAAAATGAATAACTTATTTTTAAGATAGTATATGTATTATTACATAATACAACCACTCCCCGACTTACGCAAGGGGACTTTCGACTTGCGTAAATTTCCACGGAACTTAACGCAAGTCGAATTTTATGTAAGGCGGAATACCCTTATTGCTTATGCAGCACTTGCAACTATGCATGCTGAATTTTATTGAAGCCAAAAAGAAATTTTGACAAATGTGTAAATAGAATTATTTATTCAATTTTTTTATATCACGCGCGGTAAAAATTACAAGTGTAATAAAAAGATTATGACAAATGTCAATACAAACACCTTATAATCAAAAATAACATGAGAAGTACAAGATAGATGGCATAATGGCATTAGCAGAGTGTGGAACTACAGCCACTGGCAGTGCTGACCACCAGTGGTAGTGGTATCGGCAACGTTAGTAGTCGTAATGCCTCACTAATTTCAAAAGAGAATATATAATTAAACATCCCTTGCTATACAATTTGATTAGAACTTATAAAATTGATACAAAAAATCATCCTTAGAGAGAAAAATATACTGCCTAAAGCAATGTATTTTAAGTTGCCTAAAGAATTTCACTCAGCTTGCAGGCGTCTGATTGATTCACTTGCTGAATGAAGGAGAAGGGATGGGCATAAATTCAGCAAGTTTTACTTCTCGAGCATTATTGCCAGAATCAACATCTCAAGCTGATAAGTACACTGCTGCGGAGGTTGAGGACTGTGGAGATTTAAAAGGGGTTGGCCACTCAACCTTATGAATGAACATATGAATTGAAGACTGGATGGATGGTTTTTTCTTTTCTTTGTAGATTTCTTTGTAGCAAGCATGCATAATAAATAAATTTGATGAATTTGAAGTGCTGATTAAGGCATCAAAGGCAGATATGGTTGGGATATCAGAGGCATGGAGTCACACAGATATACGCAGTGCAGAATTGGAATTTGTGGAGTACAATGTATACAGAAAGGATAGACAGGGTAGAAAGGAGGAGTTATGCTGTTAGTTAAGAAACATAAAATATAATAAGTGCATCCAGTTGAAATGGGTGGACAGTGCAATGTTGGGCCAGTTTGGTGTGACATAAACACTGGGAAAGGCAAAATGAGAGTAGGAGTATGTTATACGCCTAATGACTCTAACGAGTACGATAACAATTGTGCATGGAAATAGAGTGGGGCAGTAAATAAGAATGTCTTGTAATGGGGGATTTTAACTTTCCAGATATTGACTGGAACTTGTGGATTGGTCACTTGCACACTAGCAAGACTTTTGTGGATTTATTGGAGGATTATTTTCTACAGCAGCATGATCGAGGGATAACCAGAGGGGGTAATACCCTTGATCTCATTATCAGCAGTGATGACACATGCATTAGGAATTTGCGGATAAGGAAACCACTAGGTGACAGTGATCACAGTCTACTGATGTGTGATTTACTTAAAGATGTAACTACCATCAAGGGTAAAGGGAAGGGTTTTTGTTTTCGTAAAGGTCACTACAATCGTCTCAGGCAGTTTTTGAATTCTAAAAGTGGGATCCAACTAACGATGTTAAAAACAGTGAATTCTAAATGGGAGGCCTTCAGGGAATTAATCTTGGAAGCTATTAGGCTTTTCATACCAACTAAGAAATACTGTGGGCCCACTGTTATTTTGTATAAATTATCAGTCAACACAGAAGCCTATGGCAGTTATAAGCTATTCTGAAATCAAGTCACAGAGGAGATTAAACAAGCGAAGGCAGATTATGAGATATCTTTGGCAAAGGATGCTAAGAAAAACAGCAAGCACTTCTTTACTTATATAAACTCTAAAAGGAAGGGAATGAATCAGATTGGTCCACTTGATATTGGTGGTTCGACTGTTGATGATCCTGCTCAGATAGCTAATAAACTGAATGATAGATGCAACTGAATGATAGATGAGGATAAACATAAAAAAGGCACCCGGGGTGGATGGGATCTATCCAGTTATATTAAAGGAGGCAGCAAAGAAAGTAAGCAAACCCCTAGCCATAATTATGAGAGCTTCTTTGGACTCAGGGGAGGTACCCATGGACTGGAGATGTGCAAATGTAACCCCAATTCACAAAGGAGGATCAAAGGCTGACACAAGTAATTATAGACCTGTTAGTTTAACTTCGGTTCCAGGAAAATTAATGGAGGCACTGGTTAAAGAAGCACTGCAGGATCATCTGGACAAGAATTCAGTTATAGCTCAGACACAGCATGGTTTTGTTAAGGGCATGTCTTGTCTGACCAATTTGATTGGATACTATGATGTAGTCACAAAAGAACTGGATGCAGGGAATAACTTTGATATTATATATTTAGATCTTAGAAAGGCTTTTGATACTGTTGCGCATGGAAGACTGCTGCACAAATTGGAGAAGTGTGGCATTGGAGGCAAATTGCTGCTATGGATAAAGGGATGGTTGAGAGGCAGAAGACAGAGAGAGAGAGTGGTAATCAATGGACACTGCTCAACGTGGACTAATGTTATTAGTGGAGTTCCTCAGGGTTCAGTGTTGGGTCCATTGTTGTTTTCTGTATTTACAAATGATATTGATGATGGTGTATCAGGCTTAATGTCCAAGTTTGCAGACGATACCAAGGTTGGCAGGGTTGTTAAGGACACTACTGATACTATGCTGCTGCAACAGGATCTGGAAAGGTTGAGCAGATGGGCTGAGAGGTGGCAAATGAAGTTTAACATTGACAAATGTAAAGCACTACATATGGGAAACAGTAACCCCAGATCAACGTATCAACTCTGTGGTACTACGCTGAAAGTGGTAGAGAATGAAAAGGACCTGGGGGTAATATTTATCAGGCAGATATGAAGTTCTCTGAGCAGTGCAGACGAGCTGCAAAAGTAGCTCATGGTGTCTTGTCAATGATATACAGGAATTTTTCTAGCAGGGACAGGGATGTGATTATTCCCTTGTATAAGGCATTGGTCAGGCCACACCTTGAGTACTGTATACAGGTCTGGAGGCCTCATTTCAAGAAGGATGTAGAGCTGCTGGAACGAGTACAGAGAAGGGCAACAAGATTAGTGAATGGAACAAAGGGTTGCTCTTACGAAGAAAGGCTTAAGTTTTGCAAATTACAGAGCCTGGAGACTAGGCATCGGCGAGGTGATCTGATAGAGGTGTATAAAGCTTTGAATGGCTTGAGCATGCTCAATGCCGATGGGATTCTTCCTCTTGTTCAGAATAATCACCTGAGAGGGCATAAATTCAAATTGAGGAAGGACGGATGTCGGATAGATGTGCGGAAATTTGCCTTTAGCCAGAGGGCAGTTGGTTTGTGGAATAGACTCCCATCGCTTGTTGTTGAAGTTGATAGCCTAAACAAATTTAAGGCTCAGCTGGACAGGTATTTCGAACGAACGGAGGGGTGAAATGGGAGTAGTGGTTGTTTTTTTTTTTTGTTTTTTTTTTGGCTGATGCTGAATAAGCTTGCTTTCTTGCATCATATGCCTCTACTAATGCTAATGCTAAAAATATTACAAACTCAAATATTTTGCATCTACATTCACACATGAGGAGTTATTAGGGGAGGACAATGCCAAAACTTTATCAAATTGTAACAGGGTGCTTAATGATTTTGTAATAACTAAGAGCAAAGTGGAGGAGAAATTGTTGAAGTTAAACATAAGAAAGGCCCCTAGAGTGGATGGGATCTATCCAGTTATATCAAGGGAAGCAGCAAAGGAACTAAGCAAACTCTTAGCCATAATTATGAGAGCATCCTTGGACTCAGGGGAAGTCTGCACAGACTGGAGATGTGCAAATGTATCCCCAAGTTACAAAGGGGAATCTAAGGGTAACGAGAGTAATTACAGACCAGTTAGATTAACTTCTGTTCCCACGGAAAATAATGCAGTTACTGGCTAAAGATGCATTGCAGGATCACTTAGACAGGATTGCAGTAATAATTCAGACAGTGCATGGGTTTGTTAAGGGAAAGTCTTGTCTGACCAATTTGATTGGATAGTATGACATGGTCACAAAGAAGCTGGATGCAAAAAATAATTCTGATTTTATATATTTGGATTTCAGGAAAGTTTTGATACTGTTGCACATGGAAGACTACTGTACAAATTGGAGAGAATGGTAAAAAAAAAAAAAAAAAAAAAGGTAAAGTGCAGCCATTATCAACCCACTGCAGGATGGAAGCCTACTCAATAATTCATGCTGGGGGAAATGGACCATGATCTGCTACGCTGGTCCAGTGCGGGTTGGCAGATCGACCGTATTCAGCAGTCAGAGGGCTTGAACCCGGTCTACTCAAAGAGCGTGTGCTACTGCACTCCCGCTCCTGACCACTTGGCTATGGAGGCCGTGAGAATGGTATTAAGGGTAAATTTCTACAATGGATAAAAGGATGGTTGAGTGGGAGAAGCCAAAGAGTGGTAATCAATGGACGCTGCTCTTCGTGGACTGATGTTATTAGTGGAGTCCCACAGGGTTCGGTGTTCAGCCCACCACTGTTTTATATATTTATCAATGATATTGATGCAAGTATATCAGGCTTAGTGTCGAAGTTTGCAGATAGCACAAAGATTGGCAGGGTTGTCAATGACAGTAATGGCAGTGTACTACTGCAACAGGATCTAGAAAATTTGGCCAGATGGGCTGAGAAGTGGCAACTGAAGTTTAACATTGTGAAATGCAAAGTATTGCATATGGGTAGCAGTAACCCAAGAGAAGCATACCAACTGTGTGGTACTACACTCAGATCACTGTAGAAGGAAAAAGACCTGAGGGTAACTGCACAGTCAGATATGAAGTCTCTTAGCGGTGGTAGATGACTTTCATCAACCGGTGAAATACCACCACTTTGATTATTGGAGGCTTGAAGTGGTGAAACCCATGTTTAGTCTCTAGAGCAAAGTTTCCAGCATCCCCCTCCCCCCATACTTCTCCTTCAACCCATGCTTTTTTAACCCAAGCACGGTGCTAAGTACTATAGGTTCTAATACCTCTCGCGTTTGGGGTTCACATAAAAAAAAAAAAAAAAGTGCAGACAGGATGGCAAGACAGCTCATTGGGTTTTGTCAATGATATACAGGAATTTTGCCAGTAGGGTTAAGAAGATGATTATCCCATTTTATAAACCAATTATGCCACAACTTGAGTATTGCATATATTTCTGGAAGCCTCATTTAAGAAGGATGTATTAGTAATAGTAGTAGCGGTATGTGATGCAAGAAAGCAAGCATATGGGCTTATGTAGAATCAGCCAAAAAAAAAATAAAAAATAAATAAATAACAATTTCACACAACCATTCCCTCTAAAGGTTTGTCCAGTTTCTCCTTGAAATTATTTAAGCTATCAACTTCCACAACGACAGATGGAAGTTTGTTCAAGCAATTAACCACCCACTTGGCTAAAGGCAAAATTTCTGCATATCTATTCTACAACTGTCTTTCCTCAAATTGAATTTATGTCCCCTTAGGTTCGTAATCTGAACAATTGGCAGAATCGCATCAGAATTCAGCGTGCTCAACCCGTTCAAGGCTTTTACATCTCAATTAGATCACCTCGCAGGTGCCTAGTCTCCAGCCACTGCAATTTGCAGGACTTATGCCTCTCTTGGTAAGAGGATCCCTTCATTCCCCTCACCAATCTTGTTGCCCTTCTCTATACATGTTCAAGAAAATCTACATCCTTCCTAAAATGAGGCCTTCAGACCTGTATGCAGTACTCAAGATGTGGCCTGACCATTGCCTTATACAAAGGGATAATTACCCTCTTTTCCCTGCTAGCAAAATTCCTGTATATCATTGACAATACCCCATGATCTGCTCTGACAGCCTGTCTGCATTGCTCAGAAAATTTCATATCTGACTGCACAATTACTCCCAGGTCTTTTTCATTTTCTACCGCCCTAAGTGTAGTACCACACAGTTGGTACGTTCCTCTGGGGTTATTTCTACCCATATGCAGTACTTTACATTTGTCAATGTAAAACTTCATTTGCCACTTCTCAGCCCATCTACCCAAATTGCATTCATTGGAATGGGTGCAGAGAAGTGCAACAAGACTGGTGAGGGGAAGAAAAATGCTCCTTCCACAAAAGGTTTCACTTTTGCAAATTGCAGAATTTGGAGATCAGATGCTGGAATCTGGAGATTTCAGCATTTAATCTTTTGAGATCTTTTTGAGGTGTTTAAGGAATTTAATGGACTGAGTAAGATAATTTTGACATCTAATGGAGCTGATGGAATCCTTCCTCTTGCTCAGACTACCCACTAGGGAACATAAATTCAAACTGAGGAAGGATGGTTGAGTTGGATGTGAGTAAATATGCCTTCAGCCTGAGGGTGGTTGATTGTCAGAACAAACTCCTATCCGGTGTTGTAGAGGTGGGTAGTTTGAATAAATTCAATGAAGAGCTACCCAAACTGTTAGAGGGGATGGACAGGCCAAATGGGAATTATTGGCTTTTTTTTTTTCTTTTTTTTTTTTTTTGGACAATGCTATATAAGCTTTTTCTTGCATCATTTTCCACTCCTACTAATAATAATAGCCACTAAAACTCACTGTTTACTCAAGAAGTTCACACTTTTTTTCCCAAGATAAAAACCAAGGAAGGTCCAGGCATCAAAGGAGAATTTATTACTCATCTTCATTAGTGTAAATCACATATGGTAACTATTTTACTTACTAAATATCTCTTTCTTTCAAAAAAGAGGGGAATATAGATTCCCACATTCCTACAAAACTGTTACCTTACTAGTTGCTTTGGGCAAAGCTCTAGAATACTTAATCTCTTTAGAGTCACTGCCTTAAAATCTACTATAAACTCATGATCTAGCCAAGGAGTATGTCTTTGTGTGTGCTACAGTGTCAAGAAATTAGCTCAGCATTCTGATGCTGAGAGTGTCTATGAGAGCTTGAGGTGTAGGGTAAATGCCCTCGAAGAAATTAATATCAGGTGCACATCAAGCTCTCAGCTGCCGGGCTCAATGGCAGAGCTCACTCCTGTGCATCAGGCAACACAGATGCAATCTCCAAGGCAGAATGCGCTGGTCCCAAAGGAACTAGTTATTGTTGGCGACTCTATTGTCAGAGAGACGGGGAATATACTATGCAAGAAGAATAGGTGGAACATGGACCAGGATATGTCTACCAGGGGCAAAAGTTGTTGACATTGTAGAGCAGATATCATCTTTTAAGGGCACAAAACGTGATATTGTTGCACACGTTGGAACTAATGACATTAAGAGTAAGAGATCTGCAGATTTACTCAACAAGTGCAGGTTGTTGAGTAAATCTGTTCAATGTTGAAAAAAGGTCAAAAGTTAGGGTTGAATGTGAAAGTGTCCGCAATTCTCCTGAGACATGATAGGAGGGAGTATATGATAAGAGCTTTGCCAATCAATTCGGCACGGGAGAAACTGTGCAAAGCTCAAGGGGTAGAAATTTTTCAGCCTGGTCTGTGCTTGTTGGCAGGAGAGACTACTTCTACAGATGGGTACACTTAAATAGAAAGGATGCAAAAATATTTGCTGATGCTATCGAGGCAGTGTTAGGTGGGTCAGAAATCTGCTAGCTTGGGGGGGTGGATGCACAGACTAAAAGGTTAACAGTGCAGCAGGCAGAGGCAAACGTGATTCCTGCACTGCTTCTATTAGAATGAACAGCAGCATGGAAAGCAAGGCAATGGAGATTTCCAGGACTGTTGGGAGTCATAGTGGAACAAATAAATACATGGTCTGTGTTAGGGTAACTAAGAATAGAAACAGGTGCATGTATACTTGCATGTACACCAATGCTAGGAGTATAGTTAATAAATTTGATGATAGTCAAGACACCAAAGGCAGATATTGTTGGGATATCAGAGAGGTGGTATCACACAAATATAAGCAGTGCAGAAATGGAATTTGGAAAGTACAATGTGTACAGAAAGGATAAACAAGACAGGAAAAAAGAAGGGGTTATGCTGTTAGTTAAGAAACACATAAAATCTAAGGAAGTGCATCCAGTTGATATAGTTGAACAATGCAATGTTCAGTTCAGTTGTTTGGTGTGACATAAACACTGGGAAAGGAAAAATGAGAGTAGGTGTGTGTTATAGGCCTAATGAATCTGATGAGTATAATGAGCAAATAGAGTGGGCCAGTAAATCAGAATGTCTTATAATGGGGGATTTTAACTTTCCAGATATTGACTGGAACTTGTGGGTTGGTCACTCGTACACTGGCAAGACTTTTTTGTATTTATTGGATGGCTGTTTTCTACAGCAGCATGTTACAGAGGCAACCAGAGGGAGTAATATTCCTGATCTGATTATCAGCAGTGATAGTCATGCATTATGAATTTGCAGATAAAGGAACCACTGGGTAACAGTGATCACCATGTACTGATATGGGAATTACTTAAAGATGTAACTACCATCAAGATTAAAGGGAAGGGATTTTGCTTTCGTAAAGGTGACTACAGAGGTCTCAGACAGTTTTTAATTCTGTACAGTGGGATCAACTGATGATGTTACCAACGTTGCATCTAAATGGGACTTAATCTTGGAGGCTACTTAATCTTGGAGGCTTTTCATTCCAACAAAGAAATGGTGTTCAAGGTTTAGGCCTAAATGGATGCCAGATGAATTAATGAGGCTCGTGGCAGAGAAGGAAAATGTATGGGATGCATATAAATTATCAGGTGACACATAAGCCTATGGCAGATATAAGCTTGTCTGTAACGAAGTCACAAAATGGAGGATAGGCAGGCAAAGGCAGATTACAAGAAATCTTTTTCAAAGGATGCAAAGAAAAACAGCAAAGAGTTCTTTACTTATGTAAACTCTAGAAGGAATGGGATGAATCAGATTGGACCACTTAACATAGATGGGTTGACTATTGATGATCATGCTGAGGTAGCTGATAAACTGAATGAGTATTTTGCATCTACATTCACACATGGGGAGGTTATTCAATGAGCGGAATACCAGAAGTTATCAAACTCTAACAGGGAGCTAAGTGATTTCTAATAACTGAGAGCAAAGTGGAGGAGAAATTGTTGAAGTTAAACATAAAGAAGGCACCTGGGGGTGGATGGGATCTATCCAGTTACATTAAAGGAGACAGCCAAGGAAGGAAGCAAACTGTTAGCCATAGTTATGAGAGCTTCCTTGGACTCAGGGGAGGTCCCCATGGACTGCAGGTGTGCAAATGTATTACCAATTCACAAAGGTGGTTCAAAAGGTGACACAAGTAACTATAGACCTGTTAGTTTAACTTGTGTTTCAGGGAAAATAATGGAGTCACTGGTTAAAGGAGCATTGCAGGATCATCTAGACAAGACTGCAGTAATAGTTAAGACAAAGCTTGGGTTTGTGAAAGGGAGGTCTTGTCTGACCAATTTGATTGGATACTATGACATGGTCACAAAGGAACTGAATGTCAAAAATAATTTTGATATCATATACTTGTATTTCAGGAAAGCTTTTGATACTGCTGCACACAGAAGACTTCTGTACAAATTGGAGAAGTATGGCATTAAGGGTAAGTTGCTACAATGGATAAAGGGATGGCTGAGTGGGAGACAACAGAGAGTGGTAATCAATGGACACTGCTCTTCATGGACAAATGTTATTAGTGGAGTTTCCTAGGGTTCGGTGCTGGATGTTGTTTTGTGTATTCATCAATGACATTGATGAAGATATATCAGGATTAATGTCCAAGTTTGCAGATGATACAAAGGGTGGCAGGGTTGTTAATGACAGTAAAGACAGTATGCTACTCCAACTGGATCTAGATAAGTTAGGCAAATAGGCTGAGAAGTGGCAACTGAAGTTTAACATTGACAAATGCAAAGTACTGCATATGGGTAGCAATAACCGAAGAGAAACATACCAACTATGTGGTACTTCACTCAGGGAAGTGGAAAGTGAAAAAGACCTGGGGGGGGGTAATTGTGCAGTCAAATATGAAGTTTGATGAGCAGTGCAGGTGGGCTGCCAGGGCAGGTCATGGAGTATTGTCAATGATATATAGGAATTTTACCAACAGGGACAGGGAGGTGATTATCCTGTTGTATAAGGCAATGGTCAGGCCACACCTAGAGTACTGTGTACAGGTCTGGAGGCCTCATTTTAAGAAGGATGTAGAGTTCCTAGAACGAGTACAAAGAAGGGCAACAAGATTGGTGAGGGAAACAAAGAGGTGTTTTCTTACCAAGAAAGGCTTAAGTTTTGCAAATTGTAGCGCCTGGAGAGCAGTCACCTGCGAGGTGATCTGATTGAGGTGTATAAGGCCTTGAATGGGGCAAGGTGAATACTGATGGGATTCTTCCTCTTGCTCAGATTAAGAACCTGAGGGGGCATATATTCAAATTGAGGAAAGACAGTTGTAGAATGTGGATGTGTGTAAGTGTGCCTTTAGCCAGCAGGTGGTTGATTGGTGGAATAGTAGTAGTAGTAGTAGTAGCAGTGGCATGTGATGCAAGAAAGCAAGGGTATGAGCTTATGCAGCATCAGCCAAAAAAAAAAAAAAAAATCACACCATTCCCTCCAAATGCCTGTCCAGTTCCTCCTTAAATTTATTCAGCCTATCAACTTCCACAACGACAGATGGAAGTTTGTTCCAGCAATTAACCACCCGCTGGCTAAAGGCAAATTTCCGCACAAGACTTCCATCTTTTGTTGTGGAAGTTGATAGCCTAAATAAATTTAGGGCTGAGCTGGACAGGCATTTGGAACAAATGGAGGGGTGAAATGGGAGGTTTTTTTTTTTTGGCTGATGCTGCATAAGCTTGCTTTGTTGCATTGTGTGCCTCTACTAATGCTAACTCTACAATTCTGTTTATCATGTCCTGCTTTGAACACAGAAGGTGCCCTTATAGCATTTCTTAATTTCCTTCAGAGTACTAGTCATAAATACTTTTGTTGTTTGTGTTGAATTTGAGGATGTTTTCAACTTAATTTGGTGGGAAAGTACTGTACTGTCATATATGTTAGGAAATCCAACTGTTCTTCACACTTGTTCCCTACCATCTGGCATTATTTTACTGATAGATCTTTGACAATTTTTTTCAGGTTTCAGACTGTTGCTCAAGTGGTTCAGCATCGGTGTCCTCAAGTTCAATTCTCAGATCTTTAATCTTAGCTCGAAAATAATTCCACTTTTGTTATGTAAGAACTTCATTACAGATCCATTACCAACAAATTCAAGCTTCAATCTCAAGGAAGAATAATAAATCAATGTTTTTTTAGGAAAGATTGAAAAGATTGAAAATTTTCCAATTCTCTGTGCGTGCACTATAAATAATTGGGTTTGCTATTGATAACAGGCCTACTTTTACTCCACCCATTGCAATGTTATCTCAAAAACTAAAAGCATTTTCGTCTATTCTCATTAGATTTCCAGACACAATGCAGGATTAAATAGTAAAGTCTCCATATTATGTATAATTCTGTGTTTTTAGCAATTGCTACCTATGCAGCAGCCACCTGGTATTGTAGTACTGAAAATTAAACTGAGATTTGCATATGATGTAGTGCTGACATCTAATACAGAAAGATACTATAGATTTTGATGGGAAGAACACAGAAAGAGAATAAAGTTATGATAGTGGGAAATAATGAAAGAAAAGGATATTAAAGTAAATAAACAGAACTACATATCTTGGAATTCTACTAACAAGTGACTGAGAAGTAGTCAAGTTTTTACAACTACAACTGAAGTTAAGATTGCATTTGAGAAGAGGAAGAAGATATTTGTATGGAGAATAGATATTGAGTTAAGTAAAAGGAAATGGATAGACAGGGTTAAAGATGAAGCAATATTTAGAAGAAGTGGGAAAAGTAGAAGTATAATAAAGAATAAAAGGCGAAGGTAAAGAAAGCCTGCACGAGAAGCATTCAAAAGTTTGATGAAATTTACCGGAAAAGTACTTTGCCGTAATGGCATTTGTATTGTTGCTCGCTTGGTAAACAGACAGTGGGTGTTATCCACAGGAGTAGAAATTGAATCCCATGTGAGATTGAAACTCTCCCAAAGTGGAGGGGGTAACCTGACTTTTTTCTTTAGAATCATAGGTGGACTAGTGGATAAATTGTTTATTAAGAAAAAAAAAGGCAAAGGAAGCCCACAGTTTTTAAATTCTGTACAGCGGGATCAAATGATGATGTTACCAACGTTGAATTCTAAATGGGAAGCCTTCAGGGACTTAATCTTGGAGGCTACTAGGCTTTTCATTCCAACAAAGAAATAGTGTTCAAGGTTTAGGCCTAAATGGATGCCGAATAAAATACTTTATTTTCCTTATAGCCTGGGGAAGATCTTGTTAAGGAATCTATATATATAAAATGCTTAGTTATGTTGCCCAAATTTTCCAACTGCTAATTGTTGCCAGTTCATGCGATTCACCTTGCATGACCACCATACCGGGCATTCTTTATTAATTTTTGTACTAACATTTTTCGACTGAAGAAAGGCAACCTATGCCTAAAGCTATCGATGTATGTTTATTTTAACTGTTAATTTTATGTCTTCAATTTTAATAAACCATTCTAAGTTTAAAGAATTAAAAATGGCTGAACAGTGTGTAAGAACTTTGAGAAAAAATGTAGAAGAAATGTTAATGAAACATTAGAGAAGAGACCTAATAGACTAAGAGACTGAAACGAGACTCTACGACTACGAAGACGGACAGAAAACATTGAAGAAAGAGAAGCAAGATTGGAAATGAAAAGACGGGCGAAATGCCGTAGGATTAATCAAATAGAAGTACCGGATGTAAATAATAAACAAGCTGTAATTAATGTGGAAGAGCATGACATAGGAAATATGTGTTACAACTGTGAGTATTGCAATGCAAGATATTGGGGACATGAGTTAAACACATTGAATAAATACACTAAATGCTGTCATGATGGAAAGGTTTCACTTGACCCACTGTCTGAGACACCTATTCTATTATGAGAGCTGCTTACAGGAGATATGAAGCAAATAACTACAAAGAACATATGCGAGAGTACAACTCAGCAATGTCATTCACATCACTGGGCACAGAGATTAAATCACTGCCTGGAAATGGTCCATACTGTTTTAGAATACACGGCCAGATTTACCATTTGGTCTCACTGACTGCTATATCCAAATGAGGCAAATAAGCCAGGATATGGACAACTTTATATTTTCGATTCTGCTGAAGCAACAACAAAACGGCTTGAAAAACAATCAAACTAAGGGTGTATGGCTGAAGTACTGCAATAATTGGATGAGATGCTGCGACAAGTTAACCCATTTGCTGAGTTATATACACAAATGCATCAAATAACCCAGGCCAATCCAACAATGAATGTGCGCATGGCATTTATAGAAGACTCAGACTTAGATAAGAGACGATATAATGCATCTACATCTAAAATGGAGGTTGCTGCAATATTTGTTGAAGAAGACGGGGAAACCACCTGCAAATAGAGACATATGCATATATCCCACAGGTGACTGCTGTAGAATTATATCACCACTAAACAAGAATGGTAAAGACTGAAGGATCTAAATTAAACTATTTATGCCATAGTCAGAAAGATGGCATATGTTACACCGGGTACAACTAGTGTAATTGAATAATTGAGGCTACTAGGTATTGTGGGCTGAAGCAAAGGCCTAGGAACAGGGAAAAATGTATTTCTAGTAGTAGTAGTAGTAGAGGCATATGATGCAAGAAAGCAAGCTTATATAGCATCAGCCAAAAAAAAAAAATGTCATTGAGTGGTAGAGAATATATGGTTGGTTGGTTGTTTTAGGATTTTATGGCGCATTAGCATCTAAGGCTATAATGCACCAAGTCAAAGGTAGAGAATATACGAGTGTTACTAATATAATACAAGGTAAGGCAACGAAATGGGCAAATTTTAAAAATTCAATAATTAAATAAAGAAAGCAGTCATACAGCATCCAGTAATACCCTGGAGGTATGAGACATCACACCATCTTGTTGAAACCAACTAGTCTCATTAACTTGAGGCTAATGATGTTTTTGTGAAACTTGAGGCTTTTGTGAATAAACAGAATTTTCTGTTTATTCACAGACCCATTTAGAAGAAAGTGAGTTTCATCACACAACCACAGATTGTGAATAGTTTTCACCATGACTGATATGAGTTAGCATTTCTTGACAAAACTTTTTATTGATAAAGAGATTGTGAGGTCTTAATTCTTAAAGTAACTGTACCTTATAAGGAAAGAAATTTAAATCTTGGTGCTATATTCGTCATATGCTCCTAATGATTAAGTCCAACGACAGTGGCAGAATGCTTTGGAACCTAGTAGCTAGTTCGTCAGTCAAAAAAGTTGCGATCATGCTAACACGGTCACAAACTTTTAGGCCTGAGTTGTTACCCTTCCATTATCATCTTCAAAAAAATATAGGCTAATAATGCTGTGAGATGAAATCGCACACCACACTGTTACCTGGTCGCTGTGCAATGGTTGCTAGTGGAATTAGCAAGAGTTTTCTTCTGACTAATAACAAAAGTTCTGTTTATTCACAAAACCATTTAGAGGAAAGTGAGTTTCATCACTTTGGATGTGAAAAAATTGCAGCTGCAATGTTTTCTGGTGTACAGGCACTTCTTAATCCACAGAGGCTTCTTTTTGAGAGCAGAACCAGTTTCTTCAAAATTATGTACCAATGTTTTAACGACATGAGCAAATTTTATAGGTACTCAACACTTATGTTTAAAATGAACACAAATAAATGTCAAGCAGCCTCAAAACTGTCACTGATTTTGTAAAATGCCTTGATGGTGAAAGTGCATTGTGCATCAATCCCCTTTCCATGGTTACTAAATAACATGATATAGGCAAGAGTGTGTCGGGTGATGCAATCTTCCCCTCACAATGGTAATCAGAAAACCACAGTTTTTAAAATCACCCATTCCTCCCCCAGCCTGTATAAAAACATTTGAAGCCTCCTATTGATTTAAATAATACTTATCAACAGTATTTTAAAAAATATATTCAAAAATCTGTTTTGCCACATATCCTTTTGTTATATCTATGAGAAAAAATTATCCTGATTTATGAATTTCTCAAAATTACTTTTGAAAAACATATGGCATTTGTAAATTGGAAGATTACTCATATGATACAAGGTTTAACAACTAGATTTACTGGCACCTTTAATGTTCTCCATAAATTATAAATCCATCACTTCGTGGCCTTCTTTATATGACACTGGTAAAGTGGGCTGCAAAGTTGAAAGAAATGTTTTAGTGGAAATTAAGGATGCAAACATAAAAAGAATGTTATTATATTTAATAAAAACACATATTTATTAGTATACAATTACTTAAAAATTCCTCCGTTCTTCAAGCCACATCTTGCATACACTGCTACAGCTGACACACAAATGTTAGTTGTTTCCTTGAATACAATATAAATACATTTTAGATGAATAACATTTGTAAAAATAATAATTATTCTGTCTTAAAAGGGATAATATTTAATTGCTGTAATGAAGATAAATGCCAAATAGGAATATCGTACAAGCAGTGCAAGTGCATTATATTTGTATGGAGTTATAATGTACAGAAAAGCAACATATGTCTCATATTGTGAAGCAAATCAAGAGTTACCTTACTCTTGTACTTCAATTAAATAACACTTCCCTTCCAATTATTTGTTTTTGGTGCTACTATCCAGGTGAAATGTCAAGTTTTACTGTCTCTTCATCTACAGGCAACTAGGCAACTTCATTGCAAGAGATGATAACACTGTTATGATAAGTTTTTCACATGAAAGATGTGAAAAAAAAAGTAGTTAAATTCATTTAAGTCAAAGATGAAAAATATTCAGGACATATAAGGTATACACCAAGCCCCCCCCCAAAAAAAAAAGTATTCAGACACCTTTTTTTCCAATGGATATTCCCACATAAACAATATTCAAACTGGAAGGCAGTGACCCACAGTCAACTGTTCTTGTCATGGCATGTATAGCCAGCCAAGCTGACTGATTTTCAGAGGGGATGTTGCTGCATTTTGTTACATCACTGGCTTGTTTATTCATGCAATTTCTTACAGCTTACACTGTCCACAGTCAACTGTTGGCAATGTTATCATGAAATAGAAGTGTGATAATGATGATGATAGTACCACTACCAAACAGACTACCTCCTTGTGACCAAGTACCCTTGGTCACAAGGAGGTAGTCTTCCTGTGCACTAGAAGTGTAGTATGAAAATTTTATCAGACATTCAAATTTTATTCAGAAATTTTATCAGAAAATTTTATCATGCAAAACAACCATCTAGAGTTTGTTTGTTAGTTTGTTATTTGGCTTTTAGGAGCATTAGCAACTAAGGCCATATTGCTCCAGGGATATGCGGTGGTCATTCCCTGATCTTTCCACATCCTCCATATTTGTTGAGCACAGGCTCGAACCCCGGTCTAATCAAGAAGCGTGTGCTACGCACTGCTGCTCCTGCCCACCTGGCTACAGAGGCACCCCACCTAGAGTGTCTCGGAAGCTCCAAATACACTACATATGGAGCTCCCCAGAGCCTTGATTTTCATGATGCATAAGCTAAACATCACCAACCAAAGGAATAGCCAACCTGTTTTGGTGATGCTTTAAATTTTAGCAATTCATGCTCTTCATCTATGCTAACTTTGATTTTTACAATAAAAATTCCAAAAACCTTTGTTAATTATCATGCAAACAGGAAAAATATGGGAATCAAATTATGCCTGATTATATGCACATTTCTGGGTGGCATCTCACACCACCAATTATTGACCCAGTGATGTAAATGCATCAGTTTGATGGTATTTACCATCAAACCGATACATTTACATCACTGAGTCCTGTATGAACAAAAAACTTGGTTTAATAGATGCATTCTATTATTAACTGATGGTAAATACCATTAATTTAAAAAGTTGAATTAATAAACAAATTTAACTCACAGTTAATGATGAAACTGATCTTGCTTTCGTTTATCAATACCATATAAAATAACTGCACAAAAAAACCAAAACATTGTATGACGCATTTTTGTTCTCTATTAGGACTACTGAAGAAAATTCTTGAAATGCTGTATTTAAGTCATTTTTCCAGTTCCTCCTATTGTGAAGGAGGAACAAAATCAAATTCATCTGCCCTGTGCCTTTTATCATAGAGAGGGCATGGGAGCCAAGATTTTCCTCCTCATAACCTTCTACCAGCTTATTGAGAGAAAGAACCTGCTCTTTCTCGCACTTTGCCCACGTAACATGATAACCCCAATGTTCAAATCTAGAGAATGCAACTAGCATGAGGTTTTTCAACAGCAGACACAATATGACTGAAATATGATTTCAGGAAGGCTTTTGATATTGTTCCACATAAAAGACTGCTGTACAAACTAGAGCAATATGGCATTAAGGGCAAGTTACTGCTATAGATAAAGGGATGGTTAAGTGGAAGAAAATAGAGTGTGGTTATCAATGGGCACTGCCTTTTGTGGACTAATGTTATTAGTATAACTCCCCAGGGTCCCCACAGTGCTAGGTTCATTGTTGTTTTCGATATTTATCAATGATATTGTTGAAGGTATATCAAGCTTAAATGTCTAAGTTTGCAAATGATACAAAGGTTGGCAGGGTGGTTAACAACAGTCATCAGGGTGAGCTACTGCAACAAGATCTAGGAAAATTGGGTCGATGGGCTGAGAAATGGCAGATGAAGTTTAACATTGACAATGTAATTTGTCAATGTTAAACTTCGACACATGGGTAGCAGTAAACCCAGAGTAACTTATCAACTGTGCAGTCAGATGAAATTCTCTTAGCAGTGCAGACCTGCTGCCAAGACAGCTCATGGGGTTTTGTCTTGTCAATGATATATAGAAACTTTGCTAGCATGAATACGAAGGAGATTATCCCTTCGTATAAGGCCATGGTTAGGCCACAGTACTGTATAGAGAGAGGTCTGGAGGCCTCACTTTAGGAAGAATGTAGATCAGTGGGAACAGATGCAGATAAGGGGAACCAGATTAGTGAAGGGAACAAAAGGGTGTTCTTACCTAGAAAGGCTTCAGTTCTGCAAATTGCAGCATCTCAAGACCAGGCACTTGCAGCGAGATCTGATCGAGGTGTTTAAAGCCTTGATTGGATTGAGTAAGTTGAATGTTTAGCATTAGCATTAGTAGAGGCATTTGATGCAAGAAAGCAAGCTTATGCAGCATCAGCCAAAAAAAAAAAATAAATAAATAAATAAAAAATAACCACTTCCACTTCACCCCTCTGTTCGTTCGAAATACCTGTCCAGCTGAGCCTTAAACTTATTTAGGCTATCAACTTCCATGACAAGGGATGGAAGTCTGTTCCACCAACCAACCAACCACCCACTGGCTAAAGGCAAATTTCCTCATGTCTATCCTACATCTGTCTTTCCTCAATTTGAATTTATGCCCTCTCAGGTAATTATTCTGAGCAAGAGGAAGAATCCCATCAGCATTGAGCATGCTCAAACCATTCAAGGCTTTATACACCTCTATCAGATCACCTCGCTGGTGCCTGGTATTCTTCCACTTGCCGAGACTACACACATGAGGGGGGCATAAATTCAAGATGAGGAAGGATGGTTGTAGGATAGATGTGTGGAAGTTTGCCTTATTATTATTAGCCATATGATGCAAGGAAGCCTGAAGCTTTTGCTGCACCAGCCAAAAAAAAAAAAAAATTTCTAAGTTACCCTGAGAGAGAGAGAGAGAGAGAGAGAGAGAGAGAGAGCAAGCAAAAGTAAGAAGCAGAAGGGAATCACCAGGGAAAGAAAAGAATGATGATATCCAGCTAAGGACCCTGGGTGTGCCAAGCCCATACTCACCAGATGTGAGCCCCTGGGGTTGGAGGGCGGTTGATTGCTGGAACAGGCTTCCATCTGTTGTTCTGGAAGTGGATAGGTTGAATAAATTCAAGGGAGAACTAGACAAATTCTTGGATAGTACGGATTGGTGAACTGGATTTTTTTTTTTTTAAGTGACACTTTATGTGCACCCCAGGCAGTTTTCATGTGGAAGTAACTTGCATCTGTGGATTGACAAAAATCATCATGAAATGATTCATCATTCCCTATCAATCTGTACCTGGCATGAGCGATGTGGCGCCATACTTAGTAGCAACCATGACCCCTACAGAGTGGCCACGGTGTAATTCACATGCATGTCACATTTACGTTTTAAATTCTATATCTCAGCTTCTAGTAGTCCAATTTTAAAAATTTAAAAACCAACATCATTCTCTACTGCATTTCATTAAAAATTTCAATGGAAAAAAATTTATAATTCAACATGCCGAAGACTAATAGTGAGCATTGTAAGGCATAGTTAAGTTACACTTAACTTCCACTATGTGTGCTAAGCACACATACACAATTTTTTTTTTTTTTGGCTGATGTAAGCTTGCTATTTTGCATCATTTGCCATTACTACATGACATGGCTGTCAATACACCACCTCTTACAAACCTAATAGGCACAAGACACTACTGTACAATAATTCTCTATTATAATTCTTATACTCATCTCTTAAAAAATAATAATTTTAAACTCTTTTTAATGAATAAATTTAAACTCCTGGTTCCATTTAATGCAGATGAAGCCTTCTTAATTTCCTATATGGGTTATTGTACTCTACATATATAGAAGATTCTTTGAAGTTAGTTATCCCTCTGAGTGCCATCTTTCAAGTCATCTTTCCTTACTCTTAGTCTATACTGTAACTAAAGCTTTTGCCGCCCGGGGCGGTCCCTGATTTTACTACCCCTCTCAATACACACCAAAAATACTACAAACGGTCAAAACGACGTATAGGGAAATAAATTAAAACACTATGTTTATTTTTGAAGTAAAACTTTAATTCCAACATTCTAAAATGTTATTTTTCTTGCTTTTCTGTTAGCAAAATCGTCAATGACATTGTCGAAGTCTATTTCATCACTCAGTTGCTGTTCTGTAGACAGTATGGCAAGATTTCTTAAATGCAAGGTACTCATATAGATCTTAGGTAATTCTTAATAAATTTTAATTTAGAAAAACTCCTCTCACAACTAGCAACACTTACAGAAATTGTGAGGAAAATTCGCAGTAGTATTACAATATTTGTTGGAACTGAGCTCTCAAGACTGTATTTTAGAATAAACTGCAAAAGTTCAAGGGGACCATCCTTCCACATCTCTGTTTCGTTTTGCGTAGCAGCAACAGAAAAAAAACTCTGAAGTCGTTTTCTCTCGACGAGGAACTCTTCCTTATTAATGTCATCGTGATCATGATTTAGTTGACATTCATATTTGTCATTCAAAAGATTCGATGGAGTAAGGAAGGCATATTTTTCAGCAAGAAATGTGAAGCTGTTGAAATCTCATGGTGATTTCTTGGATCACTCTGTCTAATGAAAAAAACATTTCTCTCCTCAACTCAGTTCTCTCCTCAAGTGCTGCTCCCAAAAAAGTGCCACCCAGGACAGACCGCCCCCCTCATCCCCCTAGCTATACCACTGCTCTTAGTCTTTCACTTCTGTAAATAAGTCCAAAGGCATCCTGCTTAAATGTTCTTGATGCAGCCATCAAGACATCTGCAGCAGTAACCATTTTAGAGATGTTCCTTAACATGCAGCTCATGACATCCTCATGACTAACGTAACTGTGATCACTTCTACCCAACACTTTCCCTCCAGCATCAGCTATTATGACACCATCCTGGTCAGCAGCATTAGCCAACGGGCAGTGGGGCTTTCAAATGCCAATTAAATTTCCATTCCATCACCAGGATACAGTCAGGTAAAGTTTGCAGGTCAAGCATGCAAGTCAGATGCCAAGGTGGTGATGACCAGCCAATATCCATATGTCTTGTTCTGGGGACTTAGTCCCAATTCAGGTCATAGATCCTCCAGACCAAGTCAATCTGCCCTTCAAGCAACCTCACCTACCATCAATGATGCTCAAACCACATCCACAGTACCCAACCTGGGAGTGTACTGATTTCCAGCCTTAGTCAAATGCTGGTTGAACTTGGCAATTGTTAAGTAGCAGCATCCCCAGTTTCTAGGAAGAATCCTTTATCCAGGTCCTCATTTTTCCATACCAGGGGGAAATGGCTGAATTATCAGTTTTAGCAATGGGAGTCTCTGATGAGCAAGGCACCTGCTGAGATCTATCATCATCCAAGCTCCAGTCAAATCCTAACTGCAAATGCAAAAAAAAAAAAAAAAAACAATAAGGACATTATATATTTAAAGTTTAAGTAAAGCTTTCCATATTGTTCCACATGAACAACTGTTGTACATATGATGGTTTAGTGGCAGGAGGTAGAGTGGAACTAATGTTATTAGTGGAGCCTCCCTCAAGGTTTGATGCTGGGGTCCACTATTTTCAATGTGAATTAATGATGGTGATTTAGGCATATCAAGTTTAATGTCTAAGTTTGCTGATAAGCAGGATAATTAATGATAGTAATCAGGACATGACCTGGATAGCTCCAACAAGACTAGATAAATTAGGCAAATGGGCAATTGATGTTTAAAATTAATAAATACAAGGTACTGCATTCAGGTAGCAATAATAATGTTATTTAGGTGGTACCAAAACCAACCTACTGGATGACATTACATTCAGAAACACCTTCAGCACATCCACCTCCTAAGCTATAGCTTATATGTGGATAATGCTACTTCAGTATTATTCTATTGCCGTAATTAAAACATTATTATTTTATAAACATCAACTATTAAAAATACAAAGCTCAATTCAACTTAAAGAGAGAAATATACCTCTTAGCCATGGCTAAGAAGAATATAGTATTGGCTACCTCAGTCCCACTTATCCTAATGAACTATGTTACCGTCCTCAGCCATGGGGAGGCGGGTACTACTATATAGCCATAATCTAATCTTGGAGGCGGGTACTACTATATAGCCATAATCTAATCTTGCTCTTTTAAAAATCAAACTCACAAATTTATTAAAACTTCCAAAAAAAGCTTCTATCCATGAACTGATCCATAGATTTCTTTGCTGAAGTCCATCCAAGCAGATCTCCAACTCATACCTGAGATCAAGATAACAGTTACAGTGCAACATGATATGTACACTGGTTTCTTGCTGTCTACAGGAACATAAATCACTTACTGCAAGCCCCAACTCGTGCAACCTTCTTGCTAATCCGTGTCCTGTGATTAAAAATGTAGCACAGAGTCCAAACTGCTGCCAAGGATTTTTTTGTACATTCAGTATGTCTACTCGTGGCAGATACATATGGGTAACTCAGAATTTCTCACTCAAATCCCATCTTTGTTGCCATACAGCCATTAACTCGCCTTTTATCCTAATCTTTTCATCCTTCACATCAGACCTCATATATATCCTTTCGGGGTCTGGACAAGAAACTATGTCCAACACTGATTTTCTAATATTATTCTTGGTGCAGTATAATAATAATGCTGACAAAACAGTCCAAATCAGCCGGTAATTGACCTGCCAGAACCTGTAAGACATCTATCGATACTATTCTACAAGCAAGAGTTGTGCACAGGAGAGCAAACCTCTGTGCTTGGAGCAAGTATTTCTTTATTACAGAATTCGTTATTCTATGCAGCCAAGCCACTGAGGAATAAGTAATAATGGGAACAAATAAACATTCGTAGAGAAGGTTCAAAGCCTTTCCCTTTATCCCCCATTCAGTTCTTATCATCCTTCTTAGCTTAGCATAAAGAACACATATTTTGTTTTTCAAATACTTCATGTGCTCAACAAGGCTCATTCTCTTCCCCCCCCACACACCCCAAGGTACTTAACGACAGTAACATACCGTATGGACATATCAAACGACCTCACAACTGGATTTCTATTCATACTTAATTGTCCCTTAAGCAGCAGTTGTACAGTCTTTGTTCTTGAGATCTGTAACTTATATAGATTGGACCATTCTATCAATTCTTCCATAACTTGGGATGCACTCATCTCTAGTTGGGATCTTGCATTACCATACACCAGTATTAACAAGTCATCGGCATATGCCACTATGTTCACACCAACATGATTTCTATTCAAAAAATCATCCATCACAATCACCCAGGCATGCAGGCCAATCACCGAGCCCCGAGGACAACCTTGAGTTACATTTCGCCTTATTTCCGTAAATCCAGTTCTCACAATAATCTTTCGCTTAGAAAAATACTCTCTAAAAACTGAATACAAATTATCTGAACAGCCAATAGTTCTTATCCTATGGAGGATTCCCTCCCACCAAAGCATATCAAATGCACCGTGAAAATCAACAAATATTCTAAGGACATAATGCCCCTCATAGCTATGCACATAAGTTACCATCTGATAGATAGCATCCTCTGTTCACTTTCCTTTTTTTGTAATCAAACTGGTTACAAGAGGACATATGATTCTCATCATATTTAATCATAAACCGACTAATACATAGCCGTTCACAAGTCTTAGCTATCACAGATAGTAAGGCTATGGGATGATATGAACCTGGTTCACTAGGAAGTCTATCAGGACTTTTCATTATTAATTTCAAAACAGCCACTCTCCATGCTTCAGGGAAGGAACCAGACTCCAAACATTTGTTAAACATTTTCATTATCAAACCAGACCTTATCTGGAACACTCGCTTCATTATCTTCACCTCGATTAGATCAGGACCAGGTGACCGGCCATCCACAACAGCATCATATATTTCTTCCATAGCAAAATTTTGCTCAAGTATATTGGAACAATATGCAGCATTGCCCTGCACCATATTATTTTGTTCTTGACTCAATTCCTGATTATCTATATCAGGGAACAGTTCATCCAGGATCATGCCCATGGACTCGCTCCAACTTAAAGTTTCAAAATTCCTATTTCTCACAGTAAAATTTATAGAATTAAAAACATATATTTCAGTTATTAACTTAAAAATAGAATTCCAGGAATCTCTTGAACTTTTTCTGATACATACGACTTCCAAGAAGTCTACTTCGCAACATTTATGGCTTTAACATAATCTCGTCACAAGTTCTTATATATAGATTTATACAATTCAATATTTATACAATTCATTTGATTATCTCCAACCTCTCTATATCACTGAAATCTCTTCCTTACTGTTCTTAAATCTACTTTCATTCGCTGCAAGTCTCCATTTCACCACATTACAGGTCTTGTTTTCATCTTTTTCTTTCTCATGCTATAATTCAAAGCTCTATAGACAGTGTCCTGGAAAGTATTTACATAATCTTCAACACTAAGTGAATCCCAATTAATTTCATTCACTATAGAATTGAAAGTCAGATCAAAGCATTCCCGATTAGCAGTCCCAACAGAGAATCTCTCTGCCTCTTTTACTTCTCTTATTCTCTCAATGCAGCTCAGCCCAAACAAAATACCATTATGATCACTTGTGGTTAGTTGATTCACAATCTTCCAGTCATGTATCTTATCCAGCATAGACACGGTACACACTGTAACATCAATATAGGACTGCCCATGTACTGAGCTATATGTTGGACAATGGCCTGGTATATTAACAACAACCATTCCTGAGACAGACAAGAAGTCCTCAAGGATCTCGCCTCTATCATCAGACTGCTCACTGCCCCACAGAACAGAATTGGAGGCCATAATTAATACATGAAAACTTTGAAGTACGTCTCGTACTTTCTCCAAGTAATTAATATATGGAATTATACTGTCAGAGTGCCAACAGTAGAGGGAAACAAGATATATTCTACCAATAGCGCCAATAACTTCAGCACAAATTATCTTTTCATTGGATAGACTAGATATCTTGGTAATCACCAAATCATGCCTCCTCACCACTATCGCAACTTTCGGACTATCACCATCTGATAGAACTCTATAATTCCTTGGATAACCACATACACTGCCCCTTACTTCATATGGTTCCTGCAATAGACTTACATCAATGTTTTTCTTTTCCATTTCCAAATGTACCTGTGCAGCCACAACTTTTGCTCTTTGTGCATTCAGCTGTAATATACTTAGATTCTCAGCCATAACTTATTTTATTTTTATATAGTTCCAAAGCTTTCTTGTACTCAGGACAATCCTTATAAATAGCAGTGTGATCACACTTCCTGCTTCTATTCCTACAATTACAGATTGGTCTCTCAGCTTTTTTACTGCAGTCCTTATAAGCATGCCCCATCTGGGCACAATGTCCACATACTGCATCTCTTCTACAGTATTTAGATACATGACCAAATCCTAGGCATTTGTAGCACTGGGCCACAGAGAATATTTCTTTATATTTATACGCCATCCAATTGGCACATATCCTCTCTTTCCGACTTATTATATTCCAAAGCCTCAATCTGACTTGCAAAATCCAATTAGACACATTTCCATTTTTAGTATTATTTATCGAAATAACTTCAACATTTTCATAGAACTCATTCCTGGACACCCCACAATCTTTACAATTCTTTATCCAAATCTGTTCTAAAAGCTCTTCCTTCTGCATATCCTTCTCAATGTCAAACAATACTATTATTCTAGAGTAAACAATCCTTGGAATCACATACATCAAACGAATTTACTGAATGCGTGGACACCCTTGAATTTTCTGAATGCGTGGACACCCTCGAATTTTCTGAATGCGTGGACACCCTCGAATTTTCTTAATATCATCCTCTCCCTCCCCCTCCAGCAAAATTCCGCAGTCCCTGACTGTTCTTATATTCTTAACTTTTACTTCTTTCAGAGCAGGTCTTAATTCTTTTAAGACTTCTTGTTTAATGTCCTCACTTGTCTTGAATCTCTCATTAGCAGCTTTAATCAGCACAACTTTTGGTGGCATCTTGGTTTTCTTCAATGGTTCTTGAACTGCATTAGCATAACTTTTCTTTTCCTTTTTCTTGCTTTCTAATTTTTCTTTTAATAACAAGTTTTCCATGTGGACATCCATAGCTTTTGTTTCAAGAACATCCCATAGATCTAAAATTGTTCTCATAGCAGCAGTTAGAACTTTACTGTGGACATCACATAAATAAGCTCTCAACCTGCCTCTAATTTCTTTGACATGCTCAAACCCTTCATAATTAGATCTTTCTTTACTTGCATCAGTTCTTCTTTTCTTATAAGAACCTGTTTTCTTTGAACTATCTTGATCCTTCTTCTCAGCACTATTGCTGCTCTGGTTTTTCTCTTCTTTGATCATTTGGACCTTGTGAATTACACTGAAGGCTATAGAGAGAGGAGGACCTAAGACTAGGAGGAGTCCTTGTCAGGGTCCAACCAGAAAACACTTCCATCTCTGTGAACTCTTGAACTTGTGACAATATTTCTCCCGTTATTTCCTCTCTTTCATCATCCGTCACCTCCGATGTTGCAGCAACCAATTCTTCTTCACTTAAGGCCTCATCTGATTCAAGGGCACTTGCCATGTATACAACCAAATTATGTACAATTAAAAGTTAAATCTCAATTTAGAGAAGCAACAACTATTTACACTATGTACAAGGCTTAAGAGTCCTGGCTCACAGCTTTTCTGAATGAAATACTAAAAGACTCTGAAATCTATCAGCAGTCAATAAAAATCATCCACGACACAAGGAGCAAAACTCAAGGGCAAGAAAATACTCTTAACAATTTTCTCTCTAACCCAGAATCAATCAGTATAGCTCGTTTAGCCAGCTGGGGAAATCTCTCCGACTGCCCACCCCAGACTATGAGGAAGTAGGGCTAGCTAAACTGGTTCTGGCACCAATTAATTATAACAAAGCAAGAAACAAGAAAGCAAAATTTTAACTCAAAACTCACAATCAAATTTTATATCTCTTGGATAACTTGCTTTGCTAAGCACCCCAGAATAGCTCCTGGGGTCTACTGGATGACAGAAAAAATTTAGAAGTCTGTGAGCAGCGTATATAAGCTGCTCACAGAACTTTTCCAACAATGACGAAGAGGTGGTTATCCTATTGTATAATACAATGGTTAAATGGCATCTTGGGTATTGCATACAGGTTCGGAAGCCTGAATTTAGAAATTATGTAGATTAGTTGGAATGGAGGCAGAGAAGAGTTAGGGAACACAAGAGTACTCTTACCAAGAAAGACTGGTGTTCTATAAATTGCAGTATCTAGAAACTAGGCATCTGTGAAGAGACTTGATTGAAGTGTTAAAGGCTTTAAATGGGTTGAGAAAACTAAATGCTGACATTTTTACTCATTCTCACACAACACACCCATATACAGTGACATAAATTACAAATGAATGGTTGAAGGACAGACATCCAGAAATTTGCTTTTAGCCAGAGTAATTGATTGTTGGAATAAACTTCCAACTGGTGTCGTGAATTTTAACCTTCCATTGCTAGTATGGCATCTGACAGATGCCACTTTTTAAATTTTTCTGCAATGTTTTAAAATTTGTAAATGAAATTATATCCTCCCATGTACTTTTTGTCTAGCAATATTCTCTAATTGATTAACAGTATTTTCTATTTACATTTCAATGTACTATGAATTACAAGACTAATATTTTATCCTCTTGAAATGGTTCAGACATATCAAGAGGACGAATGAGAGGTGTTTGCCAAGAAGAATGTTTGATTTACAATTAAATTGTATTTAATTGTAAATTAATTTAAATTTAAGTAAATTAAATTAAATACAATTTAATTTACAATTTAAATTGTAAATCAAACATTCATTGTGACAGGACATAATAAAGACCGATGCAATTAAGAGAGGAGGAAACTAGAGTGAAATCAACGGAGAGGGCATGGTGGCAAGACTTCTTACGTTGACCTGGGGAACAGCTGAATGATGATGATGATTTTTTGTATGGTGTTTAACAGACACCAAGTGAGCAAAAGTGTCTTATCTTTCTTCTAGGCAATTCCCATTCCAACATGGCATCTGTGAGATGCCAGCACCAAGTGCATAACCTTGCTGTAGAATTTGGATTTTGCTGACTATGTGCAACAGCTGACAAATATACAGACATGTTGTGTCTTGGTTTCAATCCAGGAGGTTACCAACCTTGAAAATTCTAAAAAATACGATAAAAACTTTCTTTATTAATATTATTATTGGTTTCTCTCATTTATTTTCTTTCAATATTTTTTAATTGAATCCGATAAATCATAAATAATAGATCACTGTTTTTAATTCAGTAAAAAAAGGTAAAACTCAACAATTTTTTATAATTAAAACAAAAAGGGGTATTGCACAGATGCCACATGAGTGTATATTAAATTACTGATCCAAATAGCAAAAGATTAAAGAAGAATTAGACAAATTATTGGAAGGGATGGGCAAACAAAAGTGAGTAATTTTTTATTTCATTTATTTTTTTAGTGGATGATGTATCATTCCTTGTATTATTTTGCCACTGCTAATACAAAATCAGTGATTCTTCCCCCCTCCCCCAGTTAGCAGTAGAACACCAGAGGCTGCCATTACTCCTGAAAGACACCACCCATCCTAACAAAGGCTTTATCACTCCAGTATACTAAGCTGATCTAATTCAATTACATCTTAATTTGATGAATCTTAGTACCTTAAAATAAAATATTATCCATTGCATTTGTTTTGCTGCCAGATTCAGCTAAACAAAGATTAAAACTGCATATGAAACCATCATGTGCATGGTCCAAACTGAAAAATCATCATGCTTTCTAGTCTAGCCTCCCCCCCAATTTTAATATCTACTTTATTTATTTTAACATCAATTTATCTATAATCACTTTGTGTGATACCAACAATAATATCACCACTCTACCCAAATTTGGAGAGTCTGTGGCAACATATTTTTAAAGACCCTAAAAATAAGGTCATGGGATCCCTGGACTAACAGTAACAACCGAGTTGATCTGGGCATCCTATAATCTTGAAGCTCCTGAAGAAACAGTGTCCCATACCCTCATAAACCCAGCCTTTTATACCATTCATACATTTGGGAATATTAATGAACCAATTAATGGGAATCGATTTTAATTAATTTTTCAATTTTTTAAAATTATATATTTCATTTCTTATTCTTCACTTGCCAAATCGTACTAAAATGCACTTTAGTGAGGAAAATTCCATATAAAAAAAAACAAAGCCTTTGCTGCTTTATTATTAGTTAATATGATAATATAAATTTTATTACATATTAAGTTTTATAATTAATCCAGGCTAACCTAACAACCAAAGCAGGATACTTGTTATAAACAGTGGCAAAGCAGAATGCACCCTGAAAGTCAAGACAGTACAATGGATATTTCCAAGAAACCAGGATATATGGTAACTAAAGGTACAAGGATATATGATAACTGAAAGGTGATTTGGGGGCCTGTTTGTTTTGTTACGGCAATAACCATTTAAGAAACATTTTGGGGCTCCCATCTGTTGGGAATAGATGTGTCACATTCAATACATCCATCCCTTCTTTGAATAACCCTGCTGACAGTGGGTTGATATGACTGTTAAAAAGCACAGGAAGCCATTTAAGAAACTGCTGGGAGAGGTGCAGAATTTGCAGTTTCACCACTCATCATAAAGTAGCCGTGGGCTAAATTTAGAACAGGGCGTGCACTCCAGACTATTGCTGTTTTTTAATTGTGTGTGTGTGTGTTTTTTAATAGACTTTCATTTTTGGCTAATGAGAAGAGGTTAGATTAGGTTACGTTATGTTACACCACTGATTCAGGACGGATTCACGCAATTAAGTTAATGATGTCCATAATCGATAAAATTTAGAACAGGGCAAAAGAAGTGTGGGTTTTTTTGATTTGAGATTGTAGTGGTAAATGTGAAATTATTTTCTTGGTTTTGGCATTGTTTTTGCAACTGTTTGATTTGCTGCCAGGTTTATCTTGTTCTGGTTATCGTGCTGCATCTTTGTAGTAACCTTTGTTTTTTTTGCTGCCATGTGCTGTTGTCACATATTCTTTTTCTTATTTTTGTGTTGGTTTTTTTTTTCCTTGTTCAGTCCCAATGGAATATGTGAATGAGAAATTGTTGTAGGGTTTGGAAAAGGACAGATGTAAGGCTGTGATTGACAGGTGTATGTGTGTGAAATTGATTGCCTCTGAGGTAAATGTTACTAGTGTAGATGTCTGATGAAATTGGCTGAGCAAAAGAACTGTACAGGTGGATTTGAGTGGGTGTGTAGAAAGAAAGGGGCCAATCCTCATCACTTTAAAAGATCTGTATGCAAGGGATTGTGGTTTTTCTGAAAATAAATTAAGAGTAAGATTGAGGTGCGTGCTTCTTCTCACCTATTTTAGGGTTGAGAGGTACCATATGAAATTGTTATTCATGAGATGTATGTTAGTCAAACCACAGTGAGTGACTAGAAGAGTTTTTGTAGAGAGGTTTGTGTGGATTTGTGTTTGCAAGGAGTATGATAGGTGGGGTAGGTGCTATTGTTGAAATTGATGGGAATAAGTTTGGCAAAAGAAAGTATGAAAGAGATAAACAAGTGAATGGGCACTGGGTGTTTGGTGGGGTTGAACAAGGCACTTCATGGTGTTTTTTCAGGGTAGTAAAAAATCAGAGTAAAGAAATTCTCCTGGTCATAATTAAGACTTCTATTTTGTCCAGTACCCCTGTAGTATCGGACTATTGGAAGTCCTATGATTATCTGGGGGATGAAAGTTTTAAGCATATAGCAGTAAACCACTCTCTTCATTTCACTGACCCCAAAACTGGTGCTACCACCAACAGTATCGAGGGAGCGTGACCATCTATAGTCCTCGATGGAAACTGCCATCGAGGACTGTAGATGGTCAGTTTGACTCCTACCTTGCAGAATATATGCACTCTGGTAGCAAAACTCTAATTATGGAATTCTTGAACACAATTCAGAAAATATACCCGCCTCCAAGGTAGGACTGAAGAGGTGAGTTTTCTTTGTTTCCATTTAGTTTTTTATGAAAAAAATGTTAGGTTTCGTTTAGTTTTTAGTGAAAAAAGGTTGTTTTTACTCAACTTTGGGAGGGGGTTTCAAGCAAAAACCAATCGTTGGCTGCAGGTAGGACTCACGAGATGATTTTTGTTTGTGTGGCCAAATTCGGGGTAGATTCAAGCAAAACAAGTATATAGGTATATTTGGGTCTAATGGCTCCTGGGATTTCTCTCATCTCCGCATATGTACACTGTATCGGACAAGCCAGTAATTTAAAAGTATATGGGTCATCTGGTATGTAGCATGTTGTGCCCTAGTTCATCTGGCCTGTTAGCCACCACGCCCCTAATGGGACCCGACATTACCATTCCTCGCCATGGGGAGGCCGGCCGGGTGTTACCTATATAGTACTCTGGCGGGTCCTGCCATCTACTTTCCTAGGATTTCAGTGGCTAGAGCCTAAAAAAAAAAAGTGCTGCTCGCGGTTAGTTATTAGCATTTGTTAGAATAATTTAGAAGCTTGCGAGGGGCTATACGCCGAAATAATATTTTCTATATGCCTAAATGGGTCAGGCAAGAAATTTTGTAGTTAAATTTGGATGCGTAGGGCTGAAAACGCAGTGAAAGTCAACAGTAAATGGGTGTGAAGACTGGAGGGAACAAAAGTAAAGGGCCGATAGAGAAGATGGCTCCAAGACTTTTTTTTTGTTTTGGGTAAGGTTAGATTATGTTAAAGTAGTAATTGGGACGGATTGAGCAAGAGAAGCCATTTTATCACCAAAGTAAGGAGGGGTCATCAGATTCAGGAGTTTCACAAAAAAAACCTTTTTTTTTGGACATTTTGTGTGTGCAGAAAGACGATGCCACACGTAAATGCATGTGGCATCGTCTGGTAATGGTGGGTTGCAAAAGCAGGGGTTTTGGGGTAGGAGCCCTGAATATTGTTTTGAAAGGTATTAATTTAGACATTTTGTAGATTGAGAAAGAACTATTTTATCATTAGCACATGTGGATCGTTGTTTCTGTTAGTTTTTGTGAATTTTCAGCTCCAACGTACCGATATGATGTGACATCTGCATGTAATGTGAATGAGAAGGGGAATGCAGAAAATGGGTGAAGTCACAACTTGTCAATCACTGCTTTCCCATTCTTCTTCTAGCCACCATTTTGGAGGGTGCACACTGTTATTTTTTATTATTATCATTAGCCATATGGTGCAAGGAAGCCTGAGGCTTTTGTTACACCCGCCAAAAAAAAAAAAGTTTTTGAGTTACCCTGAGAGTGAGAGAGAGAGAGCGAGCAAGAGTCAGAAGTAGAAGGGAATCACCAAGGAAGGGAAGAATGATATCCAGCTCAGGACCCTGGGTGTGCCAAGCCCATACTCACAAGATGTGAGTCCCTGTTCTGGAGTATTACCCCCAAATCTTACCGCGGCCATGTTATAATGCTGCCTCTCTTCTATAAATAAAATCGAGACGCCTGTAAAAACCCAAAAATTTGTTTTTTTATTATTTCCTTTAACGCATAGTTTCAGTAGTCCAAATGTCATTCACCGTAACAAAAGGCGTTAAAATAGCAGGAGGGCACAACAAACACTCAATATCTGTTTTAAATTTTCACGTGGCGCTTATTGAAAAATTAGAAAATACGCTCCCCATCTCATATCAACCTACGTAATTTTGTTATTCCATTCTGAAATCCTCAATATTTATTAAATATACTGAAAAAAGTTTAATTGTATAAAACAAGGAAAAAAAGGGCACAGCGTACTAAACAGGTACACCACAGAGCAACAGTCCAGGCAGTCAAAAGGTTGATAAATAAATGACTCATTACATAAGAAACAGTTTTACCATACGATAAACCGAACGGAATGATATGAACTCTGAACAAAGCACCAAATTCAAATTACCCTAATTTCGTCTATTCATAATAGGTGGGGTTGTTAGTTGTGCACAGAATTGTAACATTCTGTGTGATTAATTAGAAAAGTAGGTCAGAATTTTAAAAATGGAATCTGAGCAATTGGGGTGAGCAGTAGTACGAATGATCACTATAAATATCCTCAGTTACGTGTTGACTGGACATGTTACTTCCCACGCAAAGGATCTTCAGTTCAAATATGTGATGTTGAACACTAAATTGAATTTTTTTTCCAAACTTCGAATTAACGACAGAGTTCAAATAGGTACTTGGCATCGCCGGCTCTAGCTAAAGTAGCATTTACACCGAAGTCTACGTTAAGCGTCCCATACCATTGCTATATATATATATATATATATATATATATATATATATATATATATATATTATTTTTTTTTTTTTTTTTTTCTCCTGCTTCTTTCAGCGTTAGGGGTATCGGGTAATAACCCAGTTAGCTGGTACCTCGAGTAGTCTTCTCGTGTAACACAGTGGTATCGTCACTGTTCTCACCACGCCGGGTGGAAAAGACCCTGGTTCGAATCCAGTCGATGACGTGAGGCAGTTTAATGGGCTTTTTTTCACGCCGTGGCTCAGCTAATCGGTCTCAGGCGTGGACAGCTAGGTTTTCCCTCCAGAAACTCAGGTTTTTTTGTTGAGCAAAGCAGGCAAATCAACCAGAGAACACACGCAAGTTACAGACATAATACATAAACGGGTATTTTTAACCATTTAAGGAGACCCTAATATAATAATTTTATTTCTTTTTATTTTTTATTATTATTATTATTTTTTTTTTTTTTTTTTTTTTTTTGATACCTCGAACAGTAGTAGGATTTTATGAGCATCGGCGACTAAGGCTACCAGCATCGGCTCTCCTCCGCACTGGGGTTTCCCCGGTAAGCCTTATGGCCAGTCCGTCTTTGACTAAGGCCAAATTGCTCAGTGTATTCTGACGTTGATACCCAAGTTTCTGGGAGAAGAAACCATTCTACCCAAGCCTAGGACCAACTAATTAAGTCACGTGGCGAAAAAAGCCCTATAAAAATTGCTCACATCATCGACGGGACTCGAACTCGGGTGTTTCCCAAACAATGTAGAGAGGACAGCGATTCTACCAATTCTGCTACCCACGAGGTTCACTTCCCAAAGGCATAAGTTCGGCAAGTTGCAGCGTATGGACACAAGGCACCTGCGAAGTGATCTGATTGAGGTGTAACAGGCCTTAAATGGGTTGAGCAGGCTCAATTCTGATATAATTCTTCTTATTGCTGAGATTACGAACCTGATGGGGCATAAATTCAAATTGAGGAAAGCCACTTTGGAAATTTGCTTTTGACCAGCGGGTACTTGAATGGTGGAAAAAATTTCCATCGTCGTTGTGTAAGGTGATAGCTTAAATAAATTCAAGGAGGATCTGGACAAACTTTTAGAGGCAATAGATGTTTAAAATGTTTTTTTGGCTGATGCTACATGTACAGTATTAAGATATGTTACTGCTCTGTGTTGAACTTGAGAGTAGGAGTATGTTAGAGGCCTAACGACTCTATTGAGATTAATAAGAAACTGTACAGGGAAATATAGTGGACCAGTAAATCAGAGGGTCTTATTAGGAGGATTTTAATTTCCCAGATACTGACTGGAATTTGTGGATTGGTCACTCACACACTAGCAAGGCTTTTGTGCATTTAATGGATGATTGTTTTTTACATCAGCATGTTCGGGAGGCAATTAGAAGAAGTAATACGCTTGATCTGATTATCAGTAGTGATTCTTCATGCATTAAGAATCTGCAGATAAAGGAACTACTAGGTGGCAGTGATCACAGTGTGCTGAAGTGAGATTTACTCAATCCTTTACCCCCGATGGTAGTTACCTCTTTGAGGTAACTACCATCGGGGGTAAAGGATTGAGTAAATCTCACTTCAGCACAGGTAACTACCATCGGGGGTAAATCGAAGGGTTTTTGCTTTCGTAAAGGCGACTACGATGGTCTCAAACAGTATTTAAATTCTATACGGTGGGAACAACTGATGATGTTACCAACAGTAAATTCAAAATGGGAAGCGGAATGGTTGTTTATTGGCGAATTAGCTGCTATGGCTACAGTGCAAATGGGATGCATTCAAAGAATTTATCTTGGAAACTACTAGGCTTTACACACCAACTAAGAAATATTGTTCATGGTTTAGGCCTAAATGGATGTCAGATGAACTAATGAGACATACGAGAGAAAAGAAAAATGAATGGGATACATATAAATTAATGGATGACATGGAAGCCTATAATAGATATAAGCTGGTCTGTAACCAAGTGACAAAGGAGATTAGGCAGGCAAAGGCAGATTATGAGAAATCTTTGGCAAAGGATGCAAAGAAAAACAGCAAAGAGTTCTTTATCTATGTAAACTCTAGAAGGAAAGGGGTGTCATGTGGACACGTGCGTATAGGTAGGGTGGCTCCTAGAACGTCCGTTCAAATCCACCTCGTTTCTTTGTACGTTGAACAGACTCTGCAAAACAGGCCAGCGTGTAATAGTGCAATGTTCGTGTAGTTTAATGCATGTTATGTTGTGTTATGCTGACCTCTTGGCTACCCAGAAGCAGCTATCACCAGGAAGGCTGCTTCTAGATACTCGTCCACACCACGGGGAGGTGGGGCAGTTCCAGTAGATGGGACGCATAAGGTCTCAGGTTATGAGACAACAACACTTAAAAAAAAAAAAATCCTCTGGGGACCCAATCCAGAGCTTAAAAAAATAATAATAAATAAATAAAAATAACATATATATATATATATATATATATATATATATGTTAGCACATGTGGAAATATATAAATAAAAAAATAACTTAAAAAAATAATAATAATAAAAAAAAATATATATATATATATAAAATTAAATAAATAAATAAATAATAATAATAATAATAAAATCCTCCTCATCATCACCATTAGTCTCTTGGGCATTCTGGACACACTTCAGTAATGTTTTCAACACACTATTTTGGTTCAACTGTTTAACAGGCGTTTCCTCAGTTCAAAGGCTCCCTTTGCAAAATCCTGGAATAATTGAAATACACTCCTATTAGATAAAAACATCTCTTCCCGACTTAACTCATTTTCAGCAATGATTTCCCTGTTTATTTCCCTGACATTATCATAAATTGTACACACATATAATTTATGGTGCCAACTTTCAACCTCGCCACAAAAACAGAGATCTGTATACGAAAGTCCCAACTGAAATAATTTCGCTTTCATCGAGCCATGACCTGTTACTAAAAATGATATTTGTAAACGTGGTGTAAACCAAATTCGAATTGTCCTATTACTTAAAAAGTTAACATCCGGAATAAATTTCTTTGTCACTCAACCAGAAGATACAGTGTCCCATCTTGTTTGCCACAAGTTAACAATCTCATTTAAACATCTTCTCTTCTTCCTCTTAATGTCAGAATTTATGTCAACTTCTATGCCAACAAGTCTAGTAGATATTTTCTTCTTAATGCCATAGCACAACCCTCGATAAGCCACGAACAAATCCAAAGGGACTTCCCCAACCATCACTTGAAGTGCAGTCGTAGCTACAGTTCTACATAACCTTAATATACTGAGAAGCATTGTTCTTTGTAGTGAGTTTAATTTAGCCTGAAATCTAACAAGAGCCACTCTGTGAGACCAAACTCCCGCTGCATACGTAACCATAGGCAGAAACACCACCTTATAATATAAAAATAAAATTTTATTGGACACACCCCAATCTCCTCTTGATACTCTTATAATATAACCGGCAAATTTCCTAATCTTGCTATGTAGATGTGTTATATGCGCATAATAAGACAACTTGTGATCAATAATGAACCCCAAGTATTTAGTTTCAGAAACCATAGTCAACTGTCTCCCATTTAATTTTATTTACGGCGGTCGTCCCAAATCAAGTTTTGTTTTAAAAAGCATCATTTTGGTCTTTTGGGGGCTAATGGTAAGCTTAAATCCTTGTGCCCAAGTATTACGCTAGGGCGGCACTAGAAGTGAATAAACGGATCCTCGAAACCATTCAGAGGATCATCCTCCTTACTATGTCGAGAGCAACTAGAACGACTAGCACGGCTGCCCTCCAAGTCCTGGTAGGAGTTCTGCCCCTGGATCTCGAAGCTATCCGCTGTGGTCTGTTCTACCATCTTGCCAGAAACATATCGGCTACAATGTATGACCTTACCACTGACATCACTAATGACCGCAACTATGAGAAGAGAAGAATCACCGACCACCTCGTCCAGGTTTGGCAGAGGAGATGAAGCAACACAGAAAAAGGTGCAGTGACCAGCAGATTCCTCCCCACTGACACCAAGCTGTACCCTAAGGCGCCAGCGTGGTTTCACCCTGCTTTAGCTTTAAACTTCACCAAATTGGTGAAGTTTAAAGCTAAACTTGACCAATTTGGCATCATAAATAACGCGGACTGTCCCTGTGGCAACCCGGAGTCCTGGAGACACTTAATGTTTGAGTGCGATTTGTATGACGACCTGCGACTACAGCTAATAACGTCAATCCAATATATCCCAGACAACCAAGAACCCTTAGACACTCAAGAGGACTACAAGGCACTCAGTCAATATGCCCAGGATCTATTTTCTAGAAGGAAAACAATGATAGAAATATATCAAAGGCAACCCGACTAGAAAGAATGCAGGAGGTCAAACAAGTTAAAAAAAAAAAAACACCATACCACAGAAAGACAAGACTTTAGGATAATTTGGATGGCCTGCTGTCAACCCAAAACTGCACTCCCTTGTGTGTTTTTTTTTTTTTTTTTCGGGGAGGGGGGGGAATGGTTATTTGCTCTTCTCCTCTCCTCGCCTCCCCATATTTTCACTGTCGTGGGGCATGGGCATGCCCCACTGAAAATGGGGGGTCACCTTCCTATCCGACCCCCTCTTCTTCCTATTTCATCCCCCCCCCCCCGTCTACACCCTTCTTCCCATTACTTTCTCTTGTACAGCGACTGCCCCACATGTCCAAATTAAAATCACATCAAATTTTGCCCGACCTTTTAGGCTCTCTAGAATAGTTCTTTCAGCGTAATACCCCACGCAGCGCTTTCTAAATGCAATTTTACTTAAATCAACAGCGATAACTCCAACCTTTATTTTAGGTCACCGAAATCCCAGGAAAGTAAGTGGCAGGACCTGCCAGAATATAATTATTCTCTTGGTACACCCGGTCGGCATCCCCGGCGCTAGGTATGGTAACGCCGGGTCCCACTGGGGGCCCGGCGGCCAACAGGCCGGATGAACAATGGGCACAACAAACTACATACCACATGACCCATACATTATTTTTAAACCTCTGGCATAGACAGGATACTGTCACTCAATACATAGAACATACGCGGAGATGGGAGAAATCCCCGGAGTCGTCAGACCCTCAACATACCTATATCTACCTATTAATATCATTTATTACACGGTTTGCATTTTGCTCCAAATCGTGTCGTGATCGACCTGCCAAAATTAATGTGACATCATCAGCAAAAGCTATCACGTGACAATTTACTTGTGGTGGAACCAGCCAGTTCTGTTGCACCAAATTCCAAATGGAAGGACCTAATACAGAGCTCTGAAGGCAACCTCGCGTGATTTGTCTTTGAAGGAGAAAATGTTTAGACCTTACAGTCACATATCTCTCAGAAAAATAACTCCTTAACAGATTGTATAACTGCTTAGAACACGCAGCACGACACAGTTGAGAAAGAGCTAGAGCTACCTCCCACCATACTGAGTCGAACTCACCTTCAAAATCTATATATATATAGCAAGTTCATAATTTGAACCAGAGTTTCAAATGTATGTATGAAAATCCAAAGGCAAAGGCAGATTATGAGAACTCTTTGGCACAGTATGCAAAGAAAAACAGCAAAGGTTCTTTATCTATGTAAACTCTAGAAGGAAAGGGATGAATCAGATTGATCCACTGAATATTGATGGTACAACTGTTGATGATCCTTCTCAGGTGGCTAACAAACTAATTGTGTATATTGCATCGCCGTTCATACATGAGGACTCACTCAGCGAGGGGAATGCCAGAGGTGAATTATACTCTGGCAGTGAGCTAGATGATTTTGTAATAACTGAGAGGAAAGTGGAGGAGAAATTGTTGAACATAAACATAATAAAAGCACCCGGGGTGGATGGGATCTATCCAGTTATATTAAAGGAGGCAGCAAAAGAAGTAAGCAAACGCTTAGCCATAATTATGAGGGCTATTTTGGACTCAGAGGAGGTACCCATTGACTGGAGATGTCCAAATGTGAAACCAATACACAAAGGAGGATCAAAGGGCGACACAAGTAATTATAGACCTGTTAGTTTAACTTCTGTTCCAGGAAAATTAATGCAGGCATTGGTTAAAGAAGCACTCCAGGATCATCTAGACAAGACTTCAGTTATAGCTCGGACACAGAACGATATAGTTAAGGAAACGTTTTGCCTGGCCTTTTTGATTGGATACTACGATGTGATCACAAAGGAACTGAATGCAGGGAATAACTTTGATATCATATACTTGGATCTTAGAAAGGCTTTTGATACTGTTGCACATGGAAGCCTGCCGAACAAATTGGAGAAGTGTGGCATTGGAGACAAATTGCTGCGATGGATAAAGGGAGGGTTCAGTGGGAGAAGACAGAGAGTGGTAATCAATGGGCACTGCTCATCGTGGACTAATGTTATTGGTGGAGTCCCTCAGGGTTCAGTGTTGGGTCCATTGTTGTTTTCTGTATTTATAAATGATATTGATGATGGTATATCAAGCTTAATGTCCAAGTTTGCAGACGATACGAAGGTTGGCAGGGTTGTTAAGAACACTAATAACAGTACGCTGCTGCAACAAGTTCTAGAAAAGTTGAGCAGATTGGCTGAGAGGTGAAAAATGAGTTCAACATTTAAAATGGAAAGTACTACATATGGGAAGCAGTAAACTCAGAGTAACGTATCAACTACACTTACGGTGGTAGAGAATGAAAAGGACCTGGGGGTAATTGTGCAGGCAGATATGAAGTTTTCTGAGCAGTGCAGACGGTCAACAAGAGTAGTTCATGGTGTCTTGCCAATGATATACAGAAATTTTTCTAGCAGGTATAAGGAGGTAATTATCCCCTTGTATAAGGGAATGATCAGGCCACACCTTGAATATTATACACAGGTCTGGAGACTTCGTTTTAAGAAGGATGTAGAACTGTTGGAACGAGAACATAGAAGGGCAACAATATTAGTGAATGGAACAAAGGGTTGCTCTTATGAAGAAGGGCTTAAATTTTGGAGAGTAGGCACCTGTGAGGTTATCTGCTTGAAATATGTAAAGCTTTGAATGCGTTTAACACACTGAATTCTGATGGGATTCTACCTCTTGCCAAGATTAATCGCCTGAGGGGACAATTTTTAAAATAGATGTGAAGTTGGCCTTTAAGCAGCGGGCTGTTGATTGCTGGAACGAACTTCCGCAAAACTGGATTTTTTTTCTTCCAGCACATAGGCAAATCGACAAGAGAACACACTGATAAAATAAATATGGGTAGATGTAATCATTTTCAGGGGACCCTAGTATCCAAACAAAGAAACTAGGAGTTCTAGTCAATGGAAGAAGGTCATTAATATATAAGAGGAAAAGAGTGGTGAGAAGAACTGTACCTTGGGGGAACCGGCATTAGTGGAGAAGTTAGAAGACAGAGAGCCATCTACCATCACCCTCAGTGAACGATCAGAGAGAAAAACTGGATAACCAATTACAAAAAACAGTTGGCAAACCATAAGATGGAAGCTTGTTTAGAAGTCCTTTATGCCAAACACGATCAAAAGCCTTTTGATGTAAAGAGCAACTGCTTGTGTTTCACCAAACTTTTCCATTGAATTTGTCCATAAATCAGTAACATAAGAGAGAATATCACCAGGGGGATCGACACTAAACGAATCCATATTGGCGATCGTTGATCACACTACAGGTTTCCAGGTAGTTTAAGAGGTTAATTGATTCACCATTACTTTAGAAAGAGTATAAGTAATTGCAATTGGACGATAATTGGATGGGAGGGATTTGTCACCCTTTTCAGGAACTGGCTGGATATGAACAAATTTCCAAGCAGAAGAGAAAACACTTTGAAATAAGAAAGTAAAAGTGGCCAACAAAGAACAGGAGTAAGTTCAGGAGCACAGGTTTTGAGAACAAATGGAGAAATACCACCAGGACCTGGAACTTTCTTAGCATCAAGATTCGTCAAATTCTTCTGACATCCTTTTGAGAGAAGACCACAGGAGGAATTGAATGGAGCTTGTGTTGGAAATGGCAGGAGGTATTTTACCAAGAACATTAATACATGAGGTATTTTACCAAGAACATTAATAAACTTTATCATTGGCTGAAGTGACAACAGAACCATCTGGAAACCAGAATGGTCGGCTACCATTAGGGCAAGAAGCAAGTTTTCTACTCGTTGTCTGTTCAAAATCTAGTTTGGACTGATTATTAACTGTTTTTCAATTGCTGTGGACTTTGGTGTAGGCAGAAAATGAAACTGAAGAATTGGAAACAAACCAGTTGCGATATGCAACGTTCCTCACTTGAACAGCCTTAGCACATTTATTGGAAAACCAAGGTTTAGATAAAGGCCGAGATATTAAAGTGGATTGTGGAATAAAGGATTTCATTCCTACAAGATTAATTCACTGACCCGATCTGAGCAAACGTTGACATCGGAAGTTTCGAAACAGTAATACGACCAAGGGAAAGAAATCTTGCAGCAAATCCCATTTTGCATTCTTGTAATGCCAAACAATACGAGGTTGGGAATAGCCATGGGATAAAGGTTCCATTAGAGAAGAGACAATCACCAAGTTGTGATCTGAAGTGCCTAAAGATCCTCTCACTTCGACCGTGTTCTTAGAAGGGTTGTTTGTGAGAAAAAGATCAAGCGTATTGGCTGTATGATTAGAATTGTCCGGTATTCTTGTAGGTAAATGAGCAATCTGTGCCAGGTCATTAGTAATTGCAAAAGCCTCAGCATCTCGACCTGCTGGGTCGGTGTGACGAGAAAACGGAAGCCAGCTGGAGTTGTGAACGTTAAAATCACCAAGGAAAATTACCTCACTGTTAGGAAAGTTGGACTGGAGAAAGTCAAGTTGCAAAGAGAGGAAGTCAAAGAGTTCCAAGTGATTAGTGGAGTTGGGAGAACGGTAGAGACAACAGATGAATTTTACACAATGAGGTAGAGAGATTTTAAGCCAGAGAAGATCAAAGAGAGGAGATTCCAATTTGCCAAGTCTCTGACAGGGAATATCGGAACCGACATATGCATAAGTACCACCTTTGAGGCGAAAGGAATCATACAGCAAATAATTTGGACATCTGAGATGAGCAGTAGTTGAATCAACTGATAACTGAAATTCAGTCAGAAAAAGTACATGGGGTTTGGAAGACTGCAAGTGGAAATGGACATCGTTGAGATTGGAATTGAGACCACGTATATTTGTGAAATGAATTAGGAAGTGCTTGGGAGGTTTAGATCTTTTCGCAGATAAGCTTGCTCTATTAGTTTGACAATTCGTGATGTATTCAATAGTAAGAAAACATGGGTGGGACATGCTGTATGAAGTAATGAAATTTTTGGATATGGCGTACATGTGGTAAGAATATACCCAGATCCTTGACATAACGTGGCCCCGACAATGCTCACCGCATACACACTACTCGGACTCCCTCCAGTCACTATCTGGCAGAGTAGAGGTAGCAAGATTATACACTAGCTCTCCTAGAAGCCTCCTAGAGAGTTACCAATAGGTTTGGTCCGGTGTACTATCTAGCGGCCGGCCTGCGAACACCGTTTTAGAGCTGTACCCTAGGAGTTTAGTAAATAAATTTGATGAATTTGAGGTATTGCTCAAAACATCAAAGGCAGATATTGTTAGGATATCAGAGACTTGGTGTCACACAGATATAAGGAATGCAGAACTGGAATTTGGGGAGTACAACGTCTACAGAAAAGATAGACTGGATAGGAAGGGAGGAGGGGTTATGCTATTAGTTAAGAAATACATAAAATCCAAGGAAGTGAAGCCAGTGGACATCGCTGGACAGTGCAGTGTCGAGTCAGTTTGGTGTGACATAAGCATTGGGAGATCAAAATTGAGAGGAGTGTGCTATAGGCCTAATGACTCTGATGAGTATAATAAGAAACTGTACAGGGAAATAGAGTGGGCCAGTAAATCAGAGAGTCTTATAATGGGAGATTTTAATTTCCCAGATATTGACTGGAATTTGTGGGCTGGTCACTCACACACTAGCAAGGCTTTTGTGGATTTATTGGATGATTGTTTTCTACATCAGCATGTTCCGGAGGCAACTAGAGGGAGGAATACAATTGATTTGATTATCAGCAGTGATTCTTCATGCATTAAGAATCTGCAGATAAATGAACCACTAGGTGGCAGTGATCACAGTGTGCTGAAGTGGGATTTACTCAAAGAGGTAACTACCATTAGGGGTAAAGGGAAGGGGTATTGCTTCCGTAAAGGCGACTACGATGGACTGAGACAATATTTAAATTCTATACAGTGGGACCAACTGATGATGTTACCAACAGTAAATGCAAAATGGGAAGCATTCAAAGAATTTATCTTGGAAGCTACTAGACTTTACATACCAACTAAGAAATATTGTTCAAGGTTTAGGCCTAAATGGATGTCAGATGAACTGATGAGGCATATGGCAGAGAAGAAACATGCATGGGATACATACAAATTAACACATGACACAGAAGCCTATGATAGATACAAGTTGATCTGTAACCAAGTTACAAAGGAGGTTAGGCAGGCGAAGGCAGATTACGAGAAATCTTTGGCAAGGGATGCAAAGAAAAACAGCAAAGAATTCTTTACTTATGTAAACTCTAGAAGGAAGGGGATGAATCAGATTGGTCCACTTGATATCGATGGGTCAACTGTTGATGATCCTGCTCAGGTAGCTAACAAACTAAATGAATATTTTGCATCGACATTCACACATGAGGAGTTATTTAGTGAGGGGAAAGCCAGAGGTGTATTCAACTCTAGCAGTAAGCTAGAGAATCTTGTAATAACTGAGAGTAAAGTGGAGGAGAAATTGTTGAAGATAAACACAAGAAAGGCACCTGGGGTGGATGGGATCTATCCAGTTATATTAAAGGAGGCAGCAAAGGAAGTAAGCAAACCCTTAGCCATAATTATGAGAGCTTCCTTGGACTCAGGGGAGGTACCCATAGACTGGAGAAGTGCAAATGTGACCCCAATTCACAAAGGAGGATCAAAAGCTGACACAAGCAATTATAGACCTGTGAGTTTAACTTCTGTTCCAGGAAAATTAATGGAGGCACTGGTTAAAGAAGCACTGCAGGATCATTTAGACAAGACTTCAGTTATAGCTCGGACAGAGCATGGTTTTGTTAAGGGGAAGTCTTGCCTGACCAATTTGATTGGATACTATGATGCAGTCACAAAGGACCTGGATGCAGGGAATAAATTTGATATTATATACTTGGATCTTAGAAAGGCTTTTGATACTGTTGCACATGGAAGACTGCTGCACAAATTGGAGCAGTGTAACATTGGAGGCAAATTGCTGCTGTGGGTAAAGGGGTGGCTGAGGGGGAGAAGACAGAGAGTGGTAATCAATGGACACTGTTCATCGTGGACTAATGTTATTAGTGGAGTCCCTCAGGGCTCAGTGTTGGGTCCATTATTGTTTTCTGTATTCACAAATGATATTGATGATGGTATATCAAGCTTAATGTCGAAGTTTGCAGACGATACAAAGGTAGGCAGGGTTGTGAAGGACACTACTGACACTATGATGCTGCAACAGGATCTGGAAAGGTTGAGCAGATGGGCTGAGAGGTGGCAAATGAAGTTTAATATTGACAAATGTAAAGTACTACACATGGGAAACAGCAACCCCAGAGCAACATATCAACTCTGTGGTATTACACTGACAGTGGTAGAGAATGAAAGGGACCTGGTGGTGGTTGTGCAGGCAGATATGAAGTTCTCTGAGCAGTGCAGACGGGCTGCAAGAGTAGCTCATGGTGTATTGTCAATGATATATAGGAATTTTTCTAGCAGGGATAAGGAAGTGATTATTCCCTTGTATAAGGCAATGGTCAGGCCACACCTAGAGTACTGTATACAGGCCTGGAGGCCTCATTTCAAGAAGGATGTAGAGCTGCTGGAACGAGTACAGAGAAGGGCAACAAGATTAGTGAATGGAACAAAGGGGTGCTCTTACGAAGAAAGGCTTAAGATTTGCAAATTGCAGTGTCTGGAGACTAGGCACCAGTGAGGTGATCTGATAGAGGTGTATAAAGCATTGAATGGTTTGAGCATGCTCAATGCTGATGGGATTCTTCCTCTCGCTCAGAATAATCACCTGAGAGGGCATAAATTCAAATTGAGGAAAGACGGATGTAGGATAGACGTGCGGAAGTTTGCCTTTAGCCAGCGAGTGGTTGGTTGGTGGAACAGACCTCCATCCCTTGTCGTGGAAGTTGATAGCCTTAATAAGTTTAAGGCTCAGCTGGACAGGTATTTTGAACGAACAGAGGGGTGAAGTGGGAGTGGTTTTTTTTTTTTTTTTTGGCTGATGCTGCATAAGCTTGCTTTCTTGCACCAAATGCCTCTACTAATGCTAATGCTAATGCTAAATGTAAGGAATATTGGATCTCGCCACGACATTCATCATAACCTCAAAAATCATCAATCATACTGCATGATGGAAGAGATAGGGAAGGGTTGGCCGGAACTTAGCTCTAGAGACTAAACATGGGTTCCACCACTTCAAGCCTCCAATAAGCAAAGTGGTGGTATTTCACCGGTTGATGAGTGTCATCTACCACCTAGTACTGCCTGGTAACATAGAGGGGCGGCGTTCTTCCATGTGGTGTGGGCGCCACACCTCGATCCCTACTTACGTTGGTTCACACCTGGGTGGTCACCCACCATGTACTTGTGCATGAAGGTTATACCCAGGATTACTAACAGTCCCACCATCGTGAAGGTGCAAGCAGAGGATTTGGCTGTCATAGACCGTCCGGACTTCGCCGAATTGGGTCCACTTGACTTGAGTGTCACCCGAATATCAGTTCCATCAGCGTTTTAGACTCCCAGGTAGCAAGAACAGCTTGTCTGGCATATCTGAGAGAATGTCTGTGACAACCTCAAGGACCACGTACATAATGGAGTCAAATGTTTTGTGGTATTTTCTTACCGCTTCTTCAGTAACTGCAAAGATAGTAAAGAAGCGGTAAGAAGCGCTTCTTCAGTAACTGCAAAGATAGTAACTAAGGGTTATTAGTATGGAATTAAAATTGTTATTACAATTAAATAGTAGATTCAAGTTTCAGTAAATCAAACTGTGATCTAATTCAAATAAATTTGATTTAAGGTTAATTTTATATAGTAAACAACAATAATATGGAAACATTTACCTGCTGTCTTTGCAATATCACTATATATATATATATATATATATATATATATATATATATATATATATATATATATATATATATATATATATATATATACAGTGGTGGGATTCAGACGGTTCGGCAGAACCGATACCTAATTTTTTTGTTGAGTTCGGCGAACCGGTTGTTAAAATGGCACTTGTGATCAGGGTTCTCTCTAAGGTGGGCGCCTGGTATTCTATCGTATTTAATCTGCATAGCCTATACCATTTATTAATTCAGCAAGAAATTTCGTTTAGTATCGATAAAATTAAGAAAATGTATGTTCTGACTGATGTTTATCAATGGTATAAGCATAGTGCTTCGTTTATAAAAGTTTATGATATGACCACACGTGGACAGAACCAGTAAAATATTCAAATATATAGGCACATATCCGCTCCTGCTCTACAATATATTAAAATAAAACATTTTAAATTTTTTTTGCAGTAGCCCTTAAAAGGATGAAAAGGCAACAGTGTTTGACAGATTTTTTCAATAAGAAACCAAAATCAGAATTTGTTGTATTAGAATTGGCCTTGGATTCAGTTACATCACCAACAATTTTCGTTGAACTAGTTGAATTGGAAAAACAAGATGCAGAGACAATATGTTCTTCAGTTATGGAAAAAAACTAAGAACTACCTAGAAAAAAATTGAATAGGATTTTGCTCCGATGGCGCCAGCGTTATGCTTGAGAGAAAATCTGGAGTGAGCACTAGGATTGCAAAAGAGTTTCTAAACATAATAATATGGCACTGTTTAAATCATCGCCTCCATCTTGTTTTAGATGATTCGATAAAGGAAATAAAGCAAGTAAATCATTTTAAAATATTTATTGATAAGCTATATACTATTTTTCATCAATCCAATAAGAACCAAATTGAACTTTCCAAAATATCCGAACAACTTGGGATTGAAATTATAAAGATTGGTAGAGTTTTGGGACCAAGATGGGCTGCCTGTAGTTTAAGGTGAAATAAGAAGTACTTAGGTATGGCTGCCCGTCTTGAAAATATATATTTCATAACTGATTTGGCATTGATGATTGATATTTTAAACGAAATTTCTCTTCTTTCAAATGCACTTTAAGCAAGAAATATAGACAAAATAAAGGCTGAAAAACTCGTGATAAGATCTATTAAAGCATTTCAAATGCTTGGAAAGGAAAAGGGTCCATACTAAAAAAAGTTGATGAATTAATTACTTCAGAAACCTTCAAAAATATAAAATTTGTAGAAAATCATCGATTTGTTGGGCTTCCTCGGGGAAGACTTTTAGAAAACATCGTAACGAATTTGAAAAATAAAAAGACTAATGGATTGTGAACATTTAAGACTAATGGAATGTGAGCATTTAAGAGCATTTGTAGCCAATTTAAAGATAGGAATAAATTACGATTTCTCAATTTTTTGGAGCCAGATTACTGGAATATTGAAGAAGTACTAGTTCCATGGAAAGCAGCTGAAGAACAATTGCTCGTATTTAATGACATTTTTAATTACCAAATTGATATTAATGATTATCGAGATTTCGTGGAAAACGTTTTAAAAAATTCCCAGAATTATGCAATTCCTGAAAGTGTTCAAAGAGCTAAAAATATTGTCAGAACAATTGCTGTAAGTTCAGCAGAAGCGGAAAGGGGTTTTTCAAAGATGAACGTAATATGTTCAGAGAAGAGAAGTCGCCTAACTGTTTCTAATATATCAAACACAATGACTATTAGACTAATCGGCCTACCTCTAAAGGAATACGATCCTACTCCTACAGTGAAAAGATGGTTAAGGATAAATCACTCAGCCAATGATGCTCGGATAAAAGTGAAGAAAATTGTAAGTGAGGACGCCAATCAAAAAGCAATGTGGAAATATCTTAAATAACAGTTTTATTGTTTTTTTGTCAGGTATTATTTAATATTTTTTCATTAATATTTTAAAACTCTTTCTTATAACATAATCTAGTTTTGTGGACCTGTTTTATTGTTCTTATTTAAGTATTAACTGCATGAAATAATAAACTACCTTTCGGTATATAGTTTTTTTATACTTAGAAAGGTCATTAGAGCAGCGAACCGGTTGTTAAATTATTTGAATCCCACCACTGTGTATATATATATATATATATATATATATATATACAGAGGCATAGCAAAATCATAATAAATAATAAGTACAGTCAGACCTCTGTTTAACAAACTTCTTTATAGCGAATTTTTCTATTCTTTTTACCGATTTTTTTTTAGAATTCGCTAAATATAATTTTAATTTTCTTAGAATTTTTTCGTTTTATGGAAACGAAAACTTTCTTCGTAGAACGAGGAAGAATTTTCCCTATAATAACAACTGCATTACACACTTTACTCGGTACACATCATTCGCACGCATGGCCTTCAAGCAAGCAATAGTGAAGAACTATTTATTGTTTAAAAAAAAAAGCCCACAGCGTACACAATACCCTTCACGGCTACAAGCCAGTGCTGTTGTTATGCTCGAATTAAAAGATAAAGAGATTACCATCTGCAATCTCTGGGACTCGTAAAATCTATCAGTTTACCTGTCCCACATACCAAGAAGTCAAGCTGGTCAATTACTTTCTGGGTATCCATAGCCAGAGGACAGACCAAGGTGTATTAAACATTTGGACATTAGGCTCTGGTCAACCTTCTATTGTAAGCACCCTGCTAGAGATTTAGAAGAGAGTGGTTTTCCTTTATCCCGACAAGTGGTCATTTGTTGTTTCGTCGAAGTGAAACGGCACCGTTTCAAAGCTATTGGTCTATCATCGAGTACAATATGAGTTATTTTAAGTTAACTTCATACTTTTGTTGCAAACAAATTCATTCTGAATTTCTGGAGATAATTAGTGTGGTGTTTAATATGCGATTCCAAAGCAGTTTTCATACCAAAGTCAAATTGGCTGACAGATTTTATCAAGTTTCAAAATACAGTACTCCACAATTTTTTTTTTTTCGGTATCGATATTACTAGCATGTCCATGAAATGCCAAATTATTTTCAGCACAGAACAATATACATTTCAATATTATTTTCAATATATGATGCCATTTCAAACTTTCGCTTCTTAGTGCTGCTTGTGCAGCATCGTCAATTAGTCCACCTTTTTTGAAGACCCTTTTCTAACAATTTCCAATTTGTGAAACTGTTTATGTGTTGTAATGAATTCTGTGAAAAAGAACGTTTGGATTTAGATGTTTCCAATCCTTAAATTTATCTGAGCTGTAAAATGGAACATTAGTTGTGCCAGATACAAATAAGAGCCACGGGAAAACAATATATGGCAACTTTGTTTTTGCAAAAAAAATAACCATTTCCTGTTTTTCTTTTTTCAATACCTTCATTTTTGTATTTCCAAGAATGATTGAAACGTCGGCCATTAGTGACAGGATACGTATTTAAGACTATATGTTCGGGATCATGTTGCACCACAAGAGATCTGTTTTTGTGGGTATTAAAGTTCCATGTGGTCGGATCATTAAAATTCAGACTTACATGTTCCATGTTAATATTATTGCTGCCATCATTTTCTTCTGCCTACTGTTGTTGGTTATTGTCCATACTTTCTAATTCTTTTAAAATAACTTCAACTGTTTGAGCTTTTTCTTGGACTTCCATTCCAGTGGCATCATCATTTGTTTCATCTTCATTCGAATCACGTTCGTTTTCTTTGTCACTTTCAGGTCTGGAGTAGCTTATTGTAAGCCAGTTTTGTAAACTAGCGGAATGTTTTTTTTCTAATTTCCTCTTTATGCAGTCTTTCTATGCAGTACTGATGTTCACTTTTTTTCTTTGGTGGCATGTCTAAAATTAATTTGGCCTTTGTTTTATTTAAATTATAAATCACAATATCCACGATTATCTGTATATAACAATCACAAAAACACTATAACTTATAACTTATTCAGTTTGTACACAATGCATGAATTGCAAACTACTATGCATTTGAACATGCGCTGATGAAACGATCGCCTGATTGGTCCCTTCAAAGTTACATTCTGGACAGCAAATAGATCTATAATGCTATGTAGTATGTACTCAGATGTAAGGATGCATGCAGGCTTGAATCGTCGTGTGAAAATTTATTTTCACCCTCCTTGTGCTGTCATCTTGATTCGACATCATTGAGGGGCACCATTTCGTCAGCTAGCCTCGGGTGTCGAAATAGCTTGGCACTGTACTGATGTGGCCTGTCAGTGGAGCCCTTCTCCTGTCGGCGCCCTTGGCACCTGCCCTAATGCCAAGGCGTTCATAGTGTGTGTGTGGTGTATATATATATATATACATACACACACACACTGTGGTTTACTTAATCTCTTTACCACGTGGTTTGGTGAACAATAGTTTAAAGGACCAAGTTTGGGGCCAATTCATAATGGACAATGCTCTGTGGATGAAAATGTATGATAATCATGATCTTCACCATTGTGCGAGATTTATCTTGCTATTTTGGGCACAGAAGATGGATCTTCGACTGAGAGGACAGTGCCTTTGTTTCTGGGTCATAGCTATACATCCAATATTTTTCACCAGTAATGATGCAAGAAACAATGTATGGATCACCAGAAGCATGTTGGCAAAGATCCTGACGCATGAGAACTCTGTTATCCTCAGTGAGGATGTAAGGAACAAACTTGGCTAACTTTGCATATGGTTAAATGTCAATCGACCCTGATCAGGTCGTGAACACGAGTGACTGAATTACTATTTTTTGAAGTTGAGTGGTGGCCAGAGTGAAATTCATCTTCAGCAGAAAAGTGGCCCTATTAAGTCTTGAAAACCACTGAAAGGTCTTCAAACATTGAGCATCTTCTCTAAAAGTTGGTTTCAACATTGCAAATTTTTGTTGCATTTTCCCTTAATTTGAAGCATTTTAAGCAAATTCACTCAAAATATATAATGAAAAACAAAGTTATTCAATGTGTGCTAATTCAGAGTGACTATAAATAAATGGATGATTTATGTTACTTTATCTCCGTGTTGAAATGATACCTGAATTTCAAGGTACAAAGTCACCCCTTGAATTTTTTGATCATATCTCATAATACATAAATTTTATTAAGTCCCTCCAATTTAAGTTTATTTCAAATTTTCTGTGTCGTTTGCTAACATTGCAAAATTTCAAAATTATTTCGAATGCAAGATTATGCATTTGAACATATTTCTACTTATATATTATCCATTGAAATAATCATAAAAATTTATTTTTTGGGAAGTGGTGCCTGTGACGTGTCATGGATATAGACCAAAACAAGTCTTCAAACATTGCAACAATGGGGCTTATCAGGAAGAAAATAACAGAACTTTCATTACAAAGGAGAAGAGTTTGGTCTTCTTCACTGTAATGAGTCTTCTTCTAAAAGGCAATGCTGATGGGATTTCAAATTGAAAGTCACTCATTTATCACTTTAAGAATCCAAAAGCTCTGAAAGAATCTTTGAAAGTTAAACTTCCTGTGGTTTGGCAGTCGAGGAAGGAAGTATAGGCAATCAGGACCTTAGACAGATTTAAAGTGCATTACTACATTAGCTTGATCACAGGGAACATCCTGTTCCCTCCAAAGCTCAATTAAGCTTGATCTTATGTCCAACTTAAAGACAAATATTGTTATTCATGGTTCAGCCAAAGTTGCAAATAAATATCTTTTTAATTTGCATACCATCACACAACAGGTGAATCAGCTATGCATTTTAAAATCGGAGGCTTCGCCAGGTGGCTTCTATCAGCAAACCTATGCTAAACATGTGAATAATTATCTTTCATCTAAGTGAACAGCCAAGCAACATATGGAAGAAAAAGTCCCATTTAAACATAACCATCACGTGTGCATTCTCCCAATAAAAATTTACCCTAGGGGCTCACATCTGGTGAGTATGGGCTTGGCACACCCAGGGTCCTCAACTGGATATCATCATTCTTCTTTCTTGGTAATTCCTTTCTACTTTTGACTCTTGTTCTCTCTCTCTTTCTCTCTCTCTCTCTCTCTCCCCTCAGGGTAATTCAGAATTTTTTTTTTAGCTGGTGCAGTATAAGCCTCAGGCTTCTTTGCACCATATGGCCAATAATAATAATAATAAATGGGTTGCACTAATCCTTTGCAATATTATTATTATTATAAAGGATCGAGAATCAATCACAGCAAGGAACAGAATGTTCCCTGTGATTGGCCTAATTTAAAGTAATCCACTTTAAATCTGTACAAATTTCTAGACTTTTAAGTTTGTGTGTGTGGGCTTTACAGCACAATAACAACATGGCCATAATGTGCCTAACTATGGTAAAGTTTAGTGCTTTTTTTTTTGTTTTCATTTGGATTGTAGTTAAAGTTACAGTGTGTTATACAGTTTTATATCTTTAAGGAAAGTGAAGATTTTGTCCACATGTGGCGTATCTGCTAAAAGATGGGCAATACTCAGAGTATTCATTGCTGAAAATGAGGCAAAGAGAGTGTCACTCGTTGTAAATCAGGCAATCAATGAGTATATGCTGGAATGTAAGTTGGGTATTGCAGTTTATGCAATGTGGTGGGTCAGCGGCCGTAAGTAGATAGAGATGTGACAAGTGTGTGTGGCCTATCCGTAATCTGGCTAATAGAACTTCATGTCTGTTATCACGAATAATGGACTTCCATGGTTTGAGATATTTTTAATGCCGAATAATTTGTTGTTGGCCTGACTGCCAGATATGTTGCCATTATCCAAGACATTGTTTCTTTATAATGTACTTGTAGCCAGATGCAGGTGTAGTAAATGCTTGGGCTATAGAATCGGTAGCAGTTTTGGCAGCTAAGTCGGCCTGTTCATTTCTAGAAATTCCAGTGTGACCAGGTATCCAACATAACAGAACTTGTTTCTTCTGGTTTAACTTAGAGTATTTCAGATCTGACGAAGTATGGGATTATCATTCTTTGGGTTCTGTTGTATAGCACTAATGGTGTCTGTATATATAACACTGTGCTTGTTTGTTTGTTTGTTTGTTTGTTGTTGGGTTTTTATTGGCGCATTAGAGACTAAGGCTATAATGCGCCAAAACCTAGTCATTAAAAAATAAAATTTTTAGTGGCCTAACGAATTAGGTCACCAAGTCAAAGTATAAAAACAAGTATAAACGGTAAAAGGCAAATATCACTAAACAAGAAACCTTAAAAGAGTTGATTTTTTAAATATGGGTAAAATGGTTTACTGATTTCAAAAAAGCTAAAAATAGCAGACACATGGTCATTGTCAGATAAAATCTGACTGAGTGTATACGGCTCAGTCAGATGATTAAAAGCGGTAAAACGGATATTGCTAAAATCTGGACATTCAACTAAAATGTGTCTTATTGTTAAAATTGTGCCATAGGACTCACACATAGGAGGGTCATCAGCCCTCAGCAGAAACGAATGAGTTAAATGACTGTGTCCTATGCGGGTCCGGGCAAGAACAACTTCCTCCTTACGATTTCTGCGCAGACTAGACTGCCACGGTTCAATTACAGGCTTTATATGATATAATTTATTCGCAGTCTGTCTATTCCATGAATCCTGCCATTGGGAGTGTATCTTCTCGTGTATTATTTGCCTGTAGTCTGTATAGGGGACTGACAGGCAGCGGTTATTATTGGGAATTGCTGATTTGGCTGCGGCGTCAGCCAAATCATTTCCCCTAATCCCAATGTGGCTGGGAATCCAGCAGAAGCGGATATCATATTCACGTCCACGGAGGAAGTGAATCTTCTGCTGGATACTAGACAGAACTGGATGAGGATTATATCTCACAGATATTAAAGCCTGTAACATGCTAAGAGAGTCGGAATATAAAATGAACCGTTGGTATTGACATTTACTAATGTGATCCAAGGCTAACTCTACAGCGTGCAGCTCTGCAGTAAATATGCTGCATTCAGAGGGAATCTGCTCTGATATAGTGCTGTCTGTAAAGACAGCAGCAGATCCCACATATGATTCTGACTTCGAACCGTCTGTGTAGACTGGCGCGCAGTCGGAATATTCAGTTCGGTATGCTGAATGAAGCTGCAGGTAGACACATGATGGAGTGTCCGACTTTCCCCAGTTTCTAAGCTACAAGTCACATGCCGGGACACGAGCATGCCAGGGTGGAAAGGGTTGCTTTGATGTTTGGGCAACCTTGTCTACCTTGATATTAAGTTCTTTGAGTAGCTCTTGGAAACGAATACCAAAAGGACGATTGGCAGTCTTACGAGTATTGTATAAATTTTCCCATCGTGGCTCAAAAACGAATGGCCACGTAGGATGGTCTGGCAGGGATTTCAGTTTTAAAGCATACTTTAAAGACAACTGCTTTCGTCGAAGCGATAAAGGTGGTTCGTTTGCTACGACGTATAAGCTCTGGACAGGAGATGTGCGATATGCTCCAGTAGCAATACGTAGGGCCTGATGATGGACGGGGTCCAGCCATCGAAGAACACTGTCTCTGGCTGAGGAATATACCTGGGACCCATAATCTAGTTTGGATCGCACAAGTGCACGGTAAAGCCAAAGAAGGGTTCATCGGTCTGCTCCCCAAGATGTAGAGGAGAGCGAACGGAGAATATTAAGCCCACGTGTGTACTTCGTGCGGAGTTGACGAATATGATCCAAAAAGGTCAGTTTTTTATCGAATATGAGTCCGAAGAATTTTGTGTTTGCTGCTACTGGAATAGCATTTTGTCCGAGGCTTAATTCAGGTTCAGGATGAAGATTACGCTTGCGACAAAAGTGTACGCAAACGGTCTTCTCCGGCGAGAACCTGAAGCCATTAGCAAGTGCCCAGGAATTCAGACTATCAATGATTTTCTGCAGTTGTCTTTCAATAACCCTCATGTTGCACGACTGACAAAAAATACTAAAGTCATCAACATAGAGGGCACTGTTTACAGTTGGAGGAAGTTGTTCTGTGATTGAATTTATTTTGATGGCGAAAAGCGTGACACTTAATACTGATCCTTGTGGTACACCCTCCTCTTGGCTGAAGGAACGAGAGAGTGAGGATCCCACACGAACTTGGAAAGATCGATTGGCTAAAAAGTTTTTAATAAAAATGGGGAGACACCCTCTAAGTCCTAGGCTATGTAAATCTTTTAAAATGCCAAATCTCCAAGTTGCGTCATACGCTTTCTCCATGTCAAAGAACAGCGACACCAAGTGTTCGCGTTTTAGGAAAGCATCCCGGATGGATGCTTCCAATCTAATAAGATGGTCCAAAGTGGACCGGTTCCTTCGGAAGCCGCACTGGATGCTGGAGAGGTCATTTGATTCTAGATACCATATTAAACGAGATTTAACCATTCTCTCCAGGATCCACCACTGACAGTGGTGGAGAATGAAAAGAACCTGGGGGTAATTGTGCAGGGAGATATGAAGTTCTCTGAGCAGTGCAGACGAGCTGCAAGAGTAGCTCATGGTGTCTTGTCAATGATATACAGGAATTTTTCTAGCAGGGATAAGGAGGTGATTATTCCCTTGTATAAGGCAATGGTTAGGCCACATCTTGAGTACTGTATACAGGTCTGGAGGCCTCATTTCAAGAAGGATGTAGAGCTGCTGGAACGGGTACAGAGAAGGGCAACAAGATTAGTAAATGGAACAAAGGGTTGCTCTTACGAAGAAAGGCTTAAGTTTTGCAAATTACAGAGTCTGGAGACTAGGCACCGGCGAGGTGATCTGATAGAGGTGTATAAGGCCTTGAATGGTTTGAGCATGCTCAATGCCAATGGGATTCTTCATCTTTCTCAGAATAATCACCTCAGAGGGCATAAATTCAAATTGAGGAAGGACGGATGTCGGATAGATGTGCGGAAATTTGCCTTTGGCCAGCGGGTGGTTGGTTGGTGGAACCGACTTCCATCACTTGTTGTTGAAGTTGATAGCCTAAACAAATTTAAAGCTCAACTGGACAGGTATTTCGAACGAACGGAGGGGTGAAATGGGAGAGGTTTTTTTTTTTTTTTTTTTTTTGGGCTGATGCTGAATAAGCTTGCTTTCTTGCATCGTATGCCTCTACTAATGCTAATGCTAATGCTAATGCTAATTTTGCACAGACAGCTAGTCAGAGCAATAGGACGATAATTGGTGGTGACTACTGGATCCTTTCCTGGCTTAGGAAACGCAAGAACGATTGCCTTTCGCCAGGAGTCCGGAAACTGCCCTTCAATAAAGATTGTTATACAGAAGGAGCAGACAATCCATAGATTTTGGTGAAAGATGTTTAATCATTTCATAATGGATGCCATCTGGTCCAACAGCACTTGCTTTGGAAAGAGTGAGGGCTCTTTTCAGTTCCTCTATAGTGAATGCCCCGTTGTAGGGATAGAGGCCCTTAGACTTAAAATTAAGTGCTTGTTTTTTCAGTTTATCTTTCAGGACCAGGAACTCTGGGGAATACGAGGATGTTGCAGAGATGTTAGAGAATGTTTCCCCAAGAGCATTGGCTATTGCAGTTGGGTCTGCAATAGTGCATCCATTATAATCTAGGATTGAAGAAGGGTGGGATGTATATTTTCCCTTCATTTTCCGGATTTTATCCCAGACTACCTTAGAGTTAATAGACTGGTTAATAGATGATGTAAAACGGATCCACGATTCCTTTTGATTCTGACGACAGATGTAGCGTGCTTTGGCTCGTGCACGTTTGAAGGCTATAAGGTTGTTCGTGGTAGGATATCGGCGAAATATCCCCCACGCTTTGTTTTGATCCTTTTTTGCTGTTGTGCATTGTGAATTCCCCCAAGGTTTGGGAAATGGTTGAAACCGGGAAGATGTTTTTGGGACAGCATTAGCAGCTGCTTGGACAATGATTTCTGTGATCTACTTTACTGCGTCATTGCTAGGCTCCCGACTGACTGTACTGAGGTCAAAATTTGCCTGATGTTGGAAGGCATTCCAGTCACCCTGATCAAACTTCTACCGTGGTAACCTAAAAGGACATGGAATCCCACTGTGTAACAAGGTTATCACGGGGAAGTGATCACTTCTGTATGGATTCTCCTCCACTTCCCAGGTGAGTGAAGGGAGTAGAGAAGGGGAACAGATAGAGAGATCAATGGCAGAAAAAGTACAGGTAAGCATGTGGAAGAATGTGTTTGTTCCAGTATTTAGAAGGCAAAGGTCATTGTCATTGAGCATACGCTCTATGACTCGTCCCCTTCCGTTGATGTTAGCACTACCCCACAGGGTGTTATATCCATTCATATCCCCGAGAAGTAAGTAAGGGGGAGGCAACTGCATTACAAGATCATCAAGGTCTTCCTGGGGGATGTCAGTCCCAGGTGGCAAATAAAGAGAGCAAACTGTTAATATAAATCCCACCGAAAGGCGAATTGCAACAGCTTCCATGCTAGTTGTAATTAGCAAGGGCTGAACTGGGGTCTGATTGCCGACGAGGATAGCCACTCCTCCATGAGCAGAGCCATCCGCAATTCTATCCTTTCGAAAAATTGTGATGTTGTGCATGGTGGGATCGTCATTTGCCTTTAGATATGTCTCCTGCAAGCAAAAGCAAACTGGCTCGTGTTTTTGCAGGAGGGCCTTGATGTCATCAATATTTCGCCGGAATCCACGACAATTCCATTGTAGGAATTTAGCCATTATTTTGGCTTGGTGGGTCCATCAGGCGGCTTCCGAGGTGCTGAGGGCTTACTTTTATCAGTCTTGGGTTTATCTTTTTTGGGGAAGAATGGACGCTGTCCCGTGTCCATTTCTTCCTCCGCAAAGAGTTCCAAGACTGAATCTTCGGGTACCTCCTTCTGCTCGACCTCCATGTTTTCTTGGGTTCTAGGGGGGACTTTCCCTTTTTTAATCTTATCTTTCATAGTTACCTTTGTTGCTTGTGGAGCACTAGGAGGTACCGATATAGGAGTGACAGCCGATTGGTCCTTCTGTGCAGGTTTTTAAGAACTTAAGAGATAACACACGATGGGAGTGAAAGACTCCTTTGGAGGAATGGTCGTGTCCGTCTGAGTTCCGAACGGAACATCTCCCTGCTACCTTCTGGGCGTAGGTAGGTTTGATATTCAGGGGTTTGACTGATTTCCTTGCCTCCTGGTATGATATATTTAGCTCTGCCTTCAGCCGTTGAATTTCTTTTTCTTCTTTTCACCTCTGGCATGCTCGTGAATAGGCCGGGTGTTCGCCTTCACAGTTAATACAGGTGGGTTTTGCGGCTGAACATGCTGTTGTTTCGTGGTCCTTTGCACCGCATCAAGCGCATGCAAGGACTCCACGGCAGGCCATTTGAGAATGTCCATACTTCTGGCATTTAAAACACCGTAAAGGGTTCGGAACGTATGGACGTACTGAACAATTGATGTATCCAGCTTTAATCTCGTCAGGTTTAGGAGAGTTAAAAGTCAAGATAATGCTCCTGGTTTTAACAATTTTTCCCATCCCTTTGCGCAGTATTTCTCTTGACGGCAAGAACTCCCTGGGGTTTTAATTCGGAGCAGATTTCCTCCTTGGCTACGTCGAGGTCCCACTCCGAAATGACACCTCTCGATGAATTGAGTGTTCTGTGTGGTGTCACTGTTATGGGTATTCCACCGATTGATGTTACTCGGAGATGTTCTGATTGCCTGTCATTTTTAGTTTCAATTAAAAGGTCTCCAGAACAAAGCATCTTAACTGATTTGGGTAAACCTGCTAACCCATCTAACCCTCTTTTTTTTTGAATAAAAAAGGGCGACATTTTACCAATCGGTTTTTCACCGGTGTAGTGTATAATTAGGAACCTTGGAACAGGCCCTGATGGTACTTCAGTTCGCTGCCTCTTTTTAGCGATAATGCTATCTGAATCTTTCTCTATGCTTTCAGATAGGGACTGGGTTGGGGCCCCTGAAGAAATAAGTTTATCAGGATTCATTGAGTTTTTTTATATTGTTCAGTGCCCGGGCTCCCCACCCACCACGGAGCCCAAAGGGACGCCCACTACCTGGCATGCAATAAATGCGCTAGGGAGTGGAACGCCAGGGCTACCCAGACACTATACCCGCACCGCCGCCAGCCTGAATCCTGTCCCTTGGACCATGAGGGTAGGGGCGTGGCATTGACACGGTTGACCCTTGCAGGCGAGCCTACTAGCCGATTGATCCTAGCCGGGCCTTCCAGGACCACCCGTCTTGTCGAAGCAGGAGCCAAAGTGGTGTATCGAAGCTGGGCCCCTCAACCACCGGGATCCCCTTTCCGAATTTCCACGGGTCGCAGCGCATGGCAAACACGCCGGATTCCATTGATGTAAGCCTGGAACCTGGGCTGTGGGCATTGGATCCCAGTGATGCTAGTCTGGAAGTCCAGCAGCGTCACTGGGAGGTCCCCTCACCACGTACAGGTGCCCACGTCGAGGGGTGACACTGTGCAATATGGTTTTTGAGAGTGCATAGTTTAAGGCTATATGGATAGTACAAAGTTCTGCAGTATAGCTGCTACATTCAGTAGGGAGCTTCTTGGATATAGTTGTGTTGGGAAATACTGCTGCTGCACCAACATGATTGTCAGTTTTAGACCCATCTGTGTAAATTGGTGTGTACTGGCTGTGCGGGTTCTCAGTGCAGTATATATTTGCAGTATGTTCTGTTGGGATAAGGTGTGTTTTTCCCCATGCTGTCAATGAAAAATCGCACAGTGGTATGTAGTATGTCCAAGGTGGGACTGTATGAGAGACAGTGGGCTATATCTTACTAAGGTCAATTTGGCAATCGGCCTGCAATGAGCAAAGATGTATCCTGGTTGGTGGATTTATTGATGGATAGGCTCAGTATAGGTTTTCCCATTTAGGAGAAAAAAAAAAGTCCATTCTAAGTGGGATGCCCTTCAAGTTTTGCTGCATAGTCTAATAAAAGCATTTGTCTGCATAGCTGCAGGAGGTTTGATGTGCATACAGGCTCTGGACCAGTGATGTACGTTATGCCCCCAGTGCAAGACAAAGAGCACTGTGGTGCATAGGATCAAGCCAACGTAAAGTGCTTGGTCTAGCAGAGTATAAACTACAGAACCATAGTCTAGACGTGACTGTATTAACACATGGTACAACTGTAGTAGTGTGTAACGGTCAGCTCCCCCATGTTGTGCCTGATAAAACTCTTAAGATGTTTAGCTTTTTAAGACATGTAATCCTGAGTGTTTTTATATGTTCCAGGAAGGTGATTTTTTGGTCAAATATCGTACCAAGAAAGCGGACACTAGGAACCACTGGTATGATTTAATTTTCTAGTTACAGTTCTGGGTGTGGATGTAGGTTATGCATCCTGGAATAGGAGGAATCTTGCAGAAGTGTATACTGACAGTCTTTTGGGTTGAGAGGCGAAAACCATTGTTTTGGGCCCATTGCAGCTATCTCTCTACCATTCGCATATTAGGCGAATGGCAGGCAATACTGAAGTCATCGGCGTACAGACTAATGGATATTGTTTGTGGCAGGTCCAGCGTTATTGAATTCATTTTTATATTAAAGAGGGTAGCACTTAGCACTGATCCTTGTGGTACCCCTTCTTCCTATATGAACTTTGAAGATAACTGGTTGTGAAATCGAACTTGAAATTAGTGGTGGTGGAGACTTAAGTTCCTGATATTCAGATGGAGGGTAATTCATCCATGAAATACATATTGTACATTAAAATTAATAAAAGTATTGTTAATCTACTCTTTATTAGTATTTATTTGTTAAAAAAAAAAAATCAGCTGGGTGCATAAATTATAAGTTCTCTCAAATGATTTATCATAACACCAAGTCTATTACTTCATATCTGCTGTTTTTTTTTAACTGTCTATTCTGCAATCAAGTGTGAATTAAATAACTGAAATATTAAAATTACTTGACTTAAGGAACCAATTAACAACAGGTATCAAGGATACACTGTATAAATTCATTTATTCTGAGTGTTTTCTTTTGTTTGGAGCCTATCACCAGGGCCATATTTTCCACATTGGTTTACAATGGCTTTTACCAATATAAATTCTTATGCACAGCAAACAATCACAACTTATTATTTCAAAAGATTACGATTCACAACAATCATACTAAACTCAAATGGTAGTATAAAAAAACAATGCCGCGAAGAATCACTCAAAAGACAAAAGCCAGTGCATGACACTAAATATATATATACACAGTCGATTCCGGTTATTTGGGACACATCAGGACTAGTGCATTTTGGCCCGATTAAGCGGCTGCCCCAATTATTCAAAGTTTCACGTAAAAAGAGTTAAAAATACAATGGACCCCCGCTTTACAATTTGTTCACTGTACAATCAAATCACGTTACGATGGAGTCACCATAGTAAAGTACTGTTCACTATACGATGTGTAGTAAGCGCCGGTCACTGTGAGTACATTTATGAATTGAATTTTAATTCTATTAAACAGCAATTCTAATTAGCGAAAATAGGAGGAATATTATCCACAGGTTATAAAAGTAAAGATATAAATCTGCACAAAGGTATCCTTTATTACCTTATCAATTAAAAAATGAAATATGTGAAAATCTGAAGAATATACGTGATAATCAGAATAATTAATAGTACATACTAACTAGTTGACATTTCTGTTCACTGACATTTCTGGGTGAGGGTTAAAATTTAAAACAGTAAAAAGATAAGCAATCAATAACAAAGAACACGGCACACACAAATTACAAGTAACACAATACGCGCAAGTGAGAATGGAGTAACAAGTTACAAAGCTTTAAAAATAGGAATGAAGAGGAGATTCTGAAAATTAATTTTTTTTATATGATTGAAGTGTAAACACATTTCACCATAATAACCCACGGAATTCCAGCTATCGGTATTATTGCAAATTCAATAAGATCAAGTTTACTATCTGTATATAAGATTGCACTAACAGAAAAGCCCAATAAACAGGTGACTGCTAATTGTTTTTATTGTTTTATGGTTGCGACCTCCAGAAATCCGATTGAAACACGTGGTATGGTCGGAGACAATCGTAGGGTAATCTCCAGTGCTGCAGTCTCCTGCTACAAATAAACAGCACATTGTCCCAATTAAGCGAAGTAAACCCTGGATTATTTTCTTGATTGGGTTCTGCTTTTTAAGATTTGTCCCAAATAAACGGTTGCTCCAATTAACCGGAATCCCCTGTATTTGGAATTGCTGAAAATTTCTATTAATATGAAATAGACATGATTTCATTATTGCTGTTGTTATTTGGTTTTTAGGAGCATTAGCAACTAAGGCCATATTGCTCTGGGGATATGCAGTGGTCATTCCCTGACCTTTCTGCATCCTCTGTATTTGGTGGTCATGGACTCGAACCCCGGTCTAATCAAGAAGTGTGTGCTATGCACTGCTGCTCCTGTCCACCTGGCTATGGAGGCGCCTTTCATTATTGAAGTTGTTTATGTAATAATCTACTCTTTAAAATATATTAAGATTTTATTTCTTGAAAATATATATTTCTGTACAATTGCAAAACAATAATAATAACAATAACATTCCAAAATTATGTGCATTTTTAGAGATACATTTTGCTATATAACAGAAAGATTTTAACATGACTAAGTTCCCTGGCTGAGCCAATTTCATTAAAAAGATTTATAGTTATATAAAATTTCACCACACACACAAATTTATTAATAAAAATAAAACAAGTTAAATAATGAAAACATTATGTGAAACAAAAGTATCATATTTCATTTTTGTACAGTTTCAAAGAAATAAATATGCAAACATGTTGCATAAACACTGCATTAATACACACAGAGCAGCATGGTGTGGGTCTACTTATTTCTGATTTTTTACCCTGTGAAATGAAATCTCTCTCTAAAATTTAATTTTTTTCTCTAGAAAAAAAAAATTAACATAGAATAATTTAGATGGAAATAAATGTTAAAAGAATTATTTAATGTTTGTAACATTAAACAATTAATTAAATAATAATTAGTCATTACCACAAAGTACAAAATATTTACACTGCTTAATTCTGAAACATGATTGTTAATAACTTTACTTCTATAGTTGTTAATAACTCTTAACTGTACATTCAATTAGGCCCAACTAAACAATCTTTTTTGTAATCATAACGACACATTTTTCTCAATTAAGCTAGAATTTTTTTTTTTTTTTAAATGGTACAGTAACAATCACATGAATGCCTAGACACAGAACATACGTCTTAAGGCAAAACAACTTTTTTTTAACATGATAGTTAAAAATTTTACTCCTTATTTTCATACACCATACTACAGTATTAGTCTTGCATATAAATGTTTTCATAAATTAAATTAATCACAATCAGTGCTCTTGTTGAGGATGAGAATACCTCTCAGCACCAAAACACAGCACTTAAAATATGTAATCACATTAATATTCATTAATTAGACTTAAAAGACAAAAGGGATAAAGTAGTCGCACTGGATCCATTTGTGGATTAAAACATCCATAAATGGATGTTTAACAGTTGAACCTGGATTAAAACATTATTAGTCATCTAAATGTCCTCTCCTTATTTGAGAAGAGTCATTACCTTTTATTAAATATAATTTGGCAATACATATGCAAATAAGATGTTGGGCTAATCTATATAACATTTGAATTTGGTTCATTAATAAACTTCTCTTATCACTTGATCACGTGTCACTTCTGTGGTAAGTAGGCGATGTGGAGTCTTTATGCCTTTTAAAAATCCAATTAATAACAGTATTTTAACATTATCACTGGATTATTAACGATACAATAAGATAACAATCATATGAAAACTTTGAGAAAGAACATAAAACATCTTAAACAACCTATATATTTATACATTTTTCAGAAGGAATAACAGATCTGCATTAAACAATAATGAACTGCCATATTCATATTTAAAATCAGTAACATTCTTGTCAAGCGTCCACTTATTTAAGTAAAGCTCTCCAATTTTAACTCTGATATGACACACAATTATTAATATCTCTCTTTTTTTTTAATTTGAACTATATGATCATGCCTAAATATTGTAGAATTCAAACAGTGTGTGTGAATGTTTTGATGAAGCAAATGTACTTCTATTAGAGAAATAAATATTTTCTGAATATGCATTTTCTAATTAATAGTAAAAGTAAAGCGACCAAGAGGTATTTCATATTATATTACAAGAGTGGCAATGATTTAGTGAAAATTAGTAATGTGATTCATTATACAATTCTCTAGTATTACTTGATTACTTGTCACTTCTGTGACAAGTACATGGTTCCAGTGTGGCAATTCTTTTGCCTTTTTAAATCTAATTAATAATAGTATATTAATATTATTATTGGATTAATGATAAACTAAATATGTGCTATAGTGGATTTTAAGTACATACAAAGAAGAATGCTCTTGGTTACATTAGAGAAATGAAGTCGTATTTCATAAAAGGAGCATTTTTAATTTAACAGTTTAGTACTTATCATTATATGATGAGATAATGTCAAACAAAATTTAAATTTTTGCCCATTTCCTCAGAACAAGTAGTTTTATCCGGTTGCAAATAAAAACTCAGTTTTGATTTCAATATGTGACTTATGTCTTTACAAACCACTCCAGATTATGATTTTCACATTTTTTAAAGCTAAATTTTTGCAATAATTTTTTTAAATTGTTTGTTATGATTAGCAATTATACAATTTTGTTGACGAGCATAAACATTAGTATATTTTGCAAGTCAGTTGCACTTTTACATATTGTTGTTACCAGTCAAATTTGCTCTATTGGATTATGAGACCTTTTATGGGTTACTTTCGAAATATGGATAAGTTACCTAGCCTCTGGTAAGGTAAATTGTACTCTTAGTCTCTGGTCTAGTTTCCTCCATAAATTCAGTTTCTATCCCAAAAGTTCAGTTTTCCATCTGATTTTTTCAATTGTCCACAATCCATACAATTTTAAGGCAAAAGCACAAATTTACAAAATTTACAAGGGGTACAATAGGCCATCTACAGAGTGGCTAAGCTGTCATGTCTTCCCACTTACTTCAATCAAGCTTCCAAAGTATGATGCCCTTATAATTTGCACAGTAGTTGTGACTACAAATCCTCAGAATTGTGAGGAAGAGACCTGAGTTTGATCCAGGATGGAGGAAGCTACGGCTGTTTTTCATACTCTGATAGGATAAATTGGTCTTGGATGGTGGATACACAGTTTTTCCAACAGTAAATTAGAATTTTTTCTGCCTAAAACACAGACAAACTGATCATCCTGAAACCAGGTGTGCTAAAACTGAAAGGTAGTTGGAGTAAGGGGTCCCAAATTGCCAAGGCACACACACTTAAATGGCACTGTAATAGATTAGAATTGTAGGCAACTCTCCAGGTAGCTAATCCTCACTACTATTCCGGAACTGTCCACAGAAAGTAAGCAATTTACACCTTGTAGTTTTAGCTGCTTTGGCACACATTCTAAATGATCCAACCCAGAGAAAAACTGTGTACAAAGTAGTTCTGTATTACCTATATCCATTTGATTAGAGCTTATTTAAAAAAAAAAAATGTAAGATCAATAAAACTTAAAGATTTATGACTTATACACTGGGTATAAATCAGAGTTAACCAAAATTACATAGCTTAAATGAAGTCTATTTCATTACATTTATAAAAATTTTAAATAATAAAAATTTAAAAACTTAAGTGCATATTATCATTTTAATGGTTTCAACTGAATAAACATAAAAAAAAAAAAAAAAAAAAAACTTTTTTTCTTCAGGCAGAAAGTACCAGGTTCTCAGATGGATTATAAGAATATGGAATAAAAAAGAATAAAATTGTATTAAATATTTCAAAGATAAAGTGTGATTTCGGTATGTATTACAATCATGGTTATGTGGGATGGTATTACTGCTGGAAAGGCAAGTAAAAATGAACAAAATGGAAACAGAACTGTTAGAAAGCAACAAGAAACACTAAGTGAAAATTAAGCACAGGTATACCTTGTTATATGCGATCTCTCACTTTACACGTTTTTGCTATAACATGATAAAAAAAAAAAAAAAAAAAAAAAATTAAACTGGTCTCAATTACTGTGCGCAAACATTTACAAATCAATCATCACGTGTCATAAGCAAGCAGTGTTGTAATGACAGTATGCTGCTGCAACAGGATATAGAAAAGTTGGGTAGATGGGCTGAGAAGTGGCAACTGAAATTTAACATTCACAAATGCAAAGTACTGCATATGGGTGGCAGTAACCCAAGAGAAATGTACCAACTATGTGGTGTTACACTCAGGGTAGTGGAAAATGAAAGAGACCTGGGGGTAACTGTGCAATCAGATATGAAGTTTTCTGAGCAGTGCAGACAGGCTGCAAGAGTATGTCATGGGGTCTTGTCAATGATATACAGGAATTTTGCAAGCAGGGATAAGGAGGTGATTATCCCCTTGTATAAGGCAATGGTCAGGCCACACCTTGAGTACTGCATACAGGTCTGAAAGAGTCATTTTAGGAAGATTTAGATATAGCTACTATATTAATGTAGCTTTTAAAAAATTTCATAATCAGTTGTGTGATTTGAAGAATTGAATGTGCTTTACAATTAATGATAACAGAGAACCTATAATTCAACTGGAAACCTCTGAAATGCACAGGAAAGTAGTGCTAACCTAATTGCAAATAACATATTATACTCTGAAAGGCTATATATACTGTAGTGTCAAAGCAATAATATATTCAAAATTTTTTTTGTTTAACATCAGAGCATAATTCACTCGAGATGTTCAAACAGACTAGGCAACCAAAAGAGCTAGCACTGCAGCGTAGGAAATTTGCATGCTCATTTTGTATCTAGTAGCTATTACTAAGAAATACAAAACAACTAATCAGACAGTCACAACAGAATACATTTCCACAACCCTTTGTGTCAAGTTCTAAGTTTGCCATGGACAGTCTCCAGCAATTTGTATCACAGCATGGTAGTATAACACGTGCATTTTAAGTAATCTAATGTTTTAATTAGTTTTCCAGCACATAACAGGCCAAATTACCTGGGACTGGAGTGTCACAGAACATCTGGCTATATCATTTTAACTATTTTCAAAATTTACATAAAACTTTTCATAGCTGTAGAGTAGTGGTATGTCAAATTAAATAAATATAATAAAGCAAGGTATTATAGATGAGCATTAATACAAGAATACAATGATTGTAAATAAGATAAATAAGGGAACATAATTTAATCATTATTTTACATCACTTTGCTTAATTATTACAAATAAGTGCAACAAGTTACAGTGCGATGGGGTATGGAAAGGAATCTTACTGTCTATTTCAGGAAATCTGACAAGAAGTTTCTTGCTGTGAGCCCTGAATATGAGTATGGAAACGACACAAATCTCTAGTTCTGCAATTAAATAGGAATGTGGTTCTATTATTTCTGCTGCTGCTGCCAGAAGCAATCAAGAATTCGTCACATACTTTTTTTCAGTAAGGTAATATTTGTCTGCATTAGTTTTAAAATCTTGCGATATAAATCCTGAAGTGCTTTCAAAGGACCAGCTTCAAAGAGCATTACAAGCAGGGATTCTCTACCTCCACTTCACAGGACTGATTATATGACCAGAAGAAAAGTGCTGAAAGTGTTATGAACAGGAGTTTATTGTATTTCACTTCTTTTTTTTTTTTTTTTTACAGCTTGCCACACAACTCTAAATCAATACGATTATGGACACTCTATAAAAAACAAGTCTGAAGCTGCATCTTGGCAATCTGGTAATAAGATATCGAAATACTAAATGCTCACTAATGCCAAGGGTAAAGATGCCATGGCAGCTGGCCAAAAGTTATCCATAAACTGTTATGAACTTAGATTCTAAATTGTGATCACCAAAGAACAAAATTCAAATAAAAAAGACTGAAGGATTTTTCCAAGGCCCTTTTATATTTGAGGGCAGAGTGATCGGGTTTCTTTTTTTTCTTTTTTAAGTGGAGCAGTTAAAATTATCACTTTTAAAATTATTTCTAACCCTAAAAGTTGTTTCCTAAAACCAAAATAGTGATGGAAACATTTATTGATAGAAAATTTTATTTTTATGAAATAAATGGTATGACTGTAACATTCAAATGTAGGATAATAACTAAATTCTACTACTAAATGTCTCGCATAACCTATGATGTATTTCCCTCTAACTATAATGGAACTTTTGTTCAATAAATATTTGGAATCAGATAATAATTCAGATATTTAAAATGCAAAAAAATTGAGCCAGACCTAAGTAGCTCAGTTTATTGTCTTTAAATAAGTAATTTGATTAGTCTTTACAGTTACTTGAATGCTTGTACTGTTTCTACAATATATAACTCAAAAAATTAGGTTTTATATATACCTAAATTATATACCTAATATAATTCAGAAGTAATTCAGATATTTAAAATGCAAACAAATTGAGCCAGACCTAGGTAGCTCAGTTTATTGTCTTTAAATATATAACTCAATATATATTGTTATATATATAACTCAAAAAATTAGGTATTTACATATTCAGAATGCTGTATTTCTCACAAATGAAGTCTACACCGTATACTGAACCTTCATTTTAGAGCATCCCCCCCCCAAATAAAAATAAAACTTATAAACCATTATATTATAATACCCGTTTTAAAATAATAATTCAAATTTAAGTGAAATAAGCTGACATTCACAAATTAATTCTTAAATCATCAGTACATAGTCATCAGTTCCAATGAGTCTGGATTAGAATGTAGTGAAGAATATCAGTTTTTTTTTCCATTGAAGTTCTGTGCTCATGCTGCTTTCCAGAATTTTATCACAAAGATATTAGGACAATTAAAGCTACTATTATCTCACAGAGGATGGTGCAGTCAAGCAAACAGTATAAAGGCATCATTAAGAAAATAAAATATTGTAGAGAAAAGAGCTAGAAAGTCAAAAGAAATTCCAGGAAACCTTTCAATTTTTCCCCTTCAAATAGAAGGAGGGTGTCAAAAAAGAATAATAAATTATAAAATAATTGCTTTGTAACTGCTAAATGTATGCTGAAAATGGCAAATTTGTTCAATTTGGCATACAAATGAAATTAATGAAATATTCAGAAATTAATGATAATATGCATCCCAGATTCAATTAAACAGGATAAAGTAGACAAAATTTTGCAAAGTGATACACCTTAAACAATTAAATGCACTTTCTAAAAATCATTTTATAAAATTTTATCAAGGAAAGGGGATAAATAATGAAGAGCCCTTTGGGAAGGAATATAATGACTTTTAAGGATTATGAGGGTAGTAATAATACATTAAGAAAAGGCTCAAAAATTTTGACTATTGAGATCAAGTAACCAAAAAACTGAGAGGATGGAGTTCGGGAGATATAAGATGAACCTGCCTGTAGCAATCAAGTTCATTCTATAGAGGAAGTAGCTTTTTCAGAAATGTGTCATTGCTATAATTTTAAAAGATGAAAAGAGGCACTTAAAGATTTTAGCAAAATATCTGATAAATAAACTTTAGGATTTGAACTACCTAAAAACATATAATACCAACACTGAGAATACTTCAGTATATATTGCTATAATTTTAAAAGATGGTAGATAAAAGAGAGGCACTATTATTAAAGATTCTAGCAAAATATCTGATAAATAAACTTTAGGATTTGAAGTACCAAAAAATATATAATACCAATACAGTACTGAAAATATTTCTACCTAAGTGGAAGAACTGGGATGTATGAAAGACTAGTTTTTTTTTTTTTTATAACAAATATCTCAGATTGTATATAGTATGGCAAAAAATTTGAAACTGTATTGTTCAAAGCATAACATTTACAAATATATAACATTATTTGCTGTACAGTAAATGATGGCATATATGCATTATATCAATTGATTTTTAGATATGAGGAAAAAAAAACCCTCAGTAGGAAAATAAATATATTTCTTAGTCAAAAGACTGTATATATTGAAGAGGGTTTTTTTTAGGAGCATTAGCAACTAAGGCCATATTGCTCCGGGTATATGCGGTGGTCATTCCCTGACCTTTCCGAATCCTCTGTATTAGGTGGTCACGGGCTCGAACTCCGGTCTAATCAAGAAGCGTGTGCTACGCACTGCTGTGAAGAAGGGGCAAAAATTTTCACCATATAATAAAAATATATAAAAAAAAAAAAATTCTTTGCAACATGCTGCATCTAAGCTAATCAATAAATTAAAATGTTCTATAATTAAATGTTAACTGCTTAATTTAAGTACATCTTTTATCAAATTGTCCTTTTTTCATATAATCTGTTGACATTAAGTAAGAATTGTACAAATTTATTTTATCACAAAGTTGTTTTCTTTTAAAACTTGAGCAAATAGTTATCACATTTCAGAAGTATATGAAATAAAATTAAAAACACATACAATTTTGTTTTCATTGTAAGAGGTGAATGGGTACCTAGAGGTAATAATTACTGAGTTATAGTTTGTATAGTGTACAACATTCTATCATTACAATGAATCCATCTGTTATGGATATATTAAGATAATATAATACCAAACCATACAACATGATACTTAAGATGTATAATGTAATATTTTATTTTTAATTAATAAACTTATGGGTACTGCAGAACATGGTATGTATGTGTCTATTAAAGAAAAATAAACAAAGCAAATTAAAGAAAAATAACCTCATTTTTCTTAATAAAATTTAAGAAATACAAGAAAACTGCAACCTCTTCAAGTATGTTATTTTGAAATGATAAAAATGAATGAAATTAAAAGCAACAAAAAAAAAAGTAGTTTACAATATTTAATACAATAAAAATTAATAAATGTAGTACTCTGAAAATTTTACTAAAAAAAACACACCCTAGAAATTTCTCCAAAGTCCCACACTTCAATCAGTGCTGTTCATTTGATTACTGTTAACTATTTGGGAATCTACAGAAAAGTTTTCTTGGGGAACTTTTCCATACATTCTCAAAATAATATGTTTCACAATATGACTCAAACTTTAATGATTAAAATTGATGAAATGCTGTATTCTGGACCAATGGAAAATTATTAGAATTTGAAAAATTAAATAACCAGCAATACTTTATGGGACTTACTTCAGCCCCTGCTCAGTTGTTTTAGCGATCACAAACAATTAAACTGACACACTAAGGATTTAAAAAATGCTGTAAAATGGTTAAAGATGAATTGCCACATGTTACTTCCGACTGATGTGTGAAGCACAAAGGAACCACAAAGCCTTTCTAATTGTTTCACGAATAGTATGAAAAATTTAGCCTTAAACTTTGTTCAGCATTTTAGAACCCTCAGTACATTCATTTCATTGTTTTATCTATATACATATTGAAATCCCATAAGGTACAGCTGAGTATTTCATTTATCTTTTCCAAATTCTAAATAAACTTCTGCTATCCCAGAATGTATTGTTTCCATTACTCACAGCCAACTTCCTACAGTGTTAAATGCCCTTTGACATTTATATTTGAGCTGTGATGTGTTTATCATTGGTTGCTCCCAATTTCCTAATAGTTATCATTATTCAAACTGTATGTTACAAAGTTGGAAAGCAAGTCGAAACTCGCTTGTGAAACTCGAAATCATTGTTAATTTGTTATATGTTTATTTCTCAACCGAAAGCTTAGAAATTTAGTATATTGCTCACCTTAAGAAATAGCATGTTTCCTGAGGTGATCAATACTCTTATCCAAAAATACTTGTCAAGCATAATATTCTAAGACTTCAGTTAAAAGGAGTGGTGGTGGTGGGGGGTGGGGTTGTTGTTCACTTGAAAAGTTTATATGATATCTGGTAGCAGTAGCTATATCACCATTAGACAAGGAATGTGAGGCAAAGCACAGGGAAAATCTATTTATCAATAAACCAGTTGTTCAATCAATCAATCATATAAGCATGAAACTGATGCCATTGGAAACATGTTGATCCAGAAAACTATAAAGTTTGCCATAGTCGTATTTACACAATTTCCATTATTAAATGGAAGGAGGATATTTAAATAGGCTCAAATAGATCTTATGTTTAGGAAAGTTTTCCAAAGTAAGAAATAAGCTGTGACTGCTGTAGTTTATGACCTTTGAACTTTACTACCAGCACAGACACAGAGCATTAAGTTCAAAAAATTCAGCAAAAATTAATTCACAATTTTGCCAGATTTATGAGGTCCTACTATGCACATTTGTGCAAACACTCACAAAACTACACTAAAAAAGAACTCTAATGTACAAAAACTAATATCAAATGCATGAAAAAAATCTTGTCTTCAATAACTTGATTTCTATATAACAAGTTATTGTAACAACAACAACGTGTGTGTGTGTGTGTGTGTGTGTGTGTGTGTGTGTGTGTGTGTGTGTGTGTGTGTGTGTGTGTGTGTGTGTGTACGTGTGCGCACTTACATTTACTATTTGGGATAAAAAAGTAGTTACATAATGCATCAATCCATTCATGGGTGACTTTGCCAAATGTGGGTGGGTTCTTGTTCTGGAGGGCTCTAGAGAGACACTGCCTAGCAATCAGACAAATTATTGTCAAAGAACAAATCAGAGTTAAAAAAAATTATAAATAAAATCCATTGTTCCTTTTTTTTTTTAATGCAATAATATCCTCTACTTTATTTTTAAAGCATTGTTTTAATAGATATGATCAACTTCTGGATTTGAATTCCAAAGAAGTTCTTTGATTTTGGTATTTGTACTCTCAAACTGGATAACCAGCCAAGTACAATCTCCTCTTCCAATATTCAAAACTATTTTTCATGATGCCATCTCTTATAAGCTACAGCTACAATTAGTTGTAAACACAGTTAAGATATTGCAGCACATATTAGAAAAATTAAGACAATTCATACATTAATAGATACATTGCTTAAAGTTACCTTCAAAATGTAGCTTTACATACATATTCTACAGAAATCACACACACAAAAACAGAGCATGTTCCTATTAACGTAAGCATTTATATGCGTATCAAGTTATATTAGCAGCAACACAAATGGAAAGGGCTGGTATGTTGCAATTGAAATGTTTTGGATTGGCACTAAAATAGCTCAAAAATAACAAATTATAACATGGAAGAAGCAATCTATTCTCCTCAATAATTGAGGAGAGGGAGGAGAAGGAAAAGCAGGAATTAGATAGCAGAAAGTATGCTGAAGAAAATGAAAGCACTGCTTGGGTAAAGTGGGATTGTTAGTTTTGTCCCAACATCTAACCCTGGACAGAAGAAATCAGATAGTGTGCCATAGGGAAAACGTTATCAGCAGAGTTATTAATTTATTAATTATTAAACATTAATAATCTTTTATTTAAAAATATTATTAGCTACATTAAATATATACAGGTGGTCCCTGATTTATGTTGGGGATGTGTTTCTATGTGCAGTGATATACTTGTATATACAGTAGAACCACGTTAATCTGGACCCCAAGGATTTTCAGTCAGGGGAAAAATTTTAACTATTGAAAAAAAAAAAAAAATTTCTATTCAAAAGATTTCTCCTGCCCACCTAGCTACGGAGGCACCTGCGTACACCCTACCTCAGTCTTTAGTGTGTATGAATTTTCAGTTATTTAGTATGAATTTCATTTGTAAAAAATGCACCATGCAGGAAAGGGAAGCACTTTGGTTATAAGTAGTTTTCATTATGCTAGAAGTAGTGATTCTTGGTAATATCTGAAGCATAGTCTGGACAATGTACAAGGAAAGATATGTCTTCAGTGAAAATCTGGGCAGAAATTTTTTAAATGTAGAAAGCTCAAATAAATATAATTTAAAATGTATGGAAAGTATCCTTAATGAATTGTCAGGAAAGTAGAAATCATGGAATAATGAGAAAATGGCAGGAAAAGTTTGGTGATTTGAACATATTAGTATCAGCAAGCAAATGATGTAAGAAAACAAGCTTATAAAGCATCAGCAAAAAAAAAAAAAAAAACCCACTCACATCAATTATCCATCCCCTCCAATAGTTTATCTAGTTCTTTCTCGAATTTACTCAAACCATCCACTTTCACAACAACAGATGGAAATTTGTTCCAACAATCAACCACCCAATGGCTAGAGGCAAGTTTCCGCACATCTATTCTGCAACCATCCTTCAATTTGAATTTGTTCCCCTTCTTATATATAGTCTGGGCAGAAAGAAGAAAGCCATCAAGCATTGAGCTTTCTCAATCCATTCAAATCCTTAAACACCTCAACCAGAGCACCTTGCAGGTGCTAGTCTCCAGACACTGCAATTTGCAGAACTGAAGCTGCTAGAATGTTACAAAAGTGTGTTCGAAGAAAATGCTTGTCAGTGGGTCAAAACTGAAAGAGGCACTTGAAATTGCTTCACAAGTCAGCAAAGGAAGTTTACTTGCTAGCAACAGACAGCCCATGATGGCATTAACGAAGTGATTAGTGAAGACCAGAAAGGTTGCCTTCCTTCAATTATTCATAGGTTTTTACAACCCAGACATTTACAACACAGATGAGGCTGGATTTTTTTTTGCTCTCTGCATACAATCTCTCACTTAAGTCAGAGCAAGGTAAGGGAGAAAAAGTGAAAAGGTGGTAGACAATCTGTGATAACAGTGAAGGAGAAAAGTAGTCTTCATTGATCATCAGGAGGTCACTTCAATCAAGGAGTTTTATAAATGCTGGCTTGATTCAGCTTGGTAGTGTATCATGGTTTGAAATTTTTTTTAAGACAACTATTTTTACATATATGGTGATATTAACAATGCCTTAAAGATACAAATCAACTCTTTAATCAATAAATCTCATTAAAATGAAAAAGAAATTAAATTCTCATAAAACTATTTGCACTATAATATCTCATCTTTGCAAAAACAAATTTCACTTGTTTAGTATTTATAACAAATATAAAATTTATTTTATTTATATATCTATCTATGATAATAATAATATGAAAGAAATTTTAATGCCATAATATTAAAACTGTTAATTATACAGGATGCCAAACAGGAAGAACTAAGTAAAGTGGAAGTTTAAGAAAGAAAGATGCTAAAAGCTGAAAGAATATGAAAGATGCTAATGATTTCAATTATACGAAAAAATGAATAAGGTTACAAGTGCTGGCAAGGCACTTGTATAAAGTGCAATTTTCTAAGCATTTGCTATTCATTTTTTAGTCAGATTTATCACGGTATTATAAGGTTACTATAATTTCACTATTGATTTCAATTATATAATAATAATACATATTCAATGTGATAATGACTATAATATATAATACTAATTACTGGGAGGCACCTCTGTAGCAAGGTGGGCAGAAGCAGAAGTGCATAGCACACACTTCTTAATTAGACCGGGGTTCGAGCCCGTGAACACAAAATACGGAGGATGCGGAAAGGTCAGGGAATGACCACTGCATATCCACGGAGCAATATGGCCTTAGTTGCTAATGCTCCTAAAAACCAAACAACAACAACTAATTACTGGCATTGATGTTTAGATATCTATGTTGTCAATTTAGTGATTATGTGGGAAATAAGTAATTATTCTTATGAAAGGATTGGGAAGAACATCAATAAATTAAAATATCAATGATGGGAAGAAAGTTTCGGAACGTACAAATTTAGAATACGCATTGACAAAAATGGTGGTTCCAATACCATGAACTGCACATTAGTGGATATATATATCCATCTGTCGTATTTAGTATTACTGCTTCTATTCTTTGCCTCTTTTTTTTTTTACCATTTACTGGTGGTCATTTTCCCCCCTTTCCATACATTATACGTGTATACTGGTCCTTTGCACACCTCTTAAAAATTATACCTTTTAATTTTCTAAAAATTCCAAATTTACAATTTATTAAAAATTTCACCATAGTAATATTTTGGCCACACACTTTGCTACATCAAATGTAATTCATAATTAGTAATTTAATTAACAACATATATTTTAGTATTATACCTGTTAATTCATTAACACATGGTCCACACCACATCGGGACCAATATTTTTACCAATGCACACTCTAAATTCATAAGTTTTTTATATTCCTACTTTTCCATTTTGACCTGCTTGATTGATAGATGTAAAAACATTACAGCCTTAATGAATCATCATAGTTGTGGTCCGCTAATAAAGTTTGCTGTGATGTTCCACTATGCCTTACTTTCTTCCCAGCATTAATATTTTAATTCATTAATGTTCTCCTCAGGCCTTTCATAAGAGGAATTGTTTATTAATTGAATTTGAAAGTGTCTACAATTCTGCCCAGACACGATAGGAGGGAGTATATGATGAGAGTCTTTTCGATTGTGTAAGGCTCAAGGGGAAGAATTTTTCTCAGCCTATTCTGTGCTTGTTAACAGGAAAGACCACTTCTACAGGGATGGGATACACTTAATAGAAAGGGTGCAAGAATATTTGCTGATGCTATCGAGGCAGTGTAAGGTGGGTCTAAAAACTGTTAGCTTTGAGGGAGAATACACAGACTAATACCTCTGCCAGTAGCTGCTGGCATAGGTAAAAGCGATTCTTGCACTGCTTCTATTGGAATGAGCAGCAGCCTGTAAAATAAGATGCAGGGGGATTTCAAAGACTGTTGGGAATCACTGCATTACAAGTAAACATAAAGGCTGTGTTAGGGTAGCTAAGAATAGGGACAGGTGCATGAATACTTAGGTGTACACCAATGCTAACAGTTTGGTAAATAAATTTGATGAATTTGAAGTGTTGGCCAAAACATCAAAGGCAGATATTGTTGCAATATCGGAGATGGGGTGTCACCCAGATATAAGGAAGGCAGAACTGGAATTTGGGGAGTACAATGTGTACAGGAAGAATAGACAGGATAGGAAGAGAGGAGGGGGTTATGCTATTAGTTAAGAAACAAAATCCAAGGAAGTGCAGCCAGTCGACACTGTGGGACAGTGCAGTGTCAAGTCAGTTTGGTGTGACATAAACATTGGGAGATCAAAATTGAGAGTAGGAGTGTGTTATAGGCCTAATGACTGATGGGTATAATAAAAAAAAAAAAAAAAACCTGTACAGGGAAATAAAGAGTGGACCAGTAAATCAGAGAGTCTTATAATGGAGATTTTAATTTCCCAGATATTGATTGGAATTTGTGGGTTGGCTACTCACACAGTAGCAAAGCTTTTGTGGATTTATTGGATGACTGTTTTCTATATCAGCATGTTCGGGAGGCAACTAGAGGGAGCAATACTCTTGATCTGATTATCAGTAGTGATTCTTCGTGCATTAAGAATCTGCAGATAAAGGAACCACTAGCTGGCAGTGATCACACTGTGCTGAAGTGAGATTTACTCAAAGAGGTAACTACCATCAGGGGTAAAGGTAACGGTTTCTGTTTTCATAAAGGTGACTATGGTGGTCTGGGACAGTATTTAAATTCTATACTGTGGGACCAACTGATGATGTTACCAAAGCAAATTCAAAATTGGAAGCATTCAAAGGATTAACTTTTTTAAGCTACTAGCCTTTTCAGATTAACTAATGAGACGTGGCAGAGAAGAAAAAAGCGTGGGATAAATATAAATTAATGGGTGACACGGAAGCCTATGACAGATATAAGGTGGTCTGTAACCAAGTGACAAAGGAGGTTAGGCAGGTGAAGGCAGATTACGAGAAATCTTTGGCAAAGGATGCAAAGAATAACAGCAAAGAGTTCTTTACTTATGTAAACTGTAGAAGGAAGGAGATGAATGACATTGTTCCACTGGATATTGATGGTTCAACTATTGATGATCCTGATCAGGTAGCTAACAAACTAAATGAGTATTTTACATGTACATTTACACATGAGAAGTTATTCAGAGAGGGGAATGCAACTCTGGCAGTGAGCTAGATGATTTTATAATAACTGAGAGCAAAGTGGAGGAAAAATTGTTGAAGATAAACCTAAGAAAGGCACCTGGGGTGAATGGGATCTATCCAGTTATCTTAAAGGAGGCAGCAAAGGAAGTAAGCAAACCCTTAGCCATAATTATGAGTGCTTCCTTGGACTCAGGGGAGGTCATGGTCTGGAAATGTGCAAATGTGACCCGAAATCCACAAAGGAGGATCAAAGGGAGACACAGGTAATTACAGACCTGTTTGATTAATTTCTCTTCCAGGGAAATTAATGGGGGGCACTGGTTAAAGAGGCACTGCAGGATCATCTAGACAAGACTTCAGTTATAGCTCGGATACAGCATGGGTTTGTTAAGGGGAAGTCTTGTCTGAGCAATTTGATTGGTTACTATGATGTGGTCACAAAGGAACTGGATGCAGGTAATAACTTTGATATCATATATTTGGATCTTAGAAAGGCTTTTGATACTGTTGCACATGGAAGACTGCTGCACAAATTGGATAAAGGGTTGGTTGAATGGGAGAAGACAGAGTGGCAATCAATGGACACTGCTCTTCGTGCACTAATGTTATTACTGGAGTCCCTCAGGCTTCAGCGTTGGGTCCGTTGTTGTTTTCTTTATTTATTAATGATACTGATTATGGTATATCAGGCTTAATGTCCAAGTTTGCAGACGATACAAAGGTTGGCAGGGTTGTTAATGACAGCAAGTTGCTGCAATAGGATCTAGAAAAGTTGAGCAGATGGTTTGAGAGGTGGCAACTGAAGTTTAACATTGACAAACGTAAAGTTCTGCATATGGGAAGGAGTAACCCCAGAGTAACATATCAACCTGTGTGGTACTACACTGACAGTGGTAGAGAGTGAAAAGCACCTGGGGGTAATTGTGCAGGCAGATATGAAGTTTTCTGAGCAGTGCAGATGGTCTGCAAGAGTAGCTGATGGTGTCTTGCCAATGATATACAGGAATTTTTCTAGCAGGGATAAGGAGGTGATTATCCCTTTGTTTAAGGCAATGGTAAGGCACACCTTGAGTACTGGATACAGGTCTGGAGGCCTCATTTTAGAAAAGATGTAGAGCTGCTGGAGCAAGTGCAGAGAAGGGAAATAAGATTAGTGAATGGAACCAAGGGTTGTTCTTAAAAAGAAAGGCCTAAGTTTTCAAATTACAGTGTCTGGAAACTAGATACTTGCGAGGTGATCTGATTGAGATGTACAAAGCCTTGAATGGTCTGAGCATGCTCAATGCTTATGGGATTCTTCCTCTTGCTCAGAATAATGACCTGAGAGGGCATAAATTCAAATTAAGGAAAGACAGTTGTAGGATAGATGTGCGGAAGTTTGACTTTAGCTAGCGTGTGGTTGACTGCTGGAACGAACTTCCATCTGTCGTTGTAGAAGTTGATAGTTTAAACAGATTCAAGGCAGAACTAAAAAAACATTTAGAGCGAGTGGATGGGGTTAAATTAGATTTTTTTACTTTTTTTTTTTTTTTTTTTTGGCTGATGGTATATAAGCTTGCTTTCTTGCATCATGTGCCTTTACTAATGCTCATTATTTGCATATGATCAAAAACTTACACAAAATTTATAATTGATCAATCAACTTTAAGCATCAATGCTGGTCATTAGTATTATATATTGTGCTATATACATTGTCATTATCATATTGACTGTGCATATTGCAATTATTATATTAAATCGTTAGCGTTTTTCATATTCTTCAGCACCTTCCTTTCCTATAATTCTGCTTTCCTTTCCTTAGTTCTTCTAGGTTGGCGTCCAGCACAATGAACCCTTCAGCTTAATATTTATGAGATTAAAATAAGTTTTCACGAGTGACTTAGCACTTGAAGGTGTTGGTCCACATTCTACATTCACTTAATATACAATATATCCACCTTGACAGCAACCATTAATGTTAGCTATTTCTATCGATATTTACAAGTTGGTACAATACACATATATATATATATATATATATATATTTTTTTTTTTTTTTTTTTGAGCGATTTTTTTTTTTTTTTTTTTTTACAGTGCCTTAAAGACAAAAAGAAACTCTTTGGTGACTACCAACATTATCAGAGTTAAGACAAAGGACTAGAATTAACTTTCTGTAGAAAAAGATATACAAGTCCTTGCAAATTTAACAATTCTAGTTAAAGGTATTCCCTATCCCACGACAAAAATTTTGTATCTTTTTAGAAGAGCAAAGATCCTTTCCTATTTTGGATATGACTGTTGCAGTTTTCAAGTATTAGCAATTAATATTATTAAGCCTGTAGTACAATATATGAGGTGCAATCCAAAAGTAAATTCTGCCCACTTGCAAACAAATGAGAGAATGGTAGTTGATTAATATACCTTTTTCATTTTATCAGATTTGCAAGTTATGTTATCAACCATTAAATGCTGTTTGATAGTGGACGAGAAGGTTTATATTGTTGAGATTGATATAAAAAGGCTATTACTCATTGCACTTTTTTTTTTTTTTTTTTTGTTATTTGGTTTTTTAGGAGCATTAGCAGCTAAGGCCATATTGTTCCAGGATATGCGGTGATCATTCCCTGACCTTTCCGCATCCTCCGTATTTGGTGGTGACGGGCTCGAACCCGGTCTAATCAAGAAGTGTGTGCTATGCACTGCTGCTCCTTCCCACCTGGCTACGGAGGCGCTCACTCATTGCACTAGTTACCAAACTCCTGAACTGCTCTGAATTTCATTACTGAAGAACAGTAATGAAATTCAGAGTTCCATCATGAAATTTAAAGAATTTTTACACTACACTGTGCTGTTAGACTTTCGAATTTAGTAAGACTGACTGATATTTACATGACCAAATTTTTCAAATTGTTGCTCACTTCTTTTGTGGCAAAGGAAAATTATATAAATGAAAAATAATGACTAAAGTGTTGGCTGAACTGCGACTAAGTCTGTTTAAAGGTGCAAGTGTTTTGGTAGAGGAGAAGTCTGCTATAATACTGGACATCCCATTTACTCAAATCACTATCTTTCCTGAAAATATTTAATGGGGGGGGGGGGGACTGGAAGTTCTGTTGCAAGTTGAGCAAATTTGCTGTTTCTCATTGGAAGGAAAACTATATTGGTATGTTTCTGTTCAAACAGAAAACCAAACTTAAGGGATAATTCATATTTTCTCACTGGCCAAAAAATTAGAAACTTTTTCTAACTGGTGACAGCAGATAATAATAAGAATGGTGTGCAAATATAAGTTTCCAAATGGTATGGTCACAAGTACCTTGGCCGACCGGGCTAGCCGAGTGGGTAAAGTACCTGCCCGGCAACCCAAAGGTCGCGGGTTCGATTCCCGCCTCGGGCTTGGATCAAAGTACTGCAAAAACCTTGGGAGGTGCAATATGGCCACAGAAGCCGATGCGCCAACAACTACCAAATAAAAAAAAAAAAAAAAAAAAACAAGTACCTTGGTATCAGATAAATACTGTGTTTTTTCTTGAGCTTCTTAATTGATCCAGTCATGAGGAAAACAGATGATCTTCCCAATTTTCAGAAAGGTGTTATTGTTGGATCATGTTTAGAAAGAGCACAATTGAAAAAAACAAAGGAAATCACTGGTGTGTAAAAACAACCATTTCAAAAGTACACAATGAATGGAAGACAAAAGGAGAATGCAGCTCTAAAAGGAAGAACTGTGGGTAGAAAGTCTGTATTACAAGAATCAGACCACAGGAATTTAGAGCAAATCATACATCAAAATATTATTAGAAAATGATACAAACTTATACAGCATCAACACACACACACACACACACACACACACACACACACACACACACACCCCCCAACTGTGTGGTACTACACTTAAGGTGGTAGAAAATGAAAAAGACCTGGGAGTAATTGTGCAGGCAGATATGAAGTTTCCTGAGCAATGCAGACAGGCTGCCAGGGCAGGTCATGGGGTTTTGTCAATGATATATAGGAATTTTGCTAGCAGGGAGGAGGTGATTATCCCTCTGTATAAGGCAATGGTCAGGCCACGCCTTGAGTACTGCGTACAGGTCTGGAGGCCTCATTTTAGGAAGGATGTAGATTTACTTGAGCGTGTACAGAGAAGGGCAACAAGTTTGGTGAGGGGAATGAAGGGATCTTCTTATCAAGAGAGGCTTAAGTTCTGCAAATTGCAGTGGCTGGAGACTAGGCACCTGCACGGTGATCTGATTGAGGTGTATAAGGCCTTGAATGGGTTCAGCACGCTGAATTCTGATGGGATCCTTCCACTTGTTCAGATTACAAACCGAAGGGGGCATAAATTCAAATTAAGAAAGGACAGATGTAGAATAGATGTGTGGAAATTTGCCTTTAGCCAGTGGGTGGTTAATTTCTGGAACAAACTTCCATCTGTCGTTGTGGAAGTTGATAGGTTGAATAAATTTAAGGAGGAACTTGACAGGCATTTGGAGGGAATGGTGTGATTTTTTTTTTTTTTTTTTTTGGCTGATGCTGCATAAGCCAAACACGCCACTACTACTACTACACACACACCTCCTCTAATAATTTGTTTAACTCTTCCTTAAATTTATTCAATGTAGCCACTTCCATGAAAACAGATGGTTTGTTCCAATAATCAATTACTCTCTGGCTCAAAGAGAATTTGTACACATCTATTCTGCAACCATCTGTTTTCAAAAAAAAAAAAAAAAAAAATGTCCCCTGTGCATGCATTGACTGAGAAAAAGTAAAAATACTATAATCATTAAGATTACTAAATCCATTTAAAACCAATACTTCAATCAGGCTTCCTTGTAAATGCGCCATTTCCAAGTGCAATTTTAAGAGTTGGTCTTTTGTGGCAGAAGTACTCCTTTCTGTTTTTGATTAACATGGTCACTCCTCTGCACACATTCCAATAAATAATTTTTCTTAAAATGAGGCTTCCAGACCTGTAAGCAGCACTAAAGATGCAGCCCAACCATTGCCTAATCAATCAGATAGTCACCTCTTTGTCTTTGCTGGAAAAGTTCCTGTACAGTCGATTCCGGTTAATTGGGACACATCGGGACTAGTGCATTTTGGCCCGATTAAGTGGCTGCCCCAATTATCCGAAGTTTTATGTAAATAGTTAAAAATACAATGTACCCCCCCCCCCTTTACAATTGGTTCAGTGTACAATCAAATCACGTTACGATGGAGTCACCATAGTAAAGTACCGTTCCCTATACGATGTGCAGTAAGTGGCGGTCATTATGATCACGTTTGTGAATTGAATTTTAATTCTATTAAACAGCGATTCTAATTAGCGAAAATAGAAGGAGTATTATCCACAGGCTATAAAAGCAAAGATATATTAAGCACAAATTTACCCTTTGTTACCTTACCAATTAAATGATACCGTAAAATCGGAATAATTAATATGTACTGTAATATGTACATACCTAACTAGTTGACATTTCTGTTCACTGACATTTGTGGGTGGGGGTTAAAATTTAAAACAGTAACAAGATAAGCAATCAATAACAAGGGACACGGCACACACAAATTGCAAGTAACACGATACGCGCAAGTCAGAACGGAGTAATGAGTTACAAAGCTTTAAAAAGAAATGAAGAGAAGATCTGAAAATTAAATTTTTTATATGATTGAACATTACATGGAAGTGTAAACACATTTTACCATAATAACCCACAGAACTCCAGCTGTCGGTATTATCGCAAATTCACTAAGATTGAGTTTACTATCCGTTTATGATAGATTGCACTAACAGAAAAGCCCAATAAACAGGTGAACACTAATTGTTTTTATTGTTTTATGGTTGTGACCTCCAGACAATCGTAGCGTGATCTCCAGTGCTGTGGTCTCCTGCCTCGATTAAACGGCATTTTGTCCCAATTAAGCAAAGTAAACCCTGGCTATTTTCTCGATTGGGTTCTGTTTTTTAAGATTTGCCCCAAATAAATGGCTGCCCCGATTAACCGGTGGCCCAAATAACCAGAATCCACTGCATATCATTGACAGAAACCCCATAAGCAGTTCTAGCAGCCTGCAGACTCTGCTTAGAGAACTGCATGTTGGAATGTACAATTGCCCCTAGGATTCTTTTGTTCTCCACCACGATTAGTGTGGCACCACCTAATTGGTATGTTATTCTGGGATTACTTTTGCCCATATACTTGCATTTACCAATGTTAATCCTTAACTGTCACTTCTCAGCCCACCTGTCTAATTTATCTAGGTCTTGCTGCAGTAGATGCTTTGATTCCTGTCATTAACTAACCTTTGGTATCATCTACAAACTTAGACAATAATTTGATATGCCTTCATCAATATTGTTAATGAATATAGTAAAGAATACAGGACCTAGAAATGAACCTCAAGGGACTCCACTAATAACATTAGTCCAAGAAGAGCAGTTTATTTATAATGATCCTGTCTTCTGCCACTCAGCAATAACTTAATCGATAACAATAACTTGCCTCTAATGCCACACTGCTCCAACTTGTACAGAAGCTTTTCATGTGGAACAGTATCAAAAGCTTACTGAAATCTAAATATATACAAACCCATGCTGTGATTTCTGTATAATTCCATTCCTATTAAGATGATCCTGCAAACTTCTTTAACCACTGACTCCATTATTTTCCCTGGAACAGAAGTCAAGTTTACAAGTCTATAATTACTCAAGGCCCTTTTTGACCCCCCCCCCTTTGTATATAGGAGAAACATTTGCACACCACCAGTCTATAGGAAACTCCCGAGAATCCAAGGATGCTGTCATAATTAGGGTCAAGCATTTGCTTACCTCTTTTGATGCTTCCTTTAGTATAACTGGATAGAACCTTCAGCCCCTGGTGCCTTGTTTATTTTAGGCTTCAGCAAATTTCTCTTCCATTTTTTTCTCAGTTATAAAATCATTGGGAATCCCAATTATAACTTGGATTACCTCTGGTACTCCCATCCTTTTCACTTGGATTACCTCTGGTACTCTCATCCTTTTCACTGTGCAGCAAATGACTGAAAAATTCAATTTAGACAAAGAAAGACCCATTTCCAACTGAAAAGTTGTGGCATGAGCCTCATGAAGCCATACATTGAGGTCAACACATGTCCACCAATCAAGCTGCTGGAGGACAATATCATGGTATGGGGTAAGTTCTGTTAGTACAGACTGGGTCTACTAATACCATTAGAAAGTCATATTATCTCCAAATGAACATTTTTTTGTTGTGTGAGATGGCCTTCACTCTGAAATACTTTATTTTTACCATGAAAGCATCTGATTGATGCTTTCAAGAGGGCAATGCAACTATCTATCATGCAAAAATTGTATCTGAATTGTTTAAGGAACATTCCTAAGATTTACAACATCTATCCTGGCTGCCTGATTCTCCAGATCTGAATTCAAATGAGAATGTCTTTGATAGCTTGGAAAGAGCAGTTCGGTTTCACAATTCTCTTTCCAACCACAATACAGCAACTGTCAAATATTCTGATGGAAGAATGGTAAATTCTGGAGATATACTCTCAGACTCCTAGTGGAATCCATCCCACATGTATGGTTTGTAATTTGGAAAAAGGTTATCCCACTAGACACTGAATAAGGATTTCAGTAGTTTTTTGGCCAGTGAACATACAAGAGCAAGTTCACAGACTGCGTTTATCTAGCAAGTAAAGGATGTTGAGTTGGGGTCTCCCCAAATTTCAGGACTATTAAAAATTTCATTCAACCTTATTCTGCAGACTAAAATGTAGTTTAAAAATGTAAAGTAGGAGACATATCAGTGACTGATGTTCAGCCTACATAACTACTAACATACCACAATAATTTGAAGTCTTCACAAGACCAAGTTTATGATACTAACCAGAATTAAATAGGTTAATTTTTAATTACTAAATTATGGAATTTAATAATCACTTCTTCACTAAGTTGTGTATAATTACTAACATTCCTCATTATTAATCAGCAAAAATACACAACTTATTAGCAGAAATGATTATTAAATTACATAATTTTGTAATTAAAAATTAACCTATTTAATTCATTTAGTATCATAAACTTGATGTCTTGTGAAAACTTTTAAATTATATATGATACGTTGTTGTAGGTGCAAAATCATGGACAAATGTATATTTAAGAACAGATTTGATAATTTATAAGATATTCCTTTTGGTGAAAAATATAAAGACTGCTGGCATCTGCTGCAAATTGATATTTGTTTATTATTTTTTTAATATAATAAATTAAAATTATATTTTAATATAATATATGGAGCTAGATACTATTACCCGGAGATACACAAACTGCTAGAGCTGCTAGGAAATTCACCAATTCAAATATTGTAGCCAGCCAGTGAAAATGAAACAAAATGCCACTTCACTCATATCAGAAATGATAATGAATAATGAGGGAATATGCAGTGGGATGCCTATCTAGGGCTCATTGCACAATCAGTGACCAATCATGAATGACAAAATTGTTTGCAATGAGTGTTGCAGCTCTTGGTGTGTGTGTGTGGGGGGGGCTGGAATACCATTTTTTTCTCACTCACATAAGGCAGACAGTAGAATTTCTTGGATAAAATCATCAGCCAGCCTCATTAGCACTTTGATGAAACCTGGATTCCATTCTATAACTTACACACCAAAAAATAGAAACAAAGCTGATTCACAAATTACATAAAAAAACTGTAGTTATGTCTGCATAAAAAAAGAGAGTTCTGTGTACTTTTTTTTTTTTTTTTTGGGTGAAAAAGGTCTCAACACCCTAGTGCATTAATTTCTAAATAGCTGCTCCACATCATGGGGGCAGTACACAATTGTGACACAACTGCCTTACATCGGGATGATAAACCCTATCATCACAAATTGAGTGGTGATGGATTTTTTTTTTTTTTTTTAATTGTAAAGGGAACTGAGGTGTTTCCTCACCTACCATACTTACCCAGATACTCTGTTTTTAAATGTGAAAGATGGGCTTTGGAGGAACCAGCATCCATCAGAATCAGCTTTTGAAATAGTTTTCAAATGAGATAAAACATGCATACTCTACAATATCAGCATCAAGTCCACTGATGGAAATGTCTTGATACAGACAGAAATTATGCTGAAAATTCATTGACATTTGCACGCTCTGATTGATGTAAGTACCAACTGCTTTAAAATAAAATAGAACTTACTTTTGGACTGACCTTCTATATTGTTTCTATTTAAATTTGATACAAATTAAAAGTTTACCTAAGATGCACTTTATTAAAAAAAAAATGCACTTATTTAAAAAAAAAAAACTTTTAAGCTAAAATAAATACAAAAGCATATTCAAAAATAGTTAGACAAAAAAAAAATAAATAATAATAAAAAAAAAAATAATAACAAGGCCCAGGGAATGAATGTAACATTAATTATGTAGGTCAAAAAATCTTTATCCAAAATATGCATATTGTAGTTTTGTTCCTGTCTTCATTTTGGTTCACTGATTATTATTAGGGATTATGGTGCATAATAAACTACAGAACAATCCAATTATTATGCATTCAGAGAAGTGTTAATATTTTAAAAAGGAAAGATGTTATGTTTTAAATAAACAAAAATTCTCTAAGAGGAGCAAGTTTTCTGCTGATAGCAAGAAAGCAATAACTAACTTGCTATCTAAATAAAAAAAAAAAAAAAAAAAATCAAATCACAGGTGTTAATTAACAGAGTGGGATACTATGAAGCATTTAAAGAAATATTACTCTATCCATTACAATTATTTAAGAATAACTATAATAGTTTGTGCATCTTTTTTTCTCTTTTTTTTTTCTGTATTTACACATAATAAAAAGTTTATTTTATGAGTGTTAATCTGTCACATAAAATCCCATACCTCAATGGAATTTGTCCTGCATTTCCAAAGATAAAATTTATGTCCATATATAGCTAGGCATAAGAGATTCTTTAGTTCCTGTAGCAGGAGTAAGGTCTTCATCACTTAAAAATTGCAAAGGCATCAAAACAAGATTACCCTGTATTCTTTCCAGGTGACATTTAGCTTCTTTACGTCTAAGTTGTGCTAGACTCTTCTGACCAACATATTTCCTTAGCTCAGTAAATGTATGAACAATATCAGTGGGAACACAGTGGAACACCTAGATTAAAAGAGAATTCTTTTGCTAAAGATATTTTAAGATTAAATCTTTAAATTCATTACCTTAATAATTAGACATTTTAGTAATACAGTGAATTCTGTTAAGTTCACTATATTTTATTCAGAATCGTATATACAATCACACCCTGACTTACGTAAGTTGGAAAATCCCTAAATGCTTATGCAGCACTTGCAACTATGTGCACTGAATATGATTGAAGCAAGAAAGAAATGTTCGATGAACATGTAAATAGAATTATTTATTCAATTTTTTTTATCTCATGCGCAGGAAAAATTACAAAAAAGTGTACAAAATTACAAAAAGAGAGAAGAGACAGGCATAATGTCAGCAAGTTTTACCTTCTGAGTATTGCTGCCAGAATTAACTCTCCAGCTGATAAGCACGCCATTGCAGAAGTTCAGGGCTGTGGAGATTTAGAAGGGCTTTTTTTCCCAACACATCACAAAATTTCTCTGCAGCTGCAGAATCAGCACTGGAAACTTCACCGCATATTTTAATGTTTTGGAAACCAGCACGATGCTTGAACCTATAAAACCACTCGTTGCTTGCCACGAACTTGGCTTGGGATTCACCGTACTTATCTTTAATATCTTCATAAATACTTCTTGCTTTTGCTTGAATGGCCATTGGATTCAGAGGCACTTGCTTCTGAATCTGATTTTCTATCCATATTATTAATAGCTTTTCCATTTTCAATATAGCACCTGAATACTGTTTTGTGATCACTGTTGATCTTAAATGCATCGATCCTTTAACATGTTCTTTTCTACGTGCACCGTCCCTTAAAATAGTATTCACCGTTGAAGCAGTGAGACCTAATTCCATGCAATAGGTAACCAACTTTGTCCTGCTTCTTAATTAATTAATCTTCTTCATCTTCATACTTCTTAATTAATCATCTTTTGTTTTGTTTCTTAGCACTGCCAGCACTTGCACTTTCTGTTGGTCCCCTTTCCCTTCACCATTGTAATAAATAAATAGGAATGAAGAGAAGACTGAAAATTTATTTATTTTTTATATGATTGAAGATTTCAGTGAAGGGGAACTCATTTCACCATAATATCATAATGTAAAAATCCACACAATTCCAGTTATCAGTATTATCGCAAATGCAATAAGATAGAGTTTACTACTGTTTATAACTGATTGCTGTAAGAGAAAAGCTCAATAAACGGGAAAGTGCAAATTGTTTTTATTGTTTTATGGTAGACCTCCAGAAATGTGTTTTAGAAAAATATCACAAAAGCGTTCAAAAACTGATTCTTATAACGGAACATATGATAACTATGAAAGTGTAGTGTAATTTCCATTATAAAAATGACCTTTTAGAGAGATAAACAGCTTAGTTATATAGCAAAAATTTCAACTTCCACGTCTTGGAACGAATCCCCCCCCCCGTGTTATTGGGTTCACATTACGATATTTCCACGATACCTCCATTTATTCCTACAGGATGCAAAATATGTTTCCACGATTTTTTTAAGTTTTCACTGGCTGGCAAAACTTATGTAAAGTTCAATTTCTGTAAGTCGAGTATTATGTAAGCCGAGGAGTGCCTGTATTAGTTCATATATATATATATATGAATCATATATATCAGTTCTGTTAAACACTGATTTCCATAGACAAGTGCTCTCACTATTATCACAGTCATTCAAAGCTATTGTGTTTTGAGAGAGAGAGAGAGAGAGAGAGAGAGAGAGAGAGAGAGAGAGAGAGAGAGAGAGTGTAGTTCAAGCTCACGTGAATACTAAATATGGTAATGTTCTTTTATCTATTTTGACAAGTCCCCCTGACATTATATGGTCACCCTGGAGTATAAACAGAAAAATTACTTATATTGCCTTTCTCAATCATGCTAATCACATAACTGAAAGTTTCTTAAATGCAGCAGTGAGACATACGAATTAGCCTTGTTGTTGTTATTGGGTTTAACGACACAAGGGGTACTAAAGCCAAATTGTGTCTGTTCATTGTTTATTCACAAGAAGCATATCGTTAGAGATGTTAAATTATATGCTCCTGTACAAGCCAATATGTTTTAGATGCAATAAAAGCTCTTCAATATTTGCTTCATTTCCTAAGAAATGAGATAAATCAGGTGATATATTCAACATGGAGAGTGACTGAAAAGTGTTTTACAGGATGGTCGAATGTAAGGGACAATCAACCAGAAAATCACGGACCGTAAGTTGCAGCATACGGGATGTGCACTGAGGTGGGTTTTCTCCCAATAATAGGAAGAGATTTGTGCGTTCAATTCCGAGTCTTGCCATGCCAGTACCACTTCTTCTCGTCTGTTTTATCAGAAGGCAGAGAGCCACAGCTTTGGATCATCTTTTATCTGGTAAAGTTTATTGTTGGTGTTACTTTTGCAGATCTGTGACCATTTATCATAGCACGCTTTGCATACGAGACAGACTTATAGTAAGTGTAAGGAACTAGAGCATGTTGTGAGAGAGCGGGTTGAGGATGTTTAGCGGCAAAGTCAGCACTTTCATTTCCCAGAATGGCCAGGGATCCAGCAAAAACTGATTGGACACACTGCAGGAGAATAGCTGGGAATGAATTTGTTTCAATGTAGGATGAGAAGAGGAGAAATTCTTCCCTGTGGCAGAGACAGCACCGAGGGAGTCTGTGTAAATTATGGCAGGTGGAATTTAGCTATAAAGTTTACATCATACCAGATGGAGTGAGCCAATGAATAAATTGTCATCATTATTATAAACTGATAATTGCCAGCTCAACAGATTTCACTCTAATTTAAAAGATAAACCATATGTATTAATGAGGCTACAAAAGTTTTAAAAAATTTTGATTCAAAGTTAGGGCCAAACTAATTATCAAACAATGACAAGTTAAATTCCTAATTAGAGATCAATCCAGAGGCAGTACTTTTATTATTTCAATACAATTAGTGATTGACGAGGAATTGTTTGTTTTGTAGTATGATTTAATATGGTCTTTATTGTATGGTGCAAAAGTACATGCAGGTACCCAGACTTTACAATACCCTTCATGGCACTAAGCCAGGGGTTAAAATGCTCTTGTTTACACTCCGGCAAGGCCACCAGGTCAGTGGAGTTTATAATAAATCAATTAATACAAATGTTAATCATATTTAGCAGTCATGGGCTTGAACACTCCTGACCACTCGGCCATGTATCATAAGATGAAAATAGTTTATTTATATATTAATGCATTTTCTTTGGAAAAAAATAATATTTCCCCCACCCCCCCAAAAAAAATTCTGGGGATTTTATACATTCACACCATTTTCACCAAGTTCTAAGATGAATTTTGCTATAAAAAATGATTTAAGTGAAATAAAATGCCAAAACACTTTTTAAAATGTTAAGCTTTTTAAAATATATTTAAAAATAAAAATTTAGAAATTTTGGTGAATCATGCTTTTTATGTAAAGAGCTTTAAAAATGGCAGAACTATGGTTGGATATTAAATAACTTTTATATTTTTTATATTTGAAAATTCCATTAACAATTTCAGGTCCTGAAACCACTTTTCATTATAGTTTGTATGGCACTTGAATGATAATAGCATGCATACATGTAGAGTAGATATGCATATATGAGGCCTGTATTTTAAGTAACTACAGCCTGAAGAATTTTCTGAATTACTGCATCAATAAAAACTTAATACCGTAAAATCTCATTACAAAGTTTCACTGTTTTAATTAAAATTCCACTATAAGGAAAATATTCAAGTTTCAGAGAACTTGCCATTGTTATTAATGCTAAGTCTTGTTTAAACTATATTAATTCTGATTAAACATTCACTATAAATTATGAAGGAATAAATAATTAACAAGTAAACACTAGTTCAATTTTGGTACATTTTGGTAATGCCTGAAAATCATTACTTTGAACACTATGTTGGGTACACCCCATATTGTAAATATGACTAAAAAAGGAGTAAAGAAAAGTGATCAGATTTTCTTAAAGAAAAAAAAAATTATAAAGTTTTAAAAAATGTGGCAAAAGAATTCAGTATCATATCTAATATGTTTTACGCATTCCTGAATAATCAACACATAAATCCAGTGTTTGCTTTTTTATTTTATTATTTTTTCCTCCTCCAGTACATTATATTTTTTCATTTAAACAAACAAAAAAGCCTGAACTGAACAGAACATAAAACCAGATACAGGCCCATAATAGAACAGGCCTCAATTCTTTCAGTCTAGAAAAACTCCCATAAGTGGAAAAATACCCATTACTCATTAAAAAAACACACCCCTGACTTTAGTGCAATCTTGAACACATATTTTGTAATTTTATATATTTACTGTCAATTACTACTTCTGTGTGTTGGAAAAGTGCAAATGAACTTATTTGAACAAATAATGATTATTTCAAATAATTTTGAGCATTATTTATCAGAACAAAATTTTGGTACAACAAACTGATTCATATTCTCTCAAGAAGCTTGTTGTAATAGGATTTTATTGTATATTTAAATTCCCAAACAATATCATTAACCTGGATATCCTGGCTTGCTCCTATAATCACAAGGAAAAGGAATGATAGTCAGTAAAAATGAAAAAATCAAGGAATAACAAAAAATTAAAATGGAAGATGATAAATACAGAAACTGTGGTGCTTCAGAGATGCACATTTTGTGGATATTGGAAATTCTGTAGGAAGATTCTGGGGCATACACTTGGTAGGCATGGTCGCAGGTTTTGACCAATGGGACCAGCATTGCTTAGCATTATATTGAACTCAATGACAAATCACTGTCTAAAGCCTAACTGCCATTTAAAAGAATTACATAATCACATGTTCAGTGTGAGTTCTCTCCACATTCAAAGGTTGGTACACGACAATTTAGTGCAACCTATTGGTACATGACAGTGCTAGAAAAAAAATGCAAACTTGTGGTATGTGTTTTAAGCACTGTGAGTGGGTTAAGTAGTAGAAGTAGAAATAATGAAAAATAATACAAGAAAGCAAGCTTATATCAGCCCAAAAAAAAAAAAAAAAAAAAAACACCACTTTCTAGGTAAGAGCACCCTTTTGTTTCCTTCACCAATCTTGGTTATCCTTCTCTGAACTCAGCAGATCTACATACTTCCTAAAGTGAGGGCTGCAGACCTCAATACAGTACTCAAGGTGAGGCCTAACCATGGCTTTATACAATGAGATAGTCACCTACTTATTCCTGCTAGCAAAGTTTCTGTATATCATTGACAAAATCCCATGAGCTGTCCTGGCAGCACAATTACCTCCAGGTCTTTTTTATTCTCTACTACCCTGAGTGTAGTACCACATAGTTGATAAGTTACTCTGAGGTTACTGCTACCCATGTGCAGTATCTTGCATTTGTCAACATTAAACTTCAATTGCTAGTTCTCAGCCCATCTATCCAAATTTCTTAGACTTGTTGCAGTAGCTCACCCTGACGACTGTTGTCAACCGCCTTGCCAACCTTTGTAATCATCTGCAAGCTTAGATATTAAGCCTGATAAACCATCAATATCATTGATAAATATTGAAAACAATGGACCCGGCACTGAACTCTGGGGAACTCCACTAATAACATTAGTCCACGAAGAGCAGTGCCCACTGATAACCACTCTTTCTTCCACTTAACCATCCCTTTATTCATAGCAGCAACTTGTCCTTAATGCCACATTGCTCCAGTTTGTACAGCAGTCTTTTATGTGCAACAGTATCAAAAGCCTTCCTGAAATCCAAGTATATGATGTCAAAATTATTTTCTGCATCTATTTCCATGGTCACTGCATCATAATAACCTATCAGATTGGTTAGACAAAACCAGCCCTTGACAAATCCACGCTGTGATTGTAGTATAATTGCATGCCTGTACAAATGGTCCTGCATTACTTCTTTTATCTGCAATTCCATTATTTTCCCTAGACCAGACATTAAGCTAACAGGTTGGTAATTATTCATGTCGCTTTTTGATCCTCTTTATGAATAAAGGGAGATCAAAATTTGCACGTCTCCAGTCCATAGGGACTTTCCCTCAATCCAAGGATGCTCTCACAATTATGGCTAAGAGTTTGCTTACCTTCTTTGCTACCTTCCTTAATATAATCAAATAGATTCCATCTGCCCCATGTGCTTTTTTTTTTTTTTTTTTATATCCATTCTCAACAATTTCTACTTTCTTTTCAGTTATCACAAAGTCATTTAGCTCCTCGTTAGAGTTTGATAAACTTCTGGCATCCCCCTTCTCTAAAAAATTCCTCATGTGTGAATGTTAAAGCCTGGAAAATCAAAAGAAACTTGTTAACAATGGACTTGAATTTAAGTTGGTTGCATATTTTAGCATATTCATGATGAAAAAGCTTGTTCAAGACCACAGAAGTAGAGGGAATAATATAAGAATTGGATGTGCCGAATCCTACACGAGTCCATGCATTGTAATGCATTAAAAATATTTAAATGCCATACAATATAAGCTGGAAAGATAATCATGGTGAATTTTGATTAAGTTCAAAAGCCAACTGACTAACACAAGTTTTCTAATCAAGATGTTTTTCTGCAAGATTACTTTTTAACTTCCTCAGTGGGAATGTGGAAAAGGCTGAAATTAGAACAGTGAGTAGAAAAGAAAATATATGCAAGGTCTGTTTAGATTACAGATTACAGAAGGTCTGTTTAGTTGACAGAAGTGAGCATACTGTGAAAAAACATATTGTGTGCTTATGTCGTGATGGACAATGCCCTCTTCACTTGTCACAGCAGTGACAAGTGAAGAGGGCATTGTCCATCAATTTGTTATTGTCCACTGATAGCAAAGATGTGTTTTCACATAATCATATTTCAAAATCTTGGCATGCACTGAATGATGTGTAGGTGTTAAATTCTGATCATCTTAAAATAGAAGACTCTGCAATGGTCATAACCAAGTTTACTACTGGTACTGTTATTTCAAAGAAGGCAAGCAGTTTGTCGAAAGTGATCTGCAATCTGGACAGCCCTCAAAACTTGAACGCAGAAACCAATTATGACATCAATGTGGCTGTTTTGAACCATATTATTAGATTCCTATCAGTGTAGAGATAGATGAAACAGAAATACCGAAGGAACAGACCTTATGTTTGTTTTTTGGTCTTTCTGAATAATTACTCTCTGGGAACAAACCATTTCACCTCTAGGCAAAATGTATACTAAAATAAGTGGGTGTGTGTGTGTTGAGAATCAAATATAAAATTACTAAAAAACCAAAAAAAAAAAAAAAAAAAAAATTTATATACCAAACAAAACAAAACCAATCTTAGTTGACTTAAGTAAAGAAGGAAAAAAACAATAAATATGAAACTTCATCACAAAAGAAAAATAAACAATGAACCAAAAATCCGTGAAATTTTACGTTAGTAAAATTACATGGATTTTTGGATTACGTTAGCAGGTGTGCAGCAAAATGACAGACAAGTTGCTAGCATTTTTTTTGACTGTGAGGGCATTGTCCATCACGAATATGCTTCATTAAAGTTAATAAAGAGTTCTATATTAAAGTTCTGAAATGCCTTTTTCATGTGGAAAAAGATTCCAAAGGCTGGTTGCTTCACTTCCTCCCCAAACTACAATTGCTTATCACCAGCAATCTGGTGATAAGCAATTGATAATTCACCAAATATGGCTCCATTTGATTTATTTATTTATTTATTTTTTTGAAAGGATGTTGCAAAGAGTAACAAGATGGCTTCCATCGTGTTACACGGCCGCAAAGAGTAACAGATGTGCTTCCAGAGTGGGGGAAAATTGATGGACTAAGTGCACTGCCTCAAGAGGACAATATTTTGAAAGGGATAAAGCAGCCACGCCATAAGTATGCTTATTATCATTATAGTATAGAGCAATCCAGAAAGATACTTTCTGAACAGCCTTCATGAAAAATTGTAAATAAACATTGACTTCTTTCTACCTGCTGGGTTAATTTCCTGCTCTTTCATTCATACTGAGAAAATGTAATCTGGCAGAAGCATCTAGAGCAGATATTTTATATACTTCTACCTTTTCAAAAGAATACTTTGGAAGTGGCTGAGCACACAGCATGTTCATCATACAGCATCGGTTCAGTTTCATGAATCAACTTAAGTCAGTTCGATATACTTATCTACAGAGTGATCATGAAGTAACAATGTAAAAATATGTAAATATTTTTTATGCAACCATAAAAGTACATATACATAATGTACTTTAGGTGACTTTTTATTTTCAGTTTTAAATGAGAATGAAAACAGATTTATACAACAAATCTATATCCTTCCTAAAATGAGAACACCTTACCTGTATGCAGTATTCAAGATGCAACTTAACTCAGGGGTGTCCTGTCAGTTTGCTAACAGTGGGCTTGTTCAGGAAGAATTTCAGCAGACGGTCATCCCCAGATAAAACAGTCTGCAAAATTTTATCAGACAATTTTTTTTTTTAAAGAGGGGCTTGGATAATCCCCCAATGATTTAACAAGGGGTTTGTGTGCCCACCCCACAATACCCTCCAGCACACCCCTGGCCTAACCATTACCATATACATTGGTATAATCACCATTTCATCCCTGTCGGACAAGTTTCTGCATTTTGGAGAATAATGAACGTAAGTGTGGAAACTTCACTTTAAGAATGACACAGATCTTTTGGAAAGGGTGCAGAGAAGAGCAACAAGATTACTTGCACACAAAGATGTACTCTTATTAAGAAAGACTTGGGTTCTGTAAATTTTGGCATCTAGAAATTAGACATTTGCATGGGGATCTAATTGAAGTGCTTAAGGCTTTCAATGGGCTGATTAAACTAAAAGATGATAGCATCCTTACTCTTTCTATGATAGCATACACTGAGGGACATAAAATGTAAATCAGAATTTAATTGTGCCAGAATAGATGCGCAGAAATTTGCCTCAGCCAGATAACTGATTGTTACAATAAACTCCACTGCCGGTGTTGTGGAAGTAGGTAGTTTGAACAAATTTAAAGGAGTGTACCAATTATTAGAAGGAATAAGCAAACAAAGTGGGTAATTATTTATTTTTTTTTTGCTGTTAAGCTTGTTACCTTGTATTATTCTACTATTACTAATACTAAAATCATTTGCATATAATAATGATCCAATTTTTACAATCTTTTATTAAATGGTTAATAAAAATTATGAAAATAACTGGAATATGGAGAAGCCTTATCTCACAGCAAGTTTAATGTTAAATCATTTTTCAATTCTTGCTTCAATCTTCACAACAGATATGCCATTTTTACACAAAGTTTTTATTCACTTTCTCAAGATTAACAAACCCTACACACAATCTTGTTATTTTTCTACTCATGTAATACTGCACTGCATTAAGATTGAAAGAAATGATCCTTGAAATTATGTATGGAAGAATACAAAGCTTGCTGAGACATTGTCTCCTTTGTGGTGCATGTCAAGTCAGGTCATATTTAATAATTTTTTATGCAATTTGTACTTAAATGGACACATTATTCGAGATGATCTTGAGAAACATATACATACAGCATGTTCTCCTCAATGCACACATGGAAAACAATATATACTTTTGTACTCTCGAAAAGATTAATAACAGCAATCAGAGTATATTACACCAACAAGATCTGGATAAATTAGGCAGAAAGCTGAAAAAAATGGCAACTGAGGATTAACATTAATAAATGCAAAGTACTATAGTTGAGTAGCAGTAACATCAGAATAATACACTGAATTATGACCATCCTATGAAAACTGAATGTGACCTGTTAACCATGTGAGGTACGAGAGTGCAGAGTTAGTCGACCTACATAGCATAGATGAGGTGTCAGTGGTTCAGTAGGTAGTAAAATTCCGAGTGTGATGGTTAAAAGGAAGGATTCATTGGACTTTGATAAAGGACAAATAAAGTCATCAAGAACCCGCTTTGATAAAGTGGGTGCTCGATGAGCTGGTGCCTCGATTTCCCAAACGACTGAACTGGTGGGGTTTTTGAGAGCCACCTTTGTTAAAGTGTACCAGGACTGGCATCAAAATGGTCAAACAACGACCCAATGGCAAAACTGCAAAGGTCAGCAAAAGGTTGATGTTAGAGGTGAGTGCCAGGTCTGATGACTTGTACAGGCAAACAGGCACAGCACTGTTGAAGAGTTGACTACCCAATACAGCATGGGCCAACCCAGAACAATATCTGGCAATGACCATGTGTTGAACATATGGGCTATACCAGCAGACGACCTCTACAGCATCCTCTCCTAATCAAGGTTCACTGGCGTAAAAGACTTGCCTGAAGCAAAGAGCATGCAAGTTGGACATTAAAAGACTCGAAGAAGGTGTGCTGGTCGGATGACTCACGTTATTCACTCCATACTGTGGATGGTCACGTATGGATTTGGCGTCAACAATGTGAGGCTCTTGATCAATCATGCATGGTATCAAAAGTGCAGGCCAGTGGAAGCAGTTGTATGGTGGTGGGCATGTTTCACTGGCAGGAACTTGGACCCCTGGTGCATGTGGAACAACATATCAGTGGTTTCTGCTGTCAACTGCTTGCTGACTGTGTACGCCCTGCTATGTTACACTGTTTCCTGAATAGCGATGATGTCTTCCAAGATGACAATGCGCCGAGCCATCGGGCACTTGTTGTGCAGGAATGATTTGAGTAACAGTTTTGATTTCCAGCATATTGCCTCTGAACTCCACTGATATCAATTCTATAGAGCACTTGTGGGACATTATGGAAAGGCATATCAGGCATGTGTATACACCAATCACCTCCATGACCGCATTACACACAGCTTGCTTGGCCATACCTCCCAAATGCTTCAGACATCTTGTTGAATCAATGCCATGTCGGATAGCTGTTGTACTGAGGGCAAAAGGAGGATCTATGAAGTATTAGGTAGGTGGTCATAATTCAGTGATCACTCACTGTATATATACAATTTGGCTGGTACCAAACAAAAAGTAGTCAAGAACGAAAATAAAATGACATAGGAGCAATTGTTCAGCGTGATATGTTTTCTGTGCAAACAGGCTACAGCCTACTCTTAGTAACCTGTCAATATACACTGAAAGCAAAAAATTCGTGGGATACCTAGTTCCTGGGCAACATGACATTGTCACCCCTCTCTCTAGCTGACGAGCCCACAGCTTGGCAGGTACATATAATGCAGTGAATGCAATGATGCAGTGTACATATACACTATGTACCCTGCATCATTGCATTCATGTAGATGGTAATTCAATGTCAGTATGGATAAATGTCATGAGTTAAACAACTTTTGAAAGAGGGATGATACTGGGTGCCTGACACAAGGGTCAGGCACCCAGTATCTGTATTGCAGAGGTGGTACAAAAATTGCACTATCCCTGTTTGACAGTATCAAGAGTGTATCGGGAAAACACCATTTCTGGAATAACATCTCACTGTATACAGCACTGTGAGCAGAGAAAGGTGGTGGTGGTGGATGAATGTGGCCATTGTCTTGCACTGTTTCAGGCAACCAGAGAGCAGCAGTGGCACAAATCACCATAGACTTCAATGAGGGAGGTGCCATGAAACGTCTCCACCGAGACCATCAGGTGATCATTAGCCCCAATAGGTTATGGGAGCTGCCGACCCACCAGAGTCCCATTGCTAACACCACCACACAGTCTCTGCATCTTAACTAGGCAAAAGAACATTGGCACTGGACCTTGAATGATTGGAGAGGGGTCTCCTAGTCCAACAAGTTCCATTTCCAGTTACTTCGATGGACAGGAGGGTGCATATCTGGTGGAAACCGCACGAAGCTATGCACCCATCATGTCAACAAGGAACTGTTCAGGCAGGCGGACCATCGGTAACGGCCAGGGTCAGGTTCAACTGACACACATTGGGACCTCTGGTAAGTCTAGGTGTATCTCTGAATGGTCCAGGTTACGTGTCCATCCTTGCAGACCATCTGCATCCATTCATGGTCATCGTGCATCCACAAGGCAATGGCTTCCAGCAGGACAACACGCCTCCCCACAGAGCCGTGGTGATTAGAACATTCTGCAGATTTTATGACCATGGAATGGCCTCTTCGTTCACCGGACACAAACCCTGTGGATGCTATGGAAGGGTCCATTCGAGCTTTGGATCCTCCACTCAGGAATGCGATGGAATTATGGACAGCGGTGCAGCAAGCATGGATTGAAATACCTATGGAATGCTTTCGTGAACTAGTGGACTCAATGCCGCGACGTGTGATGCCCTTATCCTGGCGAAAGGTGGGCCTCCCCATTAATGGGTAGGTATCCCATGATTTCTGCCCACTCAGTGTATACAGAAATGTCACATCTTGAGTACTGTACTGTACTGTACTGTACTGTACTGTACAGTACAGTACAGTACAGTACAGTACAGTACACAGGTTTGGAAGCTAATTAGGACATAGATCTGTTGGGTCAGGTGCAGAGAAGAGCAGCAAGTTTAGATCGGGACAGAGAAGGCTTTTAGCATGAAATAATTCTCCAAACAGGCCTCTGCGGTTGGGTATATCCATACTGTTTTTTTGAGTCTTTTTCACCAACCTTGCGTAGAATTAAAAACACCAGGGAAACTAAACTTTTGATAACTGATTTATAATAAGTCAAAATACCCGCATCTACAACAAATTTAACTTTATAAAAACTCTACATATAAATTATTAAAATCTGCTACATTACAATCAATAAAATGCATAAAATATACTGATTAAAACGATAAAAACCGTAGCTTTCAAAGGCTCAGCCTTCTTCTTCAGCGGTAAACCTTGCTATGCAGTACAACTTTAAATATCAGCAGGCTAACGGTACTCCTCACGTGTTTCCATTCTCGTGTGCTTCGTTCTCTCGCGTTGTGGAACTGGTTGATTTTATTGATTGTAATGTAGCAGATTTTAATAATTTATATGTAGAGTTTTTATAAAGTTAAATTTGTTGTAGATGCGGGTATTTTGACTTATTATAAATCAGTTATCAAAAGTTTAGTTTCCCTGGTGTTTTTAATTCTACGCAAGGTTGGTGAAAAAGACTCAAAAAAACAGTATTTTAGCATGAAAGCCGAGTTTTGTAAATTGCAGCGTCTGGAAACTAGGTACTTTTTAAGAGACTTAATTGAAGCGTTTAAGGCTCAAAATGGGTTAAATAAATAAACTAAATGATGCCGCTTTCGAATGACATGCATACAAGGGGATAAATTTAAACCGAAAAGGCTGGTTACAGAAATTAGCTTTCAGTCAAACTACTTCTATCTGATGTTCTATGAGTGGGCAGTTTAAATAAATTTAAAGAATTGTACAAGTTATTAGAAGGAATGAGCAGGCAAATGAAGCGGGATTATTTTTTTAAAAATATTTTTGTGGTAAATGCTGGCTTCCTTGCATCATTTTTCTACCACTAATTAGCATCAAAGTTATCAGGATAAGAATCCAGATGCAAATGTAAAAAGTGTATTTGAAGAGATGTTTGATAACTCAAATTTTCATAATTATGTAACAGTTTTTCTTCTGTTTGGTTACCTAAAAACCTACTGGCATTAGTCATCCCTTGACAAGATTGTAAAGTTCTCTTAATTGACTATCCTACAAACAGAGGAAACTGTAATACTTGACAAATCCATTCAAGTGGTGACCTTAAATCATTACATAATTGCCAGTGATAGTCCTTATATTTAGCTGAATTCAATATTTGGGGCATACTCTCAAAAGTTTCTTCACTGTAACAAGATAGGCTACATATATTGAAGGCCATATTTTCATTATGGGATAAAGCTGCCTAAACTTCAGCAGAATCAATGAATACCTACCATCATGCAGCTTTGTGTTCAAATCCCACTACTTTCATTAATCTAATTAAAGATACATAAAGGACAATTTTTTTAAAGGAAATCTGCAAACTATAACATGTCAAAAACATTTTTTCCTCTTTCTAAATACAGATATTTTTGTACCATCAGCTAACAAAATTCATCCTCAGTTTTGATCCCAAAATTTCTGCCACACGCACACACACAAGGGTAGATATGTGGAAGGAAGATTTTTCCTCCCCTCCTGGTTGATGCTGTATAACAAAGTAAAACAAAGATAATAAAATACAAATTGACCCAAATGCACACAGATGGAAATTAACATGCATGAACCTATTATAACAGGTTCTCGTAATAAATTACTCATAACCCATCCTCCCGTTTCACAAGCATTCAGTAAATTATGCTCATTTTCTAATATTGTGTGAAAACCAGCTATTGCACCCTCTCCATTCTATACAATTCCTGCAACAAAATTAATTCAAATTCATGAATTAATTTTGAATTAATAAATTCAAAATTAATGCAAAATTAATTTAAAAACTTAGCTACCAAAACCAGTGTAATGAATTCTAATGTTACATGATTGTAATATAATATACCACTGCATTACACACTAAAGAGAAAATGAAGTTACCTTTTCAAATATACTTGTATTTAAGGCTGCAGTTCTGATCCATGTTTCTTTATAGAATAAATCAGAAACAGGATCTGTGACATCAATAGTTGGTCCATCTTTTATTAGTCCTAAATGTTCCCTGTAGTATTTAAAAAAAAAATTAACAACAAAAAATATATATGTGCATAAAATTTATAAATCAACTTTGCGCTAAAGGCATTGAAAATAAGAGTATGTTTGGTTAATTAGTTAATATTTTTGTATCATTAGGTGTATTATTAGGATTATCAGTATGTTATATTTATACAGGGTGTCTGAAAAATACACAGCATAACTTATGGAACGGTTCCTCATATGTAGACAATAAAAATATTTTATATAAACATAGTTCCGGAAATGCTTGGTTCCTGAGTTATTAACCAGAATGTCTTATCTCCCGCAGGTGATTTCCTTCATCACAAGGTACTGATAAAATCTGGTGGTTTTCCATCCGACCACGTACTCAAATGAGGGGCAAGTGGATATGCATTTTACGTACTTTGGCAGACAGCAATGCTCTGGAGGCTCGTCATTTGTACCATGAAAGGTTCCCAGAACGAAGATGTCCAGACAGGAAAACATTTGAAGGTATCCATCACCACCTTTGTGAACATGGGGCCTTTACACCTCGTGCTGCAGACAGAGGATGACCAAGATATATGACTCCTGAAGTAGAGGGGTGGACCAACTGCCTGGCCTCTATGCTCACCTGATTTAAACCCACTAGATTTCTTCTTCTGGGGCCATTTAAAGTCATTGGTGTATTTGACTCCGGTAGCTGATGTGGAAACAGTGGACTTCTTGAACAATTACTATAAGGTGACGTGAACAGTTAAGTGTCATAGACAGACCTTCAAAACTCGGAAACGAAGCATTTCTGGAACTACGTTGATATAAAATATTTTTATTGTCTACATATGAGGAACTCATTCCTGAAGTTATGCCATGTATTTTTGAGACACCCTGTATATTTTACAGAATATTTTGTTATTGTAACAAATGATTATGATGACTGTGTAACTAGCAGTTAAGAATTTACACATGTATATTCAAACAGAAGTTAAGAAAGTTACATGTTTACAAAAATATCATCATTTCTTGTCAAGACATTAATCAAATTATATAACCTATGAAACATTAAAAACACAATGAATGCGCATGTGAAAGCATGGGCATTCATTGTGTTTTTAACAGGTGCAGGTATACTTGCGTGTACACCAATGCTAGGAGTTTAGTAAATAAATTTGATGAATTTGAGGTATTGCTCAAAACATCAAAGGCAGATATTGTTGGGATAACAGAGACGTGGTGTCACACAGATATAAGGGATGCAGAACTGCAATTTGGGGAGTACGTCTACAGAAAGGATAGACAGGATAGGAAGGGGGGAGGGGTTATGCTATTAGTTAAGAAACACATAAAAACCAAGGAAGTGAAGCCAGTTGACATCGCTGGACAGTGCAGTGTTGAGTCAGTTTGGTGTGACATAAGCATTAGGAGATCAAAATTGAGAGGAGTGTGCTATAGGCCTAATGACTCTGATGAGTATAATAAGGAACTGTACAGGGAAATAGAGTGGGCCAGTAAATCAGAGAGTCTTATAATGGGAGATTTTAATTTCCCAGATATTGACTGGAATTTGGGGGCTGGTTACTCACACACTAGCAGGGCTTTTGTGGATTTATTGGATGATTGTTTTCTACATCAGCATGTTTGGGAGGCAACTAGAGGGAGTAATACTCTTGATTTGATTATCAGCAGTGATTCTTCATGCATTAAGAATCTGCAGATAAATGAACCACTAGGTGGCAGTGATCACAGTGTGCTGAAGTGGGAGTTACTGAAAGAGGTAACTACCATTAGGGGTAAAGGGAAGGGTTATTGCTTCCGTAAAGGCGACTACGATGGACTGAGACAGTATTTAAATTCTATACAGTGGGACCAACTGATGATGTTACCAACAGCAAATTCAAAATGGGAAGCATTCAAAGAACTTATCTTGGAAGCTACTAGGCTTTACATACCAACTAAGAAATATTGTTCAAGGTTTAGGCCAAAATGGATGTCAGATGAACTAATGAGGCATATGGCAGAGAAGAAAAATGCATGGGATACTTACAAATTAACACATGACACAGAAGCCTATGATAGATACAAGTTGATATGCAACCAAGTTACAAAGGAGGTTAGGCAGGCGAAGGCAGATTACGAGAAATCCTTGGCAAGGGATGCAAAGAAAAACAGCAAAGAGTTCTTTACTTATGTAAACTCTAGAAGGAAGGGGATGAATCAGATTGGTCCACTTGATATTGATGGGTCAACTGTTGATGATCCTGCTCAGGTAGCTAACAAACTAAATGAATATTTTGCATCGACATTCACACATGAGGAGTTATTCAGCAAGGGGAATGCCAGAGGTGTATTCAACTCTAGCAGTAAGCTACAGAATCTTGAAATAACTGGGAGTAAAGTGGAGGAGAAACTGTTGAAGATAAACACAAGAAAGGCACCCGGGGTGGATGGGATCTATCCAGTTATATTAAAGGAGGCAGCAAAGGAAGTAAGCAAACCCTTAGCCATAATTATGAGAGCTTCCTTGGACTCAGGGGAGGTACCCATAGAATGGAAATGTGCAAATGTGACCCCAATTCACAAAGGAGGATCAAAGGCTGACACAAGTAATTATAGACCTGTGAGCTTAAATTCTGTTCCAGGAAAATTAATGGAGGCACTGGTTAAAGAAGCACTGCAGGATCATTTAGACAAGACTTCAGCTATAGCTCAGACAGCATGGTTTTGTTAAGGGGAAGTCTTGCCTGACCAACTTGATTGGATACTATGATGAAGTCACAAAAGAACTGGATGCAGGGAATAACTTTGATATTATATACAAAGGGTACTAGGAAAGTTTTGCAATACAGCTTTGTTTATTTAATTTTTTCAAAGTAATTTCCTCTACATTCAATACACCTCTCCATCCTCCGAAACCAATCTTTAAACCAGTTCTGCCAAGTTTCACTAGGGAGTAAAGCACACTCGTTGTCCCAAGCCTGTAGAAGGTCCTCATCACTGGAAAACCGCCTCCCTTTTAGCTTCATTTTCACATGCGGGAACAGTGCAAAGTCGCAGGGAGCAAGGTCTGAACTGTAGGGAGGGTGCTCGAGAAGTTTCAGTCCTGTCGTGGTCAAATATTCGGTGCAGGCTTTGGCGCGGTCAGCTGGAGCATTATCGTGATGGAGGTACCAGGTGTCCATTCTTGACTTTGGTCGCAGGTTCTTCATAGATCCAATGACTTTAGGCAGGCATTTTTCAGTATACCACTTAGCTGTGACTGTCTTCTGCGTGTCCAAAACGACACGTTCCACAATTCCACTCGATTTGAAAAATACAGCTATCATTTTCTTCTTTACAGATCGGGATTTTCTGACAATTACTGGTGTATCGTCATCATCAAAGACCCAAACTTTGTTTTGAGCCTTGGTCGGCAGATCGTAATAGTACAGCCAAGTCTCGTCACCTGTCACGATGTTGTTCACATACCGAGATTGTCCCTTATCAAACTTTTTTAACATCTCCCGGCACCAAGTCACACGTCGTGTCATCTGCTCTTCAGTCAGTTGATGCAGCACCCAGAGAGAACAAAGTTTCTTCACGTGCAAATGATCTTGCAGAATCGAACGAATTGCTGGTGCATTTAGGCCCAAAGTATCCTCTATCTGTTGGTAGGTCACTAGCCTGTTTTCGTCAAGCATTTTCCTCACAGCAGTAACGTTTTCCTCCGTAACTGACGTTCGTGGCCTTCCCGGCCTCTCAGAATCCTCCAGAGTGAAATTTCCCCTTTGGAATTCTCTATACCACCTGAATATCGTGTACGATGTGGACAATCATCATCTAGTGCAAGAGTCATTTCTTCTAAGCACTGGTCTATGGTTAAACCACGCACGAAAGTATACCGCAAAACTGTCCTTATCTCATTTCGTGACCACGATGCCATCGCAAGCACTTTACACTCTCACTACTAATGAATAACTGAGCCCATCGACTTGGCGCGGCGGCTACTATGCACGTATGAACATGTCTCAACATGCAGCAACAAGCAGCTTCCTGTGATTCATTGTTGCGTCATATTGCAAAACTTTCCTAGTACCCTTTGTACTTGGATCTTAGAAAGGCTTTTGATACTGTTGCACATGGAAGACTGCTACACAAATTGGAGCAGTGTGACATTGGAGGCAAATTGCTGCTATGGATAAAGGGGTGGTTGAGGGGGAGAAGACAGAGTGGTAATCAATGGACACTGCTCATCGTGGACTAATGTTATTAGTGGAGTCCCTCAGGGCTCAGTGTTGGGTCCATTATTGTTTTCTGTATTTATAAATGATATTGATGATGGTATATCAAGCTTAATGTCCAAGTTTGCAGATGATACAAAGGTTGGCAGGGTTGTCAAGGACACTACTGACACTATGCTGCTGCAACAGGATCTGGAAAGGTTGAGCAGATGGGCTGAGAGGTGGCAAATGAAGTTTAACATTGACAAATGTAAAGTACTACACATGGGAAACAGCAACCCCAGAGCAACGTATCAACTCTGTGGTACTACACTGACAGTGGTAGAGAATGAAAGGGACTTGGGGGTGATTGTGCAGGCAGATATGAAGTTCTCTGAGCAGTGCAGACAGGCTGCAAGAGTAGCTCATGGAGTATTGTCAATGATATACAGGAATTTTTCCAGCAGGGATAAGGAGGTGATTATTCCATTGTATAAGGCAATGGTCAGGCCACACCTAGAGTACTGTATACAGGTCTGGAGGCCTCATTTCAAAAAGGATGTAGAGCTGCTGGAACGAGTACAGAGAAGGGCAACAAGATTAGTGAATGGAACAAAGGGGTGCTCTTACGAAGAAAGGCTTAAGTTTTGCAAATTACAGTGTCTGGAGACTAGGCACCAGCGAGGTGATCTGATAGAGGTGTATAAAGCCTTGAATGGGTTAAGCATGCTCAATGCTGATGGGATTCTTCCTCTAGCTCAGAAAAATCACCTGAGAGGGCATAAATTCAAATTGAGGAAAGATAGATGTAGGATAGACGCGCGGAAATTTGCCTTTGGCCAGCGGGTGGTTGGTTGGTGGAACAGACTGCCATCCCTTGTGGTGGAGGTTGATAGCCTAAATAAGTTTAAGGCTCAGCTGGACAGGTATTTTGAACGAACGGAGGGGTGAAGTGGAAGTGGGTTTTTTTTTTTTTTTTGGCTGATGCTGCATAAGCTTGCTTTCTTGCATCAAATGCCTCTACTAATGCTAATGCTAATGCATAATCATCAACTTATGAAAATTATACAAAATTCATGGCATGCTTAAGGATTATTAGAGCACTGACCCTCCATTAATCTTTATACTGAAAGCACAGTTCGAACTGTGTTTCCAGTCTAGTCTGCATTGCTTTCTACCCAGAGGTATCTCAGGGCAACACTAGGGTTTTGTGCAGTTACAATATCAACATTGTGCAAGGTATTGGTAAGAAACTACAAAATGTGTATCCCCTTTAAAAAATCCCTTATATCAGTTATGCAAGGAAGTATGTGGTTTACAGAATACCATGTACAGACCATAATGCAAGCTTATTGGTGAAGCCATCCATCATTTGGAGGACTGCTTGAAAGACCATGTTACGTTCACTGAGAATGCTGATTTTAACCAATCAGAAGTAGCCATGCACTACTGGCAGGAGGAACATGACCTCTGGCTAAATGATGTTCAGATTTCTGATAGTTCATGAGATAGATCAGTCGCTGGTCGGAATCCACCTGCATACACAGTATGCAGGTTGATACTGTGTATGAAAGTACTAGCCACACTTTGAACAGAAATAGTATGCAAATACATCCCATTTCTGAATCTGTAGTTTGAGTGGGTCATGAGTGACTAGAGATTATGAGACAGTCAGGAATTACTCTTTCCTTTTCTTCCAATCCCTCCCCCCCTACATACTTATTCTCACTGTTTCCTTGCAAATGTTACAGTTGATAAAGGCAACATACAATTGCTGAAAGTTCCTATGTTTCAGATTTTACTTCATTATATTTTTAAATATTTTAATTCAGTATATTTTAAACAATTTATAATAATATTGTATTGTACATTTTAATTGAAGTTATTTTATTTGTATTATTTATTTATTGTTAAAAAATTATCTGAAAGTTTGTTGGAGCAGTCAAAAATTACTGTTCAGATAGAAATGCGATTGCTTTTGACAAATGAACTGCTTTTTGATTTCCATTCATTCTTGCATGGCCTGGAATCTAGAAAACTATACATACCTACTTTCCATCTGTGAGGTGTATTACTACCTGACAGATTTGTTGAAGAACTGGATGGTTATAAGAGTTTGTGTCTAGTAGTGCTTGTAGCATGCTCAACAAATCAGAATATAACATTCCTTTCTGATGTTTTATGTTTGGGTACAGTCTGCTTCTAATTTACATCAGCATTTTGGCATACCTTTAGAGCTATAATCACAGAAACCATGATTGCATATATACTATTAAGAAAATACAGAAGGAATGCCAATATGTATAAATAATGAGCTGGCCAGGTTAATAGAACAGAAAACAGCGGGAAAGTTACAGATTGATAAAAAGTACTGAAGCACATAACATCTACGAGTTGATATGTAACAGCACAACAGAAAAGGTTACTCTGGTAAAAGAAGATTATGAGAAATTACTGGCTAAGACAGCAAAGAATCCAGACAAGGAATTTTTCACATATGTGAATACAAATGAGAAAAGAATAAATCAGATCAGAGCTTGTGTAATGGGCGGGAGAAAGTCTAAGGTAACCTAGTTGATGTTGCAGATGAATTTATGCTAATGCTAATTTAATAGGTATTTTGCTTTGATATTTACAGATGAAAAATTCTTCATGGTGAGGATAACTGTGAAAGTGAGGCTGGGAAGCACAAAATTAGCAATACTGAAATTTTGAAAGCTTACTTATTAGAAAAACTTCGGAGCCAAAAGTGAGCAGGATTCCTGGAGTTGACGGCACATACCAGTAATTTTAGGGAGGATGCAAGAGAATGCATTGAACCAGTAACATTAATTATGAGGGGATAAGAAGACTCAGGGGAGATGGCCTTGGACTGAAGAATGACAATGTATTTTCAATACATAAAGGCAGTTCTAAGATTGAAGTGGGTAACTACAAGCTGGTCTGACTAAAGTGGCAGGGAAATCAAGGAAGTGATCAAAGTGCACAGTAAAGGATTATTTAGAAATGGAATTCTGAAGGAAAGATGGTTTTATAAAAAGAAAATCATGTTTAAGTAACTTAGCTATTATTAGCATTAGTAGAGGCATTCAGCTTCCCATCAGCATTCAGTTTGCTCAACCCATTCAAGGCCTTATACACCTCAATCAAATCACCTCGCAGGTGCCTACTCTCCAGGCACTGCAATTTGCAGAACTTAGGCCTTTCATGGTAAGAGCACCCATTTGTTGCCACCACCAGTCTTGTTGCCCTTCTTTGTACACTCGTTCTAGCAACTCTACATCCTTCCAAAAATGACGCCTCCAGAACTATACACAGTACTCTAGGTGTGGCCTGACCATTGCCTTGTATAATGGGATAATTACCTCTCAGTCCCTGCTACCAAAATTCCTATATATCATTGATAAGACTCCATGACCTGCCCTGGCAGCCTGCCTGCACTCCTCAGCGAACTTCATATTTGACTAGACAATTACCCCCAGGTCTTTTTCGCTTTCCACTTCCCTGAGTGTAGTACCAAACAGTTGGTATGTTTTTCTTCGGTTATTGCTACCGATATGCAGTATTTTTCATTTGTCAATGTTAAACTTCAGTTGCCACTTCTCAGGCCATCTGCCCAACTTATCTAGACCCAGTTGGAGTAGCATACTGTTTTTACTGTCGTTAACAACCCTGCCAACCTTTGTATCATCTGCAAACTTGGACATTAAACCTGATATACCTTCATCAATATCACTAATAAATAGACAAATCAACAATGGGGCCAACATCGAACCCTGGGGAACTCCACTAATAACATTTGTCCACGAAGAGCAATGTTCTCGATTACCACTCTGTGTCGTCTCCCACACAACCATACCTATATTTACTGTAGCAACTTATCATTAATGGCATACCTCTCCAATTTGTATAGCAGTCTTCTATGTGCAACAGTATCAAAAGCTTTCCTGAAATCCAAGTATATGATATCAAAATAATTGTTGGCATTCAGTTCCTTTGTGACCACATCATAGTATCCAATAAAATTGGTTAGACAAGGGGCCCCCCTTTAACAAACCAATGCTGTGTCTTAACTATTACTGCAGTCCTGTCTAGATCCTGCAATGCTTCTTTAACCAGTAATTCCATTATTTTCCCTGGAATTTAAACTAACAGGTCTATAGTTAGTTGTGTCACCTTTTGAACCCACTTTGTGAATTGGTGACATTTGCACACCTCCAGTCCATGGGGACCTCCTCTGAGTCCAAAGAAGCTCTCATAATTATGGCTAAGGGTTTGCTTACTTCCTTTAATATAACTGGATAGATTGCATCCAACCCCGGGCACCTTTTTTATGTTTAATTTCAATAATTTCTCCTCCACTTTGCTCTTAGTTATTACAAAATTACTTAGCTCCCTGTTAGAGTTTGATAAATGTCTGGCACTACCCTCATTGAATAACTCCTCATGTGTGAATGTAGATGCAAAATACTCATTCAGTTTATCAGTTACCTTAGCACGATCATCAATAGTCAACCCATCTATGTTAAGTGGTCCAATCTGATTCATCCCTTTCCTTCTAGAGTTTACATAAGTAAAGAACTCTTTGCTGTTTTTTTTTTTTTTTTTTTTGCATCCTTTGCCAAAGATTTCTCGCAATCTGCCTTCTCCTGCCTAACCTCCTTTGTGATTTGATTAAGAATAGTTTATATCTGCCATAGGCTTCTGTGTCACCTGATACATTTCCCATACATTTTTCTTCTCTGCCACAAGCCTCATTATTTCATCTGACCTCCATTTAGGCCTAAACCTTGAACAATATTTCTTAGTTGGAATGAAAAGCCTAGTAGCCTCCAAAATTAAGTCCTTGAAGGCTTCCCATTTAGATTTCAACATTGGTAATATCGTCAGTTGATCCCACTGTACAGAATTTAAAAACTGTCTGAGACCCCTGTAGTCACCTTTACGAAAGCAAAAGCCCTTTCCTTTAGCCTTGATGGTAGTTATATCATTAAGTAATTCCAACATCAGCACATGTGATCACTGTCACCCAGTGATTCCTTTATCTTCAAATTCTTAATGCATGAATAATCACTGCTGATAAACAGATTAAGAGTATTACTCCCTCTGGTTGCTCTTGAACATGCTGCCGTAGAAAACAGTCATCCAATAAATCCAAAAAAGTCTTGCCAGTGTACGAGTGACCAACAAGTTCCAGTCAATATTTGGAAAGTTAAAATCTCCCATTAAAAGACATTCTGATTTACTGGCCCATTCTATTTCTGTGCACAATTGCTTATTATACTCATCAGATTCCTTAGGCCTATAACATACACTTACTCTCATTTTTCCTTTCCAATTTTTTTTTTTTTTTTTTTTTTTTTATGAAAACCCCAAACACGAAAGGTATCAAAACCTATAGTACTTAGTACCGTGCATGGGTTGAAGGAGAAGTATGGGGGGAGGGGGATGCCGGAAACTTTGCTCTAGAGACTAAACATGGGTTTCACCACTTCAAGCCTCCAATAAGCAAAGTGGTGGTATTTCACCGGTTGATGAAAGTCATCTACCACCTGAAAATTGCTTATGTCAACACCAAACAGACTCAACATTGCATTGTCCACCAACATCAATTGGATGCACTTCCTTAGGTTTTATGTATTTCTTAACCAACAGCATAACTCCTCCTCCGTTCCTGCCCATCCTTTCTGTTCACATTGTATTCTCCAAACTCCAATTCTGCACTGATTATGTCTGTGCGACACCACGTTTCTGATATACCAACAATATCTGCCTTTGAGATCTTGACTAGCACTTCAAGCTCATAAAATTTATCAACTATACTCCTTGCATTGGTGTACATACAAGTATACATGCACCTGTTTCTACTCTTAATTACCCTAACACAGCCCATTTATTTATTTGTTCCAGTATGACACACAACAGTCCTGGAAATCTCCACTGCCTTGCTTTACAGGCTGTTTCTCAATTGCATTTCAATAGAAGCAGTTGTTGTTATTTGGTTTTTAGGAGCATTAGCAACCAAGGCCATATTGCTCCAGGAATATGCGGTGGTCATTCTCTGACCTTTCTGCATCCTCCGTATTTGGTGGTGGGCTCGAACCCCGGTCTAATCAAGAAGCATGTGCTACGCACTGCTGCTCCTTCCCACCTGGCTACGGAGGTGCCCAATAGAAGCAGTGCAAGAATCGCTTTTGCCTCTGCCTGCGGCCACTGTTAACCTTTTAGTCTGTGTATCCCCCCCCCCCCCGCAAGCTAGCAATTTTTCGACCCACCTAACACTGCCTCGATTAGCATCAGCAAATATTCTTGCACCCTTTCTATTTAAGTGTACCCGATCCCTTTAGAAGCAGTCTCTCCTGTCAACAAGCACAGACAAGGCTGAAAAAAAAATTCTATCTCTTGAGCCTTGCACAATCTCTCCAGAGCCGAATTGATTGACAAGGCTCTCATCATATACTTCATCCTATCATGTCTGGGCAGAATTGCAGACACTTTCACATTCAATCCTAACTTGTGACTTTTTTTTTCAACATTGACCTGTACTTGTTAAGGAAATCTGCAGATCTCTTACTCTTAAGGTCATTAGTTCCAACGTGTACAACAATATCATCTTTTGTATCCTTAAAAGATGATATCTGCTCTATATCATTAACTTTTGTCCCTGGCAGACATATCCTGGTACTGTTCCACCTATCCTTCTTGCATAGTATATTCCCCATTTCCTTGACAATAGAGTCACAAACAATCACTAGTTCTTTGGTACCAGCACATTCTGCTTTGTAGATTGCTTGTGTTGCCTGATGCGCAGGAGTGAGCTCTACCATTGAGCTGGGCAGCTGAGAGCTTGATGGGCCCTCATTAATTTCTTTGAGGGGATTTACCCTATATCTCAAGCTCTCATATACGCCCATCAGAACACTGAGTTGGTGCCTAATTTCTTGACACTCTAGACACCTAGCACACAAAGGCATCCTCCTTGGCTAGATAGTTTTAGAAATGTCGGCAAACATTTCACATTTTTTGAAACTGTGATGCGTTGGAGAATTGCCCGCTTCGTTTCTCCCCCGAGTCACAGCACTCTCACTACTCTGTGACCTTTGCTTCACAGCTCTAGTCTGGGTCATGATTTCTGTTTAAATACAATTTAATTAACAATGAAATTTAATAAGATTAATAATATTCTTGATTAATTGATAATAAGCCAACAGATTTCTAATCTAGTGCTTCATGCTATGCTAATTTTACTTTATACCTTACACTATCAGTTTGAGATATATATATATATGTTATGCTATTTCTTATCGACTACAATATGGCGGCTAGTTCAACATTATTTGTGGCAATACTGGGAGTCGTAACTTCTAAAAATCGTTAGTTAAATTTCAAATAAGAAGCTAACGAACACTACTAAACCTATTTAATATCTCTGTAAAACACAATGTAGTATGTTAATTATCGAAGAATACGGTAAAAATTAAAAATACTTATCTCTTTACAGCAGCCAAAAATCCACCGACTGTTCACTTCTGCAATTACAGTGCCCTCGAGTGCAGAATTGGAGTTTGGGAGTACAATGTGTACAGAAAAGATAAACAGGACAGGAAGTGAGGAGGGGTTATGCTGTTGGTTAAGAAACACAAAATCTAAGAAAGTGCATCCAATTGATGTTGGTGGACAATGCAATGTTGAGTCTGTTTGGTGTGACATAAGCACTGGGAAAGGAAAATTGAGAGTAGGTGTGTGTTATAGGCCTAATGAATCTGATGAGTATAATGAGCAATTGTGTAGAGAAATAGAGTGGGCCAGTAATTTTAGGGAGGATGCAAGAGAGTGCACTAAACCATTAGCATTAATTATGAGGGGATAAGAAGACTCGGGGGAAGATAGTCTTGGACTGAAGAATCACAATGTATTTCCAATACATAAAGGCAGTTCTAAGATTGAAGTGGGTAACTACAAGCTGGTCAGTCTGACTAAAGTGGTAGGGAAATCAAGGAAGTGATCAAAGTGAGTAGAGAAAATCATGCTTAACTAACTTAGCTATTTTGACACAGTTACTCATTATATTGACAGTTTATTTTGATTTTAGTAAGGCATTTGACTTGGTCTCTCATTAGAAGTTATATAAGCTGAAATATGTTGGACCACAGTCAAGATTCTAAGATGGATTACAGGGTGGCTGCAGAACAGGAGGCAAGAGGGTTGTGATTAATGGATATTTTTCAGATTGGGCTAAGTTTTTTTTTTTTGTTAGTTGTTGGCACATCGGCTTCTGTGGTCATAATGCACCTCCCAAAGTTTTTGCATTTTACTCTGATCCAAGCCCGAGGTGGGATTCGAACCTGCAACCTTTGGGTTGCCAGGCAGGCACTTTACCCACCTGGCTAGCCCGGTCAGCTAAGTAAGTTGTAGGGTTCCCCTAGGATTGGTACTGGGGTCAATATTGTTTATGATTTCCTTAAATGACATCAATGAAGGGATATAGGGCACAATGTCAAAACTTTCAGATGATGTCAAGATTGATAGAGTAATCAATGATCAGAGCCAAGCAGTGCTTCTTCGGCATGATTAGGGAGGCATCTGTATTCACATAGCAAAATGAAAGGTCTTATTTGGAAAATAGCAACCCCAAAATAACTTAGTAAGTTGTCTCCATGGGTTGGTGCTAGGCCAACAGCTTGAAAAATTCAAAGGTTAGCGGATAGGTACCTATTTGAGGAGGGAGTCAAATTTATTTTATTTATTTATTATTATTATTATTTTTTTTTTTTGTTCACTGCACCAGACAAAGCTTCAGGCTTCCTTGCACCACATAATTTATACTAATTTGGCAAGACACAGTGTAAACACCGGTCTTTAACATTATCACCTCTGGAAATATAGCAGCTGCACCTATAGCAGTTTCTGATTTTAATCCATTTCTGTCTATTATTTGTGCATGACTTATTTCCAAGAAATAAGTGTAAACACCGGTCTTTAACATTATCACCTCTGGAAATATAGCAGCTGCACCTATAGCAGTTTCTGATTTTAATCCATTTCTGTCTATTATTTGTGCATGACTTATTTCTTGGAAATTAGCCTTGGGTAACATTATTTTACTCCATATTTGTAACAAAAGGTTATATATTCTGTGGTGGAAGTGTTTGTTGTGCTGGTGTACGTGCATTAGGGTTCTATCAGTTCTAGGAGTCTAATACCTAAAGGTTGTTTGATTCAACTGCAATTTTGCTTGACTGTTGCAAAGAAAGTTCCAAAGTAGTGTAACCAGATATCCAGTGCTCAAACAAGGAACTTGAAAAACATCTTAAAAACATAATTTAGTTCCATTCATTACCTGAAGTTTAGTGGCAGTTCATTGGTTTCATTATAAAGAATATTTCCAAGTGAGGAGCAAAACATGCCTGTTGCCATGCAAAGTACATTATGATGGACTGAATCTAATCATTTCATAGCCAATTTATAATTCACTAGACTGAATCTAGTGATTTATAAACTGGTGCTCCACAATACAATTTGGATTTAACTAGTGTAGTATACAGAATGTGTCTGATCCTCATGTTTTTGTTGTGAATAAATTACATGATGGTTTGCAATTTATTTAAAGTTGTCACTGTCATATGTTCTAGAAAACTCAGCTTTCTAGAACATAGAAACTTTCTATGTTCTTTCTAGTTCTTTGTTGAACTATGTTCTTTCTAGTATCTTTCTAGAAACTTCCAACTTGGTTTACAGGGAAAATTTAACTAGCCAATGTGAGCTAGGTGTTTTGAAGCAAATTTTGTTTTTGGCAGATATGCAAACATATTGTCTTTTGTACTGATATCATAAATCCATTTTTTCAGATCCATAAGTCTATGTTGCTTATTGCATAACTGGCTCCCTGTTGTTCTTATGTTCTGTAATACGCTGGATATACTGAAGTTGTCTATATAAACTGCAAGCAAATTGTATATAGGAGTTAGTATGTGATAGTAACAAAGTGTGGCACTCAGGCCTAAGCTCTGTCCTGATGTAATTGTAGTTTCATATGTATATATATATATATATATATATAATTATGAATAAAAAATTAAAATTAAGTAAAGAAAGAAAATGGATTTGAATTTGAATAGAGATAAAATGAAATATCAATAATATGAATTATGGATCAGGGACACTGCAAGAGCAAAGGTACCCTACATAAGTTAAATTATTAGCATAAGTTAAATTAAAGATTTGCACATAACATTAAAATAATTTTCTATATATATATATATATAAGTAAATGTCCTCATATATACTGCATTATGTTATATTTCCATGGAGTGCCATATGCTTTTCAGGTTTCGAAGTATACTGACACTAGATGTTCCGACTTGACAAAGGCATTTCTAACATTTACTTCAATTTAACTAGGTGGTTTAAGGTCAGTCTGCTATGTCTGAATCCATACTGATGGTTAAAGGGTGATGTGGACCTAGAAGTGAACTGCTGGTTCACCTCTAAGCAACTCCCCTTTGACTTTTAGCTTTTTGAACTGCAAACCAGGCAATTGTAACGAGAAAACGGTTTTTTTTTTTTTTTTTAACTTTGGAAAAAAAAAGCAGGGGGTTATCTCAAAATAGGAGGAAAACTTTTTTTTGGAATAAAATTGGAGATTTTGTGATGTCTACAAAATAATACAAACTACGCTGTACTACAAATTAAAGTTCACCTATAACATGTACAAAACACAGACACGGGATGGTTTAGCAGTACTGTATGCTTTTAAACTTTAGCTTACTTAGGATTTTCTGTCTATAAATTTCTGTTAGATGTCAATTGATTTGACTTCCTTAACAAAGATACTGTTACAGACATTTCCCTCTTCAGAAATGGGCAGCTAATGTTTTGCTTATAACAATGACCCTGCTTGTCTAGATGTGGCTGTCAGGAGCATATCCAAACATTTCCACAAGAGAAGATCTAAATTCAATTTTGTTTTTCTTACCTGGGTGAATATTCTTGCACACTCATATTGCTATGAGGACTTGCTTCATTTCTAGGATAATTTAATCATGGAATAATTCCTTATGTTTCAAGCTTCCTTGTGCACTTTTCTATTCCCAACCAAGGACCTGAAAATCAATTTTCTTTCATAATAACTTTGGCAGGTTCTTGTCAACCATGTAATCATATTTCCTTACTAAACAAAAGAACAGATCTCTTGTTTTAGACTCTTCACAACCCTGGCAGTAGAAATGTCTAAGTCAGAATCATCCTTCAGATTTAATCTGCTATGGTATTCATCAGCTTCCAAAATGGAAGTGAAAGATTTAAAAACCATTGATACAATAAATTTGCACATAGCATACAGCATTCTTTTACATATATAAGAGTAATGTATATGGATACAAGTTACACTGGACTGAAGAGCTATGTTTGAATTTATAAATGGCATAACATATAAAAGAAACAAGCAAACCACAAGAAAGGAACATGAACAGACTTTCCTCACGAGTGAGGAAAACATGCCTAGAATTATCAGCTATTTTAGAATTGCTTTCATCAGAAGTTTATGATTCAGAAGTTCTATTCCTTGGGGAGTTCATTAATGTCTTTTTATCAAAACTTTTTTGGATCATGAACTGGATTTAGATATGAGACAGTGGTACTCACTATTTATCGTTTGTTGTGATGTTAGCTTTTCAATTTGGTAACTCTGAAAAGTGCTTATATGGCTTTCCTCGCTGCTTCTAAATTCATCTTTAATTAGAGTTGTAAAAGCTTAGCACTGTTCTACCAATATAGTTACATATTTAACCAAAGACAGTCAACACATACTTGTGTACATGCTTCAAAATATATTTTTTTTTATTTCAGTGACAATGCAGTAGCTGAAATTGTTTAAAACCTATCAAACCTATCTTTCCTTTTAGCACCTCTCCACCAAATATTCTCCCCTTTCAGCATGTTCAGGTGGTAGATGACTTTCATCAACCGGTGAAATACCACCACTTTGCTTATTGGAGGCTTGAAGTGGTGAAACCCATGTTTAGTCTCTAGAGCAAAGTTTCCAGCATCCCCCCCCATACTTCTCCTTCAACCCATGCACGGTACTAAGTACTATAGGTTTTTATACCTTCGTGTTTGGGATTTTCATAAAAAAAAAAAAAAAAAATTAATAAGATGAGAAGGACAGTCTATAACCACCAAATTCTCAATATCCTATTTTAATACCTTTGCTACTCTAGAGTTTAGGTGTACTATAACAGGTGCATTATGAACACTAAGTTCTAGAAATTTTTTTGAACGAATCCCACAAGTTTTCAGGCTGTTTGGAAGAAGATAGCCAATCTTGTACCTTCTAGATTCACCATCCATTTTTTTTTTAAAATAAAACGTTACCACGCTTTCACTAACAATACTTATTTTCCTCTTCCCCAAGATTTCCCATAACCACATTGTTTTGCTATTTTTACTACTGGGATACATATTTCTAAATAAAGCACCTGCATTACCAGCAGAGGAAGATTATGTTCTATACAAAAGATGTAAATAAGTATATGGGTCATCATTATTATGAAATGCTGCATCTATTTTTGCATTATTTCAACACTGCACAATGTCCTTGTGCTCATTTGTTTGCAAATTTTGCTCTTATTTTTTTATTATTATTTTTTTTTTTTTTATCGCCAACTGAAGATGAAACTATTAAAAGTCCGTCGTTCTCGACTATTGGCCTTATTCCTGTTTTTAATTCTTAATTTTAATTTCAGATAATTTTATTTATACAGCTTTGCAATTCGACAACTAGAGGACGATATGGTGCACCTCTCCTCCTCTAGGATAAGTTTTTCAATTACTCTTAAATTATGCTTTCCTTATCGTGATCTTTAAACTCCGTTTTTAGTTTAACCAATGATTTCTCACACTACTGTTTCATGATTCATATAACCACAATGGATTATTGAGGTGAGTGCAGTCTCTTTATTAAGCTTTGACTAAATGCATATTTCTTGTCATGAACTTCGGCAAGTTAAGCTTTTGCTAACTCTTTTATAGTTATTATTATTAGCTACATGGTGCAAGGAAGCTTGAGGCTTATGCTACACCAGCCAAAAAAAAAAAAAAAAAAAAAACCATCACCAAGTTACCCTGAGAGAGAGAGAGAGAGAGAGAGAGAGAGAGAGAGAGAGAGAGAGAGTCAAAAGTAGAAGGGAATCACCAAGAAAGAGAAGAATGATGATATCCAGCTCAGGACCCTGGGTGTGCTAAGCCCATACTCACCAGATTTGAGTCCCTGGGGTTGTAAACTCTGTTATACTCTTAGGCATTTAGCCAAGAAATATCTTTTAGAGGTTAATAGTATGATGATAACTGGTATATGAAATCTATAAATGAGTATTATTACCTGAAAAGAGTTCTTCGTAAACTACCAGCAAACTTTCCTGCTTCATATGGTTGTTCATTCATTAGAGATCTATCGTATTCAGTGTCATGTACAATCATTGCCACTTCACTGTCCCGGCTGCCTAACATGCTTCTGTCATTAATATTAGCAGAACCAATAATCACAGTGCAATCATCCACAATTAATAATTTACTATGAACATAAATCAGTTCTGTCACCTGCAAAGGAAAGGGTATTTTGTATTGAGTAACACATGTTCAGATTTAAAGATGAACAATGTGATTCATAAATTCTATAATACAATATGAATAATATGATAGTAATAATGTGATAACAACAGATAAACATTAACAGAAATATCGCACGATTAAGAAAGGATGGGATTATTCAGCAGCACGGTGGCAGATAAGCAAATTAAGGTAGCCATATAATTTTCCCAAAAACCAGGATTAATCTGTAGTGTAATTAAAATAGAAATGCATCATTAATATTAACTTCTCCAACATACAGCAGTCCAAATTCATGCACCAATTAGTCAAGTGGTTTTTAAACAAATACAACAGCCTGAAAGCAGAAATGTTCTGGCTAGACCGGTGCACAAGATTACACTGATTATAAAGCTAAATGGTGTAACATACAAAATTTAACAGTTGCTAGTGTTTAATTGCTAGCTATATTTAGTAAAAATATTAGTACTTGAAGAATGCAGAAAACTACAGTTCCCACTTCAAATCCAGCTGCAAGAAATTAATTATTAAAACAGAAGGGCTCTGTAAATAAAAATCAACCCAAATGTTCCTTAGGATTTTAATATCAGTAGTGGTATATGATGCATCATATACCACTACTGATATGATGAAAGAAACCAAGCTTATAAATATCAACAGCAAAAAAAAAAAAAAACCGGTGGTTGACTGTTCCAAACAGTCAACCACTAGCTGGCTGAAGTCAAACCTCCAGGCGCCTCGATAGCCAGGTGGGCAGGAGCAGCAGTGCGCAGCACACGCTTCTTTGCAATTCGGGGTTCGAGCCCGTGACCACCAAATATGGAGGATGCGGAAAGGTCAGAGAATGACCACTGCATATCCCCGGAACAATATGGCCTTAGCTGCTAATGCTCCTAAAAAAGACCCAAATAACAATAACAGCAAATCTCCACACATATATCCTGCAACCATCCTTTCTCAAATTCAATTTACAGATCTTTGCCATGTGTGTGTGTGCCTAGTCTCAGCAAGAGGAAGAATGCCATCAGCATCGAGCTTGTTCAATCCATTCAAAGCTTTAAACAACTTGTTCAGATCACCTCACAGGTAGCTAGTCTGTAGATGGTGCAATATGCATAACTGCAGCCTTTCTTAGTAAGACCACCCTTTCATTTTGTTCACCAATCTCGTCTTTCTCTGCAGTTGTTCCAGAAACATCTACATACTTCCTACAATGAAGCCTCCAGAACTATATGCAATACTCAAGATGCAACTAACCATTGGCTTGTACAATTGAATAATCACCTCCTTATCAAACTTTCAAACGTTGCTAGCAAACTTTCTGTATAACTGACAAAATGCCACGAGCTGTGCAGGCAGCCTGTTTGCACTCCTCAAAGAACTTCGTAAATGACTTCACAATTACCCAAGTCTTTTGCCTTTTCCACTACACTGAGTTTAGTACCACACAGTTGACATATTAAATTTGGAATAACTACTACCCATATGTAGCACCTCACACTTAGTATCAGTAGTGGCAAATGATGCAAGAAAGTAAGCTTAGGAAACATCAGCCAAAAAAAAAAAAAACCTACACACTTCACACATCCTCCAAATCTGTATACAGTACTCAAGATGTGGCCAAACTATGGCCGTGTACAAAGGCCATGGTTTAAATATTAATTTCTCAACCCATCTTCCTAATTCTTATACATTTTGCTTGAGTAACTAAACCCTGATTACTGTTATTAACTACACTCCCAACCATTGAATCATCTGAAAACTTAGACATTAAGTTTGCATATAATACAAAGATATACCTTCATCAATAATCAATATCATTCATAAAGATAGAAAACAACAATGGACCCAACACTGAACCCTGGGGACTCCACTAATAACACTGGTCCATGAAGAGCAGTAGCCATATAAAAACCTCAGTCTTCTCTCATTTAACCACCCCTTTATCCACAGAAATAACTTGTCCACTCTGCTCCAATTTGTATGTCTAATGTGCAACAGCAACAAAAGATTTCCCGAATCCAAGTAGACGATATCAAAATTATTTTTTTGCATTCAGTATTTTTGTTACCGCATCATAGTATCCAATCACATTGGTCAAACAAGATCCTTCCCTCTAAACAAATCCATGCTGTGTATGCTTGCATTTCTGTCTAGATGGTCCTTCATTACCTCTTCAACAGTGACTCCATTATTTTCCCTGGATCAAAAGTTAAACTAACAGATATGTGATTTACTTGTGTCACCTTTTGATCCCCCTTGTTAATTGGGAATACAATTTGCACATGCAGTCCACAGGAATCACCCCTGAATCCAAGGATGCTCTCATAATAATGGCTTAGTGTTTGCTTACCTCCTTTGCTGCCTACCTTAATATAATTGGATAGAGTCCATCCATCCCAAGTGCCTTTTTTATGTTCAGCTTCAAGAATTTGTCTTCCACTTTCCTTTTAGTTATCACAAAATCATTTGTCTCCTTGTTAGATTTGAAAAACTTTTGGCATCCCTTTCCTTAAAGAATTCCTCATGCATGAATGTAGAAGCAAAATACCAATATATTATGTCAGCAACCCGAGCAGGATCATCAACAGTTAAGCCACCAACATCAAATGGATCAATGTGATCCAGTCCCTTCCTTCTACCTTTAATATAAGTAAATTTGGCATTCTCTGCCATAGACTTCTTGTAATCTGCCCTGGCTTGCCTAACCTCCATTGTGACTTGACTGCAGCCAAGTTTATATCTACTACAGGCTTCTGTATCATATGGTAATTTATACGCATCCTATGCATTTTTCTTCTCTGCCATGAGTCTCACATCAGTTCATCTGACATCAATTTAGGTCTAAGTCCTGAACAGTATTTCTTAGTTGGTATGAAAAGCCTAGTAGCCCCTACAATTACTTCCCTGAATGTTTCTCATTTAAATTTTGCTGTTGATAACGTCATCAATTGGTCCCACTGCATAGAATTTAATAACTGTCTGAGACCACCGTAGTCACCCTTAAAAAAAAAAAAAAAAACTGCAAAAGGCTCTTCCTTTACCCTTGAGAATAGTTGTCTTTAATTAAATTCTACATTGGTACAATGTGATCACTGCCACACAGTGGATCTTTTACTTGCAGATTTTTAATGCTTGAAGAGATCAAGAGTATTGCTTCCTCTTGTTGCCTCTTTAACATACTGCTGTGGCAAACAATCATCTAATAAATCAAAAGTCTTGCAAGTTTGTGTGGAGTGACCAACCAACAAGTTCCAGTCTATATCTGGAAAGTCAAAATTCCCCATTATAAGACATTCTGATTTATTGGTCCATTATTTCTCTGTATATATGTTTGGTATACTCATCAAGATCATTAGGCCTACAACACACTCTTACTCTCATTTTTGTTTTCTCAGTGCTTATGTTGCACCAAACTAACTCAACATTTCACTGTCCACTCATGTCAACTGGATGTACATAACTTGATCTTTTCTATCCTCTCACACTAAATAACCATGGCTTGAGAACTTATTTAATATGCCTTAGTTTGTTGTCTCTTTGGTCTGCTCAGCTAAGCTGCCACTGATGTCTGCAACTGTCAGATTATCTGTAAACAGTCTTCCTAAACAAAGGATTTTCTGTCTATTGTCAGGTTTAGCAGTGATTGATTTAACAAAATTCCCTGCCAATTAGTTGCCTGGAATTCCTATATGTTTTGGTATCTAACATATAGATATCCCAGGAACTTAAAATGCTGGCAAATTAAAGTCTTTGAATATTATACTTTTCAGGGTATTGGTGAACTCTGTGTGTTCTGTATCAATTTATACTCTTGAAAGTTCGGGGTGTGTGTGTGTGTGTGTGGGGTATTATATGACAAAATATTCCATTGTGTTCCGGTATATACAGAAAGTCAAGTGGGATAGCTGAAATTTATTTCAAAAATTTCACACTTGACTAGTACCTATTGAATGAATTCAGCAGTACACACATGCACGAGGTTTGGCAATAAAGTTCCTCCAAAATCTTCCTTGTTCATTTCACAAATATGTGGTCTCAGTTCAAATTTCCATGACGTTCACTTCCACTTAGTCTGCCAAGCCCCACTTACTTTTTCTGACAGAATCACAATTAATGGTTGATTCAACCACTGCTAATCTCAGTTGTCTGAATTATTCCCTGTATGCTTCTTTTAATTTCAAAGCTGGTACTTGCACATATATCCATTCTGATATTCCCTGACAGATATGACAGTAATCCGAATCTCCTATTTTCAATCTTCTTTGGCTTAAACTCTCTACCCTTTTTGTCAACTTCATCTGCCACCTCTGTTATTTTCCCAACTCCATTAATCACTTAGAACTCTTAATTCCTATCTTTGAAATTCTTTCTTTGGTCCAGTTTCCAGGTGAGGTAATTTCCTTTGGTGATTTTAACATTCACAACTCTAGTTCACTTTTGTTTTCTAGACACACAGAACTAGCTGTGTCAAGATGCATCCATATCTCTACTAGCCTAGCAAAAGTTCGATAAATAATCAACAGTACACCTTGCAACCTGTCTACAATTCTTGGAGAACTATAGGTCTGACTGTATCGTAACTCCCAAGTCCCTTACTTCCACTACCCCTTTAGTTCAACTCCACCAAGTGCATAAGTTATTTTGGGGTTGCTGTTCCCCAGGTGTATGGCCTTGAATCAAAGCATAGCTGTCACTTTTCTGACCATCCCTGAAGTCTATCTAGGTGATTCTAAAGAAGTTCTGCTCAGCGGTGATCATTACTACTCTACTGATGTTTACATCTGCAAATTTAGACATCACGCCCTCTATCCCTTCATTGATGTCATTTAAGAAAATCAAAAACAACAGTGGTCCCAATACTTATCCTTGGGGAACCCCCTTCTTACATTAACCCAATCTGAAGGATAACTGTCTATCACAACCCTCTGCCTCCTGCCCTGAAGCCATCCTGCTATCCATCTAAGGATTTTCCCTGTGATTCCAACCTTTTCCAGCTTATAAAGTAACCACTCACTCGGACTAAGTCAAATGCTTTGCTGAAATCTAAAACAATGTTGAAATTATTCCTTCAATTCAGCTCATGAGTGACCCTGTAAAAATAGCTAACCCAATTTGTTAAACATGATTTTCCCTTTACAAGCTGAATGTGAATGGCATTCTTCCTCTTGCTGAGACTACACACGAGGGGCATAGATTTAAGTTGAGGAAGGATGGTTGTAGGACAGATGTGCAGAAGTCTGACTTCAGCCAGTGGGTGATTGATTGTTGGAACAGGCTTCCATCTATTGCTGTGGAAGTGGACGGTTTGAATAAATTCAAGGAAGAACTAGACAAATTCTTGCAGGGTATGGATGGGTGACATATGTAGATTTTTTTTTTTTTGGCTGATGTTATGCAAAGCTTGCTTGCTTGTAACATTTGCTACTACTACTGTCCAAAATATATGTGCATCATACGAAGAGCATCATTGTGCAAAGACTTTATCCAGTCTTGTTAAGGCAATCCTAATTTCCTCAACTGCACTGTCACTGGAGATGTGTTGGGTGTGTCAGTATGACCCAGAGATGAAGAGTCAGAGCATGCAGTGGATTTCCAAATCATCATCGTAATCAAAGAAGCTTTGTTTACAGAAGTCTGAGGTCAAGACAACAATAATTTTTTTGACAAATGGTATGATTCACAAAAGGAATTTATAGTAATAGTAATTGTGGCATGTGATGTAAGAAAGCAAGCGTATGAGCTTATGCAACATCAGCCAAAAAAAAAAAAAAAAAAAATCACACCATTCCCTCCAAATGCCTGTCCAGTTCCTCCTTAAATTTATTTAACCTATCAACTTCCACAACAACAACAGATGGAAGTTTGTTCCAGCAATTAACCACCCGCTGGCTAAAGGCAAATTTCCGCACATGTATTCCACAGCTGTCTTTCCTCAATTTGAAGTTATGCCCCCTTAGGTTCGTACTCTGAACAAGTGGAAGAATCACATAAGAATTCAGCATGCTCAACCCATTCAAGGCCTTATACAGCTCAATCAGATCACCTCACAGGTGCCTAGTCTCCAGCTGCTGCAATTTGCAGAACTTAAGCATCTCTTGATAAGAGGTTTCCTTCATTCTCCTCACCAATCTTGTTGCCCTTCTCTACACGTTCAAGCAAATCTACATCCTTCCTAAAATGAGGCCTTCAGACCTGTATGCAGTACTCAAGATGTGGCCTGACCATTGCCTTATACAGAGGGACAATCACCTCCTTTTCCCTGCTAGCAAAATTCCTGTATATCATTGACAAAACCCCATGACCTGCCCTGGCAGCCTGTTTGCATTGCTTAGAAAACTTCATATCTAACATGCACAATTACTCCCAGGTCTTTTTCATTTTCTACCACCCTAAGTGTAGTAACACACAGTCGGTATGTTCCTCTGCAGTTACTTCTAGCCATATGCATTACTTTGCATTTGTCAATGTTAAACTTCAGTTGCCACTTCTCAGCCCATCTTCTCAAATTTTCTAGATCCTGTTGCAGTAGCACACTGCCATTACTAACCCTGCCAACCTTTGTATCATCTGCAAACTTTGACACTAAGCCTGATATACCTTCATCAATATCATTGATAAATATACAAAACAACAGAGGACCCAACACCAAACCCTGTGGGACTCCACTAATAACATTAGTCCAAGAAGAGCAGCGCCCATTGATTACCACCCTCTGTCTTCTTCCACTCAACCATCCTTTTATCCATTATAGCAATTTACCCTTAATATCATTCTGCTCTTCCATGTACGACAGTGTCAACTGTTGTAAGTGAAGGGGAGAGAGTCAATGCTACATTCTATGTACAGGTACTTTAAAGACTCAGAGTTATTTTCCAGGTGAGGCTACCATTTGCCATTTCAAGAAAAAGGAGGTTGGTTCTTGGTGCACAACAATGAAGACATTTTAGACGAAACATGCATTTTACAGATCAACAATCTCCCCCCTCCCCCATATAGGACCAACAGACTTTAAGATGTTGAGGACATGAAGAAAGTTTGGTTCAGTTCAGTTCAGTTTACCAACTGAACTGAACCAAACATCATCTCTTTCAATGCCTTCGCTGACTCTATTCAGAAACTTTTGGAACTGTGTAATAAATGCATTCAATCAGATGGTGATTACTTTGAATAAAAATAAACCCATTTTTGAGCTCTTTCACTTTGTTTTCCTTTACTGTACCAGTCCAGGAACTTTACTGCCATACTTTCTATATGTACATACAAAGTCCACTCTACCTGGATTTCCTAAAGAAACTGTATCACAGTTACCTATCCATCAAGTACCCAATTAGCTTGTAATTTAAGGAACTTTTAAACTTAACATTCTACAATAATTCAGTAATTGATGGGCTAACCTGATATTCAGAAAAACCGTAGCTATTCCCACCTGATTTTTTGTGTATACTGGAACTGGAACATTTAGCTTTAACATATAATAAATATATTAGATTCTTGTTTCACTTTTGAAGGTCATATTTTGGTGGATCAGAGATACAAGGTGGTGTAGAAAGCTTTAGAGTGGTTGCAGTGTTATCTAATGTGAAAATGTTCCTTGAACTGCATGCTAATTGGATAGTTGATGGATGACAATAACTGCTGTTATTGTGATAAGAGTACAAATTCCAAGGTTTATTTTATGCCACAGTAATGACAGCTGTACCACAGCTGCCATCACCTAATGAAGAGTGGTAACTTATGCAATTTGGCACATAAACTGTGAACTGGTGAAGATAAGCTCTTAATGTGATAGTGTATGGCCTAATTAGAGCTCAATATAACCAAAGCAAGGTGAGAGATAATCAGACCTCCCCCAGAGGTGCTGATTTTTATTTTTTGAGCAGTTCGTTCAACTGTTTTACATTCAAGGAAAGTCAGATCAAATATAAGCCCTAAGAGATGAAAGCTGGTTCAAATTGATATTGGCTGTCCATCTAATAGTAATTCTGGGTCACAATGAAGGTTACAGTACTTTTAAAAACATGTACTGACTGCTGATGGCCCACAAAACTGTCTCTATATGTCTGCATGTCCACTGTGTTATGCTAGTGCATTTATTGTAGCTATGAGTGGAGTGGTGATAAGTACTGATTCATAGGGACTCTCTCTTCCTGAGAAAGTACTTGGAGCACCACAGTTCTAATTCACTCTTAAAAATATGCAACATAACAGTAAGGTTTTGAATGAAAATAGGTGTGTTCATGGCAACCACAAACATGGTTCAATGCAGATGGCAACTTGGGTTCTGACCAGAGAAAACCAGTTCTATTTCTTTAACTTGACTATACTCAATGTTATACAGAAGATGTTATAATTTTTCAGATTCTATTCAAATCTGTGGTTGACCATTTCTTCAATAATTTACTGAGGCAGCCAGATATATCACCCTCTTACCTAATGTCATCCAAATTTACAAATTTGGATTATGTTCACATAAAAAAAAATTCTTTAACATGCATATGAAAACAACTGTTCATAATTTGAAAACTTTATTATAATCATTCTATTGTTTATGGATTAATTTCATACATAAAAATTGAAAAATAAATGTATAGTGGTACAAAAACAAATCAGTATTAAAAATAGCATAATGATGTAAGAAAGTTCACTTATTACATATTTGCCAATTAAAAAAAAAAAAAAAAAACACACCTCTACATTATTCCCATAAATTACCTATCCAGTTCTTCAATTCTGCAAAACTCTGTCACCATTGCAGACAATTTATTCTAACATTCCACAACATGCTATATTAAGGAAAACTTTCTAAAATCTAGTCTACTGTTTCTAAGATTTCATATTTGTGTCCTCTGGTTCTTGTCTCTCACACCAGCAAGAATATTATTCCTCCCTCTTTCTATTTACTAATCCTTTTCCCCTCAAGGCTTTCTACACTTGAACTGTTGCTAAGCTCTGCAGACTGCTTTGTGGGATACATATAAACACATCTGAATTAGAATCTAAATACACCGAAAGCAATTTATCTATCACATTCAATTGCTAAATAAAACATGAGAGAATTTAATTTAACCCGATTGGTAAAAGTGAGCAAGAATTAATTCACTCAAGTTTTGTGGTTAATTCCTACTCAAGACTTTTATTAAGTTAAGGCAACAGGATGAAGGTATATCAGGCTTAATGTACAAGTTCGCAGACAATACGAAGGTTGGCAGGATTGTTGACACTAATGACAGCATGTTATTGCAACAGGATCTATAAAAGTTGAGCAGATAGGCTGGCTGAGAGGTGGCAACTGAAATTTAACACTGACATATGTAAAGTACTGTATAGGGTAGCAGTAACCACGGAGTAACGTATCAATTGTGCAGCATTACACTCAGGATGGTAGAGAATGACTGCACAATTACCTGGGGGGGTAATTGTGCAGTCATTCTCTACCATCAGATATGAAATTTTCTAAGTCATTCTCTACCATCAGATATGAAATTTTCTGAGCAGTGCAGATACAAAAGTATTGCAGCAGATATGCTTCTATTTCATCAGACAGTAATTGCAAGGTATTGCATCAGCCGTTTCTATAAATAAGGCATTGGAAGGGTATACACGCTCATTAGTATCCTGTTTTGCAGAGGTGTAAACATGGCCCAGAGGGCTGAAATTAAAGCGTGAAACTGGGAAACTGGTGATGTGAAGAGAAGACCTGGATCAGGCCATAATAGAGTGACTATGTCTTCCTAAGATTGATATTTGAAACGGTTATGCCTTCATAATCGCCATGCTAGTGCTCCTGATCTAAAACTGGACTTTGAGATGGCCTCTGGTGTTGAAACAAGTGCATGAACTATCCAAAGATGGCTTTCAGAATGTGGTCTGAATGCCTATTGACCCAAGATATGAAATTTTCTGAGCAGTGCAAATGGTCTGCAAGAGTAGCTCATGGTGTCTTGTCAATGAAATACAGGAATTTTTCTAGCAGGGATAAGGAGGTGATTATTCCCTTGTATAAAGCAATGGTCTGGCCACACCTTGAGTACTGTATACAGGCCTGGAAGCCTCATTTTAGGAAAGATACAGAGCTGTTGGAACATGTACAGAGAAGGGCAATGAGATTGGTGAATGGAACAACAAAGGGTTGCTCTTACAATGCAAGGCTTAAGTTCTGCAAATTGCAGCATCTGGAGACTAGGCACCTGCGAGGTGATCTGATTGAGGTGTACAACGCATTTAATGGTTTGAGCAAGCTCAATGTTTATGGGATCCTTCCTCTTGCCCAGATTAGTTGCCCGAGGGAACATAAATACAAACTGAGGAAAGACAGTTGTAGAATAGATGTGCTGAAATTTGCCTTTAGTCAGAGGGTGGTTGATTGCAGGAACAAACTTCCATCTGTCCTTGTGGAAGTTGATGGCTTAAATAAATTCAAGAATTCAAGGCAAACATTTGGAGTGAATGGATGGGTGAAATTCGAAGGTGGAGTGTTTTTTTTTTTTTGCTGATGCTATGCTTGCTTTCTTGCATCATATGCCTCTACTAATGCTAAGTTTGTTTGGATGACTAAAGTATTAAGCAAAATGATTTACACAGCATTAATTGTTTTGCCGTTTGTTTGTGCTAACTAATATTTAGTCAATTTAAATGCCTGGCAGCCACTGAAGTGTGTGTGTGTATAGCAGTTAGTTTTAACATAAGGTTAAAAATGGAAATATCATTAGTAACAATGTGCTGAGTGTAGAGTACCTTTTTAATCACTTTGTACTGTATATATATATATATATATATATAATCATATAAATTGTACCCTCCTTTTTATTTTTATTATGTAATATTCCTTTTCTAACATTATTTAAATCTAATTATATATATATATATATATATATATATATATATATATATATATATAAAATAATATAATATATAAAAGATTGTATTAAAGAGTAAAAACAGATAAAACATCAGAGAGTTAAATAAACTGGGTATGGCAAATGCACCGAAGCGCGCAAAGCAGCAGCAACGGATGCAAATGTAAATATATGTATATTATAATTAATATGATAAATAAAAGTAAAGATGGCAGTTCAAAACATCCGGAAAGCTTAAAAAATTACAAAAGAAAGTTACGACAGCCCACATCAGATAAAGGCGGGAAAAATTTTGCTAAATACAGTATTCCGAAACGGGGAAAAAAGAAAATTAATAAATAATAGAATCTGATGTCAGCAAAATAAATATTGATGCTAAATCAGGTATTTCATCGGGGGACTACACCTGACATAGCATCAACGGACTGCGTTTCCATACTTGCCCATAGTTATGCAAGAGAAAATTTATAAAATTTATAAATGTAAAAAAAATGGAAAAGTATCTCTTACAAAGTATGGACAAGGTAGTCCCTACGCAGTATTATAATGAAAATATAATTAAGATAAAAAGGAGAAGATTAAAAATATTATACCTGAAAATGGCGACGCGAAACTACATGAGGTCAATACAATAGCTGTAAACAAAACAAAACAAATAAAACAGCTACTAACGTGACAAAAGCCACGTTAGTAGCTGTTTTATTTGTTTTGTTTACAGCTATTGTATTGTTTAGCACATACCAGGTAACAAAATGTGGTAATAGCATGTGTTGTTAATGCTCTTTTGTCTTATTTTGTGTGTAATTTTAAATTAAATTTATACTAGAATCATGTCTCAAAAAAAAAAAAAAAAAAAAAAAGTAGCAAATCAAAAAAAGCTCAATGGGATGCTTGAGGAATAGAGCTGATGCCCTTGAAGAAATTAAAAGGAGGAACCTTTCAGGCACTCATCTGGACACTGCACTCAGGCAACACGAGACCCTTCAACATCCGACAACAACTTCTTCCACAGAAAGAAGCTGTTGTCGGTCACTTTATTGACAGGGGATCAAAAAAATATGGAAAGAAAAAAGGATAGTTAAAAAGACCCGGGATATGTCTGCCTGGGGCAATCTTCTTTAAAAGGATCTGAGGATTTACTTAAAAAAAGAAAATCCTAAGATCAGTATATTTAATGCTGATGGAATACTTATTCTTGTTTAAGACCTACACATGAGGAAGGTATAAATTCAAATTCAGGAAGGATGGCTGCAAGATAGTGTGTGAAAGTTTGCCTTCATCCAGTGGGTAGGTTGTAGAAATAGAAAAACTCTTACAGGGGGATTGACAGGTGATATAGAAAGTTTTTTTTTTTTTTTTTTGGCCAATGCATCATAAGCATGCTTTCTTGCATCATTTGCCATTACTAAGGAGAGGATAAAATTTAGAAAAAACCACGTTATTATTAAAATTCCAGTGTCTCCAATTCTACTTGGAGAAAACAGGAGGAAGTACACGATGAGAGTCTTGTCAATCAATCTGGCCTTGGAGAGACTGTGTAAGGCTCATAAGGGAGAAGTATACTAATACATAATGATTAAGGTTAAGTAAGTAAAGTTATTGGAAATTAGAAACTAGAGTGGTTAGCCACTTAATCATAACATTTTATGGTTTGTGCTCTTTCTCTTTCACATTTATACTGCACTCTTTGGGCACCTCAACTTACTATTATTCTTCAGATGAGGTGCAGGCCCAGCTGCAACTATTTGCAGGCCTGGGGGAGAATGCAGTGGGTGTGTTTGTGTTGTTAGCATTAGAAATTTTTGTAATATTTTGTTAGTATATATAAACTGATGTGAGTTATCATTAAGTTTGTATTTATTCGGCCAATTAATGATATTTCCTCCTTCACTCATTCCCATTTACCATGACACTCATTCACTCTCTCTGTCACATCCTTTCATCAAAACTACCATTTATTCCCTTTTACATATTGCTCTCATACTCTTTCTATCACATCCATTCACCAAAACTACCATTTATTCCCTTTTATAATAATTCTTATTTCACTCAGTGCTCAGCCCATTCACTCTGTCTTTTATCCTCTTTCATTGTAATTGCATTCCCTTCTACTAGCTTATTAACATTTTTCAGCTAATCTGCTTTCCTGCCTGCCAGCACATCCCCCCCCTCTCCCAACAATGGTTATTATTTGGTGTCGAGCTGATGGTCCCTACACATACCAGGGTAGTTCTGGCGGTACTGTGGTCAATCTGGTTTAGTCTTATCAGGGTGCCAAATACAGCTATCCTGACAGTTTTTTAAAGTCTTCATCTGGGCATGGTAGGAGACATGGACATTCTTGGCTATTGATTACTGTTTTACATGGTATGTAAAAAGGATAGGTGGAACAGGACCAGGGTATGTCTGCCATGAGCAAAGTTTGATGATGTAGAGAAGATATCTTTTAAGGGCACAAAAGGTGATATTGTTGTACATGTTGGCACTAATGATATTAAAAGTAGGAGGCTGGCAGAATTACTTAACAAGTACAGATCACTGTTGAAAAAAAAGCAGTGAATTAGGGTTGAATTTGAAAGTGTCTGCAATTCTGCCCAGACACAACAGGAGTGAGTATATGATGAGAGCCTTGTCGATCATTTCGGCCCTGGAAAGGCTGTGCAAGGCTCAATGGGTAGAATTTTTTTCAGTCAGGTCTGTACTTGTTAACAGGAAAGACTGCTTCTACAGGGATGGGAAGCACTTAAATAGAAAGGGTGCAAGAATATTTGCTAATGCTATTGAGGCAGTGATAAGTGGGTCGGAAAACTGCTATACTGGAGGGGATACAAGGACTAATAGATTAACAGTAGCCACTGGCAGAGGTGAAAGTGATTCTTGCACTGCTTCAATTAGAATAAGCAGCAGCTTGGAAAACAAGATGCAGGGTATTTCAGACACTGCTGGGAGTCATTGCAGTACAATAAACACATGGCCATGTTAGGGTAGCTAGGAATAGGAACAGGTGCATATACAGCAATGCTAGGATTTCGGTAAATAAATTTGATGAATTTGAAGTGTTGGTAAAAACATAAAAGGCATATATTGTTGGGATATCAGAGACGTGGTGTTACACAGATATAAGGAAGGCAGAACTGGAATTTGGGGAGTATAATGTGTACAGGAAGAATAGACAGGATAGGAAGAGAGGAGGGGTTATGCTATTAGTTAAGAAACAAAATCCAAGGAAGTGCAGCCAGTCGACACTGTCGGACAGTGCAGTGTCAAGTCAGTTTGTTGTGACAAACATTGGGAGATCAAAATTGAGAGTAGGAGTGTGTTATAGGCCTAAAATGACTGATGGGTATAATAAAAAAAAAAAAAACTGTACAGGGAAACATAGTGGGCCAGTAAATCAGAGAGTCTTATAACGGGGATTTTAATTTCCCAGATATTGACTGGAATTTGTGGGTTGGTCACTCACACACTAGCAAGACTTTTGTGCATTTATTGGATGATTGTTTTCTACATCAGCATGTTCCGGAAGCAACTAGAGGGAGTAATACTCTTGATCTGATTATCAGTAGAGATTCTTCATGCATTAAGAATCTACAGTTAAGGCAACCACTAGGTGGCAGTGATCATATTGTGCTGAAGTGGGATTTACTGAAAGAGGCAACTACCATTAGGGGTAAAGGCAACGGTTTTTGCTTTCGTAAAGGCAACTATGGTGGATTGAGACAGTATTTAAATTCTATACGGTGGGACCAACCGATGATGTTACCAACAGCAAATTCAAAATGGGAAGCATTCAAACAATTAAACTTGGAAGCTACTAGGCTTTACATACCAACAAAGAAATATTGTTCAAGGTTTAGGCCTAAATGGATGTCAGATGAGCTAATAAGACATGTGGCAGAGAAGAAAAATGCATGGGATACATGTCACCCATTAAAAATTAATGGGTGATGGAAGCCTACAGATATAAGCTGGTCTGCATCCTAATATCACAAAGGAGATTAGACAGGCAAAGGCAGATTATGAGAAATCTTTGGCATAGGATGCAAAGAACAACAGCAAAGAGTTCTTTGCTAACACATTAGGAGTTATTTGTTATTTGGTTTTTAGGACCATTAGCAACTAAGGCCATATTTGCTCTGGGGTTATGCGGTGGTCATTCCCTGACTTTTCCACATCCTCCATATTTGTTGGGCACGGGCTCAAAACCCGGTCTAATCAAGAAGCTTGTTTGTTGTTATTTGGTTTTTAGGAGCATTAGCAACTAAGGCCATATTGCTCCGGGATATGCGGTGGTCATTCCCTGACCTTTCTGCATCCTCCATATTTGGTGGTGACGGGCTCGAACCCCAGTCTAATGAAGAAGCATGTGCTACGCACTGCTGCTCCTGCCCACCTGGCTACAGAGGTGCCGTGAGGAGTTATTCAGGGAGTCGAATGCCAGAGGTGAATTAAACTCTGGCAGTGAGCTAGATCATTTTGTAATAACTGAGAGGAAAATGGAGGAGAAATTGTTGAGGATAAACATAAAAAAAAGGCACCCGGGGTGAATGGGATCTATCCTGTTATGTTGAAGGAGGCAGCAAAGGAAGTAAGCAAACCTTTAACCCTAATTATGAGAGCTTCTTTGGACTCAGAGGAGGTACCCATGGACTGGAGATGTGCAAATCTGACCCCAATTCACAAAGGAGGAACAAAGGGCAAGAGAAGTAATTATAGACATGTTAGTTTAACTTCTGTTCCAGGAAAATTAATGGAGGCACTGATTAAAGAAGCACTACAGGATCATCAAGACAAGACTTCAGTTATAGCATGGACACAGCATGGGTTTGTTAAGGGAAAGTCTTGTCTGACCAGTTTGATTGGATACTATGAGGTGGTCACAAAGGAACTGGATGCAGGGAATAACTTTAATATCATATATTTAGATCTTAGAAAAGCTTTTGATACTATTGCTCAAATTGGAGCAACGTGGCATTAGAAGCAAATTGCTGCTATGGATTAAGAGATGGTTGAGTGGGAGAAGACAGAGTGGTAATCAATGGACACTGCTCTTCGTGTACTAATGTTATTACTGGATCCCCTCAGGGTTCAGTGTTGGGTCCATTGTTGTTTTCTGTATTTATAAATGATATTGATGATGGTATATCAGGCTTAATGTCTACGTTTGCAGATGATACACAGGTTTGCAGAGTTGTAAAGGACACTAATGACAGTATGCTGCTGCAACAGGATCTAGAAGAGTTCAGCAGATGGGCTGAGAGGTGGCAAATGAAGTTTAACATTGAGAAATATAAAGTACTACATATGGGAAGCAGTAACCCCGTATCAACTCTGTGGTACTACACTGACAGTGGTAGAGAATGAAAAGGACCTGGGAGTAATTGTGCAGATAGTCTGCAAGAGTAGCTCATGGTGTCTTGTCAATGATATACAGGAATTTTTCTAGCAGGGATAAGGAGGTGATTATCCCCTGGTATAAGGAAATGGTCAGACCACACTTTGAGTACTGTACTCAGGTCTGGAGGCCTCATTTTAAGATGGATGTAGAGCTGTTGGAACGAGTACAGAGAAGGGCAACAACATTAGTGAATGGAACAACGGGTTGCTCTTACAAAGAAAGGCTTAAGTTTTGCAGATTACAGTGTCTGGAGACCTAACTGAGGTGTATAAAGCCTTGAATGGTTTGAGCATGCTCAATGCTGATGAGATTCTTCCTCTTGCTCAGAATAGCATTAGTAGAGGCATATGATGCAAGAAAGCAAGCTTATGCAGCGTCAGCCAAAAAAACCCCTTCCACTTCACCCTTCCGTGATACCTGACCAGCTGAGCCTTAAATTTATTTAGGCTATCAACTTCCACAACAAGGGATAGAAGTCTGTTCTACCAACCAACTACCCGCTGGCTAAAGGCAAATTTCTGCACATCTATCTTTCCTCAATTTGAATTTATGTTCTCTCAGGTGATTATTTTGAGCAAGAGGCAGTATCCCATCAGCATTGAGCATGCTCAAACCATTCAAGGCTTTGTATACCTCTATCAAATCACCTCGCCGGTGCCTAGTCTCCAGACACTATAATTTTCAAAATTTAAGCCTTTCTTCGTAACAGCAACCCTTCATTCCGTTCAGTAACCTTGTTGCCCTTCTCTGTACTCATTCCAGCAGCTCTACATCCTTCTTGAAATGAGGCCTCCAGACCTGTATACAATACTCAAGGTTCGGGCCTGACCATTGCTCTGGCTGACGTTGGTCTGGGGTTGCTGTTTCCCATATGTAGTACTTTACATTTGTCAATGTTAAACTTCATTTGCCACCTCTCAGCCCATCTGCTCAACCTTTCCAGATCCTGTTGCAGTAGCATAGTGTCAATAGTGTCAAGTCAGTCATGTCTTAAATATAAGGTGATTGCATCCTGATTAATCATAATCAATATGCAAAGAAAAACAACAAAGACTTCTTTACTTATATAAACTCTAGAAGGAAGGGAATGAATCAGATTGGTCAACTTGATGTTGGTGGTATGACTGTTGGATGATCCTGCTCAGATAACTGACAAACTGAGTAAGTATTTTGCATCTACATTCACACTTGAGGAATTCTGTAAGGAAGGGGAGGACAGAAGTATACTAAACTCTAACAGGGAGCTAAATGATTTTGTAATAATGGAGAGCAAAATGGAAGAGAAACTGTTGAAGTTAAACATAAAAAATCATCTGGGGCAGATGGAATCTATCCAATTATATTGAAGGAGGCAGCAAGGGAGGTTAGCAAACCCTTAGCCATAATTATGAGAGCAGCCTTAGATTTAGGGGAGATCCCCATGGACTGGAGATGTGCAAATGTATCTCCAAATTCACAAGGGAGTTCAAAGAGTGACACAAATAATTACAGGTATTTTCTGACTTTATGAGTTAATTCGTTGCTAGCATGTGCTTGTAAAGCGGGAATTTATTTCCCATAGACAATGTTAAAAATAGGGGTTATGTTATCAACAATGAAATTAGTTAGCTAATTAGTTTATGTTTAAACAATGATTGATTTATCCAAAGAAATGAAAATGTAGCATGTAAAATCAAGAAAATTTACAACTTATAAATGTTAAAGAATGTTTATTCATTATCATCAACTACATGCACACTGCTTGGTTTGCTGCACAAGGAGTTCTCTTCTTCAGAAATGTTTCAAGAGGTGTTTGTTTCCAAGATAATGTCTTTTATTTATAAATTTTGCGATTGCATAAGCATTTTTTAACGGCATACACAAATTGCAACTGACACGATTCGCGCAGAGTAAAAAGTTTACGAAGCTTTAAAAAAAAAAAAAAAAAAAAATGAAGAGAAGAGAAGATTCTGAAAAACCACACAATTCCAGCTATCGGTATTTTCACAAATGCAATAACATTGAGTTTACTAGTCTTTATAACTGATTGCAACTCCGCTATGGACGGTCCCAAGCCCGGCTGCGAAAGGAGGAGGGTGGTCATCCTGACGAAGTGACCAGAACTGGGAAACTAGGCAAGAAACCGCATGAAATTCGGAACAAGCTCTTTCAACAATGTTACCGCATCCGGGGTAGCCTGGACCCGACCAAGAATGATTTTTACAACCAGCTCTAACATACACTGGATTCAATTCCACAGACAGAAGTGATCATCCTCGCAGGTGATTTTAACGCCCACATTGGCGTGGACAGATCTGGTTAGGAAACAACAATGGGCAAGTTTAGTGATGGGAAGATCAACGACAACGGACTATGTCTACTGTCCTTGCTGCATCTAACAACCTGATCATCGGAAACAGCCATTTCCAGCACACTCAAAAACGTCAACTTATATGGCAAAATCCATCTGGCAAGGACTTAGCAATCCTGGACTACATTTTGATCAACGCCCGATTTCGCTCATCACTCATGGACGTTCATGCCATGAGGGGATCTGATTGCGGATCTGATCACTACTTCATCCGGGCTAAGGTGCAGCTCAAACTACGACATGCAAAAAGGTCATCTCGGTCAGCCAAGCTGGACTGGAGGCAGCTAATGAATGCTGCCAACAAACAGGCATATTAGATCGCCCTATCCAACCGCTTTGAGACAATGGCTGCATCCGAGGATATAAATGAAGAAAAGCAGATCTTTGATGCCATCCTGGAATGTGCCAAGCCCCCATGCCTGACGCCAAACCCAACCATGGATATCAGACGAGTGCCTCGACCTCGTGGACAAACAGAAACAGGCAAAATCTGTCGACTTCGAACGGTACTGGCAGTTAAACTGAAAAGTCCAACAGAGGATGAAAGCGGAGAGAGAAGCATACTGGAACCAAGTGGTAGATGATCTTGAAGAGGCGGCATCCAAGCACGAGTACTGCACCCTCAGATGTCTGAGGGGAAAGACCAAATTGACTAGTGACAACATCAAGAACGCTGATGGGACCTTCGTGCGATCACCGTCTGAAAGGCTGCAACGGTGGAGTGAATTCTTTAAAGCATTGTATAATCACGACCCACCTCAGGGACCACCAGCAGCCGCACCACCAATCGATCCCCCTGAGGTCTCCATGGTCGAGGTCGAGCCTACAGTAGAAGTGAAAGCAGCCATACAATCCCTAAACCAGGAGTGGACCAAGTTACCACAGAAGCGATCAAAGCCTGGGAGATGTACTGCTTCGTCGACTACACTAACTCCTCAAAACCATCTGGTGCACTGAACAAATTCCGCTAACATGGAGGAAAGCCATTATCGTGCCAATCCACAAGAAAGGTGATAACCGGGATTGCAAGAACTATCGTGGCATCAGTCTCCTTTCCATCATCGGAAAGGTCCTTATGAAGATCATTCAAGTCAAGGTTGCAAAAACATCGCGAGCAAACCAGTCGCGAAGAACAAGCGGGATTTAGACCCGGGCGAGGATGCTGTGATCAAATCTTCGCCATCCGTCAGCTGATGGAAGAGAGGATCCGGTGTGGACAGCGAACGTCATTGTTTTTATTGACTTTAAATCTGCTTTCGACTGTGTCCACCAGCCCGCCTTATGGAAATTGCTAGAGGTCGAACATGTACCTCGAAAAGTCAGCACACTCCTCCAAACTGCATACGACGGTTTAACCAGCCAGATGAGCATCCAGAAATTTATCTGAGGAATTTACCATCCAAACTGGAGTCCGCCAAGGGGACATGGCCTCCCCGTTGCTTTTCAACATCGTGGTCGATGCCATTATGAGGCAACTATTCAGCAACAGACGGGGCATACAATATGGCAAGGATCACTGTGTGACTGACTTGATGTTTGCCGATGATAGTGCTATCTTTGCCAGAAATGACGCTGAAGCCACAGACATCCTCTATGATATTGCCCGGCCATACGGGTTGAAGATCAATGCTGATAAGACAAAAGCCCTGACAACAGATGGGTCGCAAGCCACCATCTATCTCGAAGGCGTCCAGATCGAGCAAATGCAGGACTTTAAATTCCTTGGGTCGCTGGTCCAGGAGAAGAAAGTTGCATCCACCGTGGAGATCCACGGCAGAATTGGACAGGCGGCCACTGCGTTTGCCTCGCTCAAATGATGTCTGTGGAAGAGGACCAACATTTCCTCAAGACTAAAATCAGACTCTTCCGGACTTTGATCCTGCCCATTCTCCTTTACGGATCAGAAACATGGATTTGTCTCAAAGCTAGATTTAAACAAACTTGAGGTATTCCAAATGCGATGACTGCGGCAGATCCTGGGCATCTCACTTCGCGACCGCATCACTAATGATACCATCCGCACCAGATGCCAAGAGCAACCAACCATCACCGACCAAATCCAGAAGCTAAGTGACCTACCCAATGGAGCATTCAACGGACCACGCCTAGGAAAACATGGGCCAAGCAAGTGGAAAATGACACGAAGAGCCGACGTCTCGACCTTAATCAGGCCAGGACTGACGCCATGGATCGTAAAGCATGGAAGAATATCACAGAGCAAGTCCGAAACCCTGCGGCACCTACAGCAGCGTACTGGTTGCGTGGCCAAATGCTTCCTGCAGCCGCCACTTAAGGACCGAAGAAGAAGAACTGATTGCACTAACAGAAAAGCCCAACAAACCAGAAAGTGCCAATTTTTTTTGTTTTATGGTCGTCACGACCATAAAACAATAAAAAAAATGTGTCTTAGAAAAATATCTCAAAGGTGTTTAAAATTGATTCTTATAACGGAACATATAATAACAATGAAAGTGTAGTGCATTTTAATGATTTGAATTGGTAACTAATACAATTTACAAACCACACTCGTGACCTTTTAGAGAGATAAATAGCTTAGTTATTCAGCAAAAATTTCAACTTCCGAGGTCTTGAAACGAATTACCAAAAAACAATGTGTTATTGGGTTCACATTACGATATTTTCACGATATTATGGTGTCTCTGGAACTGATTAATATCATTAAGTGGGGTACACTGTATTGTATAGCTACGCACATGGTTTGGAATGCAGTATTCACGAATGTTTAACGTTCATTTTTCGCAATTAACGTTCATATTTTTGATTTTGTTGATAGTTGATACTTGGAAAAAAAGAAACCTCGTAAACCTGGGAACTGCCTGTATAGATATGTTAGTTTAACTTCTCTTCCAGGGAAAATAATGAAGTCGCTGGTTAAAGAACTAATGCTAGAATGAGTACAGAGAAGGGCAACAAGATTGGTGAGAGGAACAAATGGGTGCTCTTACCAAGAGAGCCTTAAGTTCTGCAAGTTGCAGAACCTAGACATGACTGCAGTAATAGTTCAGACACAGGATGGGTTTGTTAAGGAGAAGCCTTGTCTGAACAATTTGATTGGATTCTACAATGTGGTCACAAAGGAACTGGATGAAAAAATAATTTTGATATCATACACTTGAATTTCAGGAAAGGTTTTGATACTGTGGCACACAGAAGACTACTGTACAAATTGGAGCAGTATGGTATTAAGGGCATGTTGCTACAATGGATAAAAAGATAGTTAGGTGGGAGAAGACAGACAGTAGTTATCAATTGATACTGCTCTTCATGGGCTAATGTTATTAGTGGAGTTCCCCAGGGTTCGATGCTGGGCCCATTGTTGTTTTGTGTATTTATCAATGATAACATTGAAGGTATATCACGCTTAATGTCCAAGTGTGCAGATGATACAAAGGTTGGCAGGGTTGTTAATGACAGCAAAGACAGTATGCTACTGCAACAGGATCTAGAAAAGTTAGGCAGATGGGCTGAGAAGTGGCAACTGAAGTTTAACACTGACAAATGTAAAGTACTGCATGTGGGTAGCAGTAACCAAAGATAAACGTACCAACTGTGTGGTAGAGTAGGTCATGGAGTTTTGTGAATGATATATAGTAATTCTGCTAGCAGAGACAAGGTGATTATCCCTTTGTATAAGGCAAAGTTCAGGCCATACCTCGAGTACTGCATACAGTACTCAAGGTGTGGCCTGAGTACTGCTTACAGGTCTGGAGGCCTCATTTTAGGAAGGATGTAGAGTTGCTAGAATGAGTACAGAGAAGGGCAACAAGATTAGTGAATGGAACAAAGGGTTGCTCTTACGAAGAAAGGCTTAAATTTTGCAAAATACAGTGTCTGGCGAGTTGATCTGCCAGTGCCTACTTCGATACTTATACATATAAGTATCGAATTTAACTAATGCTACTAATGAAAATACGGTGTACCCTGGGAGCGATATATGTGTTGAACAAAGGGTGGAAGAAAGGAAAAGAAAATAAGTGTAATGATATAAAATGAAAAGTACCAAAAAGCAAATTTTGAAAAAACAACGACCAAGGTAGTAACACATAATAGTTTTGCATAACTTGATTTTAATTATTTATTCAAAATTTATAAATATCAATAAACTTGTAAATCAGCATAATCATCTACTTCCAAATACCAGTCCTAGCTATATTAAAGTAAGATATAAGTATAATAAACCCTTTGGATTATTAGCTTGCAACTACAAATCTATAGCTACCAGTTTAACATCACATATTACAGACACCAATAACTGCATTTGTCAACAAAACAACAAGCAGCAATATATCGATCCAGACTATGGACACATCATTACAGGAAATCTAAACATAGTTACGGACCCAATGCTCAGACATGTACTATCACAAGGATTCAAATTCAGGCCGCCTACCAAAATAAACGTATCCAACTTCAATAAGCAGCTATATCAAGACCTGTTAAACTACTGCTTCCAACTAGCCTACAAAAATAACACGCCTATAGAAGCATACCATATGTGGATTAGCCATACATTCGCCCTATTCAAACATAAATATGCATTACATAGTTCAAATTTATATTATCAGGGCGCATACTACAACTTGACTACATTAAAACAAAAACTGCTAGAATTTCACAAAAACTTCGTAATCACACCGGTAGATAAAGCAGCTAATAATTTTGCATTCATTTGCAAATATTTCTATACATATACTTTAACTAATGAACTTAACTCAAGCAATACCTACAAACCGATTTCCAGTACATGTAATATCATTACAAAAAAACTAATGGCCTTCAACAAAAAACTAAAGCTCAACTTAAGCAATTACAGCTTACCTTATATCTACTTCATTCCTAAATTTCATAAAAAACCAATAGGCTTCAGATTCATAACCTCATGCAAAAATAGTTATGTACACAAATCTGGAAAAACACTTGAACTACTACTGCAACCACTGATGCAAAAGATACATAACAGCAAAATCATAGGCAACAACCAACCCGTATTAAAATTTTTGCAAAGTAATACAGTCAATAATATTCAAACCTTTGATTTCCATAGCCTATTTACCAGTATCAATCAAACCAACCTCAAATTGGTACTCAAAGATATCTATGATAAACATAAGAATTTTATTTCCTGCAACACCTATTACTGGAACAACATACTTAATTTATGTATTTCCAATAACTTCATATATGATGGTAATACAGTATATCAACAAACCAAAGGAACACCTATGGGCAGCCCAGCCTCATGCATTATAGCCAACCTATATCTATACTGGTCAGAAACCTCATTTCCTCAGGAACTATTACTATTCAGATATATAGATGACCTCATAGTAATTAACTGCCCGAATTTCATCCAGGATTATGGACATCTATACCCTAACGAACTTGTACTAGAAAGAACTAACAATTCTGATACAGCAGCCCATTTTTTGGATCTAGACATCAATATAAAAAATGGTATAGCCTCCATCAATTTGTACAACAAACGTGAAGCATTCAACTTTAGCATAGTAAACTTTACACAATGGAATTCCAATATTTCCAAACAGGTACATGCTAATGTTATCTTAGCACAATGCATCGGAATAGCAACAATATGTAGCGACAAAACAACAGTTATTGATAACATCAGAATATTATACAGTAAACTGACCAAAAATCTTTTTCCTATTAAATACCTGCGTCATCATATCAATAAAGCCCTTAACATATTAAGGCACAAGAACTTAATAGATATCAATATAAACAGCATTATTAGTTTATAACTAATAATTATTCCCATACGCATCAAGTTTGTATATAGTGTAAATACAATACACTAGGCCTCTTTGGTGTCTTACGGTCTGGAAAACTTGTACCCACCGATTGGCCAGACATAGTGTATTACATTGTAATTACCTTGTAATTAATTTTAATTATATCTTGATTTATTTATTTATTTAATTGTTAATTGTAACTTATATATATATGTTACACTTTTAACACAACTGACTTAAGTACATGATGCACCTACTCTCGGACATTCGTTCAGGGTCTTAACTATAGGAACGGGTTTGCAACCCCGAACTACCCTAGCCCAACTACATATCACTAATTTAATCATCTTTTTGCTTTACTAAATTCTACATTTTATGCTCTGTGAGCCATTAGTGTAACGAAAGCAATATCAGAGTACTATTTTTCTTACTATACCCAATCGATATTTTTTCGCCTTAACAAAGTTTAGCTAGCTTCTACTGCTACTTTGTAAGTTATTATTTCTTTGCTATCCCGGGGTTTGAGCATCATATACTTAACTTTAACCTAGTGTAGCTACACCGCTTACGTAAATTACATAATATACAGACACCAAAATTCGTCTAACGCTAGGAGCCGCTAGCGTTTCTTCGCATATATACACGGGTTAGCCTCCGGCGCTGTCTTTTCTGTCAACCTGTCCAGTAGCGGTAAGTTCTTGTCATTCGGACACTACCTTCCTTTGTCTTCACCTTTTTGGCATGCCACTTACTTCTGTAAGGTCATCCATGTTCTGCATGTTATACTTTTGGCATAATATTTTTGCTTAACTTGTATTTTATTCAAAATTTATATTCTAAATTATTTTAGTTTTTACCACGTGTCTTCGTACACGTGTTTTTTGACATACAGAACATGTCAGAAACAGAAGTAAGAGTATTGCTGTTCTTTTTCATAATTTGGGTGGATGACCTCTGAAGAAGACACAGAAATTATGAAAGATACTGCAATGCTATTTCCACCTTGGTCGTTCTTTTCAAAAATCTGCTATTTCTACCTTGGTCGTTCTTTTCAAAATTTACATTTTTTCAAAATTCGCACTTTGTTTATAACGTTACATTTTTTCTTTTCCGTTCTTCCCCCTTTAATCAACATATATCGCTCCCAGGGTACACGGTTTTTTCATTATTAGCATTAGTTATATTATAGATTTATACCTACTACATTCTACACATAACTTTAAAAATAATTTTATATATACATTATGGTTGTAGGGTACCTTTGCTCTTGCAGTGTCCCTGATCCATAATTCATATTATCGATAATTCATTTTATCGCTATTCAAATTCAAATCCATTTTCTCTACTTAATTTTAATTTTATTATTCATAATTATTATTATTTATATATATATATATATATATATATATAAACAATGTGAATTTTTTTACTGCTACATGATGATTAAAGCTAAATGATGCTGCTTCAGCCTCTCCCTTTAGAAAATCCTGGAATCATCCATGGAGAGACATATATACAGTCCATTCCGGTTATTTGAGGCACCTCGGTACTAGTGCATTTTGGCCCAATTAAGCGGCTGCCCCAATTATCCGAAGTTTCATGTAAATAGTTAAAAATACAATGTACCCTCCCCTTTACAATTGGTTCACTGTACAATCAAATCACGTTACGACGAACTCAATATAGTAAAGTACCGTTCACTATACGATGTGCAGTAAGCGCCGGTCATTGTGATCACGTTTGTGAATTGAATTTTAATTCTATTAGATAGCGATTCTAATTAGTGAAAATAGGAGGAATATTATCCACAGGCTATAAAAGGAAAGATATATTAAGCAGAAGTTTACCCTTTATTACCTTACCAATTAAAAAATTAAATGATACGTGAAAATTGGAAGAATATACATGATAATCGGAATAATTAATAAGCACTGTAATATGTGTATACGAACTAGTTGACATTTCTGTTCACTGACATTTGTGGGTGGTGGTGGGGGGGGGGGGTTAAAATTTAAAACGGTAAAAAGGTAAGCAATCAATAACAAAGAAAACGGCACACACCAATTGCAAGTAACATGGTACGCGCAAGTGAGAACGGAGAAACAAGTTACAAAGCTTTAAAAATAGGAATGAAGAGAAGATCTGAAAATTAATTTTTTATATGATTGAAGATTTCATGGAAGTATAAACACATTTCACCATAATAACCCACAGAATTCCAGGTGTCGGTATTATCGCAAATTCAATAAGATCAAGTTTACTGTCTGTTTATGATAGATTTCCCTAACAGAAAAGCCGAATAAACAGGTGACTGCTAATTGTTTTTATTGTTTTATGGTTGTGACTTCCAGAATTTCGACCGAACCACGTGGTACCATCAGAGACAATCGTAGGGTAATCTCCAGTGCTGCGGTCTCCTGCCCCAATTAAACAGCATGCTGTCCCAATTAAGCGAAGTAAACCCTGGCTATTTTCTCGATTGGTTTCTGTTTTTTAAGATTTGCCCCAAATTGAAAAGAGTTAATGCTCTACTGTAAAATGTCAGATTGGTTGGAATAGATACAGTATTTTCTTTCATAGAGCAACAACACTCAACAACCAAACAAAGTAAAATCACTAACTAGCCAGACGAGTTGGGATTCAAGAAAAAAAATCAGTTTACATAATCACTTCCACCACACATGCATAAACTGCAATAAAGCAAAAAAGTGACAACACAAACTGAAGCACTGATTACAATAAAACAACAGATGCGACTTGCTTTTTTTACATGAGTCTGATCGGGAGAATGACTTCATAAAAGTGATAACATTATGCAAACAATTACATTATCTGAGTTCGCAATAAGTTACACATTATTTCAAGTTTCCTCTTGCATTTTAATTCCCCAACCACAGTCCATTTTATATAATTTCTTGCTTATTTCATAATGGCTTCTGGTACATTCTTAGACTGAAACTGACAGAATTGATACTGCCAAATATCTATTCCTTTATGTTCAATGACAAAGAGAAATACTGGAAACTCCACAAAAAATTTCAAATTTGAAAATGACACACTGCCAGTTAAAATTTGCACTACACTGGCACTCAGAAAAACAATTTGCAGTGGGAAGTTGTGCACCATGTAGTCACATGCTATAATAAAGTACTTCTAATTGAATAAATTTACATAATCTTCTCATTGTGTTTTAGACTGTCCATGACATTGGCAGCAGAAGTACTTAAGTCAGAGTCATCCTAATTCTGTCCAGTTTGTTTAATTTTCTTCCCAAATGAAGTTGGAAGAAGGGGAGAAAAAAAAAAAAAGCAGCTGGCATAACAAATTCAATGCACCACATTCTACACACATGCTTCAAAATCTTTGTCAGTAACATGTATTAATTTAAAGTGTTTACATTATTTTTCCTTTTAGCACTTCTCTCTAGATAGTGGTAAATTTCCATCAAATATTCATCTATTACAGAAAAGCATACTGACCTCTTTTCAGCACAAAAATTAATAAGATGAAAAGGACAGCCTATTTCCACCAAGTGCTCAATCTCCTCTTTTAATACATTGCTTCTCCAGCCTTCTGTTATGTTTAAACCTAACATAATAGGTAGGCTGACCATAATTCCTTGAGGCCAAAACGGGATGGGAACGATGAAAATGGGACTATGAACGAGCTGACGCTTTGAATTCAAAGTTTTTTTCCCTCAGCACAGCACCCTTATTTTTCTGGCTACGTAGATGTTGGTTAATGTCACTCCTACCTCTATGACTCATGGATGACCATAATTCCTTGAGGCCAAAACGGAACAGGGAGAAGAAATGTTGTTCGGAAAGAGCAAAAAAAAATATTCAACAAAATGTTTTTAGGGCAACTGTACATCAAGTTCACACCAAGAATATTTTTCGGATGAATGTATTTCGTGTAACAAATTTTGATCTTTTAAGATCTTGTCATAAAAATTATCACACTCCATATTACAATTTTGCTTTATGGCTTTCAAGATTTCGCTTAACATGGCTTTCAAGATTTCAACACTTAATCAGAATTTCTCCTTCGACCACATGCTATTCATTATGGAAAATATTCTCTCCACAGAAGCTGTACTTCCAGGTAGGGAAAGAAAAAATTTCACATTACTAAAATCCTGGAAAGCTAGACATTTTTCATGCATTTCAGAAAATATTTGGATCCATCCATCAGATACAGAAATATTTTCTTCATTCCATGTGTCCAACTGCCTGACAACAATTGCTTTTATAAATGCCCACTGATCAAATATGTGAGTTTCGTCTGCTCTTGTTCATGTAACAAGCTCTTCAAAATTGTCCGGCATTTCTTTCCATTCAGGTACCTTTCTCAGTAATACCCATTGAAATTTTTCAGAATTTTCCAAGCTGAAATATCTTTTTCTAATATATGTTTGGAATGTTGAACCTTGATCTCTTGCAAATGCTTTTAGTTGAAATAATTTTTTCAACATAACAGGACATTTCTCTTGAGAAAGAAAATATGAATGAAGTCCATCAAACATGATTAACATTCTGTCAATTAATGAGCCTATGGACAAAAACCTTGTATTTCCAGTTCCAATATTTTTTCATAATTGTCTCCAGCAAATTCACAAAAGTTAAGTTCTTTGACTCTGACTTCGTATGTAAAAAAGTATTCGTATATTTTAACTGCAAAACAATGAATATCAATTTGTAGACAGTCGACAAAACACTGGAGACAACTGTGAAAAATGTGTACCACAACCAATAACCTCTCGCTCCAACTGATTTTCAATTTTTTTCCGTACATTATTTTTACCAACTGTTTTACAACCTCCAAAATCTGTGTTGGTATTATCAGCACACAGAGCAACGATTTTGTTTTGTAAGGAGAATTTATCTATTATTTTCTTCAACATAATACTTTGTAGTTTGGGTGTTTCACCAGGTAAAGAAGTAAAATCTATAATTTTAACTTTAACACCACAGTTCGGCAAAAATTACAGCACAACAATCGGAAACAATTTTTTTTTTTTAATCATTGTTTTATTCGGGTTTTTTTTTTGGCTGGTGCAGCATAAGCATAGGCTTTCTTGCACCATGTGGCCATTACTAATACTAAACAGCTGCCCCGATTAACCGGAATCCACTGTATATGTTTTGTTACTCACAGAGATGAATCAAAGGATGAAGTGAGCAACTGCAGACCCGTAAGTTTGATTTCTATTCCAGATAAAATAATGGAGTCAATGTTAAAACATGCAATGCATGATCATCTTAATAGAAATGCAGATATATTGCAATCATAGAACAGATCTGTTAAGGGAGAGAGATCTTGTCTGACCAATGAGAGCTATTATGATGGAGCAACGAAGAAACTGATTGTGAAAAAGTAATTTTGAAGTTATGCAATTTGATTTCAGTAAACCTTTTGATATTTCACATGACAGACTGCCGTACAAAATGTAGCAACCCACCATTAGGGGAAGTTAATGAAGTGCATAAAGGGACAGTTACGTGGCAGAAGCCAGAGGGTTATTAAAAATCATCGAAATCCCTTAAAATTCAGTGCTGGGCATCTTATTGTTTTCAATATTTATTAACAATTTTGATGAAACCATCAAGTATAATGCCGACATTTGTTGATGATACCAAGGCTGGTAGGGCGGTTAATGATAAGGAAACAGGGTATACTAGTGCAGTGAGATCTAGAGAAATTAGCCAGGTGGACTGAGAAATGGAAATTGAAGTTTAACATTGATACATTCAACATTAATGGCTATGGGTAGCAGTAATCCCAGAAGGCCATACCAACTGGATTGTACCATACTTGAGGTAGTGTGGAACTAAAGATCTAGGTGTAACAGTACAATTTAACATGAAGTTTTGTGAACAGTGAAAACTGGTTGTTTGGACAGGTTGTTTGTCAATGACACAGAGAAATTCTGCCAGCCAGGATGAGGAGGTGATTATTTGTATAAGGCAATGGTTAGATTGTACCTTGAGTACTGCATACAGGAATGAAAGCCTCACTTCAGGAAATGATATGAATCTGTTGTAATTGGTGCAGAGAGGAGCAACAAGGTAGCCAGGAACATTAAAGAGTACCCTGTTTGAGAAAGATGTCTGTTCTGCAAATTGCAGAAATTAAATTTTTCTTTTAGATACCTTTTTGTGCTCCCTGGCTAACCTGTGAGGAGACCTGATTTAAATGTTTAAGGCTTTAAGTGGATTGAGAAAAGCTGATGCTGATAACATTCTTACTCTTTCTCAGATGATGCACATCAAGGAACATAAATGCAAACTGAAAAAGAATAGTTGCAGGACAGATGTGTGAAAAATTGTTTTCAGCCATAGAGTAATTGATGGTTGGAATAAGCTTTCATCTGATGTTTTGGAAGTGAGTAGATCAATTTACTGAATAAATTTAAGGAAGGAATAGATGAATTATTAGAGGGGATAAAAGATGCATTTCGTTGTATTACACGCAACTAATACAGTATTTAAGTTAATATTTACCTGTTATCACAATGGGTGCAAATAATAATATTACAAAACCAAGATATTGCTACAAAACCAATTAATATATTAATAAAACACTTACAAGTTTATCATTTATTTCTCCATAAGTCCTCAAGCCACAGAAACAGATATAATTAGATGGATCGACTAATAGAAAAAAAAAAGGTAATAACTAATTACACTATATTATTATTATAAATTTAAGATTTATGGAATGTTATACAAGGTTAATGCTTAAGTATATTCCTTGAGGAAAGGTAAGTATAGTAACAAATCTGAACTGAAAGATTCTAATCCATTCACCAACTAAAGTAATGAGTCCTGTTATGAGATTTTAATCTTTTACAACCATAACCAAAAGCACAAAGCTACAATATAAATTAAAAGAAAAGGCTCAACTTCCTCCCTGCATAATGCCGATTACATAGGTCTGCTATGTGTCACTTCTGTTTCAAATAGTATTAATCAATCAATCCAAAATAATAATAATAAAAGGCAATTACTTCACTATATTCAGTATCACGATAGTTCAAAAAAAAAATAAATGAATAAAAATAAATAATAATCTCGTCACAAAATAAACAAGTTTATGCTCAGCTATACCTCAAAAATAATATAAGTAATACAAAAATAATACAAGAGTAAAATTCATATTATAATGAATAGATTTTATATATACAGGGTGTTTCTTAATATGTGGGCCATACTTTTAGGATCAATTCACAACCTGGAAACAATGAAAAAAAAAAGTTTACATAAATATATTCCCAAAATCACTTTATTTCAAACATATTTTGTTACAACATACAGTAGAACCCTGATAAGAAGTTTTTCAAGGGGCTGGAGGTTTAGAACTTCTTATGTGGGAAAACTTCTTAGAAGGGAAAATGACCTAAGGGTATGACATATTAACTACACAAATAAAAATGAAAAGATACACATACATAAGTTAAAGATCAATTTTAAGTACTATACCACCACCACCCCTGGGTGGTGGTGGTGGTGGTGGTGGTGGTGGTATGTGCCGAGAATAAGTAACATTAGTCTTCTCCATTGGCGAAGTGTTGCTTATTGGAGGTAGTGCAATATCGAGGCATTCACAATATGAGATATATCAAAAACGATGCCATTTCACCTATTTCAGTGGTTTACTAAGAACTAAAATGATGCTTGGCACTAACTTGTTCAATTACCAAATGTTTATATTGTTTAATATTAAAAATAAATAATTTCTATATTTAAAAATGTATTAAGTGGGAAAACATCATTATAATAATACAGTGTGTATTCTTTATCACAAACTTTTTATGCAGGAAAATAACACATTACAACACACAGAGTTGAAATTGGGGCTTAAGAAACCAAACCTAGTACAAGGGAAAACTTCTTATGCTGGAATTTCTTATCTGGGTTCTACTGCATATAAGTTATAGCATATTTTGTGGTTCAGAAATTTAATCACTTTACCTTTAAAGTAAGTGTTCAAAAGGAAGTGCCTTGCACTTGAAAATTTAAGATTGGACTGCAAGGTGTTGTGAATCCATTCACAAGATTCTATAACACATTGTAATAGATTCATTCAAAAATTCCAGTTGTTCTGATTTGCTGGCATCCCTTGTTCTACATGTTGCATAGCATTTCAATGTTGTCAATGGGTGCTGCACATAAATGGTGGATTTCAGATAGCTCCACATGGTACAAACCTGGGGAGTAAGCAGGTCATGGAAAGAGGGCTTCCTGGCCTATCCATCTGTCAGAAAATGCTCAACTAAATAGTCTGTGTCTACTCAACTAAAATAACACAGAGTTATTATTATTTGTTTTTTTTTTTTTTTTCAGAAGCATTAGCAACTAAGGTCATATTGCTCCGGGGATATGCGGTGGTCATTCCCTGACCTTTCCACATCCTCCATATTTGGTGGTCACGGGCTCGAATCCCGGTCTAATCAAGAAGCATGTGCTACGCACTGCTGCTCCTGCCCACCTGGCTACGGAGGTGGGCAGGAGCAGCAGTGCGTAGCACATTCCTTCAAAAAAACTGCAACTGGATTCTCTGAATGAAAAAAAAAAAAAAATCAACTACCTTGTATCACACTTGCGAATCACTATAATGTTTCTGGGAAATAAAGATTGGCAGTAATTCCTGCCCATACATTAATCAGATTGCTTGTTGTTTGTTATTTGGTTTTTAGGAGCATTAGCAACTAAAGCCATATTGCTCCGGGATATGCGGTGGTCATTCCCTGACCTTTCCGCATCCTCCGTATTTGGTGGTGATGGGCTCGAACCCCAGTCTAATCAAGAAGTGTGTGCTATGCACTGCTGCTCCTTCCCACCTGGCTACGGAGGCGCCTAATCAGATTGCCTTGCATAGGCTAGGCCAATGCAAGGCAATCTGACTGAGATGTTTAAAGGTTTGAATGGACCAAGCAAGTCAATGCTGATGGAATTCTTCATCAGAGGACTACACACATGGGGGGGATAAATTCAAATTGAGGAAGGATGGTTACAGAACAGGTATGTAGCAGTTTGCTTCTACCAATGGGTGGTTGATTGCTAGAACAAATTTCTGTCTGATGTTGTGGAAGTGGATAACTTGAATAAATTAAAGAAACTAGATAAACTGTTGGAAGGGATGGATAGATGAAATGGAAAGGTCCCCCCCCTACTTTTTTTCTTGCATCATTTGCCACTACTAAATTGTTGCTGGTGCCTTGACCAGATGTGGTATGCAGATTCTCTCCTTTGTCCAATCATGGGTGTTGTAAAAATTGATTATGTGATGTGATTTCTTGCGAAACCCCACTCATAAGAAAATAACACAGAGGGTAGAAAAAGAGGATTGAAGCACACTGCTGCCAGAACCAGCAGCCTTCCTGTGGTCAAAAAGCATCTTCAGTAAATTGACCATGCCAATTCTTGTGAAATGAGCCTCAAAAGAAAACAATACAGAGGGCAGAAAAAGAGGATCTGTCACTAAAAGCTACTCATGGTGAAAAATCAGGCTCAGTAAAGCATTTTAGTTTTGGAATGTGACATAGATAAAGCTGCTGTTTCCATAGCATTTCTCCATATAGTTGCATGTCCTATGCAACTCTGCTACTGCCATCTTTCAGGTGGTGGTTGGTTGGTTGTTGGGTTTTATTGGTGCATTAGCAACTAAGGCTATAATGCGCCATCTTTCAGGTACTCACCAGGATATTCCTCCAGTCAATTCAGGGTCTGTGTGTCAAACCTAACAGTTCTTTTGCTGATTAGTCTATTACGATCTGAAACTCACTTATTAAGAAATTCTGTATCTTCGTGACACTCATCTATTCTCTGAAAGGTTCTATCAGGCAGACAATGGTTCAGAAACTTTTCCACATGTACATGTTGCTATGGCTGTGTTACACTAAGCAAATTCATACAAGAGATGCATATCTGTAATTTTTTGGTTTCGATAAGCCATCATGGCCTCCGTAGCCGAGTGGTCAGGAGTGGGAGTGCAGTAGCACACGCTCCTTGAGTAGACCGGGGTTCAAGCCCCCTGACTGCTGAATACGGTCGATCTGCCAACCCGCACTGGACCAGCGTGGCAGATTATGGTCCATTTCCCTCAGCATGAATTGTTGAGGAGGCTTCCATCCTGCAGTGGGTTGATAATGGCTGCACGTTACCTTTTTTTTTTTTTTTTTTTTTTACCAAGCCTCCATTCTCACTTCAAACAGTATCACTTTATAGCATTACAACTTAAGTCACCACCCCCCTCACCTTCACTGAATTGCATTATTAGCTGATTTTACAATAAGAAGTTATGTTTGTTTGTTTGTTTTGGTTTTTAGGAGCATTAGCAACTAAGACCATATTGCTCCGGGAATATGCAGTAGCCATTCCCTGACCTTCCCGCATCCTCCGTATTTGGTGGTGACAGGCTCAAACCCCGGTCTAATCAAGAAGCGTGTGCTACGCACTGCTGCTCCTTCCCACCTGGCTATGGGGGCACCAAGAAGTTATGATTACGACAAGTAAAATACCATTTCAAAATAAATTCAGACTATGCACACCAGAATAGCAATTAACTTTTATACTTATTTACCTATGCTGTTGTAATGTTGTTTGTCTATCTAGAGACTAACAAACATTTTTAGTCGGTAATTTTTGGAACACGAATGGGCTGTAACTCAGAAATAAAGATAAACTTTTTTCATTGTTTACTAGTCCTAAATCGATTCTGAAAGTATAGCCCACATTATGAAATACCCTATATACTGGTAGAACTATACTTCAAACAGCTGTGATCACACTAGAAATGATTGCAAAAACCCAGTATTCATTAATGCTAGGTTCAACAAAAACAACAACAGCCTTAAGATGTCTTTCGCGGTTCAGGCAATTTACTTTCAGACACTGTATACTACAATACTTAAAACATGATTTAACTCTTATAAAAAATCATGAAAATCTTATGGAAACAAAATAAGATAAAACTTTAATTGAAAAATACCTTTTGCTGAGGTAATTATTACTTGGTTATTTAAAGACTTTTATGATAAAAAAAAAAGTATGGCAGAGAACCCAATTACTTGTAATTAATGGAAAAGTTACCCCTATCATTTACAACAAACAGCAACTGCTGTTTGTTGTAAATAATAGGGGTAACATAACAAACAGCAACTGCATACAAGGAATTTCAAAAAAAAGGCACTTTACCAAAAAAAAAATAAAAATAAATAAATGATACTAGCTTATCTAAATTTTCTGTGATAACTTCCTGATAATAAACTTATTTTGACAAAATGATGAGATTCCAAAAGAAGGACCTCCCAATGATTGAAGAAATGAAGAGGGTCTCAATTAATGAAGCCATGTCCAGGATTGGATAAAGTGTCTTTGCACATATTTCAGTAATCCAGAGCCTCCCCTCCCATACACTGCTTGGTTTCTAAATTGAATGGCCTGATGATTTCTTGAATTTCTGCAGGATCAGTGGTGTGTATTGATATATTGCAATATTGAATGAGCAACTGAATGGAAACTATGCATTTTATTGCTTACCATTTAATTTTTTCTTGCTTTTCAGGGTTAAGTTTCAGAGCAAGCAGCAATTTAGAAGAGTAAAATTAAATTTGTTTCTTTTTTTGTTTGGCATTCAATTAATAAAGAATAAGTATTTTTTCTAACAAATGCATTATCAAGTTAGGTGTACCTTTTAATAAAAAAAAAAGCTTACATCTGCAAAATTATAATTTATCTTTCAAAAATTTGCCCAATGCCTGAAGGGGGGGGGGATTTTTGATAGCCTGTTCTAATTGGCAGTGTGCAGTGAAAGCAACTTTATTTCCCCTTTTCCCAGGTATGTAATGATGGTATTTCTCCACTTGTTCTCAGAACCTGTGTTCCTGAACTAACTCCTGCTCTTTGCCGCCTTTTTTCACTTTCTTATTCCAATGGTGTTTTTCCTTCTGCTTGGAAATTTGCTCATATCCAGTTCCTAAAAAGAGTGACAAATCCCTCCCATCCAATTATTGTCCGATTGCAATTACTTCTACTCTTTCTAAAGTAATGGAGAAATCAATTAATCGCCAACTCTTAAACTACCTAGAAACCTTCTATCTGATCACGATCGCCAGTATGGATTCTGTTAGTATCGATCCACTGATGATATTCGGGCTTATGTTACCCATTTATGGACAAATTCAATGGAAACGTTTGGTGAAACACAAGTAGTTGCACTTGACATCTCAAAGGCTTTCGATCGTGTTTGGCATAAAGTTCACTGAGGGTGATGGTAGATGGCTCTCTGTCTTCTAACTTCTCCACTAATGCTGGTGTCCTACAAGGTTCAGTTATTTTCCCCCACTCTTTTCTTCTTGTATATTAATGACCTTCTTCCATTGACTGAAAATCCTATCCACAGTTTTGCCGATGATGGCACATTGCATTCCCCTTTCCATTTTGAGAAACCTTGCCCTGCTCAATCAGCTTCAACTTCTCGTATATCCGCTACAAATTCCTTAAATGCCAATCTCCAGATATTTCTCCAGTGAGGCAAAGACAACTTAGTTGATTTCAACCCTTCTAAAACTCAGTCTTGTCTTATATCTGGCGAAAAGGATTCTTCTGCTCCTATGCTTATCTTTGGTGACACTCCGATTTCTTGGAAAAATTATATCTCTTTTGGGGATTACCCTGGCTTCTAATCTCTCTTGGCACAGCACATTACAAATATTGCTTCCTCTGCATCTAAAAAACTTGGTTTTCTCTTTTGCTCTCGGCGTTACTTTTCTTCCAAACAGCTGTTCACTCTGTACAAATTGCAAAACCACCGTATCATGGAATATTGTTCCCACATCTGGGGCGGTGCCCACAAAACCTCTCAGGCTTCTAGATTCCATTCAGAAGGGGAAAGTTAGGTTAATTAATGACTTCTCTCTAACAGTGTCTGTCCACTCTCTGTCTCATAGATTTACTATTTCTGCTGTATGCCTTTTCTACAGGTACTTCCATGGGCACTTCTGAATTGGCTTCTACAATTCCCACTCTCACTTTCAAAACAGTCCGAACATGTGCCGCCTCCAGCCAACATCCATTTACTGTCCGTTTACAAACTCACAGAACCAGCTTTTCATCTTCCTTGTTTATGCATTCAACTGCAGTTTTCTGGAACAACCTTCCTTCATACGTATTTCCTGAAAATTACAGGAAATTACAGAAGTTCAAGTCCAATGTCAACAAATATCTTCTTTCATCTTCTCAACCTCCAACCCGTGCAAGGTTCTAATAACTCTTGTTTGGGGTGTTATCAAAAAAAAAAAAAAAAAAAAATATATCAGCCACCTTGCAGATGTCTAGCCCCCCCAGATGCTGAAATTTACAGAACTGAAGCCTTTCTTGGAATGAGCAACCCTTGATTCCTTCACCAATCTCATTGCCCTTCTCTGTAGTTGTTCCAGCAGTTCCACATCCTTCCTAAAATGAGGCAACCAGACCCGTATGCCGTACTCAAGATATGGCCTGACCATTGCCTCATACAACAGGATAATCACCCTCTTATCCCTACTAGCAAAATTAATGTATATCATTTACAAAACCCCATTAGCTGTCCTGGCAGCCTATCTGTATTGCTCAGAGAAATTCATAACTGACTGCACAACTACCCCCAGGTCTTTTTCATTTTCCACTATCCCAAGTGTACTAGCGCACAGTTGGTACATTTCTCTGGGGGTTACTGCTACCTATATGCAGTACTTTGCATTTATCAATGTTAAACATCAATTGCCATTTCTCAGCCCACCTCCCTAACCTTTCTAGATCCTGTTACAATAGCATACTCTTATTAATCACTCTGACAACCTTTGTATCATCTACAAACTTGGACATTAAGCCTAATATGCCTTCATCAATATCACTGATAAACATAGAAAACAACAATGTGCCACAACACTGTACCCTGGGGACTTCACTAATAACATTCATGCACGAAGAGCAATGTTTACTGATTTAACACTCTGTCTTCTCCCAATCAACCATCCCTTTATCCATAGCAGCAACTTTAGCATTAGCATTAGTAAAGGCATTACGCAGCATCAGCCCAAAAAACACCCCTTCCATTTCACCACTCCATTCGTTACAAATGTCTGTTCAAGCTCAGCCTTAAATTTATTTATGCTATCAATTTCCACCACAAAAGATGGAAGTCTGTTCCATCAATCAACCACCCGCTGGCTAAAGGCAAATTTCCAAACATCTATTCTACAACGTCTTTCCTCAATTTGAATCTATACCCCCCCCCTCAGGGTTCTTAATCGGAGCAAGAAGAAGATTCCGTCCTTGTGGTTGCATACTCTCCAGGCGCTGCAATTTGCAGAACTTTAGCCTTTCTTGGTAAGAGTACCCCTTTGTTCCCCTCACCAATCTTGTTGCCCTTCTTTGTACTCATTTTAGCACCTCTACATCCCTCCTAAAATGAGGCCTCCAGACCTGTACACAGTACTCTAGGTGTGGCCTGATCAATGGCGTGTACAACGGGATAGTCACCTCCCTGTCCCTGTTAGCAAAATTCCTATATATCATTGACTCCATGAACTGCCCTGACAGCCCTTCTGCACTGCTCAGCAAACTTCATATTTGACTGCACAATTACATCCAGGTCTTTTTCACTTTCCACTTCTATGAGTGTAGTAACACACAGTTTGTTCGTTTCTCTTGGGTTACTGCTATCCATAAGCAGCACTTTGTATTTGTCAATGTTAAACTTCTGCCACTTCTCAGCCCATTTGCTCAACTTACCTAGATACAGTTGAGTAGCATACTGTCTTTAATGTCATTAACAGTCGTGGCAATCTTTGTATCATCTGCAAACTTGGACATTAACCCTGATATACCTTCATCAATATCACTGATGAATACACAAAACAACAATAGGCCCAGCACCGAACCCTGGGGAACTCTACTAATAACATTTGTTCACGAAGAGCAGTGTCCATTGATTACCACTCTCTGTTGTCTCCCACTCAACCATCCCTTTATGCATTGTAGCAACTTACCCTTAATGGCATACCTCTCCAATTTGTACAGCAGTCTTCCATTTGCAACAGTATCAAAAGCTTTCCTGAAATCCAAGTACAGTGGCACCTTGGTATGCGAGCATAATTCGTTCCGGAAACGTGCTCGTAATCCAAAGCACTCGTATAACAAAGCGAATTTCCCCATAAGAAATAATGGAAACTCAGTTGATTTGTTCCAAAACTCAAAAATATTCACATACTGTAAAAATGATTAATACAAAATACATACATACCTTTTTATATTTTTAAAAGCAATCGAATTTATTAATTATTGGGTAGAACGACTTTCACTGTCACTAACGGAATCACTACTATCTGTTGACTTTTTCTTTTTGTGCGACTTTAACAAAGAACCTCTCCAATGACACTTGCTTTTGCCTCCTTTTGAGGATTTCGCGGAAATATGACATTGCATTGTCGTTAAACAGATTCATCGCTTGCACTGCCACAGCCTTATTCGGGTGGTGCTTTTCTACAAAATTTTGCACTGTTTCCCACATTTTACACACCTCCCTAATCTCATTTGAAGAGAGGGATGTCTCCATTTTTTTCTCCTCCTCCTCAGACGAGATCTCCTCCATCACCCCTTGCTGTTGCTCGCGATGCAGATCCATCAGTTCGTCGGTGGTAAACTCCTGGTCATATTCCTCCACCAGCTCTTGAATGTCGTCCTTATTCACCTCCAGTCCCATGGTCGTCCCCAAGTACACAATTTCATCGACAACTGGCAGCTCCTGTTCATGAGCAAACCCCTCAACGCAATCAGACCACAGTTTTTTCCAAGCAGAATTGAGGGTTCTCTTGGTGACCCCATCCCAGGCTTTATCGATGATTTTGAGGCAGTTTACGATGTGGAAATGATTTTTCCAAAACTCTCGGAGGGTAAGGTTAGTTCCTTCGGTCACCTCGAAGCATCACTGAAATAGTGCCTTGATGTAAAGCTTTTTAAAGTTCGAAATGACCTGCTGATCCATGGGCTGGTGTAATGGAGTGGTGTTGGGAGGAAGGAACTGTATCTTAATGAATTCGAATTCTTCCAGTAAGTCGTTCTCAAGGTCTGGAGGATGAGCAGGAGCATTATCCATAACCAGCAAGACTTTGAGTGGCAGTTTTTTTTCTAAAAGGTATTTCTTCACTGCAGGACCGAAGACCTCATTGATCCACTCAACGAACAAGATACGAGTGACCCAAGCCTTGCTGTTGGACCTCCACATAACATTTAACTGGCTCTTCTGCACCTTGCATTTCTTGAAGGCTCGTGGATTCTCATAATGATACACGAGCAGGGGCTTGACTTTGAAATCACCGCTTGCATTAGCGCACAGCAAGAGGGTGAGACGGTCTTTCATGGGCTTGTGACCGAGCATTACATTCTCTTCTGCTGTAATGTAGGTCCTCTTTGGCATCTTTTTCCAAAAAAGCCCCGTTTCATCGCAATTAAACACTTGCTGCGGCAGGTAACACTCGGAAACCATGAGCTTCTGGAACTCGGCAACGAATGCCTCAGCTGCCTTAGCGTCCGAACTCGCAGCCTCTCCGTGCCTCACAACACTATGGATGCCACTTCTCCTCTTAAAGTTATCAAACCATCCCCTGCTCGTCTTGAAGCCTTCTTCGTTTTCTGTAGACGTACCTGGCTGTTTACTGACGAGGTCGGCGTACAAGGCCTTTCCCTTCTCACAGATCAAGTTCTCAGTCACAGTACCACCTGCTAGTTGCTTCTCATTTATCCACACCAAAAGCAACTTTTCAACATCTTCCAGAATACGTGGCCGTTGCTTTGATATTCTCGTGACTCCTTTTGCTACGTCTAGTCCCCTTAGTTCTTCTTTCTTCTTTAATATTGTGCAAATTGTTGACGTAGACTTCTTATAAAATCTTGCGATGGCGGCCACTTTCATACCTTGTTCGTGCTTCTCGATGATTTCCTTCTTAATTTGTATCGTAATCATCTCCTTCTTACCGCCTTCCTTTTCAACCCTCTTCTTCATTGGGGCCATTTTCGTAGTGTACAGTTAATAAATAACAGTCACTAAATTTGAACACAAAAAAAAAAATTGCTTTACGCACATACACGTGGTCATAACGCTAGCACGAATGTTCACTACAATGTTGACTGTATACGAATGAGGTATGCCGACTGAGACCGAACATGCGAGACGATTAACCACAATCCCGAGCAGCACGTGATCACGTGACGCTCGGTAGGCAATTTTTAGGAAATAAAGCACAATTACAAAATGAGGAGGCACCCTTGATACACATAAACAAAGCTGCGCCCGTGTAGCAACTGAATAAACGACACCATAAAGGCAGAGATACACTATTAACACCTCACATTTTCCTAAAGCACTTTCAAGGGGTTACTACAATAAAACAATAAAAACAATTTCCAGTTGCGTTTCTGCTAGTGGAATCTGTTATAAACTGGTAGTAAACTCGGTCTAATTGCATTCGAGATTACTGTATACCGATAACTGGAATTGTGTTGGTTTTTACGTTATTATGGTGAAATGTGTTTCCCCTTCACTGATATAAAACACATAAATACATTTTCGGAATCTTCTCTTCATTCCCATCGTGTTGCGTTCATTTGGGGTGATTCTGCGTTCGACTGCCATTTCTTGTAAACACAAAGGCGAGTCGTGCATAAGCGAATTCGGTTCGTGTTATATAAGATATCGTTCCCCTATTTATAAATCGTGTATGATCGAATTCGTGTAATGCAAACACGTGTTATACGAGGACTGACTGTACTCGTATTGCAAGACCTCGCTCGTTTATCAAGTTAAAATTTATTAAAAATTTTTGCTCGTCTTGCAAAACACTCGCAGACCAAGTTACTCGTAATCCAAGGTACCACTGTATATGATATCAAAATATTTTTGACATTCAGTTCCTTTTTGACCACATCATAGTATCCAATCAAATTGGTCAGCCAAGACCCCCCCCCTCTTTAACAAACCCCTGCTGTGTCTTAACTATTACTGCAGTCTTCTCTAGATGATCCTGCAATGCTTCTTTAACCAGTGACTCCATTATTTTCACTGGAACACAAGTTAAACTAACTGGTCTATGGTTAGTTATGTCACCTTTTGAAACCCCCTTTGTGAATTGGTAATACATTTGCAAACCTCCAGTCCATGGGGACCTCCTCTGAGTCCAAGGAAGCTCTTATAATTATGGCTAAGGGTTTGCTTACTTTCTTTGCTGCCTCCTTTAATATAACTGGATAGATCCTGTTCACCCCAATTGCCTTCCTTATGTTTAACTTTCACATTCAACTTTAACTCCCGACTTTTTTTCAACACTGATGTGCTTGCTGAGTAAACTGCAGATCTCTTACTCTTAAGGTCATTAGTTCCAATGCGTACAACAATATCACCTTTCGTGTCCTTAAAAGATGATATCTGCTCTTCAATGTAGTAGTAGTAGTAGTAGTAGTGGCACATGATGCAAGAAAGCAAGTGTAGGAGCTTATGCAACATCAGCCAAAAAAAAAAAAAAAAAAATCACACCATTCCCTCCAAATGCCTGTCCAGTTCCTCCTTAAATTTATTTAACCTATCAACTTCCACAACGACAGATGGAAGTTTGTTCCAGCAATTAACCACCCGCTGGCTAAAGGCAAATTTCCGCACATCTATTCTACATCTGTCCTTTCTTAATTTGAACTTATGTCCCCGTAGGTTCGTAATCTGAACAAGTGGAAGGATCCCATCAGAATTCAGCGTGCTCAACCCATTCAAGGCCTTATAGACCTCAATCAGATCACCGCGCAGGTGCCTAGTGTCCAGCCACTGCAATTTACAGAACTTAAGCCTCTCTTGGTAAGAGGATCCCTTCATTCCCCTCACCAATCGTGTTGCTCTTCTCTGTACACGCTCAAGCAAATCTACATCCTTCCTAAAATGAGGCCTCCAGACCTATACGCAGTACTCAAGGCGTGGCCTGACCATTGCCTTATACAGAGGGACAATCACCTCCTTTTCCCTGCTAGCAAAATTCCTATATATCATTGACAAAACCCCATGACCTGCCCTAGCAGCCTGTCTGCATTGCTCAGAAAACTTCATATCTGACTGCACAATTACTCCCAGGTCTTTTTCATTTTCTACCACCTTAAGTGTAGTACCACACAGTTGGTACGTTTCTCTGGGGTTACTTCTACCCATATGCAGTACTTTGCATTTGTCAAGGTTAAACTTCAGTTGCCACTTCTTAGCCCATCTGCCCAAATTATCTAGATCCTGTTGCAGTAGCACACTGCCATTACTGTCATTAACAACCCTGCCAACCTTTGTGTCATCTGCAAACTTCGACATTAAGCCTGATATACCTTCATCAATATCATTGATAAATACACAAAACAACAGTGGACCCAACACCGAACCCTGTGGGACTCCACTAATAACATTAGTCCACGAAGAGCAGCACCCATTGATTACCACCCTCTGTCTTCTCCCACTTAACCATCTTTTTATCCATTGTAGCAACTTACCCTTAATACCATTCTGCTCCAATTTGTACAGTAGTCTTCCATGCGCAACAGTGTCAAAAGCTTTCCTGAAATCCAAATATATGATATCAAAATTATTTTTTGCATCCAGTTCCTTTGTGACCACATCATAATAACCAATCAAATTTGTCAGAGAAGACTTTCCCTTAACAAACCCATGCTGTGTCTGAATTATTGCTGCAGTCTTGTCTAGATGATCCTGCAATGCATCCTTAACCAGTCATCAACCTTTGCCCCCTGGCAGACACCATGGTCCTGCTCCACCTATCCTTCTTGCATAGTATATTCCCCATCTCCCTGACAATAGTCACAAACAATAACTATATAATAACCAATAATAGCTTGCCCTTAATGCCAGACTGCTCCCATTTATAGATTAGTCTTTTATATGCAACAGTATCAAAAGCTTTCATGAAATCCAATTATTTTTTGTATCCGGTTCCTTTGTGATCACATTGTAATATCCAATCAAAGTGGTGAAATATGATTTCCCCTTAACAAACCCATGCTGTGTCTGAAGTGTAACTGCAGCCTTGTTCTTACTTTAATTCTTTTACCAGTGACTCCATTATTTCCCCTGAAATAGAAGTTAAACTAACAGGTCTGTAATTACTCATGTTACCCTTTGTCCCCTTTGTGAATTTGGGATGCATTTGCACACTCCAGTCCGTTGGGACTGGAGATGCCTGATCCCTGAATCCAAGAATGCTCTCATAATTATGCCTAATGGGTTTTCTTAATCCCCATCACTGTCTCCCTTAATATAACTGTAGAGATCCCATCCACCCCAGGTGCCATTCTTATGTTTAACTTTCCTCTCAGTTACTCCCTGTTACTTGTTTTTTGTAAAGAATTCCTCACAGGAGAATGTAGATGCAAAATACTCATTCAGTTCATCTACAACCTGAGCAGGATCAACAATCAAACCATCAATACTGAGCAGGATCAACAATTAAACCATCAATACTGAGCAGGCCAATATGATTAATCCTTTTCCTTCTACTGTTTACACAAGCAAAGAAATATTTGCTGTTTTTCTTTCCATTCTTCACCACAGATTCCTTGTAATCTGCCTTCATTTGACTGTTCTCCTTTGTGAATCAATTACAGACTAGTTCATATCTACCATAGGCTTGTGCATTGACCAATAATTTATATGCATCCCATGCATTTTGCTTCTCTTCCACAAGTTTCATCAATTTATCTGACATCCATTTAGGACTTATATCTTGAAAAGTATTTCTTAGTTGGTATGAAAAGCCTAACAGCTTCTGTGTTTAATTCCTTGAATGATTCCCATTTAGAATTTCTGAGTTAATATCACAGTTGGTCCCACTGTATACAATTTAAAAACTGCTGTCTGCGACCACTGTCACCTTTATGAACGCAACCCCCCCCGTGCCTTACCCTTGATGGTAGCTACACCTTTAAGTAAATTCCGAATCATTACACTGATGATTTCATTTGTCAAGGTTAAACTTCAGTTGCCACTTCTTAGCCCATCTGCCCAAATTATCTAGATCCTGTTGCAGTAGCACACTGCCATTACTGTCATTAAGAAAATTCTTAATGCATGAATAATCACTTCTGATAATCAGATCAAGAATATTACTCTATCGTGAATCAGCGGTAGAAAACAGTAGATGAATCAGCGGTAGAAAACATGTCATCCAATAAATCCACAAAAGTATTTCTAATCTGTGAGTGACCAAACAACAAGTTCTAATCTATATCCAGAAAGTTAAAATCCTCCATTATAAGAGATCTCCATTATGTCGTTAGAAACGTAAGTGACATTTCTTGATTTATTTTATAAGATAAAGCAAGGAAACAGCAGTCTTTCAAAAAAAAAAAAAAAAAAAGGAGGGGGTACATATATATGGTAAATGCTGATTTGATTAACCAGCTGACAACTTAATGTAAGAAATAAATATAGCAGTTATTAAATTTTAATTTAATTTTAAGATGAATAATCAAGCAAAAAAAGTATAAAATTTCTCACCATATTTTAATAAACGTTGATATAAAGAATCATTTCCTCTGCATATAGAAGAATAATTCCAATGTGTGATAGCTTGGATAGCAGTACCAGAGCCTGTTCCAATTTCTCCCTCAAATGCTGGCAAAAGGGGCATCACAACATAAACTCTAAATACCTCATTTTGTCTGAAAAATATAAACATTTTTATGAAGTATGAAGAATTTTTTCATCATGGATGTAAAAATTATGTAGCATACAATATATAATCAAATCCAGACTTTCTGAAACTTTTGTGAATAGTGAAGATAAAGGAGCTGACTGTGTACTATACATATAAATAATATCTTTTTGTAGGAAAATTCTTCAACCCAACGCTCACATCCAAATTGATCCGGTTAATACATTATGTAAAAGGCCCAAGTTAAAAATGCAATATAATATAAACCATTAAAATACTATTAATTTAACATGATTTTCTAAAAAAACTAATCTTGTATTCAGATCCCATTATCCACTCACCGCAAAGAAGGAAGAGCAAAGAGCAGCTTATGCACACCAACCCACCCAAAACTAAACAGACTGGAAACCGAAGACAATTGTCAAATTCTACATTAAAATCTTTTTGACTAAACTTCTTTATAAGTGACCAGATTATCTGACTGCAATCGGCTGCAATCCATGCTCACAAGAGTAAAGTAACACACTTAACAAAATCCATTCTCTCTTAAAAAATTGAATTCAATTAAAATAAGGAACATATGAGGAGATTATTTTTGTTAACCAATGCAAATAGAGTTATTTACACATGCACATAAAGGTCTAAGAGTCCAAAACGGTGAATAGTCTATGTATGTTTATCAAATTTGAATTTAATTTCTAGCGTTTCGGCTATTAAGAGTTTTATGTATTCATTTTGTATATTAATTATACTCGCCTTGTTAAAAAGAAAAACATGGTTCTCCTGGAGGGCGTGACAGGAAAGTTTAGATGCACCTATCCTTTTTGCCCTCACAGATGCCTGGTGTTGCCGAAATTGCATAGAAAGATAACTCTGGGTAGAACTGATGTAAAAAGAGTTACATTCCCCCACACGCAATTTTATAGATCAGGGGTGGCCAAAAGGTTGATCGTGGCTTTAATTTTGGTCGATCACAATTAATTTTAAATATATATAAAAAATAGATTAGTCAAAATCTAAATGTTATTATTATTATGTGCCCCACTTCATACACTTAATACAAATCCCCCCCCCTTTTGGTTTTCTTGTTTGTTTGTTTTTTTTGTTTTCCTAATTTTTCGTTCAGTTTTTAGTTACTTTGATCATCACTTCAGTCAGATCTCCTTGCAAGTGCTCAGTTTCCAGACACACTTGCGATTTACAGAACAAGTCTTTCTGTAAGAGTGTTGATGTCTTGTTGCTCTTCTCCACAGCTACTCCAACAGTTCTACATCCTTCCAGACTTGTGTGAAGCACTCAAGGTGCAGCCTGACCGCTGCCCTATATAAAGGGATAATTAACCTCATTGTCCCTATTGGTTAAATTTATTTATCACTGACAAATCTCACGAGCTGTCCTAGCAGCCCCTACACCCAGAGATCTATTTTATTCTCCATAACCTTGAGTGTGGTACCATCCAACTAGTACCTTAATCTGAGATTACTAGCTACCCACATGCAGCCTCACATTTATCAATGTCAAACCTCAGGTGCCACTTCTCAGCCCATCTGCCTAATTTCTTTAGGTCTTGTTGCAGAAAATATCCCGATTCCTCTCATTAACCTAATATCCTTTGTACCATAAGCATTAAACCTGATAGCTTTTGTCAATATCACTAATAAATAATGAAAACAATAAAGGGCTTCAACACTGAATGCTGAGGGACACTGCTAATAAAATTAGTCTTAGAAGAGTGGTGCCCATTAATAATCACTCTGTCTTCTGCAACTCAACCATCCTTTAATCCACATCAGCAACTACCTGTTGCTGCAACTACCTAATGCCAGGTTGCTCCATGTACAGCAGCTTTTCAGGTGAAGAGTACAAAAATCTTTAAGGAGATCCAAGTATATGACATTAAAATTATTTTTTGCATCTAGTTCCTTTGTTACTGCCTCAAATTTGCTGGTCAAACAAGACCTCCCCTTTACAATATCATGTTGCGATTGCCACATAACTGTATTCCTGTCAAGATGATCCTGCATTACCTCCTCAACCACTGATTCCACATGGCCGACCAGGCTAGCCAGGTGGGCAAAATGCCTGCCTGGCAACCCAAAGGTTGTGGGTTCGAATCCCGCCTCGGGCTTGGATCAGAGTAGAAAATGCAAAAATCTTAGGGGGGGGGGGGTGAAATATGGCCACAGAAGCCGATGTGCCAACAACTAACAAAAAAAAAAAAAAAAAAAAAAAAAATTTCCACTGTTTTACTTGGGGCAGAAGTCAAGCTTGAAGGTATGTAATTACTCACTTGGCCCTTTGATCCCCTTTGTGAATGGGGGGGGGGGGGACATATTCACATTTTCAATAAGCCTTCCCTGAATCCAAGGGATGGCTCTCATAATGATGGCTAAAGGTTTGCTTACCACTTTTGCTGGTTCTTTTAATATAATTGGATAGCAGCTGAATTATTACAAAGTAAGAAATAAGGTTACATAAATCACACTATTCTTGTATTCTGGCTGAGATTTTTCTTAAATTGTAGTGATGGCTTTCTTCTTGGAGGTATGTTTCAGGTAGAACACAGTTACAGATTTCTAAGGTTGGAATAGCTGCACCTGGAGTTCTACTGTCATTGTTATGTCCTCTTTGCTTGGAAATAATCTTTTGTTTAAATGTCTAAGGTATTCTGGTCTTGTATGCACTCCTTTTGCAATTCTACAATGTCTTATAAAAAAGACTTCTTTGAAGATTCTTCTATCATAAGATGAATCTGCAGTATGGAAGTTGCAGTATCAAAATCCCATTCCAGCCCATATTCCAAAGCATGACTGTGTTCAGACTTTGATTCCTTTATGCTGTACTTTGTGTTCCCTTAGACCTTTATGGAGCTGTCTGTAAAATTCATCCACATAAACTTGTTGGTATCCACAAGTTGGAGCTTATCACCCAACCGATCAAAGTAGGGACGAGATGTAAGATACTATGTTTCCTAAGTCTCCAGGACACTGAGAATATAAGAGGAAAGTTTCAATAAGGAGGCAACATAACAATCATCATTGAAAATAAAAATGGCTATCCAGACAATATTTCAACAATTTAATGATGACAACCAGAGCCGTTACCAATAATTCTTTCAATCAGCCAGATCACAATGATAGTTAGAAATTTCAATTATCCCAAATACTATGAAGCAAGGTCATCCAACACAGCAGCCACAGGCACTATGGTACCCTAAATAAAGTCAAGTGACATCTGAGATTGTGTGTTTGTAGGAAATTCTAGGATGTAGGAATCAAAAAATTAATCATTTTTAAATAAAATTGATCTGTAATTTTAACCACAATTCCATTTTTAAGCATTTAAATCTCTTCTTTTCCTTGTCTGTATTACTAAAGTAATGTTCTATTATTGAAACTAATAAAATTCAAACTACTTAAAGTTGCCTAGGAATTTGCAAGAATAAATTTATTAAACAGGCAAGGGAAAGGAAGCTAAATTAAGTAAAGATTTTAAGACAGAAGTAGACAACTTTTGCTCACAAATATCCTAAATAGCTCAAGAGTTTTGGATAAATTTTCTAGATAAAATTAATATGTAGATAGGACATGTATGCCTTCATCATGCTCTATCTCTGCTGCACTGCACAAGATAGCTACTGAATCCAAACAACAAATTTAATTTAGCTGTACATATACATAATAAAAAGTAAGCACAAATTAATGTTATCATATTTGTAGATTGAATTTCGATTCTTACATAGCATTTCTAATAAGGAAGAATATTATCCTAGAATTCTAAAAAAGAAGAATATTACCTACAGGCTAGAAAAATAAGGATAAAAAGTACAAATTTACACTTCATTGCCTTAAAAATTGAAATTAAATGATACATGTAAATCAGAAGGATATCCACAGGTTAGCAAAATAAAAATAAATTTATGCTTATGTACATAGCTTAAATACAGTAATACTAAAAATACATAACACTTTGTAATATAATTATAATTTAAAATAGTCACTTATTTTAGATGGCTTTGAATTATCATTACAAAGTCTATCCATAAATTTTTAAAAATTGTATAATATTCTATATTCATCATCACTTGCACTAGTTTCATGCTCTAGTTTCACCTCTTCTCAGGATGGCATCATGAGTTTGCTGTTTTGCAACTGGAATTTGCAAAACAGTGGGCAATTTCTTCATCTGCTAAAGCTGCAGTAACTTGTAGATCACCATCAATGTCTACCCAACATTAAACTCCCATTCACTCATGTCTTCAGGCTTTTCAACATGATCCGTATCATGACTTGGTTGATTGTCATGAATAATAATCCAGATTCTTTGGAACAATTGCTAATGCAGGTTTCCAAAACTTCATTCCATTCATTGTCATATGAAGTGCATCTAAAACGGTTATCTGCTTTGTGATATTGGATGATGTTCCCAAACTATTTATAGATGGGATGATTCATATCCAATCAACATAAGGTTTTTCTTATTATTCCCTGGTTGACAGAATCAGTGATGTGGTATTTGAAAGTAGAAAAACTAATTCAATGTTTTTAAAAGTCAGCTTTGGATGAGCTGGGGAAAAAACCAGCGCAATTTTGTTGTACCCAATTGTGAATCTCATTTATTAAGATAATCTTCAAATAAAGGTCCTGTCATCCAAGCATTGGTATATTCAACAAGTAGCTGTTTACATCTTTAAAATACATAGGAAATTTACTCTTTCCTGTAAACAATGGCTTCATCTTGATTGTTCCTGTCATGTTGCATGTTAAAAGAACTGTAATCCCGCCTTTGATCTTCTTTCCTGCATATGCAGAAGAATTTTTAAAAATCATGCAGGGTTGTTTGTTTGTTTTTTTTTTTGGTTTTTAGGAGCATTAGCAACTAAGGCCATATTGCTCCGGGATATACGGTGGTCATTCCATGACCTTTCCGCATTCTCCATATTTGGTGGTGACGGGCTCGAACCCCGGTCTAATCAAGAAGCGTGTGCTACGCACTGCTGCTCCTTCCCTGCAGGGTTGTAACTACAGGGATAGCCCTGTAGTACAATCCTATTTTATCTGTGTTAAAAATGTCTTCAGGATTACAAGTGATTACACAGCTTGCCAAGAAATTAACTAGTTGTCAGCTGCAAAATCATTAAAATCCTGTTTTTCTCCATGATTTTTTTTTGTAAACAGTACCATGCCTCTCCTTCCGCTTTGTCAACAATCCATCTACTGCCCTAAACTCTTCACATAGTTTTTCAACAAAGCTTTTTAAAGAATGCTACGACCACTTGGTGCATCAAATGAACTGGCCTGTTTGAACTAAATGAACAGAGCATCTACTGTTTGGAATTTCCCTTTGTGCTTCCATTTTCTGGTTTTGCTTAATCAGATTAGTGTTTAATGTGTGATGTTACTTTATTAATTTTGATAGAAATGACTGAGGCAGTGTTAATTTTACTGCTGCTTTCCTTGAATTTATCATATGTTTTTATAAGTTGTAACTTATCTTTTACATTCAAATTCACTCTCCTTCTGTTCACTGACATATTTTTGGATTGTCAATTTTAAAACAGTAAAAAAGGTAAGCATCAATCAATAATAAAGAAGATGACACACACAAAATGCAACTAACACTACACACGCAAGTCAGACACTAAAAAGTAAAAAGTTCAAGATTAGATATAGGACTAGATATATGAAAATAAGATTCTGATAATTTCTTTGTGGCTTAGATACATGATTTGAGATTTCATAAAAGGGGGGGGGGGCATTTCACCATAATAACCTAAAATTCCACAGAATTCCAGGGTATTGGTATTATCGCAAATGCAATAAACTTAAGTTTACTACCAGATTATACCAACAAAAAAGCCGAAGAAACCAGAAAGTGAAAATTGTTTTTTTTATTACTGTTTCACAGATGTAGACTTTCTGTATCTGCAAAAAATAAATGAATAAATAAAAGCCAATCATTCATATTTACCTAACCTTTTTCCCAGACCACCATGGCAAGTAATTTATTTCAGTGAAATAAAACATGTTGCCTGAATGTAAACTTCATTACATCACCTTCTAAAGTTGTTCTTTATATGGACACTGAGCAGCATCTCTCACTAATCTGATTGGTTTCTCTTCTTAGATCTCACTTGAAGCCCTGTCTTTCTTCAGGTGTTCCCTCCATACCTGAACAAAATATTCTAAATGAAGTCTCAGCATTATCTCACACAGAGGGGCAATGACATCCTCCTCCTTACTTGCAAAGATCCTATAAATCACAGACATGACATGTGCTTTTCTGACAGCCTGTTTACACTTCATGGTAAAATTCATATTTGACTGTACTATAAAATGCCCAAGTCCTTTTCATCTCGAACCACTTTATCATTTCTTTTCCCTAAGTCATAAGGGACACTTGCATTTCTATTACCCATGTGCAAATACTTACATTTAGAAACATTAAATTTTAGTTTTTCAGATTACATCTACAATCTAAAGGTCCACTGTTGTTTTGTATATTTATCAATGATATTGATGAAGGTATATCAGGCTTAATGTCGAAGTTTGCAGATGATACAAAGGTTGGCAGGGTTGTTAATGACAATAATGGCAGTGTGCTACTGCAACAGGATCTAGATAATTTGGGCAGATGGACTAAGAAGTGGCAACTGAAGTTTAACTTTGACAAATGCAAAGTACTGCATATGGGTAGAAGTAACCACAGAAAAACGTACCAACTGTGTGGTACTACACTTAAGGTGGTAGAAAATGAAAAAGACCTGGGAGTAATTGTGCAGTCAGATATGAGGTTTTCTGAGCAATGCAGACTGGCTGCCAGGGCAGGTCATGGGGTTTTGTCAATGATATATAGGAATTTTGCTAGCAGGGAAAAGGAGGTGATTATCCCTCTGTATAAGGCAATGGTCAGGCCACGCCTTGAGTACTGCGTACAGGTCTGGAGGCCTCATTTTAGGAAGGATGTAGATTTACTTGAGCGTGTACAGAGAAGGGCAACAAGATTGGTGAGGGGAATGAAGGGATCCTCTTACCAAGAGAGGCTTAAGCTCTGCAAATTGCAGTGGCTGGAGACTAGGCACCTGCGCGGTAATCTGACTGGGGTATATAAGGCCTTGAATGGGTTGAGCACGCTGAATTCTGATGGGATCCTTCCACTTGTTCAGATTACGAACCTAAGGGGGCATAAATTCAAATTAAGAAAAGACAGATGTAGATTAGATGTGCGGAAATTTGCCTTTAGCCAGCGGGTGGTTAATTGCTGGAACAAACTTCCATCTGTCGTTGTGGAAGTTGATAGGGTGAATAAATTTAAGGAGGAACTGGACAGGCATTTGGAGGGAATGGTGTGATTTTTTTTTGGCTGATGCTGCATAAGCTCATACACTTGCTTTCTTGCATCAAATGCTGCTGCAACTACTACTACTACTACTAAGTCATTTTACGAGCAACATGGTCTGTGGTTTTTGTCATTAATTACTCTTCTATGTTTAAATCATCAGAAAACCGAAAAAATCCTCTGCAGTCGCTTGTCAGTGTCATTAAGAAATATTACAAACAGGAAGGGTTCCAGAACTGAAACCCAAGGGATTCCACTTGCAAAAGATAAGAACAGTCCATAAATGGGCATTCTGAGGAATGCCCATTTATGACTGTTCTTTTATTTAAGCTCTTTTATTTATGAATAAAAGAGGATAGGAGAGAAGCAAAGTGAAGAGGGAAGACAAATATTGTAATCAGATTGGTAAGTAATCATTAGAAAACATTTAGATCATTTTTAATTAGACATGGCTAATCTCTATTCAGTCAAATTTTAACTGACATAAAAAATATATTGTGTAAAGCTGTCAACGATCAGTTGCTAAACAATACAATGACAATTTACTTAATGATGCATATTTGTTTATGTCAGGATTAAAGTTTTATAACATCAACATAATAGTTAACTAGATTGGTCAAGGAAGATTTCCTCCTCATGAATCCAAGCTGTGGTACATTAAGGATACTATCCCCATCGAGATGGTGCTGTTTCATACTCTTAACTACAGACTCCATGAACTTACTTACCACTGAAGTCAAGCTTTATATAGTTACCCATCAACAAACTTATAAAAATTCTTCTGCAGTGCCTTGTCAGTGTAAAACTGTTTTCACAGCAAAGAAAACTCATATCTGTTGCACTTCCTATGTGGACTAGGGAGACATGTGTACTTCTCCAGTCCAGAGGGATCATCCCAGAATGTAATGCTGATCTCATTAACATCATCAGTGAGTTGACAGAATCATACGTGGCCTTTTTTTAGTATAACAGGCTTGTACCATCTAGTTGAAGTTACAATGGGGGAAGTTTTTTTTTTTATTGTTATAGGGGGTCACGGCAGTGTCGATGAAATTAGACCTGAAAAGGGAAGGGAAGATAGTGTCCCAGTGGCTACTTCATTATTCAGAGGTCAAGTTCCAGAGGATTGGATTAAGGCATTAATTTTACCAATATATAAAAAAGGAAAATAAATTGAATGTGGAAATTTGCAGATGATTTTTACTCCTTAGTGCATTAAGTAAAATCTATATGCATATCTTATAGAATATCAGAAGTATTGTTGAACATAATTATTAGTATTAGTAGTGGCAAATGATGCAAGAAAATAGCATCAGTCGAAAAAAAAAAAAAAATTCCCATTTTACCATCCATTCTCTATAATAGTTTTAGTTCTTTCTTGAATTTGTTCAACCTATCCACTTCCACAACAGCTGTAAACTTGTTCCAGCAATCAATCACTCATTGGCTGAAGGCAAACTTCTCATCTATTCTGCAACTATCCTTCCTCAATTTGAATTATATGCCTCCTTATATGCATAGTCTGAGAAATATAAGAATCCCATCAGTATTGGGTTTGCTCAAGCATTCAAAGCCTTAAACATCTCAATCAGATCACCTCACAGGTGCTTAGTCTCCAGAAGCTGAAATTTGCAAGGCCGAAGCCTTTCTTTATAAGAGCAACCCTTTGTTCCCTTTAATAAAACTCTTTGCCCTTCTCTGTAGCTGTTCCAGCAGCTCTATATCCTTCCTAAAACGAGGCCTCCAGACCTGAGAAGTCACGCTAGTCAACTGCATTCCATGTGTCTACAGCAATTGACAAAGATTAAGGCATATTCCCAACATGGACACTGGCTCTTGTCAACCTGTTTTTTACTGTTAGCACCCTATTAGAGAATTAAGAGAGTGATTTTCCTTTATCCCAGAAATTCATCTGTTGTTTTGCAGAAATAAGTCATCCACACTTTCACTAAATTTTACTTGTCTCTGGTAGGTAAGTGGTCCCTAAATCAGTTTTATTTTAGCTGCTGTGCAAGTAACCTTACAAAGTGTAAGGGAATATCCTTGAATGTAGTGGAAAAAGCGGAAGTGCTTAATAGTGTCGATCAGAGATTTAAAAAAAAACAAAATAAAATTGCTTTAAAATTTGGTATCCCTGCCAGTAGTGTGCCAACCATTCTGAAAAACCATAAATTTAAACATATACACCAACCGTTTATAACTGATTTAATAATAAAATAAAATAAAATGATACAAAAGACTGTAAAATATTTGCAAAAATTATGATTATTTACAAAAAACTAATTTACAACAAAAATAAAATAAAATAAAATAAGTAAATAAGTTAAAATGCATTAAAATATAAATTTAAAATTGATAAAAACACTATTAAAGCTTTCGGAGGTGTCTACTTCCTTCCTCAGCAATAATGAATATTTAAGCGACACATCCTTAAGTACCAGGTTCACGGCACACGTGGATGACCAGGCGCATACTCGGTATTCCTTTCACTTGTACTAGAACTGGAAGTGGTCTGGGGACGTGGAAAACTAAAACGTTTATCTCTGGCAAAAACCACCGCCTCAAAAAGGGGATGAAGCCTAACTCCCCTGTCTCTGTTCATGCTATTGTTGCCAGAGGATCCAATCCACAGACTTTCCAGCCACTTGCGGTCCCAGAATCTATGCGCCCGGTCATTCTGAAAAACCATGTTACTATTCTAAAACTGTTTGAGAACACGGACCCAGTCGGAAGTGTGCAAAATTATGTCTATATGAAGATGTAGACGAAGCAGTTTTTAAATGAGTGTAGTTGATTCGAGACTTAAGTATGCTGACATCAGGGCCTTTAATAAAAGAAAATGCTACAGAGACTCATCTTTTCTGGGGCATAAAACATTCTAAGTCAGTTCTAGTTGCCTGGACAAATTTAAAAAGCACCATGGCTTATTTGAAAAAGTTATTTCTGTAATCGAAGAAGACTGTACACATTGAGAAGAAACAGTTTTTAAAAAATTATGGAGGACTCAGAGCTCAAAGATATATTCAACATTGATGAAACGGATTTATTTTTTAAATGTTTGCCGAACAAGACACTGACTTTTAAAGGTGATAAATGTTTTGGTGGTAAAAATAGTAAGGAGAAAATTACAGTCTTGGTTGGTGCAAATATGGCTGGCAATGAGAACCTGAAGCATTTGGTAACAGGCAAAAGTAAACAACCCTGATGTTTTAAAGGAGTAAAGTCATTAGAGTTGGACTGCAACTACAACAAAAAAGCGTTGACAGCAAGTGAAATTTCTGAACAGTAGATTTTAAATTTCAATAGAAAGATGACAAAATAAAACAGAAAAATTGCATTGGTTGTTGATAACTGCCTTGGCCACCTTCAATTGGTAATTTTGAAACTTACAAAGAAAGTGTTTTCTTCACTTCAAATACCTCATCTAAATTGTAGCCAACACACCAAGGCATTACCAAGGATTTGAAAATGCAATACGGAAGGTGCATACTGGAAAAAATTATACTGAGAATATAAATCAACCAACCTGAAGATTCTGTTATAGATTTGCAGTTATGAATATCGGAGTTAGCGAAAGTGTGGAGTCAAGGTGTGACGGAAACAATGCTTAAGAATTGTTTCGCAAAAGCAGGTTTTGTTAAAATGCCAATTAACAGCAATTAGAGAGACGAACTACTACAAGATGTTGAGCAATCTTGGGAAGAACTTCAAGCGAGAGGTCTGGTCAGTGGAAAAACTGTTCTTGATAAATTTTTAGGAGTCGACAATGATATCACAGTAGCTGAATATCAGAGTGATTCCAACATTTTGGAGAGTATTCTAAGAACTGTTGGAGGCTTGAAGTGGTGGAACCCATATTTAGTCTCCAGAGCTAAGTTCCGGGCAACCCTTCCCCATCTCTTCCACATCATACAGTACGACTAATGACTTTTGAGGTTATGATGAACATCTTTAATCTTGACACTTCCTTTATTATCTCTGCCGTTTGTTTACCCCTGGCATGGTGCCGTGAAGGGTATTGTATGGTCGTGGTACCTGCGTGTACCAGTGAACTGTACAATAAAGATCTTATTTATCATGGAGAGATCCAATCTTCCTTACATTTCGAGGGTACAGCTCTAAAATTGTGTTCGCAGGCTGGCAGCTAGTTAGTACACCAGACCAAACCTATTGGTAACTCTTTAAGAGGCTTCCGGATCAGCTAGTGTATAATCTTGCTACCTCTATTCTGCCAGATAGTGATTGGAGGGAATCCGAGTAGTGTGTACGGGGGTGGAATTGATGAGGCAACGTTGTGTTACTGATCTGAGTATATTCTTACCATGTGTATGCCACATTCAAAAATTTCATTACTACATACAGCATGCTCCCCCACTTTTTCTTACTATTGAATACACCATGAATTGTCAAACTAATAGAGTAAGCTTATCTGCGAAAAGATATAAACCAACCAAACATTTCCCAGTTCATTTCACAAACATATGTGGTGTCAATTCTAATCTCAACAATGTCCATTTTCACTTGCAGTCTGCCAGACTCCATGTACTTTTTCTGACAGAATCTCAGTTATCGGTTGATTCAATTACTGCTCATCTCAGTTGCCCAAATTATTCGCTGTATGATACCTTTTGCCTCAAAGGTGATACTTGTGCATATGTCCGTTCTGATATTTCCTGTCAGAGACTTGTTAATTTGGAATCTTCTCTGGCTCAAAATCTCTCTATCTCATTGCGTCAAATTCATCTGTTGTCTCTACCGTTCTCCCAACCCCACTAATCACTTGGAGCTCTGACGTCCTCTCTTTGCAATTTGACTTTCACAGTCCAACTTTCCTTACAGTGAGATAATTTTCCTTAGTGATTTTAATGTTCACAACTTCAGCTGGCTTCCATTTTCTAGTTACACTGCCCCAGCTGGTCGAAATGCTGAGGTTTTTGCAATTACTAATGTTCTTGCTCAGAATGTTAATTTACCTACAAGAATACTGGGCAAACCTAACTATACATCCAACATGCCTGCTCTTTTTCTCACAAACAACCCTTCTAAGTACACGGTCAAAGTGAGTGGTCCTTTAGGCACCTCAGATCACAATTTGGTGATTGTCTCTTCTCCAATGGAGCCTTCATCTCATGGCTATTCCCAACCTTGTATTGTTTGGCATTACAAGAATGCAAAATGGGATGACCCGTGAGATTTCTTTTCTTTGGTTGGATTACTGTTTCAAAACTTCTGATGTCAACGTTTGCTCAGATCGTGTCAGTGAAATTCTTTTTGTAGGAATGGAATCCTTTATTCCACACTCCACTTTAAAATCTAGTCCTTTTATCTAAACCTCAGTTTTCCAATAAATGTGCTAAGGCTGTTCAAGAGAATAACATTGCATATCGTAATTGGCTTGTTTCCAATTCTTCAGTTTCATTTTCTGCATACACCAAAACTCACACCAATTGTCAATTGTAAAGCACTTATTAATCAGTCAAAACTAGATTTTGAACAGGCTAAGAGTAGAAAACTTGTTTCTGGTCCTAATGTAGCCAAGCATTCTGGTCTCTTGCCAAAGCTATTGGCCACAACTTTTGCCCATCTCTGCTCCCACCTCTGTCAAAACCAGGTGGTTCTGTTGTTACTTCAGCCAAGGATAAAGCTGACCTGCTAGCATCCCATTTTTCTTCCAACTCAGGTATTAATGATGTTGGTAAAACACCTCCCACTATTCCCAACACATATCCATTCAATGACTCCTGTGGCCTTCTGTCAAAAAGGATGTCAGAAGAATTTTGACGAATCTTGATGCTAAGGAAGCACCAGGTCCTGATGGTATTTCTCCACTTGTTCTCAGAACCTGTGTTCCTGAACTAACTCCTGCTCTTTGCCGCCTTTTTTTCACTTTCTTATTCCAATGGGGTTTTTCCTTCTGCTTGGACATTTGCTCATATCCAGCCAATTCCTAAAAAGGGTATTAAATCCCTCCCATTCAATTATTGTCCCATTGCAATTACTTCTACTCTTTCTAAAATAATGGAGAAATCAATTAACTGCCAACTTTTAAACTACCTAGAAACCTTCCATCTGATCAACAATCGCCAGTACCGATCAGTACCGATCCACTGGTGATATTCTGGCTTATGTTACCCATGACATCTCAAAGGCTTTCGATCGTGTTCAGCATAAAGGTCTTCTAAACAAGCTTCCATCTTATGGTTTGGCAACTGTTTTTTTGTAACTGGTTATTCAGTTCTCTCTCTCTCTCTCTCTCTCTCTCTCTCTCTCTCTCTCTCTCTGATCACTTACTGAGGGTGATGGTAGATGGCACATTGTCTTCTAACTTCTCCACTAATGCTGGACTGTGTGGTGTCCCCCACAGTCCAGTTCTTTCTCCCACTCTTTTCCTCTTGTATATTAATAACCTTCTTCCACTGACTGGAAATCCTATCCATAGTTTTGTCGATGATGGCACATTGCATTCCACTTTCCATTTTAAAACTTTGCCTTGCTCAATCAGCTTCAACTTCTCGAATATCCATTACCAATTCCTTAAATGCCGATCTCCAGGTAATTCTCAGTGGGGCAAAGACAACTTAGTTGATTTCAATCCTTCTTCTGCTCCTATGCTTATCTTTGGTGACACTCCGATTTCTTGGAAACATGATATTATCTCTTTTTTGGGATTACCCTGGCTTCTAATCTCTCTTGGCACAGCACATTACAAATATTGCTTCCTCTGCATCTAAAAAACTTGGTTTTCTCTTTTTCTCTCGGCGTTACTTTTCTTCCAAACAGCTGTTCACTCTGTACATATTGCAAATCCATCCTACCATGGGATATTGTTCCCACATCTGGGGCGGTGGCCCCAAAACCTCTCTCAGGCTTCTAGATTCCATTTAGAAGAGCGCAGTTAGGTTAATTAATGACTCATCTGTAACAGTCTCTCTACTGTCTCATAGACATACTGTTTCTTCTGAATGCCTTTTCTACAGGTACTTCCATGGGCACTATTCTTATGAATTGGCTTCTATAATTCCTGCTCTCTCTCTCTCTCTCTCTCAAAACAGTCTGAACACGTGCCACCACCAGCCAACATCCATTTACTGTTCAACTTCAAACTCACAGAATGAACTTTTCATCTTCCTCATTTATTCATTCAACTGCCATTTTCTGGAACAACCTTCCTTCATATGTATTTCCTGAAAATTACAATCTACAGAAGTTCAAGTATAATGTCAACAAATATCTTCTTTCGTCTTCTCAACCTCCAACCCAAGCACGGTACTAAGTACTATAGGTTCTAATACCTCTTGTGTTTGGGGTTTTCATAAAAAAAAAAAAAAAAAAAAAACTAGTGACAATATCAACTATGAGTTGGATGAAAATGAGGGCAGTATTAAACCTTCCAAACATGAAATGTTGGCAACATTTGAAACTTTGTGTTCAGGCCTTCAGTGTGACAAAAATATGACAGAAAATACATTTGAGTGTTTAAAAAATGCAAAAATTTCTAAATTGCAGAATACAACAAAAAACAAAAAGTATTTTATGAAATAATTCTTAAAAGTGTACTTTACATTAGCATTAGTTAAAGCAAGCTTATACAGCATTAGCAAAAAAAAAAAAAAAGAGTTCCCATTTCACCCACCCAGTCATTCCAAATGTTTTTCTAGTTCAGCCTTAAATTTATTTTAAGCTATCAACTTCCACAACAACAGATGCAAGTCTGCAACTGGCCAATCAACTACCTGCTGGGTAAAGGCAAACTTCCGCACATCTCTTCTACAACTGTCTTTCCTCAATTTGAATCTATGCCCCCTCAGGTTCTTGCTCTGAGCAAGTGGAAGTATCTCGTCACAACTGAGCCTGCTCAAACCATTTAAGGCCTTATACACCTCAATCAGATCACCTTGCATGTGCCTAGTCTCCAGATGCTGCAACTAGCAGAACATAAACCTTTCTTCATAAGCATACCCCTTTTCCCTCTCGGCAATCTTGTTGCCATTCTCTGTACTCATTCTAGAAACTCTACATCTTTCCTAAAATAAGGCTTCCAGACCTGTATATAGCACTCAAGGTGTGGCTTGACCATTGCCTTATACAAGAGGATAATCACCTCCTTTTTTTTGCTAGCAAAATTCCGATTTATCATTGACAAAACTCCATGACCTGCTCTGGCACACATCTGCACTGCTCAGAGAACTTCATATCTGACTGCACAATTATCCCCAGGTCTTTTTCATTCTCCACCTCCCTGAGTGTAGTACCACACAGTTGGTACATTTCTCTTGGATTACTGCTATCCATATGGAGTACTTTGCATTTGTCAATATTAAACTTCAGTTGCCACTTCTTAGCCCATCTGCCTAACTTTTCTACATCCTGTTGCAGTAGCATACTGTCTTTACTGTCGATAACAACGCTGCCAACCTTTGTATCATTTGCAAACTTGGACATTAAGCCTGATATACCTTCATCGATATTATTGATAAATACACAAAACAACACTGGGTCCAGCACTGAACTCTGGGGGACTCTGCTAATAACATTAGTCCACGAAGAGCAGTGTCCATTTATTACCACTCTCTGCTGTCTCCCATTCAACCATCCCTCTATCCATTGCAACTTGCCCTTAATGCCATACCGCTCCAATTTGTAATTTGTACTGCAGTATCAAAAGCTCTCCTGAAATCCAAGTATATGATATCAAATTTATTTTTTTGATATCAGTTCCAGTTCTGATACCATATCTGATTGCAGTTCCTTTGTGACCACATTGTAGTATCCAATCAAATTGGTCAGATAAGACTTTCCCTTAATCATGTACGCAGTCATTTCTTAATATGTATTTATTAATAAATTAATTGTTTTAAAATGTTAGAAAATTTTTATTCACTCTCGCTTATTACCGATTTATTTTCTATTTTTTTCTGTAATTCTGAATTACAGTATTTTTCATTGTTGAAAAGGTCATATTTCTTTATACCGAATTTTTTCAAGCACATGATCAATTTTATTACATAGAGGTTAGACTGTATATATATTTTTAATGATAAATCTGGAATAGAGGATTCTTAACACTTAACAGATTCTTCAGAGAAGGATCTGTTAAGTATCTGTTAACTTTGACTAGTGTATATTAATAGAGTCGGCATTTATACAGCATTTTAAGTTAGAATGCAATATTTTGACATATTTCTAAGCCATTAAATTATTGTAGATGGACCAAATCTCCAAAGTAGTTGCAGTAGAGTTTTAGGGGTATCAGTGACTAAGGCTATATTGCTCCATATATACTGTCTGTAAATTGTTAGTTCTGTGGTTGATTTTCTGTTTGCTGGACAAAAAACCCAAATATTTTTCAGTTAGAAAAACCATGCTATGCTTGCCTGATACTGCCTAACTCAGCAATGTTGTGATCAAGCCCATAAAAATTCCTCACATCATCAATGGGACTCCAACTCAGGTCTTTTCTACTGGGCGTGGGGAGGATGACGATTCTACTAACTGTGCTACCCATGAGGCCAGAATACCCAAAACTAACAGAACTAAATTACACTGGTTAATATCAAGATAAACATTTAACAAATTTATTATATTTATAAGAAATTTTGTAATTTCAGTAAATAATTTAATTATTAACTAATATCAATTACCTAGTCAGTAAAAGAAGAGAAATTTGAGCACATTTTCTTAAAAAAAAAAAATAAAAAAAATAAAAAAACCTTTTATTTTGCATTTTCTTTGACTAGTGTATTATTTGCATTGTTTTAGTGAGTTAAAAGAAAGAATGCCTCAATTGATATAACTATATAATCTTAAAAACCTACATATTATATATATATATATATATATATATACCTGTGTGCAGCAATTATGCGTCTGAAGAGGGCTTCTCCAATTTCATTAAAGACATTTTTGTTACCTTCGTTTAGAGTAATGAAGAACTGATTCTGAAGAGAGAGAGAGAGAGAGAGAGAGAAAGAAAGAAAAAAATGAAGCCAAGTTGCAAAATGTTTCAAATTTCACTTTAAGGGCAGTATAAGTTATTAGTTAAAAATTTATGCATCTTATAATTTACTAATTACAATCAAAAGAGCATTGATGCCCAATAAGTCGTATTATTATAATCTTAAATTATAAGAGGAAACCTCATACATTTTTAGTAGGACTGTAATTCTCTCAACACTCAATTGCAGATGAATGTATTATTATATGACCCCACCCCTACATATTGTCTTAAATAAATCAAATTAAAATAACTACTAATTAAAGTCATGATGCATTCAATTCTCATATCACACCAAGCGCATCGAGAACAGCCACGGAAAGTAGGCGGCCACCAACCTCCAAAAAACCCAACCAATATTGCATGCTACCATGAGAACTGAAAAACAATTGTCACAAAAAAATCTTAAAACCACGAAACAAATAAATATTCATCAATTCACAAACAATTTAAACTTTAAAACCGTTCACAACTTCTTTTAAGTGACCAACTTATTTGGATTGTTACAGTGTCACAAGAAGTACAAAAGCCATTCACAAATGATATCACTGCTATCCATATGGGGGGGATATCATAAATGTTTAATATAAAATTATCAAAACCCGACACAGGATTATTTATATAGACCAATGTATGAATTACTGTTCATACATGCGTGTTAGAGTCCACAAGTCTGAAATATTATAATGTCTGTGTATATTAATAGAGTTGGCATTTAATCTAATTTCTAATATTTCAGCAATTAATAATTTAAAATATTCCTTCTGTGTATTAAGGACTTTTAATTCATTAAAAAGGAACACATGCCCATCAGTGATCACATGAAACACAAGCTCAGAGACACCTGTCCTACCTGCCCTAACCGATGACGTATGCTGCTGTATCCTTATGGAAAGTAAATTTTGGGTCAAGCCAATATAAGCAGAATTGCACCCACCACAAGGAATATTGTAAACAATGTTATGAGCTTCCATGGTAGGAACTACACCAATCGCCCTATGTTTCAAGACTGCATGGAGTTTACTCATGGGTTATGCACCAATCTTAAATTCAGTGTTCTTTAAAATGTTAATGAATTGTCTATACCAGTGGTGTCCAACATGCAGGCTGGATCCAGCCCGCATGAAAAGAACTAAAACAGCATCGATCACCACTGCGTGTACAGGCATGGAAGCGTTCAGCACGACTGTATCGCACATGTGGTTCAGTGCAGTCATATGTATGCTAAATACAACTATGTATTTTGATATAGCTTGTTCATTGCATTGAATTATTAATTTGTATTGAATTAAAAAAAAAAATCATTCTTAAAAATGTTCCAAAAGGGGAAAATCAATTTGGAGTGTCATATTTTTGATCCAAGGTGGATTGAAGACTATTTCTTCATTGATTACCACGAAAAAGCATGTGTTTGGAGATTGTGTGAGTTTTTAAAGAACATAATTTAAAATGACACTGATTCCAATCATAAATCTTATAATCAACATAAAGGAGTGCTGCAAAAAGAAGTGTTCAAAGTTACAACACAAATTAAGAAAACAACAAAACATACTGAAAATGTATCAGTCAAGAAATTTATCTGCTGCAGTTATCAAGATTTTCTAGATCTTGTTGCACATTTGATCGCTTTTCAAAGTAAACCATTCAATGAGGGTGAATTTGTTAAGTGTTGTTTGTTAAAAGTTGTGGAAGAAATTTGTCTGGAGAAATGAACAATGATACAACACATTACGTTGTCTCAACAAACTATTATGCGAAGAGTAGATGATATTGGAAAGAATTTGTTCGAACTTTTGGAAACATAAAACAAACGAAATATTTTAGTTGTTTGTTTGTTTGTTATTTGGTTTTTTAAGGAGCATTAGCAACTAAGGCCATATTGCTCCGGGATATGCGGTGGTCATTCCCTGACCTTTCCACATCATCCGTATTTGGTGGTGACGGGCTCGAACCCCGGTCTAATCAAGAAGCGTGTGCTACGCACTGCTGCTCCTTCCCACCTGGCTACGGAGGCGCCTAAATATTTTAGTGTGGCACTGGATGACAATACTGATGTAAATGACATCAGTATTGTCATCCAGTAATCAGTAATATGTGGAATTAATGATAATTTTGTACCAGTTGAAGATTTAGCTGATCTACAGCATATGCACAGAACAACTACAGGTGAAAATTTTTGCCAATCTATCGAAAAGTTAGGATTAAATATTAAAAACCTGGTAGGAGTCACAACCGACAGTGCAAAAAACATGATTGGTAAAAACACTGGGCTTAGGGGTAGAATAACAAGAAAATGATAGATATCAGAGCTGAAACTCAGATTGGAATTCACTGCATTGTGCATCAAGAAGCTCTTTATGGGAAAGTATTGGATCTCCAACACGTTATGAATGTGGTTATTTCAACTGTAAATTTTACAAGATCAAATGGCCTTAATGTGGCTGTTAAAACATCACCGAATGTTTCAACACAGAAAAAGGGAAAAACAATAAAAACTATCAAATATGGAGTGGCTGTTTGATCTTGCAATTCATACATACATTTCTAGTCATTTAAATGCCCTTAATTTAAAACTACAAGGGAAAGAAAATTGGTCTGATTTGTTTGGTGACATCAAATCATTTCAGAATAAGTTATTATTTAAATCTCAGTTGAGCAAGACAATTCAGTTCACTTTTCACTTTGAATGTTGTACTGAGCTAAAGGAGACACACATTTCCAAAGAATCGTTGCCTTTCTTTATTACAATTACTTTTTGACAAGTTTGAAAGTAAATTTTCTGATATAAAATCCCATTAAAAAACATAAGCTTTTGTTTGAGAATCCATTTACTTCTATGGCCGAAAACTACAATCCCAGATTGCAACTCGAAATTATTGATCTTCAAGCCAAAATATGATTCAAAAATAAGTATATAGCCTGCAAAAATAAACTATTTGAATTCAACAAGGCTTTCTGATCTGAAGATTTTCTGCTAACAAAAGAAAATGCCATAAAAATGGCTACTTTGTTCGGATCAACGTATGTTTGCAAGCAGAATTTTTTCACTCGTAAAATCAAATAAATAATTAAAAAGAAACAGAATATCAGATGAGCATTTTTTTTTTTTTTAATGAAAACCCCAAACACGAGAGGACCTATAGTACTTAGTACCGTGCTTGGGTTGGAGGTTGAGAAGACGAAAGAAGATATTTGTTGACATTATACTTGAACTTCTGTAGATTGTAATTTTCAGGAAATGCATATGAAGGAAGGTTGTTCCAGAAAATGGCAGTTGAATGAATAAATGAGGAAGATGAAAAGTTGAACAGTAAATGGATTTTGGCTGGTGGTGGCATGTGTTCAGACTGTTTTGAGAGAGAGAGAGAGAGAGAGAGAGAGAGAGAGAGAGAGAGAGAGAGAGAGAGAGAGAGAGAGAGAGCAGGAATTATAGAAGCCAATTCATAAGAATAGTGCCCATGGAAGTACCTGTAGAAGTACCTGTTGATCTCCCTTTATGAAATGGAAATACATTTGCACATCTCCAATTCACAGGGACCTTCCCTGGAGCTAAGGGTGCTCACATAATCATGGCTAAAGGTTTATCTTTTTTGCTACCTCTTTTAAAATAATTATACAGATTCCAATCCAACCGGGTGTTTTTTTACATTTAGTTTCAGACATGGGGATTCAGGCTGACAAAGGCCAATTATCAGACAAACAAGGAGCTTTTCATCTATGTGAATAAAAAGAAAAAAAAAAAAAAAAATTAGAAGCAACCTAACTGTGACTTAAGCCTAGGCTTCAGCAGTTATGCATGCTAGTTTAAAACCTATGCAGTGAGTGATAGTTGGAAGAAAGATATAATAAAATTGGGTGTAACTTACAGAAAAGAAAATTGTGAGGATTATAATGACAGCTGCTGTGTGCAAATGGAATGGGCAGGTAAGTGTGAGTGTCTTATATTGGGTAAGCTTGGCAATCAAACACTCAATCAGGTTACCTTAGAGGTAACCTGATTGAGTGTTTTTTCCCTCTGAAAGGATTTAGTAAAATGAATAAAGGGGGAATTGTCACTGTTATTAGCATTAGTAGAGGCATATGATGCAAGAAAGCAAGCTTTCTTGCATCATATGCCGCATCACCCAAAATACATCATATACAGCATCACCCAAAAAAAAAAAAAAAAAAAAAACCCTTCCCATTTCACCCGTCCATTCACTCCAAATTGTTTGTCTAGTTCTGCCCTGAAATTATTTCCTGTCAACTTCCACAACAGATGGTTGTTCCAGCAATCAACCACTTGCTGGCTAAATGCAAATTTCTGCACATCTATTCTACAACTGTATTTCCTCAATTTTTATTTATGTCCCTTCAAGCAATTAATCTGGGCAAGAGGAAGAATCCCATCAGCATTGAGCTTGCTCAAACCTTTCCAAGGCCTTATACACCTCAATCAGATCACCTCACAGGTGCCTAGTCTCCAGATGCTGCAATTTGCAGAAATTAAGCCTCTCTTTGTAACAGCAATCCTTTGCTCCTCTCACCAATCCCACTGCCCTACTCTGTACTCATTCCAGCAGCTCTACATCCTTCCTAAAATGAGGCCTCCAGTCCTGTATACAGTACTCAAAGTGTGGCCTCACCATTGCTTTATATAAGGAGATAATCATCTCCTTATCCCTGCTAAAATAATTCCTGTATATCATTGACAAGACACCATGAGCTACTCTTGCAGACTGTCTGCACTGCTCAGAAAACTTCATATCCACTACACAATTATCCCCAGGTCTTTTTCATTCTCCACTATATTGAGTGTAGTACCACACAGTTGATATGTCACTCTAGGGTTATTGCTACCCACATGCCATGCTTTACATTTGTCAACATTAGACTTCAATTGCCACCTCTCAGCCTACATGCTTAATTTCTCTAGTTCCTGTTGCAGTAGCATACTGTCAACAGTGTCATTAACAATCCTGCCAACCTTCATATCATCTGCAAACTTGGACATTGAGCCTGATATACGTTCATCAATATCATTAATAAATGCAGAAAACAACAGTGGACCCAAAACTGAACTCTGGGGTACTTCACTAATAACATTAGTGCACACGATAGCAATGTCTATTTATTACCACTCTCTGTCTTCTCCCGCTCAACCAGCCCTTTATCCATAGCAGCAATTTGTCCTTAATGCTATACTGCTCCAATTTGTACAGCAGTCTTCCATGTGCAACAGTATATGATATCAAAATTATTTTTTGCATCCAGTTCCTTTGTGACCACATCATAGTATCCAATCAATTTGGTCAGACTAGACTTCACGTTAACAAACCCATGCTGTATCTTAACTATAACTGCAGTCTTGTCTATAGATGAACCTGCAGTGCTTCTTTAATCAGTGAGAATTACAGAATTCTGGGGTATAAATTCAAAGTTTCTCTTAGCCAGCGAGTCGTTGATTGCTGGAACAGGTTGCCTTCACAGGTATTTGAGGCCGACAGTTTGAATAATTCGAAGGTCAACTGGCCAGCAAGTTATAAATTACTGGAATAAGTTACCTACATGGATGATAGAAGCTGACAGTTTGGGGAAATTCGAAGGTCAGCTGGATAGTTGCCTACAGGAGAAGTGAAATGCATAAGTTGTTTATTTCCTTTTCTCTTATTATTATTGTTTTTTATTTTTATTTATTTATTTTATATTTTTGGCTGGTGCAGAATAAGCATTAGGCTTCCTTGCACCTTATGGCCATTACTAATAGTCTCTGGCTAAGGCAAATTTGTACCCATCTCCTGCAGTGATACTTTTTCAATTTAAGTTTGTCTCTTTGGTGTGTTGTCCAAGAATGAATAAAAATATCATAGTCTAAGTTTACAAAATCCATTTAAAGTCTGAATCATTTCAATGCCTAGCTTCCAAAAAATACATTTTGCAGAACCAAAGTTTTTTGTGGTAAGTGTACTCCTTTTGTGTTCTTCACTAATTGTTCCTAGAGTTCCATATTTTTCTTAAAATGAGGCTGCCAGAAGAGGAGAATTACATTCTATGATCTTCGGTCAAGGGCCTTGGCAAAAACTTTGCTCATACCCAATGCATCTCTAAACCTCTTGTTAAAATTATATGAATGAGCCAATGGTTATTCCTATCTCTTCTGCCAATTCTCTGATAGTTATTAAATGAATGATTTTCATGGTCAACTTCTTTTACTCACACAAAAGTTTAATTTTTGATATACCAATTGTTCATTTACAATTGGTATATCAAACAGCAACAAAACAAAAACATACAATTACAATAAACATTACACCATAATACTTGATGCATGCTACATGGAACAAACTCCTTACTTAACTTGTTTATCCTATAGGTTACCAGCCATCTCATATGCATCTAACTGCACATTAACGGTGGCATTTCACAAGGTCATTCTGGATACATTTTTAACAAGAAGTGTACATCACACTCAATTGATAAACAGGTAGACTCTGGTTATATTTTTGCTGGTGGTATTAAAATAAAAGGAGGGGAAACAAAGGATTTAATTTAGTCACTTAAAGAACTAATAAAAGATGAACAGTGAAATGTGAAAGAGACAGTACGTGCTCTCTCTTTTAAGGGTCACATGTTGGGAAAGTTAAAACAAAGAAAAACAGGGGAAAAAATAATGATAAAATAATATATTATTATTACTGACCTTTGCACCACTCAGAGGTATTCCACATGAATAGTGAACATGCGTGGGATGCTCTATAGATCAATTAATCTAGCCTTCAGGAAAACTAAAGTGTAGTAATCATTTATAGCACATGTGACCTATCAAAACTTAATTATGCAACCATCTATTTTATGCCATTTACGAAATGACAAGAAAAACAAAAACAAAAAATAAATTATTATTATAGCAGCGTATTTCTATATATTACCTCAATATACACATAATGTTTGGCACTCTGAATTGCATCTATATAGGCACTATGAATAGACTGTTCAATAATATTAATTCCACCAGACCACCTGCAGAGACTACGAAGCACCTACACAATGAAGAAAAAGTTGTCGATTTGATTGAATAATTCTAGAGAAATTATCATTCTCAAAATATATAAGCAAATAAAATATACAGATGATATAAAATAATAGAAATACTACCTAAAAGTCAATCAATACATTATTGGGTTATATGTTATTGTTATTTGGAGCATTAGCAACTAAGGCCATATTGCTCGGGGGATATGCGGTGGTTATTCCTTGACCTTTCTGTATTTAGTGGACACATTATTGGGTCGTCACCTTTGATCCTGTGAGGCTGACATCACCACTGAGACTGTGTGCAGCCAGGACAATATGACATTGAATTCACAAATCTCTAGAACCATCCTACAAGAATCTGGTACTGTTTGTCCACAAGGAAAGTCAATCTTTAAACCACTGCTCTGACTATACGGGATCTGTGAGGCAGTATAGCAAAGCAGCAGTAAGGCACTGGTCCAGGGACAGAAGTGCTGCAGTAATGGGAGATGGGGGGGGGGCAGACAACTGCACAGTCAGTGAGGCTGCTGTCTACTGGGATGAGGGAATCTGGGTCATACTAGGTGAATGTGCTCCATATCATTGTAGAGTCAATTGTCAGAACTGATGATTGTTGGACAAAAACTAGAAAAAGAACAGTAACTTTGGCTATCACTACTCACCTGTTTGCTGTGGAGTGAACCAGTCACACGTCTGTCACTGTTCATAGTCCATGATCCCAGCATCAATGCACGTGCAGACAGGTAACAACTGTTATGAGCAATTTGTGCACAGCAAACTAGCCAGAGTTTTCAGTTTTTTGCAACACCCTTCTGACTTTTTGAGGTTGACTGATTGATTTAAGAATTCTTGGCAAGAAAATGCAGCTAAAATGTGCCTGTAATATTTTATACGATGGTTTTGCTCTAATTCATATTTTGCTGCTAATAGTTTTCAAGAGTCACAGAGTGACTATAGCTTGCTTCAAAGATATTTGGTTTCATATTTGATTATAGTAATTCATTTTCTTGAGGAACTGAAAAACATCTGCTGTATTTTTTCTATCTTCCAGTATGGCTTTGAGAGTGAGGAAGTGAAGTTTAACTCTTTGAAGCAGTTACGGTGCTCATGTGCAAAAGCTGGACAAGTAATCAGTACATGTTCTACTGTTTGTTGTGTGTGACAGAGAGGACATGAGGGTGGGATCCTCTCCCTGCAAAAGATAAGAGTGGCTGAAATGCATGTGTCCTATTCTTAACCTTGCAAGTATCACTTTGTGTCTATTTTTCTGTATGCTGGATTTCCATAGTTGGAGTAATCTTTTAATCTGATGCAATTTGTTAGTGGTTAGTTCTTGCCATTGCTGTTGTTCATCACAGTGGGATACATCATCCCACTGTGATGAATAACTTGTTTGTGGTCTGAAAAAGGGATATATCCTGATGCAGAAATGCTGTTGGCTTCTTTAGCAGCTCTGTCTGCTTGCTCGCTACCATGTATTCCGACATGACTTGGGATCCAGCAAAATCTAATGTTACGATGTTGTTCAAGGAGTTTTGATATTCTGTACTGAATTTGCTGTTGTAGTGGATGTTTGTTAGAATTTGATATTTTGTATCGCCATCATGGAACTGCACGAGTCAGTGAAAATGATGCTGTTTGGGAAATTTGAATGGTCGATTTGGTTTAGTGCTAACATAATGGCTTGCAGTTCTGCAGTATAAATGCTGCAGTCTTTTGGGAGTTTTTGGGCCAATGTGATGTCAGAAAAGTAAACTGCTGCTCTCACATGAGAATTAGTTTTGGATCCATCTGTATATAGAAAGCAATGATCTGAAAATTGTGCCTTATAAGCAGCATGCAGCTGTTGATGGTTTATATGAGAAAGAGTTTTTGCTTCAAAGGTAGAAGACTTTTTGAGGAGCAATGTTGCTCACAACCAATATGGAATTCTGCATGCACATGACCTATCATTGCTTGTCTGTTGTGCTTCACAATCAGAATAATGATTGGCTATCTGTTGCTGAGTATGCACTGTTGGCTGTTATTACATTGTAATGCTGACCTTATCTGTGAGACAACTTCTCCTAACATGTTAATGAGTTCAACTATCACTGCCTGCTAAGCAGGCTCAAAAACTACTCATTAATGAGTGAATATGTTTGCATGCCCATGCAAATACATAATACAATACAGCCTCCTTTTGTATCTGTGCCCAGAAGACTTCAGGGAAGCAATTTAGGCCACAATATATCTTGGTCGTTAGTTGTATGGCTCTGTTACCCAAGTGTTTCCATTATTCTGTACACTGGCTCCAAAATATGGTTTGTAACCACAAGTTAAAGCAAAAAAATGGCAACCCTTCCATGAGGATCCCACAATTGCTGAAAATCTATGGGCCTTTGAGAGACTGACAATGATAACCAAATGTATATAAAAAAAAAAAAAAAAAAAATCAAATCACATTCTCATGAATATTCCCCAAATTAATGTGCACTGCTCAAAGGCTGATGTCACTGAATTCGGACACATGATCACAAACAAAAAAGACTTATGTTCTTGTGTTGCAAGGATGTATTAGAACATCCTTGCAACATAAGAATATGGTAGTCCAAATAAAGTACTATGTATGCCTTTCATATCAACTACTTTTGTATCCTGTTCTGTGAGTTGGTCAAATTTGCCTAATTTTTTGGATCTAACTTTTGTTATGTCTCTAACTAATATAAGGATAACTAACTTTTTATTCGTATAACAACTCTATTTTTAGAAATATGAAATTTGAATATGCCAGAGAATACATTGCTTAGATGTATGCTATGGCACATTCCTGTGATTCAATCTATCATTTAGTCCATATAGGTATAGTGACACTGTGTCATAAACATATCCTCCATAACTTCTCTTTAACACGTACCAGTTTCTACCACAAGACATAACAATACTTGTAAAAACGTCAGTCTCTTTTGAAAAGAGTTCAGTACTACAGTAGAGTTCCCGATTATCTGAGGTAATGTGTACTGAGGGAACCTTGGATAATACGGAAAGTTTGGTAAATTATTATTAAATAAACTGGATTTGAATACATTAACGTGATGATGTACACTATTTTTTCAGGTTAGACCTACTTAATGAACATAATGACTTTTGAATTATACAATAAAAAACAATTTTATTTACAAATGTCTGTTTTATAATAAAAATTTTTAAAAAATAGTACTTAGATAGTATGAATCAGAGTTGTACTACTCAATATGTTCTACGTTGATAATAATATTAGTAAAATAATAAGAGGAGATTACCTCAATATAGTGCGTAGAACACTTCTGTATGATACCCTCCAGAAATTTAAAACGGAAAAACCGAAAAAAATCGACAACTTACCGGTAACATTAGAGTAAAATATAAATAATTAAATAAACAATTTAACACAAATCAAATCAATTTAAAACAATTAAAAATCAAATTAACGCAATTAAAAGAATCTAACGAAAATATTCAAAACAATTTTCCTTCCTGAAGCTGACAATGCTTTTCGACCGTATGTCGTGATCACAGGAATGAAAATTACCGAATCGGGCTCAGTGATTTGTCCTGAATATTGTATCTTGTAACTTATACTATTGCATGTAATGGGGGAATTACAGTGTTTTAATTGTGGTAAATAGATAGCTTGAAAGTTCAAATCACGTAAGTTGACATTAATAGATAATTTTATTATCTATTATAATTAATTTATGCATTTATAAGGCATAAGGGTATAAGTGTAAACGATATGTAATACATATAACAAACTTGCTATCGTAATATATATACTATATATATATATATATATATATATATACACACACACACACACACACACACACACACACACACACACACACATATTACCAAGGTTTATTACCAATTTTTTGGTAATAAACCTTAATTATTAAAAATCGAAATATTCTTCCGATTTTATGTTCCAAACAAAATAAAAATAAATGTATCCACAGGTTAGCAAAATAAAAATATACTTACGTACATATCTTAATTAATATACATATTAATTAAACATAACACTTTGTAATATGATTATAATTTAAAATAGTCACTTATTTTAGATTGCTTTAAATTATCACTACAGAGTCTATTTATAGATTTTTCAATATTGTATAACAGTCTATATTCACGATCACTTGCACCAGTTTCTTCCAATGCTCTCCTAAGAACGGCTATAGCTTCATGAGTTTGCCATTTTGTAACTGGAATTCGTTCAGGTTCATCTTTATTTTCCTCTTCCTCAGCGAAATTATTAGTAACAGACTGGGAAATTTCTTCATGTTAAAACTGCAGTAACTTGTAGATCATCATCTATGTCCACCCAATCATTAAACTCCTGTTCACCCACATCTTTAGGCTTTTCAACATGATTAGTAGTGTGACTTATTTGCCAATCATGAATAATTAATCCACATTTCTTGAAATAGTTGCAAGTTTCGGAAACTTCATTCCAGGCATTCATTGTCATATGAAGTGCATCTGGTACAGTTATCTGCTTTGTGATATCGGATGATGTTCCCAAACCTTCATCTATAGACTGGATGATTCTTTGCCTCATATCTGATCTATAAAAGGTCTTAAAGGTTTTTATTATTCCCTGGTCGAGAGGTTGAATCAGTGATGTGGTATTTGAAGGTAGAAAAAATAATTCAATGTTTTTGAAAGTCAACTTTGGATGAGCTGGGCAGTTGTCCAAAACCAATGCAATTTTTTTTTTTTTTTTTGTTTTTCTTATCCAATTTCAAATTCCATTTACAAGATAATCTTCAAATAAAGAAGCTGTCATCCAAGCATTGGTATTATTGGCATATTCAACAGGCAGCTGTTTTAACTCCTTTAAAACATTTAGGTGATTTACTTTTGCCGATAACTAACAGCGTCATCTTGATTGTTCCAGTCATGTTGCATGTTAAAAGAACTGTAATCCTGTCCTTGATCTTCTTTCCTGCAGATGCAGAGGAATTTTTTAAAATCTTGCAGTGGTCTGGGGTAGCCCTGTAGTACAACTGTTTCATCTGTATTAAAAATGTCTTCAGGATTATAAGTGCTTAACACAGTTTGCCAAGAGGTTTTCAACCAGGTGTCAGCTGCAGAACTATCTGAATCCTGTTTTTCTCCATGAAGATTTTGTAACCAATATATCATGCCTCTCCTTCCATCTTGTCAGCCATCCGTCAGTCGCCTTAAACCCTTCATGTAGTTTTTCAGCAAAATCTTTAGCTTTTTGAAGAAGAAGAATGCTACGATTGATTGAATTGTATGAGCTGGCATTAAATGATCTGGCCTGTTTGAACCAAACAAACAGAGCTTCATCTACTGTTTGGCATTTTCCTTCCCGCTTCCTTTTTCTGGTTTCACTAATCACATTAGTGTTTAATGTGTGACATGATTTTTAACAATTTTGATAAAGATGACTGAGGCACTCTCAATTTTACTGCCGCTTCCTTTTGAGACATATTGCCTAAGTTTAATTTATCGTATGTTTCTATAATTTGTAACTTATATTTTAAACTCAAATTCACTCTCTTTCCGTTCACTGACATTTTTTTTTGGTAGTAAAATTCAAAACACAGTAAAAAAGATAAGCGTCAATCAATAAAAAGCACATGGCACACACAAATTGGAACTAACATGACGCACGCAAGTAAGACAAAGTTTAGATATAGAAATGAAGAGCAGATTTCAGCAAAGAGGAAACACATTTCACTATAATAATGTGAAAACACAGAATCCCAGCTATCGGTATTATCGCAAATGAATAAGATCGAACCGGAAACTGCAAATTGTTTTATGGTTGTGACCTCCAGAAATGTGCTTTAAAAAAATATCACAGAGGCATTCAAAATTGATTTTTATAACTGAAAATGTGGTTCTAGTAAACGATTAAAGTATAGTGCATTTTACTGATTTGTATCGGTTCTTTGAAATTTGATTCTATTGAGTGGCTGATTCTAATAACCAGTGATCACTATAACCGGCACTTACTATATTTAATAATATAAACTTGAAAGAATAAGTATTATCATTACTGCATGACCATAGTGTTATTATTGCATTTAAGTATATCACTTTAGTGTAGTATTCTCAACTAAATTGAATTTGAATGGATATTATGCCTCAGACCAGAGTAGCAAAGCAAAGGGTTCAAAAGTTGTGGGAGTGCCGTGGCTCATGAATGAACTGGTGGGGGAAGAGTTATACACCAAATCATTATATTATGAAATTTACTGCTTGTGTTTGATGTTTACAGATCACTCTGGAAATGGGACATGACAGCCAAGGTCTTTGTGCGCGCGCGCGTGTGTGTGCACGCATGCGACAAGTAAAGAGTGTGAGGATATTAGGTATCAATTCAGCATTCTGATGGGAATGCATGAGAGCTTGAAGAAAAGAACAAGGTAAGTGCTCTTGAAGGAATCAAAATTGGGGCTCCATCAAGCTCTCAGTTGCTCACTTCAATGATTTGATTTGATTTTTGGTTTTTATGGCACAAAAATGTTAAAGGTTACAATGCACCAAGAAGATGCTCACTTCAATGCCAGAGCTTGCAACTGTGCATCAGGCAAGTAACAACCCCCCAAGGCAGAATATATTGTTCCCACAGGAGGTAGTTATGGTCGATGACCATTGTCAGGGTAATGGGATATTGTGCAAAAAAAGCCAGGGGCAAAAGTTGATGTAGAGCAGATAACATCCATTAAGGGTACAAAAGGTGATATTGTTGTATATTTTGGCTAATTACATAGAATAGGAGATCCACGGACTTAACAAGTATAGGGCAATGCTGATAAAAAGTTGAGTTTGGATTAAATTTGAAAGTGCCTGCCATTCTGCCCAGACATGATAGGAGGGAGTACATGATGTGAGCCTTATCAATCAATTCAGCCTTGGAGAAATTGTGCACGACTCATGGAGATGGGATACACTTATATAGAAAGGGTGCAAAAATATTTGCTGATGCTATTGAGGCAGTGCTAGGTGGGTCAAAAAACTACTAGCTTGGTTGGGGGAAGGGAAGGACACCAACTAACAGATTAACAATAACTGCAGGCAGAAGTGAAACTGCTTGCACTGCTTTTTAGGCCTGCTGTGGGTAATCATGGAACAAGAATTTTAATATGAGGAGTGCAATGTGTATAGAAAGGACATTGTCACTGTGCACTTTGTTGCAGTTTCCAGTGTTATCCCACTTGAAGGTGGGTCTTCTGTACTGAAAATAAGTCATGTGCCAGCTATGTGAGTGTAGAGTATGGTGTATCAGCGTAATATATTGTTTTGTTGTGAGTGTTTAGCAACTAGGGGGTAACAAACATCAGGTTGGTCAACCCTGGCTCCTATCCAAAATCACAAGAAGGCATGCCATATTCTGCTGTCAGGGTATTGTAGTGGGTTTTCTGGACAAGTTCTAGAAGAACAAAGATTTGCAGAGGAAAGGAAGCGTAATAGCTGGGAACAGTGTATAGAAGGGCCAGGGATGAGTGGAAGGCATTCCAGAGGTAGGAAGCTATAAGATTTAAGAACTGCAAAGGTAGGAGAAGGGTGGACAGTGGAAAGCTGGAGACTGCACACATGCACGCACGCACACGTAAGAGTTTAAGCAGAAATGACAGGAGTGGAGGAGGGTTTATCCTCTTATTTCAGAAGAACATAAAATTAAGGCAGCGCATCCAGTTTTCATTAGTGGCCAGTGCAATATTGAGTCAGCCTAGTGTGACATAAGCACTGGGAAAATAAAAACAGTTGCATACTTATGCACATCAGCACATCAGCTTCAAAATATATTATAATTTGAAGTACTGATCAAATCATTAAATGTAGATATTGTAGGGATATCAGAGAAATAGTTACTCAGATAAAAGGAATGAATTTGATTATGGAGAGCACAATATTTACAGAAAGGACAGACAGGAAGTGGGGGGGGCATTATGCTCTTAGTTAAGAGGCACAAATTCTAAGGCATGCATCATGTGCATTAAGTACTGGGAAAACAAAAATAAGTGTAGGAATGTGTTATAGGCTTAATGACTGTGATGAGTATAGAAACAACTATATACAGGCATAGAGTGGGGTCAGTAAGACAATATCTTAGAATTTGGGAGTTTAACTTTCCAGATATTGAATGGACTTTGTGGTATGATCACTCACACAGTAGCATGTTAGAGAAGCAACAAGAGAGCGCAATACTCTTGATCTGATTATTAGCAGCGATTCTTCATGCATTCAGTATATGCACATAAAATAACCACTAGTTGGCAATGATCACAGTGAACTGATGTGGGATGTGATAAGGGCCTCCGTAGCCGAGTGGTCAGGAGCGGGAGTGCAGTAGCACACACTCCTTGAGCAGACCAGGCTTCAAGCCCCTGACTTCTAAATACGGTTGATCTGCCAACCCACACTGGACCAGCGTGGCAGATTATGGTCCATTTCCCTCAACATGAATTGTTAAGGAGGCTTCCATCCTGCAGTGGGTTGATAATGGCTGCAGTTTACTTTCTTTTCTTTTTTTTTCTCCTTAAAAATGTAACTACCATCAAGAGTAAAGGGAAAGATTTTGCTTTTGTAAAAGGGATAACAGTCATCTCGGATAGCTTTTAAATTCTATACAATGCGACCAACTAATATTGTTACCAACAAAAATTCTAAATGGAAAGCATTCAAGGAATTAATCATAGAAGCCACTAGCCTTTTCATCATCATCCATTTTCAATCCACTGCAGGATGAAGGCCTCTCCAGCAACTTTCCAGTTCCTTCAGTTTTGTGCAATGGCCATCCATTTACTACCCACAAACTCATGAATTTCATCTATCCATCTCTGCCGTTGTCTTCCAAGTTTTCTTCTAGCTCCTCTTGGGTACCATTCTGTTATTTTCTTAGTCCATCTGTCATCATATCTTCGAGCTATGTGTCCTGCCGAAGACCATTTTAGTTCTTTAGTTTTGATAAGAATTTCCTTTACTAGAGTTTGCTGCCTAATCCATGTGTTTATCTTCTTATCTAACAGCCTGATTCCCAATATAATTTGTTCCATTCTTTGCTGTGTAGTTCTCAGCTTCTCTTCTATTCTTTTGGTGAGTGCCCAAGTTTCACTTCCATAAGTCATGGTAAACATTGGTTCTTTATTTTATGTTTCAGACAAACTGGGATACTGGGATATTGCTCCTCAGTATGTGACTATATTTCCTGAATGCTATCCATCCAAAATAGCCTTTTCATATCAACTAAGAAATACTGTTCAAGGTTTAGGCCTAAATGGTTGTCAGATAAACAAATGAGACACATGGCAGAGAAGAAAAATGCACGTGGCACACAAATTATCAAGTGATAAAAAAGCCTATGGAAGATATAAACCAGTCTGAAATCACGCCACAGAGGAGGTTAGGTATGCCAAGGCAGATTATGCGAAATCATTGGCAAAGAAATATTTCTACAGTTTAATTATCAACTGACAAGTCCAATATGCATGCGCCACACAATTAGTAAAGTCATGCTAAAAAAAAAAAAAAAAAAAAAAAAATGGATGAAGCTGGTTGATATCAACTGTTTTAAAAAGATGGCAGCAATATATGAATTTAATACTAACAAGCAAGAAAAATAAGGTATTTTCATCACATCACGTGACTTGAGTTTACTGTTTAATGGCTGTTTCAAAAGATTCTTCTTCCCAACAAGCTGGTATCTCAGTTGGCAGTAGCAGATAAATCTTGAGAAGTTTGAAGTCTGACTACTGCCAAGGAAATTATTCAAATACTGCTATGGAAATGATTCAAAGAAAATGGAATGGGGAAATCTTATATTTAAAAATTATAATAAACAGTGTTGTTTAAATTATTAAAGGCATAACAATTATAAGAAAACTGTAATGATGTTACCTGACAGTCAGCTTTATGCAGGAAGGCTGAAGAAGGAGTTGGCAAAAGGGGAATCTCATCTATATCATAAGATTTAGGCAGCAGTAAAGGATAAAAATAATTAAATTTGGCTTTCTCAAGCTAGAATAAAAAAAGAGAAAAGATATTTAAAAATATGATAAACCAATTAAAAAATTCTGGATTATACTTTTGGACTGCCCCATCATTTTAAATGATTAATAACTTAATTATATATCTCAAAGGGCATCCTATGCAGGACTTCCAACTTCAAGAGTAACTGAGTGCTGAATAAATGAATTTTATTTGTTTAGAACAGACTACCTAAATTTACTTTAAATTAAATTCATATTAATTTCAAAATCATATATTATTGAGTCATTTATTCAGCACTATACCTGTAAGCAGTAATGGAAATCTTCTGGGAAACCCTTCAGTGCATCAGTTACTGCACTTTGGATGTTGTTGATTATCCCCAAATGATGTCCTTTCAGGCAATTCTTGCTGGAAAAAGAAAAAAGTCTTATGGCAAGAGATCCAGGGAATAAGGTGGCTACAGGGGCATTGTAATGTTTTTGGAGGACAAAAACTCCATAGCACACATTGCACAGTGTACTGTGATTACGCAAAATCCAGTTTTCATTCTTTACAGAACCCTTTTCCATAGCCATTCATGGGTTTCTCAGTAGAAAGTTTGGTAGATGGTTTCACCCTGAGGCACGAACATCTACACCACTCCATATTGATTAAAAAAAAAAAAAAAAAAAAAAAAAAACAACCAGATGAACATAGATTTCATTCTAGATTTGCTCATTCATGCTTTCTTCAGGATTGGCAAGGTTGCAATGTGCCATTCTTCACTTTGTCTTTCTGTTTTGTTACTGGATATTACTAAAAAAAATTGTTTTCACCTTCCTGAAGGAAGTCTGGCTCAGTTTCAACACAATCAAGAAGTTTGAGGCAGATGTTCTTATTTTATTCTGCTCTTCAGTGAGATTTTTTAGCATAAATTTTGTATAAATTTTGCACATGCCCAAATGCCCTGTTAAAACATCATGGACAGCTCAGTGACTCATGTTCGGCTCACCTGCTGCCAATCTCGCAGTCAACCATTAGTCAGACAGAGCCCTTACCCACTCCACATTCTCCCTCTGTTGCAGTGACAGGTCTCCTTGCACATGGTTCATCTACAGTGGCTTTACGTCCTTCCAAAAAGGCCTAGTGCCATTGGAAAACTGGGGCTTGATATAACTTGATCTCCCTAAGCTCTTGCTAACTTTTTGCATGTTTCCGCTACACTTTCATTAAGTTTGATACACAATTTGAATATATAATGCTGCTCGATATTCTTCTGCTCTATTTTTCATGGCACAGTTGATAAACATGATTGCCTACTTCACAATGACTCCACACACTGAACACAATGAGACGTGACTATTTCATCGTATGGGGAGGGGGGTTTCAACCTACATGCTTATATGCATGTAGGTTGAAAATGTGCAGTGCTGCCATCTTGCATTTTATAAAAATCAATCTCATTGATTTTGTGACATATCTCGCATGTCATATAATTAATGTAAATTAAATTTAGTTAAGTCTGTTAAACAGTAAAATTCAGCATGCAGAGTTATTAAAATAATTTCCAAGTCTATGATCAATAAATTTTATAAAATTAATTGCTAACAATTTTAATTAACACTAGAACCACTACCACACAATGGCCAATTTGACTGTTTGCCTACTATAAATTGTTAAAAGTTTTGCAGCCCTTTTAACTACAGAAATGCAAGTCCATGGTGTTTCCTAACTTTCCATTAAATTTGGCGAGTACAATGTGTACAGAAAGGATAGACAGGATAGAAAGGGAGGAGGTGTTATGCTCTTAATTAAAACAAGTAATATAAAAAAAATTTTTTTAAAGTCAATTCCTACTTAGGTCAACAAAGAAAAATTTTATTTTAGTTACTTTTTATTAAATAATTACAATTAATATAAATATGTATATACATATGACAGAATCACAATATTAAGTGGCAAAATAGAAAGCGAATTTCCTTGCAATTTTCCATTTTCCTTTCTATATATGGTGTTGGACGATTATTTTTATTCACATGTTTCATTTTCCATTTTGTTCCCTCCTTGACTCAGACCCAGAATGAAAAAAGAAATTTTTTTCCAGCAATCTACACGCTTCGCCACTGACAGTATTTATTCCTAAATTTATATCCTGCTAAATATCTTATATAAGAGAAATTTTTTTCTCCCATATAAAACTAAAATTAATTAATTAAATTTAATTAATGAATTAATATTTGAAAAAACTGTATTAACATCAAGTGTCATCCACTACAAGTTTAAAAAAGATGTATTTGAACTTGAGTGGATGAATAACAAAAATTTATCAAAAAATTACTGATTTTCGCAAGAATTGAACTCTCATTCTTCACCTTCACGTGAAAAATACTGAAATCCTTGCATTTTACTGATTGAGCTACTGCCTGTTGATTTCAATTTTATTCCTAAATTTATATCCTGCTAAATATCTTATATAAGAGAAACTTTTTCTCCCATATAAAACTAAAATTAATTAATTAAATTTAATTAATGAATTAATATTTGAAAAAAACTGTATTAACATCAAGTGTCATCCACCACAAGTTTAAAAAAATTTATTTGAACCTGAGTGGATGAATAAAGAGTATTTTATTAACGATTGAAAATTTGAACAAGATATATAAATATATATAGGGAGAGTGTGAACTAATAGTAGGAATTGAAAAAAACAAAATCAAAAGAAGTGCACCCAGATGATATAGATGAACAGTGCACTGTTGAGTCAGTTTGGTGTGACATAAGCACTGCGAAAACAAAAATAAGAGTAGGAGTGTCTTATAGGCCTAATGACTCGAATGAGTACAATGAACAATAGTACAGAGAAATAGAGTGGGCTAGTAAATCAGAATGTCTTATAATGGGGGATTTTAACTTCCCAGATATTGACTGGAACTTGTGGGTTGGTCACTCACACACTAGTCAGACTTTTGTGGATTTATTGGATGATTGTTTTCTGCAGCAGCATGTTTGAGAGGCAACCAGAGAGAGAGTAATACTCTTGATCTGGTTATCAGAAGTGATCATTCGTTTATTAAGAACTTGCAGATAAAGGAACCACTAAGTGGCAGTGATCACAGTGTACTGATGTGGGATTTACTTAAAGATTTAATTACCATCAGGGGTAAAGGAAAGGGTTTTTGCTTCCATAATGGTGAGTACAGTGGTCTCAGAAAGTTTTTAAATTCTGTACAGTGGGATCAACTGACAATGTTACCAACAGTAAATTCTAAGTGGGAAGCATTCAAGGAATTAATCGTGGATGCTACTAAAAGTTTAATACCTATTAAGAAATATTGTTCAAGGTTTAGGCCTAAATGGTTATCTAATGAACTAATGAGACTCATAACAGAGAAGAAAAATGCATGGAATGCATATAAATTATCAAGCGACTCAGAAGCCTATGGCAGATATAAGCTAGTCTGTAATCAGGTCACAAAGGAGGTTAGGTAGGCGAAGGCAGATTACGAGAAATCCTTGGCAAAAGATTCTAAGAAAAACAGCAAGGATTTCTTTACTTATATAAACGCTAAAAGGAAGATGAATCAGATTGGTCCACTTGATATCAATGGTTCGACCGTTGATGATCCTGCTCAGATAGCAAACAAACTGAATGAGTATTTTGCATCTACATTCACACATGAGGAATTATTAAGGTTTAAAAATGGCAGGTTATCAAATTGTAGCAGGATACTTCATGATTTTGTAATAACTGAGAGCAAAGTGGAGGAGAAATTGTTGAAGTTAAACATAAGAAAAGCACCTGGAGTGGATGGGATCTATCCAGTTATATTAAAGAAGGCGGCAAAGCAACTAAGCAAACCCTTAACCATAATTATGAGAGCATCCTTGGACTCGGGAGGTTCCCACGGACTGGAGATGGGCAAATGTATCCCCAATTCACAAAGGGGGATCGAAGGGTGACATGAGTAATTACAGACCAGTTAGTTTAACTTCTGTTCCGGGTAAAATAATGGAGTCACTGGTTAAAGATGCATTGCAGGATCATCTAGACAAGACTGCGGCAATAATTCAGACACAGCATGGGTTTGTTAAGGGAAAGTCTTGTCTGACAAATTTGATTGCTTATTATGATGTGGTTACAAAGGAACTGGATGCAAAAAATAATTTTGATATCATATATTTGGATTTCAGGAAAGCTTTTGACAGTGTTGCGCATGGAAGACTATTGTACAAATTGGAGCAGAATGGTATTAAGGGTAAGTTGCTACAATGGATAAAAGGATAGTTAAGTGGGAGAAGACAGAGGGTGGTAATCAATGGGTGCTGATCTTCGTGGGCTAATGTTATTAGTGGAGTCCCACAGGGTTCAGTGTTGGGTCCACTGCTGTTTTGTATATTTATCAATGATATTGATGAAGGTATATCAGGCTTAATGTTGAAGTTTGCAGATGATACAAAGGTTGGCAGGGTTGTTAATGACAGTAATGGCAGTGTGCTACTGCAACAGGATCTAGATAATTTGGGCAGATGGGCTAAGAAGTGGCAACTGAAGTTTACAAATGCAAAGTACTGCATATGGGTAGAAGTAACCCCAGAGAAACGAACCAACTGTGTGGTACTACACTTAAGGTGGTAGAAAATGACAAAGACCTGGGAGTAATTGTTCAGTCAGATATTAAGTTTTCTGAGCAATGCAGACAGGCTGCCAGGGTAGGTCATGGAGTTTTGTCAATGATATATAGGAATTTTGCTAGCAGGGAGAAGGAGGTGATTGTCCCTCTGTATAAGGCAATGGTCTGGCCACGCCTTGAGTACTGCATACAGGTCTGGAGGCCTCATTTTAGGAAGGCTGCAGATTTACTTGAGCGTGTACAGAGAAGGGAAACAAGATTGGTGAGGGGAATGAAAGGATCCTCTTACCAAGAGAGGCTTAAGTTCTGCAAATTGCAGTGGCTGGAGACTAGGCACCTATGCAGTGATCTGATTGAGGTGTATAAGGCGTTGAATGGGTTGGGCACGTTGAATTCTGATGGGATCCTTCCACTTGTTTAGATTATGAACCTAAGGGGGCACAAATTCAAATTAAGAAAGGATAGATGTCGAATAGATGTGCAGAAATTTGCCTTTAGCCAGGGGGTGGTTAATTGCTGGAACAAACTTCCATCTTTCGTTGTGGAGGTTGATAGGTTGAATAAATTTAAGAAGGAACTGGACAGGCATTTGGAGGGAATGGTGTGATTTTTTTTTTTTTTTTTGGCTGATGCTGCATAAGCTCATACACTTTCTTTCCAATATTTGCTATTTTCTTTCTCTTCCAATATTTACTATTTTATCAATAACAGTGTTGATATGTGTGAAACTACAGAAATCATTTACGCAATGTGGCAAAATATGCTTCCAAACTGCTCTCATATTGCTGGATGTTACTTGAGACCATGACTCATGAATACTGTCTATTGCTTTTCTGATGTTGCAATTTCTCCAAAATTCAACTAAAGATACTGCACCATCTCCAGTTGTTGCTTGAATTGCCTGCACAGATGTTCTGCATAAATAATAGGCCCTAAAAGTAGTGATTATGCCTTGATCCATAGGTTGTAAAAGACGTCGTATTTGGAGGTAAAAAAATAAACTTTCATGTTTTCACACAAATCAGAAAGTGCTGGTGGGTGGCCCGGGGCATTGTCTAAAATTAACAAAATTTTAAATGCAAGATTATTTTCTTCACAGTAGGCCTTAACTTTCGGACAAAAATAGCTAGTGAACCACTCTTCAAATAAAGCTTTCATGACCCAAGCTTTTCTAACAAACAACAATAGGTAGGCCTGCTTTATTAAAAGCTTCACTGAAAGATCTGAGAGTTTCATTTCTATAGACAACCATGAGTTTTCAAATCGCCTTCTGCATTGCCTCCCAATAAAAGTGTTATTCTATCTTTGGAAACTTTATAGCCTGGTTGAGGCTTTTCTTTTTTTGCTAGAAATGTTTTTTTTGGCATTCATTTCCAAAAAAGGCCTGTTTCATCAACATTAAATATTTGTTAATCTGCGTAGCTGCCATCATCAACAATTTTCTTTAAAATTTCGTAGCTGCATCTTTATCTGCACTTGCCACTTCTCCAGTCAATGCAACGTCATGCAGTCCTGTTCTTTTCTTAAAATGTTCAAACCAGCCTTTACTGGCAGTGAAATTTTCTTCCGTTTCCACTTCAATCACTTTTTCTTTTGAAGAACTTGCTTGAAAATTTTCTTTAGTTACCGCCCTACCCAAGTTTTCTATTGTTGACTTTGCCCTTAACATTGCAAAAATACTCAAGGCTTTTGTTTTTATGGTCATTGTGCAGATTGGAATTCATTTTGATTGCAGTCTTCTATTCAAATGGCTAAAAGATGTTCCCATCTCATCGTAACACTTCTATTTCTTGTGGTTTGTGTGTGTGCTGATGAAGAAGCAAGCTTACTTTTTTCCTTATATGCACTGGCTATACTTAAAATCGTCCGAACCATTGATTCGTACATTCCAAGATGTCGAGAAATTTGTATTTTACTATCACCATCTTCAAATCTTTTTATGACTTCAATTTTTTCATCTAATATTATCACTTTTCTTTTCTTTTTACCAGAGGCACTATCAGATACACTTTTCTTTTTATCCATAGTTAATAATTACATAATATATAAAAAATTTAATAGAATTAATGTAATGTATACACAGTAATTAATGGCAGGAGATACACAGGAGTCTGCACATTAACACGCAATGCAAGAACAACTGAAAGCAATTGATCTGCATGTATGTAATAAATGCGGTGCGGCTGGTGTTGTTCTTCAGAGTGCATAATGTTAGAAAATATTTCAATTGTTGTAATAATCCACGTTTAAAATAATCCATTTCCTTTTTATTTTCTTATGGTAGAAAAACAAACTAGCTTCCCATACTGTATCTTGCGTTCACTTTTGTTTATTTCTCAATAACGCTTCTCGATGAAGGAGGTATGACACGACACGAAATAAACAATAACTCCCGTTTGTGAACAGAGCTGCGCACTCACTAAGAAAACAAGTGATGTGTTTCTATAATGTTCTCTAATGTTATGCATACTTTAGCAGTGTATTTATATTCGTAGCTTAGTACCGACTTTCGTACCATCACCAGCTTCAGTTTCTTTAGGCCAAGCCAAAATACCGCGCTAATTTGAGTCTTGCACTAATCGAACCCGTGCTAATCGAGGAATTCCTGTATAGCGACTGTTAGGGTCCTTTGTAAGTTATGATTATTCAGCTCAAACTTATGCTATCTCAATTGAAATAAATAACATTGTGTGTGTGTGTGTGTGTGTAATAAAATAAAACAAATAAAAAATAATAATTGCTAGATTTCTATTTTGTCTGGTTTTAATGAAATCTGGGCTGGCTCGACAAATCTGTCTAAAAGACCCAAGTATACACAGATGGACAGATTGTGACAGCAATAGGGGCCTATGCATATGAGGCATGAAATTGAAATAAAATTCACTTAAAACAATTCTTGTTGTTTAATTAGTATTATTCATACTGCACATTAATACCAAAATTATTTTTTTGTGTAGTACTTAATCATCAGTAACTGTCTTGAAAATTATGATCAACATTTAGAGCATACAATTCACAATACTTAATTATTTTAGCATGTTCTTTATTTCCAATGATGGCAAATATTGCATTAAAAATTGTAAAAAGACCCATATAAAAGAAGAATATGAAAAATTGTTTCCTAAAATATATTTATCGATGAAAATTCCTTTTTCTATTTTAGTTAAACATTAACAGTATACTGGTACCTTAAAACAGAAACTGGTATTCTTAAAAATGGTCTACTATTCTCCAAGTTTTATTTATGAAATTAAAAAAAGTTTTTTATTTATAAACTGGTTACAAAAAAGCATCTTTAATGAGTTTTTTTTTTTTTTTAATATGAAACAGAGCTGCAGGACTCAATTTTTTCATTTCTCCCCCTTTCTGGAGTACTATGCTATTAAATTTTAAACTCCCCCCTCCACCCCACCTCGATTACGTGTTTTATTTATTATAATATAAATACTCACTTTAGTAAAATTCCACCTCTGAATGAAATGCCGGGCAACATCTCTAGCTGCAGTTCCCTGCACAAACATTGCAATATCATGCCATGGCATTCTAGGTGTTTTCTGGCGATCCACACTATCTTTATAAATGATAAAAATTGTTACATATATTTGTTAAAAAAAAAAAAAAAAAAAAAAATGTAGAGATTTAACTTATTTAAACTCGTTTCTCTAATCAATGATTAAATGATTTGAAAAAAAGAAAAAAAAAAATTTCCCACTATTAGCTACTATGCAATGGCCTATGAGAATAATAAAATCAAATAATAAATGAGAATATTTTCAAATGATTTAAAAGCAAAAATATCACTCCTAAGAAGTGAATACAGTAATACCCCGAAGTTACGCGATAGGTGGGTCCGACGAAAATCGCGTAAGTCGAATTCGCGTAAGTCGGGGTACAACTTTGCATATAAATACATATAAATTTTGCTTAATTGGGACCAAGGACTAACAAAAACACTAGTTTAGAAGAAAAATATTAATAAAATTGCAGTTCTTTATACATATTAATACAAAATATGTATTAAAAAACAAATGACTTACGTTAATCACAACATTTGTGCCTCATTTGGGTCAGAGTCCTCAACATTTTCTATGTTATCTTCTAATATCCTTAAGATCTTGCCCAGTTTTTTTTCAAGTCAATTTTTTATGGGAGGTAGGAGTGCTGTTAGAACCATTATTGGCTTGGTGTGATATTTGCACTTACAACACAATAAAATCATTGCAGCAAGGTCTCTGCATGTGACTCCAGCAACAACTAGTTTCAAGTTTTCAATCAAGTTTTCTTTGCATTAATAGAACTTCTTTAAGTTCTATCAATGGGAAGTTTGGAGTTTCTTCAAAACCTTCAATAACAGAAACAAACAGAGGAGAACAGGATTTTCTGCAAGCACCAGCCATAGTGAATTTCTTAGTTTCAGCTGAGCAGGAAGAAATTAAGAAACACATTGCAAGAATTGAAGCATTTCTTGGACCAGACTGCTAGTGGCAGCACTAACATCTAATCTAGAGTGTCACTAGACAGCATAATGAGGACACTGGTGTCCCATTCAAAAAAAAAGAGCACGCCCAGGATTAATAACATTCTAAAATCCATATTTTGTAATAATAATTTACCACTGAAGTAGTATTTAAATCATTTCAGTGGAAAAGATTGCTGCAAACTAGGTCCTAAGGTTTGGTTTCCATGTGAATATTAGCAAAGAACTCTTCGAAGTTCACTTAAAAGCCCTGGTATTTTTCACAATGGTACAGCAACAGAAGGTTGCCCTTTAAGCATACTTCTGCATTTCCACCTAGTAATAACAACAGATATCAGTCAACTGCAATATATGTACATACAGGCTTTTTTCCCAATACAAGGCAGCACTGAACACCTGCCAAATGCAGTAACCTCTACCTTCAATGATTGCCTAAAGGATTGCAAGAAACTCACTGCTGAATTAATATCTGCATTTTCCACTTTAGTGTCACTTTGATATTATGTAGCTTAGTGGATTTTAAATCTGTGAAACCACTTACAGTTGCATTATCTCATTTGGGCTAGAACTTCACTCGATACTATTTTTTAGATCTTCACGAAGTCACCTTTTTCCTGAATTAAGGAAAGACTCCGGTGATAGCGATATTGGATTTGGTTGCCCAGCCAAAGTTTCAAAAGTATTTACATTTTACCATAATATTGCAATGTGCACATGTCACAGCAATCTGCTGAATATTTATCCCACCTATAACATGGGTCAGAGTTGTCTTTGTTTTTCACTGAGTCTTTTCACAATTTCACGAAACCTCAATTTCATCCTACAACTTAAAAAAAAAATCAATTATTCTGCGACTGAAAGCTAATTTTCACATCTATCTTGCAGCCATATTTTTTCAATTTATGCCCCCTTGGGTGTGTGCTGTCTGAGAAAGCATTAGAATACCATCATCCTAAAATTTACTCAATCTATTTAAAGCTTAAACACTTCAATCAAGTCTTCACATGCTAAGTTTCCAAGCACTGAAATTTGCAGAACCAAAGTCTTTTGTAGCAGAGGTACCCTTTGTGTTCTTAACTAATCTGGTTGCTCTTCTCTGCACCCATTCCAAGAGATCTACATCTTTCTTAAGAAGAAACTTTCAGACCTGTATGCAGTACTCAAGATATACCCTAACCATTGCCTTACACAATGGGATAATCACATCCTTGTCCCTGCTGGCAAAATTCCTAAATATCACTGACAGAACCCTACGAACTGTTCCTAGCAGCCTGTCTACACTACTCAGCAAACTACATGTTGGTCTGTACAATTAGCCCTGTGTCTTTTTCATTCTCCACCAGCCTGAATGGGATACAAACTTAATTGGAATGTTATTCTGGGATTAACTGCTGCCCATGCAGTATCTTGCATTTACCAATGTTAAACCTCAACTGCCACTTCTCAGCCCATCTGCTTAATTTATCTAGGTCTTGATGCAGTAGCATGATTTCTGCCACTAACCAACCTGTCAAACTTTGTATTATCTGCAACATAGACAATAGTTTTTATTTCATCAATATCATTAATAAATGCTGCAAACAATTAGGGGTCCAGCACTAGAGGGACTCACACTAATCACATTAGTTCAAGAAGAGTAGCGCTCATTTATAATGAGCACTCTGTATTCTGCTATCAACCCATCCCTTTATTCATAACAGTACCTTTCCCCTAATGCCACACCATTCCAATTGTACAGCAGTCTTTCATATGGAACAGTGTCAAAAGCTTTACTGAAATCTAAATATATGATGCAAAAATTATCTACATCCAGTTCCTTTGTTAGTAGCTAATCAGATTGTCAGACAGGATCTCCTTAACAAATCAATGCAGTGGTTTCCATATAATTCCATTCTTGTTAAGATGATCTTGCAATGCTTCTTGCCGACCAGGCTAGCTACGTGGGTAAAGTGCCTGCCTGGCAACCCAAAGGTCGTGGGTTCGATTCCCACCTCGGGCTTGGATCAAAGTACTACAAAAACCTTGAGAGGTGCATTATGGCCACAGAAGCCTATGTGCCAACAACTACCAAAAAAAAAAAAAAAAAAAAAAAAGCAATGCTTCTTTAACCACTGATGAAAAATTCAAGCTATTCTCATAGACTTCTGTTCCAGGGAAAATTAATTTGCATGTTTCCTTTTTGTCCTTGATACATATACTGTATCCTGTTTAATGTTTGAATGTATTTAAATTATATAAACAGAGAGAGAGAGAGCTAAATAAGATGTAATATGTATCATAGATGGTAGTTACTATATTAATGTTGTTTACAGATGTGACAATCTAAAGCCATTTAGAGGGAAAGAATTTAGGAGCTAAGAAACTCTGAATTCTTCCTCTTGGGTAGCAACAGATAATTCCATATAATACTTTATAATAAACTACTGCCTCCATGCCATAAATAATTACACAATGCAATTATTTTTTGATTCTAAAAGAACTATATTATATGCTATTGCAGTCATTGGCCAATTCTTATCTGAACAAGAATGAAGCATGTATATATCAGCAGACAGCAAGTACAGATGTGCAGAATGATGAGTTAAATGTAGTGTAGATCAGCAAATGTTCGTTAAGCAGATTTGCATTAAGTAGAGATACTGCTTGTATTGTTCTCCTTACTTATCATTGTCAAACTTACTTTCAGCCATGCACTTCTTCGAATGCAAAAAGTTGGTGATCTAGCCACCAAGTCTGAGCTACATGATGACTAGTGATTGCCACCTCAGACTTGACAACTAGTGAATACCACCTGTTGCCAGTCTAAGCTACGTAGCAGGTGAGTGGTTAAAGATTTTCCAGAAAAATTACATTAACATTTCTTGCATGCCAGCCATAGAGAGGTTTTGCAATACAATGCAATATACAAATGCCCTTCAGAGATTAAACCACACTCTTATTCTGAATGGCTTACTGTAGTTTCCATAATGTTTTGCAGTATATATCCACATTCATGATTGTTCCTTGCAGCATAAATATAGCCAATAAAACATGTTTCCCCCCACAAAAAAAAAAAAAAAAAAAAAGTAGCTATAATTTTTTTGTTCAAGGTGAGAATGCATGATTCCATTGTAGTGATTGGTGTTTACTCTCTGGGAAGAGATGGTTTACTTAAATCTCTTCTAGTCACCGTCTAACAAAGAATCACCCTCCTCTCTATAATTCAGCAGAAATGTTAATATACTCACCATTCACTTCATTTATGAGCATCAGTTAACATTTTCAGTACCCATCTGGCACACAATTTTCAGTTTTATATGTGTGCCAGACTGAAGGTGCAGTTTCATAAATTTATAAAATAATAACTGGGATAGTGCAGGTTATGAATATCAGATACTGTTCATCTCCTGTTCTCTTGAATTCTATCATTAACTTTCTGAATCAGACTGTCATCGATATCCAATGGTTTTCTACTTTATTATTTTGTTTTAATGTTAACCTGAGTCCTCCCTTCAAGAAATGCACAGCACTGCATTCTGGAAATTTATATAATTTTCTGTAAAGGTCTCTACAAACAGCCACTGAATGTTAGCACGTCAAACATTCCTAGCATTTAAAAATCTGATAACAGAACAAATGGTATGAGTTTTTGATGGATGTACTTAACTGTTAACTTGTGCTGAGAAATTCAACAGATTCAAAGTAACTAAACTGGTATACACTGTTAGCTAACACTGCATGTAGTAGTACTGCTGTATGCACTGGAGCTTTGCTTTCTAGATTTATCAAGTATTTTATTTTTTGATGTTTTTAGCAATTTATATACATTTTTTATTTTTACATTTTTTCGGAATAAAGAAGGGCTTTACTTTTCTTATTAAATTGGTATCTCAGACAGTTTGACAGTTTATTCAGGTTATTAATTTACCTAATACTCAAATAAGTAGCATTTGGGTGTTAATTAATTTTAATGGTATTAGGACACAAATATGATGAGAAGAAACAGTCTATGAAAATATTCATATTTAAAACAAAAGAGAAAAACAATTCATACCAAATAGAACATAAGAGTTTTTAAACAATAAATTTCAATTGTGCTAAACATTAATAACTATAAATTTAATAAGATGATATGGTTCTTTCCCAGTCATATTGCCTTTTTAGAAGAAATCTGAAATGTTCTGGTGACTGAAGTCCTGTTGTACTGCCTTTTCATGACATCATTCATATTTCTTAATGCGTAGAAATTTGAATTGCTCATCAGAATCAGTAAATTTAATAAATTTTTTACTTGGTGTAATTTACTTTATTCTTCTTTTCTTTACCTCCCATTTTACCTACAGATTTTTTCTTTAACTGTCACTACTACTACATCTTCTAGCTATGTTCTTACATCACTTACATCACAAATTAATATCCTTTTTGTTACGATTGTGCAACATGTTTTGACATGCTTTATTCTTGATTCTGTCTAAGAACATTGCCATTTTTTAATAATGTTTCCATCCATTTACTGTTGTGCTCAACTATACTTCATTCCACCTTGGGGCCCAGCTGTAAATAGCAATTTTTATGTTGGTCAATGTCTGTTTCTCCTCACTGTCAGAACAGCAATAATAATAACAACAACATGGCCTACACAAACTACCACAAGGCCTTCAACTCTGTAACCAACAACCGGCTGACAGAGACACTGAAGATTAACAAAGTCAACCCAATACCGACATTTCCTAGAAGCAATCTGGCAAAGTGGAGGACCACCATCAAGGTCAAGAACATAACCAGACTGATCCCCTAGAAGATGAATCTTCTAGGGAGACGTCCTGAATCCACTATGGTTCTGTCTAGCACTCAACCCCACTGAACACCATGTTTAACAACAGTAAGTTCAGATATACCATTAACGAAGGGAGAAAGAACCTGTAGTACCTTCTCTCTCTCTCTCTCTCTCTCTCTCTCTCTCTCTCTCAATGTACACGAATGACAATCAAATTCTATGTGGTAACTGAGAATGAATTTCAAGAGCTACTCCGGTGCACGAAGTGTTCAGTACTCACATCAGGATGCAATATGGCTTAGACAAATGCAAGACCCATGGATTGCATTGTGGAAATCTAGTTGGCTGATACTATCAGCCAAAGACTGGTGAAGAGGTTGAAGCTATGACAGACAGCTTAGGAAGTATTTTGGGAGTGAGGCTTAACTAATCATCAAACACAAGGCACATTTGTACAACAAAGGGATAACCCACTGGCAACCTGCTATTGACAAAGTAATTAAAAGCACTTCTTGACTGACTGAATGAAGGAGGCTTTTAATAGTTAAGCCAGTATCTTATTTATTTTTACCTTTAATTTGTGTATATATAAAAAACTTAAAAGTAATAGATAATTGTATAAGTAATATTTTGTATAAAAACATACATAAAAACATAGTTACAATTTGTTTCTCTGTCCTCTAGTACAGCCAAGTATGGTTTGATTATGGGTTCTGGCAAGGTTCCCAAAATGTTATTCAATTGTATACTATATTTAGTCAATAGGCTGAATAAACCAACTTAAAAAAACTCATGTGGTATAATAGTGGTTATTTAGAGTGATAAATTTTAGCAAAGAGCAACACAAGGATCTTCACTATATTCATCACCGCTTCCTTTAAATTCATTATTTTGAGGAAACTGGTATCAGCAGGTCTTCATTATGTGGAACAGGCCTTAATGCAGATGACATGTTAAGATATTCAATGCTGTGTTTGTTTTTTCTGGAATTCTTGATATTTTTGTCATGAAGAAATAGCAGTCAATGTGAATTTTTGGTTCTCCTCACACTTATAAGAACAGCAAAAAAAAAAAATTAAAAAAAAAATACTTTTAATGTTACCAGTTAGCCACATTCCCAGATTTGTTGTGCAGGTAACATAGTAGACATGCAGAGCATAAGCTTTGTTCTAACAATCAATCTTGCAACCAAAGTACAAATAGCATCTACGTTTAGTAATATTGTAGATTTTCTTTCTGAGTTTTTGGTGTAAACATCCACACAGTTAGCAGAAATTTGGGGGTTTCAGACACTTTCTTTGCTTCTGCTTAAACATTTAACAATGCAATGCTAAACAAAACATGGAAGAAACAAACAATATCCAATAGATATGCAGATTTGTACCATACATTACAACTATCTTTCTGTTACTGAAAGACAGCCAATGCTGAACTAGTTAACCATTCTCAACATACAAACATCATTATTTCCAGGTAATAAAACAGATCCGTGTCATATCTACTTTCCTAAATTATACACTGGTGTGCAAAACTTAAGGACCAACACTATTTCTAAAGGTTACACAACCACAAAATCAAATGAAACAGCCTATGGCAATTAGCATAACTGTGGCTGTTCAGTAGAAAGCTGGTGCACATGCAAAAATCTGAATCGTGATGAGAGGGCTCACATAAACAGATAAAAGCAGCAGTTCAGCAGCTATGTGCAAATTACCAAATGTTGAGCATGATTGTTACAGATGTTCGATGTTCGGTTTCATACAGTGCTACAGACAACGAAAGTAGACAACATATGGATGACTTTACCCGGGGTTGAATAATTGGGAAGCACGAGGAAGGTTGAAGAGTGCAAGGAGTGTGGCTGCAGAGTTCGGTATCGCCCATAGCATCGTCTCACATGCATGGTCGGCCTTCAGAATAACAGGTATAACTATTCGAAGGACCAGTGGTGGTCATCCACGAAAAACAACGCCCAATGATGACCGCTATATAATCCTACAGGTGAAGAGGGACTGACACCAGACATCGGGATCCATTGCAAACCAGCTGCTCAGGACGCAATATATCGTGGTTTACTGTGGCCAGGCGACACCACAAAGGTGGACTGTTTGCCCGACGGCCAGTATGCTATGTTCCTTTAACAACTGCCCATCGGAGACAGTTTACAGTGTTGCATTGAGCACAAGGACTGGACAGCAGCGCAATGGGGTAAGATACTCTTTACTGATGAGATTAGATTCAGTCTCAGCAGCGATTCTGGACATCAGCTAATCTGGTGAAAGGTTGGCACACGGTATCACTCCGCAAACATCACTGAAAGGGATTGATATGGTGGTCAACGTGTTCTCATCTGGGAAGGCGTTATCTTGGATGGACATACACAACTCCAGATACTGGAAGGCAGTACTGTAATCAGTGCACGCTACTGTACTGAGGTAATCCTTCCCCATGTGCATCTGTTCTGAGGTGCCCCGAGTTCGTGTTTATGGATGATAACGCCACACCCCATTGCACTGCAGCTGTTGATATGCTTTTGGAAAGTGAGGAAATTGTTTGTATGGATTGGCCTGCCCATTCCACCGATCTAAATCCCACTGAACACATATGGGACACTCTGGGGAGACATCTAGCGGCACATCCACACCCACCAGAAAATATTCACCAGCTGAAGATGGTGCTGACAGAGGAATGGACGATGTTACCACAAGAACTTACCAACAACATTGTCTTAAGTATGGACAGGTGGTGCAAAGCCTGCATCGACATTAGGGATGGCCATATCTCCTACTGAAGACCACCTCTTCCCTTTGTTCCATCTTTGGCAGTGATGCATCTGTATCATGGCAGCCAGTGCTATGTTGCCATTTTTGAATGAAGTCCCTCTGTACCATTTTGTTTCTATTGTTTCCTTCATCATTTCTGTATCTCACGAGGTTCCTTTGGTATGCTTTTCCCATATCCAGGCCACTCCTATGAGAAGCTACAAGTGAAAATCTGACTAGTCCTTAAGTTTTGCACACCAGTGTAATAATATACAGTATTAGCTGTATGTTGCAAAGAAGCCTGGGCTTTTGCTGCACTGACAAAAAAAAAAGGGGGGAGGGGAGCTTTTAACTTTCTCTTCGTGTGTCTCCCCCAGCTGAGTTTTGAAGTTTCCTAAGCTGCCAAGCCTGAACCACCAATGAAAGCAGCAACCCATTTTAATAATTAAAAAAAAAAAAAACTCACTGGCTGAAAAAAAAAATTCTTGCAATCCAGTCTAAACTCGTCCCCCCAACTGCAGAATTTAATTATGGCTTCTAGCTCTGGAATCATAACAGTGAAAATTTCACCCTCATTCATTCATTTTACCTGCACCACTCAGAACCTTATAGATTTCAATTAAATCTCATCTAAGGTGTATCATGTAAGTTTCCAAGCTCTGCAGGTTATAGTTTCAAAGTCTTTCCTTATATGGGCATCCTTTTGCCAATCCTACCAGGAATGTTTCCCATCTTTGGACCCTTTCATATATGTGGTAAACACAAAACCTGCAAAGGTTGATGTTGTAGAGCAGATATCTTTTAAGGACACAAAAGGTGGTATTGCTGTACACAGTGGCACTAATGATATTAAGAGTAGACCAGTTGAATTACTTAACAAGAGGTCAATGTTAAAAAAAAGCAGCGACTTTATTTAAGGTTAAATTTGAAAGTGTCTGCAATTCTGCCCAGACATAATAGGAGAGAGAGTATATGATGAGAGCCTTGTCAATCAATTCGGCCCTGGAGTGACTGTGCAAGGCTCAAGGGACAGAATTTTTCTCAGCCTGCTCTGTGCTTGTTAACAAGGAAGACTGCTTCTACAGGAATGGGTACACTTAAATAGAAAGGATGCAAGAATATTTGCTGATGATATTGAGGTAGTGTTAGGTGGGTTGGAACTCTGCTAGCTTGGGGGGGGGGGAATACACAGAATAATAGATTAACAGTAGCCGCTGGCAGAGGTGAAGGTGATTCTTCTACTGGTTCTATTAGAATGAGCAGCAGGCTGGAAAGCAAGGTATGGGGATTTCAGAGACTGCTGGGAGTAATCGCAAAACAAGTAAATACGTGAGCTATGTTAGAGTAGCTAAGAATAACAACAGGTGTATGTATATTTGCGTGTACACCAATGCTAGGAGTTTGGTAAATAAATCTGATGAATTTGAGATGTTGGTCAGAACATAAAATGCAGATATTGTTGGAATATCACAGACGTGATATAAGAATTGCAGAATTGGAATTTGGAGAGTACAATGTGTACAGGAAGGATAGATAGGATAGGAAGGGAGAAGAGGTTGTACTATTAGTAAAGAAACAAAATCTGAGGAAGTGCAGCAATTGACATTCATGAACAGTGCAACGTTGAGTCAGTCTGATGTGACATAAGCACTGCGAAAGCAAAACTGAAAGTAGGAGTGTGTGTGTTACAGGCCAAATGACTCTGATGATAATGAACAACCAAACAGAGAAATAGAGTGGGTCAGTAAATCAGATTGTCTTATAATGGGGAATTTGATTTCCCATATATTGACTGGAACTTGTGGATTGGTCACTCACACACTAGCAAGGCTTTTGTGGATTAATTGGACAATTGTGTTTTCTACAATAGCATGTTCAGGAGGCAACTAGAGAGAGTAACACTCTTGATCTAATTATCAGTAGTGATTTTTCATGCATTAAGAATCTGCAGATAAAGGAACCACTAGGTGGCAGTGATCACAGTGTTCTGATGTGGGATTTACTCAAAAGGGAAAGGTTTTTGCTTTCGTAAAAGTGACTATGGTAGTCTGAGACAGTTCTTAAATTCTATACATTGGGATGAACTGATGATGTTACCAACAGCAAATTCTAAATGGGAAGCATTCAAAGAATTAATCTTGGAAATTACCTAGGCTTTTCATACCAACTAAGAAATATTGGTCAAGGTTTAGGCCTAAATTCATGTCAGATGAACTAATGAGACATGTGGCAGAGAAGAAAAATGCATGGGACACACAAATTAACAGGTGGTACAGAAGCCTATGGCAGATGGCTGGTCTGTAATCAAGTCACAAAGGAGGTTAGGCAGGCAAAAGTAGATGATGAGAAATCATTGGCAAAGGATGCAAAGAACAACAGCATGGAGTTCTTTACTTATGTAGCTAACAAACTGAATGAGTATTTTGCATCTACTTTTACACATGAGTTATTAAGGGAGTGGAATGCCAGAGGTGTAATAAACACTGGCAGTGAGCTGAATGATTTTGTAATAACTAAGAGCAAACTGGAGGAGAATTGTTGAAGATAAACATAAGAAAGGCACCTGGGGGTAGATGGGATCTATCCAGTTATATTAAAGAAGGCAACAAAAAAAGTAAGCAAACTCTTAGCCATAATTATGAGAGCTTCCTTGAACTTGGGGGGGGGGGATTACCAATGGATTGGATATGTGCAAATGTGACCTCAATTCATAAAGGAGGATCAAAGGGTAACAAGTAATTACAGACCTGTTAGATTAACTTCTGTTCCAGGGGAATTAATGGAGGCACTGGTGAAAGAAGCACTGCAGGATCATCTAGACAAGATTTCAGTTATAGTTCAGATACAGAATGGGTTTGTTAAAGGGAAGTTTTGTCTGACCAATTTGATTGGATACTATGATGTGGTCACAAAGGAACTGGATTCTATGGATAAAGGGGTGGTTGAGTGGGAGAGGACAGAGAATGGACACTGCTCTTGCATGGACTAAATGTTAGTGAAGTCCCCTAGGGTTCAGTGTCGGGCCCATTGTTTTTTCTATATTTTTTAATGATACTGATGATGGAATATCAGGCTTAATGTCTAAGTTTGCAGACGACACAAAGGTTGGCAGGGTTATTAATGCCACTAAGTTACTGCATCAGGACCTAGAAATGTTGAGCAGATGGGCTGAGAGGTGGCAACTGAAGTTTAATATTGACAAATGTATAGTGATTATGGGTAGCAGTAACTCCAGAGTAACATGGGCCTCTGTAGCCAGGTGGGCAGGAGCAGCAGTGCGTAGTACACACTTCTTGATTAGACTGGGGTTTGAGCCCGTGACCACCAAATACGGAGGATGCAGAAAGGTCAGGAATGAGCACCGCATATTCCGAGCAATATGGCCTTAGTTGCTAATGCTCCTAAAAACCAAAATAACAACAACAGAGTAACATATCCACTGTGGTATTTCATCTCTTACCACCCTTGGTAATAAACCAAGGGAGGTAAGAGATGAAAAGGACCTGGGGATAATTGTGCAGCCTGACATGAAATTTTCTGAGCAGTGCAGATAGTTTGGAAGAGTAGCTCATGGTGTCTTGTCAATGATATACAGGAATTTTTCTAGCAATGAAAAGGATGTGATTATCTCCTTGTATAAGGGGATGGTGAGTCCACACCTGGAGTACTGTATAAGATCTGGAGGCCACATTTTAGGAAGGATGTAGAGCTGCTGGAACAAGTACAGAGAAGGGTAACAAGATTAGTTAATGGAACAAAGGGTTGCTCTTATGAAGAAATTCTTAAGTTTTGCAAATTACAGTGTCTGGAGACTAGGCAACTGCGACGTGATCTGATTGAAGTGTATAAGGCCTTGAATTGTTCGAGCATGCTCAATGCTGATGGGATCCTTCCTCTCGCCCAGATTAATTGCCTGAGGGGACATAAATTCAAATTGAGGAAAGACAGTTGTAGAACAGATGTGCGGAAATTTGCCTTTAGCCAATGGGTGGTTGACTTCTGGAACAAACTTCCATCTGTCGTAGAAGTTGACAGCTTAAACAAATTCAAGGCAGAACTAGACAAACATTTGGTGCGAATGGATGGGTGAAATGGGAAGGTTTTTTTTTTTTTTTTTTCTTGGCTGATGCTGTATAAGCTTGCTTACTTGTATCATATGGCTCTGCTAATGTAAAAACTGTTATATGATTGGAAATTAAGAATTATTTTCCAAATTTATGCATAAAAATTGATTGCATTTTTATGCATAAATTACATTAATTACACTGGCCAACATATATTAATCATGCTGGCCACAGTGTAATTAATGAGAAAACAGCTATAGACCAAAGCGTGAATGCCAGCAGGTCTAACCCTTTAAAAATAGTTGCATACAGACTAATGGCATGGGGGAAACCAAAAATTATCACTTACAGTCCCTGAAGTCTTTTTCATCTCCAAAGGGATATTAATGTTTCATTGATGTATTTTTTATTGTATTTCTAAATGAGGGAGATAGGGAGAAACTGAATGTCTACAGTAATTACTTTTGTTTATATTAAATGGTTTAAATTGAGGAAATATACTGCAAAAATAAAACAGAGTAGCTAAGTGGTCTATACTTTGTAAATGAGTTGGCCATGTTTGTTTGATGCATCTGTCAAGCACACCCATTATAAACAGGAAATATTTGCACATAAATGCTCGTAACGTAATTAGAGATAGCCATGACCTCATTATGTTTGTGATCATTATAACCAAGTTCAACTGTATTTCCTAGGCATTTTTTTTTTTTTTTTTTTTTTTATGGTACGCAGAAATTTGTCTTCAACAGTGAGGTAGGTTAGTTATGGATTAAGGGATAGTAATGTGCTGAGGGTAGTTTGCATAGATGGGGTGGAAAGGGAAAGACGGCTGGGTCCACACTACAGTGGTGAAACTCCCTATGCCTGGTATGAGATATTTAAATTTGATAATCAAGCATTTTTTCAAAGTATGGAGCATGGTGAAAGGAACTGTTTTCTGTTATGAACTACAAACTGAGATGATATTAATTACTTAAGCACAAATTAAATAAACAAGACCCTTACCCATGAAAGGCTGATGTAAATCAACTATATCCTTAGCAATAAAGTTTGTATAATCTTTGCCATACCACAGTTTCCAAGATCCTGATAATCCCATTTCATTTAAAGCAATTTCACTTGCTGTATGCCTCATACCTTGCTGAATATCATGCCTGTAAAACAGGGAAGAGGATTTTTCTCATTTTCAAATGAGAAAAAAAAAAAAAAAATTACTACAACTAACAAGTAATTTTTATAAATTAAAGATATTTAGAAAACAAAACAAGTGATTTATTCATGTATAATCCATTTGCTACAATTATGCAAGAATACAAGATACAGTTAAAAATTACTCTAGCAGAAAACTCTGCATTAACTCTGTCTATATAAATGGTATTAGAGCAAAATTATAACCAGCATATGTCAAATATATTACAGAACAGCACAGTTCAAAAGAAAACCTTCGGTATCTGTAGAAAACATGCAGCAGAAACTAAATACCTGTGTCAGAGAGAATTAAAAAAAAAAAAAAAATAAAATAATAATTTAACCTTATAATTTTTACTGATCACCTAAACTATTTTTTTTTTAAATTGTAGTTAATAAAACAAAGTACATACTTACTTTTCTAATTCTTTTTGATTCAGAAAAGAAGAAACTTCTATGCTTCCTGAAGAAGTTCCTCGTGATTTTTTTTTCAGTGAATGTATAGTCTAGAAAAATCAATAAGAGACAGCAACTTTATATTTTTATTATATGAATTGTGAAGCAGTTGTATACCTATTAACTTTTATAAAGAATTAAAAAAGTTAATAGGTATACAACTGTACAACAAAAAATACTCTACTTCGAGTGAGAACAAAAGAAAATGGCTGTATTTGACTACAGACTTTTGTATTTGATAACCAACTTTCTGCAAAGTCTCATGAAAATCAGGTAATTTACCATAAAGTTGTCACACAAATTCTGATAATACTGCAGCAAATATGCAGCCTCCTAAGTCTTCACAAGACCCTAAAAGAAGTGTTATTATTCTTAAAGTAGCTGATGATATTTGTCTAAAAACCACTACTGCTGTTAAAAGTGGTTTCCAAGTCTTTGAAACAAAATGAAAACAGTGTTAAGTAAAGTAGATGACACTGATCTGCCATAATACGACCATTATTGTGGTTTTCTCTTGTGGCTCCACAGCAGAAACACCAAGAAAACCAGTTCCAAAAGTTATCATTTACGGGATAAAGTCTCACCCCCCCCCCCCCCCAAACAATTCTCTGAAGACCATTATTTCAAAAATTAAGATGAGTTTAGCATCACCTGAGAAGGCTCAAAAGGAAATTCAAATCAGGCAGCTCCCTAAACAAAAACAAAAATGAATACAGTCTCACCAAGAATGAAAAGGATGTCTTAAATATGGGCCTTTTCTGCCTTTTTCTGCAGAAAGGAAAAAAGTTCTGCCCATCTGCCTAACTTTTCTTGCTCTTCTTGTAATAGCAACAGGATCTAGAAAAGAGGTGGATGGGCTGAGAATTGGCAAATACAAAGTACTACATATGGGTAGCAGTAATCCCAGAGTAATGTACCAACTGTGGTACTATGCTCAGGATAGTTGAAAATGAAAAAGACATGGAGAAATTATCACATACAGGCTTTTGACAATGATATACAGGAATTTTGCTAGCAGGGATAAGGAGGCAATTAACCCATTGCATAAGGCAATGGTCAGGCCACATCTTGCATACAGGTCTGGAGTCCTCATTTTAGGAAGGATGTAGAGCTGCTGGAACAAGTGCAGAGAAGAGCAAAGAGATTGGTGAGGGGAACAGAGGGTTGCTCGTACTAAGAAAGGCTTCAGTTCTGCAAACTGCAGACTAGGCTGAGTTGTTGGCGACTTGACTGAGGTGTTTAAGGGTCTGAGAGGTAATAGCAAAATGAATGAGGATGAAATTTTCATGGTTATAAATGATTTTAGAACTAGGAGTCAGAAATTCAAGTTACGGGGAGAGAGAGAGATGTTTAGGCTGGATTGCAGGAAGTTTTATTTTAGACAGCGAGTTATAAATTACTGGAATAAGTTACCTACATGAGTGGTAGAGGCTGACAGTTTAGGGAATTTCAAAAGTCAGCTGGATAGTTACCTACAGGAGGAGGGAAATGCATAGGTTGTCTATTTCATTTTCTATTATTATTTTATTTTATTATTATTTATTGATTATTTTATTTAATTTTATTATTATTATTTTTTAAATTTATTTATTTATTTTTTTGGCTGGTGCAGCAATAAGTGTATTTTATGATAAAAGATAATCACGTGGTTAGTAACTCAGTTGCAAATTCAACAGCAGAAGAAAGCAGATCTCAGAGGAAAGTATGAATTTTTTTATATTCAGTCAACAATTGTGAATTTAGTATACAAAAACCTTCTGCTTTCTTACCTAAAGGGCTTCTCACATGTTAAGAAAATTAGTGAATTTTTTAAATACCAAAACTAAGATAATGGAAGGTGATCTCCATTAAAGGATATAGTATTGCCAAAAGGGTTAAATATCTGCAGAAAAGATCACAAAACACACTTATGGAAATAAAAAACAAATAATACTGAACTTAATTTCCACTCTGCATCCATCCATAATTTTAGTGAACAGAAGGTCTAAAGTTTGATTATCTTTAGTGGGAAAGCTAATAATTTGAGCCAGGTTAAGAGCCTTCAATTGATTATCAATTAATTTTCACAGTTCATTCATAAGAGACAAAAGATTAGCCTCCACAGACAACTGTAGAAAGTTTAAAATTACAGAAAGAAATAATCCACACTATAAACTCCTTATATACATCAAGACTTGTGGTGGGAAAGTATACAGTAATAAAATTGCAGCAAAACACCTCTCACTTTGCTTCAGTGCAAACTGCTTCAAAGCAATTAGAAGCAGTGCAGGCTTTATTACAAACTAAGCCAGCGAGGTTTAATCAAACAGCTACACCTCCAACACAAGATCTTCAATTGAAGACACTTGTAGCTATAAAAAGGAAGCACCAATAAGTCACATGTATCATCAAATAGCCAAGTTTCATTTAAACAGATTATGTCTAAGTGAGCACAGAAAGACAAATTGTCACAAGTGGAGAATTTTTTTTTAAACTTCATGTTTTTGCTGAAAAAGTTCAACTCATGAAAAGCATTATACTTAAAGTGCAAGTTCATTACTTGTCTCTTCAAGTTGATCACAATGTTGTTGGGCCAACTAACACATATCTGAAGAGAGATGACATCTGCTTAGAGATTTCAGATTGAGATATTAAACGATGAAAAAAATGGAACTTGCATTCAAGTTGGTGGAAAGGGTATGAAAAGGAAATTCATCAGTAATGCTTTCTTTTTTTCTTTAGTCTGGAAAGCATGCTTCAGTAACTATACAACACTGAATGACTATCTTGGGCAGCAATAAGCTTAACCACAATGGTGGTCAGTGGAGGACATCCTTGCTCTGTTGAAAGAGAGAGAAGCTGATCCTTATAATTAGAAATCATGTTGATGAGCAAGGAAAAAAAAGAAAAAAAAAGAAAGAAAAGTGCAACAGCAGAGAAGACACAGAATAACACACAAATATAACTATAACATCATGCTAATTAACTAAATAATGTAATTAAGCAAACAAAAATGGAGCTTCACATAACGCAGCCTATGTTATGACAAGAATGACCAGCACCAGTGATATGATACTGTTGCAATATTTCAAGTTTAATGTCTTAAAGCTTACTGATGATACAAAGGTAGTCACAAAGATAGTCAATATAAGGATATGCTACTTTAACAAGATTTATATAAACTAATTGGATGAGATGAAAAATGGAAAAATGAGGTATAATATTGATAAAATAAAGATTCATTTGGTTAGTAGTAATCTCAGAATAACACCATTTGGGTAGCACTGAACTCAAAGTAGTTGGTAATAAGAAAAACCAGGGAATAACTATATACAGGAACTTTGCCAGCAGGAACAAAAATGGTAATGGTCTTGTTGTAATAAAGAAATGGTTAGACCACATCTTGTATACTGCATTCACATTTAGAAACCTTGTTTTAGGAAGCTTGCAGATCTGTTGGTAAAGGCACAGAAAAGTGCAAGACTAATTTGGGGCAGATGAGTACAAACTACATGGAAACTACAAGGAGAGCCAACTGAGGTGTTAAATGGTTGAGGAAACCAAAAAACTTCCACACATTTGTTTTTCAGATGTGTAGACATTTTGCTTTCTGATTTTGGGACTTTGTACTTTACATATCATTTTAACAATTTTGATGTTCATAATATATAAGATGTAATGGTATCTTTATAACTGTGTTAAGAAAAATTATTAAATAATACGATAGGTTAAACTAACTTTAGGATACGATCTGGATACTTTTAAATATACACAGAGTGATCAACTGAATTATAACTACCTACCTAATATCACGTTTGGTCACCATTTGCATGGATAACGGCCGTTATTCACCTAGGCATTGACTCCACTAGATGTCTGAAGATGCCCGTGCAGATCTGTGGCCATGCTGCCTGTAAAGATTTCCACAGTGTTGGGATGGTTGATGGTTGTGTGTTCATATGTCTCACTTCCCATTCCAAAACATCCAACAGGTGTTCAATTGGATTGGGGTCAGTTGAATTTGGAAGCCAATCAAAGTGCGTAATATCTTCACTGTGTTCCTTGAACCACTTGTGCACAGTGTAGGCTCAATGACATTTGTCTGGAAAAAAATTAACATGGAAGGGTGCATATGGTCTCCTAAGAACTGTTAGTAGACCTCACCAGCAAAATGTGCCCCATCCTAAAGTAACCACTACCATTGTCTGGATAGTGGGCACCATGCATGATGGGTCCCACTGACTCTTGTTGCTCACGCCACACATGGTGTCCATTGGAGTATTGCACCAGGAATTTAGACTCATTCAAAAAGCATCCGTTTCCAATACTCCAGTGTCCGACCAGCATGTTGTTGACACCACAGCATTCAGCATCTACAATGATCAGTGGTGAAGAGAGGGTAGGGTGTCTCTTTGGTCATCTGCTGTGAAACCCCACGTCTGAGTGTGTGGCACATCGTCATTTGGGATACTGTTCTTGAATTACACAAGTTGTATTGCAATTTCAAGTGTCACACAGTGAACTGCCATTGAGCCCATATAATAACACTACACTCTCTGCTCACCACAAACATACACCTTGTGCAATTCTTTAAAATTCTGTCAGTGGGAGGTGGTCTGACCCATTAGACACCATTCTTTGTACACCTGAAGCACAGTGGGCTGTGAGCAACTGACAAGTAGTGCTGTTTCTGATATGGAAGCACCCAACCCAACCCATGGGCTCCCACAATCATACTCTTTTGAAACTGCATGGTATCTTTACTATGTCCCATAACTGCTACTTTATCACTCTGACGCATGATCAGACACAAATTACTACTGCTCTAGAACAGGAAGCTGTTCGACTTTTTACACTGAGTATGCAGCATAGTTAATTACAGATGGAGATGGTCATAATTCAGTGATCACTCAATGTATGCAGAATGATATGCTGCATATATTTTAAAAGGAACAAATCAGAAAAATCATTATGAGAATTACCAGATCACGGGAGTCTAGATTGAGGTACTTGACTGTAAAGAGGGCGCTCCAAAAGTATTTCATCTTTGTTTTATTCTATAACTTCAACACTGTTAACATGGATTTTCAAACAAATCATTTACAGAAAGGTTCCTCAAAGTAGAACCCCACCAGTGGTGTTGTGGTGGATGACTTCACCCCACAGCTAACCTATTTTTATCTTTATAATTTTAACTTATTCACATAATCAAAGGTTACTTATAACATATCATTCAATGTAACCTCTTGCTAATAAATGGCATTAATTTTATTAATTTTGTGTGTGTGTGTACACACACACATTTTAGGGCTTTTCTTTGTTTTAGGTCACAACATTCTTACCACTTCCCTATTGTTTAATTAACCAGTCTTTCTCTTTACTCCTACAGGTTTACTACTTGCTGGGCTCAAACAATTTCTATTTTATATAACTGTACACATTTACATTTCTCTCTTTATTCATTATTTTTAACTAGTTTGGTTCAATTATTGATTATATATATAAATAATGCAGTATAATATAAATATAGTATATCATGTTTTATGTCATGTTTGGGCTGATTTGTAAATACAAGAATTCTTAATTGCTTTTATTTCAATCTGGATATATAAAAAACATTGCCTGTACCAATGACCAATTAACACTTATGTTCATCTCTCTCTCTCTCTCAATACATGAATAAAGCGTCAAATGGATGCATAATTTCCAACAACATAACCCTCCTCTCTCTCTCTCTCTCTCTCTCTCTCTCTCTCTCTCTCTTCTCTCTCTCTCTCTTCCCCCCTATATGGTAATTACATGGACCAATTATTTAGGGTACAAATTATATTCCCCTAAATAACTGGCCCACATAATCCTCACTTGTATTGTAAATATGGTCTGAATTTCATTGTTAATGCCAAAGTTCTAATTGAATGCTTATAATTTGAGTGTTGGCATTTTGTTTCAATCTGGCAAATCAAGATAAAAATATCCACAAAGATAGTTTTGAACCACCCTCCCTCCATTTGTATCATAAATTCAGTTTGGATCAGCTTAATAATTTGAGTGTATTAATTGAGTTATGCTTAATAATTGAGCAAAACTGAATATTGTTTGCAGTAGTGTAGATATTATTTCTAGGGTGGCAGTGAGTTCAATAAACTTTATTTTCTCATATAATTAAAAAAGTGTTACTTTTTACTCTTTCTTATAAACTTAAAGCTGATGCATTCTTTGTTAATTCAAAGTTCAAGGAATAAAATTTTTACATTTTGATTTACCAGGATCCAAGAATCTGGACAAAATATGAACATTTAAGTTTATGAAATTATTAAGTTCCTGAAAATTTAGCATTACACATGCACACATTTCTGCTTGGAATATATCAAATATGTGCCCCATCCTAAAGATGCCAAAATAAATAAATAAATAAATAAATAAAAAAAACAAATGAGGCAAGAAACCAATTTATATATCAATTAAAAACATAAAACATCAGTATATAACTTTTTGTAGCTATAGAATCAATTATATAGTGAGAAACACTCATTCATACTGTAGAAAAATTCAATCAGTTACTCACATGCAAAAACAAATATTGCTAAGCTTTGTTTTAGCTACATTAATTAATCATGCATCATAATGCATGACAGAACTAGCATTGAAATAATTATGTTGTTAATTAACATACTTGCTAAAGAGAGGAGTATCCATATCTTGAGATTTTTTTATTTTATTATTATTAGCCATATGGTGCAAGGAAGCCTGAGGCTTATGCTGCAGCGGCCAAAAAAAAAAAAAAAAAAAAAAATCCCTAATACCCTGAGAGAGAGAAGTAGAAAGGATTTACCAAGAAAGAGAAGAATGATGATATCCAGCCCTGGGTGTGCCAAGCCCATACTCACCAGATGTGAGCCCCTGGGGGTTGTTTAATAATTGTAATCAATGAAAAAAATTACATTTCTCTCTTTAAGCAATACTGCTTATTTAATAAACTTTGTAACTTAGCATGAATCACATTTGCCTTTACAGTTACAAAAGTTGATTAAACAGCATTTGTAATGATCTGATGACCAATTAAATCACTTTTAGAAAAAAACTGAGAAAGAAAGAAAGAAAGAACACATATGAGGAAAAACCTAGTGTAAGTATGCTACTAGATTCACATTAAATAAAAAATGAATGGTTGATTGGGGAGTGGGAATAAAGTTTGCCTAGGCTGTTGAACTAAATTATTTTTTTTTTTTTTTGTGCATGGAAAAATCTATTTTTCCATGCTTAATAAGTCAGTATTCACAGAAGTAAATACTGACTTATTAAGCACTGAATCTGTTCGATAAGAGAATATTACAGGCAACTTCAAGGATAGTTTCGTTCCATATTGGCAGTCATATTTCTGAACAGGAGAATGTGTTTATTTAGTTGATACAAAAAAAAAAAAAAAAGGTAACTATATATTAATAAAAACAACTGCATGCTATATAATAAAGGAACCATGTTTATTTTTTAAATTTAAAACTTCTCCTCTAGTATGAAAGTATTTTTTTTTCTCTGAAGCACAATTGTCTTTCATTGAGTATGTACAGTGGTGTAAAGATGTGCAGTATCTGTGCTATGAAATCAAACATTTAATTTCCATTTGCTGAATACTTTTCGACAGCCTCAATTTTTCAGATGTAGAAAGCATTTACAGTTGAATCCTGTTACTCCCTAATTGTAAATTCATTATACTTCCTTTTCAATGCCACAGCAAATTATTACTAAATTATTACAAATTATTATTAGTATTACCATATTACTAAACACATTCACCAGAAATATACAACTCAGCTTATTTCAGAATACAGTACTGTATGCTGAATAAACAGCAGTGCAAGTTAGCAGTATATGAATTCTTTGTGATTTTGTCTCTATACGGTATACAATTTGATAGGTGGAACAGGACTAGGGTATGTCTGCCAGGGGCAAATGATGACATTGTAAGGCAGATATCATCTTTTAAGGGCACAAAAGGTGATATTGTTTTACACGTTGAAACTAATGACATTAAAGTAAGGGATCTGCATATTTATAAATTATAAATTTATAAAACTAAACACTACAGGTCAATGTTGAAAAAAAAGTCGCGAGTTAGGGTTGAATGTGAAAGTGTCTGCAATTCTGCCCAGACACGATCAGAGGGAGTATATGAACCTTGTCAATCAATTTGGTCCTGGTGAGATTGTGCAAGGCTCAAGGGGTAGAAGTTTTTTCAGCCTGGTCTGTGCTTGTTGACAGGATAGACTGCTTCTACAGAGATGGGGTATACTTAAATAAAAAGGGTGCAAGAATATTTGCTGATGCTATTGAGGCAGTGTTAGGTGGGTCGGAAAACTGATAGCTTGGTGGGATACACAGACTAAATGGATAACAGTGGCCACAAAAGAGGCAAAAGTGATTCTTGCACTGCTTCTATTAGAATGAGCAGCAGCCTGGAAAGTAAGGTAACGGAGATTTCCAGGACTTCTGAGATTCATAGAGGAACAAGTAAATACATGGGCTGTGTTAGAGTAACTAAGAATAGGAACAGGTACATGTATACTTGCATGTACACCAATGCTAGGAGTATAGTTAATAAATTTGATGAGCTTGAAGCGCTAGTCAAGACCTCAAAGGCAGATATCGTTGGGATATAAGAGATGTGGTGTCAACAGTGCAGATATAAACAGTGCAGAATTGGAATTTGGGTAGAAAGTCCTGTCTATCCTTTCTGTACACATTGTACAGAAAGGATAGACAGGACAAGAAGGGAGGAGGGGTTATGCTGTTAGTTAAGAAACAAATAAAAATCTAAGGAAGTGCATCCAATTGATATTGGTAGACAATGCAATGTTGAGTATGTTTGGTGTGACATAAGCACTGGGAAAGGAAAAATGAGTAGGTGTGTGTTTTAGGCCTAATGAATCTGATGAGTATAATGAGCAATTGTGCAGAGAAATAGTGTGCCAGTAAATCAGAATATCTTTATAATGGGGGATTTTAACTTTGCAATTACTGACTGAAAACTTTTGGATTGGTCACTCGCACACTGGCAAGACTTTTGTGGATTTATTGGATGACTGTTTTTTACAGAAACATATTCGAGAGGCAACCAGAGGGAGTAATACTCTTGATCTGATTATTAGTAATGATTCTTCATGCATTAAGAATCTGCAGATAAAGGAACCACTAGGTGGCAGTGATGACAGTGTGCTGAAGTGGGAGTTACTCAAAGAGGTAACTACCATTAGGGGTAAAGGGAAGGGGTATTGCTTTCGTAAAGGCGACTACAATGGATTGAGACAGTATTTAAATTCTATACAGTGGGATCAACTGATGATATTACCAACAGCAAATTCAAAATGGGAAGCATTCAAAGAACTTATCTTGGAAGCTACTAGGCTTTACATACCAACTAAGAAATATTGTTCAAGGTTTAGGCTTTGAACAATATTTGAACAATAAATTGATGTCAGATGAACTAATGAGACATATGGCAGAGAATAAAAATGCATGGGATACATATAAATTAACATGTGACACAGAACCCTATGATAGATATAAGCTGGTCTGTAACCAAGTTACAAAAGAGGTTAGGCAAGCGAAGGCAGATTACGAGAAATCTTTGGTAAAGGATGCAAAGAAAAACAGCAAGGAGTTCTTTACTTATGTAAACTCTAGAAGGAAGGGGATGAATCAGATTGATCCACTTGATATCGATGGTTCAACTGTTGATGATCCTGCTCAGGTAGCTAACAAACTAAATGAATATATTGCATCGACATTCACACATGAGTTATTCAGCGAGGGGAATGCCAGAGGTATTCAACTCTGGCAGTAAGCAAGATAATCTTGTAATAACTGAGAGTAAAGTGGAGGAGAAATTGTTGAAGATAAACACAAGAAAGACACCTGGGGTGGATGGGATCTATTCAGTTATATTAAAGGAGGCAGCAAAGGAAGTAAGCAAACCCTTAGCCATAATTATGAGAGCTTCTTTGGACTCAGGGGAGATACCCATAGACTGGAGACGTGCAAATGTGACCCCAATTCACAAAGGAGGATCAAAGGCTGACAAGTAATTATAGACCTGTGAGTTTAACTTCTGTTCCAGGAAAATTAATGGAGGCACTGATTAAAGAAGCACTGCAGGATCATCTAGACAAGACTTCAGTTATAGCTCAGACACAGCATGGTTTTGTTAAGGAAAAGTCTTGCCTGACCAATTTGATTGGATACTATGATGCAGTCACAAAAGAACTGGATGCAGGGAATAACTTTGATATTATATATTTGGATCTTAGAAAGGCTTTTGATACTGTTGCACATGGAAGACTGCTGCACAAATTGGAGCAGTGTGGCATTGGAGACAAATTGCTGCTATGGATAAAGGGATGGTGAGGAGGAGAAGACAGAGTGGTAATTAATGGACACTGCTCATCATGGACTAATGTTATTAGTGGAGTCCCCCAGGGTTCAGTGTTGGGTCCATTATTGTTTTCTGTATTTATAAATGATATTGATGGTGGTATATCCAGCTTAATGTCCAAGTTTGCAGATGATACAAAGGTTGGCAGGGTTGTTAGGGACACTACTGACGCTATGCTGCTGCAACAGGATCTGGAAAGGTTGAGTAGATGGGCTGAGAGTCGGCAAATGAAGTTTACCATTGACAAGTGTAAAGTACTTCATATGGGAAACAGCAACCCCAGAGCAACGTATCAAGTCTGTGGTACTACATTGACAGAAGTAGAGAATGAAAAGGACCTGGAGGTAAATGTGCAGGCAGATATGAAGTTCTCTGAGCAGTACAGACGGGCTGCAAGAGTAGCTCATGGTGTCTTGTCCATGATATACAGGAATTTTTCTAGCACGGATAAGCAGGTTTGTTTGTTTGTTTGTTATTTGGTTTTTAGGAGCATTAGCAACTAAGGCCATATTGCTCCTGGATATGCGGTGGTCATTGCAGGGATAAGGAGGTGATTATTCCCTTGTATAAAGCAATGGTCAGGCCACACCTTGAGTACTGTATACAGGTCTGGAGGGCTCATTTCAAGAAGGATGCAGAGCTGTTGGAACGAGTATAGAGAAGAGCAACAAGATTAGTGAATGGAACAAAGGATTGCTCTTACGAAGAAAGGCTTAAGTTTTGCAAATTAGTGTCGGAAGACTAGGCACGGGCGAGGTGATCTGATAGAGGTGTATAAAGCCTTGAATGGTTTGAGCATGCTCAATGGCGATGGGATTCTTCCTCTTGCTCAGAATAATCACCTGAGAGGGCATAAATTCAGATTGAGGAAAGACAGATGTGCAGAAATTTGCCTTTAGTCAGCGGGTAGTTGGTTAGTGGAACAGACTTCCATTCATTGTTGTGGAAGTTGATAGCCTAAATAAATTTAAGGCTCAGCTGGACAGGTATTTCGAATGAACGGAGGGGTGAAATGGAAGTGTTTTTTTTTTTTTTTTTTGGCTGATGCTGCACAAGCTTGCTTTCTTGCATCATGTGCCTCTAATGCTACTCCTAATGATTATCCCGTTATACAAGGCAATTTTCACACCACACCTAGAGTAATGTGTACAGGTATGGAGGCCTCATTTTAGGAAGGATGTAGAGTTGCTAGAACAAGTACAAAGAAGGGCAAGAAGATTGGTGAGGGGAACAAAGGGGTGCTCTTACCAAGAAAGGCTAAAGGTCTGTAAATTGCAGTGCCCTGGAGAGTAGGTACCTACGACCTGATCTGATTGAGGTGTATAAGGCCTTGAGTGGGTTGAGCAAAGTGAATGCTGATGGGATTCTTCCTCTTGCTCAGATTAAGAACCTGAGGAGGCACAGTTTCAAATCGAAAAAAAAAAAAAAAAAGACAGTTGTAGAATAGATGTGTGGAAATTTGCCTTTATCCAGCGGGTAGTCGATTGATGGAACAGACTTACATCTTTTGTTGTGGAAGTTGATAGCCTAAATAAATTTAAGACTGAGCTGGACAGGCATTTGGAATGAATTGAGGGGTGAAATGGGAGGGTTTTTTTTGCTGATGCTGCATAAGCTTGCTTTCTTGCATCGTATGCATCTGCTAATGCTAATTTTGATGAAGTGGACAATAATATATAATTTAAAGTGACATAAACCATATAATGTACTTTTTAATGATATTATATATGTATTCTGCATAAATTTTCATTATACTCCCTTCACTTTACAATGAAGGTAAAGTGATGTGTGACTTCAGTTGGTTTTGGCAATCCTTTTATCACAAACAAGGTATTTATAAGTTGGACCCAATTCATACATTTAAATAACCTGCACTAAAAGGTATATTACAACCCTGTATGTCATTAGTAAATGAAACACAAGTCTAAATATATCAGATTTCAAATAATCTAATATTGAATTAATGACGATTACTGTATAGGAATAACACTTAATTTTAGAATAATACTAAAGAACAAATAATCTGTATTAAAAAAGTATAGGAGGTATTAAAAATCTAATTGTGCAGATGAGGAATGACAAGGTTAAAATTATACAAAAATTTTTTTAATAATATTTGGAATATCATGGAAACTCACATAGGAGATGAAAAACACAGATAAAAGAAAAATACATGAAAAAACCAGCCTTTAAAAAAGTAACTTTAAAATAACAGGCAATGACTCTTTAATTAATTATTTCATTAGGAAGTTATACTAATGCAAGTTGCTTTATTCTGAATTTTCCTTACAGCCATACATAATTAAATTCCTAAAATAAATGGTTTATGCCACTTACCCTATTATACTTTAGAAAACTTGAAATGTAAGAAACAGTCATGTAATTTTTTTTTTTTTTTAAATTAAAGGTCAAGTTTACAATTAAAACTCCACGGCAGTACAAAACAAATATATGGAGGCTGCTGTTAAATTTCATACATAAAAGGCTCATAAGGGAGAAGAGAATGTAATGGAGTTTTAAGTCTATTAAATGAAATTTAATCATAACCCAAAAGATAAACTTCAAAGAATCTGCAAGCCACAGAACTTGAGAGTACGCATATGAATTTCATTTAATAAATTCATGCACACAATATAAATTTTCTTTTTAGATAATCATTTTAATGTTATGATTAAATTTCATTTTAACTACACTTAACATGCTCACTGATAAAAAGTAACATTTTGAAAATACAATGGAATAATCAGCTATAAAATGACAAGGAAAGTAGTGTTATCACAAAGATAAAAAAAATGTTGAATTTGTGTACTTTCATATAAAATTCTCATTAAGAGGTCTGTCTGAAAAGTAGCATAACAGATATTTTGGAGCAAAACTGCCTTTCTTAACTGTAAAACATCATATAAATAAAGATAGAATAATCGTTTGTAGGAATTTTTGGTATTTTTACAGAGCAAAACACAGTTTTTTATATTTCTGTAAGAATGGTAGAAACTGTGTACAAATTTTTCTTGGGAAATGGAAACTGTTATTAAAATCATACATATTTGTTGCTACTTGTGAGCTTTTTTTTTTTTTTTTTTTAAATTATATTTTTTTAAAAAATCATGTGGCTTATGAGCAAGTTTTTGGTCATATCTGTTATAGATCATATTTTAATATGGTTTAAGACTTCTTTATAGCAAGGCCTCAGTGGATATGCCTTTGTCTTAGACTGATGTGGACTCAGGGGGCTCTGAGCAGTAAATCTATTATGTTCTTATTCTACCAACAAGAGTTTGTGAGAGGAAGCACTGTCTGCTTGCAAAATGTAGGTATTGTGACAAAACTGCATTAGTGTTGGATAAAGGGCTTAACTAAAAAATGATCATCTTTTTGACACCAAACTAAAAAAAAAAAAAAAAAAACTGGCCCGAGCCATCAATCATGATTCACAATTAGGACAGAGTCCTTTCCAAAACATTCTCTTGATTGGAGCAATATCTACTGAAGTAAACAACATACATCAAGGTTGATTGCTCCAGATAATTCATTACCACTCCTCCAGAGGACAGTTCCTCCACATAATACCACTGCATGTATTGTTATGCATTAACTTTTGTTGTTAGCAGCTCATCTGAAAAATCCCTGTTGATCTAATGCTCTGCATATAGCATGTACATTGATAACTCAGTGCAGTGTTTCTGGATAACATGAACTGTTCAGAGATCTCATTGTCAAAATACAGTCTTCTTAGTTTATGTTTAGCTTCAGCATGGCCAACTGACTTTCCCTGTATATGATGTTAAGATGGAAGTCTTCAAAACAGTGAGATGCTGAAATCTGCTGAAAAACAGTCTTATCTTATAGCTTCCAAGTACCTTTACATTCAAATTTAGCTGAGCTGATTTCCACGTAACATGTCAATTGTAAACACATCTCTCATCTGAAGTTTTATTTATACTTGTGTCACTGCATTGTATTCTATAATATTTGCATAGCTAAAAATCTGCATAAAATGCACTTATTTGATAATAGTATATACGTACACAAACACAGGAGAAGGAAATTTTTTCAAACTCACAAGAGTTAGCTGGGAGTTAAAATTAATGCTGTTAACTAGTTCAAAGACTAGTTAAATCAATTATTTTAATCAGAGTACAAATTGAGTTCAACAACATTTTGATATTCAGAAGTGCTGATATTTTGAATTACTGTACATAAGAATGCACTTTCATGTGGAAGAATTTTAAGGTGTGTGACACTATGGTTCTACAGAATCTGGAAAGTCTGCATGAATTGAAGTAGTTAGGATTGCTTTTACATAAACTCGGGAAGATTTTTCTTTATTAAAGAAAGAGAATTAAAGATTCCTTCTGTGTTAAAGCTTTGTGAATATCACTGGGGTACAAAGTGATAAATGGTTATATGCATATGTTTAAAATCTTAAATGAGAATGAAAATATTCAAATTTTGTTATTAAATGTTTTCTTGAGTGGTTAAATGAAGGTTCTGGGCTGAAATTACTTTAATTCATAGTGATGGTTACAGGCATATTATACGGTTCAGTCTATAGGGTATTTAAGGACAAGAGCCTCAAGCTACATGTTAGAATGACTAATGTATAGGTTAGTGCAATTGCATCAGTTTAATTCGTAGCCATCTACCAAAGTAGTTAAATTGGTATCGTTTTAATTATATCTCATTTTGTGAATACCTTCACAACGAGTTGCCATGATATTGCACTACATCGGTTTCTAGTTTAATACTTTATAGTCTGGGACAATTGGAACAATCAAACTACATAAAATAAATTACCCATTACGGCCCATAATTTCATACAAGAAATCAGCTTTTGCCCACTTATCAACTTTTCTCGTAAAAATAATATCACCATTAATGAGATTCTCAGAATTTAGAATACACAATACTAATCAGGCATACAAGAAAATTAACTCCACTAATATATCAGACGGAGACATGCTAGCATCCTATGTTTTATCGCTTTATACTAACGTAAACGTCGATTACACACTACAAAAATTGTGGGAGTTATTGACCATAGACTACACTAAAAGATCGCATGTCCCTAAACATCAACAGTATCCTAGAATTAACCAGCCTTTTAGTTAGGGCAAAACATTTTCAGTTTGGGGGATGAAACATACGAACAAGTATACGGCCTTCCAATGGGTTTGGGAATCTTCCAGAAATTTGGGCCACTTTCAGAAATTTATCTTGACACCACTGAAAACCAAATACTTAAACCCTTTCCTTCTAAGATTAAATTATTCATGCAATATGCAGATGACATATTATATATAAGCAATAAAACCACCATCGATGAACTCCTACAAAAATTTAATTCCATCCACAACAGACTAAAATATACTTTGGAACTAGAAGATAATAGTATTAATTTTTTAAATCTGACCATATATAAATCCGATAAACTCAAAACGCGAACATACAGGAAAAAGACACATACAGGGAAATTCCTACATTTTCATTCCCATTACCCCTACAACACAAACAAATCAGTATTATACAACCAAATCTACAATGTGATATACAATCATTCACTGGAAGATTTGACTACAGAACTACTATACCTAAAAAAAACCTTTATAGCTAGAAAATACCCCAAACAATTAATTCTAGAAACCATATTAGCTGTAAAAGAAAAAATTAATAATCCTCGCATTAATAACATTAGTACTGATAACACAAAATACAATAGTCAAACTTTTGTATCATAGCCAACTTGCACCTCAGCTCTGGAATATTTTTAGAGGGACAAACATTACACTGATTTTTTCATAATATAATAAACTAAGTACTTTTTCAGCAAATACAGGGAAACATATAAATACAATATTCAAGGCAAACAATATAATATACCTTATAAAAAGCCAATCTGGATGTAATGCATGTTACATAGGTATCACCAAAACAAATTATGGAAGTTCCAGAACAGCCGACACGAGAGCACACTAATCATTATAATAGTTTCAAATCAGACCAACCAGGAACTTAATCATGATCCATTAATAGACAACGCAATTACATTAATTAAACTTAAATCAAATTATAAGCTATTCCAGTACGAAGCCCTAGTTATAAAATGGTTCTGCCAAAATAGATCATACAAAATTTTAAACACTAAATTATCCACGAATCTATCACCAATATGGCAGCTCACACGAATCAAATTTCCACATGTTTAACGTAATGCATCCTGGGTACTACGATACTATAAATCAACACTTACAACTCATGTCATTCACCAACTGATGAAGACGACATCGAAAGCTTTTCGTCCAGCTCTTGGTTTTTCAAACACACAAATCTTCATATAATTTTATAAATGACAACTAGGAAAAAGTGGTGCACTTCCTCTTCCTAGAGATGTTTTTAAGTTAATTAATCTATTAATATAATTGGAAACTTTTACTCTCTTTATTTTCCTTTAAGTAAATTTAACCCTAACCAATACGGATCTAGAGGTGAATACTAAGATAATAAATAAGCTTTACTAAGAATCTTAATACTTTATAGTCTGTACTATTGTACTCCATTAGGCATCTCTCACACAGAGAGAGAGAGAGAGAGAGAGAGAGAGAGAGAGAGAGAGAGAGAGAGAGAGAGAGAGAGAGTAAAAGAACATCTTTATTGCAACATTTGATTGTAACTGGTTACAAGGTTAAGTACTGCAACTTTCCCTTCACGGCCAAAAGGCCAGGGGTTTACAGATAAGGTGTTACAAAACAGTAAAAACTTTAAATAGTGTTGACATTCAAGAACAAAAATGATATAGGAATAAAACAAAAATGACAAATACATATACAATTTACAGTAGTGACTACTGTCCTCACAGTTCATGGGAGATTGCAACAAGAGCACTGTCAGGCTCATTTCCCGCTATGCTTGATAATTAATTCACAGGGGTCTCCAACCAGGGTAGTTTCACTGCCGTCTAGACGGTTGCAATGGATTGCAACACTTTGGTCACCATTCCCTGTATTAATTATGGGGTTTGGCGATTGTCAGATGCAGCTGAAAGTTGGCGGTCCATGTAGGGTGTTGGGCCGAGTATCCCATGTCTATATCGTCGGTTAACAGCAAATTTCTTAAGGTCGGCGTCAATGTCCTGGATTCGTCCAAGCATCTGGTATGGAATATTGTGTAGTTATACTTCATATTTACTCCCCGGGGACTCACATCTGGTGAATATGGGCTTGGCACACCCAGGATCCTGAGCTGGATATCATCATTCTTCTCTTTCTTGGTGATTCCCTTCTACTTCTCTCTCTCTCTCTCTCTCTCTCTCTCTCTCTCTCTCTCTCTCTCTCTCTCTCTCTCTCTCTCTCTCTCTCTCTCAGGGAATTATTTTTATTATTTTTTTTTTTGGCTGGTGCCGCATAAGCCTCAGGCATCCTTGCACCATATAGCTGCTAATAATAATAACAACTGAGTTTTCACTATTGCAACACCAGGGTACCTGCCCACCCACCAAAGAGAGACTAATAAGCCTCAAAACAGTGCTCTCTGGGTGGTGAGTGGTATCTGCTGAGAATAAGTGACATTAGTCTTTTCCACTGGTGAAGCATTACTTATTCAAGGTAGTGCAATATCATGGCAACTCATTGTGAAGGTATTCACAATATGAGATATAATTAATACAATTTAACTACTTTGGTAGACGGCTACAAATTAAACTGATGCAATTGCACCTATACGTTAGTATAAGGTTCAGTTTAATAAACTGAACTGATCATTTGAGTTTATATTTTATTTCTCAAGTTATATCAATAAGTCTGTCCAAGAGAAAACCTGTCAATGAATCTGTCAGTTATATTGTCCTGATTATAAAATTAGAATACTTGGGAGATTTGTGGAAGCATGAGAAAACCCATTAACCCTTTAAAGATTTAGACACTTGACTGTTGTAGTGGGATTTTAGTACATATGTAATATTAAGAGTTCTGCAATGAATTATCAGCTCTTACAAATACAATACAATATACTTACAATACAACAAAATACAAGAAATTATTAATTTTATCAAATTGCTACACATTGGTGTCTTAATTTTTATTTCTCAATTTAAAAAAGGATAAAAAAAAAAAAGAACAATAAAAACGTACCACAAGGGATTGCACAACTTTTTTGAGTTTAAATTTTTTTGCAATAGTACTTTGTGCACTTCCATCTACAGTAGTGAAACCCTTACTGGATCCTGGCCCTCGTAAATAATGCATTTTTGAACTTTTTTTCCCTTCAGAATCAAATTGTGCATTTTGAGATTCAGACTTAAAGTCTGTGCTTTCAACAAGTGATGGTAGATTTGACATTGATGAAGATGGAGTAGGCTGCTGAAGTGATATAACAATTCCATCTTGAATTCTGGATCCAGTTTGCTTCTCATTTAAATTCTGAAGAAAAAATAATCAAGGAACTTGACTATATACATAAACAAATAAAGAAGTTTAAAAATAGTATGTGCAAAGATATATTTATTTACAATCCAAGTAGCATGTTGAATCTTCCCCACACTGTTTTAATGTTAGAATAGCATTTCAGTGGCAAAGTAAAATCCCAATGATAAATATTGTTCCCATTGCATGCACACACTTGCAAATTCATCCTTGTCCTCTACATCTACAGATTCACATAAGTAAATTATGTTCTATAATGCTTAGCAAACTGCAAATTGAGGTCAAATATTTGCATTTTGATAAGTATTCTATTTTTTTTTTTTCTTTGTAGAGGATAGTGGAGGGGTTTTTGAAAAGTAATATTAGTCATATTACTTTTCAAATTAATCAATAAGACACATGCATTACACCACAGAATTGTAAAATATCAGTACTGATTCAATGTAACTTAAATGTGTATTTAAAAAATCCTTCAAGAGACATTTTAACCTTAATTGAGCTTTGGACTTTAAATGGAAATGTTTTCATCAGATGCTCTAATGAAAACACTAAACCAATATATTCATGTATAACCTTTTAGTATTTTAGATATTATAAATAAATATAGTTTGCCTATGAAATATTTTATTTAGCTGGAGTGTCACATTGTTCAAAACTGTTATAGTTTTATTGCCTCTAAGTGAAACATTGTATAAACTATCTTGCACACTTGATGCATATGTTTGTTATTACATTAAGTATGTTGTGAGTGACTAGAGAATGCTTAACAAAAAAAAAAAAAAAAAAAAGCTAGAAGTTCAAGTGTAACCAAACACTGGTTTTTGTGTGGTAATTCACGAATTCCAGATGTAGAATTTTAGCAGACCTGATTTTTTGTGAAAACATTCAATTCAATGCAACTAAATTAAAAGGAAAAGGTTTAAATGTAATATGCTGTTGGATAAAATGGAGCATTTTCATTCTGAAGTTTTTCCAGATGCAGAATAAAGTTAAATTTTTCTCTAGAAATAAAAAAAGGCATCTTAGCTATGAAGAAAAGCTAAGGTAGGACAAATGTTTTGTAGAAGTTTATCCTACTTTAGCTAAAAATAAAAACAAAATTATTTTCATTCTGAATAGAAAAACAAAATTATTTTCATTCTAAATAGAAAAACAAAAGCATTTGTCATATGTTGAATGAAACTCCCATGCTAAAAAACGAATGTAAGTTTTATGTGTTCAAAATCTGCTATTTAGTTAAGGCAATATTTGAAAAACATTATCTGTAATAAATTTTAAAAAAATGTCTGTTGAAGAATGTCTTGAACTTTACACTTATACAAATTGTACTAATATATGAATTGTTTGCTTGTTTGTTTGTTTGTTATTTGGTTTTTAGGAGCATTAGCAACTAAGGCCATATTGCTCCGGGATATGCGGTGGTCATTCCCTGACCTTTCCGCATCCTCCGTATTTGGTGGTGACGGGCTCGAACCCCGGTCTAATCAAGAAGCGTGTTCTACGCACTGCCGCTCCTTCCCACCTGGCTACGGAGGCGCCGAATTGTTTGCTAAAAGATATTCTACCATTTTACTTTTCTAAAAAGACTTGATTATTCACTTAAGACTATCACTGGAAAATTCAATTAAAGTTTAATTAGGTAATCTGAACCCATGTACATTAACACTAGAACTGCCAGCTAGGCAAAAATACCCGAAACTGCTGCTGCCAGTCATTTTTCCAGACTTTTAAGATGTGTTTTCAACATTTTATTATAAGCATTGATATAAAATAACTGGCAACAGTACACAATGTTGTGCTTATGGTAATATAATACACATAAAAGTAATATTTCTGATAGCAAAAAACTTTTTTTTGTTGAGGAAATAAACTGAAGTTTAAAAATTAATTTGCACAATTTAAACAAATGAGTTTTTTCAACAGTTCCTGTAAACTTTCTGCATACATACTTTTTATACACAATGCACATTTCTGTAGTTTTGTTTGCCGTGTATCACCTAATTTGGCAGCTACCTCTTGAGAGGTTTGACTCAACCGCAATTGTTACTGGCTGAAGCTGTTGCTTTCTGTGAATCTATACATTCCCCCCCCCCCCCCCCCCCCCGAGTTCTTCAGCTATATTCAGTATAAAATCTCTTCTCTTCATAACTTTCCCCATCAATTCTTTATAAATAATCCAAACATTGATTACTGCAAGATCTAATATATTATAAAAGATGTGATTCGGCCTTCTCTGTGAACCTGCTTTTGTTGAATATTTTTTAGCCACTTGATCTAAAACATCAACCCTGTACTTTCTTTCATTGTAATATAATACTGTGACATGCTTCTTCCTTGTACCATTACTTATTGCAACACATGTACACAGCGTATTCAATGATTTGCTTAGGCCTGATAATTCGTCAGAGTGCAATCATCAAGTTTGAAACTTGAAGCAGAATATAACTCAGCCTTTTTTTTTTTTTTATGAACATTGGAACTTGCTTACAAACATGATTCACAGTTCCTACTATAGTATTTTTTTGGACTAATTCCTTTGCCAATTCAAAACTGGTGAAGAAGATATCAGTGGTTACATTACTATCTTGATTCATCAAAGGTTCCACTAGTTTTAGGAAGACATATTCAGAAAGTGGTTGACTAACAAGGTGCACATCCTCTTTCCTCAAATAAGGAAAGAAATTCAGCAGATATTTTGAAGAAACTTTATACCAAATCTGCATGGTTTTTTTTTTTTTAGTAATTTACTGGGGGATTTGGCATCTAGCTTTAGTTGGAAATAGCTGGTCATCTACTGTAATGTTTGTTTCAGGTATATAGCAATCTTTGCAGTGGAAATAAATTTGCACCATATTTCTGAAGCTAAAGCAAATTTATCATTTCCTAGACAATCCTTCCTTGAAGAAGGTCAAATCTTACGAACCACTTAATTTAATGAAAGTTGTTACATGATGTATCATGAAAAAACTGAGGCCCCCATACAGTTGACCAAAAAATATTCAGTTCTAAATTTCTAGCACCCTATGCTCTGTAACCTAAACGTACAGTGATAAAGGCTCCAAGTTCTTGAATGGATGTAGACCAATAATTATCCTTCAATTGTCTTTGTGTTTCAATTTCAGTGTAGTTCTGTATGTGTTTTATCATTGAAGTGCGTGTCTACAAATAAACAAAACACACTTACCACAGAATCCATACACACTTTGTCTTGCATAAGAAGGTTGGCCCAGGGTTATCATGAATTATGTTCCTTTATAGTGCATGTCCAGCTGAAGGACCACCAGATTTTATAACTTCCCATATATGCCCAGATTTTGAAGTATGTTTGCTGCCCACTGATAGACAAGTAGTTTTTACAATTATGGTGCTGTGTGTTATCATCTACATGGACCAGAAGTATTATTTTCACTATTACTAGATTTCTTGTCCCTTTCATTAGGATTGATTAGTTTGTTTTTCTGGCGCAAAAGCAACTGAGGCTATAGTGCGCCATGGCCATTCTATAAAAGAGATAAAAAGGATTTTTGGAAACCTTTCAAAAAGGTTACCACGTAAAGATATATATACAAATGCAAAATAGAATAAATTATGGTATACTCAGACTGAAAATATATACATAAAATTATATAAATATTTGTAAAAATTTATTTGTAGATATTTAAAAACATCTAACACATGGTCATTTGATAAAATCTGACTGGGTGTATAAGGCCAAGTCAGATAAGCAAAAGCAGTAAAACATTGCGAGCACATAGGTAAAATTAATGAAATTGATTAAAATAGGTTTTATATATAAAATGGTGTTACAAGACTCGCACATAGGAGGGTCATCTGATGTCAGCAGGAATGAGTGTGTATGATGACTATGTCCTATGGGGAGTCGAGCAAGAAGAACTTCCTTGCTACAATTCCTGTGAAGCTAGATTGCCATGTTTCAGTTACAAGCTGTATCTGGTATAATTTATTTGTCTGTCTATGCCATAATTCTTGCCATTGGGAGTATATCTTGTTGTGTATTATTTGCCTGTAGTCTGTATAGGAGACTGACAGACAATGATTATTAGTGAGAGTTGATAATTTGACTGCAGTGTCAGCCCAAATAATTTTCCCTCAGTATAATGTGGCTAGCCATCCAGCAGAAGTGAATATCAAACTTGTGTTCATAAAGAGAATGAATCTTCTGTCAATACCAAGAGAAACTGGATGGGAATTGTCTCAAAAGATAATACAGCCTATAATATGCTTAAAGAATCTAAATATATTATAGACCTTTGGTATTGACAAGTTTTAATATGGTTCAAGGCTAACTCTATAGCGTGCAGCTCTGTCAGTGTACATGCTGGATTCAGGAAGAATCTGCTGAGATACAGTAGTGTCTGGAAAGACAGCAGCGCATGATTCCAACTTCATGCCATCTGTGTAAACTGGCAGGAAGTCTGAGTTTTCAGCTTGGTGTGCTGAATACAGCTGCAGGTAGAATGATGATAGAGTAAAGGCTTTACCCAGTTCTTAAGGGAAAAGTCGCATGATGGAATATAAGCATGCCAAAGTGGATGAGTTTGGGTAACCTTGTCTACCGTGATGTTAAACTAAGAGTACCTCTTGGATGTGAATACGGAAAGAGCGATTGGCAGTCTGACAGGCATTGTACGAATTTTTCCAACATGGCTCAAAAATGGATGTCCGCAGAGAATGGCCTGGCAAGGATTTCAGTTTTAAAGCGTACTTTGGAGACAACTACATACATTGAAGTGACAGAGGTTGTTCATAGGCTTCCATGTATAGGGTCCAGAAGGAGATGTTTCTAGCAATACAGAAGCCTTCGATGGCCCAGCCATCGAAGTACACCATCCCTAGCCGAAGTGTATACTTGGGGCCTATGATCTAGTTTGGATCGTACAAGTGCACAGTGGATGTGTAGCAAGGTATATTGGTCTGCACCCCAACATGGAGAGAGAGAGAGAAGAATATTTAGTCCTCTCGTGCACTTTGTACAGAGTTGATGGATATGTTTCAGATACAAGTCCCAAGAATTTTGTGTCTGCCACTACTGGCATAGTATTATGTTCCAGCCTTAATTCAGGTTTAGGATGAAGATTACACTCACAACAAAAGTGTATGCAAAAGGTCTTCTGTGGCAAGAACCTGAATCCACTAGCACGTACCCAGGAATTAAGGAGATCAATGACATTGCAGTTGTCTTTCAATAACCTTCATGTAGCATGACCAAGAAAATATACTAGTCATCAACGCAGAGGGCACTCCATACAGTTGAAGGAAGTTTTTCTGTAATGGAATTTACTTTGATGGCAAAAAATGTGACACAATACTGATCCATGTGATACTCCCTCGGTGCCTCCGTAGCCAGGAGCAGCAGTACGTAGCACACGCTTCTTGATTAGACCGGGGTTCGAGCTCGTGACCACCAAATACGGAGGATGCAGAAAGGTCAGGGAATGACCACCACATATCCCCGGAGCAATATGGCCTTAGTTGCTAATACTCCTAAAAACCAAATAAAAAACAAACAAACAATATTCCCTCCTCTTGGCAAAAGGGAGGGGAGGGCAAGGATCCCACATGAACTTGGAAAGACCACTTGGCTAAAAAGTTTTTAATAAAAACAGGGAGATGCCCTCTAAGAATCTCCAAGTTGTGTCATACCCTTTCTCCATATCAAAGAATGTGGACACAAGATGTTCCCATTTTAGGAAAGCATCCTGGATGGATGTTTCCAGTCTAATAAGATGGTCTAGAGTAAACTGGTTCCTTCAGAAGCCACATTCTAAATACAACATTAAATGAAAATGAACCACTCTCTCCAGGATTCTGCACAGAAAGGTAGTCACAGAGTGATAAGATATTAATTAGTATGGATTTTAGAATCCTTTCCTGGCTTTGCAAAGGCAAGAACAGTTGCCATGCACCAGACAACTGCTTTTCAATTTAGATGCTCTTATATAGAAGAATCAGATGATCCAGAGATGTTGGTGAAAGGTGTTTAATCATTTCACAATGGCTGCCATCTGGTCCAACAGCACTTGCCTTAGAAAGCAAGACAGCTCTTTTAGTTCCTGCATAGTGAATGACCTATTGTAGGGATAAAGGCCCTTTGATGTGTGAAATTGCCTGTATTTCACTTTTATGTTTGAGGAACAGAAATTCTAGGGAATGGGAAGATATCGCTGGGATGTTTGAAAATGTATCCCCAAGAAAATTGGCTATTGCAGTTGGCTCTGCAATAGTGCATCCATTACATTCTAGGAGCAATGAAGGGTGAGATGTACAATTTCCCTTCATTTTCCATGTTTTATCTCAGACCACCTTAGTGCTGGTGGACTCGGTAATAGATGACATAAAACTGCTCCATGATTCCCTTTGATTCTGATGGCGAATGTGCTGTGCTTTGGCTCATGCATGTTTAAAAGCTATTAGATTGGCCATGGTAGGATACTGTTGGAATAACCCCCAAGCTTTGTATTAAGCATTTTTTGCTGTGCATTCTGAATTCCACCATGATTTGGGAAAATGCAGAAACTGGGTAGATGTTTTTGGAATGGCATTCGCAGTTGCTTGGACAATATTTTCTGTACATGTACATAAAATATAATATATATGACTGCATCACTGATAGGCTTTTGACTGGCTGCAGTGATCCCAAACTCTGCCAGATAATGAAAGGCATTCCAGTCAACCTGATCAATCTTCCACTGCAGTAACCTAAATGAAAGACAGTCTCCCCGTTTATACGGGGCTGTCTTTCAAGGAAGGGATCACTTCCATAGTTCTCCATTTCCCAAGTGAGTGAAGGAAATAGAGAAGGGGAACAGATAGAAAAAAATAATGGCAAAAAACATACAGGTAGGCATATGGAAGAAGGTGTCAGTTCCCACATTTCAAAGGGAAAGATCATTGTCAGTGAGCAAATGCTCTACGACACATACCCTTCCATTAATATCAGCACTACCTCACAGGGTAGTATTTCTACTGAAATCCCCAAGAAGAGGGGCAGGGGATGGCAACTGCACTACGAGATCAAGGTCTGTCTGGGAGATGCTGGTCCCAGGTTAATAAAAACCCAACCAAACCCAACTTTAATAAAAATACCCAAATGGTCAGCCTCCTTGGCAGTTAATGCAGGTGGCTTTTGTGGATGAACATTATGAAGTTTCTTGGTCCAAGTTTCTTGTGCAGCACATGGAGCGCATGCAACAGATCCACAACAAGTGATTTGTGAGTGTCCATATTTCTGGCACTTAAAGCACCTTAATGGATAAAAGTGATATGAATGCACTGGACAATTTATATAGCTACTTTTGATCTCATTAGCAGTCTGGTCAGTAAATTAAAGGTCAAAATGATATTTCCAGTGGGAACAAGTTTCCCATCCCTACACTGAAGATTTGTTTTGCAGCTGTCACTCCTTGGGATTTTAATTCAGAACAGATTTCCCTTCTGATACTTCCATGAGATCCCATTTGGCGATGACACCATGGGATGAGTTAAGTGTCCTGTGGGGGAAGTAACTGTGATATGCATTCCCCCATATATATATATATATATATGGCTTGGAGGAGCTATACTGAATGTCTCAGAAGCCACATTCTAAATACCACATTAAATGAAAATGATTTAGAAGAGCTTGCTAACCATTCCAAACCCTTCTGGATAAAGAAGGGCAATATTTTTCCTATAGCTTTCTCATTTGTAGAGTGTATTATCATGCAATGGGGTGTTGGAGCTCGGCCCCCCTCAACCACCAGGATCCTCCTTTCTGAATTTCCATGGGTCACAGTGCACAGCAAATATGCTGGATTTCTATGGTGTTAGCCTGGAAAAGTAAGTTGTGGGCACTGGATCCCAGTGATGCTAATCTGGAAGACCAGCAGTATCACTGGGAAGTCACCACTTGCAGGTGCCCACTTCGAGGGGTCTTTTATTAGGAATCCATTTGTCTCTTCTTCTCTAAATTCATCTCCACTCTCCTTTCCAGGCTCATTTTCAGATAGCTTTTCTAATTCCACTAGACATTTTGAATCTGATCTTGGGTAAGATCACAAATTTAGTAATGCAATCGAACTATCACTGTAAAAACTGTTGAAATACCTTTCCACTTATAAAGTTTTACCCAGACTAAACCAAAATGGCGTAGTGCAGCAATACATAGTAGTGACTTCTACACACGCTCAGACCTGAAGTGGTATGTGCAATTACATGCATGGGCATGTAATTGCACATATCACAGGGTGAATCACAAATGTTTGTCACAAGGTAAATAAATGGTCCTTGAGGTTGTCATAGACATTCTCTCAGATATGCCAGACAAGATGTATTTGCTACCTGGGAGTCTAAAACGCTGATGGAACTGATATTTGGGTGACACTCAAGTCAAGTGGACCCAATTTCGGCAAAGTCCAGATGGTCTGTGACAGCCAAATCCAAAATCCTCTGCTTGCACCTTCACGAGGTAGGACTGTACTGTTAGTAATCCTGGGTATAACCTCCATGCACAAGTACATGGTGGGTGATCACCCAGGTATGAACCAACGTAAGCAGGGGTAGAGGTGTGGCGTCCACACCACATGGAGGAATGCCGCCCCTCTGTTACCAGGCAGTACTAGGTGGTAGATGACTCTCATCAACAGGTGCAATACCACCACTTTGCTTATTGGAGGCTTGAAGTGGGGGAACCCATGTTTAGTCTCTAGAGCTAAGTTCCGGTCAACACTTCCCTATTTCTTCCATCGTGCAGTATGATTGACGACTTTTGAGGTTATGATGAACATTGTGGCGAGATCCAATATTCCTTATATTTCGAGGGTATAGCTCTAAAACTGTGTTCGCAGGCCAGCCACTAGTTAGTACACCGGACCGGACTGAACCTATTGGTAACTCTCTAGGAGGCTTCCGGATCAGCTAGTGTATAATCTTGCTACCTCGACTTTGCCAGATAGTGACTGGAGGGAGTCCGAGTAGTGCGTATGCGGGGAGCATTGTCGAGGCCACGTTATGTCAAGGATCTGGGTATATTCTTACCATGTGTACGCCATATCCAAAAATTTCATTACTTCATACAGCATTCCCACCCACTTTTTCTCACTATTGAATACACCAGGAATTGTCAAACTAATAGAGCAAGCTTATCTGCATAAAGATCTAAACCTCCCAAGCACTTCCTAATTTATTTCACAAATATACATGGTCTCGATTCTAATCTTAACGATGTCCATTTTCACTTGCAGTCTGCCAAACCCCATGTACTTTTTCTGACAGAACCTCAGTTATCGGCTGATTCGACTACTGCTCATCTCAGATGACCAAATTATTCGCTGTATGATTCCTTTTGCCTCAAAGGTGGTATTTGTGCATATGTCCGTTCTGATATTCCCTGTCAGAGACTTGGCAATTTAGAATCTCCTCTCTTTGATCTTCTCTGGCTTAAAATCCCTCTACCCTCTATGTCAAATTCATCTGTTGTCTCTACCGTTCTCCCAACTCCACTAATCACTTGGAGCTCTTTGACTTCCCCTCTTTGCAACCTGACTTTCTCCAGTCAAACTTTCCTAACAGTGAGGTAATCTTCCTTGGTGATTTTAATGTTCATAACTCCAGCTGGCTTCCGTTTTCTAGTCACAATGACCCAGCTGGTCGAGATGCTGAGGCTTTTGCAATTACTAATGAACTTGCACAGATTGTTCATTTAAAAGAATACCGGACAATCCTAATTATACAACCAATACGCCTGATCTTTTTCTCACAAACAACCTTTCTAAGTATACAGTCAAAGTGAGAGGTCCTTTAGGCACTTCAGATCACAACTTGGTGATTGTCTCTTCTCCAATGGAATCTTTATCTCATGGCTATTCCCAACCTCGTGTTGTTTGGCATTACAAGAATGCAAAATGGGATGACCTGCGAGTCTTCTTTTCTTTGGTCGGATTACTGTTTCACAACTTCTGATGTCAACGTATGCTCAGATCGTGTCAGTGAAATTATTCTTGCAGGAATGGAATCCTTTATCCCACACTCCGCTTTAAAATCTCATTCTTTATCTAAACCTTGGTTTTCCAATAAATGTGCTAAGGCTGTTCAAGAGAATAACATTGCATATTGTAATTGGCTTGTTTCCAATTCTTCAGTTTCATTTTCTGCATACACCAAAACTCACACCAATTGTCAATTGTAAAGCACTTATTAATCAGCCAAAACTAGATTTTGAACAGGCTTTTCTGTTAGTGCAAGCAATTATAAATGGGCAGTAAACTCGATGTTACTGCATTTGCAAAAATACCGATAGCTAGAATTGTGTTTTTTTATGTTATTATGGTGAAATATGTTTCTCCTTTACTGAAATCTTCAATCATACAAAAACATAAATAAATTTTCAGAATCTTCTCTTCTCTTCTTTTTTCTTCTCTTCATTTCTTTTTTTTAAAGCTTCGTAAACTTGTTACTCTGTGTAAACCGTGTAAGTTGCAAGCTGACTTGCGTTTGTGTTAGTTAATTGCAATTTGTGCGTGCCATTAAAAAAAAATGCCTATGCATGCTATTGTGCAATTTATAAAGAAAAAATAATCTTGAAAATAAATGCCTCTTGAAACATTTCTTAAGTATACAACTCCTTGTGCAACAAACCAATGAGTGCCAAGCCAATAATGAGGGATCAACGAGTGTGCATTTAATCAATGATGATGAAGAATAAACATTCTTTAACATTTGTAAGTCATAAATAATTTCTTTATTATTATAATTTGCTTGATTTTACAGGGTACGTTTTCATTTCTTTGGATAAATCAATCATTGTTTAAACAAACTAATTGGCTAACTAATTTCATTGTTGAAAATGTAACTCCTGTTTTTAACATTATCTATGGGAAATAATTGTGTTTTCCTAGCACGACTGCTTTACGAGCATGTGCTAGGAACGAATTAACTCTTAAAGTCGGGAACTACCCGTATTGTGCAAAGTTCAAAATTCATTGCAAGAACAATTTATAAAAAAAATAATAAAAAGCCACAAACACACTTACATTTCTAATGAAACTAATTTTTCTTTAAGATATCTGCATATAGTATATCTGGAGGAGGAGGCACTTGTGGCCACAGGTGAAACACTAGTAAACACCCTGTGTGATTTCTGGACCTTTTTGATGCTTAAAGATGAGTTAACACAAAAATAAGCCACCTGTGTTACTCTATGCAAAAAATCTGAAAACTGCCTAATGCATGAGAATGAAAACTAAAAAAAAATGAGGAGGATAAAGAATTGTCAGCAGATTTACTCAATTCATTCCAAAAAGCCTTGCCTATAGGGTAAAATTTACTGATGTAGATGTCAATTATGCATAAACTTAGTTTATGCATAAACCAAGCTGACTACATACTTAGCATTTAGTAGTTATTTTCATTAGTATTACTAGTTTGATCCTTCTTGCAACTGACTGCATCTGATGACTACGAAGTGACTAATCTGCATTTTGTGTTATTTTGTTTTTGTGGTTGACCTTGACATGACCAGATGTTTCATAAACATTGGATAGCATCCTGAGGCTATCCCCAGTCCAGCCAAACTTAGCACATGTTCTCACCACAGGTACCAATTAATGGTACAGGTATACATTGGAGAAGAATGGTATTAAGGGTAAGTTGCTACAATGGATAAAAGGATGGTTAAGTGTGAGAAGACAGAGGATGGTAATCAATGGGTGCTGCTCTTCTTGGACTAATGTTATTAGTGGAGTCCCACAGGGTTCGGTGTTGGGTCCACTGTTGTTTTGTATATTTATCAATGATATTGATGAAGGTATATCGGGCTTAATGTCGAAGTTTGCAAATGATACAAAGGTTGGCAGGGTTGTTAATGACAATAATGGCAGTGTGCTACTGCAACAGGATCTAGATAATTTGGGCAGATGGACTAAGAAGTGGCAACTGAAGTTTAACTTTGACAAATGCCAAGTACTGCATATGGGTAGAAGTAACCACAGAAAAATGTACCAACTGTGTGGTACTACACTTAAGGTGGTAGAAAATGAAAAAGACCTGGGAGTAATTGTGCAGTCAGATATGAAGTTTTCTGAGCAATGCAGACTGGCTGCCAGGGCAGGTCATGGGGTTTTGTCAATGATATATAGGAATTTTTCTAGCAGGGAAAAGGAAGTGATTATCCCTCTGTATAAGGCAATGGTCAGACCACGCCTTCAGTACTGCGTACAGGTCTGGAGGCCTCATTTTAGGAAGGATGCAGATTTACTTGAGCGTGTACAGAGAAGGGCAACAAGATTGGTGAGGGGAATGAAGGGATCCTCCTACCAAGAGAGGCTTAAGTTCTGCAAATTGCAGTGGCTGGAGACTAGGCACCTGCGCGGTGATCTGATTGAGGTCTATAAGGCCTTGAATGGGTTGAGCACGCTGAATTCTGATGGGATCCTTCCACTTGTTCAGATTACGAACCTAAGGGGGCATAAATTCAAATTAAGAAAAGACAGTGTAGATTAGATGTGCGGAAATTTGCCTTTAGCCAGCGGGTGGTTAATTGCTGGAACAAACTTCCATCTGTCGTTGTGGAAGTTGATAGGTTGAATAAATTTAAGGAGGAACTGGACAGGCATTTGGAGGGAATGGTGTGATTTTTTTTTTTTTTTTGGCTGATGCTGCATAAGCTCATACATTTGCTTTCTTGCATCACATGCCACTACTACTACTACTACTACTACTACATGGTCCTCAGGATCAGGCTCCTGATACTATACTTTATATATAAGGTAGTTTGAATGATAATACAGGAAGTTCCCCCACCACATTTGGATTTTGTGGCAATTTTGGTGGTTGTGATTTCGAGTCACAACCCCTTAATGAAATCATTTATACTTCATCAACCCCCGACCATTTAATAAAAAAATAAAATAATATCTTAAGGACTGTTTCTGAGTTCATTCACAGTGAAGAGGATGTTTCTTAATTTATATTGAAAAATGTGGGAAACATTTAATAAAGCTCTAAATGGGGTCTGATTTGATGTATATATCATTTAAAATTAAAATACTTCAAATATTTTTTACTTATTTTAATTTAAAAATTTACTTGTGAAGTCTTTTTTTTTCTGAACTATTTTCGTTTTTTTGAAATTTTATTCCATTTTTTTCCTGAATTCTTCTGTAAAAATAAAACATTAAAAATAAATTAACATATTCTTTATTGAATTTTATATATCATATTAAATATTATATTTACTGAACATCATTAATGTGAAGGATGTAGTTGATGGGTTTTAATAAGCTCTTTAATATTGGGTTTGAGGTTTGTGAGTTTTAATGTTAATTCACCACACCCTTCCAAGTTTAGTCAGTTCCTCTCTTGTTAAAATGCCATTTATGTGACTAAAACCGACTTCTACTGTTTAAGTGCGCAGAAACACAAGGCTCAACAGCTGCAGAAAGTTTGGGATATTTTGTTGTAATGTTTGTATACTTCCAATAATCACTGATACTTTTATTATTAAATAAAGATTTAGCTTCTATGTTAAGTAAACTCCATTTTCGATATTTATATTAAATGGCGTAATGATCCAATCAGGTACATTCATTTTCTCCAGGTCCTTGAAATGTATTTTAAAATCTTCCTTTAATTTTTCAAGATGCTCTATGTATATCTCCAAATGATCATCTGAAAGTTTTTTTACCTCCTCCTTCCAATTGTTAAGTTTATATAGGCCTATAAACTAAGATCTATATAGGCCTATCTTGACTTGCAACCCTAATAGAATTGTGTGGGCTTGAATGATGGTAACATCTTTATCTTTATCAGTTCTGTACTTCATTAAATCGTGAATACAGGTCTGCCAGATAGAACAGATGGTTCTTAAACTTTTTCAACTCTTCACATAGTGATGGATCTATGTAAGGTACTCCACAGTTGAGTCATATAAATCGACAAGTCTTTGCAAACTAACACCTCTTGACAGCCATCTTACTTCGGTATGCAAAAGTTATTAGTTGAATGTTTCTTCATTTTTTTCACATAACATGGCAAACAGACGTGAATTAAGTGGATGCACTTTGATTTTATCAACTGATCTGATACACACTATTAGAGCATCATGCAGCTTATCACTCAATTTGTAACAAGATGGTGTGTCTGTGTAATGTACAATCATGCCGAAAGTATGCACGGTCATACTCCTGGAACCTTTTCTTTCAGAAGAGCAGCAAATCTGCCGTAACAGCCAACTATTGCTAAGGGAAACATTGTTTTCCTTAAGGTACTCTTCCAAATGTTGTAAAATTGTCTCATCTTTTCCATCAACTTTCACATACCTGGCAAATAAAAACTCGTTAACAATACATTTTTGGCTTTGGCCATAATATAGGCTATTAGAATATTTGAACTGCTGAAAGTTGACTCATCAAGTTGGATGGAGAATTTGCAATTCTGAAGCTCAGACACCAAGGTTTTCTCCACATCATCGGAAATCTCACCAATGTGTCATTGAATTGTATTTGCACTTTATGGCAGGCATTTTAAAACAGGATAGGAATCCTTCATAATCGTTTCAATCATCTCTTTAATTGCTAGTATTATTATCTCCTCACCAATAGTATACGCTTTTCCTTTCTTTGCTATAATAAGAAAGATACTGAATGATGCCTTCAGTCCTCCTTCATTATCAGCATGAGTAGATGGTTAAAAAAAATGTATTAGTAAAAAAATGTAAAAAAAAATAATAAAATAAAATTTAAAAAAAAAAATGTAAAAAAATCCAGATTTCTGAATTTTTTCTTCAGCACCTCAAAAAATTTAAGATCTTCATTTTTCTTATCAGGATGAACGTGTTCGATGTGTTCTTTCATCTTGAAGGTTTCATAGCATCATCACTAAAAGTCTTTTCATATAAGAGGTAGATAGGCATTGTTTCATGTTAATCAAGGGCACAAATCCAAATTTCACACATTCTTATGAATATTGTCGACATTTTTTCCTAGATACAGTGGCAGCTATTGTACTTATTTAGGTTGTAGCTCAATTTATATTTTAAAGTAAATGCAGATGTGAAATGTCCTGAAAAGGAAGTAATTGGGTTCAATTAAGATTATCTCAATTTAGTATTCATAGTATAAAAATATAATAGAAAACAAGGTAATGGTAAAGTTCTGGGGGAACTATATCAGATCAGTAAATAAATTTTAAAAATAATTTAAATATTAAAAAAAATAATAATTTTGGGTCGTTCAAAAATGACTAAAATTTCTCAACATAAGGGGTTTTTTTTTTTGGTAAACCACAAACACGAGAGGTATAAGAAACAATAGTACTTAGTACCATGCTTGGGTTGGAAGTTGAGAAGACGAAAGAAGATATTTGTTGACATTGGTCTTGAACTTTAATGTAATTTTCTGACTGTAATTTTCAGGAAATACGTATGAAAAGGAAGGTTGTTCAGAAAACGGCAGTTGAATGAATAAACGAGGAAGATGAAAAGTTGGTTCTGTGAGTTTGAAGTTGGACAGTAAATGGATGTTGGCTGGTGGTGGTGGCACGTGTTTGGACTGTTTTGAAAGACAGAGCGGGAATTACAGAAGCCAATTCAGAAGAACAGTGCCCATGGAAAGAGGCATGCAGCAGAAACAGTACGTCTATGAGACAGTGAGTGGAGAGACTCTGTTAGAGATGAATCATTAATTAATCTAACTGCCCTCTTCTGAATGGAATCAAGAAGCCCGAGAGAAGTTTTGGGGGCACCACCCCAGATGTGGGAACAATATTCCATGGCAGGGTGGATTTGCAATTTATACAGAGTGAGCAGCTGTTTGGAAGAAAAGTAACACTGAGGGCAAAAGAGAAAACCAAGTTTTTTAGATGCAGAGGAAGCAATATTTGTAATGTGCTTGTGCCAAGAGAGATTAGAAGTCAGGGTAATCCCCAAAACAGATATATATCCCTAGAAATCAGTGTCACAAAAGATAAGCATAGGAGCAGAAGAATCCTTTTTGCGAGATATAAGACAAGACTGAGTTTTAGAAGGATTGAAATCAACTAAGCTGTCTTTGCCCCACTAGAGAATTAGCTGGAGATCGGCATTTAAGGATTTGGTAGCAAATATTCGAGAAGTTGACACTGATTGAGCAGGGCAAGGTTTCTCAAAATGGAAAGTGGAATGCAATGTGTTATCATCGGCAAAACTATGGATAGGATTTCCAGTCAATGGAAGAAGGTCATTAATATACAAAAGGAAAAGAGTGGGGGAAAGAACTGAACCTTGGGGGACTCTAGCATTAGTGGAGAAGTTAGAAGACAGAGCCATCTACCATCACTTTCAGTGAGCAATCTGAGAGAAAACTGGATAACCAATTACAAAAAACAGTTGGCAAACCATAAGATTGAAGTTTGTTTAGAAGACCTTTATGCCAAAGACGATCGAAAGCCTTTGAGATGTCTAGAGCAACTGCTTGTGTTTCACCGAACTTTTCCATTGAATTAGTCCATAAATGGGTAACATAAGTTAGCATATCACCAGTGGATCGACACTGACGGAATCCATACTGGGGATCGTTAATCAGACGGAAGGTTTTTAGGTAGTTTAAGAGTTGGTGGTTAATTGATTTCTCCATTACTTTAGAAAGAGTAGAAGTAATTGCAATGGAACGGTAATGATTGGAGGGATTTGTCACCATTGGAAGGAAAAACACCTTTGGAATAAGAAAGTGAAAAAAGGCGGCAAAGAACAAAAAGAACAAAGAACAAAAAAGGCGGCTATAGATATTTCATACTTTGGTATTTTAGTAGTAAAATCTTGGCTTTCATCTATTTCTGGACTTCGCCTGAAATTTATTATTACGAGTAAAAATGCTTAATCCACCCCGTAGATTCTATTATCAACCCATGGGGGTAGATATTGACCACTTTGGGGACCCCTGATTTAGAGGGACACATTTTTATCTTAGCTTGGTTGTTCAAGAAACTGAGCAACCAAGATAAGAGAATGAAAAACAATGAAAAAACTGTTTATGGGTCTAAGCCACAAACTTTGTTTTTGGAAGGGAGGGCAGAATTGAGAATTTGAACAGAATCAGTTTCAAAATTGTATATGCACACTTATACTCTAGGCCTATTCTTTTGGAAGTATAGGGTAATTTATAAAATAACTGACCCAGTTTGAGACCCTTATATCTCTCAACATACTTGTCGGAAAGATTTAAAATTTTGAAATACAGTAAACCCCCGCTATTCACGGGGGTTACATTCCTGAGAAATGCCGCGAATACCGAAAATGCGAATACTGAGTTATGGCTCCCATAGTAATAAAGGGGTTCCGTTCCAAAGTATGAAATATATAAGAAAAACTAGTCTAAAATTTTGTCTATGTATTATATGTGCCTTCATAATATGACTACGTACACAGACAGTACAAAGTGAAATGCAAGCATATGGCATCGAAAAGAAAAGAAGAAACAATTTAATATTAAATATAATATTTATTAGAAATTTCAAACAAATCTTTCAAACCAGTGTATTTGCTAGCAAAAAAAACTTATCCCGCCAGTGCTATCACCAGTTTCGCTAAAGTATTGATAAAGGTGTTTTGCTTTTTCACGAATGATGAGTGAACTTAACGGAATTTTATTTTGAGTTCGGTCTTCTATCCACAGATTTAAAGCTTTTTCCATTTTTTCTAATTTAACATCACGAGTTACAGAGCAAATTTTTGAAACAATTAGTGTGTTTTCACGGACACTACGGCAAATTTTTTATTCTGATTTCTTGATTGATCGTACCGTTGACTCATTGATTTTATAATGTTTTGCCACCGAGAAGATGTCATCACCTTCTTTGATCTTTTCACATTTCCCTTGTTATTCATAGCCATATTTTTGTACGGGTTAGAAAGTACGGGTTATTGTCCACAATAAAGTCACTTTCTTCCATTAACACACTCGAAAAAGTCTGTTTTACACTGCAAAACGGTAGATTTATCAATTTTGTAAGCATATCAATTTATAAATTGATAAATTTATAAGCATATAAATTAAAAGCAAACAACAAAACCTTCACTGACAAGCGCATAACACAAACTGAACAAGGATTAGCGAGAAACATCCACGCTCGCGATTTTGCCACCCCTCTCCTCCCCACCCACTAAGCGCTGTTTTGACCTGGAAAGATAATTTTAGCCACGCCCATGTTTTTTATGGCGGAAAATGTTCACGGTGCTTTAAAATTCACATTTTTTAGGTTTCATTTTATATTAAATCAGCGACCGCGAATACAGATACTGCGAATAGTGGGGGTTTACTGTATTACTATATTAGGTATGCAACCAAAACATCCAGCGCTAGATTTGTATAACTGCACAGTTTGATTTGTATCACTATGTGCGGGATGGCTGTCTATTAAAACCTTCAAAGCAAAGCATTACTTTATTCATTATGACATTGCAGGAATACTGATCTCCTCTAAATGCATGGGTGCAACATATATTAAAAATACTGATGCGTACATAATCTTGTGTTGTAGTCTATTTTCCAGTAAAGTTGCAGGCAATTTTTAGAAGTAACTTTGAGGTCACGAGTTGCGCTTGCAACTCGTGGCCTCAAATCAATGCTTCCAAAACTGTGAAGTGAATATCACTCCAGTTTTGGAAGCAGTGATTCAAAAATATCGAATATCCAGATGGAAATTGACATCTCTACTGTAGTAGAGTAGAAAAGCAAAAATGCAGAGGGTGCCATTACTGCCTGTGTTATTTCTTGTCATATGGAAGTGTCTAAAATAAAGAAGTATAAAACGTTTCATAAGAATTTTTGCATGGCTCTGAATAAGGTCATCCAGGTTCAAGCTCATCAATGACTACAACATGCATCTTACTTTTCATTAAAACTTCTCGCCAAGTCAGATGAGAAGAAACAACCCAACAACATCCTGTAGATAGAAGAACCAAATTAACTTTGTTATGTGAAGAGAAGGCACTAGATGTGTAACGAAAAACAAATGCACTTATTAATAATATCAGAAAGAGACTAACTTACACATAAGTCATGTGTAAAACCACCTTACTTTAAATAAATCTCACATTAAGAAAGCTAAACGAAACCAAAGACAAATGTGAAAGTCAGTACAGACTTAAAAGTTCAAAAGTGACAGTTATCCCAAGTGAGTATGACCCTTAAAACCTTCCTATTATGCATATTAAAACGATAAATTTCAAAATTTAAATTCATGTTCATCACAAAAACAAAGTAACTCCATTTCAACATGCAAGTAAGCAGATGAGGAGCTGACCTAAAGTTAAACAACTATTTTCAGAAAATCTTTTTACAAAAATGGTATAGAAAAGTGCTAATATGTAATTTTATGTCCCAGGGGCAGTCCACTGGAGGGAAATGGAAACAGAAAGAGCATAGCACAGGATGACCAGATGTCTATTTTCCAATTTGTCCCATTGTCCCAAAGTATTTTATTCTCTCACACACACACTGCTGTTTTTATGAAATTTCAATACAATGGATGACATAGCAGTTTTTCATTTCTGTTTGCATAAATTTATTTTCCATCTATTTGGAGAATTTTGTTGTTCAGAAGATACAATATACAGTGACTTCTTAGTGTACGTGTGTTTAAATTATGCGAATTTAAAATAACGTGTGGTAACCATATTTACGGAAAGCACCACCAGAGGAGGGGGGGAGTACATATTCAAACAGATATTCAACCTCGATGAAACAGGTTTATATTTGGGGGGGGAAGGCCTGATTGCACTTATTTCCATTGTTGAAAAGACTGCACCTGACTTTAAGGCGGTGAAAGATCGGTTAGCACTTCTGTTTAGTGCTAATATGGAAAGTCATAAACTGAAACATGTTGCATTTGCCACTAACAAAACCCTTGTTCCACTGAAGGTTATGACAGATCGTACATGCCTTTGTACTGGTACTGAAACCCTAACGGGCAGATGACTGCTGTTATCTTGAAGTTTTCTTGGATCTCAGTTACCACCAGAATTGTAAGTCTATTGCAAGGCAGAAGGAATTCTGTTCAACATCTTACTTATTCTTGATAATGCCACAAGCCATCTTAACCCAGTATTGTTGATGTCTGTTCCAATATCAAGATTGGTTTTTTCCTGGAAACTACAACCTCCAATACTCCAGCCTACAGACAAACATGTGATTAAATATTTTAAGGCTCACTCACTATTTAAAGTGCATTTTGGCTGATATAATTGACAAGACTGACCATGAACAGATGAGTGTGAAGCAATATTGGTGAACCTTCAATATAAAAAGATGCTTTAAAATCTATTGATGCTGCATGCCATGAAGTACCACATAACTGTATTCAAAGGCATAAGTTATGTCCAGATCTCAGAAAATCTCCTTCAAAGGCTTTGATACTGATGAAGATTATGCGTGAAACTCACAAAAAAGATAGGGTTCTTCTCTGCTAATGCTAATCAGTTGGAGGCAACTGATTAGCATTAGCAGAGGCATACGATGCAAGAAAGCAAGCTTATGCAGCATCAGACAAAAAAAAAAAAAAAAAAAACACTCTGATTTCATCCCTCCATTCGTTCCAAATACCTGTTCAGCTCAGCCTTAAATTTATTTAGGCTATCAACTTTTACAACAAAAGATGGAAGTCTGTTTTTTTTTTTTTAAGTTAAAAGTTGGTTAAAAGTTTTTTTTAACCACCATTAAAAGAAACATACTTCCATGTTGGGTACAATGTGCTTGATACATTCAACTAAGGTTGTCCAGAGGTTTCAAAATATACAGATTTAAATAAATAAAAAAAAAAAAAAAAAAATTAATAATAACAAGCAAATACTAAACACTAAATATTCTGAAATGATATATTCCATGATGGAAAAGCAAGTGAACAAATAAAAATAACTGCTTGCAAAATTGTAACTGTTCACAAATATTCAGATTGAAGAAATGAAATAATTTACAAATAAATCTGATGTGTACAAAAGAACTTGTAAATACTTAGAAAAATGGGCTGAACTCTTCAATAAATTCAACTTTATTGGAATGGATGCTTTTAAGATGTATACCAATTTAGAGGAAGCATAATATAATACAATATTTTTACATAATATAGGTAAAAATATATGCAGTTTCAGATTGATAGACCTTTAGTCACTTTTCTTTGTTTAAAAATTTCATTTAAGAAGAGCTGAAAGGAAGGAAGGAAGGAATGACTAGTCAGCTGTTTATTATTATGATTTTTTTTTTTTTTAAGTTTGTATTCAAGAGAAGGCTTCCTAAATTGAAAATGTATAAAAAATATTTTCAGAATTAAATGTTGAATGGTCAGATGAATAAAACTTCAAGGATGTAAAAATAATTTCAGTGCTATATAATTTAACAGGTATATATTTTTTTCTTATAAAAAATGGTAAAAATATTACTCAGCATGAAGAAATTCAATACAATATTAAGCAAAGCCTTTAGCTCCTGATGAATTTTTCAGATTTATTTCTCTGCTATATTACTGTAACTATTTTATAATATATACATCAATTTTCTAAAGATTTTTTCATTTTTAAAGCATATATTACTGAAAAATATAAAATTCTCATTGTCTTAGTTTTTTAAATTTGTTCCAGTTTTTAGGCTTTAAAGCTCATTTCTGTCCTAGCTGTGGTCACAGCATCAGGATAGCAGAACTTTCCTCTGCTCTTGGTATCCTAATAGTGTGAGAGAAAAATAAAAATTGATGAAATTAAAGTTGTCACTCAGAAATCTGAGTGCATAACTACCTCACAGTCAAGATTCAAATTATTCGTGACTACAGTCTCAACTATGAGGCTGTGTAGTCATTCAATTTTTCTTTACTAAACTCTGAAGTGTTTTATCTACTCAAGCTGCTAGGAGCCTTACAGCAATAATGTTCTGCTATCCTTTTCCTACTTCAGCTCCTCCACTGTTCTCTTCCTACCTGTAGTGATATAATAGACTTCCAAGGGCAAAATTATTCATGGAGTGCTTCTTTGTAACCCTTTGAAGTTTTTCTGAAATTGCAAATGAACTCTTCATTGTTTTGTTTTACTTGCTTATTGTTGTTATGGGGTTTAACGGCACATAAGCCTTGAATGGTTTGAGCATGCTCAATGCTGATGGGATTCTTCCTCTTGCTCAGAATAATCGCCTGAGAGGGCATAAATTCAAATTGAGAAAAAACGATTGCTGGAACAAACTTCCATCTGTCATTGTAGAAGTTGATAGCTTAAACAGATTCAAGGTAGAACCTGACAAACATTTGGAGTGAGGGGATGGGTGAAATAAGGGTTTTTTTTTTTTTTTTTGGCTGATGCTATATAAGCTTGCTTTCTTGCATCACGTGCCCTTGCTAATGTTAATGCTAAGCTTGTTTTACTTGTTTATTGTTGTTATGGGGTTTTAATGGTGTATAAGCTTGTTTTACTGCTTATTGTTGTTATGGGGGTTTAATGGCGCATAAGCTTGTTTTACTTACTTCTTGTTGTTATGGGGGATTTAATGGCGCATAAGCTTGTTTTACTTGTTCTTGTTATTTGGTTTTTAGGAGCATTAGCAACTAAGGCCATATTGCTCCGGGGATATGTGGTGGTCATTCCCCGACCTTACCGCATCCTTCGTATTTGGTGGTCACAGGCTCAAACCCCGGTCTAATCAAGAAGCGTGTGCTATGCACTACCGCTCCTGCCCGCCTGGCTATGGAGGCGCCTGTTTTACTTGCCTTCCAAATAGTTTTCTACAGTTTTGTGATAAACACGAGGTTATATTTTGAAATTGATCATGTGTTCATTCCTATAGTTTTAATGCTAATAATTGTAAAGTTTTAAAGGTCCTATTTTCACACTTCGGATGGATACTACTTTTGAACTTTCAGGTACTTATTTAGTGTTCTCTTTAAATTTTTATTCAATAGAAATTATCCACAATTCAAATTTTTGTCATGTGATAAGAAAACAACAAAACTGTGCTCTTTGGTTTGAATAAAATGTTCATTCATTTCATCAAATTTCCCCAATTTAAGTGACATTCTGGTATGGATTCACTGCTCATTTCATCCTTCGTCTGTACTTTTTTTGAGGAATGATGCAACAGGAAAAAAAAAAGTGTACTAACCACGATGACATAGTACCACAAGCTGTCATCTTCATGTAAGATGTATTCCATCGTACGTGGAGCTGACAAGTCAAGGAGATCCACAAGTTATCTTCATGCAACAAGTACTCCACGACACAGTGTTAATCAGCCAAGAAGATTCTTAATGGACATTTTTTCCCTAGAAATAAAATTTCCTGTCACTTTCTGCATCCTATAACATTCGTCAGACTGTTGTATCCCATAACCTAATATAGATTCCCCTTTAGACATCCTATAAACAAAAATTTACAAGACCAATAGGATATCTAAACTCCTAAGTGTGTTTATAGTGGTTCTCACAACAGCACCAGACCTGAAAGCTATTTTAATTAAAGATGTTAAAAGTATGTCAAGTGAAATGCTTTTATCACAGCTTCATTGGCAATCAACTACATGAAGTATACTGTTGACATTAGTAGTTGTTACACTAAAGGAAAGTAGTGAAAGTTATAGCTATAATAAAGTTTCCTAATAATCATTTTTCTGCCATTTTTTGTTGTTGTTGTTATTATTTGATTTTTAGGAGCATTAGCAACTAAGGCCATACTGCTCAGGGGATATGCAGTGGTCATTCCCTGACCTTTCTGTATCTTCCGTATTTGGTGGTCATGGGCTTGAACCCTGGACTAATCATGAAGAGTGTGCTACACACTGCTGCTCCTGCCCACCTGGCTATGAAGGTGCCACCATTTTTTGTGTTAGTTTGTTTATTTGTACTAGTAATAATCATCTTGCACCTGGAAGCAGAAATCCAAAATATATATAAATATGACACATTTTGAGCACAAGTCTAATACAGGAATAGGTCTCAAAAAAAAAAAAAAAAACCCAAAAAGTATGGTATTTTATAATTATCTATACACCTTACTCTGAAATAGGAAGATGAATTGATTACTGTTAATTCTATATAATCTAGACTATCAGCTGAAAGAGGCCAGTATGTGCTTCAATGTAGGTTTTTTTTTTTTTTTTTTACTATGCTTGCTTATGCTTCTGTTCAGGACCATTCAAATTATTTATTAAATACAGGACCATGAGTTAGGACAAAGTATCTATGCTTACAACTGTGCCCAGGAAAAACAGGAGGATTAAATGCTAAAAGCCTTGTGGATTAATTTAAGACTTGAGGGGCTCTGCAAGGCTTTTGGAGGAAGAGATTTGTTCTATTTATTTTATCAGTTTGGTCCACCATTGTAGTAAAATGGTATCTATTTTGTAGAGATGGAATACACTTGAACAATGACAGTGAGTGCTGCAAGGATCTTCAGGGAAACTTAAGGCTAGCCAGGGATAAGACATGCATAACCCCTGATCACCAGTGAATCATATGGATAAAAATAATGTTGCACACATCAACTGTTCTTGTGAGACCTCAAAAGCCAAAGGGTTTTCACATAATGGGAACATGTGTGTGATGGGCAGTGATTTTTTTAAAATAAACTCAAATTTGGATATTGTTTATCTGGACTTCAGCAAATCACTTGACTTTGTCATGCACAGCACCCCTTCAGGTTGTTATTTTTGAAGTGTACACTTCAAAAATAACAACCTCAAAGTAACTTGTACTTTAAGAAGTTTACTTAAAGTCAGTAGAAGAACAAGATTCAAGGGTTGCAATCCAGGTACACATGAAATTCTCCACGCAGTTTAGATGGGTAGCTCAAGTGGTGTCCTACTGAGCATTACCCTGTTGTAGAGATAGAGGTCATAATCCCACTGCATAAGGCAATTGTGAGAACACAACTGCCTTGTGGAATACCATATCCAAGTAAGAATACTACACATAAAAAAGATAACTGTTGAAAGATGGTAATACACTCTTTGAAATTGGACAGAGAATGCCAAATGAAGAAAGATTAAATGCAGCTACAGAGCCTAGTAACTAGGTATTACAGGGGGTATACACTGAGTGTTCACTGAATTATGACCACCCCTATGAAAACTGAATGCGATCTGTTCACCACATGAGGTATGAGAGTGCAGAGTTGGTCGACCTAAGTAGCATAGACAAGGTGTCTATGCTTGTTTGTTTGTTATTTGGTTTTTAGGAACATTAGCAACTAAGGCCATATTGCTCCGGGATATGCGGTGGTCATTCCCTGACCTTTCTGCATCCTCCATATTTAGTGGTGACGGGCTCGAACCCCAGTCTAATCAAGAAGCGTGTGCTACGCACTCCTGCTCCTTCCCACCTGGCTACGGAGGTGCCTTCTATGCTACTTAGGTCGACCAATCTAAGTGGTTCAGTAGGTAGTAAAATTCTGAGCGTGATAGGTAAAGGGAAGGATTTATCGGATTTTGATAAAGGACAGATTGTGGGTGCTTGACGAGCTGGTGCCTTGATTTCCCAATGGCTGAACTGGTGGGGTGTTCGAGAGCCATCGTTGTTAAAGTGTACCAGGACTGGCATCAAAATGGTCAAACAATGACCTGACAGCAAAACTGCAAAGGTCAGCAAAAGGTTGATGTTAGAGGTGAGCGCCAGGTCCAATGACTCGTACAGGCGAACAGGCGCAGCACTGTTGAAGAGTTGACTACCCAATACAACATGGGTCAACCTGGAACAATATCTGGCATGACCAGGTGTCACATGCCCGCACATATGAGCTATACCAGCAGACCCCTACGTCATCCTCTCCCAACCAAGGTTCATTGGTGTAAAAGACTCGCCTGGTGCAAGGATCATGCAAGTTGGACGTTAGAAGACTGGAAGAAGGTGTGTTAGTCAGGTGAGTCACGTTGTTTACACCACACTGTGGATTGTCATGTACTGATTTTGCATCAACATGAGGATTTGGAATCAACAACATGGTATAAAAAGTGCAGGCTGGTGGAGGCGGTTGTATGGTGTGGAACATGTTTCACTGGCAGGAACTTGGACCCCTGGTGCATTTGGAACAACGCATCAGTGGTCTCTGCTATCATCAACTGCTGGCGGACTGTGTACACCATGCTATGTTACACTTCTTCCCAAATGGCGGTGGTGTCTTCCAAGATGACAATGCGCGAGCCATTGGGCACTTTTTGTGCAGAAATGGTTTGAGGAACACAGTTCTGCCTTCCAGCATATATCGATTGGCCTCTGAACTTGCCCGATACCAATCCCATAGAGCACTTGTGGGACACTATGGAAAGGCATTTCATGCATCTGGATATACCAATCACTTCCATACCTGCATTGCTGACCGCATTACACACAGCTTGGTTGGCCATACCTCCCAAACGCCTCCGACATCTTGTTGAATCAATGCCACATCGGATAGCTGCTGTACCAAGGACAAAAGGAGGACCTACGAAGTATTACGTAGGTGGTCATAATTCAGTGATCACTCATTGTACATAAAGACTCTGGAGGGGGAGATAGTAAAATGAATGGAGGTGAAATTTTCATAGCTATAAATAATACAAGAACATGGGCCATATATTCAATTATGGGAGGGAGAGATAAGAGGTATCAAGTGGATTGTAGGAAGTGAACAAACTGTTAATTACTGGAATAAGTTATCACCATGGGTAGAGGAGGCTGGCAGCTTGAGGAAATTCAAGTCAGCTGGCTTGGCACCTATGTGCAAGAAGTGAAACACAGAAGGGTTTTTTTTTTCTCCCCTGGAGATGTGCAATAAAGCCTAGGGAAGTAATAGCAAACTTTTTTTGCCCTGTGAGCCATAGAGAGATAGAAAAAAAAAAGATAGTAAGTAGTCTATTATTATAAAAAAGTAACAATACCTGAAATCTCTAAGGTGCTATGTATACTGTCACACAATTACATTTATCACTGCTAAATGTAACTAAAAGACCACAAAACAAATTTTTCTTAATATAAAAAATACCCTTTTTTAATAATATAAACTATTTATGATGGTTGCTTGTCTGTATATTTTCTTATAGGTGCCACTGATTCACCATCCCTGGTACCATGGCCAAGACTATTATCAAAACAAAAATTACAAAACACACTGTGTATTGTGCTTTTCAGCATCCAGATTGATAATTTTCTTTAAAGGTAAAGCACAGAACTGGTGCTTTTTGAGTAAGAGAATGTGTCTACGTACAATGAATATACAGAAAATGCAACTCACCTTAGATTTCTCATATAACTGTTGTAGTTCTAAGTCAATGTTCTCATTTTGTGGCAATTCCCCAACAGAATGAGATCTCCTGTGACTGGTAACAACTGGAGAGGAAGTGGTCTGTGATATATTTCTGCTATATAAAGGAGCATGAGACTTTGTACGGACCATGCCTCCTAAATCAGAGAGTCTAAAAAGAGGAAAAGGTTTTCCCTTCACAAGCAAATGAAAATGGGAAGGACAACAATTTCATAATACCACATCATTATTAAATCAGTATTTACAAATGTAGTTCAACCTTATATAGCAAGTCAACTAAGATAAGCAGCAAGATATTCTAGAAATAACATATTATAATAGGTAATAAACATAATACCTAAAAAACATAATACCTAAAAGTAATATACATAATAGGCAGGTTAATGGCAGGATACTTTTCTAACACTACATAGAAGTAGTGTTAGAAAAGTAGAGATGACACAATACAGTTCCATCACAGGATGTAACGTATACTGCTTTGATTAATCACTGTAGTTAATTGATGAATCCTTTCTAGAAAAGCACATTACTCTTACTGGAAGCATCAATATGCCACTAGGAAACAATAATAAAGATCATAATTTAGAGAAGCCTACAGGTCTTTCATTTGGTATGTTGTAGATGGATTTTGTTTGTCTGCAGTCTTCCCAGGAAGAGTTAAGTGGTTAAAACTTTGAATTTTTGAACCAAAATATTTCAAGTATGATTGCTATTATAATGATATGCATAGCATAGCTGCAAACCTTACTTTGAGAAAGCAAGATATTTTGTAATAAAAAAAAAAAGAAAAGAAGGAGAACATAATATTTTTTAAAATTCATATTTTAGACTTGAAACTAAGTTTCGCGAACAGCACAGATTTTATATTATGATACAACCTTAGGACAGTTTACCGATATGGTATGCTTTCAGAAATTACTGTAACCAGGACTTTTCTGTTAACCATTACTTTTCTTATGGGATTTCCTGAATTGACTGTGATACCACTTATAATTGTTTTAAGGAAGAGACTTTTGAAGACGTTGCCTCTTCACAAATGTTGAGTCTTTATAAGAATGCCCTATTATCTATACCTGGCTGTTGAGAGCATTTTCCAAGTTTCATCAGTAAGAGAAGATATGAACGGGTTTTTTTTTTTTTTTTCACCTAGCTGAACATCTCCCCACCACCCACCCACACACAGATATAATTGTGAAATTGTTAAAATGACAAGCATGACTTGGGATAATTTGTTATATTTAAAGTTTTCTTTCTCACTTGTTGGTTCCCCAATCAAGGACCACTATATATCCATTCTTTCTTCTTTCACATAACTCATGGTAGGTTCTTACGCTGAAAACTGACAGAACTGATATTGCAAAACATATTTTGCTTCATCTATCTCTTTACCTTCAATTACACTATGAAGTATTAGAAATTTGTCCACAAAAAAATATTTCAAATCTGAACATGTTGCATGACAACCAATAAATTTGTGCTACCTCCCGATACAACTAAAATCTGTGTTAACTCCTGATGACAACTCAAAATTTATGCTTCACTATTAATGCCCTTGCTACTCCAGTTTTTAGGCTTACCATAACAGGTGCATTACCAACACAAGTGCCAGCCAGTTTTCTAAAGGAATTCCACTTTCTTTCAGGTTGGTAAGAAGATGCTCAATATTGTAATGCTCTAGAGTCACCTTTGAACACCATCACCACAAGCAAGACTTGTCTGATTTGAAGATTATTTTTGATTACCATCTGTAACAACTGAAAATTCCAAGCTTTTCTGAGTCATCACAATCTCCTTCCTTCCTTCTCTGCCCAAATTTTACTAAAAAAAAAAAAAAAAACTGCTGTTTTGGTTCACTTTTTTTTTTTTATTTCACTACCAGAAAACATTTCTAATAATGAATCTGCATGATCAGCACAGCTCATTTTCATTTCTCTGTTTCATTTTCTCTTTTGATTTTAAGCCACAATCTTCCACAAAATATCCCACACAGTTAACAAGCCATAACCTGTCAACCCCAAAGGTATAATCTGGGATTTCTATATAATACAGCTCAGATGAAGTTATATTTTGCAATAAATGATGCAAATAAGCATTCAGCAAATTTCATAGTGAAGTTAACGCTCTTGTTCTCTTGTCCAGCATTACTAAATTTTTAACAGAAACAGAAGCAATATTATTTTTTTTATAAACTTTTCCACTCTCCATTTGTTGAACAGTAGGAAATTAGCAATACTGAAATTTATAGCAGATTGTTTATTAGAAAAACTTTTGAGCCTAAAGGCAAATAAGACTTCTGGAGATGGCATATAATTTTGATGGAGGTGACGAAAGTGCCCCGAACCATTAAGGTTAATTATGAGGCATCATTGGATATGGCAGATTTGGATTGGAAGAGTGTCACCAATACATAAAGAGCAAAGTGGGTAACCACAGAATAGTCACTCTGATTTCAGTAGTAGTGAATATCATGGAGGTAAAAATAAAGAGTATAATATAGAGACATTTACACAGAAAAGGAATCCTCAAGGATACACCACATGGACTTGTTAAGGGAAAATCATGTTTAACTAACCTGGTTAACTATAATGGCAGTTATGCATGAGCTGGATATAGGAATAAGTTTGACACTTTATTTGGATTTTAGCACTGCATTTGACTCAGTCCCCCAAGACAGACTGTTACTGTATATGCTAGAACATGTTGGGATCACAAGCAAGGTTCTAAGAAGGATTGCAGTGTGGCTGCAGGGCAGGAGACAGAGGGTTGCAATTAATGGTTATTCTTCAGACTGGTATAACATTAGAAGTAGGATCTAACAATTATCAATTCTGGGGCCACTGTTTTTATAATGTTCATAAATAACATGAAGGGATAGAAGATGTGATAGTTTGCAGATGTAAAGATTGGGAGAGCAGTTAATGCCAGGGCTAAGCAGCATGCCTTCAGGATGAATCAGGTTGGCTTTAAGGATGGTCAGATAGGTTTAACCCATCAGTGGTTGTACCCAGTTTGTAGCAAGCAAGGTTGTGCAGCACCTGGTAGGTAGTTTTTATTACTCGAAAAAGTTTTTTTTTTTTTTTTTAATTTGGCTTGAAGTACATGAATGTTTAAATCTTTTAATAATAATTTCAATACTTATTAAATGTGATTTTTTACTTAAAAACTTAAAATTTTAAAAATGTTTTACGTATTATTTTCAGTGGAACACAACTTTCATTATTTTTGCTGAAAATTAAAATAATCTTGGAGTCAGAAAATATAAACACAAAAGTAACTGTCACTTCCATTTTTCAATGCAGAAAACCATTAAGAGTGTAACAATCCAAACTTAACACATGCATTAATGCTTTGTCCAATAAAAAGAATAAACAGATCAAAATAAATTATAATAGAAACAAGAATCCATTTTGTATCGATAATAATTGACATACACATTTTGTACAACAATTAAACATAAAATAAAGAGTACCTAAATTCTATAGCAGATATGTCAGCTACCTAAGCAATCTTGCTAGTTTATTATCAGCAATGTCGGTCATCATGTTAGTTTCATAATCTGCAGTGTATTATTTACAAAATTGGAACATTGAAGCAGAAAGAAAAAAAAAAAAAAAAAAAAAAGTAGGCACTTGATGGAACTTGACAAGTGCTTTTCACATAAAATTCCAAGTAAACAAAAACTATCCATTTCCAAAATTGTGCAAATAGTAATCTGGTTATATAGAAAATTCTAATTTTCTATATTTAGGAATATAGAAAAAAAAATTCAGCCTTTTAATATTTAATAAATGGTTAATGCACAATACAATTACATTTATTGTAGTTAGGCAGTGCCAGATAATGTTTGACATCTCTGCCGGATGGGCAGTCAGGTTCAGCATGAAAAATGCTGGGTAAATTTGGCAAAATACAAGGTCTTAAACTCTGGGAGCAGCAATTAAATGCTTGGTAGGATTGATTTAAAAACAGTAGAAGAAAAGGGATTTGGGAGGTGTGACACAGGCACACATAGTTCTATAACTAGTGTAGAGAGGCAACAAGGAAGGTCTACAGTGTAGGACACTGTAGACCTTCCTTGTTGCCTGTCAACATTTTGCTAGCATGGGTGAAAGTAAGCATTTTTTGTTAACTTTTATGCAAGTGCTGATTACGAATATGACAGTAAAAAAAGTTTCTATCACATTACATTTTTTTAGAAAAATGCAAAAACAGTTTTTAAAAAACCTGTAAAATAGCTTCAAAATCAATGAAATCGTCCGACATCACACTATACCTTTGTAACAAAAGACACATATCTGTGTTGTTTATTGGTATACTAATACCTCTCTTTAGTTTTATGACCCTGAGGAGTGGCTGCTCTTGAGTTATATTGCTATAATCTATATTATGTGGTAGCACATTTGGACCCTACTATATTTCTGGCAGCCAAGCTTGTTATTTGGTTTTTAGGAGCATTAGCAACTAAGGCCATATTGCTCCGGGGATATGCGGTGGTCATTCCCTGACCATTCCGCATCCTTTGCATGTGGTGGTCAAGGGCTCGAACCCCGGTCTAATCAAGAAGCGTGTGCTACGCACTGCTGCTCCTGCCCACCTGGCTATGGAGGCGCCCGGCAGCCAAGCACCTTTGTGATAGACAACTTGTTTATCTTTAGCTGTCTTTAGCCCTTAAATGTACACGTTTGGGATTAGTTTTGATTTGTAAGATCTAGTGGTAGGTTGTGGGTGGAAATCCTTCAGAGCTGCTGTTTGTGGGTTTTTAGGGAATAAAAAAGTAGAAAACTCTAGAGAGTTGATAGAATTGTTGCATAATTATCTTGTGAAAACTTGTGGAATGGAGCAAAAACAGCATGCATGCGTTAATTCGCCAAACAGTTTTTGCTATGTTTGCACTGCAATTTACAGTGAAGTAGCAACGTCGATCAATCACAGACAAGGTGAAACAAACATTTTTATTTTGGTCATCGGGTGATCAGGATAAATAGAATATGTGCTGTATAATGTGCTATGTAAATCTGACTGAATGGATGAAGGAGAACAATTCTAAAATGCCTTTTGATGTTCCGATTATCTGGCGAGAACCAACAAGTCACCTCGAAGATTGTTATTCCTGTCTCACAAATACTAAGGGGTTTTCAAGGAAAAATAGAGTTAAAATAAAAAATACCCTAACCTTCCATCGGCAATAAGATTAGTGCCACACACTGGAACTCCCTATTCCTCAACCTAGCTGTAAAGAAATCACTATTCCAGAAGAAAAGCAAGAGTCAACAGAGCTCATACCTCCCCCTCAACATCTGCTGATCCTAGTTACAATCCTGAAAATGACAAGACCACACACTTAATTGAGCAAAGTGAACTTAATGATTTGGTTAGGGATTTAAATCTTTCAAAGCAACAGGCTGAGCTATTAGGATCTAGGTGGAATTTGCTGGCAAAAACCAGATTTCTGTGTTTAGAAACCGAAACAAAATGTGTGCAGGTTATTATCAAATGGAAGGTTCTCTTTGTGTCTGCAAAGATAAATGGATTGATGGATGAACTAGGGCTTGAACACAATCCTGAAGAATTGAGATTATTCACTGATTCTTCTAAACTCAGTTTAAAAGCAGTTTTGGTACACAATCCTATTATCAAACAGTCAGTCCTAGTGGCTCATTCAGTGGCTATGAAAGAAACCTATGACAGCATGTAATTGCTATTAAATGTCTTAAACTATAAGAAATATTGTTGGAAAATCTGTGGTGATTTAAAAGTAATCGCTTTGTTGCTTGGATTACAGGGTGGTTTTGCTATGTATTGTTGTTTCTGTGTTTATAGGATAGTTGAGCAGTAGAACATTATACTGTGAAGGAATCGGCCGTCAGAGAAGAACACGTTCCCGGGAAACTCAACATCAAATGCACGCCTTCAGTAAAACCTGAAATGGTACTTCTTTGGCCTTTACACATTAAGTTGGGTCTCATTTTGTAAAAGCTCTGGACAAAAATAGTGAAGGTTTCGATTAATTAAAAAGCTAGTTTCCAAAAATTAGTGATACAAAGTTGAAAGAGCGTATATATTCATAGGCCCACAAATTGGACAGCTTTTAAAGGATGAAATTTTTGAAACTAAACTTAACGCCACTGAATTAGCTGGGTAGAAATCCTTCAGAGCTGCTATTTGCGGGTTTTTAGGGAATAAAAAAATTAGAAAACTCTAAAGAGTTGATAGAAGAATTGTTGCATAACTATCAAAAGTTAGGATGCCGAATGTCCTACATTCACACCTGGACTTCTTCCCGGACAACTTGAGAACTGTCAGTGACGAGCTGGGGAACGATTCCAAGGTATCCACACTATAGAGCAGAGAGGTATCAAGGACAATGAGATCCAGCAATGATGGGTGACTATTGTTGGTTTCTGATAAGGGAGGACCATTCTGCTCATGAGGAAAAAATAACTAAGTAGTATGATTTCCTATTTTTGCCTCCACTTTTGTGGGTTAATTGCTTACTTAAATCCAAATAGGTGATTATAAAGTTTACATTTATATATGTTATTTTTTATCCATTTGGAATGTTTACTGATCATTTCTATTTCAATCAATTAGTTTACAAGAAAAGTAGTCAAATACATTTAGAACAGTAAAATTTCACAATTTTTGGAAAAAAAACAAGGAGCACGAAGCCATAACATGAAAATATGAGGTGATATGAACTTTCTCTGTCATTTTTGTTTTCAGTATATGCGATTTAGTCAAAATTAAATGATTTTGCTCATGTTATCGAAAAAAAGGTTTAAAATTGTTGGCTAGTGTTATTTATTGCTGGTAGAAGTAAGAATCCCCATACCACTGTATAGCGTAATTTTAAGATCACACTTGGAATACTGTGTCCAAAGGTGGGCAATCTTTGGACACAGTATTCCAAGCACCTTTTTCCAGATCTCACCTGCTTGGTGAGATCTGGAAAAGGGTGCTCATATGAGGAGACTAAATATGTGGATTTCAGAAATTAGCAACCAGGCACTTCAGAGGGGAGGGGGTCCTGATAGAGGTTTGGGTCTATAATGCCCTTAGAGGAAATAGTAAGATGAACGAAGGCAAAACTTTTACTGTTATAAATGATTCCAGAACTTCACAAATTCAAGCCATTTTTAAAATTTTACTAAAATATGTTATCTCTGTGGGCAGTGAGGCACACAGTTCGGGTAAATTTGGAGATCAACTAAACACCTACCTATGTGATGAGAGAAAACAAGGGTAATTTGTTTAAATTTTATTTATATATATTTTTTTTATTTTGATTTGTTTATGAGATCCCATACCATTAAAAAAAAAAAAATGAAAAGAATGGTTTAATCAAAGAATGAATCAGGAATTTGTACAGACAGAATAGTTTATATGGCCAATACATTTTTTTATTTACTAATATATATATATATATATATATATATATATCTCCATATATATATCTTATATGGACTTGTTAGATAAAGTTGTGGTGAGATCACCTAAGTTTATTCAACAATCTGTTTACCTATGCATGTAATCATCCCAACGTCCATAACAAAGGTCCAATCCTCCAACAAAGGCATAGGTCTGATCCACACATACAATCTTTTCATGATGTGCCCAAAGTAATATACCTGTTTGTACATGGTCCGGATGACGTAAAACCTGTATAATAATAGGGGGAAAGAAAAGACATTATATACACTGCAAATGACATTAGAACAAATTTCATTATAATGTTCTCAAGGAAAGATGTTGAATTTTATTAAATTTAAATGCCAGACTACTTATTCTTTCTTCCAGATTCATATTTCTTTGTATTAATGTTCCCCCCCCCCCAATCTTGGTCTTCTCTCTCCATTCATTTTCCTAACTAGTCTCCTCTTATATATATCCAAGCAACTTAAGTTTCCTTCTGTCCTGATGTTTCATTTATTATATTCTTGTCATCCAAATGTCTTTCTTTTTCTTGTTGTCAACAACATGAATTTTGTTGTATTGAAATTTCTTTACAATGAACATCACTTAAAATTATTCTTAAAGAGAGACTTTGCTCTCAAACTCTGCTGAAGATTTATAACTAATGTGCAAAAGTAGTAATTTCCACATTATTTTTCTTAATTATCAACTTTAAATGAATAATATAAAAGTAAAAATTATTACAAAAATTTATAAAAATTCATAAATCGTACGTACCTTTCTGTATTTCAGAAATGTATGTACCTTTCTGTATTTCAGAAAGGTACATACAATTTCTACTGATCATTCCCACAACACACATTGTTTCTGACTTCTTACATGCAACTATTCGCTCGTCGTACCCTCTAACTCAAGACAAAATTATACTATTGTCAAAGGGCTTGATTTATAATTTGCATTCACGCAACCTGCCTAAACAGTTAACTGTTGATGTTGAATACGGTCTTCAACATAAATTACAGAAGGATACTATTGTACAACAAATTAATCAAATCAAATTATTCTAAAATTCCACTTCTTCCATTACTGAGTAAATGTGAAAATTCTGTGATATATAGTCTCAAAAATAATCCCGACATTATATACAATGGGCAGACAAAGGTGATATGTGTGTACTTGATAGACAAGATATCAGTTAGTTAAACAATATAACTTTGGACCCTCCAATGTATAAAGAAATCACACCAGATTTATTTATAAACCTAGTGAATCCATACAATAAGTCCTTAACTTTATATAATGCAAGAATGATTATATTATTATTGCTCAACTGAAAGATTTGAAGGCCAAAACTTGCAACATTCCTACACTCTTCGGTCAAATCAAATTACACAAAGAGGGCCACCCTATCTATTCCATCATCTCCTATAAAAATTCAGCATTAGCTTCGTTAGTGTCATATCTATATAATATGATAAACCATTTAGACAATCAATTCTATTTGGTATAATAAAAAAATCATATATTTAATAATTTGAAAGATATGCAATTAAATAATAATGATATACTTTTTCATTTGATGTTTCTTTGTTATACACTAATGAACATGTTTAATAGACTTTAGATGTTGTACGGGACGTGTTAAACAATGACTGTAGATTAAAAATATTGAACTGGTTTCAGACAAAAACAATATTTGAATTAATTAACCTTTTAATTGAAGCCAATTATATTTCCTTTCAAAATAAAGTTTATAAGCAGATATTCAGTTTAGTTTGCCGATGGGATTAAACCTTAGTGGATTTATAGCTGAAATTTATCTGACAAAACCTGAACTACACTTAACACCATTTTTTTCCACGTATTAGATATTACGGGAGATATCTTGATGACGGTCATAGGTATTACGGATAATTTTTCCATACAAGATGTTACACATTTTAAACAACATTCATCTCAGATTAGAGTTCACCCTAGAAACAGAAGACGCCAATAAGAAATTGTTAAATTTTCAAAATTTAATGCTAACATGAATTGATCAGATAATTCATTTCAAAATATACAGTGGATCAGCACTGGGACATAAACTCTAAAAGGAAGGGGATGAATCTGATTGGTCCACTTGACATCGATGGTTTGACTGTTGATGATCCTGCTCAGATAGCAAACAAACTGAATGAGTATTTTGCATCTACATTCACACGAGGAATTATTAAGGTTTGAAAATGGCAGAATGTTATCAAATTGTAGCAGGATACTTAATGATTTTGTAATAACTGAAAGCAGAGTGGAGGAGAAATTGTTGAAGTTAAACATAAGAAAAGCACCTGGGGTGGATGGGATCTATCCAGTTATATTAAAGGAGGCGGCAAAGCAACTAAGCAAACCCTTAGCCATAATTATGAGAGCATCCTTGGACTCAGGGGAGGTTCCCACAGACTGGAGATCTGCAAATGTATCCCCAATTCACAAAGGGGGATCGAAGGGTGACACAAGTAATTACAGACCAGTTAGTTTAACTTCTGTTCTGGGTAAAATAATGGAGTCGCTGGTTAAAGATGCATTGCAGGATCATCTAGACAAGACTGCAGCAATAATTCAGACACAACATGGTTTGTTAAGGGAAAGTCTTGTCTGACAAATTTGATAGGATATTATGATGTTGTTACAAAGGAACTGGATGCAAAAAATAATTTTGATATCATATATTTGGATTTCAGGAAAGCTTTTGACACTGTTGCGCATGGAAGACTATTGTACAAATTGGAGCAGAATGGTATTAAGGGTAAGTTGCTACAATGGATAAAAGGATGGATAAGTGGGAGAAGACAGAGGGTGGTAATCAATGGGTGCTGCTCTTCGTGGACTAATGTTATTAGTGGAGTCCCACAGGGTTCGGTGTTAGGTCCACTGTTTTGCATATTTATCAATGATATTGATGAAGGTATATCAGGCTTAATGTCGAAGTTTGCAGATGATACAAAGGTTGGCAGGGTTGTTAATGACAGTAATGGCAGTGTGCTACTGCAACAGGATCTAGATAATTTGGGCAGATGGGCTAAGAAGTGGCAACTGAAGTTTACACAAATGCAATACCTTGACAAATGCAAAGTACTGCATATGGGTAGAAGTAACTCCAGAGAAACGTACTACACTTAAGGTGGTAGAAAATGAAAAAGACCTGGGAGTAATTGTGCAGTCAGATATAAAGTTTTCTGAGCAATGCAGACAGGCTGCCAGGGCAGGTCAAGGGGTTTTGTCAATGATATATAGGAATTTTGCTAGCAGGGAAAAGGAGGTGATTAACCCTCTGTATAAGGCAATGGTCAGGCCACGTCTTGAGTACTGCGTACAGGTCTGGAGGCCTCATTTTAGGAAGGATGTAGATTTACTTGAGCATGTACAGAGAAGGGCAACAAGATTGGTGAGGGGAATGAAGGGATCCTCTTACCAAGAGAGGCTTAAGTTCTGCAAATTGCAGTGGCTGGAGACTAGGCACCTGCGCGGTGATCTGATTGAGGTGTATAAGACCTTGAATGGGTTGAGCACGCTGAATTCTGATGGGATCCTTCCACTTGTTCAGATTACGAACCTAAGAGGGCATAAATTCAAATTAAGAAAAGACAGATGTAGATTAGATGTGCGGAAATTTTGCCTTTAGCCAGCGGGTGGTTAATTGCTGGAACAAACTTCCATCTGTTGTTGTGGAAGTTAATGTTGAATAAATTTAAGGAGGAACTGGACACGCCTTTGGAGGGAATGGTGTGATTTTTTTTTTTTTGGCTGGTGCTGCTTAAGCTCATACACTTGCTTTCTTGCATCAAATGCCACTGCTACTACATTCTTACACTATGATAGTTATGATCCCTTTACAGATAAAAGATCTGTGATTTTCAATCAGTTTCTCAATGCATAAAAATATTCTACTTCAATTAGATTTAAGTATTGAAATGCAAATATCAGTAAATAGGTTCTTAAACCGTGGCTGCCCTTTATTTATTAAAAATAAAATAAGGGACCAAAGCAACAGACAGTTTATGAAACAACACTTCTACAAATAATATTGTAAAAAACATTTTACAGTCGAATCACATTAGTACAAAGTAAAAGGGACCTAAATTTTAATGTTTCTTAATAACGAGATCCTCCGAAGTGTCAAACTTTTACCGCTTTTCTTTTTTTTTTTTGTACATACTGTATATTTAATAATAATAATAATAATAATACCAAAAATAAAATTAAATTAAAACAAAAGCTTTGTCTAACAATACAGAAATAGGAATAACATTTTTTAAAGATTTTATTTTATTTGTAAGACAAAATCAGAGTAAAGCAATATTAACAGAAGTGAAAATATTATACAGTATATATAGTATTTTGATATAAACAATATTTTAGTATCACAGTAAAAAGAATTACAATCTTAATATAAAAGGAGACATACAAACCATTAACTTTTTAATAAATTAATCTAATTTAAAGAAAAATTCCAATTTTGTTTGCACAGTTTTTGTCCTGTATGCATTTTTAACTACAGAACAGACATCATCAAATGCAACAGTTGTTTCTTTATCAAAGTTACTTCAGGCCAACACATTCTCTATTATGTTCAATGCATTTTGGGCATCTTCTTTAGATGGCAGTGTGCGCTTCTTTGCTTTCGCTGGTAACAAAAACATTATTTTGTTTGATGCTCAGTAGCTCTTCTGGTGTTGCAGTGGTAGTAATTTCATCATACATCTATATAAACTCTTCAAATTTGCCAACAAAATCCATATGCTCCTTCAAATTCCTCCATTCCTCAGTATTAGCTGCAGGCAGAGGTGAAAGCAATTCTTGCACGGCTTCTACTGTAATGAGCAGCAGCTTAGAGAGCAAGTTGCTGCTGCTGAGGATTTCAAGAGCTGCTGGGAGTCATCATGGAACAAGTTAACAAGAGTAAGAACAAGAGCATGTATACCTGCATGTACACCAATGCTAAAAGTATAGTAAATAAATTTGATGAATTTCAAGTGATGATCAAAGCCAGATATTGTTGGGATATCAGAGACATGGTGTCACACAGATATAAGAAGTGCAGAATTGGAATTTGGGGAGTACAATGAGTACAGAAAGGACAAGGGGGGGGGGGTTTATGCTGTTAGTTAAAAAACACAAAATCTAAGGAAGTGCATCAAGTTGACACGGGCGGATAGTGCAATTTTCAGTCTGTTTGGCATGATATGAAAACTCGGAAAAGGAAAATGGGAGTAGGGAGTATGTGGTAGGATATAATGGGAGTACTGTGGCTCAGGGGACAACTGAGGGGAAATGGGGGGGATTTATGCTGTTAGTTAAAAAACACAAAATCTAAGGAAGTGCATCAAGTTGACACGGGCGGATAGTGCAATTTTCAGTCTGTTTGGCGTGATATGAAAACTCGGAAAGGGAAAATGAGAGTAGGGAGTATGTGGTAGGATATAATGGGAGTACTATGGCTCAGGGGACAACTGAGGGGGAGATGGTTGTCCTCTGAATCACAGCCTTTTGAAATGCACTACTTGTTTGGTGTTTGTGGAGCAATCAGGAATGGGACATGATATTGTCAAGGAGAATGTCTGTCTGCATGATGTAAGGAAATCAGGCACTAACTTTGTTATGGGTGTGTATATGAGGACAGGGTGGATGTGCTCGAAGGATTTAAACTGAGGGGCCCATCAAGCCCTCAGCTGCCCACATCAATGCCAGAGCTTGCATTGAACATCACGCAACTCAGCGTGATGTTCAATGCACTGGTCCTAAAGGAACTAGTAGTTGTCAGTGACTATTGTCAGGGAAATGGGGAACATATTGTGCAAAAAGGATAGGTGGAACAGGACCAGAGTATGTCTGCCAGGGACAAAGGTTGATGATCATGTTGTTGAGCAGATATCTTTTAAGGGCACAAAGACTCATTGTTGTACACATTGGCACTAATGATATTAAGAGTAGGAGACCGGTGGAATTACTTAAGTACAGGTCAATGTTGAAAAAAAAGCCGTGAGTTAGGGTTGAATTTGAATGTGTCTGCAATTCTTCCCAGACACTACAGAATGGCGTATATGATGAGAGCCTTGTCAATCAATTCGGCCCCGGAAAGACTGAGCAAGACTCAAGGGATAGAATTTTTCTCAGCCTGGGCTGTGCTTGTTAACAGGAGACTGCTTCTACAGGGATGGGATACACTTAAATAGAAAGGGTGCAAGAATATTTGATGATGCTATTGAGGCAGAGTTAGTGGCTCAGAAAACTGCTAGCTTGGGGGGGGGGATACAGACTAATAGATTAACAGTAGCCATGGCAGAGGTGAAAGTGATTCTTGCACTGCTTCTACTGAAATGAGCAGCAGCCTGGAAAACAAGGTGCAGGGGATTCCAGTGACTTCTGGGATTCATTGCAGAACAAGTAAACACATGGGCTGTGTTAGGGTAGCTAAGAATAGAAACATGTGCACCTATACTTGGGTGTACACCAAAGTAAATCTGATGAATTTCAGGTGTTGATCAAAACTTCAAAGGCAAATATCATTACGAGACGCAGATTACGATAAATCTTTGGCAAAGGATGCAAAGAAAAACAGCAAAGAGTTCTTTACTTATGTAAATTCTAGAAGGAAGGGGATGAATCAGATTGGTCCACTTCAGGACTTTTTTGTGATGGTACGCAACGTTACGGCGTACCAGTACCTTTTTTACAGCGTGCCAGCACGGGTGACATGCCTGGCACGCAGTCTGTGTCAGCCGTGCCAGCTGCTTCCAACTATTAAGGATATCACGTGACAATGGGCGGAGTCAGCACCTGTCAATCATGGCCGTATCGGTAGCAGTCTGGAAGGGGTACCCGTTTCTGAATCTCGACCAAAACTTCATTATGAAATTATTTTTACTTATTTTTTTACTTGGTACTTACCGTATATTTTTACATTTTACTTATTATTTTTTATTTATTAAATAAGATTCACCTTTGACTTATTTTTAATATACTTGTATAATAAATTTATGCTTAATAAAATTTGTGTTAATAAAATTAATGGTCGAGATTCAGTATCGGATATAGGGTACCAACTGCTAGCGATACGGCCATGACTGACGGGTGCTGACCTGCATAATGTCACGTGATCCTTAACAGACGGAAGCAGCTGGCATGGCTGACACCCACTGCGTGCCAGCCGTGTCACTCGTGCCGGCACGGAATTTTTTTTGATAGCAAAGAATGAGTGCCGGCACCTATTTTTTTTACAAAAAATAAAAAAAAAAAAAAAAAAAATACTGGTCCACTTGATATCGACGATTCAACTGTAGAAGATTCTGCTCAGGTAGCTAACAAACTAAATGAATATTTTGCATCTACATTCACATGAGGAGTTATTAAGGGAGTGGAATGCCAGAGGTGTATTAAATTCTAGCAGTAAGCTAGATAATCTTGTAATAACTGAGAGTAAAGTGGAGGACAAATTGTTGAAGATAAACATAAGAAAGGCACCTGGGGTGGATGGAATCTATCCATTTATATTAAAGGAGGCAGCAAAGAAAGTAAGCAAACCCTTAGCCATAATTAAGAGAGCTTCCTTGGACTCATGGGAGGTACCCATGGACTGGAGATGTGCAAATATGACATCAATCCACAAAGGAGGACAAAGGGAGACACAGTTAATTACATACCTGTTAGTTTCGCTTCTTTTCCAGGGAAATTAATGGAGGCACTGGTTAAAGAAGCATTGCAGGATCATCTATACAAGTCTTTGTTACAGCTCGGACACAGCTTGAGTTTGTTAATGGGACGACTTGTCTGACCAATTTGATTGGATACTATTATGTGGTCACAAAGGAACTGGATGCAAAGAATAATTTTGATATCATATATTTCTATCTTAGAAGGGCTTTTGCACATGGAAGATTGTTGCACTAATTAGAACAGTGTGGCGCTGGAGGCAAATTGCTACTATGGATAAAGGGATGGTTGAGTGGGAAAAGACAGAGTGGTAATCAATGGACACTGCTCTTAGTGCACTAATGTTATTAGTGGAGTTCCCCCAGGGTTCAGTGTTGGGTCCATTGTTGTTTTCTATATTTATTAATGATATTGATGATGGTATGTCAGGCTTAATGTGCTATTAAGTTATGCTATTAGTTAAGAAACGCATAAAATCCAAGGAAGTGAAGCCAGTCGACATCGCTGGACAGTGCAGTGTGAGTCAGTTTGGTGTGACATAAGTATTGAGAGATCAAAATTGAGAGTAGGAGTGTGCTATAGGCCTAATGACCCTGATGAGTATAATAAGAAACTGCACAGGGAAATAGAGTGGGCCAGTACATCAGAGAGTCTTATAATGGGGGATTTTAATTTCCCAGATATTGAGGGGTGGTCACTCACAAACTAGCAAGGCTTTTGTGGATTTATTGGATGATTGTTTTCTACATCAGCATGTTCGGGAGGCAACTAGAGGGAGTAATACTCTTGATTTGATTATCAGTAGTGATTCTTCATGCATTAAGAATCTGCAGATAGAGGAGCCACTACGTGGCAGTGATCACAGTGTGCTGAAGTGGGATTTACTCAAAGAGGTAACTACCATTAGGGGTAAAGGGAAGGGTTTTTGCTTTCGTAAAGGCGACTATGATGGACTGAGACAGTATTTAAATTCTATACAGTGGGACCAACTGATGATGTTACCAACAGCAAATTCAAAATGGGAAGCGCATTCAAAGAACTTATCTTGGAAGCTACTAGGCTTTATATACCAACTAAGAAATATTGTTCAAGGTTTAGGCCTAAATGGATGTCAGATGAACTAATGAGATATATGGCAGAGAAGAAAAATGAATGGGATACATACAAATTAACACGTGACACAGAAGCCTATGATAGATACAAGTTGATCTGTAACCAAGTTACAAAAGGAGGTTAGGCAGGCGAAGGCCGATTACAAGAAATTTTTGGCAAGGGATGCAAAGAAAAACAGCAAAGAGTTCTTTACTTATGTAAACTCTAGAAGGAGGGTGATGAATCAGATTGGTCCACTTGACATCGATGGGTCAACTGTTGATGATCCTGCTCAGGTAGCTAACAAACTAAATGAATATTTTGCATCGACATTCACACATGAGGAGTTATTCAGCGAGGGGAATGCCAGAGGTGTATTCAACTCTGGCAGTAAGCTAGAGAATCTTGTAATAACTGAGAATAAAGTGGAGGAGAAATTGTTGAAGATAAACACAAGAAAGGCACCTGGGTGGATGGGATCTATCCAGTTATATTAAAGGAGGCAGCAAAGGACGCAAACAAACTCTTAGCCATAATTATGAGAACTTCTTTGGACTCAGGGGAGGTACCCATAGACTGGAGATGTGCAAATGTGATCCCAATTCACAAAGGAGGATCAAAGACTGACAAGTAATTATAGACCTGTGAGTTTAACTTCTGTTCCTGTAAAATTAATGGAGGCACTGGTTAAAGAAGCACTGCAGGATCATCTAGACAAGACTTCTGTTATAACTCTGACACAGCATGGTTTTGTTAAGGGGAAGTCTTGCCTGACCAATTTGATTGGATACTATGATGCAGTCACAAAAGAACTGGATAGAGAGTATCACTTTGATATTACATACTTGGATCTTAGAAAGGCTTTACATACTGTTGCACATGGAAGACTGCTGCACAAATTGGAGCAATGTGGAATTGGAGGCAAATTGCTGTTATGGATAAAGGGGTGGTCGAGGGAGAGACGACAGAGGGTGGTATTCAATGGACATTGCTTATTACGGACTAATGTTATTAGTGGAGTCCCTCAGGGTTCAATGTTGTGTCCATTATTGTTTTCTCTATTTATAAATGATATTGATGATGGTATAGCAAGCTTAATGTCGAACTTTGGAGACGATACGTAGATTGGCAGGGTTGTCAAGGACACTACTGACACTATGCTGCTGCAACAGGATCTGAAAGGTTGAGCAGATGGGCTGAGAGGTGGCAAATGAAGTTTAACATTGACAAATGTAAAGTACTACATATGGGAAACAGCAGCGTATCAACTTTGTGGTACTACACTGACAGTGGTAGAGAATGAAAGGGACCTGGGGTGCAGGCAGATATGAAGTTCTCTGGGCAGTGCAGACGGGCTGCAAGAGTAGCTCATGGTGTATTCTCAATGAAATACCGCGTGATTCAGTACCATTGCAAAAAACTTGCAGGAGGTGTAGGGGGCACAAAGACGAATTGGAATCACATAACATTGCAGGGTCCAAAATGCCTTCGTCATGCGGTAGAGGACGTTGAACGGGAGGTCACGTGAACAGCGATCCCGCTGGAAGTCAGCATTTGCTAACCGTTTCTGTTGAAGAAACCAAGTAGCAAAAGTCCTCCGGAGTGGATAATCTGCAGGCTCCAATGATTGGACGCATTGCAGATGGTATGAACTCATTTGGTTTGTTGACAGTATCCCCCATACAGTGGATTGGGAAATACCCAATCATTGGCCTATCGCTCGAGTACTCTTACTCGGATTGCCTTCTGCAAGACGTAGGACATCCTCCTCATTGTCTGGCATCCTCGTCGTTTGCTCTCGATTCATGGTACCACTCGTGAAACAACCAGTCTGACGTAACCTTCTGTGCACACGTGCGAAAATCGTATGATGAGGAGTACTACATATGTGAAACAGTAAGCCCAGAGTAACATATCAACTCTGTGGGATACACTGACGGTGGTAGAGAATGAAAAGGACCTGGGGGTAATTGTGCAGGCAGATATGAAGTTTTCTGACAGTGCAGACAGGCTGCAAGAGTAGCTCATGGTGTCTTGTCAATGATATACAGGAATTTTTCTAGCAGGGATAAGGAGGTGATTATCCCCTTGTATAAGGCAATGATCAGGCCACACCTTGAGAACTATACACTGGTCTGGAGAACTCATTTTAAGAAGGATGTAGAGCTGTTGGAATGAGAACAGCAACAAGATTAGTAAATGTAACAAAGTGGTGATCTTACGAAGAAAAGGATAAATTTTGCAAATTACAGTGTCTGGAGACTAGGCACCTACGAGGTTATCTGATTGAGGTGTATAAAGCCTTGAATGGGTTGAGCATGCTCAATGCTGATGGGATTCTTCCTCTTGCTCAGAATAATCGGCTGAGAGGGCATAAATTCAAATTGAGAAAAGAAAGTTGTAGGACAGAAGTGGGGAAGTTTGCCTTTAGCCAGCAGGTGGTTGATCGCCGGAAGAAACTTCCATCTGTTGTTTTAGAAGTTGACAGCTTAAATAGATTAAAGGCAGAACTGGATAAACATTTGGAGTGAGTGGATGGGCAAAATGAGAAGGGTGTGTGTGTTTTTTTTTTTTTGTGGTTGATTCTATATAAGCTTGCTTTCTTGCATCATGTGCCTTTGCTAATGCTAATAGGCCTAATGACTCTGATGAGTACAATGAACAGTTGTGCAGAGAAATAGAGTGGGCCAGTAATTCAGAATGTCCTGTAATGGTTGATTTTAACTTTCCAGATAGTGACTGAAACTTGTGGGTTGGTCAATCACACACAAGCAACACTTTTGGGGATTTATTGGTGGATTGTTTTGTACAGCAAAATGTTTGAGGGGCAACCACAAGCAGTAACACTCTTGATCTGATTATCAGCAGCGATTATTCATGCATTAAGAATTTGTAGATAAAGGAACCACTAGGTGACAGTGATCACAGCGTCCTGATGTGGGATTTATGTAAAGATGTAGCTGCCATCAAGGGTAAACTGAAGGGTTTTTTCTTTCATAAAGGACTACATTGGTCTCAGATAGTTTTTAAATTCTACTCACTGGGATCAAGTGATGAAGTTACCAACGGTGAATTCTAAATGGGATACCTTCAGGGACTTAATCTTGGAGACTACTAGGCTTTTCATACCAACTAAGAAATACTGTTCATGGTTCAGGCCTAAATGGATGTCGAATGAATTAATGAGGCTCGTAGCAGAAAAGAAAAATGCATGGGATGCATGTAAATTATCAGGCGACACAGAAGCCCACGGCAGATATAAGCTAGTCTGTAATAAAGTCACAAAGGAGGTTAGGTAGGCGAAGGCAGATTACAAGAAATCTTTGAGAAAGGATGAAAAGGAAAAACAGCAAAGAGTTCTTTACTTATGTAAACTCTAGAAGGAAGGGGATGAATAAGATTGGTCCACTTGATGTTGGTCTTTCGACTATTGATGATCCCGCTCAAGTAGCTGATAAACTGAATGAGTATTTTGCATCTACATTCACACATGAGGAGTCATTCAAGGAGGAGAAGGCGAGATGTTTATCAAACTCTAACAGGGAGTTAAATGATTTTGTAATAGCTGAGAGCAAAATTAAGGAGAAATTGTTGAAGTTAAACGTAAGAAAAGCACCTGGGATGGATGTGATATATCTAATTATATTAAAGGAGATGGCAAAGGAAGTAAGCAAACCCTTAGCCATAATTATGAGAGCATCCTTGGACTCATGGGAAGTCCCCATTGACTGAAGATGTGCAAATATATCTCCAAGTCACAGGGGGGGGGGTCAATGGGTGACAAGTAATTATGACTTATGTTCCAGGGAAAATAATGGAGTCACTGGTTAAAGAATCATTGAGGGATCATCTTGACAGCAGCAATAATTCAGACAGCATGGTTTGTTAAGGGGAAATATTGTCTGACCAATTTGGATAGTATGACATGGACACAAAGGAACCGTATGGAAAAAAAATAACTTTCATATCGCATACTTGGATTTCAGGAAAGGTTTTGATACTGTTGCTCATTAGAGCAACGTGGCATTAAGGGCAAGTTGCTGCAATGGATAAAGGGATGGTTGATTCGGAGATGGCAGAGAGTGGTAATAAATGCACACTACTCTACATGGACTAATGTTATTAGTAGAGTCCATTGTTGGGCCCATTGTTGTTTTGTATATTTATCAATGATATTGATAAATAATGGCTTAATGTCCAAGTTTGCAAATGATACAAAGTTTGGCAGGGTTGTTAATGACACTAAAGACAGTATGCTACTGCAAGAGGAACTAGAGAAATTGAGCAGATGAGCTGAGAGGTGGCAACTGAAGTCTAACATTGTGAAATGCAAAGTACTACATATGGGTAGCAGTAACCCAAGAGAAACGTACGAGCGGTTTCCGAAAAGTAAGGTAACACTTTTTTTCCCTTAATAGTGGTGAAAAGGAATTGAGATGGAAACACGGTGGACAGATAGACCTGTTAATAATGTTCAAAAAGACTGCCAGTGCAGTGTTGCGGTACTGTCGCCTCACAGCAGATTCCAGTTGCAAAATGGCAGCTACCATGCAAGTGTGGTCTAAAACAGGTGTTTGTGAAGTTATTCACTTTTTACAAGCAAAAGGGCCTTCACCAAGTGACATTCACCATGAACTGGTTGCATTGTATGGCAAAAAGGTGATGACAAAGAAGCAGGTGTGTTTTTGGTGCAATGAATTTAAAGCAGGCCGTGTTGGCATTGAAGATCGACATCGGGTGCGCAGGCCTTCATTGAGCAATACAGAAGACAAAATTTCGTGCATTAAGGGCATCTTTCTTGAAAACAGGCGAGTGAAACTGATTGAAATTGCACAAATAGTGAATGTGAGTAAGTAGACTGTTCACTGTGTCCTTGGCTTTCGAAATGTGTGCTGCTGCTGGGTGCCCCAACAATTGTCAGAGGAGGACAAAGCAAAATGCATGGGGATGTGTTTGGAGAAACTGTTGTGATACAGCAATGAAGGAGAGAATTTTCTTGCTCGCATAGTCACAGCAGACGAAACATGGGTTCATCACTTTACCCTGGAGAGCAAACAAGACTCCATGACCTGGAAACATCTACAATCTCCTGTGCATAAAAAATTCAAATCCGAAAAGTCATAGCCACAGTGTTCTGGGATTGCCAAGGCATTCTGCTGGTGGATTTCTTGCCGAAAGGAGGAACAATCAATGCATCAATGCAATGTTGGAAAAACTGAAAGTCAACACGACACAAACGACCAGGACTCCTGACAAGCGCTGTGATTTTGCTGCATGACAATGCAACTGCACACACTGCCCACACCACTCATGATGGTTGTGCAGTTAGCATTGAGAAACTCTGCAAAAAATCCTCTACAACCCAGACTTAGTGCCTTCAGACTTCCATTTGTTTGGCCTTCTGAAAAAACACTTTTCAGAAAAGAATTTCCTGAAAATTCTGATTGTTGATTACTGCGTGTTGGCACGGCCTTCTTCAGTACCAGTATTGATAAACTGATCCATCATTGGGATAAGTGCATCAATAAAACTGGAGACTGGAGAAGTGCATGTTCACTTATTTCTTGGTGTGTAATTTAAACTTCATATTATTAAACATAGAGAAAAAATTTGTTACCTTACTTTTCAGAAACCCCTAGTACCAACTGTGTGGTACTACACTCGGGAGGTGGAGAATGAAAGACCTGGGGGTAATTGTGGAGTCAGATATGAAGTCCTCTGAGCAGTGCAAATGGGCTGCCAGAGCAGGTCATGGAGTTTTGTCGATGATATATAGGAATTTTGCTAGTAGAGACAAGGTGATTATCCATCCCTTTGTATAAGGCAATGGTCAGACCACACCATGAGTACAGGCCTGGAAGCCTTATTTTAGGAAAGATTTAGAGTTGCTAGAACGAGTACAGAGAAGGGTAACGAGATTGGTGAGAGGAACACAGGGGTGTGCTTATGAAGAAAGGCTTAAGTTCTGCAAGTTGCAACATCTGGAGACCAGGCACCTGCGAGGTGATCTGATTGAGGTGTATAAGGCCTTGAATAGTTTGAGCAGGCTCAATGGTGATGGGATACTTGCTCACATTAAGAACCTGAGGGGGCAAAGATTCAAACTGAGGAAAGACAGTTGTATAATAGATGTGCAGAAGTTTGCCTTTAGCCAGCGGGTAGTTGATTGCTGGAAGAGACTTCCATCTGTTGTTGTGGAAGTTGATAGCATAAATAAATTTAAAGCTGAACTACACAAACATTTAAAGTAACTGGATGGGCAAAATGGGAAGTTTTTTTTTTTTCTTTCTTTTTTTTTGGATCATGCTGTATAAGCTTGCTTTCTTGCATCATATGCCTCAACTTAATTTTTTTTTTTAATCGCTGCTCCAGTGTCATGCACTTCATGACTTTTTCGGTCTTTCAGTATTATAGCTAAAATAGATAAAGGGACGCTGTATTCCTTTGCAATATCCGTTTTGCTTCTTTCCATTCTATCAGCCTCTTGTATAATTTTTAGTTTAATTTCCAGGCTTAATTCCGTCCGTTTACATTTTGTCCCATAACACTGCTAGTAAGATTTAATATAAACAAATTTTAAAATTAAATTAAAGACATAAGTTCCAAAAGAGACATCAGCTCAGATAAAGTGGCACAAAAATAGATTGCTGTATACAATAGCAAGGCTCTTTGAACTGGGGTAACAATTGCAACTGACCTTATTCCCATGGGGAGAGAGAGAGAGAGAGAGAGAGAGAGAGAGAGAGAGAGAGAGAGAGTGCAGGTAAAAACGTTTTACTCTTTTGTTAATTTAACAACTCATCCTTTAGAGCGCACTTGACATAGCTACCATAAACTGCTTTTGTTTAACAAAAGCAATTTCTAACAAGTCAGTGCCATCTTTCAGGAAGTAGGGAGCTAGAGGCAATAATAGGGGCAATAATTGACAGCTCTGCCAAGATTTGCATTAAACATACAAAATGACAATATTTCTCATGGAGTGAAAAAGAATTTTGTAATATATGTTAACTGATTTTTGTAATAAACAAATATATTTACATAGAAAAGCCTATCCTTTTGCAGGGAAATAGTATGTGCTTCATATAAACGAGTACTTTGTATAAAACAAGTTTGTATTAATGAGATTTTACTGTATTTCACTTCCATACCTAGAACAGTGGTATGTCCAGTTAAAGAAACTTTTTATAAACACAGAATACAGGATTGCCTTAAACCTTTTAAACACATGCAGTTTTAATCAAACGTTCTGGACATAATTCACTACAATTCTTCATATCAGGGCTCAACATACTATACTTTAGCGCAGAGGGTGAAGTAGCATTCTTCATTGGTTCGAGCTTTGCATGCTACCGCGTCCAAATTAGCAAATTGTGTGACCAGTGAAGGACATATCTTTCTTCTTAATAAAGCCAACATCCTCAGCATTCAACATAATTATACAAAATTACTGATGGCTGAAACTCTCGAAATGAAACTTCACAAAAAGTCAATTATTGTTTGCCGACCCTTTCTTGTTTGGGACTTCTGGTCATTTATACACATGCGCCAGAGAAGTAATTAATCTCTTCTCATTTTAAATACAGTGTACATTATGCTTTGTATTTCTATTTGTTCTGTATATTTTATTTTATGATGCTAATGTCTTTATTTTCACTCATTTGGAATGTTGCAGTTGGGGCCTTCAATTGTTGGTACCGGATGTTTTAGATCATCTGTTTCCTTTCGGGTGCTGACAAATTCATTAAAGTAATTTATATAATTTTAATTTAAGTAGTATAGTGAGAATCAAAATTGAAGGGTTTCATAAGAAAATATTGTATTTTATTACAAATAATTTGTACAGACATCTACCACCTTGTAAGTATATTTTAAGAAAATATATTTATGTCACTTAAATCAAGTAATCTTCATTTTAATCAGTGTCATGATAAAAATGGAAATGAAACCATTAGTAAACTTTAGGTACCCACTTTTATTCACCATGAGCCTATTTAATAGTACAGTAAATCCTCAACCTAAATAAGGCTGAGTTATGCAAATTCGGACTTAAGTAAATTTTTTTCACTCGTTTTTTTTTTTTTTTTTAGGATTGGAAAATTTAAAACAGTAAAAAAAAAGCAATCAATAATGAACATGGCATGCACAAATTACACAAGTGAGATACGGAGTAACAAGCTTAAAAAATAGGAATGAAGAGAACGTTCTCAAAATTTATTTATTTATGTTGTTTTATATAACTGAAGATTGCAGCGAAGGGCACACATTTCACCATAATAATGTAAAAACAAACAGAATTCTACCTATCAATATTATCAAATGCAAAAAGATAGAGTTTACTATCTGTTTATAATGAATTGCACTAACAGAAAAGCCCAATAAACCGGAAACTGCAACTTGTTTTTATGGTTTTATCATAGTGACCTCTAGAAATGTGCTTTAGTAAAATGTGAGCTTGCATGAGGTGATAATAATGTGTTTCTGCCTTAAACCTGTGAAGTTCTTTACAAAAAATTTCATTTTGACCATTATGGTGCCAACTAAGAGAATAAGTGACAGTGGTACATCTACCAAGAAAAGGAAAGCGATCAATTTGGATCAGAAAATTAAAATAATAAGGATGTATGAAAATGGTGAAACATAAAGGACAAAGACAGAATATGAAAAGCGATGAAGGGATCAGCACCAATGAAGTCAACTATAATAACTAAGGCTACAAAATACATATCAGTTTTTACAGTACAATAACATGCATTTTTTCTACCATTTATGTTTTCTTTTCTTATGCCACTGTGGCTACTTCACTACTCTCCCCAGATAAAGTTTTTAACTGAACTAATTAAAAATATATAACTAATATATATAAAAAATATAACTAATTAATTAAAAAATATATAACTATTTTTCTTCATTCTTCTGAGAAAATTATGTGGTTTCTGTAATTTTGGCATATCACGGATATAGCAGAGCAACATTTTATTAGTCATTCCAGAGTTACATAAATCTCGACTTATGTAAGGAGTCCTGGAACGTTTCTTACATATGTCGGGGACTTACTGTAATGGTATTTGCCCCAGTGAGATAAGGAAGCCACAGGCTTTTGTGCACTAGCAAAAAAGAAAAAAAAAAATTAAGAGAGAGAGAAGTATATAAGAAAATAAAAATTATGGTTTTTATTCAAATAAATTAAATAAAAAATAATTTAATGACAGCTTGAATTAAAAATAATTCAAGCTGTCAGCCTCAACTACCTGAAAGGCAACTTGTTCGAGCAATTGACACCTCATAGTTTAACAGAAAATTTCCTGCGATCTGATCTAAACCTCTCCACATGAAATTTGAATTTGTGGCCCCTACTTCTGGAATTATTTATAGCAGTCAAAATTCCACCTTCATTTTACTAATCCCTCTCAGAGCCATAATTGGAGTCTCCTCATGTGGTTTCCCTTTTGTCGATCTCATCATGCGAGTTGCTGTCATTGAACCTATTCCAGAAGCTCAATGTCTTTTTTCAGATGAGACTTAAATACCTGAACACAATATTGCAAATTGTCATTTTACAATTGCCTTACAGAGCAGGATTATGACCTCTACATCTCTACAGAATAATGTTCAATAAATCATCAATAGGACAAAATGGGCTTTCCTAGCTGCCTGTTTACATTGCTCAGAACACTTCGTATCTCCTGTATTGTAATTTGCAGATCCCTTTCTTCCTCTACTACTTTTAATTCAACCCCATCGAGTTTATAATTTATTCTGGGGTTGCTATTCCCCAAATGTAAGACCCTGCATTTTGCCACATTAAAACATAGCTGCCATTTTTCTGACCATTTCTGAAGTCTGTTCAAGTCATCCTGAAGGACACAATGCTTGGCACTGATCATTAATGATTCAACTAATCTTTATTTTGTCTGAAAATTTTGACATCATGCCTTCTATCCCTTTGTCAATGTCATTTATGAAAATCAGAACCAACAGTGGTCCAAGAATCAATCGTTGGGGGCCACCCCTGCTGCAGCCACCCAGCAATCCATCTTAGAATCTTTCCAGAAATCCCAATATGTTCCAGCATATACAGTAACTATTCATGAGGGATCGAGTCAAATGCTTTGCTAAAGACCAAATAAGCTATGTTTAATAATGTTCTCTATATTCAGCTCATGAATACTGTATCAAAATAGACTACTAAGTTAGTTAAACATGATTTTCCCTTAACAAAACCACCTTGTGTCCTTCAGAATGTCATATTTATTTAAATATCCCTGATTGCCTCTAAGGTTTTCCTTACCACTGAAGTCAGACTAGCTGGTCTGTAATTAATGGCTTAACTCTTAGAACCATCTTTATGCATTGGCAATAAGTTGGCACTTCTCTAGTCCAAGGAATCTCTCCCAAGTCCAAAGATCCCCTCACAAGTAACCTCAATGGTTCAATACAGTGAAGACAGATGCAAAGCACCTATTTAATTCATCTGCAACATCAACTGGGTTATCTAAAACTTTCCCACACCCAGTGCACAAGGGTCTGAGCTGATTAACATTCTTCTTTGCTGTATTCACATACATGAAACATTCCCTTTTCCACTTTTCTTTACTCTCTTAGCCGGTGTTTTCTCATACCCAACCTTGGCCTTCCTAACCTTATTTGTGATACTATTGCAGATCAACTTGTACCTGTTGTAGGCTTCAGTACCTTTTATTGCTCTGTACTACTCTATTTGACTGGCCAGCTCTACATTCATCCATTTTGGCATCTTAAACCTGCAGTAATTTCTTAATGGTATGCATGCAGTCATGGCTTCTGAATTTAATTTGTAAGTTATTTGCCCACCCTCGACAGTCCACCTAATTCATAAATACCATATAGTACCTTATACTGTCAAAGTCCCCTGTTCTGAATTTAAAACATGTGTGTTTGCCTTTAACTACTGTGAAATCTTTCTTCATCTTCCAACTGACTATTGAATAATCACTACATGACAATGGTTCCTGTTATTTTAAGCCCTGTGAAGTCATCTGATTTGTGAATAATGATTAGGTAGAGAATATTCTCACCCCTAGTATTTTCTTTAACATGCTGGTACAAATAATAATTTAGTACAAGGAATTAATTATAGAAGCTACTAGACTTCATACCAACTAAGAAATACTCATCAAGGTATAGATGGTCGTCAGATGAATTGATGAAACTCATAGCAGAAAAGAAAAATACATGGGATGCATATAAATTATCAGGCGACACAGAAGCCTATGTAGATATAAATTAGTCTGTATTCAAGTCACAAAGGAGTCAGGCAAGAGAAGGCAGATTATGAGAAATGTTTGGAAAAGGATACAAAGAAAAACAACAAAGACTTCTTTACTTGTGTAAAAACTAGAAGGAAGAGGATGAATCAAATTGGTCCACTTGATATTGATGGTTCGACTGTTGATGATTCTGCTCAGGTAGCTGACAAACAATGAGTATTTTGCATCTACATTCACACATGATAAATTCCTTGGAGAAGGAAATGCTAAAGTTTATCATACTCTAACACAGAGCTTTATGATTTTATAATAACTCAGAGGAAAGTGGAAGAGAAATTGAAGTTAACACAAGAAAGGCACCTGAGGTGGATGGGATCTATCCAATTATATTAAAGGAGGCAGTGAAGGAAGTAAGCAAACCTTTAGCTATAATTATGAGAGCATCCTTGGATTCAGGGGAGGTCCCCACAGACTGGAGATGTGTGAATGTATCCCCAATTCATAAAGGGGGGGGGATCAAAGGGTAACGTGTATTTACATACCTGTTAGTTTAACTTCTGTTCCAGGGAAAATGGAGTCGCTTTTAGGTAAAAGAAGTACTGCAGGATAATCAAGATAAGGCTGCAATTATACTTCTGGCACAGAATGAGTATGTTATGGGGAAATCTTGTCTGACCAATTTCAATGGATATTACCGATGTAGTCATGGAACAAAGAGTTAGGCAAATGGGTTCAAAAATGGCATTTGAAGTTTAACACTGATAAATGCAAAGTACTTCAAATGGGTAGCAGTAACCCCAGAGTAACAACCGTGTGTGGTGCTACAGTCAGGATAGTGGAAAATGAAAAAGACGGGGTAATAATTGTGCAGTCAGATATGAAGTTCTGTGAGCAATGCAGATAGACTGCCAGGACAGCTCATGGGGTTTTGTCATTGATATACAGGAATTTTGCTAGCAGGGATAAGGAGGGGATAATCCCATTGTATAAGGCAATGGTCAGACCACTGAGTGCTGCATATAGGTCTGGAGGCCCCATTTTAGGAAGGATGTAGAGCTTCTGGAACAATGAGATTGGCAAGGGAAACAAACAAATGGATGCATTTGTTTGTTTAGCAGCATCTGGAGACTAGGCACCTACGAGGAGGTCTGATTAAGGTGTTTAAGACTTTGAATGGATTGAGCAAGCTCAATGCTGATGGGATTCTTCTTCTTGCTCAGACCATACACAAAGGGGCACAAATTCAAATCGAGGAAGGACTGTTGCAGAATAGACGTACAGAGGTTTTCCTTTAGCCAGCAGGGTGGTTGATTGCTGGAACAAACTTTCATCAGTTGTAGAAGTTGATAGCTTAAATAAATTCAAGGAAGTACTAGACAAACTATTGGAGGAAATGTAATGGTGAAATGGGAGGCATCGTTTTTTTTTGGCTGATGTGATATAAGCTTAATTTTTTATGGCATTTGTCACTGCTAATGGTAATAATATTCCATAATTCAAATGTATTTGCTTTCACTCTGCAATCCACCCAATTAATAGATGCACTTAAACTGTTAAAGTCCCTTTTCTGAAATTAAAGCTTGTAGTGCAACATCTTCTAATTGACAATTGCATGTTCAGTACCTGACAATGGTACTGAACATGCAATATAATTCCTGTAGTTGTCCTGTGATGTCATCTGATTTGGGAGTAATGAAGAGGTTGAAAATAGTCTCACCCCTAGTATTTTCTCTAACGTGCTGGTACAAATAAATAATCATTAATTTATTTAAAAAAAAAAATTCCCAATGGAGAGTTTCCCCTCCCACTTATTTCAATCAATTTAGGGCAGATTGAAGTCACCCATAATAATAAGGCATTTGTGCTTGCTTGCCCAAACCATCTGCATGTAGAGACCCTCATCACACTCTATTCTATCGAGTACTCCCACTCTCATTATACCTTTGCTGCCAACTAACTCACACCACACAGATTCTATGCTGGCAAACATAACTTTAGACTCAGCAAGAGCTCTTTTTTGTGATAAGGCTGCTTTTGATAAGAAGCATGACCCATCACTCCCTTCCATCTTCCCTATCTTTACTAAATACAGAAGAACATCTTATCTGAAACCCCCTCCCCCCAAATTACAGTATCTACTTTTAGTGCACTGGTTTTTATGCTGAAAGGAATTAAGTGGCAGGAATATTACTCCTGCCACTTAATGCATTTGTTTCCAATTATTTATTCAAAGATCAGTATAGTATAGAATTAGTCTTATTTTTCATTACAGGAGTTAAAAATCAAATGTTGGCTTAGCTACTATGTGGACCCAGGACAGTCTCCAGTGACCTTGTTGCATCATTATCTGCTGTACCATTGTGAGTCTGATGGGAGGCAGTTAGCTTTCACTCAGTCTGCTGCGAGCCACTGCAGTGTGAGGTTATTGCAGGCATTTTGTTTCTAATTACTCAATGTTCAAGGCTATTTCAAAGTAAAATACTGTCATTTTGCTTTTAATTTTATTACTGCTGCCCTTTGTTAATAATGGCATCTACAGGCAAAAGAAACCACAATGTGTTTTCAATAGAAGACAAGGTAATTATTAACAGCATGGAAAAGGGCAAAACCGGTGTAACTCTTGCTAAGATTTTTAATGTTGGTAAAGAAACCATATCTGACACAAAAAAAACTATGAAAAAACTAATGATGACAAAAGAAAAGTCAAGGCAAACCTATTTCTGGACCTCTGTTATGCAAAAAAGCATTACAATTGAATCAAAAGTTTAAAAGCCCATCTGAATTTAAAGCCAATACAGGAGGATTGAAAATTTTCAAATTTTGCCACAGTATAAGGGAGCATGAAATTCAAAGAGAAGTTTAATCAAGTGATGTCCTGGGAGCAGAAGCTTTTAAAGAGTCTTTTCTGAAAATGACAGAGGAAGAAGGTTTTTTCCAAGTATGATGTTTCCAATGCAGATGAAACTGGTCTTAATTGGAAGTAACTCGTAAATCACTTACATTGTGATGTGAAATGGTTGCTCCTGGTTTCAAAGCTAACAAAAGCCAAACAGCATGTTACAGTTATGGTAGTGTTCAAATGTAAGTGGACAGCATGTTTTACCACTGTTGGTGATTAAAAATAAATGTAATATGCATTGTTTCTTCAAAATGTTTTGGTTATTATTTACAAACTATTTCCTACATCAATTATTTTTTTATAATACTTCATATTTCAAAATACCAGTGGTTATAAAATAAGTTTCCCTATTCACAAGACCCTAGTGTGAACATGGTTAGAGTTAGCACTGTAAAAATTGGTGGGTATGTCATTTAGGGTATGGGGAAGCAATCTTTAGAATAAAACAAAATAGTTCAAATTTTCACCACCAGGGGGAAATGGCGCTGCACATAATGTTTGTTTGTTATTTGGTTTTTAGGAGCATTAGCAACTAAGGCCATATTGCTCCGGTATATGCGGTGGTCATTCCCTGACCTTTCCGCATTCTCCGTATTTGGTGGTGACTGGCTCGAACCCCGGTCGAATCAAGAAGCGTGTGCTACGCACTGCTGCTCCTTCCCACCTGGCTACGGAGGCGCCCCGCTGCACATATGTAAAAGTTATCATTTACTTCGAGACATGCTGTCATTTGCATAAGGCATATGATGCAAAAAAGCAAGCTTATGCAGCATCAGAAAAAAAAAAAAAAAACTTCTCCCATTTCACCCCTCTGTTCGTTCCAAATACCTGTCAAACTCAGCCTTAAATTTACTTAGGCTATCAACTTCCACAACAAAGGATGGAAGTCTGTTCCACCAAACAACCACCCGCTGACTAAAGGCAAACTTCCACACATCTATCCTACATCTGTTTTTCCTCAATTTGAATTTATGCCCTCTCAGCTGATTATTCTGAGCAAGAGAAATAATTCTGTCAGCACTGAGCATGCTCAAACCATTCAAGGCTTTATACAATTCAATCAGATCACCTCGCAGGTGCCTAGTCTCCAGACAATGTAATTTGCAAAATTAAAGCCTTTCTTCGTAAGAGAAACCCTTCGTTCCATTCACTAATCTTGTTGGCCTTTCTGTACTCGCTCCAACAGCTCTACATCCTTCTTAAAATGAGGCTTCCAGACCTGTATACAGTATTCAAGGTGTGCCCTGACCATTGCCTTATACAAGGGGATAATCACCTCCTTATCCTTCTACTAGAAAAATTCCTGTATATCATTGACAAGACGACACTATGAGATACTCTTGCAGACCATCTGCACTGCTCAGAAAACTTCATATCTGCCTGCACAATTACTCCCAGGTCCTTTTCGTTCTGTACCACTGTCAGTGTAGTACCACAGAGTTGATATGTCACTCTGGGGTTGCTGCTTCCCATATATAGTACTTTACATTTGTCAATATTAAACTTCATTTGCCACCTCTCAGCCCATCTGCTCAACTTTTCCAGATCCTGTGCAAGCAGCATACTGTCATTAGTGTCCTTAACAACCCTGCCAACCTTTGTATCGTCTGCAAACTTGGACAATAAGCTTGATATACCATCACCAATATCATTTATAAATACAGAAAACAACAATGGACCCAATACAGAACCCTGAGGGACTCCACTAATAACATTAGTCCATGATGAGCAGTATCCATTGATTACCACTCTGTCTTCTCCCACTCAACCATCCCTTTATCCATAGCAGTAATTTGCCTCCAGTGCCACACTGCTCCAATTTGTGCAGTGGTCTTCCATGTGCAACAATATCAAAAGCCTTTCTAAGATCCACATCATAGTATCCAATAAAATTGGTCAGGCAAGACTATCCCTTAACAAAACTATGCTGTGTCTGAGCTATAACTGAGGTCTTGTCTAGATGATCATGCAGTGCTTCTTTAACCAGTGCCTCCAATAATTTTTCTGGAACAGAAGTTAAACTAACAGGTCTATAATTACTTGCATTGCCCTTTGATCCTCCTTTGTGAATTGGGGTCACATTTGCACATCTCCAGTCCATGGGTACCTCCTCCCCTGAGTCCAAGGAATCTCTCATAATTATAGCTAAGGGTTTGCTTACTTCCTTTGCTGCCTCCTTTAATATAACTGGATAGATCCCATCCACCCTAGGTGCCTTTATGTTTATCCTCAACAATTTCTCCTCCACTTTCCTCTCAGTTATTACAAAATCGTCTAGCTCACTGCCACCTCTGGCATTCCCCTCCCTGAATTCCCCTTGTAGGTGAATGTAGATGCAAAATACTCATTAGTTTGTTAGCCACCTGAGCAGGATCATCAACAGTTGATCCTTCAATATCCAGTGGACCAATCTGATTCATCCCTTTCCTTCTAGAGTTTACATAGATAAACGCTTTGTTCTTTTCTTTGCACCTTTGCCAAGGATTTCTCATAATCAGCCTTTGCCTGCCTAAGCTCCTTTGTGACTTGGTTACAGACCAGCTTATATCTATAATAGGCTTCCATGTCACCCATTAATTTATATGTATCCCATGCATTTTTGTTCTCAGCCAAATGCTCATTAGTTCATCTGACATCCATTTAGGTCTAAACCCTGAACAATATTTCTTATTTGGTATGTAAAGCCTAGTAGCTTCCAAGATAAATTCTTTGAATGCTTCCCATTTTGAATTTGCTGTTGGTAACATCATCAGTTGGTCCCACCATATAGAATTTAAATACTGTCTCAGACCTCTGTAGGTCACCTTTACGAAAGCAAAAACCTTTCTCTTTACCCCTGATGGTAGTTACCTCTGAGTAAATCCCACTTCAACACACTGTGATCACTACCACCTAGTGGTTCCTTTATCTGGAAGGGAAATGACATCCTTTTAGATAAAAGCAAAAAGGCCAAAACCACTGTCAATAATGTCTTACAAAAAAAGGAACGTGCTCTTTTAGTAAAACTGTTCTACCATAATAATAGTAATGCTAATGGAGCACCACACGAATATCGGAAACTTTAAGGTTTGCATAACCTTTGACGTCAGTGGGGCTTCGAAAACTAATAAATAAATTTGAAGGGACCGGGGAGTTATGTGTAATTCCAGGGAGGGGACGACCACATATCAGAACCGAGGTAGTGGATGAAGTGGCGGTTGCAATGGTGAGAATGCGAAACACTACCAGTCAGTAGTGCCTGCCAGAGGTGTGTAGAGAGACGTGAACCTTCCTTGATCTACTGTACATAAAATAGTATGGTGTGGATTCACAACAGAGTTTATAATTGGACCATTTTTCTTTGAGAGACTGCACTCTTCTAAGAGATCACGTTATTCCCACTCTGCAAGAAATGCAATGCTTGGAGACCATAGTGTTCATGCAGGATGGTTCCCCTTCCCATGTTGGTCGACAAGTGAAGGAACTGCTCCGTTCAGCATTCAGAAATGATCGCATCACATCTAGAGACTTTCCACAGTTCTGGCCAGCCAAATCACCAGATCTCAATCCCTGTGATTTCTGGCTATGGAGATACCTGAAAGACAGAGTTTACCGTGATGGCATGCAGGCACTTGTTGATTTGAAAGCAAGCATTAAACAGCATGTAGCCAACATCCCCAATGAAATGCTACGTGAAACTGTGTCACATGCAATCCTCCATTTTCAGAATGTCATCTCAAGTTAAGGAAAGCACATAGAATATCTATAGATTTCTTAGTTCTGATATTAAAATCTAATCCTAAGTTAAGTATTCCATTTCATGTTTACAGTGAGAATTTCTCCCCTGGTGGTGGAAATTTGAACTAATTTTTTCCCCCTTCTACAAATCAGTTCCCCATACTCTAAATGACATACCCACCAATTTTCACAGCACAATCTGTGTTTTGACACTAGGGTCTTCTGAATAGGGTTGGTTTTTTTTTTTTTTGGTTTTTTTTTAGGAGCATTAGCAACTAAGGCCATATTGCTCCGGGATATGCGGTGGTCATTCCCTGACCTTTCCGCATCCTCCGTATTTGGTGGTGACGGGCTCGAACCCCGGTCTAATCAAGAAGCGTGTGCTACGCACTGCTGCTCCTTCCCACCTGGCTACGGAGGCGCCTTCTGAATAGGGAAACTTATTTTATAACCACTAGGTATAGTAGTAATAATCTTGCGTACAATAATTTAATCGTAGGGCTAATTACACTTTGTTTCGTATAAACTGGATATTCTCATGTAATGTTGACTAACTGAACCCACCTTAGTCCCAAATTAGTTTGGATAATTGATGTTCTACTGTACATTATATACATACCATACTGGAACTCGTCCAAAATTTTCGAGTGGGTGGTACCACGTTTCTAGCCATATTATGTCAGCATTAATTGTCCTAACCAGGAGTTCAGATTCAACCATTTTATTGACAACATTCTTGACATTACCGTTAAGACTAAGTATTCTTCTATAGTTTACTACCTTGACACACCTCTTGAAGTTATTTAGGCTTGTTTCCCTAGCTTTATCTTCCCAACACTGGCTGTTCAACAACAAACAACTCTAGGTGAGTGCAAGCTTTATTTGGACCCATATCATCAGATAAATGTGGATCGATATTACTCTTCTCCTCTAACTAGCAGTTTCTCTGAACCTTTAAAATATCCTCAATGATATTGGCAAAACTCCTTGCACCACCTTTCTTCAAATGAATACCATCTCTCCAAAACAGATTCTTTCTACCTACGAAGTGCAAGCATTTTGATAAAACAGCCTTGAAGATTGCCTTCAAGTCTCGAGTTACTCTACAAGGCTTTCAGCATATAAGTTCTCCTATTGTGTCTGAGAACAATTGGAGAGACATACATTCTGACCAACTTGTGCCATTTTTTCAGCATGGTCCTGTTATTATCCAACAAATGTCACAATGTCCTTGGACTGAATACCTGTAAATGAACCTTGTAGAAATAATTTTTTTTTAGGTAAAATATGAACTTTAAAAGAGATTACAAAATTTAAATTCACAACATATTACAAAAGTTAACCTGTTGACAAAACTTAAGTCTTAAATGTTAACTTTACTTTTAAGTTAAGCTACGGAATGAAATTTAAAGTTCCTGCCAAAATATCAATAAGAAACTATCTAAATATTAAGCTATAGCTTTCCAAATACTTCAAAAAATTTAAACTTACAATTCACTACAGAATTTATATTAACAAAGCATTAAAGAAATTAAACTGCTGAAAAAGCTTTAACCACTAGTGAAATTAAATTTAAGCTAGAGAATGAAAGCCGTGAGGTACCCGCAAAATATCAATAACAAAGGCTATCTAAATATTAAGCTAGCTTTTCAAATACTTACCTAAATACAAAATAAACTAACCTATGTGACTAGGAATTCAAACTATATATTAACTACAGTTTAGTATATTAAATAAAAAAACTCTCAAAATTATTTTGAAAACTAAACTGTTATGAGGAGCTTCAGAAATATACAGCTACACAATATAGCCTCAATTCCAGATTGTGTCCACAAATAATATTTTCTTAAAAGATTTGCACATTGTTCCCAGAACATGTTACTATAGTTGCTTCAATAAATTATTTTTGTTTATTAACATAGAAAAACATGTATTTCTTGTTTTTCTATGATAATTACCATTTAATGACATTAGGAGGTGATTGTCCCCTTGTATAAGCAATGAGGTGATTATCCCTCTGTATAAAGCAATGGTCAGGCCACGCCTTGAGTACTGCATACAGGTCTGGAGGCCTCATTTTAGGAAGGATGTAGATTTACTTGAGCGTGTACAGAGAAGGGCAACAAGATTGGTGAGGGGAATGAAGGGATCCTCATATCAAGAGAGGCTTAAGTTCTGCAAATTGCAGTGGCTGGAGACTAGGCACCTGCGCGGTGATCTGATTGAGGTGTATAAGGCCTTGAATGGGTTCAGCACACTGAATTCTGATGGGATCCTTCCCCTTGCTCAGATTACGAACCTAAGGGGGCATAAATTCAAATTAAGAGAGGACAGATGTAGAATAGATGTGCGGAAATTTGCCTTTAGCCAGCGGGTGGTTAATTGCTGGAACAAACTTCCATCTGTCATTGTGGAAGTTGATAGGTTAAATAAATTTAAGGAGGAACTGGACAGGCATTTGGAGGCAATGGTGTGATTTTTTTTTTTTTTTTTTTTTGGCTGATGCTGCATGAACTCATACACTTGCTTTCTTGCATCACATGCCACTACTACTACATCTTGGGTACTGTACACAGGTCTGGAGGCCTCATTTTAAGGATGTAGAGCTGTTGGAACGAGTACTGAAAAGGGCAACAAGGTTAGTGAATGGAACTAAGGGTTGCTCTTACGAAGAAAGGCTTAAGTTTTGCAAATTACAGTGTCTGAAGACTAGGCACCTGCGAGGTGATCTGATTGAATTGTATAAAGCCTTGAATGGTTTGAGCATGCTCAATGCTGATGGGATTCTTCCTCTTGCTTAGAATGATCACCTGAGAGGGCATAAATTCAAACTGAGGAAAGACAGTTGTAGGATAGATGTGCGGAAGTTTGCCTTTAGCCAGCAGGTAGTTGGAAAAGACTTCCTTTGTTGTGGAAGTTGAGAGCCTAAGTAAATTTAAGGCTGAGTTTGACAGGTATTTGGAACGAACAGAGGGGTGAAATGGGAGAAGTTTTTTTTTTTTTTTTTTTTGGCTGATGCTGCATAAGCTTGGTTTCTTGCATTATATTCCTCTACTAATGCTAATGAATTTTTTTTTTTTATTCATTTTTAATGTTTTAAATGAGAACCCCAAACACAAGAGGTATTAAACCTATAGTACTTAGTACCGTGCTTGGGTTGGAGGTTGAGAAGACGAAAGAAGATATTTGTTGATATTGGACTTGAACTTCTGTAGATTGTAATTTTCAGGAAATACGTATGAAGGAAGGTTGTTTCAGAAAACGGCAGCTGAATGAATAAATGAGGAAGATGAAAAGTTGGTTCTGTGGGTTTGAAGTTGGACAGTAAATGGATGTTGGCTGGTGGCGGCACGTGTTCGGATTGTTTTGAAAGAGAGAGCGGGAATTATAGAAGCCAATTCAGAAGAACAGTGCCCATGGAAGTATCTGTAGAAGAGGCATGCAGCAGAAACAGTGCGTCTATGAGACAGCGAGTGGAGAGACTCTGTTAGAGATGAATCATTAATTAACCGAACTGCCCTCTTCTGAATGGAATCAAGAAGCCTGAGAGAGGTTTTGGGGGCACCACCCCAGATGTGGGAACAATATTCCATGGCAGGGCGGATTTGCGATTTATACAGAGTGAGCAGCTGTATGGGAGAAAAGTAACGCCGAGAGCGAAAGAGAAAACCAAGTTTTTTAGATGCAGAGGAAGCAATATTTGTAATGTGCTTGTGCCAAGAGAGATTAGAAGTCAGGGTAATCCCCAAAAGAGATATATCATTTTGCCAAGAAATCGGAGTGTCACTAAAGATAAGCATAGGAGCAGAAGAATCCTTTTTGCGAGATATAAGACAAGATTGAGTTTTAGAAGGGTTGAAATCAACTAAGTTGTCTTTGCCCCACTGGAGAATTACCTGAAGATCGGCATTTAAGGAATTGGCAGCAGATTTTCGAGAACTTAAAGCTGATTGAGCTGGACAAGGTTTCTCAAAATGGAAAGTTGAATGCAATGTGCTATCATCGGCAAAACTATGGATAGGATTTCCAGTCAATGGAAGAAGGTCATTGATATACAAGAGGAAAAGAGTGGGGGAAAGAACTGAACCTTGGGGGACACCGGCATTAGTGGAGAAGTTAGAAGACAGAGAGCCATCTACCATCACCCTCAGTGAGCGATCAGAGAGAAAACTGGATAACCAATTACTAAAAACAGTTGGCAAACCATAAGATGGAAGCTTGTTTAGAAGACCTTTATGCCAAACACGATCAAAAGCCTTTGAGATGTCAAGAGCAACTACTTGTGTTTCACCGAACCTTTCCATTGAATTAGTCCATAAATGGGTAACATAAGCCAGAACATCACCAGTGGATCGACACTGACGGAATCCATACTGGCGATCGTTGATCAGACGGAAAGTTTCTAGGTAGTTTAAGAGTTGGCGGTTAATTGATTTCTCCATTACTTTAGAAAGAGTAGAAGTAATTGCAATGGGACGATAATTGGATGGGAGGGATTTGTCACCCTTTTTAGGAACTGGCTGGATATGAGCAAATTTCCAAGCAGAAGGAAAAACACCTTTGGAATAAGAAAGTGAAAAAAGGCGGCAAAGAATAGGAGTAAGTTCAGGAGCACAGGTTTTGAAAACAAGTGGAGAAATACCATCAGGACCTGGAGCTTTCTTAGCATCAAGATTCATCAAAATCCTTCTGATATCCTTTTGACGGAAGACCACAGGAGGCATTGAATGGAGCGTGTTAGGAATGGTGGGAGGTGTTTTACCAAGATCATTAATACATGAGCTCAAAGAAAAATGGGATGCTAGCAGGTCAGCTTTATCCTTGGCTGAAGTGATAACAGAACCATCTGGTTGGGACAGAGGTGGGAGCAGAGATGGGCAAAAGTTGCGGCCAATAGCTTTGGCAAGAGACCAGAATGCTCGGCTACCATTAGGGCAAGAAGCAAGTTTTCTACTCTTAGCCTGTTCAAACTCTAGTTTGGACTGATTAATAACTGCTTTACAATTGTTGCGAGCTTTGGTGTAGGCAGAAAATGAAACTGAAGAATTAGAAACAAGCCAATTACGATATGCAACGTTCTTCTCTTGGACAGCCTTAGCACATTTATTGGAAAACCAAGGTTTAGATAAAGGACGAGATTTTATAGTGGAGTGTGGGATAAAGGATTCCATTCCTGCAAGAATAATTTCACTGACACGATCTGAGCAAACGTTGACATCAGAAGTTTTGAAACAGTAATCAGACCAAGGAAAAGAAGAAAAGAAGTCTCGCAGGTCATCCCATTTTGCATTCTTGTAATGCCAAACAATACGAGGTTGGGAATAGCCATGAGATAAAGGTTCCATTGGAGAAGAGGCAATCACCAAGTTGTGATCTGAAGTGCCTAAAGGACCTCTCACTTCAACCTTGTACTTAGAAGGGTTGTTTGTGAGAAAAAGATCAAGCGTATTGGCTGTATGATTAGGATTGTCCGGTATTCTTGTAGGTAAATGAACAATCTGTGCTAGGTCATTAGTAATTGCAAAAGCCTCAGCATCTCGACCTGCTGGGTCGGTGTGACTAGAAAACGGAAGCCAGCTGGAGTTGTGAACATTAAAATCACCAAGGAAAATGACCTCGCTGTTAGGAAAGTTGGACTGGAGAAAATCAAGATGCAAAGAGAGGAAGTCAAAGAGCTCCAAGTGATTAGTGGAGTTGGGAGAACGGTAGAGTCAACAGATGAATTTGACACAATGAGGTAGACAGATTTTAAGCCAGAGAAGATCAAAGAGAGGAGATTCCAAATTGCCAAGTCTCTGACAGGGAATATCAGAACGGACATATGCACAAGTACCACCTTTGAGGCGAAAGGAATCATACAGCAAATAATTTGGACATCTGAGATGAGCAGTAGTTGAATCAACTGATAACTGAGATTCAGTCAGAAAAAGTACATGGGGTTTGGAAGACTGCAAGTGGAAATGGACATCGTTGAGATTAGAATTGAGACCACGTATATTTGTGAAATGAATTAGGAAGTCCTTGGGAGGTTTAGATCTTTTCGCAGATAAGCTTGCTCTATTATTTTGACAATTCATGGTGTATTCAATAGTAAGAAAAAGTGGGTGGGACATGCTGTATGAAGTAATGAAATTTTTGGATATGGCGTACATGTGGTAAGAATATACCCAAATCCTTGACATAACGTGGCCTCGACAATGCTCCCCGCATACACACTACTCGGACTCCCTCCAGTCACTATCTGGCAGAGTAGAGGTAGCAAGATTATACACTAGCTGATCCGGAAGCTTCCTAGAGAGTTACCAATAGGTTCAGTCCGGTGTACTAACTAGCGGCCGGCCTGCGAACACCGTTTTAGAGCTGTACCCTCGAAATGTAAGGAATATTGGATCTCGCCACGACATTCATCATAACCTCAAAAATCATCAATCATACTGCATGATGGAAGAGATAGGGAAGGGTTGGCCGGAACTTAGCTCTAGAGACTAAACATGGGTTCCACCACTTCAAGCCTCCAATAAGCAAAGTGGTGGTATTTCACCAGTTGATGAGAGTCATCTACCACCTAGTACTGCCTGGTAACATAGAGGGGCGGCGTTCCTCCATGTGGTGTGGGCGCCACACCTCGACCTCTGCTTACGTTGGTTCACACCTGGGTGGTCACCCACCATGTACTTGTGCATGAAGGTTATACCCAGGATTACTAACAGTCCCACCATCGTGAAGGTGCAAGCAGAGGATTTGGCTATCATAGACCGTCCGGACTTCGCCGAAATCCACTTTGACTTGAGTGTCACCCGAATATCAGTTCCATCAGCGTTTTAGACTCACAGGTAGCAAGAACAGCTTGTCTGGCATATCTGAGAGAATGTCTGTGACAGCTTCAAGGACCAAATATGCCTTTGTCTGATTAAAATTGTTAATGATCAAGACAAGTCCAGAGAACTTGTCTTGTTTGTGTGTGAGTCTGCCACAGGGCAGACTCCCACACGGAGAATTTGCAATTTTTTTTTTCCATGAGAATCAATAAATGGATAATTATTTTATTTATTTAATATCAATAAAATTTTAAAATCACATTCTCAAAATTCTTAATTTTGATGCATTAATATGTTAACTTTTGATTTTAATGTTTAACATTGCATTTTTAACATTATAAAGCCAATTCAATTTTAGTGCAATCCACCATCTGATTTCAGATTGCACTAAAGTTGAATCTAATTACAATGATTTTTTTTTCCCAAATGAATGGAGTGAAAATACAAGGTTAGTTAGTTAGTTATTTGGTTTTTAGGGGCATTAGCAACTAAGGCCATATTGCCCCGGGAAATGCAGTGGTCATTCCCTGACCTTTCTGCATCCTCTGTATTTGGTGGTGACGGGTTCGAACCCGAAAATACAAGGACTTGTACTGTTATGATAAGGTCTCTCTCTCTCTCTCTCTCTCTCTCTCTCTCTCTCTCTCTCTCTCTCTCTCTCTCTCACACAGTGGTTTCATCAATGTTTTTCTTATGTTATCTTCAATATGACCACTAATTTTTTTTCTACAGAAAAAAATAAAAACTAGAATATATTTGATAGTAAAAAACTTGTCTCACAGAATGTATCATCACACCATTTCCCCCCCCCCCCATTTCTCCTCATCTTTCAAGGCTTTTGTGTTTTTTTTTTTTTTTTTCTCTCCCTAAGTTTGCCACAGATATTCTTTCAGTAAACTCTTAATATACAAATGTATATATCTTATGTTACTACCTAAGATCTACATAGCCAGCCTTGTATATTGTGTTGTATGGCTAGATACAACACAATAACCATAATTAGTAATAATATATAAATATATAATACAATAATGATTATGTAGCTAATTATCGATAAACGGATACATTGAAAGGTACTTTTTCAAGGGCTAACCCTTTCAATATATCCCACCAATAATTAACAGAGCTATCTGTTTCTGATTGCTATCTGCCTGTTTAACTAAGTCCAATTCTTAAACTTAAATGTATGATTAATTTGGTTATAAATTTAGCAGCAAACAGGCAAGATAACATTTAGCCAAACAGATAATTTTGACACGGATATATAGAAAATAGAAATTAGAAGGTCAACTATTCCTTACTAAAGGGTCGGGCAGTTACGCTCCCAGTATATATCCTAAGTACAATTATATACAGCTGTTTTCTTTACTTTTCACCTTTTACTATCTAACCTTAATTTTTCATACCTCAAGATCTATTAGAGCAATTCGAGGGAAATTGAGGTACTATAACTATACTTATCCCTACTTCCTTTCTCCTTATGTCAGCAGTAGCTTTCTTTTGCATAAATATAAATGAAATAAAATTACCACATGAGGAATTGAAAATTATAGTTGGCCTTCTAATTTTTCAATAAGTTTGTTGTTAGATAATTCCTTCTCTTCTTCTTCCTCTAACTTCTCCACATCTTTGGCATCAACCTCCAACTGAAGTAGCTCTGCAACCTTTACAATCTTATCTGTAACCTCTTCATACGAGGCGCCTCCGTAGCCAGGTGGGAAGGAGCAGCAGTGCATAGCACACGCTTCTTGATTAGACCGGGGTTCGAGCCCGTCACCACCAAATACGGAGAATGCGGAAAGGTCAGGGAATGACCACCGCATATCCCGGAGCAATATGGCCTTAGTTGCTAATGCTCCTAAAAAAAACCAAATAACAAATAACAATCTTCATACGATTTGTCTTTTTCAAATCCTTCGAAGCCTTTTATGTGCTGTGGGCATATTTTCTTCCATGTGCCATTTAACAACTTTTAGTAATTTCCGCGGAGGCCTTATTAATGTTTAAGATGTTGTAGTAAATAGTGTAAGATTTTTAAAAGTCTCTTAACGTAAAATTTTTCTCATCATCTACTGCAGACAATGCCTGAGCAAATGTTGTTTGTTTGTTATTTGGTTTTTAGGAGCATTAGCAACTAAGGCCATATTGCTCCGGGATATGCAGTGGTCATTCCCTGACCTTTCCGCATCCCGCGTATGTGGTGGTGATGGGCTCTAACCCCAGTCAAGAAGCGTGTGCTACGCACTGCTGCTCCTTCCCACCTGGCTACGGAGGCGCCCCGGGGATATGCAGTGGTCATTCCCTGACCTTTCCACATCCTCAGTATTTGGTGGATGCGGAAAGGCAGGCTCGAACCCCGGTCTAATCAAGAAGCACGTGCTATGCACTGCTGCTTCTGCCCACCTGGCTACGGAGGAGCTTAGTAAATGTTGTGCATAAATAGTATGCTTTTAAATTTGAAATAACACCCTGATCCATAGGTGGGATGAGTGAAGTCTTGTTTGGCGGTAGAAATATTACTCAAGTTTAAATTGAAATCATCTAGATGTGTAGGATGTCCAGGAGCATTATCTAATAGAAGCAAAATCTTGAAAGGAATGTTATTGTCTTTACAATATTTTTCAACCTCGGGAATGAAGCAGCATTTAAACCAATCCTCAAAGAGATATTGTTATCCATGCTCTCTGGTTCGATCGGAAATGCATGGGAAGGGTGGCTTTATTGATGCCCTTAAATGCACGAGGATTTCCAGAATGGTACACAAGCAGTGGTTTTAATCTGTAATCTCCAGCCGCATTAGCCCCAAGCAGGAGCATGGCCCAATCTTTTGATGCCTTGAAACCTGGCATTGTATTTTCCTCTTTGGCAATGTATGTTCGATCCGGCATTTTTTTCCAATACAGAGCAGTTTGTTTGTTTGTTATTTGATTTTTAGGAGCATTAGCAACTAAGGCCATATTGCTCCAGGGATATGTGGTGGTCATTCCCTGACCTTTCTGCATCCTCCATATTTGGTGGTCACAGGCTTGAACCCGGGTTCAATCAAGAAGCGTGTGCTATGCACTGCTGCTCCTGCCCACCCACACACAGAGCAGTCTCGTCAATGTTAAAAATTTGCTGCGGTTGAATATCCGCCTTCATCAATAATTTTTTCCAACACATCACAAAATTTCTCTGCAGATGCAGAATCGGCACTGGCAACTTCACCGCATACTTTAATGTTGTGGAAACCAGCACGATGCTTGAACCTATTAAACCATCCGTTGCTTGCCACAAACTTGGGTTGGGGTTTGCCGTACTTATCCTTAATATCTTTATAAATACTTGTTGCTTTTGCTTGAATGGTCATTAGATAGGGGCACTCACTTCTGAATTTGATTTTCCATCCATATTATTAACAGCTGTTCCATCTTCGAAATAGCACCTGAACGCTGTTTTATGATCACTGTTGATCTTAAGTGCATTGATCCTTTGACATGTTCTTTTATAAGTGCACTGTCCTTTAAAATAGTATTCACTGTTGAAGCACCGAGACCTAATTCCCTTGCAATAGATGACAAACTTTGTCCTACTTCATACTTCTTAATCATTTTCATCTTCATTTCTAAATCAATTTTGTTTTGTTTCCTGGCACTGCCAGCACTTTGCAGTTTTCGTTGGTTGCTTTCCCTTCATCATTGTAATAAGTAAATAGGAATGAAGAGAAATTTCTGAAAATGTTTTTTTATATGATTGAAGATTTCAGTGAAGGGGAACACATTTCACCATAATACTGTAACGTAAAAACCCACACAATTGCAGTTATCTATTGATATTATCACAAATGCAATAAGATAGAGTTTACTACCCATTTATAATTAGATGCATGAACAGAAAAGCCCAATAAACTGGAAATTGCAAATTGTTTTTTTGTGGTCGTGACCTCCAGAAATGTGCTTTAGAAAAATATCACAAAGGCATTCAAAATTGATTCTTATAATGGGAACATATGATAATGATGAAAGGGTAGTACAATTTCCATTATAAAAATTACCTTTTTAGAGAGATAAATAGCTTAGTAATACAGCAAAATTTTCAACTTCCAAGAACTTCCAATTCACAAAGGGAGATCGAAGGGTGACACAAGTAATTACAGACCAGTTAGTTTAATTTCTGTTCCAGGTAAAATAATGGTGTCACTGGTTAAAGATGCATTGCAGGATCACCTAGACAAGACTGCAGCAACAATTCAGACACAGCATAGGTTTGTTAAGAGAAAGTCTTGTCTGACAAATTTGATAGGATATTATGATGTGGTTAAGGAACTGGATGCAAAAAATAATTTTGATATCATATATTTGGATTTCAGGAAAGCTTTTGACACTGTTGCGCATGGAAGACTTTTGTACAAATTGGAGCAGAATGGTATTAAGGGTAAGTTCCTACAATGGATAAAAGGATGGTTGAGTGGGAGAAGACAGAGGGTGGTAATTAATGGGTGCTGCTCTTTGTGGACTAATGTTATTAGTGGAGTCCCACAGGGTCGGTGTTGGGTCCTCTGTTGTTTTGTATATTTATCAATGATATTGATGACGGTATATCAGGCTTAATGTCGAAGTTTGCAGATGATACAAAGGTTGGCAGGGTTGTTAATGACAGTAATGGCAGTGTGCTACTGCAACAGGACCTAGATCATTTGGGCAGATGGGCTAAGAAGTGGCAACTGAAGTTTAACCTTGACAAATGCAAAGTACTGCATATGGGTAGAAGTAACCAGAGAGAAAAGTGCCAACTGTGTGGTACTACACTAAAGGTAGTAGAAAATGAAAGACCTGGGAGTAATTGTACAGTCAGATATGAAGTTTTCTGAGCAATGCACACAGGCTGCCAGGGCAGGTCATGGATTTTGTCAATGATATATAGGAATTTTGCTAGCAGGGAAAAGAAGGTGATTGTCCCTCTGTATAAGGCAATGGTCGGGGCACGCCTTGAGTACTGCATGCAGGTCTGGAGACCTAATTTTAGGGAGGATGTAGATTTGCTTGAGCATGTACAGAGAAGGGCAACAAGATTGGTGAGGGGAATGAAGGGATCCTCTTATCAAGAGAGGCTTAAGTTATGCAAATTGCAGTGGCTGGAGACTAGGCACCTGCACGGTGATCTGATTGAGGTGTATAAGGCCTTGAATGGGTTGAGCACACTGAATTCTGATGGGATCCTTCCACTTGTTCAGATTACGAACTTAAGGGGGCATAAATTCAAATTTAGAAAAGACAGATGTAGAATAGGATGTGCGGAAATTTGCCTTAGCCAGCAGGTGGTTAATTGCTGGAACAAACTTCCATCTGTCGTTGTGGAAGTTGATAGGTTAAATAAATTTAAGGAGGAACTGGACAGGCATTTGGAGGGAATGGTGTAATTTTTTTTTTTTTTTTGGCTGATGCTGCATAAGCTCATAACACTTTCTTTCTTGCATCACATGCAATTGCTACTACTACTTGGAACGAATTAAAAAAACAAAAAAACAAAAAAGTGTTATTGGGATATTTTCATGAGGCCTCCGTAGCCGAGTGGGCAGGAGCGGGAGTGCAGTAGCACACGCTCTTTGAGTAGACCGGGGTTCAAGCCCCTGACTGCTGAATACGGTCGATCTGCCAACCCGCACTGGACCAGCGTGGCAGATTATGGTCCATTTCCCTCAGCATGAATTGTTGAGGAGGCTTCCATCCTGCAGTGGGTTGATAATGGCTGCACTTTACTTTTTTTTTTACCTCCATTTATTCTTAGAGGCCGGGGAAAACTTACATAAAGTTGAATTTCTGTAAGTCGAGTATTACGTAAGTCGGGGAGTTCCTGTATATCAATTTAGATATATCTAAATGTAATATCGGGTGTGGATTCACCGTGGAAAGAAAGAATAGTAAAAATGTATCCCAGGATAAAGAACCAGTTGCCAAATCCATTAGTAGTGTAGTAAAGAATCCAATTATAAAGAACCGGTTTATAAATCATTTGGAAGTGTAGTTAAGAATCCAATTATAAAAGAACAGGAAACAAGTTTATGGACGTGAAATAGTTAAGTGGTATAGACTGGAGTCGATATAATCAAAGTGTTGTTATATGATTTTAGTGTAAAAAACTAGAAATGGATATTCAGAGTAGTAGTACGTTAACATAAGCTTGAAAAATCCAAGATCCACAAGGTAAATTCTACATATGATATCAACCGTATCCTAAAACAAATCATTAGAAATCAGCCAAGACACAATATGGGCAGATAAATATAAGTATAAAATTGTTTTCCCCTATATCTGATGACAGCTATATCATTTTCATTTTATTTGCATTTTATTAATATTTTGTTGTACTAATTTTACTTTACAGTTCCCCTACTTTATATTGGTTTGGCTTCAGCTCATAATTTACTTAATTCATCATAACCTCTAGGATATTAACTTTCTTTCACCTTTCACTAATCTACTACTCTTCTTTTTCTACTTTCCTTGCCCTTATAGTTACTGGCACCTTGTGTAACTTTCACATCCATTATACTTACTTAATTTAATATTAATACAAATATATATATATATATATATATATATATAGAGAGAGAGAGAGAGAGATAAGTAGATTAGAGTATAAATGGAGGAATGCTGATCACATCAGATGTATTAACAATGGAAAAAATAAATCGGTACCTGTAAAATAAAAGGTAAATTAAAATAAAATTAAATAAAAATACATATAGTGCTTGACGTTATAGATCCAATAATTTTAACTATGTCCAGGGTCTTTCTAAAGGTATGGGTTTTGCAACCCCGGACTGCCTGAGCACCACTGTTTTCCCCTTCTTCCAATTCCTTTTTACTGTTCTTACACCCTTTATTTTTTTATTTTTTGTGAGCGATTAGGTTAACCAAAAGCAATATTTGAAATGCTATTTTTCTACTATCTCATTTTTTTGTCTACAAAAAAAAGTTTAGAGTTTTTTTTTTCCCCCTCTCTACTTTGTCAGTTTGATATTTCTCCCCTATACTGGGTTGTTTATGCTTCATTTGTTTAAATGCCTCCCTCCCTACTACATGGATAACTTTGACCTATTTACACCTCCTTTCTTTCCCACATTTCGGGGTTACTTCAACATGTTATAAATAGGCCAAGAACTAATTTGTTACTCTCTCTTCTTTGGTTCACTGATACAGACTGCTTGTCATTTGCTCCCCTCAGCTCATTTCACTGGCTCCTGCTTGACATGGCCTCAAGTTGCCCAACTTTGTTAATATCATATCGTCTGCATTTTATGTTACTTTTGTTTTAAATTTCTCTTGGTGGCTTGCTATTTAATTTTATTTCTTATTACTTAATCTTATCTTAATTTTTACTTTTATCTGAGTTTCACTCCTTTCCGGTCTTTGTGGGTTCAGCTATGAAATATACGTTAACCTAATTTTTTAAATCTTGCTATGTATATTTCAGAAGCAGAGGCCTTGCTTCATTTCCATTGGTTTTGGATGCTGACCTCTTGATGATGTAGTTAAAATCATTCAATCTATAGCATTAAGTATTGTGTATTTTTATTTTACAGGTACCTACTGTAAGACCCCTGTATCCACGGGGGGGGGGATGTTCCAAGACCTACCATGGATGGCAGAAACCATGAATATAAGCGAACACCTGCTGACCACATATACAGGGTGTCTCAAAAATATTGGTACACGTTTAGGGCAGGTAGGTAACATCTAAAGAAATGCGAATCGCATAGCAACTCATAACCAGAAATGTCACCGTAAGTCGGTAGACTGCGCTGTTCATCAGTTTGTGAGAGAGAAAATTTCTGGTTTACTCATTCAAGCAGTAGTCGCTGCACGAAGAGCATGCATCGATATACAAACTGTGAGCTGGCAGACATGCACCTAGTGTATGAATTAGCAGAGGACAATGGACTAGCCGCTCAACGAATTTATGGAGAACGCTTCCCAGACATGTACCAGACCATCGTTTGTTTACATGTGTGCATCAAAATTTGTGCGATTATGGGTCATTTAGAGGTAACAAAATTAGTGCAGACAGACCACGTTTGACGCGTACTCCAGCCATGAAATAAATTGTGTTGAATGCCGTCCAGAATCAGCACATGTGACGTTGCCTCTACCTTAGGAGTGTCTCGTTGCAGTGTACAGTGTGTCTAGCACGACGATTCCTTAAACCCCTTTCATCTCCAAAGGATTCAGTTACTGCTCCCCCAAGATCATCCTGCATGTGTGGCTTTTGCGCAGTGGTTTCTCTAAGAAAGTGTTCGACTTGAATTTTCCAGCCTATGTTTTGTTCATGGATGAGGCTTGTTTCACTCGGAAAGGCTTATTCAATCAGCACAATGCTCATGTGTGGGCAGGTATGGTCGGTGACTGTTCATGGATGAGGCTTGTTTCACTCGGAAAGGCTTATTCAATCAGCACAATGCTCATGTGTGGGCAGGTATGGTCGGTGACTGCTTATTCGGCCTATACCTGTTACAATCCCGCATGAACTCCGCTAAATATCGGATCTTTCTTGAACAAGTTCTACCAGGGTTACTTGATGATGTTCCAGCAAATGTGAGAGACAACATTTGGTTTCAACATGACGGGCCGCCTGTCCATTATAGAAGGTGTGTTCGTGACCATTTGAACAGGCATTTTGGGCATCGATGGATTGGCCATGGTGGACCCATTGCCTGGCCCCATGCTCACCTGATTTATCGAGCCTTGATTTCTTTCTGTGGGGGAAGGGGCCCTCAAATCTATTGTGTATGAATCGCCTGTGGAGATGGTAATGGATCTCGTGACAAGACTCGTCTGCGCTGCTGCTACTGTCAAAGAAACTCCAGGTGTGTTCGACCGTGTCCGCCAATCCATGCTGCGTCGGTGTCACGCATGCATCACGCATCTCATGGTGGAACCTTCGAGCATCTTTTGTAACATCGTGAAATGCATCCATCTCGTACTCCATTGTTAATATTATGTCAAATGTTTGCCACTAATTACTGTCTTGTGTCATTTCTGCTTCTTATGCCTCTGCTACTACTTTCCCGTAGCGTTTCTGGTTATGGGTTCCTATGCGATTCACGTTCCTTTAGATGTTACCTACCTCCCCTAAACGTTTGTACCAATATTTTTGAGACACCCTGTATAACGTGATTTTCTTCAACATACATACGTATAATAAAGTTTAATTGATAAATTGAACACACAGTAAAACATTACCAACATTAAATACAGTAATAATAAAGTATAGCAGACTCTGGATTTACCAGGATTGGATTAACTGGGACACTTCAAGAGTCCAAATTAAAAAAAAAAAAAAACACAACAACCAGAAATCATTAAATTCAAGTAATAACTAGAATAGGTATGAACAGATATTTTGCAAGTCGTAAATTATCCCCATGGGCTCACATCTGGTGAGCATGGGCTTGGCACACCCAGGGTCCTGAGCTGGATATCATCATTCTTCTCTTTCTTGGTGATTCCTTTCTACTTCTTTGTTCTCTCTCTCTCTCTCTCTCTCTCTCTCTCTCTCTCTCTCTCTCTCTCTCTTTTCAGGGTAACTCGGAAATTTTTTTTAGCTGGTGCCTCATAAGCCTCAGGCTTTCTTGCACTATATGGATAATAATAATAATAATAATAATAAGCAACAAGAACCAGTGTTATAAGTCGTAATTGGGAAATAAGTGTACCTATTATCTTGCAACCCCTACTGTTTTCACATCTAATGCTCAAAACAAAAAAAAAAAAAAAAAAAAGACCAAATGTTTAGCTTGATTTAGTGTGTTGATTGTCGTGCTCTGTTGCACTGCAAAACAACAAATTTTGTCTTGTTATTTATGTCAGGGATGACGGAATTTTTTTTTTTTTTTAAAACTATATATATATATATATATATTTTTTTTTTTTGTTTAGAAATCACAAAAATGATGGGCAAACGCAGGAGTTGTGCTTTCAAATTAACCAAAAACTTGAAATTATTCAAAAGTTTGAAAATGGTGCATCTGTTAAATCTCTAAAGAACCATTATAATGTTGGTGACGAAACCACACACGACATTGTAAAAAATAAAGGGAAGCATCGTATTGGACACGCAAGTAGCATGTGTTTAAGTTTTTTCGTTTTTTTTTTTAGTGGTTAACTGCGGGTAATGAATCAGCGGATACGGGGGCAGAACTATTTATTTTTTCCATTGTTAATACATCTGATGTGGTCAGCATTCCTCCATTTATACTCTAATCTACTTATCTATATTCCATTATGGTTGTTGGGTATTTCTGCTATTACTGGCAGTACCCCTTGTTCATAATCCATACCAGTTTTTAATTATCATTCTTTTCAAGCTGTTACTATTCACTACAACTACTTGTTATTAATACATATATATATCAAAAGTACACAAATTCATACACGTGGTGTGTCAATAAAATTCCCAAACTAGTTCAATAAATAGAACAAAGTGAAGGAGCTCAAAACTTGTTTTATTTTTATTCAAAGTAATCACCATCTGGCTGAATGCACTTATTACATTTTTCTAAAAGAGTCAAGAAGGTCTCCAAAGAGAATGTTCAGTTTGGCAGTTATGTTTTTTTTTATGCCCTCAACTACAGTGCTGCTTGTTGTATTTTCTCTTTCTTGTGAACAGAAAACTTACTTATTTTACTTATACTGTCTTTCCTCAAATGGGTGTCCTTTGGATTCTTGCAAGAGGCTCCATGTCTTTGTTTAGGTGCAATTTCCATTTAGACATTGTATTTCAAGTGTGACTTCACAATTGTCTTATAAGTGGGATTATGATCTCTATAAGCAAATGTTTGATAAATCATCAATAAGACCATGGCAAATGTTTGATAAATCATCAATAAGACCATGGGTCCTCACTGCACCCTGTTAAGTTTCACAGAAAAAACATGTCTGCTTGTATCAACTTCAAAATCCCTTTCTTTCTCTACCATTTTTAATTCAACCCCATTAAGCGTATATGTTATTTTAGGGTTGAAATTTCCCAAATGTCATACCGTGCATTTTGCTGTATTAAAACACAGAATTGCTTGGCAATGTTCATTAACACCATCTGCAAATTGACATCTTGCACTCATACTTTGTTGATGTCATTTAATAAGCTCAGAAACAACAGTAGTCACAGCACTAATCTTTAAGGGATCCCCTACTAATGTTAGCCAAATCTGAAGAGTAACCATCAATCAACTCTTTGCATTCTGCCTTACAATCCATCTAAGATTTTTCCTTGTGATTCAACATATTCCATCTTATACAATAATCTCTCATGCAAGGCTTAGTAATGTGCTTTGCTGAAATCTAATTAAACAATGTTTAAATTAATTTTTCACACCTAGCCACAAGGAACTGCCGATATAGCTAACCAGGTTGTTAAATATGATTTTCTCTTTACAAAATCGTGCCGTGCTTCCTTCACAATTCCATCTCTATTTAAATTTTCTTGTATTGAATTCTTGATAATTGTCTCCATGATTTTCACCAACACTGAAGTCAACTGACTGGTCTGCAGTTACCCACTTTATTATTGATCCAGGCAATATGTTGGCATTACTCCAATCCAAAGGAATCTCTCCTGAGCCCAATGAAGCTGTTATAATTAATTGTAATGGTTCAACATTCTCTCTCTCTCTCTCTCTCTCTCTCTCTCTCAGAATTAGTTGCAAATATGCAATCAACTCCAGGGGCCAATTTCCTTTATGTTTGAGAGTTTTCTAATAAACAATCTTCTGTATTTCTTCAATATTGCTAATTCCAAACTGTACAGCTGTACTCACACACAGTGTCTTCTCCCTGTAAAGGATCCTTTGTCCACAGAAATTGGTGAAAGTATCCATTCAATTTATCAGCAACATCAGCTAGGTTATCTAATGCTTTTCCACACCCAATACGCAAGGATCTGATCTAATTTTTTTTCTTATTTGCATTTAAATGTGAAAACTTCGCTGTTTATGCTTTTTGCTCTCTTAACCAGTATTTCTCACAATCTCCCTTTGTGTGATGGTATAACAGATAAACTTACAGCTGCTGTAGGTTTCAGCACTTTTCATTGATCTAAAACTTTCCCCGTGTTATTTTTTAAGCTATATTAAATTCATTATTATTTGTCCATATTCATTCATTCATCCATCCATCTTGGCATCCTTAATTGTATATATGAATTTGTGGCTTCTGTGGCTACTGCTTTAAAAAGGTATTCCACAATTTCCATAATTCTAATGTATTGTCCTCCTTGGCAGCTGATGATGAAGATCACATCATGGCATCAACTCTCATAGTATTCATTCCTGAAATTAAACTTGCTAAATGGTTCCTATAATGTCAGCCCTATATATAGTTCATGGGCAATGATCAGTCTAGAATATTCTTGCCTTTGGAAGTTTAACATTCTGACACAAATAACAATCATCTAACTCATAGGTTCCCAAAATGGGTGGTACCGCCCCCAGTGGGCGCTGAAGCCTTCTAGGGGGGGGGGGGGCGATAGTGGGGTCAGAAGCAATTGGGGGGCACTCAGGTGGTCTAGGGGTCGGTGGCTCCTTATCCGTATTTTTATCTCCTCAGGTCCAGTGGACCCAGTTCAAAAGTCAACTAATAAATTCTATAATTTTTACTCTATGGACACAGCTGAAATTTGCTATAGGTGAAGCCAGAACTGTTTTCTTCGATTTTCCCACTTCAATTTTCGAAACCTTCTATTGAATTTCACGCCAATGACAAAAATGTGACATCAAGTGTATTTTTTAGGCCTTTTTCTGTTATTTTTCTAAACCCACCCTAATTAGCCTAGGGCCTTTGAAACGGGACAACGCGAGCTACTGTGAGTTGACATAAGAAGCAATAAAGCGAAACAGTAGCAACAAACTGTTTTTGAAAGGAGAACAGATCGCATTTCCTTTCTTCAATGAGTATTGCTCCTACGAACATAAAATCAGGGAAATTCATCTTTTAGAAACGAGAAAAACTGATAACGCTGCAATGTGCATTTGATAAAAAAAAAAAAAAAAAAGAAAAAAAAGTTTGCTTTATTGTAATTGTTTTTAGTAAACAATATCGGAACAGCAGTTTCCTGGGTTTGATCTTCTAATGAAATTTCAAGAAAATATTTCCATTTGCAGCTGCATTATAAACTTTGAAAACTGGTGCATCAAAGGAAAGAAAAAAAAAAAAAAAAAAAAAATCATCCACTATGAATAACGGATTGTTTCTTGAAATGTGTATTCTTCACAAAACTACAATATTTTCTAACAGTACAAAGCTAACAGATTGCGACTAACAGCTGCTCAAAAAGTATTCTTAGAAGATATTTGTATTCTCTCTCTATTTCGGGATCTCTGACCGTGTGGTCATCCTGGAGTATAAACAGAAAATTTGTTAGTTGGAATGCTGCCCACCAATGGCACCAATTATCAACTCTTTTACTGTCCTAATTTTCAATATGTGCAGATAATCGTCTTGGGCAAGAGGGAGAATCTATATTTAATACCATGAATAGTTTTTTCAAGAGAAAGACATTCCTATTCGTAATATTTTGTCTGCTGCTACTGATAGTGCTCCAGCAATGACAGGGTGCCACAAGGGTTTCATAGCGCATTTGAAACAAGCAGTACCAAATGTACTCGCTATACATTGTGTTCTTCATCGTCAACATTTGGTTGCGAAGAAGTTAAGTGAACGCCTGCATACATCACTCCATTACATTATTAGAGCAGTCAACAAGATTAGAAGCAATTCATTGAGTGACAGATTGTTTAGCCAACTTTGAAGTGAAAATGATGAAGATTTCAGTCGTTTGCTGGTTCACACAGAAGTTCGTTGGCTTTCAAAAGGTATTTGTCTGAATCAATTTTTCAATTTGTTTGATTCAGTACTAGAGTTCCTAGAAAACAGAGATGACGGATTGTGGGCCAACCTGATTACATCTAAAAATGACATTGCTTATTTGACAGACTTCTATAAAATATTTAATGAGGTCAATCTACAATTACAAGGTGATGAATGGAATTTAATTAAAACAAAAAACGTTATTGCCGCTTTTGTGCTGAGGGGAATATAGCCACTTTTCAAATTTATCAGCAGTGTCTCTCAAAAAGGAAGATTTACTTACATACTGCCAACACTTGGAGGTTCTCCATGCTGATTTTAATGAGCAATTCAAGGATATTCTAAACGTGAATATATCAAATTGGGTTCTAGATCCTTTCTCACATGTAAACATAGCAGGATCATCAAATTTAGAAGAGGATCTCATAGAACTCACAACAAATGAAGAACTAAAAATAAAATTCAAAAGTGGATACCAAGAGTTCTGGCTTCAGAAATCAATACCAACACTGTACCCTGGATTATAGGAAATAGTGCAGAAATTTTTAATTGCATTTCTATCTTCTTATTTGGTTGAGCGTGGGTTTAGTGCATTTCTTAGACAGTAAATTCACTACTGTGAATTTACTGTCTAAGAAAAGGAACCGATTGCATATAACTGAGCGTAGCGATTTACGACTGTTTTTAACGAAAGTTGAACCCGATATTAACAAACTTTTAAAAATGCATCAGGCTCATCTTAATTTGTCATTTTTTCTTTGTATTTTCACTTTGTAACTTCGAAATAAACAATTTTCTAATACATTTGATGGTGTTTTTATTATTACAATAAGATTCTTACTAATGTAATACAATCTTCTAATATGTATTCTGAATTTTCATATTTAAACCATTGTATGAAACTGTGCATAATGTTATTATTCAAGCATACACTTTACATATGGGCTATGTTTCATCAAGATCTGAATAGCAATAACTGTATTCAAGATGAAGCACATATTGGCCACTACTTTTTCAATAATTTAACGGCATAAGCAGTAATGTATCATTAGTTGCTATTTATGTCGAAAATATCAAACGGCTTGAATGCGGAAAACTATTATAATGGGGGGCATTACAAAATTTATGTCTTGCAAAGTGGGTGGTGGCCTGAAAAAGTTTGGGAACCTATGATCTAACTGATTTAAAAATTTTGTTTTCCCCAAGGCAGAATTTCTCTTCCTTTTGCACCAATAAATATGGGACAAATTTAAAAATATATAAAATTTCTTTATGCCTGAGATGCAATCTTCATTGTTATTAACAATAATAAAGATTTCTATATGCTTTCTTCTTTTCTTAGCATTATATATATATGCTTTCTTTGTTCATCACAGCCTGTTGAGGTAACAACAAAAAAAGCAACCTTTAATGGTGTACGATTTGATTCAAAAGACACTTTCAAGTGTCTTTTGAATCAAATTTAAATATTTAAACTTGATTCCACGTTCAGTGCAAATTGTTGGGATGATTCCACGTTCAGTGCAAATCTTGAATAAGTATGCAAGAACTTCAAACAGCAAAGATTTAGCAATGTGCATTTATTATTAAAAAACAAGATTTGATAAATTGGCACAAGACCACTTTTCTCTACATTATGATAAACTGAAAAATTTGCAATTAAAGTAATAAGCAATGGTACAAAACTGTTTGCCCATGATAGGTCTCTGCTAAAGTATAAAGTTGTAATTTGACAAGGATAATAGCTGAAGTAGTATATGGATTTTATTTTATTCAAGCTTCTTATGTTCTGAAGGGGGAGGAGTATTAAACTCAGTTGCCTTGACATATGAATCTTGACCAAAATATTAAACTCTTTTATCCAAAGTGATTTTATAAACAAGGCATTTCCCACATTTTTTCTGAAGTAGTTGTAGATCTAATTTGTGATATACCACCAGGTATGTAAATGATGGACATCAACAGTGCAAATCTTGAATAAGTATGCATGATCAAAAACAACTAAATATTAAAACTATCACGAAAGTGAAACATAAACATAACTAGCAAGCACAGAATAGAGCAAGCAATCATCTCACATGGTGCAGAACTTAACAATGAAATCACAAAAAAAAAAAAAAAAAAAAAATCACCCATAAAGGCATTCACATTTGTTCATTCATTCCATCTGCACGTAGAGGCTCTTGTCATATTTTTCACAATCTTCTGGTCTGTATCATATCCCCACTCTCATTTTACTTTCGTTCCCAACTTTCTGACAGATTCTATGCTGGAAAGCATAAATTCTGAATACGGGAAAGTTTTTGTTGTGCTCAGGCTGCTTTTAATAAGAAGCATAACCTCGCAACACCTCCCACCTTGCCTATTCTATATATCAGGGGTGACTAACTTAATTTGTGATGTGATCTACTTTTTTTCTTCAAAATGTGCCACGATCTACCATCTCAAGAATTTCATTGCACATGGTTAAAAAAGTTAATCAACACATACTGAAAAACGTTTATAAATTTTAAAATTAAATACAATTCAGAATTCTTATTTTAAATTCACACATATTTAAATTTTTAATTTATGTGAAGTTAGTCTTCATATCATCTGCCAAGTTTTCAAAATTGGGGATATACTGTGATAAGAATCTTTTGTATGCAAGTCCATAAGGGTAGAGTGATTCTTCGTTTTTGTTTGTTTCAAATACGAAAAGGCCGATTCACATAGTTATGTGGAAACAAAACAGGAATTAAAAGTTCACTGCATTTTTTAATATTTGGGTACTTTTCTCGGCAAACATATTTCCAAAAGTCTTTTTCTGATGATCTGGCTTTTAAGAAGATATCGTTGCACAATGTAATAATTTCATTTTCAAGTAATATTTTCTGCATGTGAAAAATCTCAGATTTTTTTCTGCAATTTCTTTTGTATCTAAGTCGGCATTAAATGGATGAGAAATACAGTCAGTCCTCATATAGCACGATAGTTGTGTTCCTAGAAACCCTCGTGCAATATAAACAACAGGCCCTATGGGAAAAATAGGGTTAGGTGCCGACCACCCAAGATTGAACACAAATTTGTAACCAAAACATTACCAAACACAATAAATAATCGTAATACAATACTTACATATTTTATTATGACTATTACGTAATAAAATATTGCTAATGCTTTTGCTTCTATCGTAAGCAAGCTTGTTTTTCATTTGATTTTCTATCCAAACAGATGACAGCTGTTCCATCTCTTCCAATTCTTTGTGTCTTAATCTAATGGATATTAATTACACTTTGAGTTGTCCCTGCTATGAAAGTTGTTTTTATTTTCTCTGCATTCTTTGTAATTCTCGACGTTGCCTCATTTAGGTCTGAGCACGTGCAATATCACATGGTCTTTCATTTCGCTCAAAGCGTTTCACAATTTCATATTTTTTCTCTATCGACAGAGGCGGACTGGCCATAGTATGAGGCCACTATAAATTTTCCCAGGTAAGAATTTTTGACCCAGTCCGCCTCTGTTTATCGATATTGCTTTTCTTTTTCTCTCTGAATCTGCAGTGTCTTCACCAGGACGCTTCCTTTTCACACCTTTTAAGTATTTTACTCATTTTTAAGGAATAAAGCACAATTACAAAACGAGGAGGCACGCTTGATACACATAAACAAGCTGCACGCACGTAGCAACTGAATAAACAATACCGTAAAGGCAGAGATACACATAACACCTCACATTTTACTAAAGCACATTTCTAGGGGTTACTACCATAAAACAATTTCCAGTTGCGTTTCTGCTAGTGGAATTTGTTATAAACTGGTAGTAAACTTGATCTAATTGCATTTGCGATTATACCAATAGCTGGAATTGCGTGGGTTTTTATGTTATTATGGTGAAATGTGTTTCCCCTTCACTGATATAAAAAACATAAATACATTTTCAGAATCTTCTCTTCATTCCTATCATGTTGCATTCTGTTGGGATGATTCCACGTTCAACTGCCATTTTTTGTAAACACAAAGGCGAATCGTGCATAAGCGAATTCGGTTCGTGTTATATAAGATATCGTTCTCCTATTTATAAATCGTGTATGATCGAATTCATGTAGTGTAAACACGTGTTAAGTCTGGTTTCAAAATCATCCACAACTTTCTCAATTTCAGAAACACATTTCTCATTATTAAATTCAAAAACAGGATATTTTTGCAAATGATATTGCATATTTGCAAAAATCATCAAATTTTTTTTCTTTGAGATCCTTAGCCATTGCCAAAATTTGATATTTATATGCAGAAATACTACTAATCATGTCACCCACATTTTTATTTTTTCCTTGTAATTCCAAATTCAGATCACTTAATTTACTGGTGAAACCTGCCAGAAAAAACCAGATCACACAATCACTCCGTATCTTGCAGCTGCTGATAATAGTCTCCCCTTTGATCAACATTTTTTTAAAATTTCATTCAACAAATTTCGAAATCTCTGTGGAAACTTGCTCCGACTCAGCCACCTCGCATCTGTGTATAATTTCGGATCTGATTCATTTTCATCGAGTTGCATTTCGAAAAGTCTCCTTTGAAGAGATTGTGTCTTCTGATGGAATTCACGATATTTAAAGCTATGTCCATAACACTTTTAGTATTTAATATTTTGCTAGTTAACATTCAATGGTGGATGATACAGTGGTAATTCAAAATATCTGGGAACTCATTTGGCACACTGCAATGAATCCGTTAAGATGCCCCATCATTGCTTCAGCTCCATCTGTTGTTATAGATACGAGTTTAAATAGTGGCAATTTAAGTTGGTCAATAAAATTTTTGAATGCATTAAATATATCAAGACCACCAGTTCTTCTCTAGTGGCAGGATCATCAAACACCACATGAATAAAAATGAGCACTTGAGCTGTGTCACTGACGTTTGTAGATTCATCCAGTTGTAAAGAAAAGGACACACAATTAGCAATATGAGCATGTAACTGTTCCCTCACATTTTTACTAATTTTTTCGATGCGTCGCATAACAGTATTTCGAGATGATTGCAGATCTTGAAGGGCACTTTTAATTCCATTTTTGTTCTTGAAATTTTCAAATGAGAATCTGTTATTTCTAAAAATGCATCTTTGATGAATTGACCATCAGAAAATGGTTTGCTTTTTTTTTAAGATGGCTCACTTCAAATAATTCTGCAGTTACTGCTTTAGATTGTAAATGAAGAAATTGTTGTGCGAATAATCTGGATTTAAATTCTTTTAATTTATTTTTTTCTAAGGTCACTATTAGGTGGATAATCAGATTTGTATTTACCATGGAGTGCGTTGAAGTGCCTTTCTAAATTTCCTTTTTTGGGTATAGCCATGGAAGCATTACAAATCGAACAGCAAAATTACCAAAAAGTATTCTAGTTCCCACTCTTGATGAAAATGATAGGTTTTACTCTTTTTTTCGTAGTATTCATTTTAAATCAAAGCGTATTAAATTAACGTGCAAGTACTGTCCAGTTATTAATATTAAGTAAGCTAAATAAGAATCCAACACATACATGATGCTCTCCACAATGTAACTGCTTGAATTTCACTAGACAAGCCTAGCGGCTGTGTGGCGACAAGAGTAGTCATGTGGTTCAGTGGATTTGTAATAAGCTTATGCAGTGGGAAGCATAATAATAATATTTAGATTTTGACTAATCAATTTTTTATATATATATTTAAAATTCGTTGTGATTGACTGAAATTAAAGTCGCAATCGACTTGTTGGCCACCCCTACTATATATCATTACTGCAGCTACATTATTCAATATCTCAGCTGTCCTTTAAACTTCAACTATATAGCAAACTTCTAACTTAAATTCTCAAGCAATGCACTCATATGTACTGTTCACTTCACCTTGTTCAATAGCTATGAGTTGTGATTCAGTTTACCACTAAATTATGGAAGCAGCATTAAAGCATCTAATAGCATTGCAAAGATAATCTGATAGCAGAACGTTTACACAAAGAAAGAATCTATACAATATCGATGTAGATACACCATAAACAACTCTTAAAGATAAAACTACGATAGTGGTGTAAAGGGCATCATTTCATCTGTATCTCATATTGTGCTCATCCTTCACAACGAGTTACCACATATTGCACTACCTTGAATAAGTAATGCTTCACTAATAAAGAAGACTATTGTTACTTCTAGGTAGTGCAATACATGGTAACTCGTGAAGCATGAGCACAATATGAGATATGAAACAATGCCCTTTATACTACTATAGTAGTGTTTTCTTTAAGAGTTGTCTATGGTGTAGCTACACTGATATTATATAGATTATTTCTTTGTGTAAACATTCTGCTATCAGATTATCTTTGTCAGAAAGTTGGAAGCAAAAGTAAAATGAGAGTGGGGATATGACACAGACCAGAAGACTGAAAATATGACAAGAGCCTCTACATGCAGGTGGAATGAATGAACAAATGTGAATGTCTTATGGGTGATTTTTTTTTTTTTTTTTTTTTGTGATTTCACTGTTAGGTTCTGCACCATGTGAGATGGTTACTTGTCCACTACTCTGTGCTTGCTAGTTAGCTTCTTATGTTTCACTTGCATGATAGTTTTAGTTGTTTTTGATTATACATAGTTATTCTTATTGAGATACAGATGAAATGACTCCCTTTATACCACTATCATAGTTTTTTCTTTAATAGTTGTCTATGGTGCATCTACACCGATATTATATAGATATCTTAAACTCTTAAAATATTAAGCCTAGTAACATTTAGTTTCATTTTAATATTATCACAAAGAAATAATATATCAGACATCAAGAAGCTCAGTCAATTCCTCCTTGTATATTTGATATCAATAAACAAAGGTAAGTAATAACCTTTTTGCTATCTAAACAAAAAAATAATAATAAATTTAAAAAAATATAAAAAAACTTTCTGGCTAGGGTGCCTGTTCTATTTCAAAACCAAATATAATGAGCATAGTGATATTTCCAATATGTCTCTATGTTTAGAACCCAAATAAATTAAACTTTTAACTTTCTAACTAAACCAACTGTAAACAATTTCAAAAAATTTTCTATACTGGTGCACCATAATTAGGTTTGACATAGATGAAATAAAAAAAGTAACGCGATTAGTCTACCTCTCCTCCCCACGACAGAGAGGAGGAATCGGAGAGGAAGGGGGGAGGGGAAAAAAACCGGTGAAGTGGTTAATTCTTTCAACTGGAAAAAGATAGACCATGTGGTCTCACGTGGTCTAATTTTTTAAAACTTTTAAGCAATGCTAAAAACTTACATTAAATAAATAAATTTTCTGTTTATACTCAGGGATGACCACGTGGTCAGAGGAGTTCACATGAGAGGCAATACAAGAAACAGCACCATATTTAGCAGTGACGGACTTGAACCCCAGTCACTCAAGGCATGTGTACTACTGCACCGGCATGCCTGACCACTCGACTACAGTGGCCTTGTTTGTCAGATCCAAAGTGGTTTCATAAAATAAATGAATAGAAGTGATTTTGTTGCACTTATGTGAAACTTATAACCAACTACTAAAGCAGATACATCTGATAGCATTTCATTTTAATCTATGCATGTAAAGATAAACTGAAATAAACAATTCTTGAACAGCAGATCCAAACCCTCTGACCAGTGTAGAGAAAACAAATACGGCAGCTAAAACAAAAATTCCCCAAAAGTAAATTTTATGGAAGTTCCTTGACTTATACAATTCTCAAACTTTCCAAACATACATAATTCTAAGCAATCAAGTGTTTAAAGCTATCAGAAAATTGATCTTTTAATAATAGCGCACTGAAGTATAAGTGAATGAAATGTGTGAAGACGAGAAATGCATGAGCCAATATACACAATTAAGATACATAAATTAAGTTTATCTACCTACCTTTATATTTGGATGCTTCTGAAAAAGTTGCTGTTTACTATATAAACTATTGATGCCAAGAGCAAGTTCTACTTCTTTGTATAGAAGTACAAATATTTTCACTCCTTGTTGCTGCAAATAAAACATTATTATATACATATATATATATGGTAGAACTTTCATACTAGCTATGAGCTGGTATGAAAATGTTCATAGTACATAAATTAATGTAGAAACCCATATTTAGTACCAGACTTGTGTAATGCAGCAAAGACAGAGTATAAACAAAACAGAGTACAATGTATATATTTATATTATAGGAGGAAAGAGAGAATAACAGACACTTTATGTTTGTTGTGGAAATTTTTCTAGGCTATCACATTTGGAGATCTAAAATGTTCTTGGATCTGATATTCAGGTCTTGTGCCAAGTACAGTACAGATAATTTCAGCCAAATCCAAATTGTTCTGTTTGTTTGTGTTTGTTATTTGGTTTTTAGGAGCATTAGCAACTAAGGCCATATTGCTCCAGGGATATGCGGTGGTCATTCCCTGACCTTTCCACACCCTCCGTATTTGGTGGTCACGGGCTCGAACCCCAGTCTAATCAAGAAGCAAGTGCTACGCTTCTTCTGCCCACCTGGCTATGGAGGCACCTGGCAGCCAAGCACCTTTGTGATAGACAACTTGTTTACAAGTGGTCTTTAGCCCTTAAATGTACACGTTTGGGATTAGTTTTGATTTGTAAGATCTAGTGGTAGGTTGTGGGTAGAAAATCTACAGAGCCGCTGTTTGCAGGTTTTTAGGGAATAAAAAAGTAGAAAACTCTAAAGAGTTGAAAGAAGAATTGTTGCATAACTATCTTGCGAAAACTTGTGAAATGGAGTGAAAACGACATGCATGTGTTAATTCGTCAAACAGTTTTTGCTATGTTTGTGGACAATTTACAGTGAAGTAGCAATATCGATCAATCACAGAAAAGGTGAAACAAACTTATTTTTATTTTGGTCATTGGTTGATCAGGATAAAAGGCATATGTGCTGTATAATTGCTACGTAAATCTGACTGAATGGATGAAGGGGAACAATTCCAAAATGCCTTTTGACGTTCCGATGATCTGGCAAGAACCAACAAGTTACCACGAAGATTGTTATTCCTGTCTCACAAATACTAAGGGGTTTTCAAGATAAAATAGAGTTAAAATAAAATACCCTAACCTTCCATCTGCAATAAGACCAGTGCCACACACTGGAACTCCCTATTCCTCAAACTCAAATCTTCATCTGAGAGAATTTTTTTTTCCCCCCCTAATGATTAACACAACTATGTATTTTTTAAAACAAAAAAAAAAAAAAAAAAAAAAATCAGGTTCATAGTGCAGCAGTTTTTTCTCTTTAATAATATTGTAACATAAGTGATTTTTTCTTTCTAGTTAACAATTCTATGCTTACCTTAATCCAAAATTATCATATTCATTATCACAACAGACGCTGTATCTTCTGTGTTGTAGGCAAGGCAAAACCAATCACAGTGACACGTCTCTGTTGTTATGGACTGGCCTCTTAATCACTGGTGGCAGTAATCACCTGGACACCCCGCCCCAGTGCCTGTCGCTGCGAGGAGGCAGGTCATTTACACATACTGGGACACTCCAAGTGCCAATTTGTCACTAAGGGAATCCCGACAAATATAATTCATAAGGAATATAATTATAATTCATGACATAGCATGGAGTTGGCGTTGGGATAAAGGGGACAGACAGATGGGAATTATAGGAATGCTTCTCAAGAGAAAAGAAGAGAGTAGGTGTGAGATAAGTAGATAGTAGAAAAGCACGGTGTATTCCAGTGATCTCCAAAGGGGTGCGCAGATGATCCATGATTTGGTAAGCAGAGCGAGCGATGCAATCCTTCCATTTGGATCAATGTATCTATGTGAGGCGACTTTCTCTGCAATGACTATTATTAAAACCACATTTAGAAATAAAGTTAACTTGGAACCAGATCTTTGGGTAGCTGTGCCCCAAAACATGAATCCAAGATAATAATGAAATAATGAAAAATATTCAAACACACTGTTCCCACTAAAAAATGCAGTTGACTTTATATCACTTTGTACTTTAATTTCAATTTTGTTTCATATTAGATTGTGATCTTTTCAAATTATGGTTGTGCACCCGTATCTGCTGATTCGGAATCCACTGATCCAGTTACCTGCAGTTAACCAAGGGAAAAAAATGAAAAACTTAAAACATACTACTCGCATGTCCAGTACGATGCTTCCCTTTATTTTTTTACGATGTCTAATTTAAATCGAATAGCTTCCCTTTATTTTTTACAATGTCGCGTATGGTTTGGTCACCAACATTATAACGGTTCTATGGTTCAACAATATAATGGTTCTTTAGAGATTTAACAGATGCACCATTTTCAAAACTTTTGAATAATTTCAAGTTTTGTTTAATTTGAAAGGAAAACTCTTGCATTTGCCCATCATTTTTGCGATTTCTAAAAAAAAAAAAAAAATTCCGACATCCCTGACATAAATAACAACACAAAATTTGTCCTTTTGTGGTGAAACGGAACACAACAATTGATGCAACAAACTAAATGTAACTAAACATTGGGTCTCCCTCTCTCTCTTTTTTTTTTTTGAGCAGTAGCTGTGAAGACAGCGGGGGGGGGTTGCAAGATAATAGGTAACTAATCTCCCAGTGACAACTTATAACACCCGGTTCGTGTTGCTTATTTACGACTTGCAAAATATCTGTTTATACCTATTCTAGTTACTTGAATTTTATGATTTCTGGTTGATTTTTTTTTAATTTGCAGTCTTGAAGTGTCCCAGTAAATAGAGAGACTGCTGTACTTTATTATTACCATATTTAATGTTGGTAATGTCTTAACTATGTGTTTAATTTATCAATTAAACTTTATTATACATATGTATGTATGTACAAGAAAATCACGTTATATAGGGTGTCTCAAAAATATTGGTACAAACGTTTAGGGGAGGTAGGTAACATCTAAAAGGAATGTGAATCGCATAGGAACCCATAACCGAAAACGTCACCATAAGTCGGTACACGGCACTGTTCACCAGTTTGCGAGATGGAAAATTTCTGGTTTACTCATTCAAGTAGCCGCCGCACGAAGAGCATGCATCGATATACAAACTGTAAGCTAGCAGACATGCACCTAGTATATTGATTAGCAGAGGGCAGTGGATGAGCCGCTCAATAAATTTATGGAGAACACTTCCCAGACAGACATGTACTGGACCACCGTTTGTTTGTGTGTGCATCAAAATTTGTGTGATTATGGGCCATTTAGAGGTAACAGGAGTAGTGCGGGCAGACCACGTTCAATGCGAACTCCCGCCATGGAATAAAGTGTGTTGAATGCTGTCCAGAATAATCCTACTATCAGCACACTTTCCATTGCCTCAGGAGTGTCTCATTGCAGTGTACAGCGTGTCTAGCACAATGATTCCTTACACCCCTTTCATCTCCAAAGGGTTCAGTTACTGCTCCCCCAAGATAATCCTGCACGTGTGGCTTTTGTACAGTGGTCTCTCCAAGAAAGTGTTCAAGACTTGAATTTTCCAGCCTATGTTTTGGTCACAGATGAGGCTTATTTCACTTTGGGAAGGCTTATTCAATCAGCACAATGCTCATGTGTAGGCTCACGACAACCCACACGGTGTGCACCCCTATGCGGCACAACATCGCTTTGCAATAAATGTGTGGGCAGGTATGGTCGGTGACTGCTTAGTCAGCCCATGCCTGTTACCATCCCGCATGAACTCTGCTAAATATTGGGTCTTTCTTGAACAAGTTCTACCAGGGTTACTTGATGATGTTCCAGCAAATGTGGGACGCAAATTTTGGTTTCAACATGACGGGGCGCCTGCCCATTATGGAAGGTGTGTTCGTGACCATTTGAACAGGCATTTTGGGCATCGATGGATTGGCCATGGTGGACCCGTTGCCTGGCCCCCATGCTCACCTGATTTATCGAGCCTTGATTTCTTTCTGTGGGGGGCCCTCAAATCTATCATGTATGAATCGCCTGTGGAGACTAATGAGTCTTTCCACGAGATCCATTAGTCGCCTGTGGAGACTAATGGATCTCGTGGAAAGACTCATCTGCGCTGCTGCTACTGTCAAAGAAACTCTAGGTGTGTTCGACCATGTCCGCCAATCCATGCTGCGTCGGTGTCACGCATGCATTGTGATCTCATGGTGGAACCTTCGAGCATCTTTTGTAACATCATGAAATGGCATCCATCTCGTACTCCATTGTTAATATTATGTCAAATAAATGTTTGCCACTAATTGCTGTCTTGTGTCATTTCTGATTCTTATGCCTCTGCTACTACTTTCCTGTGACGTTTCCAGTTATGGGTTCCTATGCGATTCACATTCCTTTAGATGTTACTTACCTCCCCTAAACGTTTGTACCAATATTTTTGAGACATCATGTATATGGGGTCAACAGGTGTTTGCTTATATCCGCGGTTTCAGCCATCCATGGTAGGTCTTGGAACACATCCCCCGCAGATGTGGGGGTCTTACTGTATATGTGATTCTAGATATAATGCATACCATGCAAATTTTTTATAAATAAAACAAACAGTATTACATTACATTTACTACACTTGTTACATTAATGATTTCATATCATTTTGTGCTTGAACTTCAAATTTAATTTTACTTTGTAATCTTTTAAAATATGTGATTTTAGATATACCTCCCATTTATTATATTTATTTATAAATAAAAAATTTTATTTATAAAAAAAAAAATTAAACTTATGTATGCAATTTTTTATTTCAGGGTGCACACTAGTCCTTTAAATTAAGATAAGGGTGTGCAACCAAAAAAATTGAGACCACTGGTATATTCCACCCACCTGACAAGAGAGCCAGTTCAAGTCAGAAGTCATTCTACCCCAGGTCACTTGGGATTCAGGAGACATTATTGTGAACACACTGCCACTTGTGATGGGAGCTCTGGGGTAGGTCATTGGCAGAGGGGGATGTAGATCCCCTTGTTATTTCTTCCTGTGCTTGTATTACTGTGCCTTGGCACTAGTTTTCTTTCAGGGGTTCTGTTCACTTTTATGACCTTGGCAGTAGTGACTTCCTTCTCTCGAATGCCACCATTACAAAATCTATGAAGACCACATAATGGGATTTGTATTGATTAATCTTGTTTTCATTCCTTTTCTTAGTTCTCTTAATTCCAATCCCAGGTTGTTTCTGATGTTCATATAGATTTTGATTTGATTTCAGTTTTTAATGGCGCAGAGGCGACTAAGATGTCTGCAAGGCAGACAGACAGTTGTTGTTTATTTGGTTTTTAGGAGCATTAGCAACTAAGGCCATATTGCTCCGAGGATATGCGGCGATTATTTCCTGACCTTTCCCTTTCTGCATCCTCCGTATTTGGTAGTCATGGGCTCGAATCCCGGTCTAATCAAGAAGCATGTGCTACGCATTGCTGCTCCTGGCTACTGAGACGAGACAGAGATATTTAATTGTTGGAGGCCTGCAAATGGCTTTTGAGCAGGTTTTTGATACTACTCAAAATGTAGCATTTGGTATGATGTAGAGAATTTTAATGTGTGTTGTGCACTAGTCTGCTAGATTGTTCAGTATGGTGCTGGCTGCACCTATCAGGAGAAAAGTCAAATAATCTACATACGTGACTTATGTGACACTGGAATATTCCTTTCCAAGCCAAAAATCAACCCCCTCCCCCGGTGATCTTCCTAGTGAGTTGCTTTTGTTTTGACTTTCCTATTTAGGCTCCTTTCTTCAGTAGCTAGTAAGAAGTTGATACAGTGGGATGGATATGTTAGCCTTCCTGAACTTCTCAAGGGTGCACTGCCAATATAGGTATTTTGTATTTGTTTCTGATTAGGTTTTTATGACCTTTACAATTGTCTCTACTGTTTCTCTTCCTTTCACAAAGCCGTAATGAGATTGGGATGTCAATCCTCGTTCTTGATATTTTGCCATGATCGTTTTAGCCATTAGTTTTTCTAGCACTATCCAAAGTATTGGGAGTAATGCTATTGGCCTATACAATTCAGCTAGATTAGGTGGTTTTGAAGGACTTTTTACGAGCATTCTTAGCATGGCTATTTTCCACATGGCAATTTCCGCTCATTCAGATGTTTTGTACAGATTTATTAGGATCCCTGGGGTATATTTCTACATGAACAGAAAGGGTGGAGAGGGTATGAGTAGGGAGGCGTTATGCTCTTAGTTAAGAAGCATATTAAATCTAAGGCAATGCATCCAGTCGACACAGGTAGACAGTGCAATGTCAAGTCAGTTTGGTGCTCCATATACACTGCCTGAAAATTGTGTACATTCTGGCATTGATTTTCTGTTTTCTGGATGAAAATCCAGAGTTTCCAGGAGAAAAAATCTATGCTGCCCTAGCCTAAGATCGGCTAACTCGGGCACATTGTGACAAAGATAAAAATTCCTCACATCATCAACAGGATTCACACTCAGGTCTTTTCCAAATGGTGTGGAGAGAATGGCAATTCTATTTGGTGTTACAAAAGCACTGGAAAAACATTTTTCGTATAAGTTATCAGGTGATACAGAAGCCTATGCTATAACTAGGCAGATTACAAGATGCCTCTGGTAAATATGAAAAGAAAATCATCAAAGAATTCTTTAATTATATCAATAGTAGTAAGAAGGGGTTGAATCACATTGGTCCACTTGATTTTGATGGTTTAACTGTTGATAATCCTACTCAGGTTGCTGAAAACTGAGTAGGTATTTTGCATCTACATTCACGCATGCAGAGTTATTCAGGAGAGGAATGCATGCCAGAATTCATCAATATCTAATAGGGAGCTAAATAATTTTGTGATAACTGAGAAGAAAGTGGAAGAGAAATTGTCTTAAGCTTAACATAAAAAAACACCAGGGATGGATGGAATCTCCAGTTATATTAAGAGAGGCAGGAAAGGAGGCAAGCAAACACTTAACAACAATTATCACAGCAACTTGGAGTATATTGTGGTATACACAATTATCATCACCCCTTGGAGTGTATTTATCATAATTCACCAAAGGGGTATTGAAAGGTAACATGAATAATTACAGACCTTTCAAGCTTAACTTCTGTTCCAAGGAAAATAAGGAATTGGTAATCAATGGGCACTACTCTTCATGGACTAATATTATCAGCAGAGTTCAAGGAATCAGTGCTGGACCCATTGTTTTCAATATTTATTAATGATATTGATGAAGGTATATCAAGCTTAATGTCAGTTTGCAGATGATACAAAGGTTGGCAGGACAGTTAATGATAGTAATGACAGTATGCTACAGCAACAAGATTTAGAAAAATTAGATTGACAGGCTGAAAAATGGCAGTTGAAGTTTAACATTGACAAATGCAAAGTACTGTATACAGGTAGCAGTAACCTCAGCGTAACTTATCAACTATGTGGAACTACACTTAAGGTAGTAGAAAATGAAAAAGATCTGGGGGGAATTGTGCAGTCACACATGAAATCATCTGAGCAGTGCAGACTTGTTGCCAGGACAGCTCACAGGGTTTTATAAATTATATAAAGACACTCTGCTAGTAGGATAAGGTGGTGATTATCCCTTTGTACAAGCCATGGTTAGGATGCATCTGGAGTATTTTATACAGGTCTGGAGGCCTCTCTTTAGGAAGAATGTAGATCTGCCAAAATGGGTGCAGAGAAGGGCAACCAGATGGTGAAGAGAACAAAAGGCACTCTAACCTAGAAATGCTTTAGTTCTGCAAGTTGAAGCTTCTGGAGACTAGACCTGCAGAGTGATTTGATTGAGGTGTTTAAGACCTTGAATGAATTGAGTAAGCTGAATGTGAATGGCATTCTTCCTCTTGCTAAGACTACAACACATGAGGGGACAAAAAGTCAAACTGAGGAAGGATAGTTGCAGTATAGATGTGCAGAAGTTTGCTTTCAGCTAGCAGGTGATCAAGGGATGGACAAGTGAGTGGGAAGCTTTTTTTTTTTTGGCTGATTCTTTATAAGATTGCTTTCTTGTTGTATCATGTGACTAATTATTAATCAAATTAATCTTCTGCTAATTAATCTTCACAACTATAGCTGACTTCAGTTTACTACTTGTATGCACCCTGGTAGAAATTCTGAATCATTTGCTATTATTAGGATGTAGAGTTGCTTGAGTGAGTAAAGAGAAGGGCTACAAGATTAGTGAGGGGAACAGAGGGGGTCAGCTTACCAAGAAAGGCTTAAGTTCTGCAAATTGCAGTGCCTGGAGACTAGGCACCTGCAAGGTGATCTGATTGAGGTGTATAAGGCCTTGAACGGGTTGAGCAAACTCAATTCTGATGGGATTCTTCCCCCTTGCTCAGATTACGAACCTGAGGGGGCATAAATTCAAATTGAGGAAAGGCAGTTGTTGAACAGATGTTTGGAAATTTACCTTCAGCCAGTGGATAGCTGATTGCCGGAACAAACTTCCATTTGTCATTGTGGAAGTTGCTGGCTTCAACTAAATTCAAGGAGGAGCTGGGCAAACTTTTATAGGGAATGATTGTGTGAAATGTTTTTTTTTTTTTTTTTGGATATATCTACATAAGCTTGTTTTCTTATAGTAGTAGAGGCAGTTCATATAACTGCCTCTACTACTACTACTACTAATGATGAGTAAGGTATTCTACCAGTAATTTCACTTCTGCTCCTACCAGTACTCTTACACAATCAATCATTCATTTGGGCACTAGATAATACCTAAGCATAGTATGCTAGTATGCTTCATCTGTTTCTCACCACCAACCCCTGAAAGTATATGGTTAATGTACTTAACTGGGTTACTTGTATCGTAACTTGGTGATGGTCTCTTCTGTAATGAAGACACCATCCCATGGCTATCTTAGTCTTGTATCATTTTGGCATTATAATGGCCTCCGTAGCCGAGTGGGTAGGAGCGGGAGTGCAGTAGCACACGCTCTTTGAGTAGACCGGGGTTCAAGCCCCTGACTGCTGAATACGGTCAATCTGCCAACCCGCACTGGACCAGCGTGGCAGATTATGGTCCATTTCCCTCAGCATGAATTGTTGAGGAGGCTTCCACCCTGCAGTGGGTTGATAATGGCTGCACTTTACTTTTTTTACCCTAATATTTATTCAGGTCAGGTCACTAAATTATTCTTAAAGAATGAAATGCTTTATTTTTCTAATTCCATCCTAAACTATGGCTTTTCAAAGATATGCTAAGGCAATTCAGAATAAAAATAAAGCATATGGCTATTGGCGTGAATTAAAATATCCAGCTTCATTTTCTGTATACACCTGAGATTAAAAAAGTTGAATAAAAAAACTAAAAAGTCAAAAAATGGAACACATGTCCTGTCTCAGTATCAGCTTTTGACCTTTTGCCAAAGCAAATAGTTGTACGGACGTACATCCTGGTGGCTTCATTGCACTCTTATCTAAAGATAAAGCAGTGCCCATTAATAAGATGGGTGAGTGAGAGAAATCTGTTTTCTCTCACTCACCCATCCCTTTATCCATAGCAGTAACTTGTCCCTAGTGGCACACTAATTTGCACAAGTCTTTTATGTAGAAGTGTCAAAAAGCTTTTCTGAAATCTAAGTATATGATGTCAAAATTATTTTTGTATCTAGTTTATTTGTTACTATATACTAAATACATAGTACCCAATCAGATTGGTCAGACAAGAGTGGTAGATGACTTTCATTAACCGGTGAAACACCACCACTTTGCTTATTGGAGGCTTGAAGTGGTGAAACCCATGTTTAGTCTCTAGAGCAAAGTTTCCAGCATCCCCCATCCCCCATACTTCTCCTTCAACTCATGCACGGTACTAAGTACTATAGGTTTTGATACCTTTTGTGTTTGGGGTTTTCATTAAAAAAAAAAACAAATCCATGCTGCAACTGCCTATCAAGATATTAACAAAATATTTAGCTTCCTGTTGGAATTTGATATATTTCTGGCATCCCTATCACTAAAAAAATCCTCATATGCGAACATAGAAGCAAAATATCTATTGTTTATCAGTAGCCTGAAGAGGCTTAACCATTGATGATCTACGGATTTAATCTCAAGCTATTCACAGTGAACCATGATTAAATTTTTCTCAAATTAGACTGACTTTATGATTACGATAGAATAAATTATAATCAGTATCTAAATAAATATACAAAAGCAGCCACAAAGTGCATCACTACAAATTTTCTCCAGAAACATGCATTACATTTGAAATAATTAGTTTTTTCAAATGTAGTTTTTCCTCAAATTTGTTATACACTTGACATAAAAATGATTAGGCATTTTATTGATAAGAAAATAAATTAAAGAAAAAACTATTTCAACATATTTATTTACAAACATTCACAAAAATATACTGAAGGCCACATAAATAATTTTTCATTGTGACCAACGTTTGAAATAAACACCATGTAATAAGATGGAAAAAATATACCAGCAACAAAGTGTTTTATGACAGATATTAGTATTTTGTTGTTACACCACAAGCTTTAAAGCTTAATTACTGCCTTGCATCTGTTTGGCATAGAATGCATCAAATTTTTGATATAATCGCTGCTTGGTTTATGGTACCAGATATGAATAATTGTTCCTTGCTTGATGACTTTTTAGCAGGAATTTTCAGTCCCATAATACTTCAGCAGTTTTCAGTTTCAAAACATGGCAAAAAAAAAAAAAAAAAAAACTAAAAAAGTCAAAAAATGGAACATATGTCCTGTCTCAGTATCAGCTTTTGACCTTTTGCCAAAGCAAATAGTTGTACGGATGTACATCCTGGTAGTACATATTGGCACAAATTTCAAGCTGAGAAGGATGACAAGGAGTCAATATTGCTTATGAATTTGGGATTCTTCCTAATACACTCATCTTATCTAGTAAATATCTTATTAATTTTCATTGTTAGTTATATTGTATTGAAATGGAAACCATGACCCAGACTAGAGCAGCAAAGTGGAGAACCAAAGGGGGCAATTCTCCAAAGCATCAGTCTAAAAAATTTGAAATATGTACAAAATGTGAAATTTTTTGCAGATCTTTCTGGAACAGGACATGATCTAGCCAAGGAGCATGTCTTTGTGTGTGCTAGTTGCAAAGAGTGTCACAAAATTAAGCACCAACTCAGCGTTCTGAGAGTTGGAGGTGTAGGATAGATGCCTTCAAAGAAATTCAAATGGGGGGGGGGGGTCCATGAAGCTCTCAGCTGCCCAACTCAATGCTATAGCACACTCTTGTGCATCAGGCAACACAGCAGCAACCTTCCGGGCAGAATGTGCTGGTCCTACAGGAGCTAGATATTGTCAGTCACTCAACTGCCAGAGAAACAGGAAATATATTGTGCCAAAAGGATAGGTGGAATAGGACCAGGGTATGTCTGCCAGGGGCAAAAGTTGATGATGTTGTAGAAATTGATGATTTTGTGACCTTAAAAGATATCATCTTTTAAGGGCACAAAAGGTGATACTGTAGTACATGTCGGCATTAATGACATTAAGTGTAGGAGAGATGCGGGCTTACTTAACATGTATAGGTCAAGGTTGAAAATGAAGTCACAAATTAAGAGTTAAATTTGAAAGTGTCTGCAATTCAGCCCAGACATGATAGGAGAGGGTATATGATGAGAGCCTTGTCAATCAAATTGGCCCTGGAGAGATTGTGCAAAGCTCATCAGATAGAAATTTTCTCAGCATAGCCTGTGCTTGGTAACAGAAGAGACTGCCTCTACAGAAATATGATACACTTAAATAGAAAGGGTGCATGAATATTTGCTGATTCTATCTAGGTAATGTTAGGTGGATCGCAAAAATGCTAGCTATTTAGAGACTAATATATTAACAGTATCTGCAGGCAGAGGTTTTTTTTTTTTTTTTATGTAAACCCCAAACACGAGAGGTATTACAACCTATAGTACTTAGTACCGTGCTTGGGTTGGAGGTTGAGAAGACGAAAGAAGATATTTGTTGACATTGAACTTGAACTTCTGTAGACTGTAATTTTCAGGAAATATGTATGAAGGAAGGTTGTTCCAGAAAACGGCAGTTGAATGAATAAACGAGGAAGATGAAAATTTGGTTCTGCGAGTTTGAAGTTGGACAGTAAATGGATGTTGGCTGGTGGCGGCATGTGTTCAGACTGTTTTGAAAGAGAGAGTGGGAATTATAGAAGCCAATTCAGAAGAACAGTGCCCATGGAAGTACCTGTAGAAGAGGCATGTAGCAGAAACAGTACATCTATGAGACAGCGAGTGGAGACTCTGTTAGAGATGAATCATTAATTAACCTAACTGCCCTCTTCTGAATGGAATAAAGAAGCCTGAGGGAGGTTTTGGGGCACCACCCCAGATGTGGGAACAATATTACATGGCAGGGTGGATTTGCAATTTATACAGAGTGAGCAGCTGTTTGGAAGAAAAGTAACGCTGACAGTGAAAGAGAAAAACCAAGTTTTTTAGATGCAGAGGAAGCAATATTTGTAATGTGCTTGTGCCAAGAGAGATTAGAAGTCAGGGTAATCCCCAAAAGAGATATATCATTTTTCCAAGAAATTAGAGTGTCACTAAATATAAGCATAGGAGCAGAAGAATCCTTTTTGCAAGATATAAGACAAGACTGAGTTTTAGAAGGGTTGAAATCAACTAAGTTATCTTTGCCCCACTGGAGAATTACCTGAAGATCGGCATTTAAGGAATTGTTGCAGATTTTCAAGAAGTTGAAGCTGATTGAGCACGACAAGGTTTTTCAAAATGGAAAGTGGAATGCAATGTGCTATCATCGGCAAAACCATGGATAGGATTTCCAGTCAATGGAAGAAGGTCATTAATATACAAGAGGAAAAGAGTGGGGGAAAGAACTGAACCTTGGGGGACACCGGCATTAGCGGAGAAGTTAGAAGACAGAGAGCCATCTACCATCACCCTCAGTGAGCGATAAGAGAGAAAACTGGATAACCAATTACTAAAAACAGTTGCCAAACCATAAGATGGAAGCTTGTTTAGAAGACCTTTATGCCAAACACGATCGAAAGCCTTTGAGATGTCAAGAGCAACTACTTGTTTGTCGTTATTTGGTTTTTAGGAGCACTAGCAACTAAGGCCATAGTGCTCCAGGATATGGGGTGGTCATTCCCTGACCTTTCAGCACCCTCCATATTTGGTGGTGACGGGTTTGAACCACGGTCTAATCAAGAAGCGTGTGCTATGCACTGCTGCTCCTTCCCACCTGGCTACGGAGGCACCACACCTACTTGTGTTTCACCGAACCTTTCCATTGAATTAGTCCATAAATGGGTAACATAAGCCAGAATATCACCAGCGGATCAACACTGACGAAATCCATACTGGCGATCGTTGATCAGACAGAAGGTTTCTAGGTAGTTTAAGAGCTGGCAGTTAATTGATTTCTCTATTACTTTAGAAAGAGTAGAAGTAATTGCAATGGGACGATAATTGGATGGGAGGGATTTGTCACCCTTTATAGAAACTGGCTGGATATGAGCAAATTTCCAAGCAGAAGGCAAAACCCCTTTGGAATAAGAAAGTGAAAAAAAGCAGCAAAGAATAGGAGTAAGTTCAGGAGCACAGGTTTTGAGAACAAGTGGAGAAATACCATCGGGACCTGGAGTTTTCTTAGCATGAAGATTCGTCTAAAGCCTTCTGACGGTAGACCACAGAAGGCATTGAATGGAGCGTGTTGGGAATGGTGGGAGGTGTTTTACCAAGATCATTAATACACGAGTTGGAAGAAAAATGGAATGCTAGCAGGTCAGCTTTATCCTTTGCTGAATTGAGTGACAACAGACCCATCTGGCTTGGACAGAGGTGGGAGCAGAGATGGGCAAAAGTTGCAGCCAATAGCTTTGGCAAGAGACCAGAATGCTCGGCTACCATTAGGGCAACAAGCAAGTTTTGTACTCAGCCTTTTTAAAAACCTAGTTTGGACTGATTAATAACTGCTTTATAATTGTTGTGAGCTTTGGTGTAGGCAGAAAATGAAACTAAAGAATTAGAAACAAGCCAATTACGATATGCAACATTCTTCTCTTGAACAGCCTTAATACATTTATTGGAAAACCAAGGTTTAGATAAAGGACGAGATTTTAAAGTGGAGTGTGGGATAGAGATTTCCATTCCTGCAAGAATAATTTCACTGACACAATCTGAGCAAACATTGACATCAAAAGTTTTGAAACAGTAATCCGACCAAGGAAAAGAAGAAAAGAAATCTCGCAGGTCATCCCATTTTGCATTCTTGTAATGCTAAACAACACGAGGTTGGGAATAGCCATGAGATAAAGGCCCCATTGTACAATCACCAAGTTGTGATCTGAAGTGCCTAAAGGACCTCTCACTTTGACTGTGTACTTAGGGTTCTTTGTGAGAAAAAAAGATCAAGGGTGTTGGCTGTATGATTAGGATTGTACGGTATTCTTGTAGGTATTGAACAATCTGTGCAAGATCATTAGTAATTGCAAAAGCCTCAGCATCTCGACCAGCTGGGTCGGTGTGACTAGAAAACGGAAGCCAGCTGGAATTGTGAACATTAAAATCACCAAGGAAAATAATTTCACTGTTAGGAAAGTCAAGTTGCAAAGAGAGGAAGTCAAAGAACTCCAAGTGATTAGTGGAGTCAACAGATGAATTTGATACAATGAGGTAGAGAGATTTTAAGCCAGAGAAGATCAAAGAGAGGAGATTCCAAATTGCCAAGTCTCTGACAGGGAATATCAGAATGGACATATGCACAAGTACCACCTTTGAGACAAAAGAAATCATACAGCGAATAATTTGGGCATCTGAGATGAGCAGTATTTGAATCAACTGATAACTGAGATTCTGTCAAAAAAGTACATGGGGTTTGGCAGACTGCAAGTGGAAATGGACATCGTTGAGATTGGAATTGAGACCACGTACATTTGTGAAATGAATTAGGAAGTGTTTGGGAGGTTTAGATCTTTCCATAGATAAAGCTTACTCTATTAACTTGACAATTCATGGTGTATTCAATAGTAAGAAAAAGTGGGAGGGACATGCTGTATGAAGTAATGAAATATTTGGATATGGCGTACACGTGGTAAGAATATACCTAGATCCTTGACATAACGTGGCCTCGACAATCCCCCCCCCCTCTGCGTACACACTACTCGGATTTCCTCCAGTCACTAACTGGCAGAGTAGAGGTAGCAAGATTATACACTAGCTAATCCAGAAGCCTCCTAGAGAGTTACCAATAGGTTTGGTCCGGTGTACTAACTAGCAGCCAGCCTGTGAACACTGTTTTAGAGCTGTACCCTCGTAATGTAAGGAAGATTGGATCTCGCCATGATGTTCATCATAACCACAAAAGTCACTAATCATACTGCATGATGGAAGAGATGGGGAAGGGTTGACCCGAAATTAGCTCTGGAGACTAAACATGGGTTCCACCACTTCAAGCCTCCAATAAGCAAAGTGGTGGTATTGCACCAGTTGATGAGAGTCATCTACCACCTAGTACTGCCTGGTAACACAGAGGCGCGGCATTCCTCCATGCGGTGTGAGTGCCACAGCTCGACCCCTGCTTACGTTGGTTCACACCTGAAATCCCACTGTGTGCTTGTGCATAGAGGTTATACCCAGGATTACTAACAGTCCCACCATCGTGAAGTGCAAGCAGAGGATTTGGCTGTCACAGACTGTCTGGACTTCGCCAAAATTGTGTGCACTTGACTTGTCACCCGAACATCAATTCCATCAGCGTTTTAGACTCCCAGGTCTAAATTGTAGCTAACACTTCTTTTATGGGCAAAATGTGCTAGAAACAGATGCGTGATACAGGTCATAATAAAAATCACCACCTTGGGAATCTGTGGAGTACTAAATTTAAAAAAAAAAAGTAATCAAGACTGTCTGGGTAATTGGAGTACCTATGGAGTTATCCAAAGCCCAATGGTAGTGATCAATTTTTATAGAATAGTTTATGGAATTTGCTAGAAGGACCTTTTGATAAAAAAAATAAAGAGATCAATAAATTTGAGAAATAAAAATAATGAGGAAAGCTATCACTATGAGGTGTGTAAATTCATACCACAGACTACTTTAAGTAGGTGCAATTTAATTGCATAACAATTGGGTGTCTTTTCAAGAAAAGATCCAAAACTGTCATGTTTTTTAAATCTATTTCAAAACACTGGCCTTATGAGATTGTCTTTTGTGTGTGTGTGTGTGCGCGCGCACGCACGCACACACACACACACACACGCACACTTGCATGCCCCACCTTAACATTTCTGTTTACGGTCCAACTGAAAGTAAATACAGTAGAGTCCCGATTTTCTGAGGTTTCGTGTTATCCGAGCTAGCTCTTAGCTCAATTTTTACATAAAGGCAATGTGATGCCTTAAAGAGTTGTTTGTGTTTGTATGTATGAGTAAGACTGTAATGAGAACAGACTGTGCTGTGCTGTGTTGATTCATGGAATTTTGATGACTCATCAGTTTGATATCTTGTTTAGGCAAGTTTGTTTGTGACAAAAAAAAAAAAAAAAAAAAAAAATTAAATTTTCTGTTTATATTCCGGCATGACAACGAGGTCAGTAGAGTTTACACAATAAATCGTCAATACAAATATTTATCATATTTAGTATTCACGGGCTTGAACACCGGTCCACTCAAGGAATGCATGCTATGCACTCTCACTCGTGACCACTCTAGTGGTAGGCTACATCAGGCCTACCACTAGTTTATTGGTTCCGCGTGGCTTCTTTATTTTATGTACAATGAGTGTAAAACGGAAACGTGTCATGCTTTTATTAGAGACTAAATTTGATGCCATCAAACGAATAGACAAGGGCAAAACAATTAAAAAGCTGGCTAGAGAGCTAGGTGTAGGTGAAGTGACTGTAGGAGATTGGGTGAGAAATCGACAGAACATTGAAAAATGGTGTTCACAAAGATCGTCTGAGAAAAGTGATCAGCACATGAGAAGAAAAACAATGAAAAAGGGAGAGCTTGAACAAACATCTGAAGTGTCTGAGTTTTTTTGTGGTTCATGCAAATGAAACAGAAAGGAAGCCCGATTTCTGGACAGATTCTACAAGCAAAGGCTCTACAATTCCAGAAAAAAATTTTGTGACTGTGATGAAGAATTTATGGCTAGCATGGGATGGTCTGAAGGAAGAAGTCGAAAAAAGCCATCAGAGAACTAATGTGGAAGTCACCTGGAATTGGTGAAATCCCAGCAGAATTAATTAAAACTACAGGTGTGAAGGGCACCGAGTTTTTTAATAAAATTATTATAAAATTTTGGGAAATGGGATGGTGGCCATCAGATTGAAAGAAATCAATTTTCATCCACTTATCAAAAAGAGGAGATCTAAAACTTTTCTCAAATTAGAGAACTATTAGCCTAATTTCTCACGCTAGTAAGATTCTTCTTAAAATCATATTGAGCAGAATCTCAAGAAAACTTGAAGAAATGCCAAAAGATCAAGAGGAACCAGAGATCAGATCTTAAGCCTACGACATGATTATTGAAAAATACAAAGAATTAAACGTTCCATTAGTTTTGTGTTTTATAGATTATGCAAAAGCATTTTATTATGTTCAACGTGAGAAACTATGGGAAACAATAACTTATGCATTTCCCAATCCACATAATTCAGCTGATTAAGCTACTGCACTAGGAACAGGAAGGAACTGTGAGAACGAACATGGAAAACACTGACTTTTTCACAATAGGTAAAGGTGTCAGGCAGACAGGACTGTATTTTGTCACCTCACGTTTTTAATCTTTATGCCGAAGATATCATGCGTGAAGCTTTGGAAGATTTAGAGACTGGCATCAAAATTGGAGGACTGAAGAGAAACAACCTTCGTTATGCAGATGATACAGTGCTAATTTGTAATTCTAAGGATCATCTTAAAGAAACTCTGAGGAGAGTATGTGAAGCAAGTAAGAAAAAAAGGATTGTTTCTGAATGTGTGTGTAAAACTAAAATTATGGTGATAATCTCGATTCCAGTAAAGTGAAGGTTAATGGGCAAGATATCGAAGAAGTTGATGAATTTGATTACTTAGGATCAAGAATAAATAAAAATAGTGACTGCTCAAACGATGTAAAGAGACAACAGGCAATTGCTAAAATGTTGGTCGCTGATCTGATAAAATTATGGAGAGATCATGATCTGCCCAAAGGCGAAATCAATTCATTAATTTTTCCAGTTGCCACTTACAGATGTGAAGGATAGAATCTGAAAAGAGCTGACAGGAAGACAATTGAGGCATTTGAAATGTGGTATTAGTATTAGCATAGGCATTTGATGCAAGAAAGCAAGCTTATGCAGCATCAGCCAAAAAAAAAAAAAAAAAAATAATAATAATAAATAAAAAAAAATAACCACTTCCACTTCACCCGTCTGTTCATTCGAAATACCTGTCCAGCTGAGCCTTAAACTTATTTAGGCTATCAACTTCCGTGACAAGGGATGGAAGTCTATTCCACCAACCAACCACTCGCTCGCTCGCTAAAGGCAAATTTCCTCACGTCTATCCTACATCTGTCTTTTCTCAATTTGAATTTATGCTGTCTCAGGTGATTATTCTGAGCAAGAGGAAGAATCCCATCAGCACTGAGCATGCTCAAACCATTCAAGGTTTGAGCATGCTCAGTGCTTTATACACCTCTATCAGATCACCTCGCTGGTGCCTAGTCCCCAGACACTGTAATTTGCAAAACTTAAGCCTTTCTTCGTAAGAGCAACCCTTTGTTCCATTCGCCAATCTTGTTGCCCTTCTCTGTACTCGTTCCAGCATCTCTACATCACTCTTGAAATGAGGCCTCCAGACCTGTATACAGTACTCTAGGTGTGGCCTGACCATTGCCTTATACAATGGAATAATCACCTCCTTATCCCTGCTAGAAAAATTCCTATATATCATCGACAATACACCAAGAGCTACTCTTGCAGCCCGTCTGCACTGCTCAGAAAACTTCATATCTGCCTGCACAACCACCCCCAGGTCCCTTTCATTCTCTACCACTGTCACTGTAGTACCACAGAGTTGATACGTTGATCTGGGGTTACTGTTTCCCATATGTAGTACTTTACATTTGTCAATGTTAAACTTCATTTGCCACCTCTCAGCCCATCTGCTCAACCTTTCCAGATCCTGTTGCAGTAGCATAGTGTCAGTAGTGTCCTTGACAACCCTGCCAACCTTCGTATAGTCTGCAAATGTGGACATTAAGCTTGATATACCATCATCAATATCATTTATAAATACAGAAAACAATGGACCCAATACTGAACCCTCAGGGATTCCACTAATAACATTAGTCCACGATGAGCAGTGTCCATTGATTACCACTCTCTGTCTTCTCCCCCTCAGCCACCCCTTTATCCATAGCAGCAATTTGCCTCCAATGCCACACTGCTCCAATTTGTGCAGCAGTCTTCCATGTACAACAGTATCAAAAGCCTTTCTAAAATCCAAGTATATAATATCAAAGTTATTCCCAGCATACAGTTCTTTTGTGACTGCATCATAGTATCCAATCAAATTGGTCAGGCAAGACTTCCCCTTAACAAAACCATGCTGTGTCTGAGCTATAACTGAAGTCTTGTCTAGATGATCCTGCAGCGCTTCTTTAACCAGTGCCTCCATTAATTTTCCAGGAACAGAAGTTAAACTAACAGGTCTATAATTACTTGTGTCAGCCTTTGATCCTCCTTTGTGAATTGGGGTCACATTTGCACATCTCCAGTCCATGGGTACTTCCCCTGAGTCCAAGGAAGCTCTTATAATTATGGCTAAGGGTTTGCTTACTTCCTTTGCTGCCTCCTTTAATATAACTGGATAGATCCCATCCACCCCAGGTGCCTTTCTTGTATTTATCTTCAACAATTTCTCCTCCACTTTACTCTCAGTTATTACAAGATTCTCTAGCTTACTGCCAGAGTTGAATACACCTCTGGCATTCCCCTTGCTGAATAACTCCTCATGTGTGAATGTCGATGCAAAATATTCATTCAGTTTGTTAGCTACCTGAGCAGGATCATCAACAGTTGACCCATCGATATCAAGCGGACCAATCTGATTCATCCCCCTCCTCCTTCTAGAGTTTACATAAGTAAAGAACTCTTTGCTGTTTTTCTTTGCATCCCTTGCCAAAGATTTCTCGTAATCTGCCTTTGCCTGCCTAACCTCCTTTGTAACTTGGTTACAGATCAACTTGTATCTATCATAGGCTTCTGTGTCACGTTAATTTGTATGTATCCCATGCATTTTTCTTCTCTGCCATATGTCTCATTAGTTCATCTGACATCCATTTAGGCATAAACCTTAAACAATATTTCTTAGTTTGTATGTAAAGCCTAGTAGCTTCCAATATAAGTTCTTTGAATGCTTCCCATTTTGAATTTGCTGTTGGTAACATCATCAGTTGGTCCCACTGTATAGAATTTAAATACTGTCTCAGTCCATCGTACTTGTCTTTATGAAAGCAATAACCCTTCCCTTTACCACTAATGGTAGTTATCTCTTTGAGTAAATTCCACTTCAGCACACTGTGATCACTGCCACCTAGTGGTTCATTTACCTGCAGATTCTTAATGCATGAAGAATCACTACTGATAATCAAATCAAGTATATTACTCCCTCTAGTTGCCTCCCAAAGATGCTGATGAAGAAAAGAATCATCCAATAAATCCACAAAAGCCTTGCTAGTGTGTGAGTGACCAGCCCCCAAATTCCAGTCAATATCTGGGAAATTAAAATCCCCCATTATAAGACTCTCTGATTTACTGGCCCACTCTATTTTCCTGTACAGTTCCTTATTATACTCATCAGAGTCATTAAGGCCTATAGCACACTCCTACTCTCGATTTTGATCTCCCGACGCTTATGTCACACCAAACTGACTCGACAGCAATGTCGACTGGCTTCACTTCCTTGGATTTTATGTATTTCTTAACTAATAGCATAACCCCTCCTCCCTTCCTATCCTGTCTATCCTTTCTGTAGACATTGTACTCCCAAATTTCCATTTCTACATTCCTTATATCTGTGTGACACCACGTCTCTGAAATCCCCACAATATCTGCCTTTGATGTTTTGAGCAATACCTCAAATTCATCAAATTTATTTATTAAATTCCTAGCATTGGTGTACATGCAAGTATACATGCACCTGTTCTTTTTCTTAGCTACCCTAACACAACCTATGTGTTTATTTGTACCCCAATGATTCCCAGCAGTCTCTGAAATATCCTGCATCTTATTTTCCAGGCTGCGGCTCATTCCAATAGAAGCAGTGCAAGAATCACTTTCACCTCTGCCAGTGGCTACTGTTAATCTATTAGTCCTTGTATCCCCCCAATCTAGCAGTTTTCCAACCCACCTAACACTGCCTCGATAGCATCAGCAAACATTCTTGCACCCTTTCTATTTAAGTGTATCCCATCCCTGTAGAAGCAGTCTCTCCTGTTAACAAGTACAGACCAGGCTGAAAAAAATTCTACCCCCTTGGGCCTTGCACAATCTTTCCAGGGTCGAATTGATCGACAAGGCTCTCATCATATACTCCCTTCTATCGTGTCTGGGCAGAATTGTACACACTTTCAAATTCAACCCTAATTCACGGCTTTTTTTCAACAGTGACCTGTACTTGTTAAGTAATTCCGCCGGTCTCCTACTCTTAATATCATTTGTGTCAACGTGTACAACTATATCACCTTTTGTGCCCTTAAAAGATTATATCCGCTCTACAACGTCATCAACCTTTGCCCCTGGCAGACATACCCTGGTCCTGTTCCACCTATCCTTTTTACAAAGCAAGTTTCCCGTTTCCCTGACAACAGAGTCACCAACAACTACTAGTTCCTTTGGGACTAGCGCATTCTGCCTTGAGGGCTGCTGCTGTGTTGTGTGATGACCAAGTGCAAGCTCTGACATTGGTGTGGACAGCTGAGAGCTTGATGGGCCCCTCACTTTTAATCCTTCGAGGGCATCCACCCTGTCCTTCAAGCTCTCATATAGGCTCTCCTATGGTGTTATAGGAGAAAACCACGTATCTCTTACTTGGATTGAAGAACAAATGAGTGGGTACTGAATAAAATTGGCAGGCCTAAAATTCTTCTTCAAAGCATCAACAAAAGAAAACTGAAGTGTTTTGGTCATACAGTAAGAAGGGAAAACTTTATGTTGAAGAATATAATGGAAGAAAAAACCGAGGGGAAGAGGTGCAGGGAAAGACCTGCAACTAGGTGGAAGGATGGGATCAACTTTTGGGCATGATACTTTACAATGCTGCTCGTATAGCACACGATCGCTGCAGTTGGAGTAATTTGTTGGTTGCCACACAACAGCTCCACAGGGAGCTATGCAACTGGAAGAACAAGAATGGGATGGTTAGGTAGATGGAAAAAGAGGTATGGAGCAAGACAGCTGAACATAACTGGGGAAAAATTATCTGCTTGTCAGGATGAAGTGCAGTCTTTTACCAAAAAGTTTTTGACAGAAGTCATAGAGGAGGAAGGTTTAAGTTTTGATCAAATTTACAACTGTGACAGAACAGGTTTAAATTATTGAATGCTTCCAACCAAAACGCTCACGTCACAAGAAGAAAAAGCAGCGCCTGGGTATAAACACAGTAAGGAGAGACTGACAGTGTTGGCATGTTCAAATGCTTCGGGAAGTCACAGGCATAAGATGCTACTTATTGGAAAGGCTAAGAAACCAAGAGCCTTCAAACATGTACATGTGGAAAGTCTTCCTTGTAAGTATGCTAACCAAACAAATGCGTGGATGGATTCATATTTGTTAAAAAAAAAAAAAATGGTTCTATGAAGACTTCATTCCTGCAACAAAAATTTTTGGCAGAAAAGAAACTTCCAGAAAAAGCATTGTTGCTTCTGGACAATGCACCATCTCATCCAGATGAAACTAAACTAGTCTCTGGTGACATCAAAACTCTTTTTTGCCTCCTAATGTAATGTCTTTAATCCAACCACTAGATTAAAGTGTCCTGGAGACTTTGAAATGGAACTACAGACAGCGACTTTTAAAACAACTCTTGTAAGATCTCGAAAATGGTGGAACTGTTGCTGAAAGCCTTTAAAACATAAATGTGTTGTTGTTATTTGGTTTTTTAGGAGCATTAGCAACTAAGACCATATTGCTCCGGGGATATGCGGTAGTCTTTCCCTGACCTTTCCGCATCCTCCATATTTGGTGACCTTTCCACATCCTCCATATTTGGTGGGAAGCATGTGCTTTCCACTGCTGCTCCTGCCCACCTGGCTACGGAGGCACCTACATAAATGTGAAAGATGTCATTTACTGGCTGGCAGAATAATGGGAAGAAGTAAAAACATCAACTCTCGTGAAGTCCTGGAAAAAAAATTCTCAGTGAAATCGTGGAAGATGAAGATAATCTTCCGCTTATAGAGCTAGTAAAAAATTTTCCAAATTCAGAACTTATTATGGCAGAAGACATTCAAGATTGGATGAATGAGGATGAGCAACAGGAGATGACATGATTATAAATTTAGTGAGTGAGGGAAAACAAGAGTGAAGACGAAGATGTGTCCAGGAGAAGTCTCAAAAATTCGCATACGGAAGGCCTAAATGCAATTGAGACTGCACTGCGATACATCGACCAACAGAATGAGAGTATCCCAGCCAATCTACTGTCGTTGAGATGCCTGAGAAACAATGCAGCAAACAAGCGAGGAACTTCTTTAAAACAGTAGACTTTCTAAATCCTGATGCTGTAATCACGATGATGCAGGTACAGTACATGTACTCTATGTACAGTACAATACTATGTAAGTAAATAAACACAGGCTAAGGTAAAAAAAGGCCACACAAGAAGCATGGAAAATTTCGGCAAAGTTTCGCCGTGAAAGTACAGTATATTTTGCCACACCGCACTTGTAGTGTTGCTTGCTCGGTAAATAGATGGTGGATGTTATCGGTCTTTAGTAGAAGTCGAGAACGATATATTAATTGACAGGTAGGGGCGTGACAAATAATGTACTGATTGATGCATGAACAGAAAAGAATTGGTTTAGTCATTGGTTGGCATTATGACGTGTATTAATGAATAAAGAACGGTGCATAATTAGTTTCGGAATGAACGGCATATAGATAATATTAGCGATGAATCTTTTAAAGTTGGAAGAAATTTGTGGGGAAAAATGAAATGTTGCTTCAACTTCTTTGATTTTTTGATGAAATCTAAATTAATAAGACCGAAACTGTACTGTTTTAAGTGCAATAATTATTTTAAACTAATTGAATCATGAATGGAGTCAAGTGGAAAGTTCTGGCATTGTAAAATATGTTCTGCGTGCAAGTATCTTTAAAAAAAAAAAAAAAATTTTTTAAAAACAAAAATTACAAAATAAAAATACAGTAATAATAAACAAATTATCCTCTAGTCTTCTATGATTCAAAAGAAAAAGGTCAGGTTACCCCATCCACTTTGGGAGGGGTTCAAGCTCCCATGGTATTCAATTTCTACATCCACTACTATGAAATACGGTAGCCACTATCTGGTTTAAGCATCAGCAGAGTGAACTATAATGTTATAACTAATTTGTTTACATTCTACTACGAACCAAATTTACACTACTTCAAATAAGATGGCCACCCCTTGAAATGCAGGTACAATTGTTTGAAACTCTTCTGTTGACAGTCCAACTAAAACAATACCTGATTTACAACAGGAAAACTGTCTAGTTATATTAAAATTCTCTAGCATCATCTTCTGGGCTCGTGATATCTAATAAAATTGGAAATATCTGTTGATCCAGAACCTGGTTCAACTAAGAGAAATTTATTTTTCACTGCTTTAAATACGAAAATCAGAGTAATATAAGAGTTAGTATATCTACAATATATCTTTATCTGTTACGTAAACCCCTCCAGCTTGGCTATACTGGGGTTCTGCCCTTAATTTATTGGATAGCAATATGATTTTTATATATATATAGTAAACCCCCGCTATTTGCGGGGGTTATGTTCCTGAGAAATGCCGCGAATACCGAAAACGCGAATACTGAGTTATGGTTCCCATAGTAATAAAGGGGTTCCGTTCCAAAGTATGAAATATATAAGAAAAACTAGTCTAAAATTTTGTCTATGTATGTATTATATATACTTTCATAATATGACTATGTACATAGACAGTACATAGTGAAATGCAAGCATATGGCATCGAAATGAAAATAACAAACAATTTAATATTAAAATGTAATATTTATTAGAAATTTCAAACAAATCTTTCAAACCAGCGCCTTTGCTAGCTAAAAAAACTTATCCCGCCAGTGCTATCACCAGTTTCGCTAAAGTGTTGATAAAGGAGTTTTGCCTCTTCACGAATAATGAGTGAACTTAACAGAATTTTATTTTGAGTTCGGTCTTCTATCCACAGATTTAAAGCTTTTCCCATTTTTTCTAATTTAACATCACGAGTTACAGAGCAAATTTTTGAAGCAATTAGCGCATTTTCACGGATACTACGTCGGATTTTTTCTTCCGATTTCTTGATTGATCGTATCGTTGACTCATTGATTTTATAATGTTTTGTCACTGAGGAGACACTTTCGCCATTAGAAATTTTATCTAATAACTCAATTTTATTCGCTAATGTCATTACCTTCTTTGATCTTTTCACATTTCCCTTGTTATTCGTAGTCATATTTTTGTACGGATTAGAAAGAATTTGTCCACAAAGTCACTTTCTTCCATCAACACACTCGAAAAAGTCTGTTTTACATCGCAAAATGGTAGATTTATCACTTTTGTAGCATATAAATTGATAAATTTATTCAATTTATAAGCATATAAATTAAAAGCAAACAACGAAACCTTCCATGACAAGAGCATAACACATATTGAACAAAGATTAGCGAGAAACATCCACGCTCGCGATTTTGTGACCCCTCTCCCCCGAGCGCTGTTTTGACCGGTGAAGATAATTTTAGCCACGCCCATGTTTTTTTATGGCAGAAAATGTTCACAGTGACAGTGCTTTAAAATTCACATCTTTTTAGGTTTCATTTTATATAAAATCAGCGACCGCGAATAGCGGGGGTTTACTGTGTATGTATGTATATATATATATATATATATATATACACACACACAAATTGCTCAGAAGAGCTAAAACATGTTATTTCTTCATTATACATGGCAACAATAAAATAACAAAAGCAAACATTCCAATATTAGCTGGAATGTTTGCTTTTGCCAATTTAAGAAATCATTTAAATTTTTGTCAGTCAAAGAAATCATCTAAACAAAAACTTTTCACATGATAATGAAATCTTATTGTTATTGATGGATATTAACATAAACCCTTGCATTAGTGGTAAAACAGTTTCAAAGGTAGTGCATAGTCTTTTAATTAGAAAACCATCGTGTAGGTTGCAACAGCACTTACTGTTAAGTAGGAAAGCCATAAGTACATACTCTTTATTCAGTGCACAACTATCAATTACATAAGAATGACCATGTGTGGCCTGGTGGTATGTTTCAGGAACAAATTTAATTGATTTTTATCTGCATCACCTCTATAACTGTGCCTACCACACAAATGCATTCAGTAAATTAGTATTTCTCTGCAGATACAGTAGAGAAAGTGAACTTTAAAAAATATCATTCTATTAAAATAGTATTTACACTGCACTTACTGCTTTTCTAGCCAATAAATTATCCAACCTCCACATGTCACCATGAATAACTGGTCTTTTTAGGTATATTTCAGGGCTTAACCACCAATCTGTAATAAATATCTCCTCTTTAGCACTGTCAAGAGCATCAGCTACAGCTTCAAAATACGTAGCACCGTCTACAAACCTATTAAACAGATTATGTATTGAAAAATCAAATGATAAACAAGTATTAATTACAAAACAAATTGCAGCTAAAGATGTTGAGAACAAAATATAAAATGAAGCTAAATTATTATCAAATTATTTTTCCTGATGTTGTTTTTGATTTTTCATTGAGGCAATCCAAGGCCATGAGTCATCAGTATATTGTGTGCATTCTACAATTTGCCAATTTTTATGGGAGCAAAAAACATGCAATCCAATTCTCCTCACCCAAGACTAACTAACTCACTCGTGATGAGGAGAAAAAAAGTTGCTCTCAATGAGATGGGACTTGAACCTATCACAAGATTACTTTTTGGAATGGCAATCAGTTCACTTTTGTTAAGGATTTTTTTATACTTTTAACTTCACTTCCACATAACACCAATTGAAAGATGTTTCCACTTAGAAAGGATCAGTCAGAAGCCAACTAAGATCGACTGACTGATTAATTAATTCCACTTGAATCCCCCACCATGCATTTAATGCAACACGTCCAGAAAGGTAACATCTGTCAGATGCAGTTTATTATTATTTTTTTACAATAAAAGCATTATTGTAAAACAAATTCTTTTTACAATAATGCTTTACAATATTGTGATATTTTTTACAATAATACTTTTTTGTTGAACTGAAAATGGTGTTACATTATGATTTACATTTCTTGAAATTTCTTTTACTGTATTCATTTTTTTATTCTTTTATCTCATTCTCTCAATTTCCACTTTTTCATCCAGCAATTCTCCCTCCCCCCCCCCACCTTGGATTAAAAAAAAGGCAATTTTCAGAAAATTATATTGTGGGTACATAGAGAAAAATTATAATGTGTGTGAAGATTTATACCTATTTTTCAGGGAGGGATATGAATTATGGGTATATCTGCATCCATTATCACTGCTGGATAAATGTATTTGCATGCTCCAACTAATTCTAAAAGTTTGTTTTATTTAGATTTACTATAGTTAGAGTTTGTTTGGCATTGGTCGGAGTGGAGGGAATGAAAGTCCCATCTGTCACATAACAGGTAATGTTTTAAACTTTTCATTAGTGAACTGTCTGAATTTGCGTGTGTACACACATGCATGCTCCTTATAGACAGTTTCTACTAAAGACTTTCATTATGAACCACTCTGTGGAGTGGTTCATAATGAAAATTTAAGTTTTGTAAAAATGAAAACTTATATAAAACATAAATGAATTTAAATATTAATTTATTGTCATTTTGACTAGATTGTTAAAGCATTAGGTTAAAATTAGAAACGAAAATCTTAAAAAAATTGTTTAAATAATAAACTCATGAGTACTTATTTAAAGAAATAATAGCATTAGTGGCAAATGATGCAAGAAAGCAAGCTTATACAGAATGAGGGGGGGAAAAACCCCTCTCATTTCACCTATTTATTCCCTACATTAGTTTGTCTAGTTTTTCTTTGAATTCACTTAAGCTATCAAACTTCCAAAACAACAGATGGAAATTTGTTCCAGCAAACAACCACCCACTGGTTAAAGGCAAACTTGTGCATATCTATTCTGAAACCCTCCTTCCTCAATTTGAATTTGTGTCCCTTTGTGTGTAGTCTGAACAAAAAGGAAGAATCCCATCAGCATTGAGCTTCAAAGACCTCAATCAGATCACCTTGCAGTAACCTAATTTCCAGATGCTGCAATTTGCAGAACTGAGGCCTTTCTTCCCTTTGTTCCCTCACCAATCTCATTGCCCTACTCTGTACTTGTTCCAGTGGCTCTACATCCTTCCTAAAATGAGGTCTCCACACCTGTATGGAGTACTCAAAATGTGGCCTGACCACTACCTTATACAATGTAATAATAACCTCCTTATGCATTATGCAGAATATTTTTAAATATTCTGCATAATGCATAAAAATATTTTCTGGATTTAACGAGGCATAAAAGTCAGTTATTGTTTTTTCAGCAAATTGATTCTTTAATATTAAATTTGATTGTAAATTTATCAGTTCCAACTGGATTTAAGGTGGTGCATCATTGACATTAAAATTAAATGATAGATCTTTAGAAATTTTCTGAAAATCATCAAATGTTCTTGTAAATTCATTAAATAAGTCACTTATCATAGCCTCATATTTCTTAAAATCAGTAAATTAAGCTTTTTTCTCTTTTTTGTTAAATTGGAAAGTGAGTTAACTGTTTATTTTGGAATTGTTGCGAAAATAACTTGAGTTTTCTCGTAAACGATGTGACATTTGTATACATATCAAAAATAAAGTCCTTTCCCTTGTAATAATAAATTTAATTCGTTTTGATGCTAAAACATATCAACGGAGAAGAAAAAGTCATTCAGCCATTGTTCATCTTTTAATTCACAAAATTCATTCAGCTTGTCCTTAGCATTTAAGAAGTTTACAATTTAATCCAACAAATCATGAAATCGTTTTAACACTTTTGCAAGACTAAGCCATCTTATTTTTTATTATTATTTTTTTTTGGTAGTTGTGGCACATCGGCTTCTGTGGTCATAATGCACCTCCCAAGGTTTTTGCAGTACTCTGATCCAAGCCCGAGGCGGGATTCGAACCCGCGACCTTTGGGTCGCCAGGGAGGCACTTTACCCACCTGGCTAGCCCGGTCGGCTAAGCCATCTTATGTCCGTATGGTAAGGAATATCAGTAAAATCACATTCAATTTCTTTCAAAGATATTATGAATTGCCGGTGGTTTAAAGCTCTTCCACGAATAAAATTAACTACTTTCGTTACAACCGATATAACATGCTTCAGTTTTAGAACTCTTTTACAAAGGGTTTCTTGATGAATTATACAATGTAAGAAAATTATTTCTTTTCCTGGAATACGCTTTATTTTGTTGCTTATTCTTTTTAATAATCCAATGTTTTTTCCTGTCAAACTAGGACACCCATTGGTTGTGATATTGACAATTTTGTCCCACTTTATATTATGTTTTTGCAAAGCCTCTTGAAGAGCTATAAAAAAAAAAAAATCTTGGCCAGTCATTATGTCTTTGATAGGATATGCAGAAAGTAATTCCTCCGTAATTTCAAATCTACGATTTATACCTTGAATAAAGATTAAAAGTTGACTTGTATCGGCAATGTCACATGACTCATCTAAAGCCAGTGCATGGTAAGTACAATCTTCCAATTTTAATTGATCACATAAATTACTTGAAATATTATCAATTCGTCTCACAAGAGTTCTCCGTGACAGAGAAATTTTTTTAAACGTCAGTTTTTTTTTTTTTTTTTTTTTTATCAGGGCATATAATAATTCAGCAATGTCTATCAAACATTCCTTCACAAATTCCCCATCAGAAAATGATTTAAATTGTTTTGCAACTTTATGTGCAACAATGTAACTAGCTTTTGTCAGAGCTCTATCTGTATTGGACAAGGCGCCTCCGTAGCCAGGTGGGCAGGAGCAGCAGTTGAGTAGCACATGCTTCTTGATTAGACCGGGGTTTGAGCCCGTGAGCCACCAAATACGGAGGATGCGGAAAGGTCAAGGAATGACCACTGCATATCCCCGGAGCAATATGGCCTTAGTTGCTAATGCTCCTAAAAACCAAATAACAACAACAATTGAGTATTGGACAAAATTTTCAAAGTATTTTGTTGCTGATGCAAACCACATTTTAAATTTTCTGCTTCAATTTTCATTTGTTCCTGTGAAAATAGCTTATATTTTACAAAATATTTTGTTGAAAAATGCCTTTTTAGATTATATTCTTTAAAAACGGAAATAGTTTCATTACAAACCAAACAAACAACTTTATCGTCTATATTTGCAATTAAATATTTGAATGTCCAATTATCATTGAAAATGCGGCATTCGGCATCAATTTTTCTTTTTTTTTTAATTGGCTCATTTTATAGGCTATAAATTATATTAAATTAAAAATTGTAATAATTAGAAAAGGCATAAACTGACTTAAAAAATATCTTGCACCAATATTATTTTTTTCAATAAGTCAAACCCAAAAGGAACTTCGTTCGATCGATGCTACAATAATAATTAGGAAATAATACTCTTTGATGCTGCGTAGAATCACCTGGTTAACTGCGCACTGCTGTACGCTGAACTGGCTGCAATTCCTGATTGAACCGAATTAAGCCGAACGTTTACGGTGAGTGTAGTCAGGTATGGATTTTCTATATTTATGCATTTATGGAGGGGGGGCAGATTCAACATCGTCGTGGGCCAGCTGTTGCCTACCCCCTGCTTTAAATTATCACTACAAAATCTATTTATAGATTTTTCAATATTGTATAACAGTATGTTCACGATGTACCAGTTTCTTCCAATGCTCTCTTCAGGACGGCTATAGCTTCACAAGTCTACAGTTTTGTAATTGGATCGGTTCATCTTCATTTTCCTCCTCCTTGGTGAAATTATCAGTAACAAACTGGGCAATTTCTTTTTCTGTTAAAGCTTTAAAGCTGTAGTAACTACCTGTTTATAATGGATTGTACAAACAATCCATTATAAACAGGTAGTTACTACAGGTAGTTAAACAAACAAAAAAAAAAAAAAACCCAATAAACCGAAAACTGGAACTTGTTTATGTTTTTTGGTTGTGACCTTCAAGAAATGTGCTTTAGAAAAACATCACAGAGGCATTCAAAATGATTCTTATAACCGAACATGTGATTCTAATAAATGATAAAAGTGTAGCATATTTTACTGATTTGAATCTGTTCTTTGGAATTTGATTCTCTAAAAAGGCTGATTCTAATAACCAGTGATCACTATAATACCATATTTTCTTTTAATAAGAAAGTGGTAATGTAAAGCTTTCAACTGGATGCCATTTGTCCAGCAAACGTGTATTTTGTGCATTAATTTTTTGCAAGAATTATTAATAATGTAAATAGCAACTTAGTTAAGGGTTACCCGTATTTCATCTTACATTATGAATTTTGTAGTCTATAAAAAAAAGAGCTCACTTAGCTAAAAGTTCTGTTTTCAATTATAACAAAAGCTCATAATAACAGGTTGTCATGAGTTTATGCAAACACATTCCATGCTTGTCAGTGGTACTAGATTTCATCACTGTAATGTAAAATATGGTACTATTTAGAGTGCTAAAGATTAAAAAAATAAAAGATGGGAGAATCTGTGGAATATAAAATGGTAAGAAGAAATAAATATTTTTGTCAAGAGAGGATTTAGTATACAGAGTTTCTTTGGTTAACTGCCATACATTTTTGTTTTTACCATTGGATTGCAAGTGTTTTTGCTTGGATGTAAGCATGCAGGAGTAATAAAAGCAAATTATATCGTTGTCTGACTGATTCATGATTAGTCAGACGATACATAGCAATGAAAAGTTCTGAAGCCTAAAACATGTATAAGGTAATCTGTAATAGTACTACAAATAAGGTTAGGGAGGTGAGGACTGCATATGAAAAAGCATTGGCTAAGAGAATAAAGTATGGGGCCAGGCAATTTTTCATGTATATGAATATAATGAAGAAGAAAGCTAATCAATTGGATCCTTGTGCACCGGGAATGGGGAAGTCTTAGCTAATCCAGCTAAGACTATGAAGTGAACAGGTACTTTTATCTGTCTTTACTGACAAAAGACTCTTCATGCTGAGAAGAGGTTGTGCAAGTGTAGCCGAGCCATATAAAATTAATGATGTTGCAATTGCAGATGATTGTTTATTAGAAAAACTTCTGAGTATGAAGGCAAGTAAGGCTCCCACAGTTGATGGCATATACCCAGTAGTTTTGAGGGAGCATTGAACCAATGAGTTTAATTATGAAGGCATCTTTGGATTCTGGAAAGATTCCTTTGGATTGGAGAAGTGCCAACGTATTGCCAATACATAAATGCAGTTCTAAGAGTGAAGTTGGTAACTACAGACTGGTTAGTCTGACTTCAGTAGTAGGAAAAATCCTACTACTTAGAGACAATGATTAACAGTGCAATCCAGGGACATTTCAATAGATATGGCATTTTGAAGAACACACAACATGGTTTTGTTAAGGGAAAATCTGTGTCAAAATAGCCTACTAATTAACTTAGTAGGATATTTTGACACAGTTACTCATGAGCTGGATTTGGGGAACAACGCTGACAGTTTATTTGGATTTCAGCAAAGCATTTGAGGGTTACTGTATAAGCTTGAACAGGTTGGGATTACTGGAAAGATTCTAAGATGGACTGCTGGATGGCTGCAGAGCAGAAGGCAGAGGGGATGTGATTAATGGGTATTCTCAAGATTGGTGTAATGTCAGGAGTGGGATCCCTCAAGCGTCAGTTCTTGGACCACTGTTGTTTCTCATTTTCATAAATGAGAATGGACATTAGGTGTGATGCCAAAATTTTCAGATAGTTCTCTGAGCAGTGCAGACTGGCTGCAAGAGTAGCTCATGGTGTCTTGTCAATGATATACAGGAATTTTTCTAGCAGGGATAAGGAGGTGATTATTCCCTTGTATAAGGCAATGGTCAGGCCACACCTTGAGTACTGTATACAAGTCTGGAGGCCTCATTTCAAGAAGGATGTAGAGCTGCTGGAACGAGTACAGAGAAGGGCAACAAGATTAGTGAATGGAACAAAGGGTTGCTCTTACGAAAAAAGGCTTAAGTTTTGCAAATTACAGTGTCTGGAGACTAGGCACCGGTGAGGTGATCTGATAGAGGTGTATAAAGCCTTGAATGGTTTGAGCATGCTCAATGCTGATGGGATTCTTACTCTTGCTCAGAATAATCACCTGAGAGGGCATAAATTCAAATTGAGGAAAGACAGATGTAGGATAGATGAGTGGAAATTTGCCTTTAGCCAGCAGGTAGTTGATTGGTGGAACAGACTTCCATCCCTTGTTGTGGAAGTTGATAGCCTAAATAAGTTTAAGACTCAGCTGGACAGGTATTTTGAACGAACTGAGGGGTGAAGTGGAAGTGGGTTTTTTTTTTTTTTTTTGGCTGATGCTGCATAAGCTTGCTTTCTTGCATCATATGCCTCTACTAATGCTAATGCAAAGGTTGGTAGAGTTGTTAATAATCAGTTACAAGCAGCACTCCTTCAGGATGACTTGAACAGACTTCAAAGATGGTTAGAGAAGTGGCAGCTATGTTTTAATGCTGCTAAATGGATTGCTAAATAGCAACCCCCAAATAAATAAAACTTGGTAGTCTTAAATTAAAAACAGCAGAGGAGGAAAGAGATCTGGTAGTCACGATATAGGCAGATATGAAGTTTTCTGGACAGCTAAAACAGGCAGCCAGGAAAGCCCATGGTGTCCTATCAATGATTTATCGAAAATTATCCTTTTGAGATAGGGATATCACAACACCACCGTACAAGGCAATTGTAAGACACAATTTGGAATACAGCATTCAAGCACGGAGACCTCATCTGAAAAACACAGAAAAAAGACCGAGCTTTATGAAAGGGTTCGAAGACAGGCAGCTCAAATGGTGAGATAAAGGATGACAGTACAGTACAAAGAAAGATGTATTATGTGGGCTATAGAGATTGGTAACCAAGCACCTCAGAGGTGACCTGATTGAAGTTTATAAGCCTCTGTGAGGGATTTGTAAAACGAATGAAAGTGGAATTTTCACTTCTGTCTAGGAAATAAACTCATACGCCAACCATTAAATAAAATTTTACTGTAACTAAAGTTTTTTACAAATAATATAAAATCAAAAACAAAATTATTTACAATAAACTAATGGTTGTATATTACGGAATGCTAAAAACTGTAATAAAAGACAATTTACTATAAAATATGCTAAAATATAAAAATTAAAAACGCTAAAAACCTGAAGCTTTTGAGAGAATCAGCTACCTTCTTCAAGAGTAATACGACTTCCTGCAACATCTTTATATAGCAGGCTCATGGTACCTCCACACGTGGTATTTCTCCACGTGGTTCCATTGACACATGGGTAGAACCGGAAGCGGAAATAGCTCGGGTACGTGGCAAACAAAACAGAACTTAATACAATTGCTTCAAAAATAGGATGAATACACACATGCCTCTATCTCTATTCAGAGTATTCTTACTGGATGAGCCAATCTGTAAACCCTTGAGCCATTTACGCTCCCAGTATCCATGTGCACGATCCAAAATAATAGCATCCTCCGGGGAGATTTGATGCTGCTTCTCCCAAAAATGTTCGCCCACAGCAGACTTATTGTAATCAGAGGTTCTTATGGCTTTTAAAATGTTCCCCCAGACAATCCCTGAGCCGTCGTTTTGTTTCCCCCCACATAACACTCCCCACAATCCGGGCATTCTGTTCTATAAACAACTCCACCGCTGATATCTTTTGGTATACGGTCTTTGACCTGGGACACAGCTGTGCACAGCCTCCGCCCAGGAAGCTGTACACAGTGTGTCTTAAAACCCTGTAAAATTCTTGCCAGATGCTCAGTAAGGCCCGGATAGTAGGGGATGTATGCGGTGGCTACCAGGACGAATGGCTCCCTACGTTCGGCCACTCCTCTGCTATATCTATCCAGGATCCTCTGGGGGTATCCGCACTTTCTAAGTTCTGCCGTGTCACAATTGATTTCTTTTTCTTTATCCTCAGAAGTGGTACAGTGTGATCACACTGTACCACTTATTCCTAATCTTGAATTCCATCTGAAGATTAGTGAATAACAATGGGCTCTCGTGAGCCCACTATAGCTCACCACTATATATATATGCAGATTTTTTTAATTACATAGGTGCTGCCATCTATGAATTGTATTTACAAGTAATAATAGTCATTTTTATATTTATAATAGCTTTGAAAATCAAAAATACATAGGTGGTCACACCCTTTCAACAAAACTGAGACAATGCAGGCTTGCACAAATTTATACACAAGTTAATATGGAAAAAAATCTAAGGAATTCGGATCTAGAATTGATGGAACTAAATTAAACAATATATAATATAAACAGAGAATATTACTGCACAGAAATGTGCAAGTAATGACAAGTTTCTATTTTTTAGTTTTTTTTTTTGAATTTTTTTTTTTTAGACAAAAATCCCCACTAATGTCAGTTATAAAGTCAAAAATACGGAAAAAAAATTATTTAAAAAGGATTTATGTGCACGGTTTTTCAATTTTTACAAATTTCACGAAAAAATACATTTTCAGTGGTGTGCATACCATCTAGAAATTCACAAGGAGATTACGGTAACATGTGTGGGGGGGGGGATTATCATTAAGATTCATGAAATTATAAAAAAAGAATAAAAAATAAATATAAATTTCTTCATATAATTTTATGAAAGGAAAAACAAAAGCTAACCAGATACATTTCGTATTCTGCCTTACAGGAGCAAAGGAATCATTAGGATTTGGGTGAATGAAATCAATCCCAGTTGTTCCAGCAACTTCATTTAAATATGTTATCCATTCTTGTGTCTTCCTTTTAGTCCAACATTTAATCAACAGTTTTCTGTAATACATAGTTTAAGGTCAAATTAGCAAAAACTAACAATAACACATATGTAACAATAGCTAAACATAATTATATCAAATAAGTCAAACTTAATATAACTGACATAAAACGAGATCATAATTACACATAAAAATATAGTGATTAGCACCAATTTAAATCTTAGATGTAGTTAAGAACTGAACTAGTCTCTTCTTAATGTAAATTCCTTCCTAAAATTATTTAAATCAAAAGAATTGTATCCAAATTTAATCAACAGGGACAAGTAACAAACCTAAGTTTTTGAAATAAAAGCCAAAGTCATTTTGGTGACACTGATCTCTTAAGTTGTGAAGCTATTACAGTGAGTTGCCTCAATGTACATTACTAATAAACAGAACCTATCCTAAAACAAGTATAATGATGCTTGTTTTTAATGTGATATCGGTGCATCCCACAACAAACCAGGCTTTGGTTTGTTACTTTAATAATGTTAATAAAATATAGATAAAAAAATTTTGATAAGATGAAGAAAACACCAGATGTTGTTGAACTGGGTAGTTAGAATAAATTTAAGAAGGAACTTGACAAGTAATTAGAAGGTTGGTCAGGCAATATGGAAATCGTCTTTTTTTTTTTTTTTTTTTTTGGCTGATGCCTGTTTTGTTTTCTTGCAACATTTGCTACTACTAATACTTCCCCATATGATACAATTGAATTAGTTTATTGGTCAGTCACGATAAAAGAAATTTTTCTTACTCCTCTCTTAACTGCCAACTTAATTGAATGTTTATGAATTCTCATATGGAATTCAGTCAGAGCCAAAGATGAGGTTCTACATGAATATAAATAGCACAATCAAATTATATAATGTAGAAATCTCTACATTCAATTCATATTTGACTTATTTTAGAATGGGCTTAAAAATATGAGTTGTAAAGAGAGAGAGAGAAAAAAAAAAAAAAAGAAAGGACTGAAAATTGAAAGATGTTTGTGAATGTACTTGTCCACACAATAGTAGTCAGTTTGAAATCACAACAAATTAAAAATTAATTTATATAGTTATTACAGAAATAATTCAGTAATAATTATATAATTTTAGGTAATTCTGTCTATCCTGTAATAATATCTTTGAAACAATATAAATGAAACAGAAAAAGTAAGATTAATTTGCTTGTTCTTCTACATTTATGTATGTTTTAAAGAACAAAAGTAAGAATGGCTATCTTAATGGATTCTTGAGTTAGCAGCGACATAAAGCAGTCACTTCTATCTAGGCTCTGTCCTCAAGTGGATTAGAGACTAAAGAATTAGCAGTTTAGATTAATTTTTGCTTTTACTTTATTTAATATATTGTAAATACAGGTAGTTCTTGACTTCAGAGTTAATTCGTTCCTAGCATGCGCTCATAAAGCCAAAACTCATAAAGTGGGAATTATATCCCATAGATAATGTTAAAAATAGCGGTTATGTTATCAACAATGATTGATTTATCCAAAGAAATGAAAACGTAGCCTGTAAAATCAAGCAAATTATAATATAGAAATTATTTATGACTTACAAATGTTAAAGAATGTTTATTCTTCATCACCATCGACTAAATGCACACTCGCTGATCACTCATTATTGGCTCGGCACTTGTTGGTTTGTTGCACAAGGAGCCGTCTTCAGAAATGCTTCAAGATGCCTTTATTTTCAAGATAATCTTCTTTTCTTTAAATTTCAATAGCATACATAAGCATTTTTTATGGAACGCACAAATTGCAACTAACACGATTTGTGTGGAGTAACAAGTTTATGAAGCTTAAAAAAAAAAAGGGGGAGAATGAAGAGAAGATTCTGAAAATTTTTGTTTTTTATACAAATGAATATTTCAGTAAAGGAGAAGCAAATTTCACCATAATAACATAAAAATGCACACACAATTCCAGTTATTGGTATTTTCACAAATGCAATAACATCGAGTTTACTACCTGTTTATAATTGCTTGCAGTAACAGAAATATCACAAAGCCATTCAAAATTGGTTCTTATAATGGAACATATTAGCATAGGCATACAAGCTTATGCAGCATCAGTAAGAAAGAAAAAAATAAAAAACCGCTCCCATTTCACCCCTCCGTTCATTCCAAATACCTGTCCAGCTCAGCCTTAAATTTATTTAGGCTATCAACTTCCACAACAAAAGATGGAAGTCTGTTCCACCAATCAACTACTCGCTGGCTAAAGGCAAACTTCCGCAATCCATCCTACAACTGTCCTTCCTCAATTTGAATTTATGCCCTCTCAGGTGATCATTTTGAGCAAGAGGAAGAATCCCATCAGCACTGAGCATGCTCAAACCATTCAAGGCTTTATACACCTCAATCAGGTCACCTCGCAGGTGCCTAGTTCCAGACACTGTAATCTGTAAAACTTAAGCCTTTCTTCCATTTCAACCCTTTGTTCCATTAACCAATCTTGTTGCCCTTCTCTGTACTCGTTCCAACAGCTCTACATTCTTCTTAAAATGAGGCCTCCAGACCTGTATGCAGTCCTCAAGGTGTGGCCTGACCATTGTCTTATACAAGGGGATAATCACCGCTTTATCCCTGCTAGAAAAATTCCTGTATATCACTGACAAGACACCATGAGCTACTCTTGCAGACTGTCTGCACAATATGATAACGATGAAAGTGTAGTGAGTTTAAATTTGAATTGGTAACTAATAAATTTACACAATAAAAACAACCTTTTAGGGAGTTATATAGTGAAAATTTGAACTTCCGAGGTCGTGGAATGAATTACGAAAAAACATGTTATTGGGGTTCAACATTACAATACGATGGTAACGGATTAATATCGCAAAGTGGGGTACACTGTATTGTATAGCTACACGCGTGATTTGAAATGTGGTATTTATGAATGTTTAACATAAATTTCAATGTTTAACAGTCATATTTTGCAATTAATATTTTCAATTTTGTTGATACTTGGGGGGGGGGGACCCACAAACATTAACCCCAGGGGCTCACATTTGGTGGGTATGGGCTTGGCACACCCAGGATCCTGAGCTGGATATCATCAATCTTCTCTTTCCTGTCAAGAATTTTTTTTTTTTTTTGGCTGTTGCAGCACAAACCTCATATAGCTAATAATAATATCAACATCAAGTAATTCATCAGAAGCTATTATGACTCAGGCGGAAGTGGCTGCAAGCAATTTCCAAGCAAGCTTAGAAATTGCTTGTTCAGCCATTAGACTTCATTGCTTGCATCGCCCATAGTGTATATTGAAGGGTCACTATAATTGCTAATCATAGCTAACCTGATGATCCTTTTCTATTTATATTTAGCAAACAAATGTGATTCATCCGTTTCCTTCTAGTGTTTACATAAATGAAGAAGTCTTTGATGCTTTTCTTTGCTAGAGACTTCTTGTAATCTACTTCAGCTTGCCTAACCCCCTTTGTGACACACTCACTTCTCCAGATGTATTCCCACATCTCCTGAACCCAGAATGCTCTCATAATTGTGGCTCAAGGTAGGTTTTGCCTCTTTTGCTGCTTTATTTTATATTTTTTTTTATTATATTTTTTTTTAGCTTCAATTTTCTCCCAATTTCCTTTCAATTATCAAAAATTGTTTTGCTCCCTGTGAAAATTTGATAAGATCCTTTCCCATCCCTAAAAGGTTTCTCATATGTGAGTGTAGATCAAAATATCTATTACACTTGTCAGCAATCTGAGCATGATCATTGACAGTTATCTAGCAGACCTATGTGTTTCATAGCCTTCCTTCTAGTGTTTATATAAATAAATAAAGACGTCTTTGCTGCTTTTCTTTGCCAGAGACTTCTTGTAATCTTCTTCAGCTCACCTAATCTCATTTGTGACTTGACTGCAAATAGTTAATATCTACTGTAGGCTTCTGTGTCACTGGATAATTTATATGCATACCATGTATTTTTGTTCAGCCAAAATTTATCAGTTCAATTGTTATTCAATTAGGCAAACATCCTCGAACAGTATCTCTTAGTTGGTATAGAAAGCCTAGCAGAAGTCTACAATTACTTGCTTGAATGCATCCCATTCATAATTTGCTGTTAGTAATAATCAATTGGTCTCAATGTACAGAATTCAAAATGTCTGAGACCACTGTAGTCTCCTTTCAGAAAGCAAAAGCCCTTCCTTTGTCCTTAAAAGTAGTTATCTTTTTAAGTAAAACCCACATCAGTTACATTGATCAATGCCATCTAGTAGTTCTTTTATTTGCAGATTCTCAATATATGAAAAGTTTCTGCAGATTAAGAGTGCTTTCTCTTGTTGCCTCTCTAACATGGTGTAGGAAAAAGTAATCCAATAAATTCACAGTGGATTGGTCACTCATACAGTCCTACTCTGAGTGACCAACCCTGAAAATTTTCAGTCAACATCTAGAAAATTTATTTATTTAGAAGATTATATCTGGAATATATAGAACATATTTAGAAATTTAGATTGTTTTGAAGATTAGAGGTCAGCTATTTTGCTGCTTCTTTCAAAAAGAAAAAGTGTAATTAAATTGGTTGTGAAGGTAAAGAGAAGAAAAATGTTTAGAAAATGTATTTGCTTTTGAAACTCTTCTGTTCAACTCAAAAACTGTGAGTGTCATACAGGATGTCTCCATGTCATAAAGACATCCTATATGATAATTTCATTTTTGAAAACTTTGAGATTAACTTTATTATATCATCTTGATTACAGAATTCATTTCAAGATTTAAAACTATAGAAAGAGAAGACTTTTTGGAAACTTAGCAGTACAGGAATATCTCGCACAGTGCAAAATGTGTTTAAAAAAAAAAAAAAAAACTACTGCACTGAATGAATCAGCACTAAACAGGGAATAGTTTCAATGGGAAAAATAATGATATGTGAGTATCATAAGGATTTTTTTATATTAGAAATAATTATGCACGATTAGTTAGAAAAATAATAAATACAAATAGTAATGAGGTAGACTAAGAATGAAATTAATTGATAATCAATCACAGTTGCAGATTATAAACTGCTTCTATAGTGAATCCTGTACTGATTGAAGCTGCACTGTGCAAGGTATTGCTGTATGTAGAAATCAGTTAAATTTTATTATTTTTTTTTTTTTTTATGAAAACCCCAAACACGAAAAGGTATCAAAACCTATAGTACTTAGTGCCGTGCATGGGTTGAAGGAGAAGTATGGGGGGAGGGGGGGATGCCGGAAACTTTGCTCTAGAGACTAAACATTTCACCACTTCAAGCCTCCAATAAGCAAAGTGGTGGTATCTCACCGTTTGATGAAAGTCATCTACCACCTACAATTGCCATTACTCGCTATAAAAAATGATACATTTTAAATATTTATTTTAAGTATATATTAAAAATCATGTCACCATGTCTTTTTGACTACTACATTAGTATTAGAATGAATAAATGTCAGGAAGCTAGCTTTTTTTTTTTTTTACATATCCGCCAACTACAACTGCCATTCATTCCTCCCTCCAACTAGTGCATGGCAAGAAACAATATACAGTACACAGATAGCCCATATACTATGTACGAAAACCATAAATAAAAATTGCCAGATTTCTATTGGTCTGTTTTTGATGAAATATGGAAAGGCTCAAAAATGCTAACCCAGGAGTGCATGTGGGAGTAAAAATTACCTGATGGAGTCTTGAAATAAGTACAACTTAGAAACATGTGTACACAGCCAACCCCCTCCCCATCCAATACTATTCAAGAACATTTCCATCTATAACATAAAGTGCTGAAGTGGGATTTACTCAAAGAGGTAACTACCATTAGGGGTAAAGGGAATGTTTATTGCTTCCGTAAAGGTGACTACGATGGACTGAGACAGTATTTAAATTCTATACAGTGGGACCAACTGATGATGTTACCAACAGCAAATTCAAAATGGGAAGCATTCAAAGAACTTATCTTGGAAGCTACTAGGCTTTACATACCAACTAAGAAATACTGTTCAAGGTTTAGGCCAAAATGGATGTCAGATGAACTAATGAGGCATATGGCAGAGAAGAAAAATGCATGGGATACTTACAAATTAACACTTGACACAGAAGCCTATGATAGATACAAGTTGATATGCAACCAAGTTACAAAGGAGGTTAGGCAGGCGAAGGCAGATTACGAGAAATCCTTGGCAAGGGATGCAAAGAAAAACAGCAAAGAGTTCTTTACTTATGTAAACTCTAGAAGGAAGGGGATGAATCAGATTGGTCCACTTGATATTGATGGGTCAACTGTTGATGATCCTGCTCAGGTAGCTAACAAACTAAATGAATATTTTGAATCGACATTCACACATGAGGAGTTATTCAGCGAGGGGAATGCCAGAGGTGTATTCAACTCTAGCAGTAAGCTACAGAATCTTGAAATAACTGAGAGTAAAGTGGAGGAGAAACTGTTGAAGATAAACACAAGAAAGGCACCTGGGGTGGATGGGATCTATCCAGTTATATTAAAGGAGGCAGCAAAGGAAGTAAGCAAACCCTTAGCCATAATTATGAGAGCTTCCTTGGACTCAGGGGAGGTACCCATAGACTGGAAATGTGCAAATGTGACCCCCAATTCACAAAGGAGGATCAAAGGCTGACACAAGTAATTATAGACCTGTGAGCTTAACTTCTGTTCCAGGAAAATTAATGGAGGCACTGGTTAAAGAAGCACTGCAGGATCATTTAGACAAGACTTCAGTTATAGCTCAGACACAGCATGGTTTTGTTAAGGGGAAGTCTTGCCTGACCAACTTGATTGGATACTATGATGCAGTCACAAAAGAACTGGATGCAGGGAATAACTTTGATATTATATACTTGGATCTTAGAAAGGCTTTTGATACTGTTGCCCATGGAAGACTGCTACACAAATTGGAGCAGTGTGACATTGCAGGCAAATTGCTGCTATGGATAAAGGGGTAGTTGAGGGGGAGAAGACAGAGAGTGGTAATCAATGGACACTGCTCATCGTGGACTAATGTTATTAGTGGAGTCCCTCAGGGCTCAGTGTTGGGTCCATTATTGTTTTCTGTATTTATAAATGATATTGATGATGGTATATCAAGCTTAATGTCCAAGTTTGCAGATGATACAAAGGTTGGCAGGGTTGTCAAGGACACTACTGACACTATGCTGCTGCAACAGGATCTGGAAAGGTTGAGCAGATGGGCTGAGAGGTGGCAAATGAAGTTTAACATTGACAAATGTAAAGTACTACACATGGGAAACAGCAACCCCAGAGCAACGTATCAACTCTGTGGTACTACACTGACAGTGGTAGAGAATGAAAGGGACTTGGGGGTGGTTGTGCAGGCAGATATGAAGTTCTCTGAGCAGTGCAGATGGGCTGCAAGAGTAGCTCATGGAGTATTGTCAATGATATACAGGAATTTTTCCAGCAGGGATAGGGAGGTGATTGTTCCATTGTATAAGGCAATGGTCAGGCCACACCTAGAGTACTGTATACAGGTCTGGAGGCCTCATTTCAAGAAGGATGTAGAGCTGCTGGAACGAGTACAGAGAAGGGCAACAAGATTAGTGAATGGAACAAAGGGGTGCTCTTACGAAGAAAGGCTTAAGTTTTGCAAATTACAGTGTCTGGAGACTAGGCACCAGCGAGGTGATCTGATAGAGGTGTATAAAGCCTTGAATGGTTTAAGCATGCTCAATGCTGATGGGATTCTTCCTCTAGCTCAGAAAAATCACCTGCGAGGGCATAAATTCAAATTGAGGAAAGACAGATGTAGGATAGACGTGCGGAAATTTGCCTTTAGCCAGCGGGTGGTTGGTTGGTGGAACAGACTTCCATCCCTTGTGGTGGAGGTTGATAGCCTAAATAAGTTTAAGACTCAGCTGGACAGGTATTTTGAACGAACTGAGGGGTGAAGTGGAAGTGGGTTTTTTTTTTTTTTTTTGGCTGATGCTGCATAAGCTTGCTTTCTTGCATCAAATGCCTCTACTAATGCTAATGCACCACAGCACTAAACAAACATGTGTAGTGCCGGGATAAAAATCTACCTTACACGTGTATTAATATTTCTAGTATTTGTCATTTTACATAAAGTAGAGAAAACAGATTGTAATTGAGATAGTAATTGAATATTAATTGCAAAGAAAATTCTGTTGCTTTTTTGTGGAAACTGTTCATCCAAGTTTCATTGCTATAATTAAATTTTTAAATTGATTTTTTATTAACAGTAGCCACAGGCAGAGGTGAAAGTGATTCTTGCACTGCTTCTACCGGAATGAGCAACAGCCTGGAAAACAAGGTGCTGGAGATTTCAAGGACTGCTAGGAGTCATTGCAGAACAAGTAAACACATAGCTGTGTTAGAGTAGCTAAGAATAAGAACAGGTGCACGAATACTTGCATGAACACCAATGCTAGGAGTTTGTGCCGGTCAAAACATTAAATGCAATTACTGTTGGGATATCAGAAACGTGGGGTCATACATATATAAGGAAAACAAAATTGGAATTTGGGGAGTACAATGTGTACAGGAGGGATAGACAGAGATAGGAAGGGTCTAGGCTGGGGTATGCTGTTAGTTAAGAAACTAAATCTAGGGCAGTGCATCCAATTGACATGGAGAGTGCAATGCAATGAGGACAGTGCAAGGTTGAGTCAGTGTGGATGATATAGGCACTGAGAAAGAAAAATTGAGAGTAGGATTATGTTACAGGCCTAATGCCTCTGATAAGTATAACAAACAATTATACAGAGAAATAGAGTAAGCCAGTAAATCAGATAGTCTTTTAATGGGGGATTTACTGGATGACTGTTTTCTACAGCAGCATGTGCAAGAGGCAACTAGAGGGAGTAATTGTCTTCATGCATTAAGAATTGGCAGATAAAGGAACCACTAGGTGGCGGTTGATCACAGTGTGCTGATGAGGAATTTACTCAAAGATGTAACTATCATCAGGGGGAAAAGGTTTTTGCTTTTGTAAAGGTGACTACAGTGGTCTGAGAGAGTTTTTAAATTCTGTACAGTGGGATCAACTTATGTTACCAACAACAAATTCTAAATGGGAAGAATTCAAAGATTTAATTTTGGAAGCTGTTAGGCTTTTCATACCAACCAATAAATACTGTTAAAGTTTAGGCCTAAATGGATGTTAGAAGAACTAACGAGACTCGAGGCAGAGAAGAAAAATGCATGGGATGCATATAAATTATCAAGTGACACAGAAGCCCATGGTAGATATAAGCTGGTCAGTAATCAAGTCACAAAGAAGGTTACACAGGTGAAAGTAGATAATCAGAAATCTTTGGCAACAGATGCAAAGAAAAACAGCTTTTTACTTATATAAACTCTAGAAGGGAAGGGAATAAGATTGGTCCACTTTGATATTGACGGTTTTCTGCTGATGAGGACCCTGCTAAAATGGCTGACAAACTGAATGAGTATTTTGCATCTACATTCACACATGAATTATTCAGGAAAGGGAATGCCAGAGGTTTATCAAACTCTAACAGAGAGTTAAATGATTTTGTAATAAAGAGCGAAGTGCAGGATAAATTGTTGAAGTTAAACATATGAAAGGCACCCAGGGTGGATTAGATCTATTCAGTTATGTTAAAGGAGGCAGCAAAGGAAGTAAGCAAACCCATAACCATAATTATGAGAGCTTCCTTGCACTCAGGAGGTCCCCATGCACTGGAGATTTCCAAATGTGACCCCAATTCACAAAGGAGGATCAAAGAGTGACACAAGGAAAACAAAACTATTACAGACCTGTTAGTTTAACTTCTGTTCCAGTGACAGTCATCTACCAGCTAGGTGGTAGATGACTCTCATCAGCCGGTGAAATACCACCACTTTGCTTATTGGTGGCTTGAAGTGGTGGAACCCATGTTTAGTCTCTAGAGCTAAGTTCTGGTCAACCCTTCCCTATCTCTTCCATCATGCTGTATGATTGATGACTTTTGAGGTTATGATGAACGTCGTGGCGAGATCCAATATTCCTTACATTTCGAGGGTACAGCTCTAAAATGGTGTTCGCAGGCCGGCTGCTAGTTAGTACACCGGACCGAACCTATAGGTAACTCTATAGGAGGCTTCCGGATCAGCTAGTGTATAATCTTGCTACCTCTACTCTGCCAGATAGTGACTGGAGGAAGTCTGAGTAGTGTGTATGCGGGGAGCAATGTCATGGCCACATTATGTCAAGGATCTGGGTATATTCTTAACATGTGTATGCCATATCCAAAAATTTCATTACTTCATACAGCATGTCCCACCCACTTTTTCTTGCTATTGAATACACCATGAATTGTCAAACTAATAGAGCAAGCTTATCTGCGAAAAGATCTAAACCACCCTAGCACTTCCAAATTCATTTCACAAATATACATGGTCTCAATTCTAATCTCAAAGATGTCCATTTCCACTTGCAGTCTGCCAAACCCCATGTACTTTTTCTGACAGAAATTCAGTTATCGGTTGATTCAACTACTGCTCATCTCAGATGCCCAAATTATTCATTGTACGATTCCTTTCGCCTCAAAGGTGGTACATGTGCATATGTCCGTTCTGATATTCCCTGTCAGAGACTTGGCAATTTGGAATATCCTCTTTGATCTTCTCTGGCTTAAAATCTCTCTACCTCATTGTGTCAAATTCATCTGTTGACTCTACCGTTCTCCCAACTCCACTAATCACTTGGAGCTCTTTGACTTCCTCTCTTTGCAACTTGATTTTCTCCAGTCCAACTTTCCTAACAGCGAGGTCATTTTCCTTGGTGATTTTAATGTTCACAACTCCAGCTGGCTTCCGTTTTCTAGTCACACCGACCCAGCAGGTCGAGATGCTGAGGCTTTTGCAATTACTAATGACCTAGCACAGATTGTTCATTTACCTACAAGAATACTGGACAATTCTAATCATACAGCCAAAACGCTTGATCTTTTTTCTCACAAACAACCCTTCTAAGTACACGGTCGAAGTGAGAGGTCCTTCAGATCACAACTTGGTGATTGTCTCTTCTCCAATGGAACCTTTATCTCATGGCTATTCCCAACCTCGTGTTGTTTGGCATTACAAGAATGCAAAATGGGATGACCTGCGAGACTTCTTTTCTTCTTTTTAACGGTCGGATCACTTTTTCAAAACTTCTGATGTCAACGTTTGCTCAGATCGTGTCAGTGAAATTATTCTTGCAGCAATGGAATCCTTTATCCCACACTCCACTTTAAAATCTCGTCCTTTATCTAAACCTTGGTTTTCCAATAAATGTGCTAACACTGTTCAAGAGAAGAATGTTGCATATCGTAATTGGCTTGTTTCTAATTCTTCAATTTCATTTTCTACCTACACCAAAGCTCGCAACAGTTGTAAAGCAGTTATTAATCAGTACAAATTAGAGTTTGAACAGGCTAAGAGTAGAAAACTTGTTTCTTGCCCTAATGGTAGCCAAGCATTCTGGCCTCTTGCCAAAGCTATTGGCCACAACTTTTGCCCATCTCTGCTCCCACCTCTTTCCAAACCAGATGGTTCTGTTGCCACTTCAGCCAAGGATAAAGCTGACCTGCAAGCATCCCATTTTTCTTCCAACTCATGTATTAATGATCTTGGTAAAACACCTCCCATCATTCCCAACACGCTCCATTCAATGCCTCCTGTGGTCTTCCGTCAAAAGGATGTCAGAAGGATTTTGACGAATCTTAATGCTAAGAAAGTTCCACGTCCCTATGGAATTTCTCCACTTGTTCTCAAAATCTGTGCTCCTGAAATTACTCCTATTCTTTGCCACCTTTTTTCACTTTCTTATTCCAAAGGTGTTTTTCCTTCTGCTTGGAAATTTGCTCATATCCAGCCAGTTCCTAAAAAAGGGTGACAAATCCCTCCCATCCAATTATCGTCCCATTGCAAATACTTCTACTCTTTCTAAAGTAATGGGGAAATCAATTAACCGCCAACTCAAACTACCTAGAAACCTTCCGTCCGATCAACGATCGCCAGTATGGTGTCCGTCAGTGTCAATCCACTGGTGATATTCTGGCTTATGTTACCCATTTATGGACTAATTCAATGGAAAGGTTGGGTGAAACACAAGTAGATGCTCTTGACATCTCAAAGGCTTTTGATCGTGTTTGGCGTAAAGGTCTTCTAAACAAGCTTCCATCTTATGGTTTGCCAACTGTTTTTAGTAATTGGTTATCCAGTTTTCTCTCTGATCGCTCACGGAGGGTGATGGTAGATGGCTCTGTCTTCTTACTTCTCCACTAATGCCAGTGTCCCCCAAGGTTCAGTTCTTTCCCCCACTCTTTTCCTCTTGTATATTAATGACCTTCTTCCATTGACTGGAAATCCTATCCATAGATTTGCCGATGATAGCACATTGCATTCCACTTTCCATTTTGAGAAACCTTGTCCTGCTCAATCAGCTTCAACTTCTCAAAAATCTGCTACCAATTCCTTAAATGCTGACTTTCAGGTAATTCTCCAGTGGGGCAAAGACAACTTAGTTGATTTCAACCCTTCTAAAACTCAGTCTTGTCTTATATCTCGTAAAAAGGATTCTTCTGCTTCTATGCTTATCTTTAGTGACACTCCAATTTCTAGGCAAAATGATATATCTCTTTTGGGGATTACCCTGACTTCTAATCTCTCTTGGCACAAGCACATTACAAATATTGCTTCCTCTACATCTAAAAAACTTGGTTTTCTCTTTTGCCCTCGGTGATACTTTTCTTCCAAACAGCTGCTCACTCTGTATAAATCGCAAATCTGCCCTGCCATGGAATATTGTTCCCACATCTGGGGTGGTGCCCCCAAAACCTCTCTCAGGCTTCTTGATTCCATTAGGTTAATTAATGATTCATCTCTAACAGAGTCTCTCCACTCGCTTTCTCATTAGACGTACTGTTTCTGCTGCATGCCTCTTCTACAGATACTTCCATGGGCACCGTTCTTCTGAATTGGCTTCTATAATTCCCGCTCTCTCTTTCAAAACAGTCCGAACACGTGCCGCCATCAGCCAACATCCATTTACTGTCCAACTTCAAACCCACAGAACCAACTTTTTATCTTCCTCATTTATTCATTCAACTGCCGTTTTCTGGAACAACTTTCCTTCATACGTATTTCCTGAAAATTACAATCTACAGAAGTTCAAGTCCAATGTCAACAAATATCTTCTTTCGTCTTCTCATCCTCCAACCCAAGCACGGTACTATAGGTTCTAATACCTCTCATGTTTGGGGTTCACATAAAAAAAATAATAAAATAATAGAAAAAAAAAAGTAAAATTAATGGAACCTCTGATTAAAGAAGCATTGCAGGATCATCTAGACAAGACTGCAGTAATAATTCAGACACCGCATGGGTTTGTTAAGGGAAAGTTGTCTGACAAATTTGATTGGATACCATGATGGGATTACAAAGGAACTGGATGCAAAAAACAATTTTGATATATACTTGGATTTCAGGAAATCCTTTGACACTGTTGCACATGGAAGACTACTGTACCAATAACCTAAAAAATCTGAGACCACTGTAGTCACCATTACAAAAGAAAAAACCCTTTATGAAGTTACATCTTTAAGTAAATCCCACATCACTACACTGATCACTGCCACCTAGTGGTACCTTTATCTGTAAATTCTTAATGCATGAATAATCACTGCTGATAATCAGATCAAGACTGTTATTCCCTCTTGTTGCCTCTCTAACATGCTCCTGCTATAGAAAACAATCGTCCAATAAATTCACAAAAGCCTTTCGAGTGTGCGAGCGACCAACCCACAAGTTCCAGTCTACATCTGGAAAGTTAAAATAACCTATTATAAGACACTGATTTACTGGCCCACTATTTCTCTGTATAATTGTTCATTGTACTCAGAGTCATTAGGCCTATAACAAACCTAACCTCATTTTTGCTTTCTCAGTGCTTATGTCACACCAAACTCACTCAACATTGAACTGTCCATCTATGTCAACTGGATGCACTTACGTGGGTTTTATGTGTTTCTCAAATAACAGTAGAACCCCTCTTCCCTTTCTATCCTTTCTGTACACATTGTACTCACAAAATTCTAATTCTGGACATCTTATATGTGTGACACCATGTCTCTGATATCCCAGCAATATCTGGCTTTGATGTTTTCATAAGCACTTCAAATTCATCAAATTTATTTACTATACTCCTAGCATTGGTGTAAATGCAAGTATACATGCATCTGTTCTTACTCTTAGTTACTCTAGCACAGCCCATATATTTACTTATTTCATTAATCCCAGCAGTTCCTGAAATCCCCATCAACTGGCTATCTGGACTGCTGTTCATTCCAATAGAAGTAGTGGAAGAATCACTTCCACCTCGGCCTGCAGTTACTGTTAACCTGTTTGTCTGAATCTCCCCCAAGCTAGCAGTTTTCTGACCTACCTAACATTGTCTTGATAGCATCAGCAAATATTCTTGCACCCTTTCTATTTAAGTGTATCCCATCTCTGCAGAAGCATTCTCCTGCTACAAGCACAGACCATGCTGAGAAAAAGTCTACCCCATGAGCCCTGCACAATCTCTCCAGCGTTTCCTGGAGAGATTGTGCCCAAATTATTTGCTGTATGATTCTTTCGCCTCAAAGGTGGTACTTGTGCATATGTCTGTTCCGATATTCTCCATCAAAGACTTGGTAATTTGGAATCTCCTCTTTTCAATCTTCTCTTTCTTAAAATCTCTCTACCTCACTGTGTCAAATTAATCTGTTGTCTCTACCGTTCTCACAACTCCACTAATCACTTGGAGCTCTTTGGGTTCCTCTCTTTGCACCTTGACTTTCTCCAGTCCAACTTTCCTAACAGTGAGGTAATTTTCCTTGATAATTTTAATATTCACAACTCCAGCTGGCTTCCATTTTCTAGTCACAACAACCCAGCTGGTTGAGATGATCAGGCTTTTGTAATTATTAATGACCATGCACAGATTGTTCATTTACCTACAAGAATACTGGATAACCCTAATCATACAGCCAACATGCTTGATCTTTTTCTCACAAACAATCCTTCTAAGTACACAGTCGAAGTGAGTGATCCTATAGGCACCTCAGATCACAATTTGGTGATTGTCTCTTCTCCAATGGAGCCATTATCTGATGACTATTCCCAACCTCGTATTGTTTCGCATTACAAGAATGCAAAATGGGATGACCTGTGAGATTTCTTTTCTTTTCCTTGATCGAATTACTGTTTCAAAACTTCTGATGTCAATGTTTGCTCAGATCATGTCAGTGAAATTATTCTTGTAGGAATGGAACCTTTTATTAAAACACTCCACTTTAAAATCTCATCGTTTATCTAAACCTTGGTTTTCCAATAAATGTACTAAGGCTGTTCAAGAGAAGAACTCTGCATGTCATAATTGGCTTGTTTCCAATTCTTCAGTTTCATTTTCTGCCCACACCAAAACTCGACAATTGTAAAGCAATTATTAATCAGTCCAAACTAGATTTTGAACAGGCTAAAAGCAGAAAACTTGCTTGTTGCCCTAATGGCAGCCAAGCATTCTGGTCTCTTGCCAAAGCTATTGGCCGCAAGTTTTGCCCATCTCTGCTCCCACCTCTGTCAAAACCAGATGGTTCTGTTGTCACTTCAGCAAAGGATAAACCTGACCTGCTAGCATCCCATTTTTCTTCCAACTCTTGTATTAATGATCTTAGTAAACATCTCCCACCATTCCCAACATGCTCCATTCAATGCCTCCTGTGGTCTCCCATCAAAAGGATGTCAGAAGGATTTTGATGAATCTTGATGCTAAGAAAGCTCAAGGTCCTGATAGTATTTCTCCACTTTGTCTCAAAATCTATGCTCCTGAACTTGCTCTTGTTCACTGCCGCCTTTTTTCACTTTCTTATTCCAAAGGTGTTTTTCCTTCTGTTTGGAAATTAACTTATATCCAGCCAGTTCCTAAAAAGGGTGACAAATCTCTGCCATCCCATTATCGTCCCATTGCAAGTACTTCTACTCTTTCTAAAGTAATGGAGATGTCAATTAACTGCCAACTCTTAAACTACCTAGAAACTTTCCATCTGATCAACGATCGCCAGTATGGATTCTGTCAGTGTCGATCCTGGTGATATTCTGGCTTATGTTACCCATTTATGGACAAATTCAATGGAAAAGTTCGGTGAAACACGTGCAGTTGCTCTTGACATCTCAAAGGCTTTTGATTGTGTTTGGCATAAGTCTTCTAAACAAGCTTCCATCTTATGGTTTGTGAACTGTTTATTTTGTTATCCAGTTTTCCATATAATTGGGTAATAGTAGGGGGCTCCCTGTCTTTTAACTTCTCCACCAATGCTGGTGTCCTCCAAGGTCCAGTTCTTTCCCCGCTCTTTTCCTCTTCTATGTTGATGACCTTCTTCCATTGACCAGAAATCCTATCCATAGTTTTGCCAATAATAGCACATTCCATTCCACTTTCTATTTTGAGAAACCTTGCCCTGCTCAATCAGCTTCAACTTCTTGAATATCCACTACCAATTCCTTAAATACCGATTTCCAGGTAATTCTCCAGTGGGGCAAAGACAATTTAGTTGATTTCAATTCTTCTAAAACCCAGTAGTAGTGGCATGCGATGCAAGAAAGCAAGTGTATGAGCTTATGCAGCATCAGCCAAAAAAAAAAAAAAAAAAACACCATTCCCTTCAAATGCCTGTCCAGTTCCTCCTTAAATTTATTTAACCTATCAACTTCCACAATGACAGATGGAAGTTTGTTCCAGCAATTAACCACCTGCTGGCTAAAGGCAAATTTCCGCACATCTATTCTACATCTGTCTTTTCTTAATTTGAATTTATGTCCCCTTAAGTTCGTAATCTGAACAAGTGGAAGGATCCCATCAGAATTCAGCGTGCTCAATCCATTCAAGGCCTTATACACCTCAATCAGATCACCGCGCAGGTGCCTAGTCTCCAGCCACTGCAATTTGCAGAACTTAAGCCTCTCTTGGTAAGAGGATCTCTTCATTCACCAATCTTGTTGCCCTTCTCTGTACACGCTCAAGCAAATCTACATCCTTCCTAAAATGAGGCCTCCAGACCTGTACGCAGTACTCAGGCCACGCAGTACTCAAGGCGTGGCCTGACCATTGCCTTATACAGAGGGACAATCACCTCTTTTTCCCTGCTAGCAAAATTCCTATATATCATTGCCAAAACCCCATGACCTGCCCTGGCAGCCTGTCTGCATTGCTCAGAAAACTTCATATCTGACTGCACAATTACTCCCAGGTCTTTTCATTTTCTACCACCTTAAGTGTAGTACCACACAGTTGGTACGTTTCTCTGGGGTTACTTCTACCCATATAGCTCGAAACATCGCACCATCCTTAAAGGCTTCTGCTACAAGGCACCCGTCAACCATGCCCAAAGTGCACCAGTTTCAACTTTGGACTACAAACCTTGAGTATGAATTGGTTGCCTACATCTACAACTACAGAGCCATCGTCAACAAGTCACTGCAATCCAGAGGTTTGGTTTCTCCATTAACATTTTTAAACCTAATTCATACCCTTTGTTTCCAGGATATCTGAGTATTTGATACTTACCACTAACACCAGCAGCACAAGTTCATTGGACTACTCTGAGAGGTTCACCCTTTCAGAACCTGTACAAATCCCACAGCAGACAATGCTAATTTTGTCTTAATCCTCAGCAGCAAGCAATTATCCGCCAACCAGATCGGACTTCTCACTTTCTGTATGAAGTTTGCCAATCTACTGCCTAGACCTGTCATCACGCAAATCGCCAAGGGGTAGAGGCATCCTTGGTCCACCTCCCTGAAGTGACTGCTAATGACATCCACTTCAAGACAACCTCTATTCTTCAGCATGTGTGCATTGCTAACCCTAACCTCAACTGTCGCCAATATGCAGCCCTCAATTCTCTCAGAAACGACAATACCATCGTCGTTCTACTGGCCGATACAGTTGTGATGGATCGTCCCAAATATCTAAGTAAGGCTCTCTCCCTTCTACTCTATGCTAATGTCTATGAACCGCTGCAGGACCCTCCCATCAGAATCTTGGGACGATCAGAGCCAAAGGTGAATAAGTTGGTCAATGATTGGTCTGGGAAAATTTCTAATTCCACACATTTGCAATTGCATGCCATGGGCTGCCAGCTCCCACAGTTCTATGGCCTACCAAAAGTACCTAAGCCAGGCATCCCTCTTAGACCCATTGTCTCTTGTTTTCATGGCATCCTTTGACACTGTCTCTTAATTTACTACCATACCTGTTCAACAGGCAGTCATATGTGCCAGGCAACTTTTGGAGAATGACAACAGCTTACCGGACAGAACATCTCTATCTACAGAAGATAGAGGTACTGTCCTTGATTTGTGCTTGTCCAGTAACGTTGTCATGTTTGGTGACACTCTCTCTCTACAGACAAATACATGGAATGGCTATGGGTGCCTGTCAGCTCCATCATTGCTAACATCACAGTGGAGGAGTTTGAGGATTGCATATTCCTGAACACGCCAGTACCAGTTACCCTAGTCACCATCTGGGGCCAGTATGTTCGATGACATCTTCACCATCATCTCCGGAAATTCAGAAGCACAGCTACTACAACTACAAACTCCCTATCTCCCCTCATTTAGTTCACAATAGAATTAGAATCGAACAAGACCTTTCCTGGATGTCTTAGTGAGGTGCGTGGTCTCACATCTGGAAACTTCGGTATACCAAAAGCCCATGTACTGTGGTCAATTCACAAACTACAGGTCAGCATGATGTGGTTACAAAGGAACTGGATGCAAAAATAATTTTGATATCATATACTTGGATGTCAGGAAAACCTTTGACATTGTTGCACAAGGAAGACTACTATGCAAATTGGAGCAGTATGGTATTAAGGATAAGTTGCTACAATGGATAAAAGGATGGTTGAGTGGGAAAAGACAGAGTGGTAATCAATGGATGCTGCTCTTTGTGGACTAATGTTATTAGTGGAGTCCCCCAGGGTTCGGTGTTGGGTCCACTGTTGTTTTGCATATATATCAATGATATTGATGAAGGTACATCAGGCTTAATGTCAAAGTTTGCGATGATACAAAGGTTGGCAGAGTTGTTAATGGCAGTGTGCTACTGCACACCACACTTCCATTAGCTGAAATAAAATTTGGGCAGATGGGCTGAGAAGTGGCAACTGAAGTTTGACCTTGACAAATGCAAAGTACTGCATATGGGTACTACACTTAGGGTGGTAGAAATGAAAAGACATGGGAGTAATTGTGCAGCCAGATATAAAGTTTTCTGAGCAATGTAGACAAGATACTAGATCGGGTCATGGGGTATTGTCAATGATATACAGGAATTTTGCTAGTAAGGAAAAGGAGGTGATTATCCCTTTGTATAAGGCAATGGTCAGGCCATGCCTTGAGTACTGCATACAGGTCTGGAGGCCTCATTTCAGGAAGGATGTAGAGTTGATTCAGTGAGTACAGAGAAGGGCAACAAGATTGGTGAGGGGAACGAAAGGGTGGTATTTTTACCAAGAAAGGCTTAAGTTCTGCAAATTGCAGCATCTGGAGACTGGGTGATCTGATTGAGGTGTATGAGGCACTGAATGGGTTGAGCAAGCTCAATTTCTATGGGATTCTTCCTCTTGCTCAGATTACAAACCTGAGGGGGTATAAATTCAAATTGAGGAAAGACAATTGTAGAATAGATATGCAGAAATTTGCCTTTAGCCGGCGGGTAGTTGATTGCTGGAATAAACTTCCACCTGTAGTTGTGGAAGTTGATAGCTTAAATAAATTCAAGAAGGAACTGGACAAACATTTAGAGGGAATGGATGTGTAAATTTTTTTTTTTTTTCTTTTTCTTTGGCTGATGCTACATAAAGCTTGCTTTCTTGCATCACATGCTGCCTCTACTGCTACTACATCAGACAGCTTCAGCAAAGATGAATGGCATTCAAAAATTACCCAAATGTAGGGGAAGCAGTCATAAGGCATGGAGGAGACTCCACTGTAAAATATGTTATAAAATAAATTTATTTTAAATTAACTGCTTTTGAGCATTACTTTTGGGACAATCCTCATGGCAATTTTCTAATTAAATGTTAGAAATCAACTGAATTTCTCACTGGTAAATTTTTTTCGCATCTATTAAAAATTTTAAGCAAATCACTAAAATTTGTAGATTCATATTTTCTATGCATTTATATCCACAAAGTGAATAGGTAACTGTCTAAATTCATATGTGCTTTATTTACCTTGTGAGATTGGATATAATTACAACATGATGAATGCCAGTTTCACCAAATCCTTTCTTTACTTGAAAATCTTGATCCATAAGGAGAACAAATTTTATTTGTCCATCAGATGGTGTCATATATGCAAGAAAGCTGTCTTTTACAAGCATCCATCTAAAAAAAAAAAAAAAAATATATATATATATATATATATATATAACAAAATCAAAATACTGATTATGAGATTAACACCTCGAAGGACACTCAGATTAAAAGAATTAACCCATAACCAACTGCATACCCAAGATGTTGTTTTTTTTTTTAAGTGGCATGATTTTAAAACTATGCCATTTAAAAACAATAATGAAACTGCATACAAGGTTTGTTCAAAATAGCTCCAGGACCGACTCTGCTAAAAACATAGCTGAACAAAAAAAAAATATATATATATATATTTTGTAACTTAGAAATTATTTTTTTTTTTTTTTTACAGCAGGCACCAGTCTGGATGCACACACACAAAGATTATTTTTTTAGCAGTTGTTAACACAAATAATTTTGCATCACTGTTTTTTTTTTTTTTTTATAATGTTGAGTTTTATTGAAAAAAAAAAAAAAAAAAAAAAAAACAACTTCAAAGACTAGAAATGACTTCAAGCATACACTGAAAAAGCTATCAAAAGGCAGGATATCTGAATTGTACAATGGTTCACAATTACATACTATATCATCAAGGATGATGCAAACTGTGGCAGACCTTGCATGGCAAAAAATTATGAACCTGTGTCCTGCATTAGAATTATTTGTACAAATCATCAAATAAGATCTGAAAACAAAGCCTCTCGAGTTGGAATAGCGACTGATAGTCATCAAGCCACCATTGTCTGATATTTGAAGCATGAAAAGATTATGCAACTTCATTGCGCCCAAGTTTTTAATAACAGATCAGATGGATTTCAAAAGTTGAAATTTGTGATAGCGAACCAGGATTTGTAAAACCAATACATGGATCACAGGCAAAAATATCAACCCATTGAATGGGTCTGTCTCTGGTGAGGGAGGGGGAAATTATTAAATTGACAAGTCTAAAGGTAAAGTTATGGTAAAAGTCATGACAGCATTATTTATTTATTTTTTAATTATGAATATATATGAGGAAGTCATATGGTCAGATATCGTGCAATCGGAAAGAAGAGAAACCTTTTTTTCTGATTGCATGAACTGAAAATTACTTAATGACAATGCTCCTGATCATCTGTATAACCATTTCTAAACACCTGTCCTTTTCCAGTGAAACAGAATTATGATAAATGCAGTCAAGGAACTTAAGTTTTTTTTGTAAAAGAATTCAGAACTGAATTTTTATTTAAACAAATAAAATATTTACAGTGTATTATTCATTACCATTCTAAAAATAATGGACTAGGGTCTTCATATAATTTTTCCCATCAGTTATTTAATTGCAAAAAAGTTTCCTTAAAGTCTAAAAATTTATAAGTGATGTTTGTTACAGCTGCTATAATTGTCCAGAGATCAGGTCTTTTTTTCTGATTACATCTTTCAAGCATTTAATCATTTCTAGGTACACTAAGAGTCTTATTGTTATATGGCTTCTTGATATAAATTCACAATCAATTAAATTGGTCTGCATTTTACAAAGAGGTTGCTAATGTTTTATTGATGATTAAAAAATCTGACCTAAATTTTTAATGGAACTACATTTTTCATGCATTTCATAATCGCAAAACCTCCACACATGTATGGCACACTTCATGAGAGCCAAACTTATCTCTGGTCACATAATTTAATTTTAAAATATGTGGCATAAACATTTTTCCTAAACAATGTTATACCCTGCCTTTGTTTCAACATAATAAAAAAAAGGTAAAGTGCAGCCATTATCAACCCACTGCAGGATGGAAGCCTCCTCAACAATTCATGCTGAGGGAAATGGACCATAATCTACCACGCTGGTCCAGTGCGAGTTGGCAGATCGACCGTATTCACCAGTCAGGGGCTTGAACCCCAGTCTACTCAAAGAGCGTGTGCTACTGCACTCCCGCTCCTGACCACTCGGCTATGGAGGCCGCTTTCAACATAATATATCTGGATTATTAACACAACAAGGAATTGCAACTGTTAAAGAATATGTAAATTTTCATATTCTTTAACAGAATATGAAAATCACATTATAAGCAGATACTAGTTAGCATAACTGCACCAGAAAACAACTAAATATGGAAGAAACACTTCAAGTTTATACAGCTACCTGACTTGCAGGTCTTGACATGTCTTAACACATCTGGGCATGCCAATACCTGTCAGTCATAAAGATAGTATTATGCACATGTATACATGCAATATATACATGTGCATAATACTATCAATTTATATACAAGAAAAAACAATTGTGTTCAGAAAAAAAAAAAGCTGCATGTGATAGATAAAAATGGTTTGAATTTTTAGAATCAGCACTTAAAGTACACCCAGACACAACATGAATTTTAGACACATCAAAATTTATGCAAACCAATGTTATTAATTTATCAGAAAGGAATTTGTAAGAGATAAAGGAATTTATATCCTTTATAGCAAAAAATAAAAAAATAAAATAATAATAACAATAAATAAATACAACTGTTGTCAATCTGTTTTTTTTTTTTTTTTTTCCTTCCTGGGGGATTTTCATTCTGAGGACTTGTCACTGTTGTTTTTATTAAACTTGAATCAACATGAGCAAATATTAATGCTTGGGAATAAAAAATTTTGCATAAAATTTCCCATTTAAAATAAAGATATGTTGGCTTGGCAACTACCACAGGACATTAAATAAATCTTTATTGAGAAGTGCAGAGTTACAACACAATATCCTATTATGGCGACAAGCACTAGGGGTTCACATTTAGCAGCTTGAGAAAAACAGAATAAAATACAACATACAAATACATAAAAACAGAATACAGCTTAGCAATGATTCAGCAGGGCTCCAGTGATGACAGATTATTTCAACCTGGGGATGGGAGCATCATGATCCTCTTTTAGTAGATCAGGGATCAAGGGCTTTGATAAAGTTGTATTTGTCTTTTTTTGTTACTGATTAGGCTGTCAAAAAAAAAAAAAAAAAACACCCTTCCCATTTCACCTATCCATTCACTCCAAATGCTTGTCTAGTTCTGCCTTGAACTTATTTAAGTTTTCGACCTGAAGGAACTGTACAATTCCAAAATCAAGAATCAGTTTATAATCATTGGAGGGAACCTGAATGGAGTCAGTGTCTATAGCATTTCTTACTGCTTGACTGCATGTTCCTTTCCAGATATTCCAACATGCCCTAGAATCCATAAAAATATAATGGTCTTGTTTATTGTTACTAAGTTGAAATATTTGTGATCTGAATTGTCTTAACAGTAGCTGTGAATTTTGAACTACATTCCAGTGCACCACTACACTCAGACTGTATAAATGGTCTCTGGGCTAAAGAGGCTAGTTAGGGTTTGAACCATTCTAACAGCATACAGGTCTGTTGTAAAAACACTATTCATGGAGTAGTGAGACAGCAGATGCTGGAAAGACCATTGCAGCTCATACAACTGTGGTTTTAAGCCACCAGTATAAATATGCAGGGCTTGTGCATTGGCCTTTATATGGGCAGCATATAGCCATTGAAAAGTTTATTTTCCAGGGTGTACCTCCCAATGATGGAAGCAGCTATCACATAAGTGTATGCTTATTTTCCATGCAGGTTGCACTGTTTATGTGTATTGATATATACTGGTCAGTTGTATATTCCACAGCAGCATTAGTCCTTGTAGATGGATTCCTGCAGGTTTCTTTTCTTGAGGTTTATAATCCCTGGAGGATCATGATGGGGGTGAGAAGGGAGACTGTGGATTTTGACTACATAATTAAGAAATATGCATCTTTCTCCAAAGGTGAAAGTCATTGGCATCTATATATAGACTTTTAACCAGGCTTTAGTATTTTATGGTGCATTAGCATCTAAGGCTATAATGTGCCAAATCTAACCAGGCAAGTGATGAAAGTGCTGAGAGCACTGTGTTGTACTGAGCTAAGATATTCTAAAACTTATATCTGCCAAGCGACTCAGAAGCCTATGGCAGATATAAGTTAATCTGTAATCAGGTCACAAAGGAGGTTCGGCAGGCGAAGGCTGATTACGAGAAATCCTTGGCAAAAGTTTCTAAGAAAAACAGCAAGGATTTCTTTACTTATATAAACTCTAAAAGGAAAGGGATGAATCTGATTGGTCCACTTGACATCGATGGTTCGACTGTTGATGATCCTGCTCAGATAGCAAACAAACTGAATGAGTATTTTGCATCTACATTCACACATGAGGAATTATTAAGGTTTGAAAATGGCAGAAGGTTATCAAATTGTAGCAGGATACTTAATGATTTTGTAATAACTGAGAGCAAAGTGGAAGAGAAACTGTTGAAGTTAAACGTAAGAAAAGCACCTGGGGTGGATGGGATCTATCAAGTTATATTCAAGGAGGCGGCAAAGCAACTAAGCAAACCCTTAGCCATAATTATGAGAGCATCCTTGGACTCAGGGGAGGTTCCCACTGACTGGAGATGTGAAAATGTATCCCCAATTCACAAAGGGGGTTCGAAGGGTGATACGAGTAATTACAGACCAGTTAGTTTAACTTCTGTTCCGGGTAAAATAATGGAGTCGCTGGTTAAAGATGCATTGCAGGATCATCTAGACAAGACTGCAGCAATAATTCAGACACAGCATGGGTTTGTTAAGGGAAAGTCTTGTCTAACAAATTTGACAGGATATTATGATGTGGTTACAAAGGAACTGGATGCAAAAAATAATTTTGATATCATATATTTGGATTTCAGGAAAGCTTTTGACAGTGTTGTGCATGGAAGACTATTGTACAAATTGGAGCAGAATGGTATTAAGGGTAAGTTGCTACAATGGTTAAAGGATGGTTAAGTGGGAGAAGACAGAGGGTGCTAATCAATGGGTGCTGCTCTTTGTGGACTAATGTTATTAGTGGAGTCCCACAGGGTTCGGTGTTGGGTCCACTGTTGTTTTGTATATTTATCAATGATATTGATGAAGGTATATCAGGCTTAGTGTCGAAGTTTGCAGATGATACAAAGGTTGGCAGGGTTGTTAATGACAGTAATGGCAGTGTGCTACTGCAACAGGATCTAGATAATTTGGGCAGATGGGCTAAGAAGTGGCAACTGAAGTTTAACCTTGACAAATGCAAAGTACTGCATATGGGTAGAAGTCACCCCAGAGAAACGTACCAACTGTGTGGTACTACACTTAAGGTGGTAGAAAATGAAAAAGACCTGGGAGTAATTGTGCAGTCAGATATGAAGTTTTCTGAGCAATGCAGACAGGCTGCCAGGGCAGGTCATGGGGTTTTGTCAATGATATATAGGAATTTTGCTAGCAGGGAAAAGGAGGTGATTATCCCTCTGTATAAGGCAATGGTCAGGCCACGCCTTGAGTACTGCGTACAGGTCTGGAGGCCTCATTTTAGGAAGGATGTAGATTTACTTGAGCGTGTACAGAGAAGGGCAACAAGATTGGTGAGGGGAATGAAGGGATCCTCATATCAAGAGAGGCTTAAGTTCTGCAAATTGCAGTGGCTGGAGACTAGGCACCTGTGCGGTGATCTGATTGAGGTGTATAAGGCCTTGAATGGGTTCAGCACGCTGAATTCTGATGGGATCCTTCCACTTGCTCAGATTACGAACCTAAGGGGGCATAAATTCAAATTAAGAAAGGACGATGTAGAATAGATGTGCGGAAATTTGCCTTTAGCCAGCAGGTGGTTAATTGCTGGAACAAACTTCCATCTGTCGTTGTGGAAGTTGATAGGTTGAATAAATTTAAGGAGGAACTGGACAGGCATTTGGAGGGAATGGTGCGATTTTTTTTTTTTTTTTTTTGGCTGATGCTGCATAAGCTCATACATTTGCTTCCTTGCATCACATGCCACTACTACTACTAATACAGTCTTTTGTGCAGAGTCAGAATAGTCATGGGCTCCAGGACTTAAATAGTTAAATAGAAAGAGTGCAAGAATATTTGCTGATGCTATCGAGATAGTGTTAGGTGGGTCGGAAAACTACTAGCTTGGGGGGATACAAGGACTAATAAATTAACAGTAGCCACTGGCAGAGGTGAAAGTGATTCTTGCACTGCTTCTATTGGAATGAGCAGCAGCCTGGAAAACAAGATGCAGGATATTTCAGAGACTGCTGGGAGTTATGGCGGTACAAGTAAACACATGGGTTATGTTAGGGTAGCTAAGAATAGGAACAGGTGCATGTATACCTGGCCGACTGGGCTAGCCGTGTGGGTAAAGTGCCTGCCTGGCAACCCAAAGGTTGCGATTCGAATCCCGCCTTGGGCCAAAGTACTGCAAAAAACCTTGGGAGGTGCACTATGGCCACAGAAGCTGATGCGCCAACAACTACCAAAAAAATGTATACTTGTGTGTACACCAATGCTAGGAGTTTGGCAAATAAATTTGAGGTATTGCTCGAAACATCAAAGGCAGATATTGTTAGGATATCAGAGATGTGGCGTCACACAGATATAAGGAATGCAGAACTGGAATTTGGGGAAGTACAATGTGTACAGAAAGGACAGAGAGGATAGGAAGGGAGGAGGGATTATGCTATTAGTTAAGAAACAAAATCCAAGGAAGTGAAGCCAGTCGACATCGCTGGACAGTGCAGTGTCGAGCCAGTTTGGTGTGACATAAGCATTGGGAGATCAAAATGGAGAGTGGGAGTGTGTTATAGGCCTAATTACTATAAGTATAATAACAAAACTGTACAGGAAAATGGAGTAGGCCAGTAAATCAGTCTTATGATGGGGGATTTTAATTTTCCAGATACTGACTGGAATTTGTGGGTTGGTCACTCAAACACTAGCAAGGCTTTTGTGGATTTATTGGATGATTGTTTTCTACATCAGCATGTTTGGGAAGCAACTAGAGGGAGTAATACTCTTGATCTGATTATCAGTAGTGATTCTTCATGCATTAAGAATCTGCAGGTAAAGGAACCACTAGGTGGCAGTTATCACAGTGTGCTGAAGTGGGATTTACTCAGAGGTAACTACCATCATGGGTAAAGGGAAGGGTTTTTGCTTTCATAAAAGGCAAATATGACGGTCTAAGACAGTATTTAAATTCTATACAGTGGGGCCAACTGATGATGTTACCAACAGCAAATTAAAAATGGGAAGCATTCAAAGAACTTATCTTGGAAGGTACTAGGCTTTACATACCAACTGAGAAATATTGTTCAAGGTTTAGGCCTAAATGGATGTCAGATGAATTAATGAGACATATGACAGAGAAGAAAAATGAATGGGATACATATAAATTAACAAATTATTAGGAGAAGATCCCCAAAACACATTCATGATTTGTGCTATTTATAGGCCACCAGCAGATTCTATAAACAGCTTTCTAATAGAATTAGATAACATAATTCTGCAATGGGATGACATACAAGCAGATAAGACTATACTAGTAGGAGACTCCAATATCAATTTACTAACTGATGAAACAGAAAATGTAACACTCAGATACTCTGCAATCTTAAACAATTATGGATTTGAACATACCTTATTTGGAATAACTAGGCAACAAAGGATGGTGAGTGATACAACAGTAAGCTCATGCTTAGATCACATTATAACAAATATAAAGTTGAAGTATGCAAATTTCTACATACTATTAAATCAACTTTCAGATCACAGAAAAGTGCATACTAATAATAGATATGCACTCAAAACAACATCCATGTGAAGATATAAAATTAACCAATGTTGCAAAGAAAAATTATTTATCAACAGGTAAACTGAAACAGAACAGGGAAAACTTGTTAATACAAGAGCAAATATTCTACACAACAAATGTAAATGACTTTTCAAATAAGATAGTACAAATGATAAACAATTCAAGGTTAAATATGGAGAGAAAAGTAAATCACTCAGATTGCAACATAAATCCTAGGAGTAACAGGATTAAGCACAAGAAACCTTGGATGACAAAAGAAAAATTAATGGTACAAAGAGATAAATACTTAAGGCAGTATAGAAATTGTCCAAAGATAGAACATTATCATAATTATAAAAAAACACTAAGAAATAAATTGACAGGTATGATTAGAAAATAAAAAAAAAACACTTATTACAATCAACTTTTTATGGATAAGCAGATAACTCAAAAGGAAAAATGGAACATTATAAATAACCTACTAAGTACAAGGAAAAAAAAAAACAAGGGGAAATCAAATTAAAACATTATTAGAACAGATCTCTGGTACAAACAAACAATGAGGCTGCAAATAGATTTGCGAAAGCTGTATTAGATCTCAGTAGATACAACATACACTATTGCCAAGACTCCTTTGCTCAAAAAGATAGTCCTCCTCAGATAGTGAACTCTTAGCTCCACAGTACATGGAAATTCTTAAGATCATAGAACAGTTAAAGAACAAGAAAACTGGACTGTATTACAGTAACCAAAGTAAAGAGAAATAAACAGTTCACTGTTCTCTTGGTGGAGCTTATAGCACGAATCGGGAAATTATCCTACAAATCTACTTTCCTTTAAAATACTCCCTATATATAAAAAGGGACAACCTGATGACTTTTGTAATTATAGATCAATTACAATTCAGTCGGTTATAAATAAAATAATAGAAAATTATATATTTTCCCATATAAGCAAATATTTACATCAGTATGGACTGTTAACTCTCTATTCTCATATCAGAAGGGCAAGAGCACACAGACATTATTAGAAAGTTTAGTAGACTCTTTTAACTTTCATTTAAACAACTTCATGATTTTATTTATTGATTTGACCAAAGCATATGACTTAATTGATATCCCAATCTTGAAACAGAAATTACTGAAATATGGTATAAGCGGAAGAATCAATCAACTCTTAGCATCTTATTTAAGCAAAAGAAAAATAACAGCAGAAGTAGGGAATACAAAGGGAAAATCATATAATGTAAAGAGAGGAGCACCTCAGGGCACTCATGTTCAACATCTATATAAATGACATATTCGAAGAAATAAAGAACTCCTTTTTAAAAATTTATGCAGATGATATAATCTTATATACAATTGGAAAGAACCTGACAAAAATTGCAAAAGATTTACAGCAGGATGTAATAAATTTACAAAATTGGTTGCATAACAATAAATTAGCACTCAGCTTTAAAAAAAATTTCTGGTATTTAGACCTCCTCATCAAACCCTGGACATTCATCCCTCTATTAAATTACATGAACATAAATGCCTACATGTTCAGGATTTCCAGAATTGCAAATGTCTAACAGTGAGAGAAGTTTCAAATCACTGTTACCTTGGGTTATGGATTGACTATAGTCAAAGTTGGGCAATGCATATAACAAACTTGTACAAAAAAAATAGATTTTACGTTTACTTTTTTTATTACATTAAAAATAAGTTAAATCTAAGAACAAAAGTTACCTTATATTATGCATTAGTGGACTCCCAACTCAATTATTTAGTAAATGTATGGGCACGAGCAAATATAACTGAAATAAGGGTAATAAACAACTTACTTAACAGGATTCTGAAACTTTTAATGGGGACAAACTCTTGGAATGATCTGAATAAGAGAAGGCAATTTTTGTTGAAATATAAAATACTTTATCCAATTCAAAAACTGAAATTTATTTTTGAAGAATCTTAACACTATTTATGAAGAGTCGATTCTTCAAAGGAATGTATCACATAACTTTAGAATCCAAAAGCAATTGTTTTGCCTCACCCTAGGGTACTAAATAGATTTGGAGATAGGCACACAATGAAAGTAATAAATAACTTGTTGGCTAGTGTTGATTTCAGGCTCAGGAGAAGTTATTCTATCTCCAAATTAAAATTCCTAATAAGATTTTTGATACTCAATGATACAGTAGATTAGACCTGATATGCAGATCAATTACTTTCTGTTTGCAGTGTGGAATGTACTATGTGTAATGAGTTCATTGTATTTTCTGCAAAAACTGTTGTAAATGATGAATTACAACTTGTTGTCAAGAAATTCACTTTTCTTAACATGTTCTTTTATTGTAAACAAATTCTCTTGATAAAAAATTGTATTGTATTAATGGGGCACAGTGGTCCAGTGGTTATAACACTGGACTACCAGCCTGATAGACCCGGGTTAGAGTACCGCCTTGGCGGAAGCAGCTCCATCACGCTGGGAGACTGGTATAATAATAGTAATAAATTAGAATAACAATAATAAATTAATTAACAGTAATAAAAATTAATAAAATAAATAAACATCGTGAAAGTTTCTCCAAGGACCTACCTACCCCAAGGTCAGAGTGGCGGCTAAGGCAGATTATGGCACCATCTGGCATCACTCCCGAGAACTACCACTGGACATAAGCCGAAGCTAAACAGGTCCCCCTCCATAAATGGATGATGTCACAGAGAAATATTAACCATACTGCATCGAGTGTGGCACAGGATAAAGTCACTCGTGTTCAGGCCTTAGGCAGAGAGGTCAGTTCGAAAAATCAGAGACAGTCTCCAGAGGAAGATAGTGGAGTGAGTGGCGCTGTCCCCCATATGGCTACCATAAGAGCAGGGCAAGACCATCAGCCCCACCAACTGGAAGTACTTCCTGCGCAAGTGACCACCCAGGATGGAAGAAAATGCTAACGCATGAAGTGGAACATCGAAATGAATACGTACATCATGCAAGCATACTACGAAATAATGAAGTTGGAGACCGATATGACAACTTACAGGACAAGACTACATACCAAATGGCTGGAATGATTCCCGGATATTAAGGTCACCGAACAGCAAATAGCAGACCAGAGAAGGACCATCGTCACAAAGAACCTGATAGCTCCTGCAATCTTGGAAAAAATCAATCAGGAAGTGAGCAATCAACTACAAAGTATAAAGAATATGGAACCAGAAGAGGAAGAACATACCACTGCCAAACCAGAAGAGGAAGAGCAAGAAGAAATACAACCCACAGCAGCTGAGGAGGAAACAGACGAGGTCATGATATCCAGAATAGAGGACGAGTGGAAGAAGGCCCTAACAGAATTCGAAGGAATGGACCCACAAAGACTCACGTGATACAGAAGCAGAGGCCAAACAGAACCTTGTGGAGAGTCACAGACCACCTGAATGGACACATAATACTGCATTACCTCGACAGCAACAGTGCAATACTGAAGGCCATCCACACAGCCATGTATTGTGCTGCAGTAGCAGCCACGTGGATTAATGGGAGAGAAGCGAGAGACCAGCAGCAGAAGAACTGAAAACAGAAGGAACTACCAGCTGGGGAAAGAAGACTTCAGCAGAAGATAGAAGAATTAAGAGTCAAGATAGGCCAATTGACCCAGTACCAACGGGGCAATACAAGTAAGAAATTAATTGGAAAAGTGAAGAGCATCCAGAAGAGAGACAGCGTCCACAGTAAACATGAGACAAAAAATCAGAGAAGAATAAGAATAATAATTCCTTATCCACTTTGCTCTCAGTTATTACAAAATCATTAACTCCCTGTTAGAGTTTGATAAACATCTGGCCCTCTCCGACTTGAATAACTCCTCATGTGCGAAATTTGGATGCAAAATACTGATTTAGTTTGGAGCTAGCCGAGAATGATCATCTACAGTTGAATCATTGATATCAACTGGACCAATCTGATTCATCCACTTCCTTTTAGAGTTTATATAAGTAAAGAAGTCTTTGCTGTATTTCTGTCAATCAGATCACCTCGCAGGTGCCTAGTTCCAGACACTGTAATCTGCAAAACTTAAGCCTTTCTTCGTAAGAGCAACCCTTGGTTCCATTCGCTAATCTTGTTGCCCTTCTGTATACTCTTTCCAACAGCTCTACATCCTTTTTAAAACGAGGCCTCCAGACCTGTATACAGTACTCAAGGTGTGGCCTGACCATTGTCTTATACAAAGGGATAATACATCCCTCCCTGTAGTGGAGGGATGTTGTTGTTATTTGGTTTTCAGGAGCATTAGCAACTAAGGCCATATCGCTCTGGGAATATGCGGTGGTCATTCCCTGACCTTTTCGCATCCTCGTATTTGGTGATGACGGGCTCGAACCACAGTCTAATCAAGAAGCGTGTGCTACGCACTGCTGCTCCTTCCCATCTGGCTACGGAGGCACCGGGGAAGGATGTATTTTCCTTCACATAACACTACAAAAAGAAATCCAGATTTGTTCCATGAAATGCTAACACACGGAACACTTTGTCCAGCCCGGTCGCCATTTTGCCATTCTGGTGAATGTAGCACTGCTTAGTGGGTAGAATACAAAACTGGCAGTTGAGTGCCAATTTAAAAAAACTTATTGAATTGATCTTTCAGCTGGTATGTGTTTCATGAGTGTAGCTTGAAGTAATTCTGAATAAAAAAAAATATCAAATTTGGAAACACCATTTACAGATACCCTGTATATAAGCTAGTCTGTAATCAAATCAACAAGGTTAGGCAAGCGAAGGTAGATTAAGAGAAATATTTGGCAAAGGATGCAAAGGCTTCTTTCCTTATATAAATTCTAAAAGGAAGGGGATGAATCAGATTGGGTCACTTGATATCGATGGTTCGACGGTTGATGATCCAACTCAAGTAGGTGACAAATTGAATGAATATTTTGCATTTAAATTTACACAGGAGGAATTCTGTAGGGAAGTGGAGGCCATACGTTTATCAAACTCTAAAAGGGAGATAAATGATTTTGTAATAACTGAGAGAAAAGTGAAGGAAAAATTGAGGTTAAATACAAGAAAGGCACATGGTGTGGATGGGATCTATATGGTTATATTAAAGGAGGTAGCAAAGGAAGTTAGCAAACCCTTAGCCATAATTATGAGAGCATCTTTGGATTCAGAGAAGGTCCCCACAGACTGGAGATGTCCAAATGTATCCCTAATTCACAAAGGGCGATCAAAGGTTCAGACGAGTAATTAAAGACCTATATTTTAACTTCTCTTCTGGAGAAAATAATGGAGTCACTAGTTAAAGAAGCATTACAGGATCATCTACTCAAGACTGCAGTTATAGTTCAGACACTGCATAGGTTTGTTAAGGGGAAGTCTTTTCTGACCAATTTGATTAGATACTATGATGTGGTCACAAAGGAACTGGATGCAAAAAATAATTTTGATATCATATACTTGGATTTCAGGAAAGCTTTTTATACTGTTGCACATAAAAGACTGCTGTACAAACTGGAACAGTATGGCATTAAGGGCAAGTCAGCGGACACTGCTCTTCATGGAGTCCCCAGGGTTCAGGATTTGGGTCCATTGTTGTTTTCTATTTATCAATGATATTGATGAAGGTTGGGAATGTTGTTAATGACAGTACGCTACTGCAACAGGATCAAGAAAAGTTGAACAGATGGGCTGAGAGGTGGCAACTGAAGTTTAACATTGACAAATCCAAAGTACTGCATATAGGTAGCAGTAACCCTAGAGTAATGTACAAACTGTGTGGTACTACACTCAGAGTTGTGGATAATGAAAATCACCTGGGGTAATCGTGTTGTCAGATATGAAGCTTGTTTGTTTGTTGTTTGTTACTTGGTTTTTAGGAGCATTAGCAACTAAGGCCATATTACTCTGGGGATATGCAGTGGTATTCCCTGACTTTTCCGCATCCTCCGTATTTGGCAGTCACGGGCTCGAACCCCAGTCTAATCAAGAAGCGTGCGCTACGCACTGCTGCTCCTGCCCATCTGGCTACGGAGGTGCCAGATATGAAGCAGTGCAGACAGTGTGCTAGAGCATGTTATGGGGTTTGTCAAAGATAAACAGGAATTTTGCTAGCAGAGATAAGGAAGTGATTATCCCTTTGTATAAAGCAGTGGTCAGGACACACCTTGGTACTGCATACAGGCCTGGAGGGCACATTTTAAGAAGGATGCAGAGTTGCTGGAACGAATAAAAAGAAAGGCAATGAGATTGGCAAGGGAACAAAGGCTTGCCTTATAAATACACAGTTCGGCTACCATTCATAGGGATAACAGCCAATATTCACGTAGGCATTGGGTCCACTAGATGTCTATACATATCTGCAGCATTGCTGCCTGCAAGGCTTTCCCACACTGTTGGAATAGATGGATGCACGTCCATCTGCCTCACTTCCCATTTGAAAACATCCCAACAGGTGTTGTTGGACTGAGGTCAGATGAATTTGGAAGCCAAATTCACCTGACCTCAATGAAATTGGATTTCAAAGAAATAAAATCAAATTTCATTTTTACAAATTTTCAAAACTGAAAACTTTGTACACATCTGCTTCTCAGTATAAATTTGCTCTTGTTTTGATCTGTTTTTCCAACATTACATAGGTGTTATCTTCACCGTATCAAATTGTATGATATCTTCATTGCATTCATCGAACTGCTCATGCAAATTGTTGAACTGACGGCATGACACACTGTCTTGGAAGATCCCGTATTCGTGCAGGAAAAATGCAACACAGGAGGGTGCATGGTCTTCTAAGCGTTGCCAGTAGACTTCAGCAGTGAAATGTTGGTCCATACACACTGAGGATCCTAGTTTTTGCCAGTGAAACATGTCACAATTCAGTGATCACTGAGTGTAGGTAACACATTATATACAAAGGAGAAGAGATATACATACCAGACAGGGAGGGGGGGCTTCCCTCTAAGTATCTAGAAGGTCAGTATGATAATCATCACATCTGTGACAAAATAGTAATAGTATTCACCATTAGTGCAAGTAATGATAAAGGCTTTTGCTGCACTGAAAACCCCCCACTAAACAGATAAAAAAATACAAATTATATGCTTCCCCTCCTCACATAGGTAACTATTCTGTTCACCTTTGAATTTATTTAAACTGTCAGCCTCAATTACCTTGCAAGGGAAACTTGTTCCAGTAATTAACAACTTGCTGGCTATAAGAAAACTTCCTACAATCTAATCTAAACCTCAACCCCTGTAATTTGAATTCTTTATAACAGTGAAAATGCAATCTTCATTCATTATACTAATCCCTATCAGAGCCTTATAAACCTCAATCAAATCACTCTGAGGTGCCTGGTTGCCAGCTTTGTAGCCCGCATAAGTCTTTCCTCATATGGTCATCCTTTTGCCGATCTCACAATTCGAGTTGCCCATCCTTGGACCTATTCAAGAAGCTCACCATCTTTTTTTCAGATGAGGTCTTCGTACTTGAACACAGTATTCCAAATGTGGTCTTACAATTCCCTTATACAGAGTAGTATGATCCCCCTATCTCTACAGGATGACATTCAATAAATCGACAGGACACCATAGGATTTCTTGGCTGCCTGTTTACACTGTTCAGAAAACTTCATATCTCCTCATATCATAACTCCTAGATCCTTTTCCTCCTCCAATGCTTTCAATTCAGCCCCTAACAAGTGTATAATTTATTTGGGGGTTGCTATTCCTCAAGTGCATTTAGCAGCATTATAACATAGCTCCCACTTCTCTGACCATTTTTGAAGTCTGTTTTAGTCATCCTGATGGAGTGCTGCTTAGCACTGATTATTAACGAATCTACTAATCTTTGTGTAGTCTGCAAAATAGTAACAATTCACCTGACCTCAATGAATTTTGACATCATGAGTTCTATGCTTTCGTCAGTCATTTATGAAAATTAGAAACAACAGTGGTCCAAGAACTAATCCTTGGGGGACTCCACTCCTGACGTTACACCAATCTGAAGAATATCCATTAATCACAACCCTCTCTCTTCTTCCCTGCAGCCACCCAGCAATCTTAGAATTTTTCCAGTAATCCCAACATGTTCCAGCTTATACAATAAACTCTCATGAGCGACTGAGTCAAAGGCCAAGTTAAAATCCAAATCAACTACGTTGAAATTGTTTCCTACATCTAGCCCATAAGCAACTGTGTCAAAATTGCCTATTAAGTTAGTTACACATGGTTTTCCCTTTACAAAGCCATATTGTGTCCCCTTCAGAATGCCATATCTATCTTAATATTCCTGGATTGTATTCTTAATCTTTGTTTCTATGATTTTTCCTATTACTGAAGTCAGCTAACCAGTCCATGGCTATGAACTTCACTCTTGGAACCGGCATTATGTATTATGATATGTTGGCACTTCTCCAATCCAAAAGGAATCTTTCTCTCCCTCCCCAGTCCAAAGATGATCTTATAATTAACCTCAATACACTCCTTCATGCTCTTCGTCAAAACTGCCAGGTATATGTCATCAAATCCAGGAACCTTACTTGCCTGTATGCTCAAATGTTTTTCGAATAAACAATCATCTGTAATTATGAAATCATTAATTTCGTATGGCTCAGTCTCTTCCCAACATTCGTTAGCAAAGACCGATGCAGAGCACCTATTCAATTCGTCCACAACATCAGCTGGGTTATCTAATACTTTCTCAGCACCCAGGGTCTTATCTGATTGAAATGATTTAATGACAAGCTTGTGGAATATTTTCCACAGCACAGCCACGTCGACTTAGTACGAGGAGCATTCAAAAAATAAGTTATACCTGCGCCATCTATTGGTATAATTGTGCAACAAATGTGACGCCTACGCAGAATGGAGTTCATATTGTGCAGCCCCTGGTAGATGAGTTTCATTGACGTAGCAGTAATAGTTGTGTAGGAGCAAGCATTCATAATGGCACATCAGCTAGAATGTTACTCCAAGTAAGAGGTACGTGGAACAGTATGATTTTTGTGGGCGAAACATTGAATTGTTCTGAGATTCATCGTGAAATAATGGCAGTGTATGGGAAAAATGCGAACAGCCATGAAAAAAAAAAAATGGAAAGTTAAGCAAAGGTATTGTTCTCATTCGGGACAATGCCATGCCACACAATGCACACACAACACGACATTTGCTCCAAAGTTTTGGATGGGTGGTATGGCAACATCAACTGTACAGTATCAATCTTTCACATCTTTGGCAAGCTGAAAGAACATCTAGGGGGACATTGATTTGCAAATGATGAGCAGGTGTAAACAGCAGTTCGACAGTAGCTGAATGACCAAGGAGTGGATTTCTTTCATCAGGGAATTGAACGTTTAATCACACATTCCAAGAAGTGTTTACACCAGCTCAGTAACTATGTGGAAAAGTAGTGGAAGGTATGTGCTTTCTAAGTTTTCTGATAGTGGCTGGGTGAGTCAGTGGAGAGAGATCATAGAATAAACGCTTCAACAACCCATCTTCATAAAATTTTGAAAATTTGTAAAAAAATGAAAACTCTGTACATATCTGCTTTTCAAAACAAGAACTTGTAATTTTTTTTTGATGTTGTATTATCTTCTACTGGGATGTCTGCTGACGAGGCTAGTGGAAGCCAGACGTTTTCAAAGCCGCTAAGTGGATTTTCTTATTTATTGATATGAAATTGTTTTTCTAAAACTTTTGTTTTAAATTTAGTAGTATAGCATTATTTTGTGATTTTCTGATTAATCTGGTGTATTTATTCTTTACTCTGCCTTGTAATTGCATAAAAGTATCAGTAAGGGTATCAAATCCACGTGTTACAAGTTGCAGCTCTGCTGAACGAGAAGTTTTTTTCGCCATATTTAGCCGCTTTATTGACCAATTGTTACATCAAATTATTTTCTATAAGTAGCTTATAGACCTAGTCGGGATTGTTAGTTTATTCTGAATTGAGACAGCGAGATTTGGAAGTTAATTAATACTTAAGTGTCCATAGATTTACTGTTTGTAACTTGCCGCCTTTGTTATATGATACGTTATATCCCGAACTAGATAGCGTTAGTAAGTATAGTATAGTATATAATATAATATTGTCAATTAATCAGTAAAATCTATTAATTTTGTTAAACTTCATTGTTAATTAAATTGTACTATTTACTAAATACATATAATGAAATTGTACTAAATACATATAACGACTTGGATTATAAACGTAACATAATTAATTAATACATAACTTGATACGGAAGTTATATAAACGGAACCTGTACTTGATTTTTTCAGTATATACTTGATACTGAAAAATATATATAGCATTATAACTAACTGTGTTGGGATACAAGTTCAGGGTTATACTTTTGTACTGAAATTGAAATTTTATTAAAATTAAATCAAAATCATGACTCAGACCAGAGCAGCAAAGCAAAAGGCTCAAGCTAATGGGAGTGCTGTCACTCAGAGGAGAACTGAAGGGGGGCAGTTGCCCTCTGAATAACAGCCTTTTAAATACACTGCTTGCATGATGTTTGTGAGACAATCGGGTACAGAACATGATATTGCCATGGGGGGGGATGTCTTTGTGTGTGCACGATGCAAGGAGTGTACCGAAATCAGGCGACAACTCAGCATTGTTATGGGCCTATATGAGAGCTTGAAGGACAGGGTGGATGCCCTCGAAGGATCTAAATTGAGGGGCCCATCAAACTCTCAGCTGCCCACATCAACGCCAGAGCTTGCACTTGGTCATCACGCAACACAGTAGCAACCCCCAAGGCAGAATTGCGCTGGTCCCACAGGAACTAGTAGTTGTTGGTGACTATTGTCAGGGAAACGGGGAACATGCTTTGTAAAAAGGATAGGTGGAACAGGACCAGGGTATGTTCCAGGGTCAAAGGTTGATGATGTAGAGCAGATATCACCTTTTAAGGGCACAAAAGGTGATATAGTTCTACACGTTGGCACAAATGATATTAAGAGTAAGAGACCAGCAGAATTACTTAACAAGTACAGGTCACTGTTGAAAAAATGCTGTGAATTAGGATTGAATTGAAAGTATCTGCAATTCTGCCCAGACACGATAGAAGGGAGTATATGATGAGAGCCTTTTCGATCAATTCTGCCTTGGAAAGATTGTGCAAGGCTCAAGGGATAGAATTTTTTTCAGCCTGGTCTGTACTTGTTAACAGGAGAGACTGCTTCTACAGAGATGGGATACACTTAAATAGAAAAGGTGCAAGAATATTTGCTGATGCTATCAAGGCAGTGTTAGGCGAGTCGGAAAACTGCTAGCTTGGAGGGATACAAGGACTAATAAATTAACAGTAGCCACTAGCAGAGGTAAAAGTGATTCTTGCACTGCTTCTATTGGAATGAGCAGAAACCTGGAAAACAAGATGCAGGACTTAGAGACTGCTGGGAGTTATTGCGGTACAAGTAAACACATGGGTTGTGTTAGGGTAGCTAAGAATAGGAACAGGTGCATGTATACTTCTGTATACACCAATGCTAGGAGTTTGGAAAATAAATTTGATGAATTTGAGGTATTGCTCAAAGCATCAAAGGCAGATATTGTTGGGATATCAGAGACGTGGTGTCACACAAATACAAGGAATGAGAATTGGAATTTGGGGAGTACAACGTCTACAGAAAGGATAGACAGGATAGGAAGGGAGGAGGGGTCATGCTATTAGTTAAGAAACGCATAAAATCCAAGGAAGTGAAGCCAGTGTCGAGTCAGTTTGGTGTGACATAAGCATTGGGAGATCAAAATTGAGAGTAGGAGTGTGCTATAGGCCTAATGATTATGATGAGTATAATAAGAAAATGTACAGGGAAATAGAGTGGGCCAGTAAATCAGAGAGTCTTATAATGGGGGATTTTAATTTCCCAGATACTGACTGGAATTTGTGGGTTGGTCACTCACACACTAGCAAGGCTTTTGTGGATTTATTGGATGATTCTTTTCTACATCAGCATCTTCGGGAGGCTGTAATATATTTACTCTAGAGGGAGTAATATACTTGATTTTATTATCAGTGGTGATTCTTCATGCATTAAGAACCTGCATATAAAGGAACCACTAGGTGGCAGTGATCACAGTGTGCTGAAGTGGGATTTACTCAAAGAGGTAACCACCATCAGGGGTAAAGGGAAGGGTTTTTGCTTTCATAAAGGCAACTATGATGGTCTGAGACAGTATTTAAATTCTATACAGTGAGACCAACTGATGATGTTACCAACAGCAAATTGGAAATTGGAAGCATTCAAAGAACTTATCTTGGCAGCTGCTAGACTTTACATACCAACTAAGAAATATTGTTCAAGGTTTAGGCCAAAATGGATGTCAGATGAACTTATGAGACACATAGCACAGAAGAAAATGCATGGGATACATATAAATTAACACATGACACAGAAGCCTATGATAGATATAAGCTGGTCTGTAACCAAGTCACAAAGGAGGTTAGGCGGGTGAAGGCAGATTACGAGAAATCTTTGGCAAAGGATGCAAAGAGTTGTTTACTTATGTAAACTCTAAAAGGAAGGGGATGAATCAGATTGGTCCACTTGATATCGATGGTTCAACTGTTGATGATCCTGCTCAGGTAGCTAGCAAACTAAATGAATATTTTGCATTGACATTCACACATGAGGAGTTATTCAGCGAGGGGAATGCCAGAGGTGTACTGGCAGTAAGCTAGATAATCTTGTAATAACTGAGAGTAAAGTGGAGGATAAATTGTTGAAGATAAACACAAGAAAGGTGCCTGGGATTGATGGGATCTATCCAGTTATATTAATGGAGGCAGCAAAGGAAGTAAGCAAACCCTTAGCCATAATTATGAGAGCTTCCTTGGACTCTGTGGAGGTACCCATAGATTGGAAATGTGCAAATGTGACCCCAATTCACAAAGGAGGATCAAAGGCTGACACAAGTAATTATAGACCTGTGAGTTTAACTTCTGTTCAGGGAAAGTTAATGGAGGCACTGCAGGATCATCTAGACAAGACTTCAGTTATAGCTCAGACACAGCATGCTTTTGTTAAGGGGAAGTCTTGCCTGACCAATTTGATTGGATACTATGATGCAGTCACAAAAGAACTGGATGCAAGGAATAACTTTGATATTATATACTTGAATCTTAGAAAGGCCTTTGATACTGTTGCACAAATTGGAGCAGTGTGGCATTTGAGGCAAATTGCTGCTATCGATAAAGGGGTGGTTGAGGGGGAGAAGACAGAGAGTGGTAATCAATGGACACTGCCCATCTTGGACTAATGTTATTAGTAGAGTCCCTCAGGGTTCAGTGATGGGTCTATTATTGTTTTCAGTATTTATAAATGATATTGATGACGGTATATGCAGACGATACAAAGGTTGGCAGGGTTGTTAAGGACACTACTGACTTTACAACAGGATCTGGAAAGGTTGAGCAGATGGGCTGAGAGGTGGCAAATGAAGTTTAACATTGACAAATGTAAAGTACTACATATAGGAAACAGCAATCCCAGAGCAACGTATCAACTCTGTGGTACTACACTGACAGTGGTTGAGAATGAAAAGGACCTGGGTGTAATTGTGCAGGCTAACAAGTGTAATCTCTTCCTCCAATTCTCAAATTTATTTTCATTGTGCTGTCTATTTAAACCATGATAAGAAAGCGTCATTACTGGAAGATTTCATGAAAATTCATACATAAACTAGTGATGTGCATAATTGAATTATTTTCCATCCTCGTATAACACGTGTTTACACTACACGAATTCGATCATCCACGATTTATAAATAGGGGAACGATATCTTATATAACACAAACCGAATTCACGTATGCACGATTCGCCTTTGTCCTTTGTGTTTACAAGAAATGGCAGTCAAATGCGGAATCGCCCCAACCGAACGCAACACGATAGGAATGAAGAGAAGATTCTGAAAATGTATTTATGTTTTTTATATCAGTGAAGGGGAAACACATTTCAACATAATAACATAAAAACCCACGCAATTCCAGCTATCGGTATAATCGCAAATGCAATTAGATCGAGTTTACTACCAGTTTATAACAGATTCCACTAGCAGAAGCGCAACTGGAAATTGTTTTTATTGTTTTATGGTAGTAACCACTCAAGATGTGCTTTAGTAAAATGTGAGATGTTAATAGTGTATCACAGCCTTTATGGTGTTGTTTATTCAGTTGCTACACACATGCAGCTTTGTTTTTTGTGTATCAAGCGTGTCTCCTCGTTTTGTAACTGTGCTTTATTACCTAAAAATGAGTAAAATACTTAAAAAGGTGTGAAAAGGAGGCGTACTGCTGAAGATACTGCAGATTCAGAGAGAAAAAGAAAAGCAATATTGATAAACAGAGGCGGACTGGATCAAAAATTCTTACCTGGGAAAATTTATAGTGGCCTCATACTATGGTTTATGGCCAAAATCACATTGGCCTCTGGACCACCGGGGTTTCCCCAGTAAGGCTTATGGCTAGTCCGCCTCCGTCGATAGAGAAAAAATATGAAATTGTGAAACGCTTTGAGTGAAATGAAAGACCATGTGATATTGCACGGGCTACAGACCTAAATGAGGCAAAGCCGAGAATTAGAAAGAATGCAGAGAAAATAAAAAACTTTCATAGCATGAACAACTCAAAGTGTAATTAAAATCCACTAGATTAAGACACAAAGAATTGGAAGAGATGGAATGCCTGTCATCTCTTTGGATAGAAAATCAAACAAAAAACAAGTTTGCTTACGACAGAAGTAAAAGCATTAGCAATATTTTATTACGTAATAGTCGTAAAAAAATGCGTAAGTATTTTATTACGATTATTTATTGTGTTTGGTAATGTTTTGGTTACAAATGTGTGTTCAATCTTGGGTGGTCGGAACCTAATCCATTTTTCCCATAGGGCCTGTTGTTTATATTGCACGAGGGTTTCTAGGAACGCAACTATCGTGCTATACAAGGACAGACTGTAATCAATTATGGCTCCTTCATGTATGTCACTAGCATAAGCAGAACATGATAATCTTGTAACCTCCCATTATAGTACTTTCAAAGGGACTGGCCTCAAACAGCATTTAAGCTATGTCCCTTTCCACTTGCAGTCTTCCAAACCCCATGTACTTTTTCTGACAGAATCTCAGTTATCGGTTGATTCAACTACTGCTCATCTCAGATGTCCAAATTATTCGCTGTATGATTCCTTTCGCCTCAAAGGTGGTACTTGTGCATATGTCCATTCTGATATTCCCTGTCAGAGACTTGGCAATTTGGAATCTGCTCTCTTTGATCTTCTCTGGCTTAAAATCTCTCTACCTCATTGTGTCAAATTCATCTGTTGTCTCTACCGTTCTCCCAACTCCGCTAATCACTTGGAGCTCTTTGACTTCCTCTCTTTGCAACTAGACCTTCTCCAGTCCAACTTTCCTAACAGTCAGGTAATTTTCCTTGGTGATTTTAATGTTCACAACTCCAGCTGGCTTCCGTTTTCTAGTCACACCAACCGAGCAGGTCGAGATGCTGAGGCTTTTGCAATTACTAATGACCTAGCACAGATTGTTCATTTACCTACAAGAATACCAGACAATCCTAATCATACAGCCAATACGCTTGATCTTTTTCTCACAAAGAACCCCTCTAAGTACACGGTCGAAGTGAGAGGTCCTTCAGATCACAACTTGGTGATTGTCTCTTCTCCAATGGAACCTTTATCTCATGGCTATTCCCAACCTCGTGTTGTTTGGCATTACAAGAATGCAAAATGGGATGACCTGCGAGACTTCTTTTCCTTGGTCGGATTACTGTTTCAAAACTTCTGGTGTCAACGTTTGCTCAGATCGTGTCAGTGAAATTATTCTTGCAGGAATGGAATCCTTTATCCCACACTCCACTTTAAAATCTCGTCCTTTATCTAAACTTTGGTTTTCCAATAAATGTGCTAAGGCTGTCCAAGAGAAGAATGTTGTATATCATAATTGGCTTGTTTCTAATTCTTCAGTTTCATTTTCTGCCTACACCAAAGCTCGCAACAATTGTAAAGCAGTTATTAATCAGTCGAAACAAGAGTTTGAACAGGCTAAGAGTAGAAAACTTGCTTCTTGCCCTAATGTTAGCCGAGCATTCTGGCCTCTTGCCAAAGCTATTGGCTGCAACTTTTGCCCATCTCTGCTCCCAACTCTGTCCAAACCAGATGGTTCTGTTGTCACTTCAGCCAAGGATAAAGCTGACCTGTTAGCATCCCATTTTTCTTCGAGCTCATGTATTAATGATCTTGGTAAAACACCTCCCACCATTCCTAACACACACCATTCAATGCCTCCTGTGGTCTTCCGTCAAAAGGATATCAGAAGGATTTTGATGAATCTTGATGCTAAGAAAGCTCCAGGTCCTGATGGTATTTCTCCACTTGTTCTCAAAACCTGTGCTCCTGAACTTACTCCTATTTTTGCCGCCTTTTTTCACTTTCTTATTCCAAAGGTGTTTTTCCTTCTGCTTGGAAATTTGCTCATATCCAGCCAGTTCCTAAAAAGAGTGACAAATCCCTCCCATCCAATTATCGTCCCATTGCAATTACTTCTACTCTTTCTAAAGTAATGGAGAAATCAATTAACCGCCAACTCTTAAACTACCTAGAAACCTTCCGTCTGATCAATGATCGCCAGTATGGATTCCGTCAGTGTCGATCCACTGGTGATATTCTGGCTTATGTGACACATTTATGGACTAATTCAATGGAAAGGTTTGGTGAAACACAAGTAGTTGCTCTTGACATCTCAAAGGCTTTTGATCGTGTTTGGCATAAAGGTCTTCTAAACAAGCTTCCATCTTATGGTTTGCCAATTGTTTTTAGTAATTGGGTATCCAGTTTTCTCTCTGATCGCTCACCGAGGGTGATGGTAGATGGCTCTCTGTCTTCTAACTTCTCCACTAATGCCGGTGTCCCCCAAGTTTCAGTTCTTTCTCCCACTCTTTTCCTCTTGTATATCAATGACCTTCTTCCATTGACTGGAAATCCTATCCATAGTTTTGCCGATGATAGCACATTGCATTGAACTTTCCATTTTGAGAAACCTTGTCCTGCTCAATCAGCTTCAACTTCTCAAAAATCTGCTGACAATTCCTCAAATGCCGATCTTCGGGTAATTCTCCAGTGGGGCAAAGACAACTTAGTTGATTTCAACCCTTCTAAAACTCAGTCTTGTCTTATATCTTGCAAAAAGGATTCTTCTGACTTCTAATCTCTCTTGGCACAAGCACATTACAAATATTGCTTCCTCTGCATCTAAAAAATTTTGTTTTCTCTTTTGCTCTCGGCGTCACTTTTCTTCCAAAGCTGCTCACTCTGTATAAATCGCAAATTTGCCCTGCCATGGAATATTGTTCCCACATCTGGTGTGATGCCCCCAAAACCTCTCTCAGGCTTCTTGATTCCATTCAGAAGAGGGCAGTTAGGTTAATTAATGATTCATCTCTAACAGAGTCTCTCCACTCACTTTCTCATAGATGCACTGTTTCTGCTGCATGCCTCTTCTACAGATACTTCCATGGGCACTGTTCTTCTGAATTGGCTTCTATAATTCCTGCTCTCTCTTTCAAAACAGTCCGAACACGTGCTGCCACCAGCCAACATCCATTTACTGTCCAAATTCAAACCCACAGAACCAACTTTTCATCTTCCTCATTTATTCATTCAACTGCCGTTTTCTGGAACAATCTTCCTTCATATGCATTTCCTGAAAATTACAATCTACAGAAGTTCAAGTCCAATGTCAACAAATATCTTCTTTCGTCCTCTCAACCTCCAACCCAAGCACGGTACTAAGTACTATAGGTTCTAATACCTCTCATGTTTGGGGTTCACATTAAAAAAAAAAAAGCAGAAAAGTATCTCAAGTGGGATTCACCTTTGGAGGCCTTTTTTTTAAATCAATGTTTCAGTAGAGAACAGATTTTTTTTTTTGTGTTTTTTTGCAGTATTTATGAAGGAATAGTTTATATAAGTTGAAAACCTGCACACTAGTACTACAAGTGTAGTACTAGAGTGCAAATATTCTTGCACCCTTTCTATTTAAGTGTATCCCATCCCTGTAGAAGCAGTCTCTCCTGTTAACAAGTACAGACCATGCTGAAAAAAAAAAATTCTACCCCGTGAGCCTTGCACAATCTCAACCCTGGCCGAATTGGTTGACAAGGCTCTCATCAAATACTCACTCCTATCGTGTCTGAGCAGAATTGCAGACACTTTCAAATTTAACCCTAACTCAAGAATTTTCTTTTTCTAACAGTGATTTGTACTTGTTAAGTACTCCTACTCTTAAGTTCATTAGTGCCAACATGTACGATATCACCTTTTGTGCCCTTTAAAGATGATATCTGCCCTACAACATCAACTTTCCCCTCGGGTTCGTTCATACACTTGTCCTGTTCCAACTATCCTTTTTGCATAATATATTCCCCATCTCCCTGACAAAGTCACCAACCAGAACTAGTTCCTGTGGGAGCAGCGCATTCTGCCTTGGAGATTGCCACTGTGTTGCCTGATGCACAGGAGTGAGCTCTGGCATTGAATTGGGCAGCTGAGAGCTTGATGGGTCCCTCATTAATTTCTTCAAGAGCATCTACGCTGCACCTCAAACTCTCATAGACACCCATCAGAATGCTGAGTTGGCACCTAATTTCTTAACAGTCTCTGCAACTAGCACACACAGACATTCTCCTTGGCTAGATCATGTTCTGTTCTAGAAAGGTTTACAAACATTTCACATATTTTTTAGACTGTAATGCGTTGGAGAATTGCCCACTTCGGGTCTCCCCCAAACCACAGCATTACTTTTTGGCCATTGTTTTGTTGATCTAGCCTGGGTCATGATTCTGTTTAAGTATAATTTAATTAACAATGAAATATAATAAGATTAATAAATTTTACTGATTAATTGATGATACTATACTGATCTAACAGATTTCTAATACAGTGCTACATATTTCGCTATCTCAGTAAAATTATGTATGTCTTACGTTAATCCTTATACTATGAAGTTCAGAATTTATATTGCACTATTCTGTATCGTATAACAATGTATAACAATGGTGGCAAGTTACGATAGGTGAAATCTACGTAGAGTAAATATTTACTTTCAAAATCTCTATTTAAAGGCAAAATAAACCACAGAGCTTGACTAGAACTATAATGCTACTTAAAGAACATGTGTGCAAATTAGGCTATTATTCCTTGGTACTATTAGTCTTCAGGTTATGGCAGGCATAGAGCACAATATTTCTTTAGTATAGCAATTAAGTCAATAAAAGGACTAAATATAAATAAAAACTTAGCATTCACCAGAGCTGCAAAAATCTTGGCCAACACGTGGATACCCTCATACCCATAACATTCAATACAAGGTAACTGGGCTATAAAACCAGAGCAGAGCAAAAAACATCAGAGAATATACAATTTCAAAAAAAACATTATTCCAATAATAGTAAAATTCCCAACATTTTCTAACAAGTTTACCAGAATTCTGGTTAAAATAAAATAAAAAAAAAACAATGGAGGAGCTGCTATTAAAAATAACAGCATAATGTGTGCAAATTAGGCTATTATTCCTTGGTACTATTAGTCTTCAGGTTATGGCAGGCATATAGCACAATATTTCTTCCATTTCAAGAGAACAGCTTTTCAAGAATTTTTGGAGTCTGTAGACATGGCTAGTGGGAGCCACACCTGTTTAAAACTGCTAAGTGGATTTTCTTATTTACTAATTTGAAATTGTTTTTCTATAACTTTTGATTTAAATTTAACCGTATAATATCTTTTTGTGATTTTCTGATTAATTTGGTGTATTTATTCTTTACTCTATCTTGCAATTGCATGAAAAACCACAGTAGAAATCTGTCACTGTATTGATAGTAGCTTTTGAATTCTGCCACCACTGTTTCCTTATCAATACAGCAGATACTAGAATTTTCTACGTAACTTGTAGTAGTGTAATCAGTATCAGCAGAGGATTATAAACTAGAAATTTTAGCTAAATACTAAAGTGTTTTAATATTTAACTTGTCACGTAGACTATATCGTATGATAGTAATATTTGTAGAGCTTTTAGAATCGGTGACTTGGTGTAGGTATAATATTGAAAATAGCTGGCAATAGATAATAAATTTAACTATCTATTATAACTACTTAGATTTTACAAACGTAACTTTATGACTTAATACATATATTACTGCATTGAGATATAAGTTTAGTGTAATATTTTTAAACGTATTGAAACTGAATCGAAATCATGCCTCAAACCAGTGCAGCAAAGCAAAAGGGAGAACTGAGGGGGGGGGTTGTCCTCTAATCATAGCCTTTTGAAATGTATTGCTTGTTTGATGTTTGTGGAATTGACATGATATTGCCAAGGAGGATATCTTGTGTGTGCTCGACATAAGGAGTGTGAAGAAGTTACGCACCAACTCAGTGTTGTTATGGGCCTTTATAACAGTTTGAACAGGGTAGAGACCCCAAAAGGCCTTAAAATTGGGGGACACATCAAGCTCTCAGCTGCCGACATCAATGTCAGAGCTTGCATTTGATCATCAGGCAGCACGGCAGCAATCACCGAGGCAGAATGTGCTGATCCCACAGGAACTGGTTGATGTAGGTGAAAAAGGATAGGTGGAACCTGGGTAGGTTCCTGGCAGCCAATGTATGTCTTACATTGGCTGCCTTACGGTTGCCAATGAAAAAATTGAAAAAAAGCAGCCTTACAGTTGCTTTTTTTCGAAATTGTCCTTTTTCTTTCTTCTTTTTTTTCTCTCAAATTTAACCTAAGGTTACGGTTCAATTTGAAAATGTCTGCAATTCTTCCCAGGCATGATAGGAGAGTAAATGAGAGCCTTGTCAATCAATTCAGCCCTGGAGAGATTGTGCAAGGTTCGTGTGGTAGAATTTTTCTCAGCATGGTCCGTGTTTGTTAACAGGAGAGACTACTTCTACAGTGATGGGATACACTTAAAGAGAAAGGGTGCAAGAATATTTGCTGATGCTACCGAGGCAGTGTTAGGTGGGTCAGAAAACTGATAGCTTGGGGGGGGGGGTACACGGTTTGTTTTTTATTTGGTTTTTAGAAGCATTAACAACTAAGGCCATATTGCTCCAGGGATATGCGGTGGTCATTCCCTGACCCTTCTGCATCCTACGTATTTGGTGATCACGGGCTCTAACCCCCCAGTCTAATCAAGAAGCGTGTGCTACGCACTGCTGCTCCTGCCCACCGAGGCTGATACACATACTGATGTGTTAACAGTACCTGCTGGCAGAAGTAGTAGTGGCATGTGATGCAAGAAAGCAAGTGTATGAGCTTATGCAGCATCAGCCAAAAAAAAAAAAAAAAAAAAAAATCAAATGCCTGTCCCACGACAGATGGAAGTTTGTTCCAGCAATTAACCACCCGCTGGCTAAAGGCAAATTTCCGCACATCTATTCTCCATCTGTCTTTTCTTAATTTGAATTTATGCCCCTTAGGTTCGTAATCTGAACAAGTGGAAGGATCCCATCAGAATTCAGCGTGCTCAACCCATTCAAGGCCTTATACACCTCAATCAGATCACCGTGCAGGTGCCTAGTCTCCAGCCACTACAATTTGCAGAACTTAAGCCTCTCTTGGTAAGAGGATCCCTTCATTCCCCTCACCAATCTTGTTGCCCTTCTCTGTACACGCTCAAGCAAATCTACATCCTTCCTAAAATGAGGCCTCCAGACCTGTACACAATACACAAGGCGTGGCCTGACCATTGCCTTAAACAGAGGGATAATCACCTTTTCCCTGCTAGCAAAATCCCTATATATCATTGACAAAACCCCATGAGCTACCCTGGCAGCCTGTCTGCATTGCTGAGAAAACTTCATATCTGACTGCACAATTGCTCCAAGGTCTTTTTCATTTTCTACCACCTTAAGTGTAGTACCACACAGTCGGTACGTTTCTCTGGGGTTACTTCCAGTGTTGCCATTTTAGCGGTTTTCCCGCTAGATTTAGCAGAATTGCTTCAGGTTTAGCGGATAAAAATATGAAATAGCGGATAGCGGATTTTTTAGCAGGAAGAGTATAAATGTTTAGCATTTTATGTATTTTGGCAATGTAACATTTATATTAAGAAATATTCATTTAAGAAATATTAAATTAATTGTTCAATTAATTATATAATTAACAATAAAAATAATTCATAATTGAAATAGTAGGGATATCGTATTTCATAGTTTTTTTTTATAAAGCGAAGAATCGGTTTTATATTATTCTGGATTTCCCTGAGGAGAACCCCAACAATTTTACGTAGTTACGCTCACGGTCAAATGACCTGATCATTGGGTCATAGCTTTAAATTGTTGAATCAAATCTAAAAATGTGGAAAAAATTCTAATGACGCCTTTTTTTGAAACAGCGAAGGAATGGCATTGGATAATTGTTCTTCGTTGTATTTGTTTGGCTTCAAAGAAATGCGATCCGAATTACCGACATCTCTTTCAACGTTTATAATAACCACAGAGCAATAAGTAATAAGAGTAAGTAATAATTATTTCTAATAACCACAGTGTAATAATATCTTAGTATAGTCAGTCCTCGTGCAATGCAAAATCGTGCGTTTAGCAAATCCACCAGCTGACAAAATCAATTCAAATATTTATACAGTGCCATAAACGATGGTGCAGATCCGAAAAAGATAGTTCATTCATGTCAAACAAGGTGGTTATTCATTGAAGTTGCTATAACAAGAATTTTAGAATAGTATATTGAATTAAAAGCCCATTTTGAAATAACTCGTTTCACTGACAAATGTTATACTGCATTATTCAATGTTCAAAGATGAAAGTAATTTAGCATATCTTTTATTTTAAAACCTATCTTATCTGAAGTACAAAGAGTAAACAAATCTTTTGAATCAAATACTGCCGATCCTACATTATTACTACATGATTTAAACATGCTATTGTCGATGATTGCCAATAAAATGTTTTTACCAAATACACATATTGAAAGGATAGAAGAGGACATTAATAATTATTTAGACCCTAAGCCATATTTAGGTTACCAATTTGAAAGAAAAATAAATGAATTAATAATGAATAAACTTATCACAACAACAGATGAAATGGCAATAAGAGAGAGATGCCGTAATTTCTTGATTGATTTGTATCAACAATTAAAACAATGCCTTCCGGACAACATAAAAGAATTAGAAAAAATGTCATTAATCTCAGTTAACAATATATTAAAGCAACAAAAAGAACCACTGATAAATTTATTACAAAATTTAAAATTGTCTGAAGTAGAAATTGAAAAAAATTGAGCAACAGTATATAAACATTAGTCTCGTTAAATGGGAAAACATCAACAATACAATGAACTTTTGGTCAGAAGTTTTGAAATATCAAGATGCAAGCGGTAAAAATCCATTTAAAGAAATTAGCGAATTTGCATTGGGTATTTTAATTTTGCCATTATCCAATGCAGATGTGGAAAGAATATTCAGCAACTTAAATCTAGTAAAAAACAAAACACGCAACAGAATGAGTGTTGGCACGGTTAATGCAATCTTATCAGTACGATACGGGCTCAAGAGTTGAAAAGTGTTGTAAAAATTATGTTTTACCTGAAGAAGTGCTTCGCAAAATAGGTACACAAGAAGCATATGATGAGGAGGTATTGAATTTCGAAATTAATTTAGATTTTTAGATATTGATTTTATATTAATATAAAATAACTATTTATAATTATTTATTTATAAATAGTTAATAAATAATTATAATTTACTATAATAAATAATTTACTATAAATAGTAAAATATTTATTTATATTAATAGAAAAATAAATAACTATTTATATATACTATTTGTTTTTATTCACTACAAAGTACAAACAAATGAAAATTCAAAAAATTTGGCGGGTCAAGTGCTAAAAATAGCGGATTTTGAGTATGCGGCTAGCAGGAAATATTATTAAGAGTTGGCAACACTGGTTACTTCTACCCATACGCAGTACTTTGCATTTGTCAAGGTTAAACTTCAGTTGCCACTTCTTAGCCCATCTGCCCAAATTATCTAGATCCTGTTGCAGTAGCACACTGCCATTACTGTCATTAACAACCCTGCCAACCTTTGTATCATTTGCAAACTTCAACACTAAGCCTGATATACCTTCATCAATATCATTATCATTGATAAATATACAAAACAACAGAGGACCCAACACCGAACCCTGTGGGACTCCACTAATAACATTAGTCCACGAAGAGCAGCACCCATTAATTACCACCCTCTGTCTTCTCCCACTCAACCATCCTTTTATCCATTGTAGCAACTTACCTTTAATACCATTCTGCTCCAATCTGTACAATAGTCTTCCATGCACATGTCAAAAGCTTTCCTGAAATCCAAATATATGATATCAAAATTATTATTTTTTGCATCCAATTCCTTTGTAACCACATCATAATATCCTATCAAATTTGTCAGACAAGACATTCCCTTAACAAACCCATGCTGTGTCTGAATTATTGCTGCAGTCTTGTCTAGATGATCCTGCAATGCATCTTTAACTAGTGACTCCATTATTTTACCCTGAACAGAAGTGACAGTGATACTTGCACTTGCTTCTGTTGGAATGAGCAGCAGCCAGGAAAAGAAGTTGCTGGGGATTTCAGAAACTGCTGGGAGTCATCATAGAACAAATAAATATGTGGGCTGTGTTAGGATAGCTAGGAATAAGACAGGGGCACGTATTACTTGCGTGTACACCAATGCCTAGGAGTTTAGTAAATAAATTTGAAGAATTCAAGATGCTGGTCAAAACATCAAAAGGCAGATATTGTTGGGATATCAGAGATGTCGTATCACACAGATATAATGAATGCAGAATTGGAATTTGGGAAGTACAATGTGGACAGGAAGGATAGGAGGGGAGGGTGGGTTATTCTGTTAGTTAAGAAACACAAATCTAGGTACAGTCAGTCCTCGTATAACACGTGTTTACACTACACGAATTCGATCATACACGATTTATAAATAGAGGAACGATATCTTATATAACACAAACCGAATTCGCTTATGCACGATTCGCCTTTGTCCTTTGTGTTTACAAGAAATGGCAGTCAAATGCGGAATCGCCCCAACCGAACGCAACACGATAGGAATGAAGAGAAGATTCTGAAAATGTATTTATGTTTTTTATATCAGTGAAGGGGAAACACATTTCAACATAATAACGTAAAAACCAACACAATTCCAGCTATTGGTATAATCACAAATGCAATTAGATCGAGTTTACTACCAGTTTATAACAGATTCCACTAGCAGAAACGCAACTGAAAATTGTTTTTATTGTTTTATGGTAGTAACCCCTCGAAATGTGCTTTAGTAAAATGTGAGGTGTTAATAGTGTATCTCTTATACGTATTACAGTGTATCTCCTACACGTGCGCAGCTTGTTTATGTGTATCAAGTGTGCCTCCTCGCTTTGTAATTGTGCTTTATTCCCTAAAAATAAGTAAAATACTTAAAAAGGTGTGAAAAGGAAGTGTCCTTGAAAAGGAAGACACTGCAGATTCAGAGATAGAAATAAAAGCAATATCAATAAACAGAGGCGGAGTGGGTCAAAAATTCTCACCCGGGAAAATTTATAATGGCCTCATACTATGGTTTACGGCCAAAATCACAGCAGCCTCCGGCCCACCGGAGTTTCCCCAGTCCGCCTCTGTCGATAGAGAAAAAATATGAAATTTGTGAAACACTTTGAGCGAAATGAAAGGCCATGTGATATTGCACATGCTACAGACCTAAATGAGGCAACGCCGAGAATGACAAAGAATGCAGAGAAAATAAAAACAACTTTCTATTAGAAAATAAAAACAATCCATTAGATTAAGACACAAAGAATTGAAAGAGATGGAATGGCTGTCATCTGTTTGGATAGAAAATCAAACAAAAAAATAAGTTTGCTACTATAGAAGCAAAAGCATTATTTTATTATATAATAGTTGTAATAAAATACATAAGTATTTTTTTACGATAATTTATTGTGTTTGGTAATGTTTTGGTTACAAATGTGTGTTCAATCTTGGGTGGTCGGCACCTAACCCTATTTTTCCCATAGGGCCTGTTGTTTATATTGCACAAGGGTTTCTCGGAACACAACTATCGTGTTATACGAGGATTGACTGTAATGTTGTTGTTTGTTTGAGGATTTATTAGGCACATTGTCATCTATGGCCGTAGTGCACCAAAAATCTAAGTAAGTGCATCCAGTTAACATGGGTGGACATTACAATGTTCAGTCAATTTGGTGTGATTTCACTGGAAAAGTGAAATTGAGAGTAGGAGTGTATTATAGGACTGGTGACCCTGATGAGTATAATGAACAACTGTGCAGAGAAATAGAGTGGGCAAGTAAATCAGATTGGCTTATAATGGTCAATTTTAATTTCCCAGATATTGACTGGGACTTCTGGGTTGTCATTCGCAAACTAGCAAGGCTTTTTTGGATTTTTGGATGAATTATTTTCTACAGCAGCGTGTTTGAAGGGCAACAAGAGGGAGTAATACTCTTGATCTAAGTATCAGCAGTGAGTCTTCATGCATTAAGAATCTGCAGATAAAGGAACCACTAGGTGGCAGTGATCACAGTGTACTTGCTGTTGTTATTTGGGTTTTTTAGGAGCGCTAGCAACTAAGGCCATATTGCTCCGGGGATATGCGATGTCATTCCCTGACTTTTCCGCATCCTCTGTATTTGGTGGTCACGGGCACAAACCCGGTCTAATCAAGAAGCATGTGCCATGCACTGTTGCTCCTGCCCACCTGGCTACGGAGGCATCTCACAGTGTACTGATGTGGGATTTATTCAAACATGTAACTACTGTCAGGGGTAAAGGGAAGGGTTTTTGCTTTTGTAAAGGTGACCACGATGGTCTGAGACAGTTTTAAAGTCTATACAGTGGGACCAACTGATGATGTTACCAACAGCAAATTCTAAATGGGAAGCATTCGGGGAAGTAACTTTGGAAGCTACTAGGCTTTTTGTCCCGACTAAGAAACACTGTTCAAAGTTCAGGCCTAAATGGATAACAGATGAACTAATGAGACTCGTGGCAGAGAAGAAAAATACAATGGATACATATAAATCATCAGGTGACACAGAAGCCTATGGTAGATATAAGATGGTGTGTAATCAAGTCAAAAAGGAGGTTAAGCAGGCAAAGGCAGATTGGGAGAAATCTTTGGCAATAGATACAAAGAAAAACAGTAAAGAGTTCTTTACTTGTGAATTCTAGAAGGAACGGGATGAATCAGATTGGTCCACTTGATATAGATGGTTTGACTGTTGAGGGCTCTGCACGGGTAGCTGACAACTGAATGAGTATTTTATGTCTACATTCACATTTCACATATGAGGAGTTATTCAGGAGAGGAATGCCAGAGAGCTAAATGATTTTGTACTAACAGAGGAAAGTGGAGGAAAAATTGTTGAAAGTTAAACAAAAGGAAGGCACCTCAGGTAGATAGCATTTATCCAGTTATATTAAAGGAGGCAGCAAGAAAATAAGCCCTTAGCCATAATTATGAGAGCTTCCTTGGACTCAGGGGAGGTCCCCATGGACTAGAGATATGAAAATGTGACCCAAATTCACAAAGGGGATCAAAGGGTGACAAGTAATTATAGACCTGTCAGTTTAACTTCTGTTCTGGGGAAATTAATGGAAGCACTGGTTAAAGCACTACAGGATCATCTAGACAAGACTGCAGTTATAGTTCAGACACAGCATGGGTTTTTTAAGGGGAAGTCTTGTCTGACCAATTTGATTGGATACTACAATGAGGTCACAAAGGAACTGGATAGAAAAAATAATTTTGATATCATATACTTGGATTTCAGAAAAGTTTTGGATACTGTTGCACATGGAAAACTACTGTACAAGTTGGAGCAGCATGGCATTAAAGGAAAGTTGCTGCTATGGATAAAGGGATTGTTGAGTGGGAGAAGACAGAATAGTAATCTGTCTTCAATGGAGACTGCTCTTCAGGGATTAATGTTATTAGTGGTGTTCCCCAGGGGTCTATGCTGGGCCCCATTGTTATTTTCGGTATTTATCAATGATATTGATGAAAGTATATCATGCTAAATGTCCAAGTTTGCAGATGATATGAAGGTTGGCAGGGCTGTTAATGACACTGACAGTACACTACTGCATAGGATCCAGGAAAGTTGAGAAGATGGGCTGAGAGGTGGCAACTGAAGTTTAACATTGAAAAAGTAGTACTGCATACAGGTAGCAGTTATCCCAGAGTAACGCATCAACTGTGAAATACTACACTCAGCGTGGTAGAGAATGAAAAAGACCTGGGAGTAATTGAGCAGTCAGATATGAAGTTTTCTAATCACTGATAAACAAGAATTTTTCTAGCAGGGATAAGGAGGTGATTATCCCCTTGCATAAGGCAATGGTCAGGCCACACATTGAGTACAGTAAACAGGTCTGGAGGCCTCATTTTAGGATGTAGAGCTGCTCAAACAAGATAGAGAAGAGCAATGAGATTGGTGAATGGAACAAAGGGTTGCTCTTACAAAGAAAGATTTAAATTCTGCAAATTGCCATGTCTGGAGACTAGGCACCTGCAAGGTGATCTGATTGAGGCGTATAAGGTCTTGAATGGTTTAAGTAAGCTCAATGTTGATGGGATTCTTCCTCTTGCCCAGATTAGTCGCCTGAGGGGACATAAATTCAAATTGAGGAAAGACAACTGTAGAATAGATGTGCAGAAATTTGCCTTTAGCCAGTGGGTGGTTGATTTTTGGTTTGTTTAGGAGCATTAGCAACTAAGTCCATATTTCCCAGGGGATATGCGGTGGTCATTCCCTGACCTTTCCACGTCCTCTGTATTTGGTGGTCATGGGCTCGAACCCCAGTCTGATCAAGAAGTGTGTGCTGCTGCTCCTGCCCACGGAGTCGCCACGCGGGTGGTTGACTGCTGGAACAAACTTCTATCTGTTGTAGAAGTTGCCGCTTAAATAAATTCAAGCAACTAGACAAACATTGGGAGTTAATGGATGGTTTTTTTTTTTTTTTGGCTGATGATACATAAGCAAGCTTATGTAGCATCAGCCAAAAAATTAGTAGAGGCATATGATGCTTTCTTAAATCATATGCCTCTACTAATGCTAATTATTGTTTAAATATTTAAAAAAAAAAAAACAACACTGGATGGAGGAACTGCTATTAAAAAAAAAAAAACAGCATAATATGTGTGCAAATTAGGCTATTATTTCTTGGTACTATGAGTCTTGAGGTTATGGTAGGCATATTGCACAATATTTCTTCCATTTCAAGTGCAAAAGAATTTTTACATTCAGCATGCCAAAACCCCATAAGTCCACCAACCTGAACCTATTGGTAATACCCTAGGAAGTATATGGATCAACTAGTGTATAATCTTGTTGCTGCTCTGGCATCTGAGTGGAGAGTGTCCAAGCATCAAATATGTGGTGGGGAGGATTGTTGAAGTCATGTAATGCTAAGGAGTTAACTATTTTTGCTTTGTATATCATGTACAAAGTCAATATTGCACTTAAATTTTAAATCTGTATATTTTAATTTAGTATTTAATCTTGTGTCTTACTATCTCCATCAGGCTCTTCAGGAAATAAAATTAAATCAAACTATTAGAAGAAAAACTAATTATGTATTGGATAACTTCAGCATTTCATGGGAGTATGAATAGTTCAACTGTTCTCTCTATACATATTTTATATACACGTTGTTTTGTGGTTATAGGCACAGTTATATAGCAGTTTAGCTAACAGGAGGCAAAATTAGGAAAGTAATTAGAACAGAAATAGACAATCCTGCCTTTGTATTACACTAATAGCACAGAGTGTGGAAAATTTTATTGGTAGGAAAGTGAATATATGACTGAAGAAAATAAAATTTGTGCTTGGTTTTAAGGTAATATTAAAAAACGCTATTTTTTTTTTTTTTTGCGCCAGTTGTAAGATAGGCGAGTAGATTTATGTAAATACAAAAAAAAAAAAAAAAAAAAACACTTATACGGAGACCACACACACACACACTTTTTAATTCAGCACTCTTTCACTATAAGCATGTTTGAACCAGCACACAAAGCCAACACGTGGTGCTTTAATGCAACATGAGCTGTACAGGTGGCCATGTAAAGGAATTTGGATGAGATGGAACAATATGTTTGTATAAATTGAACAAGCACCTCTTTAAAAAGATTTACCTCTTTCTCCATCTTCCAAACAAATCAATGAGAATCATTTTAAAGCGTGTGCATCCTGTTGCAGCTTTATGACCTCCTGATCGCTTATGAATAATAGCTTCTTTTCCTTTGCATCCTAAACCATGGATAAAGGACAAAGGGCTGATTTCCAAAAAAGTCATCTGAAATAATAAGTTTTTTTTAGTAAGTATTAGTCATAAATGAAAGAACCATATATTATTTTTCTTTATTTCACAGGAGAATAATTTGCTTTAATTAAAACACCTAATAATTATAGTTATCTGCCTAGTAGTTCCTTTATTCTATAATAATTAGATTGAAACTTGTGGGACACTGTTGAAAGAAATAAGTATTTGAATTTTATAAGCTGTGATAGAAGCATATGCATTTGAACAAGCATTACTAAAATTAAATTAAAGGAGAAAATACCACTGTTAATTGTGAATGTTAAGTTTATTTGCCCAGTGAGGTTAAAGTCCTTAACACCTGGTATATAAAATCACTAAACATCAACATGCAATTGTGACATTTCCGGATTTGTTATAGAATCCTATCTTCAGAGCAATTTAAAAGGAGATTGAATAAATTGAAATCTCACTGGAGAGTAGTTGCTAAAATTTACACTGGCAGGAGAGGGGGAAGGGGGGGGTATCCAGAGTGCTTTGAACTTATCCCTCTTAGTTTACTTGAAGACTGAATTCTATACTGAATTAAGAAATCAGTGTTGCCCACATCCAACTCTCTTGCAATATCATAGTAGTTTAAATCAGGTTGGTGAAACAAGATATTTCCTTTAGAAATCTATATCATGACCCATTTATGATAATTCAGAATATACCTCTCAAGGTGATCTTGTAAAGCATCATTAGGCATGAACTCCATGACCCTCTCTGCCACTGAGGTTAAACTGCTCAGCCTATAGGGAACATCTGATCCTTAGTCCCCCACTCCTCTTTGGTACTGGAAAAGATATTAGCATCTCCAATCCAAAGGAATTACCATGAATATAATGACAACTTCATAATTAACCCTTAAGATTTGAAACATTCCTTAGCCGTTTCTATTAATTTGACTGGATAAATACTTTCTGTAACTGGGTCCTTACCCACTTTCAAGCTAATTAGTTTAGTTTAACTTTTTTTTTTTTTGTTAACTTCTGTGTTATATCAATATCTTATTGTACTTGTTATATCAGAACAATATCTTCTACGCTGAAAGGGATTTTAAGCTAAATTAAAGAACAAGCACCTCTTTATTGATACAAAGTTTCTATTTAGCTCATCAGTGATGCATGATGGATTATCTATGATTCTGTTAATCAAAGATCTCATTTGGTTTACTTTTTTTTTTAGCTGCACTAGCAGCTATGTGTAAAGAACCTATTATCTTCTAATGTCTGTCTGTCTGTCCATCCATCCACATGGAATAACTTTACTTCCAGTAATTGAATTTTCAAAAAAAAAAAAAAAAAAAAAAAAAAAATTTATATTTGGCTCCTTTTAGAAAGATTCGTTGAGCCATCCCAAATTTCATTAAAATAAAATTAACAGAAATCCAACAATTATTATTTATTTGTCCATCCAATCCATCAATCTATCTATCCACCCACCCACATGCAATAACTCAAACTCCCAGTGGATGAATTTATGAAATTTTATAATTCACTCTTTCAGAATAATTTGTTGAGCCTTCCCAAATTTAATTAAAATTGGACCAATAACCAATAGAAATCAAGAAATTATTATTATTGTTTTTCATACATATCAAGAGGCTATCCACATACTAAATATTGTAGCTGAAGCAGTATCTATATTATGTTTGTTGCCATGCACTGACTCAATAAATGTGAATATGATGGATGCACAAAAGTGAAATATTCTTAGCTGGCACACAAGTCATTGCTTACTTATTTTTCTGCTATTAGTTTATTAAATACATAAATCATGAAATATTAGTACAGGTGAACGTGCCGAGTGTGGGGATTATATTCCGACCAATGTCCACGCACAGCAATTCTGTGTTCGGTGGGGTGCAGTTGTTATGAAAAAAATGGGGGTTAGGTTCTGAAACTTTTTATGTAGGAAATTAAAACCATAATGTGTTACAAATGGTATAATTTATTTTTAAAAGAAATTAACAATTTCACTTTATAATTTAAAATGTATTCTAACTAAAAACATAATGGAAGTAATATTTTTCTATGCTAATTTTTGCTGGAATGAGGATTTCAAAAATGAATGGCGAGACTGACTTTCCTCCATAATTTCTTATCTTTTGTTCCAATTGAGTGATAGCGAGATCGTGCCCCTAACGTAAATGTAAAGGGCCCCCCCATGTTAAAAGCAAACACAATGAAAGAAAACTAAATCCAAAAAAAAAAAAAATCAAAACTAAATTATGAAACAAACTTAATTGGGTATATGCTTCCATTATGGAATTGAAATGAATTCCTAACTAAATTTAAAATAAAACTGCATGCTTAAAAAGTAATAAAATAATGAAATAAAAAACTTTTAATTGACCATGACTTACCACTGCATATGAAGATATGTTCAACTGATGAAACTTCTTGCAGAAGGTGAATGTGCTTTTGAAGTTAACTTACTTATAAAATGTGTAATTTTTTTCTGTCGTTTTGTCATGATCTTTCTTGTGTCAACATAAGAAACCATGATATAATCAATGCCCCTCTTAATTTTTGTACTCCTATAAAAGTTGGGATCTTCCTGCATAATCTTCTCCTTCAGGAACTCTGCTGCTTTTAGAATCTCTGATATACCCTTGTTTGTTAGTTCAGGTTTCTTCTGCTCTTCATTTTCTTCAAACATCTTTATTTGAGTCCAGAAGTTCTTCTAACTCCTCATATTTTAATTCCTCCTGATGGGAATGAATATGTTCTAAAATTTCTTCTTGCAACACAACCTCAACTGTAAAGTTGATGTTGTGTTCAGAGGAAGAAATATAAGTTTTACATTTGGATTGCAATCAAGAAGTGACACTGGGTGACTGAGCATTGTCTAAGATAAGGAGCACCTTGAATGATAAATTCTTATTTTTCAGATATCCTTCAACTTCAGGTACGAAACAATGCTCTAACCAGTTGCTAAACAGTGAATCAATCATCCATTCTTTTCTGTTTGATCGCCAGTACACGTGAAGAGGATTTATTTTTGCCTTTCAAAGCTCTTGGGTTTTCTGAACGATACACTCATAAAGGCTTGCATTTATAATCACCAGAAGCATTACTACAAAATGGGAGAGTAATTCTGTCCTTTGATACTTTGAATCCATGTGCAATTCCTTCTTTGGATAAATATGTCATGTCAGGTGTTTTTTTTCCAATATAGAGTCCAGTTTCAACACAGTTAAAAATCTGATCTGCCATGTATCCTCCCTCTTCTATTACATTTATCAATTCTGGTAAAAATTTTCCACTGCCTCCACGTTGGCAGAAGCAATCTCACCAGCAACTTTAATATTGTGCAGATTTGCTCTTTTCTTAAATCTATCGAACCATCCCTTGGATGCACTGAAACTTGATTCACCATTTGCACTAACAGCGTGAGACTATGTGATGATAAAAAAGCTGGGCCTTGCACCCGATCATATTATAAATGAGAGGCACATTTCTATTCCTTTGGTCTTTGATCCAAACATTCAATAACTGTTCCATCTTTTTCAATAAGCATATCACGTCAACTAACAAAAGTGGATTTTGCACTTGCAGAGTTTGTTGCCAACCTAGTGCTTGCTTTACTTTTGTCCTTGCACTTTTTAATTGTTCGTGTCGATCATTCATTGCATTCATATTCTTTAGCTAAATCAAATTGTTCATATCGATGATTCATTGCACTCATATTCTTTAGCTAAAGATGCATATGTTCTTCCTTGCTCTATTTTCCCAAAATAATCATTTACTCATGCAATGACAATATTTTTTTTGGATTTTTTCTTCCCAGAATCACTTTCAGATGTGGAAGCATGCTTTGAAGCCATTATGTTAGGTTACTATTGAATTAAAATATAAATTCACTCAATGACAAAACACACAAAATGAAGTCACTTTTCACTCAACTTAGAAACTCACACTGACACTAGCAAATACTTTTTTTTTTTTTTTTTTTTTTTTGATTTGGTAGTTGTTGGCGCATCGGCTTCTGTGGCCATATTGCACCTCCCAAGGTTTTTGCAGTACTTTGATCCAAGCCCGAGGCGGGAATCGAACCCGCGACCTTTGGGTTGCCGGGCAGGTATTTTACCCACTCGGCTAGCCCGGTCGGCCTAGCAAATACTCGAGCCAATTATGGGATCATTCAAGTATTATGTCACACTGTTTCTAAGAAGTGCTGAGTTGAAAGTTACATAACAAAAAATATATTGCAATAAAAAAGTAAGTACAATGTAGAGAAGCTAAATTTTGATTGATCATGAAACTCCAAAATGCCACAAAACAGCTGTCTCTGATAACAAAGTCGCTTAGAATGAAATCAATGACACTATGAATTTAATCGCACTAAAGAAACTATAAACTATGTAATAAGGTAGCACGGCTGAGTCAGATATACCAAACCTTGGGCCACGGCACGATCCATGGACTTCTACCACACAAGCGTGAATCCGTGCAGAGTGAAGCCACGGTTGACAGGGGGTCACCCGTATTTGCTTGTTATATTACTCACACAGAAACATTAACTGTTTTATTTCAACTATTAATTAAACATGAAGGCTGAAATACATAAAGTGCATTACTTTCGTAATGCAGCTTACCGTCAATGCTTTTGACATGACAGTATACCACGGTTGTTTAATTTATTAAATCATGGATCCTGAAATAAATGTTGTATTTCATGTACTGCTGATTACAAAGTATTACAAAATGTAGGTTGAATGTTACATAGTGAGATGTGTGCAGTGAAGTGAAAAGAATTACCTCATAGATTAGCAGTTTACTTTTCATTTCTATTAATGTACTGTATACAGGTCTGGAGACCTCATTTCAAGAGGGATGTAGAGATGCTGGAACGAGTACAGAGAAGGGCAACAAGATTAGTGAATGGAACAAAGGGGTGCTCTTACGAAGGAAGGCTTAAGTTTTGCAAATTACAGTGTCTGGGGACTAGGCAGGCACCAGCGAGGTGATCTGATAGAGGTGTATAAAGCTTTGAATGGTTTGAGCATGCTCAATACTGATGGGATTCTTCCTCTTGCTCAGAATAATCACCTGAGAGGGCATAAATTCAAATTGAGAAAAGACAGATGTAGGATAGACGTGAGGAAATTTGCCTTTAGCCAGCGGGTGGTTGGTTGGTGGAATAGACTTCCATCCCTTGTGGTGGAAGTTGATAGCCTAAATAAGTTTAAGGCTCAGCTGGCAGGTATTTCGAACGAACAGAAGGGTGAACTGGAAGTGGTTATTTTTTATTTATTATTATTTTTTATTTATTTATTTGCTGATGCTGCATAAGCTTGCATCAAATGCCTCTACTAATGCTAATCACAGAAACATAAAAATTTCAATTCAAGAAATAAAAATCTAATGCCTTAAATGTAATGCACTTTGTACATTAACTAACTTGTTCTCTTTGTGTTTACATGTGAATAAAACTCCTTGCTCTGCTTGGACAAGGCTTTTTATACTCAGATTTCATCTACCTAAACCTTCGCTGTGAATTGGTAACAAATCAACTTATCATTATAGAATTCTGAGTTGCCTGTGATTTGACGTTATCCCATGCTGCCTTCTATTTTATCAAGCTCACTAATTCCCTTTTCGCCCATCTTGGCTCTCTCTCTGTGTGTGTGTGTGTGTGTGTGTGTGTGTGTGTGTGTGATACCTACTTAATGGAATGAATGTACTAATGGCTTAGTTCTTGGACTCAATCAGCTGAGATTAAGCATATACATACTCTTATATACTTCAACCCAGCTGGTAAATCCAAAAACTTCCTGATTCCAATAAACCCCTTTATTGAAATTAAAAATATGTTACCCATCAGGGGAAACGGGTAATATACTGTGTAAAAAGGATAGGTGGAATAGGACCAGGGTATGTCTGCCACGGGCAAAAGTTGATGATGTTGTAGAACAGATATCATCTTTTAAGGGCACAAAGAGGGATACTGTTTTACACGTTGGCACTAATGACATTAAGAGGAGGAGATCTGTGGATTTACTTAACAAGTATAGGTCGATGCTGAAAAAAAGTCATGACTTAGGGTTAAATTTGAAAGCGTCTGCAATTCTGCCCCGACACGACAGGAGGGAGTATATGATGAGAGTTTTGTCAATCAATTTGGTCCTGACAAGATTGTGCAAGGCTCATAAGGTAGAAGAATTTTTCTCAGCATGGTGTGTGTGCTTGTTAACAGGAGAGAATTCTTCTACAGGGATGGGGTACACTTAAACAGTAGGGGTGCAAGAGTGTTTGCTGATGCTATTGGGGCAAGATTACGTAGGTCAGAAAACTGCTAACTTGTGGGGATTCACATACTAATAGGTTAAAAGTAGCTGCAGGCAAAGGTGAAAGTGATCCTTGCACTGCTTCTATTAGAATGAGCAGTGGCCTGGAGGCTGGGGTGCTGAGGCTTTCAGAGACTGGTGGGAGTTATCATGAAACAAATAAATACATGGGCCGTGTTAGGGTATCTAAGCATAATAACCATAGAGGTTTGTTTGAGGTCTACAATGCTCTGAGGGGGAGGGGGGGGAAGTAAAATGAAATTTTCATGGTTACAAATGATTCCACAACTAGGGGACAAAAATTCTGATTATAGGGGAATGAGGTTTAGGCTGGATAAGACAGTTTCATTTACCCAACAAGTTGTTAATTATTGGAATAAGTCACCTCCAAATTAAATATTAAATAAAGAACAAAACAGACATTATCAATGACAATAAATTAGAAGGAAGCATGTCTACACTCACTGTGCAAAATCAACCAACACAGAATTCTACTATAATGACACTACTGCAGCCTGAATTTCTGATCTATAATTAGAAGACTATGCAAGAATTGATTGGGGGTTCAGGTGCTGATGCTCCCCAGTGAAGTCATGCCTAGGGTTCCTTTTATCTATCCTTTATTTTCATATGATGTGCTTGTATTCATCTGAAAGTCATCATCATGTAGTTTTCCTGTTTAATTATAAACAACAGTAACACCATTATAGCAAAATACTGTTTACTGCTACCATGGCAAGTGTAGATACTATTTCTTTAATTTAAATTATATAATAAATTATTTCTATTTTATTCTTTATATTATTTATTAGTTTTTATTGCTTACGTACAAATAACAGAAGTTCCTTGCAAACATAAAACTTGCTGTAATTTTAGCAATAAATTCCATGTTAAAGTATCTAATTTTAATCGTCTTGTGATAGTGTATGTTCTTTAATTTTTTTTTTTTTTTGTTTGGCTGGTGTAACAAAAGCCTGGGCTTCCTTGCAATACATGATTAATGTTAAGTGCTAAACAGATTTAAATAAATGATAACCAAAGGAAACAAGATCAAGAAACTATCAGTGAGAACTTTCAAATTCAGAATTAATTTTTTTTTCTTGTGTAACTCTTGAAATGTGGGGTTTGACTTCCCCCCCCCAAGAGTATTCTCACACCTGATGAGTATGGGCTTGGCACACCTAGGGTCCTGAGCTGGACATCATCATTCTTCTCTTTCTTGGTGATTCCTTTCTCTCTTAGGGTAACTCAGGAATTTTTTTTTTTTGGCTGGTGCAGCATAAGCCTCAGGCTTCCTTGCACCATATGGCTAATAATAAATGCCATTTTGATTCAGCCATGAAAGCTGTTTTGCAACTAAGAGCTTGGCCTAAATAATCTAACTATTGATAACACTGCACATTAATGAAAATCATAAGAAAGGTTAGGTAAGGTGGTTTCTTGAGATCTAACTACTATCTTCAGTGGTGTATGTGAACATTCATCATCCCTGTTGCCAGTTGTTAATTCATTCTGGAAATTTTTTTTTTACAACTTTCCAAAAATATGAAAATTGCAAGGTGACAAAATGTACTTCCCAATAGTTTCTGGATGGCTGCTTCAGATGGAAAGAGACTCTGGGTAGAGTGAAAAAGGGATCTGGGGTGCAGTTGTCAGGCCACATCTTATTCAAGTTGTGACAACAATTGCTTTATACAGGATACTCCACAAGTAAGGAAACATGTTTGACTGTAAATAACAATACTATTTTAATTCATGCTGTTTTTTTAATTAATTAAAAAAACAACAATTTTTTTTTTTTTTTTTTTTTAATAAGATCTGTTTAATATGGCTGCCATTTTGATCTTTACAAACTGTAGTCTTTTGGGAACACATCAAGGCACAATTCCTCAGAAATTTCTTGCAAATTCTCTAACTATTGAAGCTCCAGCAAAGACCTGCACTTATTACTAAGTATGCTATCCTTTAAGAATCCCCACAAAAAGTAATCACACAGTATTAAAGAAGTGCAGTTGCCATTCAATGGAACCCTGTTGTCTAATATAGTGACGCAGAAACTTTTCATCTAATTAGGAATTCACCAACAATTTTTTCAGTGGGCTGGCACTCTGGCATTCTACATTTAAAAAAAAAAAAAAAAAAAAACCTGCTGAAAACTGATTTCAGATTACACCAGTGTAATGACTCTTTTAGTAGTCTCAGGTAGCTTTCTCTTGTCACAGTTCCCTCAAAGAAAAAAAAAAGGCCCAAGAATACCTGTCCAAATTCCAGCCTGGACCATCAAGCACTTAAATCCTTTAAAGAACGAAATGGGGTTGTTAAAAAAAGAGTTTAAATGCAGCATCATCAATTCACACAACATTATTAATGATATCTTTGTTTGTAACAATCATGGCCAAAAACCATTCAGCAAATTCCAATTTTTTTAAAATCTGGGTTGTCCTCATTCAAACTCTGTAGGAACATGGGATGCTAAATCTTATATTTAAGTTCCATTATGATTCTATTTAAGCTTATTTTAGTTATTTTCAGTTCTGAACTTCATTTTCTTGGAGTATTTTGGACTTTCAATATCCTCTCTTACACATTCCAAATTGGCAGATGTCTTTGATATTCAAGGTTATCCAGTTTTTGGTAAATTACACAATTTTCCCACTTCAAACTTCTACACAGTCTGTTTTATGATATTTGTTGTGGTGATATACGTCCAAAACATTCTTTAACTGGCAAGTAACTTCTGCAGCATTTTCACATTTCGTGTGCCACTTATAATAAAGAAAAGGACTGAAATTATAAAGTTCATGGTGCTTTTCCTATGTTCAAATTATTCTGAAACAATAATAAAAAAAATTAAACTTTTTTTAAATAATATAATACATGTTTACATTGCCAGTTATTCAAAATAGTTTCCTTAATTATGGAATACCCTGTATAATGGAATAACCATCTCTTTATCACTATGGGAAAAAGTTCCTGCATATCATTCACAGAATCCTGTGAGCTATCCTGCTGCCTGTTCACATTTTTAAAGAAACTTCATATCACACAGTTACTCTGAAGTTCTTTACATTATCGACTATTTTGAGGATTAGTGCTATCTAAGTGGGTTATACCAAACTCAAAATAGTTTATGGTGAAAAGGATTTAAAGTAAATAACTGATTCAAAATAGTTGATAATGAGTAGCAGCAATTCAAAATAGTTGATAATGAGTAGCAGGAATTACTGCTATCCAGATTCAAGAACTCTCATTTTCCACTGTTATGCCTCAGCTGCCATTTTCAGACCATTCAAATAATTTAAGGTTTTATGGTTCTAATTATGGGCATCAATATTCAGGTTAGTGTATTTGCATAATTTCTATGCATAACTGAAATGAAATGAAGTGAAGTGAAGTTCGTATAAAGAGCATCATTATACACATAATAGTTTGAAATGTTTGTAGTTTATGCTTCAATCCTATAATTCTACTGTTTCTCATTATAGATTAAAAAAATGTTAAGGTTTTATGGTTTATGTTTGCATATATTATTTTATATTCAGGATAATTTAATGTTGTTTAGTACAACTGCTCTAGCATTATGACCATTGCTAACATAAGAAACATGATCATTATGTCTAGGGAAGAAATTTCTAACATTAACTGCAAAGGTAAGAAAAGCTTAATGTGTAAAGCTAAAGAGGTATTAAAAAGAAGGCCTTACTGTTTCATGATGATTTCTGTACACAGGAATTTCCAGAAGATTTTTTAAATAATTTTCTAAATCATGCTAGAGAAAGAGAAATTATAAACATTAACATCACTTTATAGTAAATAATAAGAGGGTGAATCAAATGAAAAAGTTTTTTTTTTCCCTTTTTTTTTTAATATTTCAAAATAGCAGTTTATTTTAAAGAAGTCGTCACCACCACAGTCTAGGCACTTTTGCAAAAATGTAGTTCCCAATATAATTTCTGGATGCCCAACAGCATGTTTAGCCATGTGTAGTCATGCACTTTTTATGTAACAAAATGACACTCAGTCAAATCATTATGTATTTTTCTGTTAACAACCGACAAACTGATTTAAAATAACTTTATTATAAAATAAAATACAGTAAACCCCCGGTATTCGTGGGGGTTACATTCCTGAGAAATTCCGCAAATACCGAGTTAGGGCTCCCACAGTAATAAAGGGGTTCCGTTCCAAAGTATGAAATATATAAGAAAAACTAGTCTAAAATTTTGTCTATGTATGTATTATATGTACCTTCATAATATGACTATGTACATAGTGAAATGCAAGCATATGGCATCGAAATGAAAATAAGAAACAATTTAATATTAAATGTAATATTTATTAGAAATTTCAAACAAATCTTTCAAACCAGTGCCTTTGCTAGCTAAAAAACTTATCCCGCCAGTGCTATCACCAGTTTCGCTAAAGTGTTGATAGAGGAGTTTTGCCTTTTCATGAATGATGAGTGAACTTAACGGAATTTTATTATGAGTTTGGTCTTCTATCCACAGATTTAAAGCTTTTTCCATTTTTTCTAATTTAACATCAATAGTTACAGAGCAAATTTTTGAAGCAATTAGCGCGTTTTCACAGACACTACGGCAGATTTTTTCTTCCGATTTTTTGATTGATCATACCGTTGACTCATTGATTTTATAATGTTTTGCGACTGAGGAGACACTTTCACCATTAGAAATTTTGTCTAATAACTCAATTTTATTCGCTAATGGCTCATTGCCTTCTTTGATCTTTTCACATTTCCCTTGTTATTTGTAGCCATATTTTTGTACGGGTGAGAAAGAACTTGTCCACAATAAAGTCACTTTCTTCCGTTAACATGCTCGAAAAAAAGTCTGTTTTCACTGCAAAATGGTAGATTTATCACTTTTATCACATCGTTTGCTTTTAATTTATATGCTTATAAATTTATCGATTTGTAAGCATATAAATCGATTAATTTATAAGCATATAAATTAAAAGCAAACGACAAAACCTTCCATGACAAGCGCATAACACATACCGAACAAGGATTAGCGAGAAACATCCACGCTCGCGATTTTGTCACCCCTCTCCTCCCGGGAACCCACTGAGCGCTGTTTTGACCGGGAAAGATAATTTTAGCCACGCCCATGTTTTTTTTAATGGTGGAAAATGTTCACGGCGCTTTTAAATTCACATTTTTTTTAGGTTTCATTTTATATTAAATCAGCGACCGCGAATAGCAGGGGATTTACTGTATACATAAGATATAAAATATAAATTAAAACTGGTATGGGATAAAAACATTAAAATACCGGTAAAAATAAATTAATATAAAATATAAAATAATAAAAATATAATAATACTGTTTTCGGGGTGACACAGTGAATGGTCAGTTGCATATATACGTTTTTTTTAAAATAAAATAAAAGTTGACTGAGCATGATCATGGATCACATTTGGTGTCCTTAATGCAAAGTTACACACACACACACACACAACAAATGCCAGCACCCATCGCACTGCAGAATCATAGACTCCATAATGGGGTGCACGTGTACCCCATATTAAGGTTCATAGTGCTATTACAATTTACTATGTGCAGTACCTCAAGCCATGAGCACTGGCAGTAGTCACATGAATGGTCGATGATCTCAATGTCATGTCGGGGATCAAGGTTGTGCTACTCAACCCAATAATGTTCAGCAAAAGGAGTACTCAAAGTTAGAGGTTCGGAGAGCACCCCTCATGTTACGAAACATGATCTTTCAATCTCCTGGCATTTCAATTGCCTATATAACATTCCTCACATGTAATGCAATACACAGAACCACTTCATAATGAAGATGGGATGGGTGTTTTCACCTTGGAAATAACGGAACATAATTTCCTACCAGGAAGTTGCACACACTGTATATGGTAAGACGTTCCAATATGCCAGGATAATAGGGGATGTAGGAAGTTGAGATAAACTCATTACACTGTCGGGGACTTGGCCGTGTAACAAACTCACAGGCTTGTAGTTCACGTCCATCCAGAACATGAGGTGGATAACTGCAAATGGAAAGCTCTGCTCTTACTTTGGAAATCTCTAATTGTCTGTCACCTATGGAACTGGAATGTGTCCAAACACAGGTAAATGAATGCTCCGCTGTTGCTGAGCATTACTGGGTTGAGCAGTACAACCTTGATCCCCAGCGTAACATTGAGATCATCGACCATTCACGTGACTACCGTCAGCACTCGTGACTTGAGGAGCTGCACACAGTCAATTAGCATTAGCAGAGGCATATGATGCAAGAAAGCAAGCTTATAGGGCTTCAGCAAAAAAAAAAAAAAAACTCCTTCCCATTTCACCCATCCAGTCACTCCAAATGTTTGCCTAGTTCAGCCTTAAATTTATTTAAGCTATCAATTTCCACAACAACAGATGAGAGTCTGTCCCAGCAATCAACTACCCGCTGGCTAAAGGCAAACTTCCGCACATCATTTCTACAACTGTCTTTCCTCAATATGAATCTATGCCCCCTCAGGTTCTTAATCTCAGCAAATGGAAGTATCCCATCAGCTTGAGCCTACTCAAACCATTCAAGGCCTTGTACACCTCAATCAGATCATCTTGCAGGTGCCTAGTCTCCAGATACAGCAACTTACAGAGTTTAAGCCTCTCCTGGTAAGAGAACCTCTTAGCTCCTCTCACCAATCTTGTTGCCCTTCAGAGGTTGCTGGAATGAGTCTGTACTCATTCCAGCAACCTCTACATTCTTCCTAAAATGAGGCCTCCAGACCTGTACGGAGTACTCAAGTTGTGGCCTGACCATTGCCTTATACAAAAGGTATAATCACCACTTTGTCTCTGCTAGCAAAATTCCTATATATGATTGACAAAACTCCATAACCTGCACTGCTCAGAGAGCTTCATACCCGACTGCACAATTACTCCCAGTCTTTTTCATTCTCCACCTCCCTGAGTGTAGTACTACACTCAGGGAGGTGGAGAATGAAAAAGACTCTTGGGTTACATATGGGTAGCAGTACTCAGTATTTGTCAAAATTAAACTTCAGTTGCCACTTCTCAGCCCATCTACCTAACTTTTCCAGATTCTGTTGCAGTAGCATACTGTCTTTACTATCATTAACAACCCTGCCAACCTTTGTATCATCTGCAAACTTCAACATTAACTTGAACACGGTGTCTGGAGACTAGGCATCAGCAAGGTGATCTGATTGAGGTGTATAAGGCCTTGAATGGTTTGGGCATGCTGAATGCTGATGGGATTCTTACCCTTGCTTAGAATAATCGCCTGAGAGGGCATAAATTCAAATTGAGGAAAGACAGTTGTAGGATAGATGTGCAGAAGTTTGCCTTTAGCCAGCGGGTAGTTGAGCTGAAACAAACTTCCATCTGTCGTAGAAGTTGATAGCTCAAATAGATTCATGGCACATGTGGCAAGTGCCTCTCGTGTGCATCCCCTAGGGCCGGCCCTGACTGTCTGTAATGTAAAGGGTAACTTCCTGTTTGATTTTATCACAAGGGACTTTTCAGAATAAAACACCTATTTTTACTGTGTTCACGCCACTTTACATTTTCAAATATACTGAAAAGTACTTTCCATCCATTTGAAGGATTATTACTGTTCAGCGGCGTAGCCAGGGTAGGGTCAGCAGGTATACTGTACCCTCCTGATACCGAAATCTGGTATTGTGGCACATTTTTAGAAAAGTAATATTGCGATATACATTGAATAAATACTTAAGTTGCACAATGTTTTTAAAAATATTAAATTTTATATCCATAATTCATTGTTTATCTATTAGTTTTGCAGATATGAAACAAATAAAAAAAACCCATACTAAAATAATCATTTATCAAATAGTTTGATAAATTTGATTTCAGGCACCTCTTATTTAAAACCAAAAATAACAGGTAGATTAGCATTAGGCACCTTTTTTTTTTGTAAATGTCTGACAAGAAATCCTCATTACACCACTGCTATTGTTTGATTTTACAAAATGTTCATGTGAAGTTCCTTTGACACCAGTTTTTGAAGTTTATAACACAGCTATCAATAGAAATATTTTCTGGAAATTTCTTTATAAAATATATAAAAAAAATGTGCTGTACTGATACTGTTCCCTAAAAAAATTACAATAAAGCAAACTTTTCTTTTATTAAATGTGCACTGCAGTGTTATCAGTTTTACACCAGTTTTTTTTTCTGTTTCCAGTGTTCCAATAGATGAATTTCCTTTAATTTGTGTTAGTAGATGCAATACCTATTTAATTTGTGTTAGTAGATGCAATACCTATTTTTCAAAAACAATTCTTTCAGTTATGTTTCTTATGCCAAGAAACAGTTGTGTGCATTCCCCCCCCCATCACGCTTGTGAGTGACAGGATCTACCATGTCACTCACTGCTCCGTGTAACTTAATTCACATTATACACTAGAAATTCAGTGTCACATTCTATAATCAAGGTCAACACCTGATTGTTTTTCTCAGGAATAATTAGAAAATGCATATCTGAATGTATATTTTTGCTGTTTGCACGTTAATTAATAGATTTTTCTGAATTTTAAAGTTGGGACATCAAAGAAAACACTTCTGTTTATGTATATTGAGAGTTTCAATTTTGTAGATAGAATAGAAATTATAGAAATAATTAGTTCACTGTGGTAATTTTCACCCCAGCTGACTAACAAAGCTTGAAAATGAGATGGGACTGAAGCAGGGTGTTTGTTGGAAATAATATTCCTGTAAAATTGCTAGCTGAGATAATCCCTACACAGGCTGCTGCGCGGGGAAGGCAGAAAGGAAGAACAAAGGGTGCTGAAATAAGAACACTATGGCTGGATTTCCTGTGTCACCATATAAAGCTTATGACCCAAATGCTGCTAGCCATTGTGGATTGAAGTGCATGCCTCTCTACAGTTTATAACCATTGTCGGTTAAACAACCAGCTCTCAAAATTCTTGAAAATTTAAACAACCAGCTCGTGACAGCTGGCTCCAGCACACCACTGGATGTAGAGCTGTGGAATGAATACAGAGGAGGGCAATGACATTGGTGAGTGGAACAAATTCTCTTACCATTGCAACAAGAAAGGCTTAAAAGTTCTGAAAATTGCAGTGTTTGGAGACTAGACACCTGCAAGGTGATCTGATTGAGGTGTTATAAGACCTTCAGTGGTTTGAGTAAGCTCAATGCTGATAGAATCCTTTCTCTTGCTTGGACTATGCACATGAGGCTGCACAACATGAGGTGGAATAAACTTCAACCTGGTGATGTAGAAGTATAGTTTGAATAAATTCAAGGAGAAACTAGACAGACTGTTATATAGGATAGACATATGGGTTTATACAGCTGATTTATACAATTTACTATACAGCCTGCTTTCTTGCATTATTTGCTATTACTAATACTAACCTGTTTAACTCTAAACTCACTGAACTAACCTTTCCTCATTTATCTCTTGATTTCTGTTCTTCGAAACACCTTCCTTCACACATATTTTCTGAAAATTACAATTACAGAAATTTAAGTGCAATGTCAAAAATTATATTCCATTTTGTTGAACTTTAATCCAATCTATACATGATACCAAGTACTTTAGCTTCTAATAGTTAATTGGGGAATTTATTAGAAGAGGAGAAAAAAATTAATGAGGTGGTACTTCATAATTAACATGCTTATATGAGGAGGGTTTAAAAAAAAGATTTGTATTCACCCAGAAGCAGTGGTAATAGAAGGTTAAACAAACATGTATCTTTTTCAACATAGGCACCAGACAAAATGACACATTTTTGCCACATCTGAATACATTTCTGCAGGCCAGTTTTGTAGAAGCCCTCTGACTGTCCTACAAACCACAACTTGGCAGCTGAAGTCACCTCATCATCAGCAGCAGGAAAATTTTTCCATGAAGAAAATACTGTTCCATAAAACGCTGTTTCCTGGGCATCAAATGTTCTGCAGGTGTAAACCTTTAACTATCAATGTTAACTAACGTGCTTTGTGCATGGACTGAATTCAAAAGCTGATTTGGTTATATTCAATCTTAGTTAGCATTAGTAGAGGCATTTGATGCAAGAAAGCAAGCTTATGCAGCATCAGCCAAAAAAATAAAATAAATAAAATAAAATAAATAAAAAATAACCACTTCCACTTCACCCCTCTGTTCGTTTGAAATACCTGTCCAGCTGAGCCTTAAACTTATTTAGGCTATCAACTTCCACAAGGGATGGAAGTTTATTCCACCAACCAACCACCCACTGGCTAAATGTAAATTTCCTCACGTCTATCCTACATCTGTCTTTTCTCAATTAGAATTTATGGCCTCTCAGGTGATTATTCTGAGCAAGAGGAAGAATCCCATCAGCATTGAGCATGCTCAAACCATTCAAGGCTTTATACACCTCAATCAGATCACCTCGCCGGTGCCTAGTCTCCAGACACTAATTTCCAAAACTTAAGCCTTTCTTCATAAGAGCACCCCTTTGTTCCATTCATTAATCTTGTTGCCCTTCTCTGTACTCGTTCTACAGCTCTACATCCTTCTTGAAATGAGGCCTCCAGATCTGTATACAGTACTCTAGGTGTGGTCTGACCATTGCCTTATACAATGGAATAATCACCTCCTTATCCCTGCTAGAAAAATTCCTATATATCATCGACATTACACCATGAGCTACTCTTGCAGCCCGTCTGCACTGCTCAGAAAACTTCATATCTGCCTGCACAACCACCGCCAGGTCCCTTTCATTCTCTACCACTGTCAGTGTAGTACCACAGAGTTGATACGTTGCTCTGGGGTTGCTGTTTCCCATATGTAGTACTTTACATTTGTCAATGTTAAACTACATTTGCCACCTCGAAGCCCATCTGCTCAACCTTTCCAGATCCTGTTGCAGCAGCATAGTGTCAGTAGTGTCCTTGACAACCCTGCCAACCTTCGTATCGTCGGCAAACTTGGACATTAAGCTTGATATACCATCATCGATATCATTTATAAATACAGAAAACAATAATGGACCCAATACTGAACCCTGAGGGACTCCGCTAATAACATTAGTCTACAATCAGCAGTGTCCATTGATTACCACTCTGTCTTCTACCCCTCAACCACCCCTTTATCCACAGCAGCAATTTGCCTCCAATGCCACACTGCTCCAATTTGTGCAGCAGTCTTCCATGTGCAACAGTATCAAAAGCCTTTCTAAGATCCAAGTATATAATATCAAAGTTATTCCCTGCATCCAGTTCTTTTGTGACTGCATCATAGTATCCAATCAAATTGGTCAGGCAAGACTTCCCCTTAACAAAACCATGCTGTGTCTGAGCTATGACTGAAGTCATGTCTAGATGATCCTGCAGTGCTTCTTTAACCAGTGCCTCCATTAATTTTCCAGGAACAGAAGTTAAACTAACAGGTCTATAATTATTTGTGTCGCCCTTTGATCCTACTTTGTGAATTGGGGTTACATTTGCACATCTCCAGTCCATGGGTACTTCCCCTGAGTCCAAGGAAGCTCTCATAATTATGGCTAAGGGTTTGCTTACTTCCTTTGTGCTTCCTTTAATATAACTGGATAGATCCCATCCACCCCAGGTGCCTTTCTTGTATTTATCTTCAACAATTTCTCCTCCACTTTACTCTCAGTTATTACAAGATTCTCTAGCTTACTGCCAGAGTTGAATACACCTCAGGAATTCCCCTCGCTGAATAACTCCTCATGTGTGAATGTCGATGCAAAATATTCATTCAGTTTGTTAGCTACCTGAGCAGGATCATCAACAGTTGACCCATTGATATCAAGTGAACCAATCTGATTCATCCCCTTCCTTCTAGAGTTTACATAAGTAAAGGCAAATTATGACAAATCTTTGGCAAAGGATGCAAAGAAAAATAGCAAAGAGTTCTTTACTTATGTAAACTCTAGAAGGAAAGGGATGAATCAGATTGGTCCATTGGATATTGATGGTTCAACTGTTGATGATTCTGCTCAGGTGGCTAACAAAATAAATGAGTATTTTGCATCTACATTCACACATGAGGAGTTATTCAGGTAGGGGAAAGCCAGAGGTGAATTAAACTCTGGCAGTGAGCTAGATGATTTTGTAATAACTGAGAGGAAAGTGGAGGAGAAATTGTTGAAGATAAACCTAAAAAAGACACCCGGGGTGGATGGGATCTATCCAGTTATATTAAAGGAGGCAGCATAGGAAGTAAGCAACTTAGCAATAATTATGAGAGTTTCTTTGGACTCAGGGGAGGTACCAATGGACTGGAGATGTACAAATGTGACCCCAATTCACAAAGGAGGATCAAAGGGCAACACAAGTAATTAAAGACTTGTTGGTTTAACTTCTGTTTTAGGAAAAACAATGGAGGCACTAGTTAAAGAAGCACTGCAGGATCATCTAGACAAGACTTCAGTTATAGCTCAGACACAGCATGGTTTTGTTAGGGGAAAGTCTTGCCTGACCAATTTGATTGGATACTATGATGTGGTCACAAAGGAACTGGATGCAGTTAATTACTTTGATATCATATATTTGGATCTTAGAAAGGCTTTTGATACTGTTGCACATGGAAGACTGCTACACAAATTGGAGCAGTGTGGCATTGGAGGCAAATTTCTGCTATAGATAAGGGGATGGTTGAGTGAGAGAAGACAGAGTGGTAATCAATGGACACTGCTCATCGTGGACTAATGTTATTAGTGGAGTCTCTCAGGGTTCAGTGTTGGGTCCATTGTTGTTTTCTGTATTTATAAATGATATTGATGATGGTATATCAAGCTTAATGTCCAAGTTTGCAGACGATACGAAGGTTGGCAGATTTGTTAAGGACACTACTGACACTATGCTGCTGCAACAGGATCTGGAAAGGTTGAGCAGATGGGCTGAGAGGTGGCAAATGTAAAGTACTACATATGGAAAGCAGCAACCCCAGAAAAACGTATCAACGCTGTGGTACTACACTGACAGTGGTAGAGAATGAAAAGGACCTGGGGGTAATTGTGCAGGCAGATATGAAGTTCTCTGAGCAGTGCAGATGGGCTGCAAGAGTAGCTCATGGTGTCTTGTCAATGATATACAGGAATTTTTCTAGCAGGGATAAGGAGGTGATTATTCCCTTGTATAAGGAAATGGTCAGGCCACACCTTGAGTACTGTATACAGGTCTGGAGGCCTCATTTCAAGAAGGATGTAGAGCTGCTGGAACGAGTACAGAGAAGGGCAACAAGATTAGTGAATGGAACCAAGGGTTGCTCTTACAAAAAAAGGCTTAAGTTTTGCAAATTACAGTGTCTGGAGACTAGGCACCGGTGATGTGATCTGATAGAGGTGTATAAAGCCTTGAATGGTTTGGGTATGCTCAATGCTGATGGGATTCTTACTCTTGCTCAGAATAATCACCTGAGAGGGCATAAATTCAAATTGAGGAAAGACAGATGTGTGGAAGTTTGCCTTTAGCCAGCGGGTAGTTGGTTGGTGGAACAGACTTCCATTCTTTGTTGTGGAAGTTGTCCAGCTCAGCCCTAAATAAATTTAAGGCTGAGCTGGACAGGTATTTGGAACAAATGGAGAAGTGAAATGGGAGCTTTTTTTTTTTTTTTTTTTTGGCTGATGCTGCATAAGCTTGCTTTCTTGCATCTTATGCCTCTTCTAATATACTATATACGTAAGGCTAATAATACGTGTACCAATATGTCGGCATTCTTCATGTGGTCTTCATTTGGCACTGCTCGTATTCTAAGGACCAACACCCATCCTTCAGTTCAAGTGTATAGGAGCATTTGTATATGTACTGCATAGACTCAATATGTAACAGTCTAAGCTCAACGAATTACATTAATACAAATGAATTCACATGTGTCTAACACTAATTACTAAGATGTAAGAGTGATACTATATTAGTAAGTGTTCCTACAAGGAGGGATGTTTCTTATTAGACTATCAAGTTATGAACATCTGACACTTTCATTCATATTTAAGCTATTATGTCATAAAGTTAGGATGAGATTTACGAGAAAAATCTTTGCTTCCTTCAGGAAAAGTCTCTTCTCTAAGTCTTAGTCTTCAATGATTCTTCTAACAGTTTACGTCTGAAAGGCTTTGGAGCCTGTGATTGGTTAGAAGACCAAGTAAGAAGTCTTCAGAAGGCAGCAATAGGTCAGCAGCAAAAGTCTCTTTAGACGTCTCTGGAGAATAAGTCTGAAGTGAGAAGTTCCTAGAACAAGTCCTTGTTCTTTGTCTCTGATCTGAATATATATATATATATATATATATATATATATATATATATATATTCAGTTGGCTAAAATGCTAATTTTGTGGGGAAGTAAAATCCCAGGGACTGGTATTTTGAGGACAAAATAGATAAGGGGATTGTTATGATGAGAAAATGAACCTCACATCTGCATGGGGTGGAATTTCTAGACTTCTCAGTGGTAGTCACTGGATTGAAAGTCCGATTCCCAACTTAAGGAATCTCCAGACAACAATCGACTCAGCAGTTATGAGGTTCAGATTTCACCTTAAAGTCTGTTTTTTAATTGTCATTACTCTCTTTTCTCAGACGAAGATCATTTGATTTCTCTCTGTTTTATGAATATTATATCCACAATGTTCATCAATATCCAATCGAGTAATGACCTTTTGCTGTGCATTGACCAGACTAATGAAGGTAGGATAGTATTGCAATTGCTGTCATGGCACCAATGAATGTACACTCTAAAGAAGAGGAGCGTCGTTATGCACAGGGTGAGTTTCACACTACAAGTACAGTAGTGATAAAAAGTATAAGGTGACTTGGAAAAGCAATAGCCTTCAAAGGCAAATGTAAAATAAAAATTAAGACATTTTTAAAATACTTCAAGGGCAGGAAGGTGGAAGAAATTAGAGGGCGCAAGGCCGGGGGAGAATAAGCAGGATGTATCAATATTTCAAATCCACATTCATGGGCACACATACTGCAGCATGTGAGGAATACACAAGGGCATTATCATGATGCAGGCACACAGCTTTCCCATCTTTTTTTCTTTTATAGCAGCAAATAGCTTTATGAGGAGGATGAAATAATACTTTGCCATCACAGTACAGCCCTTCTAAAGGTAATCTGTTAGTATTACACCATGTCAATTCCAAAAAACCAACAGTGTCACTTTGCCAGCACCTGGTTGCACCTTTGCCTTTTTGGCGGCTGGTGATTCTGTACGTTCCGTTGTTTTGACATTGTTTAGTTTTGAAATAATGGTGATGGATCAGAGTTTCACTCATGGTGATTAGTCAAGAAAAAAAAGCTCCTCTTGCTTTTCCTGGCATATTGACAAAATTTCATAGGCACCTTGTGTCCTTTCCTTCTTCTGATAACAGGTTTGAAGACTGGGAACCCATCTAGCAGACACTTTACTCATATGCAACTGTTGGTGGATGATGTTCTCCACAGACCCTACTCTAATTTGGAGTTCTGCAGTTGGTTCTTTGATGCTAATACAGCAATCTTCCAGGAATAATGCCTCAATTTTTGCAACATTTCTGTTACAGTAGTTTCTGGGTGTCCTGCAATTTGTTTATCCTGCACTGAGGTTCTTACACATTTGAATGGTTTGAGGAATCAATGAACAACAACACTAACCTGGGCAGTCTTCTCCATAAACAGTGACCATTTCTTCATGGATTGTTTTGGGCATTTCCATTTGCAGAAGGAAAAAAAGGAACTGAATCAGTGATCTGTATTCCTCCACTTTGTCAACTGTGACACTTAAACTTCATTTGGCACTGAAAAAAAAAAAATTTGACTGATCAAAATCAATTTGTGTGGTTACTATAGAGATCAATGTATCAAACAAAAAAAAAATTCTTTATCACAATAACTACTTCTGGGTGAATATAAATCTTTTTGAAACCCCTCCGTACTTCAAAAAGTTAAGAATGGCTGCATCAAGAGGTATAATTGTGAACAGGTAGAATTTATTTTTAATCTTGTTACTTTTCTCTTCCCACTTCACTCATTTGTAGTTTTATTCATTTGCAAACAAACTTCAGACAGGATTTACTGGTGCAACAACTCTAGTTATCAAATAACATAATTTCTTATTCTTTCATAAACCATGATTAAGTATTTATATATCAGGATGAGAATACTAAAATTATTTCAGAACAAATGAAGGTGCAGAAAGAATGGGATGCTGCGACATCAAGCACCCTGGTACATTTTAATTAAAAATGTCAGAACAGAAAATTGCAGGCTTTTTGAAAAAATTGTGAGTAGTTCAGTGAAGTCTCATAACACTGATTGCTTTTATCACTTTCTGCCAATTGTTTTTTTGCTTATAGACCAAATTTTTCATTAAATAATAAATCCTTATATTGAAATGTACCGAAAATCACAATATGATTAGGCTATTTAGTTGTATGATTGTTTGTTATTTGGTTTTTAGGAGCATTAGCAACTAAGGCCATATTGATTCAGGGATATGCGGTGGTCATTCCCTGACCTTTCTGCATCCTCCGTATTTGGTGATCACTGGCTCGAACCCCGGTCTAATCAAGAAGCGTGTGCTATGCACTGCTGCTCCTGCCCACGGAGGCACCTTAGTTGTATGAGATATAACCCAAAGTACTCACTGGCTGGTAAATATTTCAGACTGAGTTCTTAAAACTAAGTGCAAATATCCATTTCACAGGTATCTATTTCCATCTGACAAACTCATTGATGAATACTCACCATTCTCTTTTTAAGATGTACTTCAGGAAGGAAAGCATCAGGTCGTTGTGGAAATCTGGGCAACCTACCAGTTTTCTGTCTGTAGCTTTTCCTCCTTTCTTTGTGTCTATATGAATTAATTTTAATTAGAGCCATACATTAATTTTATTTTTAAATTGATTCCTTACAACTGAATAACTAAATAATAATCACTTTATAGCTAAGAAATTACTTACAATGCTAATTTATTGTATTCAATTAATCATCATACATCATCAGAAACATTGCTAACAACAGCTGAGAAAGCAAAATATCATTTGGTTTGTGAGATAAGGGTACTGTGCTTATGCAATAATTTTTTTTTTTTTTTAAATGCACCAATAACACAAGACAGTTTTGTCAACTCAAAGAAATGGGCTCATTAAGAACACAATCAGAAAAATGGGCAATCATGTAACAGTGAAAACAAAAAAAGTAGCAGGAATGATGATTACAGAATAGAGTCTGCAAAAGTCACATTTGTCCCTGGAAATGAATGCTCCCAAGATACAACTGGCATAGTATTGATATCGGTTCCGATAAAAAGTATCACTCAAAAATTCGAAAGATGGAAGTGTTTTTTTTTTCAAAAAAAAAAAAACTTTATATCAAATCTAAATTGTGAATATAATAAATGGCCTTCTTATGGTTTATGTTTTAATTTGTGTGCATACCTGCACCCACACATAATGATAATTCAGTTGCTCAGCCCACCCTTATAGATGAAAATCGATAAGAAAAATTTAAATTATTTCTTGTTAGAAGGTTCCATCTGATCCAGAGTAAAACTTCTTATTCTGGAATTTATAAAGATCTTGAGAGAGAGAGAGAGAGAGAGAGAGAGAGAGAGAGAGAGAGAGAGAGAGAGAGAGAGAGAGAGAGAGAGAGAGAGATATAAATATGTAGATGTGTGGGAAAACACGCACACTGAAATACAAAGGGTACTAGGAAATTTTTGCAATATGACGCAACAATGAATCACAGGAAGCTGCTTGTTGCTGCATTTTGAGACATGTTCATACATGCATAGTAGCCGCCGCGCCAAGTCGATGGGCTCAGTTATTCATTAGTAATGAGAGTGTAAAGTGCTTGCGATGGCATCGTGGTCACGAAATGAGATAAGGACAGTTTTGCGGTATAATTTCGTGCGTGGTTTAACCATAGACCAGTGCTTAGAAGAAATGACTCTTGCAATAGATGATGATTGTCCACATCGTACAACGATATTCAGGTGGTATACAGAATTCCAAAGGGGAAATTTCACTCTGGAGGATTCTGAGAGGCCGGGAAGGCCACGAACGTCAGTTACGGAGGAAAACGTTACTGCTGTGAGGAAAATGCTTGACGAAAACAGGCAAGTGACCTACCAACAGATAGAGGATACTTTGGGCCTAAATGCACCAGCAATTCGTTCGATTCTGCAAGATCATTTGCACGTGAAGAAACTTTGTTCTCTCTGGGTGCCGCATCAACTGACTGAAGAGCAGATGACACGACGTGTGACTTGGTGCCGGGAGATGTTAAAAAAGTTTGATAAGGGACAATCTCGGTATGTCAACAACATCGTGACAGGTGACGAGACTTGGCTGTACTATTACGATCTGCCGACCAAGGCTCGAAACAAAGTTTGGGTCTTTGATGATGATGACACACCCGTAATTGTCAGAAAATCCCGATCTGTAAAGAAGAAAATGATAGCTGTATTTTTCAAATCGAGTGGAATTGTGGAACGTGTCGTTTTGGACACGCAGAAGACAGTCACAGCTAAGTGGTATACTGAACAATGCCTGCCTAAAGTCATTGGATCTATGAAGAACCTGCGGCCAAAGTCAAGAATGGACACCTGGTACCTCCATCACGAAAATGCTCCAGCTCACCGCGCCAAAGCCTGCACCGAATATTTGACCACGACAGGACTAAAACTTCTCGAGTACCCTCCCTACAGTCCAGACCTTGCTCCCTGCAACTTTGCACTTTTCCCGCATGTGAAAATGAAGCTAAAAGGGAGGCAGTTTTCCAGTGATGAGGACCTTCTACAGGCTTGGGACAACGAGTGTGCTTTACTCCCTAGTGAAACTTGGCAGAACTGGTTTAAAGATTGGTTTCGGAGGATGGAGAGGTGTATTGAATGTAGAGGAAATTACTTTGAAAAAATTAAATAAACAAAGCTGTATTGCAACTTTCCTAGTACCCTTTTGTATTGACCTATTGTATATTTACATTTCACGTTTTAGAAATTTCTACCTAGTACCTGTTTATGATATTTTTAGCATGCAGCACAGCGGATAGGTTGTGACACACACACATATATACATATATATAAATTAATTAATTTTGTTTATACTCCGGGATGACCAAACAGTCAGAGTTCACAAGATAGACAGAATACAAAAAACAGCACTGTATTTAGCAGTCGCAGGCTTGAACCCCAGTCACTCAAGGCACGTGTACTTATGCACCCACGTGCCTGACCACTCGCTAATGGGCTTGGCACACCTAGGGTCCTGAGCTGGATATCATCATCTGCTATGAGGCACAGAACAGTATGTCGCAGGTACACCTACGAATTGATATATATATATATATATATATATATATATATATATATATATATAGACAAAAAAAAGGTAAAAATCAGTATATTTGTGTATATGGTAGGGGAGTTGAGCTATCAGGTGTAATAACTATGGAAGAATTTGGAGAACCTGTAAGTAAAAAATCAGTATACATGAAATAAAAATAAAATGCAACTAAATAAGGGCATAATTATTGCAAGAACCTAAAGCTGTGGGTCCTAGGACTTTAACTACTTCTTCGAAAGGGTTGCCAGCGAAAATCATAGTAGCCACTACTATAGGCCAGGTCTCTGTATCTGTTATGATGTACATCACAGCTGACCTGACAGAGACCAGAAGGAAGAATAAAAGAATAAATAAAATAAAATAATAATGATAAATAAAATTCTGTGGAAAGAGAAGATTGAAATGTAAACTCAAAAAAATCTAAGAGATGGGAAAAAAACAAGTTTCAAGAAAACGTCTTCCGGTTCATACAGACAGTATGGACCGGAAGACGTTGAAAGTAAATGGTGATTGAAAGAGAGAGCTGAGTGTTTACGTGCGGTGTATTATACGTGTAAGTTGAAGTAGCTCCAACTACTTCAACTGACACATAGGGGATGAGGTGTGAAAACGTAAACCGGAACTGTACCCGTGTGACAGGGAAGTGAGCAATTAAACAGATGAGGCAAAAAGCCAGCAGAGGGAGAAACAAAAACTAACAAAGTAGTGTGGAAAAGACACTAAACTTTGTAACAGAAGAAACAAGTAGCAATAGCAGAGAAACAGCATCTCGATATTGCTTTCGGCCAGACTAATTGCTCACGAGAAATAAAATGTAGTAAAAAGAATAGCAGAAAGTAATTGAAATTAAGGTGAATGAAGTAGTGCTCGGGCAGTCCGGGGGTGCAAACCTATACCACAGATGGTCCCTGGATGGATGACTGGACAATTGCCTCATGTTTTTTAAGTCAATAGTGGCAATGTTAAGGAAATCAAAATAATATAAATAAGATAAAAAATTAGATAAAAAATAAAAATACAAAAATTATGACAAGACAAGAAACATAATACCCCCATCAACAGACAATCCATGGCATGAGCTTTCCACATCGAGACACAACAGAGTTGGGGGGCGGGGGTTATGAAACCATGCAATATGTACAGGCTAGAATGTAAAGGAGGTTAGTCTACTGACATGATGTTTAAAACTAGGTCATAGTTTGTAATATTTTTAAATTTAATAATGTTAAATGCTTTTGTGAAGTAGAGGAAAGCAGCCAGGAATTTATTATGCAGTAATTTATTGTAGAGTATTTTAATGTTGTCTGCAAATAGACTGATGCTACTGCATATTGTTTACTTTCAACGTCTTCCAGTCCATACAGACAGTAAGTTTTCTTGTTTTTGCCCCATCTCTTAGATTTTTTGAGTTTACATTTCAATCTTCTCTTTCCAAAGGATTTTATTTATCCTTATTATTTTTATTTTATTTATTCTTCTTTATGGTCTCTGTCGGGTAGGCTATGATGTATACAAATACCACGAAAGACTTGTGGAATTTGCAGAATCTAGAGGAATGTCAGTAATGAACACTTTTTCAAGAAAAGGGTGAACAAAGTGGACATGGAAGAGCCCAAATGGATTAACAACTAATGAAATCTACGTCATCCTCACTAACAGAAGATATATCGTGAATGATGTTACTGTCCTGAACAAGGTAAATGTTCAAGTGATCACAGAATGGTAAGATGCACACTTGATATAGATGCAAGAAAAGAAAGGAAAAAACTGACTCGAGTAAATAATACAAAGGTCTTTGAGATAACAGAAGAGGAGAAAAAGCAGTATGTACTGGAACTTAAGAACAAGTCTGAGCTTCCGCAGACTGTTCAGGACCAAGATATCGATAAGGAATGTTACAACTTTTTGAAAATGATAAAGCCCAAGAAACCTATAGGTAAAAAGAAATCCAAAGAATTTAAAAAAAAAAAAAAATATCAGTCAAGCACTTGTCATGATGAACCGAAGACAAAAAATGAAGAGCAAGAAAAACACTGACAGGGAGAAAATTGAGTATACTGAGTTATGCAAAACCATTAGAAAGAGACTCAGAGAGGACATAAGAAAATTTAACACAAGAAAAGTAGAACAAGCATTAAGGGAAAACAAAGGATTTAAATCAGCAGTCATGAGCAGTAATACAGAAAGACAAATGATACTGAAACTGAAGAATAGCAATGGTGTACTTATGAATAGCAGAGAAGGCATAATTCAAATAGCAGAAGACTACTATAAAGAGTTATACAAGGAGTGAGGGAATGATGCCAGCAGTGGGGAAGATGGATCGCAAATTAGTAACACATACGACATACCTGATATCCTTCCTGATGAGGTAGAACATGCATTGGAGAAAATGAAGAATCAGAAAGCTCTGGGGGGAGATGAAGTTACTGTAGAGTTGTTAAAATTAGGAAAAAGAGATATGACACAAAAACTGGCAAGACTCTTCACAAAATGCATTAGAAAATGTGTGGTGCCTAAGGAGTGGAATAATGCAATCAGCTTTGCTGCATAAGAAAGGAGATAAATCAGAAATTGGAAATTATAGACCAATTAGCTTGTTATCCCACATCTACAAGTTGTTCACAAGGGTCATTACTAAGAGATTAGAAAGAATACCTGATGAGAATCAATCGAAAGAGCAAGCTGGCTTTAGGACAGGATTCTCAACTATGGATCACCTTCACGTAATGTCACAGCTAATGGAGAAAGCAAATGAATATAAAACACCATTATGCCTGGCATTTGACTCCATACAGCATAAGGCAATGTTTCGGGCACTAGAAAGACAAGGCATAGATACCCCACATATTATGATTTTGAAGAAAATATATGAGAATGCTACTTCCTTTATTAGACTAGACAAAGACAGTAATAAATTTAAAATTGAGAAAGGAGTTCGACAAGGAGACACAATATCTCCAAAGTTGTTTACTGCTGCCCTTGAGGAAGCTTTCAAAAGATTAGAATGGTTGCAGAAAGGAGTCAATGTGAATGGAGAGTACCTAAACCATTTAGGATTTGCAGATGACATTGTGGTTATAAGCCACGATCCCAAAGAATTAGAGGAAAATCTTAATCAGTTATGCAGAGTTAGTAAGGATTTTGGACTAAAGATGAATATGGCTAAAACAAAAGTAATGATGAACAAGTATGCCACAGAAAGGAATATAATGATTGAAGGAGCAGTAATTGTAAAGATGGAGTCATATACTTATCTGGGACAAGTCATTAGCTGTAATAATGATAAATGGATGGAAGACAAGAGAAGAATAAATTTTGGATGGATGGCATTCAGGGAATAGTAATACTGAGGAGCAATATCCCAATTTATCTGAAACGTAAAATAATGAACCAATGTATACTCCCCACCATGACTTATGGAAGTGAAACTTGGGCACTCACCAAAAGAATGGAAGAGAAGCTGAGAACTATACAGTGAAGAATGAAACGAATTATATTGGGAATCAGACTGTTAGATAAGAAGAGAAACACATGGATTAGGCAGCAAACTCAAGTAAATGACATTCTTATCAAAACTAAAAGAACTAAAATGGTCTTGGGCAGGACACATAGCTTGAAGACATGACAGATGGACTAAGAAAATAACAGAATGGTACCCAAAAGGAGCTAAGAGGAAACCTGGAAGACAATGAAGATGGACAGATGAAATTCATGAGTTTGTGGGTAGTAAATGGATGGCCATTGCACAAAACAGAAGGAACTGGAAATTGCTGGAGAGGCCTTCATCCTGCAGTGGATTGAAAATGGCTGATGACTGTTTACATCATAACAGAGACCTGGCCTATTGTCGTGGCTTCTACGACTTTCGCTGCTGACCCTTTTGAAGAAGTAGTTAAAGTCCTAGGACCCACAGCTTTAGGTTCTTACAATAATTATGCCCTTATTAAGTGCATTTTAAATTTTTATTTCAGGTAAATTAATTTTTTACTTACAGGTTCTCCCAATTCTTCCATGGTTATTACACCTGATAGCTCAACTCCCCTACCATATACACAAATATACTGATTTTTACCTTTTTGTCTATTATTCATTATGGTTGCATGTCCTTTCTGTGTTTACCGCAGTACCCGGATCCATAACCCTGTCTTATATACATTAACTCTTATAGCTCATTCCTATTTGATAAGACTTTCATAATTTCATTGCATCTTTATCATATATATATATATATATATATAAAATAAAAGAATAATAGTATTAGGAAGCTAAGTAATCATAGAGGGTGGAGAGTAACAGTACGAAAAGGAAGATAACGTTGATTATGGATCAGGGACACTGCATTAGCAAAATGTACCCTGCAGCCATAATGTGTATATACAGGGTGTTTATGAATGGTGGGAACACTTTGAGTAATTTATTACACAAAGACTACGACAGATATTAGTGTCATATACATACCTTGTGAAAGAGAAAATGTCAATTTTTTTTTTTTTTTACATCACATCACTACAACGATTCAATGTGGGAACTATGTGTGACACTGCAATCGAACCCTTGCCATACCTTGTCCAGCATATCCTGTGTGACTGTAGTGGTAGCTTCTTCAATTCTCTGCTTTAGTTCCTGGATGTCATGTGGCAAAGGTGGTACATAAACACGATCCTTTATGTAGTCCCACAAGAAGAAATCATTCTTTCAACTTTGTTGAAACCATCTTTTAACATGGCTATGCATCTAGTAGAGGTACGACATGTAATGCCAACTGGCGGTGAATGATGGAACTACACACCTCGGCAGTAATATCTGGGAAACTTTCATGTTTTCTCTTTCACATGATATAAATAAGTAAATGGTATTTCTCTTACTCCATGTGCAATAAATTACTGAAAGTGTTCCCACTATTTATAGATGCCCTGTATATAGTATGTAGAAAGTGTGAAGAAGATTTTTGTTTAATCCTATTGAATCTACAGTATACACCAGGAGTGAATTCAACGAAATGGATAAGGAATATAGCGATATGGTAGGATGAGGTGACCAGGTAAGATATGAAAAAGTGAGACAGATAGTTGGCAAGAAATTAAAATAAGAAATGGAAAGGCAACCAAAATAAGACTAAATTGCAGTGTTTTTTCCCAATTTCAGCATCTTCATCAGAAGCCATCCACCAAAATTATGAGAAAGACTGCAATGTTCTTGCTTCTGTTTCCAACATGTTCTGTATGCTAAGGTGCATGTGTTCTGTAGACATGTGTTAAGAAAGAAATTTGAAATTTTGTGACAAGAATAAGGTCTAATAAATTGTGCCAATAAATGTAATTATGTAGGGATACAGATCATGGATGACCTTACAGAAGCAAGTAAAAAGAATTGAAAAACTGAAGTAATGATATCGGAATGTAGGAATAGGCAAGAAGTTACCTTGTAAGACTGAAAATGACCAAGGTAGCGGGCGGCATGCCAGTATTATTAATGTGTAGGTACACTAGTGGCTCCTGGTGTTAGAAAATGGTGCGGCGGGGAGGGGGGAGAGAATTTTGTATGGTATGGTGTCTGTAGGCTAGTTGGATGTATAAATTGAAATGCAATATGTGGTAATGAATGCTGTTAAATACATGATACTTAAACTGCCCAGGATAGTTGAGAGATATAATGGCTTACAAAGTAGGGGTGAAAAGCAGCTAAACTTTGTTAAGGCAAAAAAAGATTGGGTAAAATAAGAAGGTAGTATCCCGCATATTGCATTTGATAAACTAATGGCTCACAGGGCATAAGAAGTAGGCTGCTCAATACTGCTTTACTTGTCCCTACTTCTTATGTCCTGTGAGCCATTAGTTTATCGAACGCAATATGCAGGAAACTACCTTCTTACTTTACCCAATCTTTTTCCGCCTTAACAAAGTTTAGCTGCTTTTCCCTGCTACTTTGTAAGCCATTATATCTCTCAACTATCCTGGGCAGTTTGGGCACCATGTGTTTAACAGCATTCATCACCACATACTGCATTTCAATTTATGTATCCAACTAGCCTACACTTTTTTTTTTCCACACCATTTTCTAATGCTAGGAACCACTAGCATACCTATACATAAATATACTGGCATGCTGCCATCTTGGTCATTTTCAGTCTTACAAGACAACGGCAAGTTCTTTTCTTCTCGCCTATTCCTACATTCCAATATCATTACTTGAGTTTTTCAATTCTTTTTACTTGCTTCTGTAAGGTCATCCATGATCTTATGCCCTACATAACATAATTACATAGAATGAACCAGAGCTGTAATGCTCAATATGTCCTACATTGATATCAATATTTGTAAAATAATAAGAGAAGTTTACTTCAATATAGTACGTAGAATACTTTCACGTGATACTCTTTTTGTTTTTAATTTCTGGAGAGTATCATGTGGAAGTGTTCTACATACTATATTGAGGTAAACTTCTCTTATTATTTTACAAATAATATAATTACATTTATTGGCACAATTTATTAGACCTTATTCTTGCCACAAAATTTTCAAAATTTCAAATTTCGTTTTTAACATGTATCTACAGCACACGTGCGCCTTAGCATACAGAACATGTCAGAAACAGAAGCAAGAACATTGCCATCTTTCTCATAATTTCAGTGGACGGCTTCTAATGAAGACACTGAAATTGTGAAAAACACTGCAATTTAGTCTTATTTTGGTTGCCTTTTCATTTCTTATTTTAATTTTTTTGCCAACTATCTGTCTCTCTTTTTCATATCTTACCTGGTCAGCTCATCCTACCATATATCGCTACATTCTTATCCATTTCGCCGAATTCACTTCTGGTGTATACTGTAGATTCAATAGGATTAAACAAAAATCTTCTTCGCACTTTCTACATAATAAATATATATATATATAATAAAATAACACTATTATACCACATGAAAATTCTTAACAAGTAGATTTTATTACACTCACATATAATACAAACTCAATACTACATTAATTTGTTAGACTGACATTTCAAGATTCTTGATGAATAACATCTTCAGACCATAAATGCTATGGGGGGGACATAAGAACATCTTCACAACATGAAAATTACCATGAAATTAAGAAATTACAACTAAGATTAAGTTAAGGAACGTATACACTTGCATTAATATAATGTTGAGAATAAAAGATTTAGAACTCTATAGACAAGTTAAACCACAATATTAAATAGAAACAGGACAACTATACATACACTTTGGAAGAAACAGACTTCTTACTTCCTGTACTGTAACACAAACAACAAAAAAAACTTCCATCATACAGGGCTATATAATAAAGAGAATCAGATACGATATGAGGTTATAAAGGGCAGATGGACTAATGTTGAATATAGTTTAAGATGAAGGTCAAATATGGAGAGTTGGTTCCAGGCTAAAGATTTGAGCCAGGGATTCTGCTGGAGTTTTGGATACCTGGGTGGCATACCATCTTAAAGAGCCCTGGAATGTAACCGTTTCTTCATTTCCTTTTCTATTGTTGTTTTGAAAATACTGAAATATAGGCTATCAAAATTTGATCCCTATTTTTTGTTAACGGAAAGGTCATTGCAGAATTTAATAAAAAATAGGCTCCTTGAAGGTCCTTTTGTAGTTTTGATCTGTGGCAAGTACAGTTGCGTCCTCAAATTGTCAGAGATTGCCAACTGTTGGAAGATTGTATCCGATTAGTTGGATCTACGATACTGCACATCCTTCCTGTGTTCTTCAAGTGTTAACTGAAGACACCTGTAGGATTCTACAATGTACAGGTGTGGGACCATTTATCTGGCTACCCAGTAACCTGATGTTTACAGGATGGGGTGGGAGGTTTCCGGAATTCGGGTAGCCAGGCTTCAAATGCACAAAAAACAAGAAGAAATGCAAGAAAATAAAATATATTTATTGAGCTGAGTTGATGCCTATCAATTACATGGCATCATCAGAAGAAATATCTTGACAGTTTTGGGAAGATGTAGTTGATGGAATAGACACACCAGAAGCTGAAGGCTGGGATTCAGGCATAGATGCTATACAAGTGCCTGAAGAGTTTACCTTGGAAACCAGTTTCCAAAATATATCCTTTAAACTAAGTTGTTTTAGATATTTTCATCTTTCTTTTATAAGCAATTCTTGAATTTTATAAAGAGACATTATGTGAGGCTGTGTAGCAAAAACTCCTTCATTCCACGAATCAGTTCTGTAAGGCTTATCATTCTTACAATACTGATTTTTTTTCCAACAATATCATTGTCATCACTCTCGTTATCTTCATTTTCATTCATTACCATGTCACAGATTTCACTGTCTATTAGTCTGAGGGTAACTGGAGCATCATCATCAATATGGAGGCACTCTTCCACTGCATCATAATCCAACAGGTGGCCCTCGGGACATGACAAACCTTTAGCAAAATTCATCAAGTCATCGACAATTTTCTTCTCTCTTGACATCCAATGAAATCATGTTCTTGTTCATGATCACCATCAAAGACTGATTCTTTCCTCCATAAATTATGCCAACCATGTTTTAGTGTCTTCATCAACCCTGTCCCAGGCTTTTGCAGCAATCCAAATTGCATCCTTAATATTAAAATCTTTTTGAAATCTCTTTATTCCAAACACCCTTGTTGCATTCTGTGAGCATTCTATGCATGAATTCATTCTTATAAATTGCCTTGAATGACCTCTGTATCCCTTGATCCACTGGCTGGATCAAGGATGTACAGTTAGGTGGCAGATATACGGCAAACATTATCTTTGATAAGGAAACTGTGCATCAGGATGTGCTGAACAATATTAAGAATTAATTAACATTATTTTGCTTTCACTGGGAAGCCCTGAAGACGTGTGCTTTAGCCTCTGGTACAAAATGGTTTTCAAAATAATCAAGGAAGATTGGTTTGATAATCGATGCTCATTTGTTTGCCTTGTAAATAATTGGAAAGGCATTTACTCCTTTGAAAGTTCTTGGATTTTTGCTTTTACCAATAACAAGCAGTTTCATTTTATGTGACCCCACAGCATTTGCACAACATAAAACTGTTATCCTTTCTTTTAGAAATATACCACCAATATAAAGAAGTCTCATCAGCATTATACACCTTCTCTGTAAACTTATTATCAATTAATTTTGCAAACTCACCCAAATATGCCTCTGCAGCATCATAATAAGGTGATGCCTTTTAACCACACACTGCCAAAATATGAAGACCATTAAGTTTCTTAAATTTTGCATACCAGCCTGATGTATACTCGAAGAGTGTTGTTATGCCTAACTGCTCGTGGAAAGGAAAGAACGATTGAGAGAACATTTTTTACTTTGGCGCTGTTGGATCCATTCCATTAACACTGTCTTCCTGAGTTCCATTAACTCGGGTAAATCACCATCACCATAAAATTAAGTTTTTCTTTCTGTTTCATTAAATCATAGATGGTAGATGAAACAATGCCATACTCATCACACAAAAACTTGACTGATGCACCTTTTTACAGATGTTTTAGTAACTCCACCTTATCCTTAATGTTTAGAGACATGTGCTTCCTTTTGGTAGTCTTACCACCCAGAGGTTTCTCTGCAGGCCTTCTTGACATAATGATTACGGGTATCTATAAGTAAACAAAGTTAAAAGCTAAAGTAGTAAGAATTTTTAAAAAGTATTTTTTAAAAATAACTTTTATATTAATATTCTTAGGACTTTTATAGCAGTTTCTTTTTCTTTCAGTCATGTTCGATATTACCGGTGCATACACAGTCAGTCGGTTGTTTCCTAACAGCAGATGAATATTTTTAGTTCATATTATAGTTTGTATTAAATGGGAAGCAATTGCAAATTGCTTCTTTCAGTTATCTATAAAATAGCGTATAATAAAATTTCCATTTGGCACCCGCTTACAAGGTTGTGCTCCAGTTGCCCTGCCCTCAATTATGGCTCTGTATATACAGTATATGTATTTGTAAAAATAATAAGAGAAGTTTACCTCAATATAATACGTAAAACACTTCCGTATGATACTCTCCAGAAATTAAAAGGAAAAACTTACATTAGAGTAACAAATAATTTAAAACATAATTAAAAATCAATTTAACACAATTGAAAATAAGAAAATTAATTAAAAGAATTTAACGAAAAAAATTGCAAATACTGATATCTACGTAGAACGTATTGAGCATTACGGCTCTGATTCATACTAACAGTATATGTATACATGACTAAGTCAATGTTAAAGTTATTAAAAACACAGATTGTGAGCAATACCGATAATATAAGCTTTTTAAATATTTCACTTTATTGGTTTCTGGGCTTCCGGAAAATGGTCCCACACTGTATATGGCTCCACACCCACACCTTATGCAGTACACTGGCCTTTGGATTATCTTTCGGTAATTGAGCCTTTGTTTAAGGGATGATGAGCTGAAGGAGGTGTCTCCTTGTGTTCTGGCTGCTTTTGATATCTTGTCATCATTATCATTTTTTTTTTTATTTAAATCAAGAAAAATTACATGGATACATAAATGTTTGAAAATGTAAAAAAAAAAAAAAAATACAAATAAAAAAAATAAATAAATAAACCTACAGTTATGAATATTGAAAAACAGGTTTAATAGAGATCTAGCTTTAGCCAAAATGCACCAGAGCAAAGTTTAACCAGTGTTGAAGTGGTATTCCCAACCTTTCCAAATTAATAAATCAATGCATATCAACACAATGCAGAGGATAAATTGCATGTCAGAAGTGCATATATAAACTATTTTAAAGCTCTTTGTTTCATCTATTTTTGTTTCCCCTCCCCATTTGGTTCAATTACATACCATTGACTAATGCTAAATCTTGACATTAACTGACTATAAGAGAACTAATCCAAAATATGCAAACTGATTTTGCTTAATAAATTCAAAGTCATTAAATTTCTTCACAAACAAATTCTCATTCAACAACCAACTACAAATCAAGAACAAACCTGACAACCAATAACAATGTTGATGCATTCAACTTCAGATGAGTCATTAATGTTTTTTTTTTTCTTGTAAGTCATAACTTACAAGAAAAAAAAAAAAAGAAATGAAATTAAGATAAAAGTTAAATCTTCATTATAAAAATCAAATACAGGTGACCCCCCACTTAACACTGTGAATTTGTTCTGGAAAAACTGAGTGCCAAGTGAATCCACTCTAAGCGAGAGCCGCGTTCCCATAAGGTAACATATGTATTTGTGAGTTGTAGTCGGTGCCATAATAAACGGTAGCGAAAAGATGCACAAATGTCGGTTAAAATATTTAATATTCAAATATTTGTACATATAAAATATTCTGCATTACATACGTACATAATTATGTGGTAACTACTTACGCATCAAAATTAAACTTAAAATTCCAATTAAAATCATGAATTTAACTGATCTAAATTGATTTAATTTAATTAAATTTAATTTAATCATGAAAAATGTGTCGATTTTGAGTTGTACTTTGGCCCTCTTCCTAGTTAACTAAAAGGGGGTTTAATTTTAAATCTCCTGCAGTGTTACTACCCAACAATAAAGCTTTGAAACCTGGCATGTTTTTTTCTTCTTCTTTCAATATGAAACTTCTTTTAGGCATTTGTTTCCAAAAAAGTCCTGCTTCATCTATGTTAGAAACTTGTTGAGAAGTATAACACATAATATCCCTCTTCAATAATTTTAAGTTCTTTTTTGAAAGTTTCGGCTCTTTGATCTGCACTTGCGGCTTCTCCCTTGATTTTAAAATCTATTCAACCAGCCCTTACTAGTTTTAAATGGTTCAACATTTTTTTTTTTTGGTGAGTTTTCTGCAGATCATCATATAGGCTAATCTCTCTCTCTCTTTTTTAATATTTAACTTAACTGAATTCTGCATTGAATATTATCTTCAATAAAATTAGTTAAAGTCTCTCCATTTCAATCCTAATAGCCAGCCTAGCCCTAGTTGCTTGGAGTGGAACACTGTCTTTCCCTCTGCTAAAATTAATTCTTTATAATTGTTCTTACAGTTAAACTTGACAGTCCTAAATTATGGCACACATCCGCTTATCGTTGACCAGAATCGATTTGCTTCAAAACGTCTAATTTAATTTTCAAATTTGGTATTTTTCTTACATTTGTAGTCTTCGCACTGCTTTTTCATTCTTATCCACCATTAACAACTCTTTGAAAATGTAACTGCATTGGTTGCATTAATTATGATACAATGTTTGAGTAAACTGTCCATTGCGGACGATGTCTAACACTGTACTGAGTGATGACTAAACTTCAGATAAATGCATGTAATGCAAATATTACAAGCAATATACTTGATCATTTTTTAAAAATGTTGATCTCTGAACTATGTAACAAGTCACTATCCTGCAATTAAATTAGCGTGCGAGAAAATTTCCACGGAGCATGGAAAAAATTTCTGAAGTCAGCATGGGAAACGTTTTAATGCTGTTTTGCTATTCATTTTCAAGCTATCGACTCCATCAAATGAAATGATTTCATTAAATATGCCAAAAATGCAATCTGTAAAACAGCGTTATAGTCAGATTCAGATACTGACTATAACTTGTGACAGCGTTATAGTCAGATACAGGTTATAATATAAGAACAGCGTTATAGAGAATCAGATAAAGCGAACCGTGTTATAACGAGGGCCTGCTGTATATAAAAATACTTGCAAAATGTATGGCATACAAACTCTAGATATATATTTTTTTAATTTAATGCTGTAAAGTCACACTGGCATGTGGTCATAAGTAGAGTTGTGGAAGCCCCAGCCAGAGAATTAGAAATCCTCTGACTAAAATCTAAGTTGAAAGGTATGCAGTTATTAGAAAAAAAAAAAAAAAAAAAGAAAGAAAGAAAGAAAAAAGCAAATACTGAGGTTTGATCATTTAAAGCAGTAGTCCCTTTATCTGCCTACCAGATTTGAGAGAGTGGTAGGCACCAATCCCATTTTTGGACAAATACCTATTTTTTTAAAAAAAATAACAGGTAAAAATAAAATACAGTCGAACTGGTTATAACAAGCATCAAGGGACCGACAATTTCCTCGTTACAACCATACTCACTATATCAGTGATGAGTTAATCTAACTCCTATTTTCTTTTAATTCTCAATAACTTGATAAAAAGATTGATTCAAAAAAAATCAATCAATTAGAGAAAAAAATAATATTAGTATATACCTACATATTATTTGTATTAAAATGTTTGTATAAACTACAACACACTTAATACTAAACAATTTATTTCTCTGTAATTAAAAGCAATACTAATTAATAATAAACACAATTTCAACTTTTTCATGAATCGAGAGAGACTTTTTGTTAGTAGACATGTTTCCAAAGGAAGGGTTCATTTCTAACTGATTTTATTTTAAAATGACAGTAAAGTGATCTGCATACAAACAATTATGGTTTCCAAAATTCTTAGAAGTCTTGAAATAAATTTATGGTTTAGTGAATACAAGACAATCTGTAAATAGCGATCATATAAATTACAAGAATTCCAAAGCACTAATTGTATATCCCCCATCCCAGAAAGCACAATGTTAGATTATAAACTAGCACCTAATCTGATGTGGGTGGTCATAAAAGCTAAGTTGCTCCTTTCATTTTTGTCTATTCCAAGGATTGGGTTTTTCCGACTACCCAAGCAATTAAGAAAGTTTGCATAGTAACCAAAATTTGTACAGTATAGCTGTGTTAGTATGCTCGTTATAACAATGAGCAATTGTATGGGAATACACGTAAATTAAAATCATTATGGCTTTTTGCTCATTACAGCTGTAATCTTGTTATTGCTGTGCTCGTTATAACCAAGTTAGACTATAATTTCTACCAAAAAATAGACTCCAAAGGGTTCTGCCTATAATGCTTTCATGTTATATTCTTTTTACTCTCTCTCTCTCTCTCTCACTCTTTTACTGTGTGTGTGTGTGTGTGTGTGTGTGTGTGTGTGTGTGTGTGTGTGTGTGTGTGTGTGTGTCATATGGTATACTAAATTTAATATATTTTAATCATTAAAATTATTAAAAATATTTAACTGATTTTAAACTTTACAGTACTTGCTTTAAATTCCTTCATGAACCACCAATGGAGTATGCCATATTCATTGAGAATTGGTTCATGGAGAGTGAGTATACTTGTTATACAATTTTTCTAATTAGATGATGCATACTGACTCTCAACACTATACTGAATTAATACTAAAATTCATTGTAAGAAGACAGTTTCTTTTTAAATTTTGTTTAATTTTTTTTCTGAAATGCAACTGCATAACCTTTCCCATTGTATAAGGTAATCGAAACGTCTTGTTGCTTCTGGTTTATTTTTACTATATTATTAACTCTGTATTAGTCGTGGGAAAATGCAAAATTCCTCTGAGAAAAAATTTCAAAAAAAATTCAGAGTAGTTAATTTTTTTTGATGCCACCTATAATTTGTCTTTTCTGAACACAATTGTGAAAAACCTATGTTTATATTAAAATCATATTTTTAATTAATTTTTCAAAATTAAAAAAAAAAAAAAAAAACTCACTTTAGATCTGTTGGAGAGCATGTCACCAGCAGCAAATCCTGCTGCATGAAATGTGAAGCAAACAGTTTGATTCTAGATGGTGCATCAATGTCATGAAACATGAAAGCATTACCAATTGGTGAAAATTTGCATGGTAGTAAAGTAAAATTATTATCAGTACCTCTTCCATTGCACGTATCAACATGTATATACTATAATTAGACTTAACTTAATCATGATTTTTAATAACTGCAATAATTAACCAACATTTCTAGAATTTTCTGCAAAAATTTCAAAGAAATCATTTAAAACAACAGGTATTAGGAGTTTCAGCTGTGTTAATAGAGTAGATGAAGCACAAAATGCTGTTAGTCAGGCAGGGTTGAAGCGACCCCACATGATTTTCCAGGTTAATTAATAGTTTTTGTTTTAGACTTGGGCACCCTGCTAGTGTAGAAGAATAACTTGTAAAGAGTGTTTGGGGCACAAATGTCCAAAGACCAGGAAAACCATGAAAGATCAGTGAGACTTTACAGAAAATTTAACAAAGTTCTTCGCTTTAATGGACTTTGGAAATAATGAACAGTGCAACTAAACATGATTTTCCTCCAATATTGGAACCTAGTGATGTAATTACCTCAGTCTGATAGCACTTGCTATCAGTTAAAATATTTTCACAACAAAGAGTGACAGGTAACTACGATTTTCCTCACTATAACTTTCCATCAGCCTGCTAAGCACATGAGACAGGTCTGACATGCTTAGTAGGGTATCTGAGAGCTTTTTTCCAGGTTTTAAATTAGCTTTAGTCAGAGTTCCCACTGCCTAATACAGCACAGCACAGCAATATTTCTTTATTTCAGGCTCTTCTATACCAACAAAGAAAGTGTAAAAAAGTATAGCATTACAAAGTTTAATGTTTTTATTTCATAGTACAACACTTTTCATATTCATATTATTCTGGTAACTTCTGAGAATTATATGCATTTCTTTCAAGTTTTACAGACAATTTGATTTGGCACCAGATACCTCCCTTATTAGTAGTACTAATTAATACACATGATCTTCAAATGAATTCCTTCAAGCCTGCATTTTAAACTAAATTTAGTGATATGTGAAACAAAAAGTACTGCTTGGACAAAGTTACTTAAGGTATTTATGACTCTTCCCACAAAGTACTAAAGTTTTCTTCTCGGGTGAAGGGCAATTTACTGAAGCACTCATAATAGAAATGAGTATTTCTGGAATAAAACTAACCCACAGCTTTGTTTTTGTTTTGTTCCAGGGTGGCTCCTGGAACATAAGTTCAACTCTGCCGAAGTTCTCTTATGAAGGATGCAATCACCGTAAATGAGGCCAGGTGTGCATAGTGTTATTCACGTAGTAGGTGTAGGTTACATTGTTCATCTTAGCCACCAAGAAGCTGTGACCACCTGAAAAACTGCTTCCTAGCATCTGCCCTTAACCAAGTGTAGGTGGGCCTGATTTTGCTACACACCCTTAACAAAAGTAGAGCAAAAATCCTGTACCCACTGGAGGAAGTGCTACAGCAGTGGGTACAGGATTTTTACTCACCACACGTCATGATGTGGGCTCAAATATCCAGTGAAGTGCTAATTTCTTCAATTTTCAACATAGCCATGTTGAAGGAATGGTTTCAGCATTCCAAAGACTGAACATTCTAGCAGATTGCTGGTTTGAAGAGAATAGAGTCCATTCCCAATACTGATTTAATACTTACAATCGCTGCTGAAAGCCAAGCACAAATGGAAGTCAAAGCAAGCCAAGCACTTAAGATCCTTCAAGACTGGGTCACTATCCACTTCTTAAAAATATTATCTACAAAATCAAAACCGTTGAAAGGCAGACTGAACTTAAGAGGACCACCACAAATTAAAATCCATGGCTAGACAATCAAACTAGTCACTGAACTGAAGCATCTAAAGTAAAATTCTAGACACCAACCTGTTCTTCCACCCTCATCTCAAATACTTGAGGAAAAAAATATGAAGATATGCTGGATTAATAGCCAGAATAACAAGAAATGACTGGGGGCTCAAAAAAAAACACACAAACACTGTACTATAAAGCTTTCTTCACCCTGGTGATTATGTATGCTTTCTCTGTGTGGTTCCATAGGGCCACAACGGTGATTAACAAAAAGATCTTGGACACTATACAATGCTCAATTCTCCTGGTCATCACCCGTGCCTGTCGTACTGTTAGTACACATGCCCTCCAAGTCCTGGCGGGGGTCCTGCCCCTGGACCTAGAAGTTATACATGGCAGAATGATGCACTAACTGATCAAAGGATTACCTTACACTTTGGGGGAATACACCCCAGCAACCTGGCAGGGAATAGAAGAGAAGAAAGGCCCAGACTTGAGAAACTTGAGAATCATGTGCAGCAGGCATGGAAGGAAAGGTGGTCTACTTCAACAAAAGGGGAAATTACCAGGAAGTTCCTGCCTACAGTCGGACGAGCATATCCTAGTCTCCCTTCCAGGTTCCACACAGGTCTATTTAAACATTTCTCCTGAAGAAAGGACTGGGGGCAAAAAAAAAAACTCACACTAACACTGTACTATAAAGCTTTCTTCACTCCGGCAATTATGTACGATCCCTACGTGTGGTTCCATAGGGTCACAACAGATTTTTTTTTTTTTTTTTTTATGTAAACCCGAAACACGAGAGGTATTAGAACCCATAGTACTTAGTACTGTGCTTGGGTTGGAGAAGACGAAAGAAGATATTTGTTGACACTGGATTTTAACTTCTGTAGACTGTAATTTTCAGGAAATACGTATGAAGGAAGGTTGAATGAATAAACGAGGAAGATGAAAAGTTGGTTCTGTGAGTTTGAAGTTGGATAGTAAATGGATGTTGGCTGGTGGCGGCACGTGTTGGGACTATTTTGAATGAGAGAGCGGTAATTACAGAAGCCAATTCAGAAGAACAGTGTCCATGAAAGTATCTGTAGAAGAGGCATGCAGCAGAAACAGTACGTCTATGAGACAGCGAGTGGAGAGAGACTGTTAGAGATGAATCATTAATTAACCTAACTGCCCTCTTCTGAATGGAATCAAGAAGCCTGAGAGAGGTTTTGGAGGCGCCATCCCAGATGTGGGAACAATATTCCATGGTAGGGCGGATTTACGATTTATACAGAGTGAGCAGCTGTTTGGAAGAAAAGTAACAGCGAGAGCGAAAGAGAAAACCAAGTTTTTTTAGATGCAGAGGAAGCAATATATCTAAATGTGCTTGTGCCAGGAGAGATTAGAAGTCAGGGTAATCCCCCAAAAGAGATATATCATTTTGCCTAGAAATCGGAGTGCCACTAAAGGTAAGCATAGGAGCAGAAGAATCCTTTTTGCGAGATATAAGACAAGACCGAGTTTTAGAAGGATTGAAATCAACTAAGTTGTCTTTGCCACACTGGAGAATTACCTGATGATCGGCATTTAAGGAATTGGTAGCAGATTTTCGAGAAGTTGAAGCTGATTGAACAGGGCAAGGTTTCTCAAAGTGGAAAGCAATGTGCTATCATCGGCAAAACTATGGATAGGATTTCCAGTCAATGGAAGAAGGTCATTAATATACAGGAGGAAAAGAGTGGAGGAAAGAACTGAACCTTGGGGGACACTGGCATTAATGAAGATGTTAGAAGACAGAGGGCCATCTACCATCACCCTCAGTGAGTGATCAGAGAGAAAACTGGATAACCAATTACTAAAAACAGTTGGTAAACCATAAGATGGAAGCTTGTTTAGAAGACCTTTATGCCAAACATGATTGAAAGCCTTTAGGATGTCAAGAGCAACTACTTGGTTTTTGCCAAACCTTTCCATTGAATTATTCCATAAATGGGTAACATAAGCCAGAACATCACCAGTGAATCGACACTGACGGAAGGTTTCTAGGTAGTTTAAGAGTTGGTGGTTAATTGATTTCTCCATTACTTTAGAAAGAGTAGAAGTAATTGCAATGGGACGATAATTGGATGGGAGGGATTTGTCACCCTTTTTAGGAACTGGCTGGCTATAAGCAAATTTCCACGCAGAAGGAAAAACACCTTTGGAATAAGAAAGTGAAAAAAGGCGGCAAAGAATAGGAGCAAGTTCAAGAGCACAGGATTTGAGAAAAAGTGGAGAAATACCATCGAGACCTGGAGCTTTCTTAATATCAAGATTTGTCAAAATCCTTCTGACTTCCTTTTGACGGAATACTATAGGAGGCATTGAATGGAGTGTGTTGGGAATGGTGGGAGGTGTTTTACCAAGATCATTAATATATGAGTTGGAAGAAAAATGGGATGCTAGCAGGTCAGCTTTATCATTGGCTGAAGTGACAACAGAACCAGCTGGTTTGAACAGAGGTGGGAGCAGAGATGGGCAAAAGTTGCGGCCAATAGCTTTGGCAAGGGACCAGAATGCTCGGTTAGCATTAGGGCAAAAAGCAAGTTTTCTACTCTTAGCCTGTTCAAACTCTCATTTGGTTTCTACTCTTAGCCTGTTCAAACTCTCATTTGGACCGATTAATAACTGCTTTACAATTGTTGTGAGCTTTGGTGTAAGCAGAAAATGAAACTGAAGAATTAGAAACAAGCCAATTAGGATATGCAACATTCTTCTCTTAAACAGCCTTAGCACATTTATTAAAAAACCAAGGTTTAGAGGTTTCAAAGTGGAGTGTGGGATAAAGGATTCCATTCCTGCAAGAATAATTTCACTGACACGATCTGAGCATACGCTGACATCAGAAGTTTTGAAACAGTAATCCGACCAAGGAAAGGAAATCTCGCATTCTTGTAATGCCAAACAACACGAGGTTGGGAATAGCCATGAGATAAAGGTTCCATTGGAGAAGAGACAATCACCAAGTTGTGATCTGAAGTGCCTAAAGGACCTCTCACTTCGACTGTGTACTTAGAAGGGTTGTTTGTGAGAAAAAGATCAAGCATGTTGGCTGTATGATTAGGATTGTCTGGTATTCTTGTAAGTATTTGAACAATCTGTGCGAGGTCATTAGTAATTGCAAAAGCCTCAGCATCTCGACCAGCTGGTTCGGTATGACTAGAAAACGGAAGCCAGCTGGAGTTGTGAACATTAAAATCACTAAGGAAAATGACCTCACTGTTAGCAAAGTTGGACTGGAGAAAGTCAAGTTGCAAAGAGAGGAAGTCAAAGAGCTCCGAGTGATTAGTGGAGTTGGGAGAACGGTAGAGACAACAGACGAATTTTATACAATGAGGTAGAAAGATTTTAAGCCAGAGAAGATCAAAAAGTAGATTCCAAACTATCAAGTCTCTGACAGGGAATATCGGAACGGACATATGCACAAGTACCACCTTTGAGGCGAAAGGAATCATACAGCGAATAATTTGGGCATCTGAGATGAGCAGTAGTTGAAGCAACCGATAACTGAAATTCGGTCAGAAAAAGTATATGGGGTTTGGCAGACTGCAAGTGGAAATGGACATCATTGAGATTAGAATCGAGACTACGTATATATATGTGAAATGAATTAGGAAGTACTTGGGAGGTTTAGATCTTTTCGCAGATAAGTTTGCTCTATTAGTTTGACAATTCATGGTGTATTCAGTAGTAAGAAAAAGTGGGTCGGACATACTGTATGAAGTAATGAAATTTTTGGATATGGCGTACACATGGTAATAATATACCCAGATCCTTGACATAACATGGCCTCAGCAATGCTCCCCACATACACACTACTCTGACCCTCCCCCCCAGTCACTATCTGGCAGAGTAGAGGTTGCAAGATTATACACTAGCTGATCCGGAAGCCTCCTAGAGAGTTACAATAGGTTCGGTCTGGCATACTAACTAGCGGCCGGCCTGCGAACACCGTTTTAGAGCCGTACCCTCGAAATGTAAGGAATATTGGATCTCGCAACAATGTTCATCATAACCTCAAAAGTCATCAATCATACTGTATGATGGAAGAGATAAGGAAGGGTTGACCGGAACTTAGCTCTATAGACTAAACATGGGTTCCACCACTTCAAGCCTCCAATGAGAAAAGTATTGCACTGGTTGATGAGAGTTATCTACCACCTAGTACTGCCTGGTAACACAGAGGGGCGGCATTCCTTCATGTGGTGTGGGCACCTCACCTCGACCCCTGCTTACGTTGGTTCACACCTGGGTGGTCACCTACCATGTACTTGTGCATGGAGGTTTTAGTAATCCTGGGTATAACCTCCTTTTTATTAACCACCACCTTGCACCATCGTGAAGGTGCAAGGTGGTGGTTAATATAAAGATCTTGGACCCTATACAATGCTCAATTCTTCTGGTCATCACCCATGCCTGCAGTACTGATAGTACGCATGCCCTCCAAGTCCTGCCCCTGGACCTAGAAGTTATATACGACAGAATGACGCACAACCTGACCAAAGGATTACCCTACACTTTGGGGGAATATTCCAGCAACCTAGCAGGGAATAGAAGAGAAGGACCAGACTTGAGAATCATGTGCAGCAGGCATGGCAGGAAAGGTAGTCTGCTTCGACAAAAGTGGAAATTACTAGGAAGTTCCTGCCTACAATCGGACGAGTGTATTCTAGAGTCCCTTCCTGGTTCCACCCAGGTCTAGGTCTATTTAAAATGTTTCTCCTGACTGGCAATGGGTGTCTTCAATGCCAAGTTAACCTATTTTTGAATAACAGAAGACCAATCTGCACATGTGAGGAGACAGAAACATGATCCCACATTACGTACAGCTGTGACCATTATGGGGACCTCTGCTGTCGACTTATGACGGAACTATATTTACAAGCAGGACTGGAGTATCACCTTCTAGACTCAGGGGAGGAGTTCCTGGCCTTCAAGTTTCCACAAGGTGTTTTCTATGTGGAGGACACATTACTATTCATCACGACTAAGGCCAGTAACTGAATGAAACAACAACAACTTAACTGGACAGAAACATTCAAATGGAAAGACTGAGTTAACCACACAAAGGACCTCCTGCAACAGGACCAGGACCAGACATGGAATAGACACAGTCCACTGCTCACCTGTCTCAAGATCCCTCTGCAGCAGAAGACACTAGCGATCACCAAGTCAGACTTAACTCTACACATCTCCAGAACCTGACTCCAGTGGCTGTGACCTCTGAGACGAACACACCGGACTTGACTATTGCTGTCAAGGTTATTGGCCTCTCCATACCAGTGCACTCTTGCGTAGGACTTTCTTCTTACTTCCTGTGGGGGGGATTCTGCTGTCTCACCCCCACCCATTTTTCCCCCGCTGGTGTGGCATGGACATGCCTCACTCACCATCTGGGGTTGCCTTCTCTATTGACCCCACCTCTGTCTTACCTCCAGTCTTCAGTCTTGTCACCCTCTCTCTAACTTTGCAACTGTCTAATGAAACCAAAATTATACCAAACCCAGATTCAAAAACTTAAGTCAACTGTGCAACAACACTATTACCATTCGGACTACCCCCCCTTTCAGCATAAATTATAGTATCCTAACCACTAAAATCTCAGGAAATTAGGTGGAAGGACCTGTGAGAGTAAATATAATACTGGGTGCACCTGGTCTGCCTCCACAGGGCATAGTCTGGGCAATGGTGGGTCCCATTAGGAGCCCAACGGCTTAAAGACCAGATGAACAACGGTACAAAACATTGCACACCACAATATCCATAAACTTTTAAATCTCTGGCCTTTATAGTGTACTGTATCATATGACAATGTACACTATGCAGAGATGGGGGAACCCCGGTGCCGTTTGACTTGAAAAGACTACACTTTACGCCACAGTGTCAGGGAATTCTTATGACATGTTGAAGGAATGGGGGGGGGGAAATCAACATATTTGGAAGAGTACCAATTGATTGGTACTTCCAAACGTAAAAAGACACCAAACAATTTTTTGTTTAAAAAAAAAAAAAAAAAAAACAATTCTGTACATGCAAATACATAAGCCAATAAAGTATGGTTCTAAAGACTGACCCACCTAAAATTGGAATTGTAGTATTTAACTAGCACTTTTTTTGTAAAAGAAAATGTCCATGACAGCTAACCGGTACCATCTCAGAGGCAAAACAGACCACAGAATCCTCATATGCTGAAACAAAACTTACAAGATGTCATATCATAGCATCATTGCCAGTTGATATAACACCTAAAAATGTCTTTCCTGGTACTTAAATTACACTATCTTTTTCTTTTATAAGAAACCCAGTTGGTTTCACCATAACACACAAAATATCAATACTGTTTACTTAATTCAGTTTGAACAAGGTAACAATGCTTGCTATATTGAAAGCACTTTGACCAGATTTGGATACCGCTCAGCATCTGGAACTAGAGCATATTATTACCAACTAAACTGTAATAGTAATTCCTAAAAAGAACTCAAGTCAGCACACTTGAGCATGCCACTTCACATTCAAGGCAAGTAAATTAAGTATGTTTCTTAAACAAAACTAAACTATGATTATTGGTATATGAAGGTTTAGCCATTGAATGGTTCCAATAAAAATCTTCCTTAATTTTCATTTAATGATTTCCAAGTCACAAACTTTTCAAAAAACCACATGCAAACACTGCCACCTAATTTTCAAAAGGTTCTTTGTTGTACAGGAAGTTGGAAATCATTGACTCGATTCTAATTAGAACAGCAGATATTTGTGCTCACCCACAGATGATAGGCCAAGCCTTGAAACGGTGTTGTCTGGGTGGTGGTACCCACTGAGACTAAGTAACAGTAGTCTTCTCTACTGGAGAAGTGCTACTTATTCAAAGTAGTGCAATATCTGGTATCTTGTAGTGAAGGTAGCCACAATATGAGATATAATTAAAACAATTCCTTTACACTACGTACGTAGTTTAATTTTATGGGTTAACTATGGTGTATCTACCAATATGTAACCAGATACTCTTCTATAAATATCAACTTGCTTCTCATGCAGACTTTCAGATCAATTGAAGATAATATATACAAAAGCCACCCATCAATGCTCTTGGTTTAAATCTTAATTTCATCAACACTGATAAATTGATGAAAAACAGTGTCCTTTTCCTGAAGAGGATCTTTTTCTTTTAATTTATGTCATTTTAAATTAATCAAACCATCCAAATTTCTGAAGTGAGAATCTTGAATTATATCGAAGCATTTATTATCCTATTCAAGTAAAATAAAAAAATCAAAAGAAATTAAATGAAAAACACATAAATAATGAATACTTTTTCAGTTAACAGTGGCTCAGAAGTTGGAATATTCTTCCATAGGGTTTTAGTGTAAACTGCTTATACAAAATGATGTCCAAGCTTGATATTGCAGGTTTATGAAATATACCAATTTGATTGCCCCTTTCAAGCTCTTTGGAACCATGCAAAAAAAAAAAAAAAAAAAAACACATTTTGTATAATTTATTTATTCATTTTTATTCTCACCACTATGGATGGTGAGAATAAAAATGAACGCATTTCTTTTGTATGTAAAATGCAGAAGAAAATATGTTGGTTTTTGTATAAGTGTGAATCTTCAGTAAATCGTTAGTTCAAAATTTGAAAAATCTGATAATTGCATTGTGAAATGAATTCAATTTATAAAGAAATCATTTAATAGTTGGCATGCACATCATCTGCAAAATGAATAAAATGACAAAACAGGGGTGTTTGGTGTTAAGGTCTGTTATTCAACTGAGGCTAAGTCTCTAAATAAGACTCCATTAAGAGTTGTTAATGGTGAGCATGTACCATTTCTTATCATGGGTTGTTTTATGTTCATTGAGCATGACATTTAGATATATTTTATTGTACAATAAAAATGTATTCTATTTAGAGAGTGAAGAACTTTAATTATAAAAGGACTTGTTTATATAAATAAAATTTTGTAAAAGTTGTTTCATTAATTCTCATTTAACTCTGGAGAAACTGGCATAGTTAACAATATGTGAGGCGCCTCCGTAGCCAGGTGGAAAGGAGCAGCAGTGCGTAGCACACGCTTCTTGATTAGACAGGGGTTCAAGCCCGTCACTACCAAATACGGAGGATGCGGAAAGGTCAGGGAATGACCAGCGCATATCCCGGAGCAATATGGCCTTAGTTGCTAATGCTCCTAAAAACCAAATAACTAACAATATGAGAATGTTTCCATAAAATGGCACTGGAACACACATGCAAGCAAACTTAGGTACAGTACAGTGAAAAAGTAATGTCTTTAAATAATATGAAGTTTAGAAGAGAAAAATTCAGCAATAATTCTATAATATATGATGTATCAATTAGTTTTGAGACATGAGTATATCATATTATATACTATTATTAACAGTGTATCATGACATATGGGACCCACTTCAGGGATGGATTTAGCACCCAAACATAATAAAAAAAAAAAGTTCATGTAAAAATAGGTCTGATTTCGTCCTATTTCTGAGTTACAGCCATTGTGTTCCAGCAATTCTTTTCACAAACCGAATTAGCTAAGCTGGCTCCATTCAACTGTTTACAATGATCAATATCTCACAGGGGGCCTTATTATGTAAACAAGATCATGTAGCATTCTTTGAGTGATTCCATACTACTGGAGTAAATATATAGTCCAACCAGAAAATAGAATGAAGGTTTATTGAAACTAATAATTTCTTCAAATTATTAGTTTCAGTTTGTTAAAAGCTGTAATAACTTGTAGATCACCATCTATGTCCACCCAATCATTAAATTCCTGTTCACCCATGTCTTCAGGCTTTTCAATGTGATCAGTATCATGACTTAGTTGGCCATCATGAATAATTAATCCACATTTTTTGAAACAGGCACTCATTGTCATATGAAGTGCATCTAGAACATTTATCTTCTTTGCGATATCGGATGATGTTCCCAAACCTTCATCTGGATGATTCTTTGCCTCATATCTGATCTATAAAAAGGTCTTAAAAGGTTTTTATTATATCCTGGTCGAGAAGATGAATCAGTGATGTGGTATTTGAAGGCAGAAAAACTAATTTAAATGTTTTTGAAAGTCAACTTTGGATGAGCTAGGCAGCTGTCCAAAACCAATGCAATTTTTTTTTGTTTTTCTTATCCAATTTCAAATCTCATTTATGAAGATAATCTTCAAATAAAGAAGCTGTCATCCAAGCATTGGTATTATTGGCATATTCAACAGGCAGCTGTTTTACTTTTTTAAAACATCTAGGCGATTTACTCTTGCCAATAACTAGTGGCTTCATAATGATTGTTCCTGTCATGTTGCATGTTAAAAGAACTGTAATCCTGTCCTCAATCTTCTTTCCTGCAGACACAGAGGAATTTTTAAAAATCATGCAGTGGTCTGGGGTAGCCCTGTAGTGCAACCCCGTTTCATCCGTATTAAAAATGTCTTCAGGATTATAAGTGCTTAACAGTTTGCCAAGAGGCTTTCAACCAGGTGTCAGCTGCAGAACCATCGGAATCCTGTTTTTCTCTGTGAAGTTTTTTGTAAACAATATCATGCCTCTCCTTCCATCTTGTCAGCGATCCACCTGTCACCTTGAACTCCTCGTGCAATTTTTCAGCAAATTCATTAGCTTTTTGAAGAATGCTATGATTGATTGCCGCATTAAATGAGCTGGCCTGTTTGAACCAAATGAACAGAGCTTCATTTACTGTTTGGCATTTCCCTTCACGCTTCCTTTTTCTGGATTCACTAATCAGTGTTTAGTGTGTGACATGATTTTAACAATTTTGATAAAGATGACTGAGGCAATGCTGATTTTACTGCCACTTCCCTTCGAGACATATTGCCTAAGTTTAATTTATTGTACATTTTTCTATAATTCGTAACTTATCTTTTGCACTCAAATTCACTCTTTCTGTTCGCTGACATTTTTTTTTGGTAGTAAAATTTAAAACACAGTAAAAAAGATAAGCATAAATCAATAACAAAGCACACACAAATTGGAACTAACACGACACACGCAAGTGAGATAAGGTTTAGATAAAGAAATGAAGAGCAGATTTTAGCAAAGGGAAACATTTCGCCATAATAACGTGAAAACACAGAATACCAGCTATCGGTATTATCGCAAATGAATAAGATAGTTTTATTGCACTAACAGAAAAAGCCCAATAAACAAGAAACTGCAAATTGTTTTATGGTTGTGACCTCCAGAAATGTGCTTTAGAAAAATATCACAGAGGCATTCAAAATTGATTCTTATAACAAAAATGTGATTCTAGTAAATGATGAAAATGTAGTGCATTTTATTGATTTGGATAGGTTCTTTGAAATTTGATTCTATTGAGCAGCTGATTCTAATAACCAGCGATCACTATAACTGGCACTTACTGTATTTTGTTTCTACGATTTTATTCCAGCTATATAAACGAATTACCTGTGATATCTTCAATTTTTTTTTTTTTTCTTTTTAGTTATATGTATTTTAATTGTAGTTTATGTAGAAACAACCTCTGAAGATATAAACGAATATGTGTAAGTTTTCTTTTTCTTTGATATTTTTGTTTTGTTATATTTACTGTATTATTTAAATTATTTTATTAATAAATATATGAAAATCAGATATCGTTGCACTAGTAATTTTTATAAATTACTAAAGACTGACTAGTTGAATATAACGGGGGCATACTAATACAGTCGAACCTCTATGGTGTTTATATATCGATTTTTCATAAAATCAGCAAAAAAAACAAGTAAAAGCTTGAAATGTAATTCTACTAATACAATATAGTATAATCTTATTTATAATATGTACTACAGTATTGCACAGGAAAATTATGATTGCAAATTGTGTATTGATGATTGTAAAGTGCAGTAAGATTACAATTAAATTGGAAATTTCACTACATAGATTACAGACCTATCAAGAGAATCGTTTCATACTTTAAAATAATCCGTCAAAACATCCTATTTCAATGGTAGAGCATGTTTTAATAGAGAATTATGAAGGTGCGCAAGGCAGTTATTTCACTTTTGCAGCTAGGCTGAACTTATGGGGGGGGAAGAAAAGACTTATCCTTGATGGGGATCTTTCGCTGAAACTTCTTGTTCAACCACAGTAGGTTCCTCATCTTCATCACTACAAATCTCAGACGATTCCATTACATCTGTAATGAGTTCCTCTTCATTTATGTATATCCTGAAACATTCAATGTCTGCATCCACTTCTGCATAATCTTTGAAGCTTGTTTGTTTGAGGATTTTTTTTTGCACATGAGCATCTATGGCCATAGTGCACCAATCTTTGAAGCTTAAGTTTTCTTGTAAGTTTAGGTGATGATGTACACGCTCAAATATTTCTTCCCTATTATTGGACTGTCCTTTGCATTTAACAGAGACAGCAGCATGCGAAACTTCACACATTGCATCATTTAAGGTGGTAAAATCCACCTTGTCTTCAAACCTTTAAAGCATAGAGGCTTCTGGAATTTCCCAATAATAAAAAAAGAGGGAGCTTGTCTGTGCCAGACATGTTTGCTGCTAGGAGAACAGTAATCTGTTGTTTGGTCTTTTTCCACCACTACATTTCCACCTTTAAATGTGTTTTATCTGGTAGCAATCTAACAAAAAAAAAAAAAAAAAAAAAAATTCCCCGTTTCATCAGCATTGAAGATGTCATTATGGTCATATGTCAGCAAAACATTTTTTAAAACAATTTTCTTTCCATTCATTTGTAGCGTCAATGTCCACGGCTACACTTTCGCCACATTTTTTTTTGACAGGCCATGATAAGTCAAACTGCTGGAACCATCCATCTGAACTTTTAAATTCTTCAATATCCATTCAATGCACAAACAATTCATCTTTAACTTTTAAAAGATTACCATCTACAAAAATGTTTTTTTTGCACACATCATTAAGCCATTCCAAAAATACCTTTTCAAGGTCCTAATACTTCAACCTTTCATGCTCCAATCCTATCCAGTGTAGCAGATTTCTCTAAACTCACAATCTTTTTCTGATCTTTCAGAATAGTGAACAGAGTACTCTTAGGAATGCCGAACTGTTTGGCAACATCAGTCTCAGAATGCACATGATTATCTACAGCTGGGCAAAATCCTAATTTTATCTGCAATTGGCAAAGCCAATAAACATACATTCCTAATGAAATGAACTTCTAGCTAATGTTCATTTCCGCACAATGAGTAAAGAGCATGGGAAAGCTTAACAAATGATTTTTAAATGTGAATGTTGTAATGAAAAAGTAAAAATGAACCAACACTGGCCATACATTTTTCCCCACACATTTAATGTTGACCGTTTTACTTCTTTCAGCGATAAAGCTAAGATTCTGATAGTCCACAACTGAGAAATGTTGCCATGCCTCCTTACTTCAATAGATCGGAATCAGTTTTTTCCAAAATCCATTGTAACAAGTTTTAAAGGTGGATATAATGCTTTGATCTAATGGCTGAATGAAAGAAGTTGTATTAACTTAGTACAACTGTGGTGGAAGTAACATAACTTCAACATTTGGATGACTTAAATCTTTTGGATGGCCTGGTGTGCTATTCAATAGTAATAAAAAAAAAAAAAAAAAAACTTTGAAATCTAGATTTTTCTAGAAGTTCAACAAGCACAAGTTCAATAGTGCAAAACATAACATGGGGATTTCTCAACAAAATGAAATACAAGGATTTCTCAATAATTTTTTTTGACTAGCGAGTCAACAAGAGTAAAAATGTTTAAAAATTACATCCAACATAATAGCAGGGTTTCCTCTGCACAAGAGCTCAAAAATATTCTGTTATGCAAGGTTTACCAAAATTCTCTGTGTTATATAAGTACCATGTTGTGTGAGGATTGCTACAATTTATCAATCGTGTTAGAGCAAAACAATGATGTAGAAGTACCGTGTTATACAGGGGTTGCCTGTATGTACACAATATTTTAGTATCACAGTAAAAAGAATTACTATCTTAATATAAAATGGGACATACAAACCATTAACTATTTAATAAATTAATGTAATTTAAAGAAAGAATCCAAATGTTGTTTGCACAGTTTTTGTTCTTTATATGTATTTTTAACTACAGCACAGACATTATCAAATGTAATAGCTATTTCTTTACCAATGTTACTGCAGGCCAACACATTCTCTGTTATGCTCAGTACATTTTGGGCATCTTTTTTAGATGGCAGTGTGTATGCTTCTTCACTTTCACTGGTTAACAAAAACATCATTGTTTTGCTTGGTGTTCAAGCAGCTCTTCTGGTGTTGGCTTTGCTGTGGTAGCAACTTCATCATCCACCTTCACAAACCCTTGAAATTTTCCAACAAAAATCCATATGCTCCTTCAAATTCCTCAATGTTGCTATAACAGTCGTTTTCTGGACCATGTTTTTCAGTAATATTCTCTCAAAAGTGATATTCTCTCCCACTCTTTCTGAAGCAGCTGATTATTACACTTGATGCAATACTGTCCCAAGCAATAACAAGATTACAGATAGCATCCAAGACATTCCAATTTGGCTGCAAATTGTTCCCCCTTCTACGTTGCAGATTAAGCCTTATCAAACAAGCTCTATATGCTCTTGAGGTTATAGATAGTGCCTTGACCCAGTAGCTGCATAAAACTGGTTGCAATGGGAGGTTAAAACAACAGCCATATATTTGTTAACTTAAATGTCTCAGCAGAATGTGCTGTACAACAAAATAGAACCATCAAAATGTTCCATTTTTCTAAAGCCATTCCTCTGTCCACTTTTGATAACAAAGATTGAAAAGTTTGACTATAAGCCAAGCACTTCTAACTTCTTTAAAATATCTTGGCTTGGAACTAATAACAAGTGGGTGTAGTTTTGTACTGCCTCTCTTCCCCCCCCCCCCTTGTGCAGCATAAGCCTCAGGCTTCCTTGCACCATATAGCAAATAATAATTTCACAAAACCAAGTTATTCCAGTCTTTAAATTTTTGGAGCCAGCCACTGCTGCATTTGATGTTGCTAATTCCACATTGCTGAGCTAGATAATTTTTTTTCTGAAAAATCGGACCTGATATTGGCAAATTAGATGCACGCATTTTTTGGTACCACTCGAAAAATTTTGCTTCAAGCTCATTTTGCACCACAAATTCATTTCTTGGTTTTTTTTTCAATCTCTGCTCCAGTATCATGCACTTGAAGCTTTTTTGGTTTTTCAGTATTGTAAATAAAATAGGTAAAATGATACTGTATTCCTTTGCAATGTCAGTTTTGCTTCATTTCATCCTAATCAACCTCTTGTATAATTTTCAGTTTAATTTCCAGGCTTAATTCCGTCCATTTACATTTTGTCGCCATAACACTGCTAGATGCAATTTAATATAAACAAACCCTTTAAATTAATTTAAAGACAAGTTCCAAAAAAGACATCAGCTCAGATAAGATGACACAAAAAATAGATTATACTATAGCAAAAGCCTCTTTGAACTGGCATAACAATTGCAACTGACCTTAATCCCATGGAGTGAGGGAATGGAATGCATTTAAATAACTTAGAAAAACTGGTTTTATTCTTTTCTTAACTTAACAGCTTGTCCTTCACAAAAATGGTTTTCAGAGTGCACTTATGTTGCATCTACCATAAACTGGTTTTGTTTACACAAAAGTAAATTCTAACAAGTCAGTGCCATCCTTTGGGAAGCAGGGAACCGGATGGCCAGAGGCAATAATATGGGCAACGACTATGCCAAGATTTGTATTAAAAACATACAAAATAACAATATTTATTTCTCACAGGGTGAAAACGAACTTTGTAATACATCAACCAAATTTTGTAATAAACAAATGTATTTAAGTAGAAAAGCCTATCCTTTCGCAGGGGAACGGTATGTGCTTCATATGTGAGTACTTCGTATAAGCAGTTTGTATTAATGAGATTTTACTGCACTGATATTAGACTAATCATTTAATTTAATCACTAAGATGTGTTTTCACCAAAGCATGCAAAATTATAACAATAACCTTTAAGATTTGATGTCCTTTAGAAAGCATAAAAGAAAATTTCTAGAAATATCTCATTTTATAAATGATGTGGAATCAAGGATAATCTTTTAAAATAAAAAATTTACATAAAAATGGAAAATCTACAGCGAGAGCCAAGGGAGCAGTGGAAAATAATTTAAGGCGTAACTAGGAGTGTAACAGACTATGACTACACTTTATTGCCACTTCTTTTTATAATTTTAAGAACCATTTAATAAAAGAATGCAAGCTGCTGAACAAGTGTGGGAGATGTAAAAATTGAATGATTATTATATACATATCATATTTTGCCATTTAATAGCTTATGAAATCTTCAGAAATTAGATAAAGGTTGTAAAATTTGGCATGAAAATTGACTTCAATGCCTTGATATATGATTTACACTATTACAATGATCTGCACACCCTCTGGGTATTACGAAGTTTCAGTTAATGTTTTCTGCCTCCTCTGATAACATACAAAGTGTGTCTGAAAAGTTTTAGGACTGAACTTTTTTAAAATCATACTAGTGTCATATATTGGCCACTTCTGAAACTATTTACTATCAAGTCTGAGCTGGCTCTGTGCCAATTCAATGTTTTTCACTGGTACAGGCAGTTCCATGAAGAGCGGGAAGATGTCCAGGATGGTGTGCAGAGTGGTTACCATCTCAGTCTCGTACAGACTTGACCATTGAAAAAGTTCGGCAAATGATAACATAATAGCTTCATGTCAGTAAAGATACTGTGCGTGCGTCAGATTTGGAGGAAGGGGGAAAAAAAAAAAAAAAATGTGCTCTCACTTCATACCGCATGCGTTGATGAGAACAGAAAGAGAAACAAGTTGCTGCATGTCGAGATTTGATTGAAATGACAGACAGTGTGCCATCTTTTTTTTTTTTTTTTTTTTAAGCAAAATCAGGTGCATGGGTTGGAAAAAATTTGTAGAGGCCAAAGAAACTCCAGTTCCAAAAGTCTTGAACCAAAATGGTGATTTTTTTGATTGGCAAAGGGTTGTGCACAAAGAATATTTTTACTGGAAGGACAGAGTCAACTCTGAATTTTAGATAAGGGTGATGGCTAGATGGCTGAAAATAATTTGGCATATTAATCCAGACAGGGCAGAGTCAGGTGAGCAATTCTTGTTTCATGACAATGTACTTTCACACAACACAACCATGTCAAGCAGTTTTTGCAAGGAAAGGCATTATAGTGCTTCACCATCCCCTGTATTCACCAGATTTGGACCTACTAATTATTTTCTGTTCCCCCAAAGTGAAGTCCCACTTAAAGGGGCACCTTCTGAGATCCAAACCATTGTGACAAGGGAGATGTGATTCCACAAGATCAGTTCCACACAGATATCCAGAAGCTTGCAAGATGGCACAACGAGGTGTATTGAGTTACAAGGGATGTACTTTGAAGATTAAATGGCAATAAATTTTTTTTCCAGTGAGACTGATTTATTTCTTTTTTTTTTTAATGTAGTCCAAAAACTTTTCAGACACATCTTGTATATAGTAGATTGATCTAGAACTAAAATGAGCTAATATGATAACTAATAACAGGTCAAAATATAAATTGAGAACATTATATAATAAAAGTTTAAAAATCTATTTTCCATATATTAATTTTCTGGGAGGCCATTATTGGTTTCATTAGTTCCTAATATCAATATACCAGTTTGTTTCATTCTAGCTTTGATTTTCTGAGGTGCAGTCTATTTCATTTTGATGTAGCTGTTGGATGACATGATTTAAACAGTGTAAACTTGATAATAAAAAATTTTGTGGCAGTTTTTTTTTGGCTGTACTGTATAAGTGATAAATGATGCTTCTTGCATAATGTGTCACTACTAATACTAAATTATTATTATTATTTTTTTTTTGTTTCCATGTTTGCTTCTCAGTCTCAACTAGACTACTTCTTAATTAACCTCAAAACTTTTTCTGTAAATCAGATATTCATACAACTTCAGTGCAGCTCATTTTATCTAGAATTTCATTAAAAGATTAGTTAAAAAGGGAAAATTAATTTTCAACTTTTAAGTTGTCAATTATTAGCTGTGAATTGTTTTTCATCATAAATTTAAATAAATGTAATATTCCTATCATTTAAAATAACAGATCAATTTTCTTTAACTCATGATATAGATTTGTTTTGTTTGTGTGTAGGCTTTACGGCACAAGAGCAACATGGCCATAATGCACCTACAATGATATAGGTTAAAATATAAATGATCTCCTTTTTAATTTATTTTTAAAGAAATCTATCATGAAAGCAAATGCTGTCAAGGTGCTGATTGCACCCTTAAATAATAATAAATAGGCTATTCATTTCTAATCATTTTCAGATAGAACTTTTAAAACAGATCATTATAAATAAATATAAGTAATAAGAAATGGAGAAATTCATCAACCACCAACCTTTACATTATACTGAAACTACTCATTTGATTAACAGTCACTGGTATGAACTTCATTAGTACTGATCCACTGGTGATATCTTGGGTTATGCTACTTAGCTTTGAACAACTTCCATGGAAAATCTTGGAGAAACTTAGCAGTCACTCTTGAAATTTCATTTCTCAGGCTTTAAAATGTATTTGGTATGAAGATCTTCCAGGCAAGCTTCCATTTTATGGCCTACCTTCCAATTTTTGCACTTAGTCAGATGTCTGCTCTGTCTTCTAGAATCTCAAATAATGTGGGAGTTCCAAAAGTTCTAATCTTTCATCTGCCTTTTACCACACTTGTATATTAATGACCTTCCATTAACTATAATTCAACTGGAAAATGGAACATCACCGGAAAGGAGAAAAATCAAGATAGTAACCAACAGCATTAGAAGTTCAAATGACAAGAGCTTGAACAACAGGAGCCAGAGTTAAACAATAACTGTAAATTTATTATGGAAGATACAGACAACTTTTAGAACTAGTTTTGTAAGAAAATTTAATTTGGCTGGGAAGCATTATCCAGTACAGTCATGTGGGCAAAATTTAAGATGAAAAGTTCAGGGATAAAATTTGCCCATGCATAAAGCTCAGCTGGAGGGGAAAAAAAAAAAAAAAAAAATCCACAAGAGTTCAATATCTTGGAAAGAAATTGAAAACAACAACAAAGAAAGAATAGTACTATTTGGAGATTTAAATAGCAGGGTAGGAAGTAACAATTATCTTAAGAGATTTTAGAGAAAACTTGGAGAGAAATACAAACCTAACAATAATGATAAAAGACTACTAAGCTAATTCCCTACATGCTGATCAACAAATTCTCCAGAAGGGAGAAAGAAAACTTCAATCCTAAAAGCAAATCAGCCTTAATTTCTCACAAAATCACTGCTGCTACCATGCTAAACTTGAACAATACAAATTTTTACACAAGATCATATCTCTGCTGGAGATAACACTGACTTATAATGTTTCTCAGGATCAGCATATAAGCATACTGCTTCCTGTGCATAATAATAATAATAAAAAAAAAAGGGCCTTTTTCTTTTACTCTCAACATTACACAATTCACAACTTCACTCTAGTATGAAATAGTGATCTCACATCTGGGTTTGTGCCCCTTAAAATATCTCTCGTAATCCTAGATTCTATTCAAAAGATAGCAGTCGGGTTAATTAATGATCTCTTACATACAACCTTAATTCATTCTTTATCATATTCAGTTTCTACCACATTCCTTTTCTAAATATCTTTAGAAAAGGAATGTGGTAGAAACTTTATTTTTCAGGGCACCATTCAAAAAAAAAAAAAAAATTCCAGATCTAGTTTAGAAAATAAAATAAGTTCTTTTATTCAGTGCTCAGATATTTTTAAAAAATCTGAGTCCTGAAACTGAATCTACCTTGTATTTCTTTTCTTATGGAAAAATTCTGCTTCTTGTGTATTAAAAAAAAAAAAAAAAAAAAAATTTTTAATTTAATGCCAATGTCAACAATCTTCTGTCTTTTAAACCATAAAGACAGTACTAGAGTCTAATACCTTTTGTGCTTAGGGTCAACATACTTTTTAATGTTATCAAGAATATGTAAAATAAAACAACAATATCAAGTTTGCAGAGTTTGTTATTTGGTTTTTAGCAGGCATTAGCAACTAAGGCCATATTGCTCCGGGGATATGTGGTGGTCATTCCCTGACCTTTCCACATCCTCTGTATTTAGTAGTCACAGGCTCAAACCCTAGTCTAATCAAGAAGAGTGTGCTACGCACTGCTGCTCCTGCCCACCTGGCTATGGAGGCACCGAAGTTTGTAGAGAACTTGATCCCTAGTTTAACACACTGACTAATAGACTTCACTTTAAATCATCCAAATTACACTAATTCAAAATATGATTTTTAAAAATTAAACAAACCTTTGGGTTGGAATTGGAAGAGCTAAGGTGGCTCGAAATAAACGTAACTGGTGATGCAGATGTTGAAAGTGTTTGTATCGTTTTTTAATTGTCCATTCAAAGTCTCCATGTTTTATAATAATCACATATCTGAAAGAAAATTAAATCAATAAATGCAATATATTATCAAATTTAGTTAAAGTTTTTACGAGAGTACCATTCAGACAATGTTCAATGAAAATATGTCACACTGAACTACCAATTACAGATATCTTTAATATTTTACAATACCACTGCAGTGTTTTTTTTTTTTTTTAATTAAATCAGTATTGAACTTCTTGTTTATCTGGCAATACAAGGAGCATTAAGTCACATAGTTTGATAAAAAGACATTAGCATTATCCACATCTCATCACTTCCTCTAAAAATTGGGAAAAGCAAATTTTAATATAATGCGTCAATTCTTTTATAGGATTGGCGGAGGTAAACATGGGATGGTGCTCTACTTTTCGGCAAACGGTGTGACTTCTCCTAAATGAATAAAAACAAGTTAGGAATGTAGTAACCTTTAACAGAAACTACAGGTACAAAATTAAGGTAAACTACATTAATATAATAAATAACAAAGTAAAGTAGCTTTTGAGTCTGAGGGACTCTTCATCAGCTTGAATATAAACGTTAGTACGAAACAAAGAATGCCTGGGTGTAGTCACGTAAGGCGAACGAAGTGTGACGCGAGTGCAAGCAAGAATAGGAACAAGCACTGGTTAAAACTAGATGCTTGTAGTTGCAAATGTAGCATGTAAACGTGGGTCACGTGCCAGCGTTTATCACATTGCAGGATAACCGTCTCCGTGATTGGATGCATGCATACGTCCTTGTTGTGGTTAAAAGTACTATGACAACCGGATATATGGAGTGATTAGAGCGATACTCATAGGTGATAATTGTACAAGTGGACGAAGATTACGATATCACGGTGTAGGTCAAGATCATATTAAGAGGACCAATAGTGCTCTGAAACTGCAGAATGCTCCGAATCAGCAGATAGCATGAGCCTCTCATGTTCCAAGATCCAGTCTTGGAACCTCCTGGCTGATTCCCCGGTGTAGCAATGCAATATACCAAGCCACTGAGTAATAAGGAGGGGATGGATGTTTTTACCCTCGAGAGAAGGGATAGCAGATTTTTACCCGAAAGCTGTAAATATTTCATCCAGTGAGCATGTAGAATCTTAGAGAGGCGTTGTGAGACACCAGGGTAATAAGGGATAAAGGCAGTCGAGGTAAAGGTGTCATTTTTGTGGGTGGCTCTTGGGTGTGTGGCAAGCTCAAAGGCCTACAGATCACATTTGTTCAGGGCACTGGCAGGGTAGCCACAGTTAGATCTGTTTTTATTTTCAAAACTTCACTGCACCTGTTGTCTATTGAGCTGGAATGGGTCCAGGACCAGGTGAATAGGCCAGTACACATGGCTGAGGTTCTTAAATGTGAGCGCACACGTTCCACTAGAATATCCAGAACGGAGAGGACATTGTCTCTTTGTTCATAACAGTCCTTCTTCAACAAGCCATTGCATGTGCAAGACAACTTTTAGACAGTGACTCCACCCTGCCCAGTAGAACCTCACGTTCCGCAGAGGATATTTAAACTGCTGTCAACCTGTGTTTCACCGGCAGGGTAGCCATGTTTGGCGACTCACTCTTTATGAAGATGCACAGCATGGCCATCAGTGCCCCTGTCAGCTTGGCAACAGCAAATATTGCCATGGAAGAACTGGAAGGCTGCACATTCTTAAACTTACCATCACCTTCTGGTGACATTATGTGGATGAAGTCTTTGTCATCTTCATCCCCCCCCCCCGGCTCAAAAACCCAGCTTTTGTGGCATTTCAATTCCATATCACCCTTCACCCAGTTTACTATCAAGCTAGAGTCTGACAACTCCTCCTTTCTGGATGTTCTAGTACGACGCTTGTGCTCACATTTAAGAACCTCTCCATCGCAAGCCAACGTGTACTGGCCAATTCACCAACTAAAAATTGGCACACACACTCAACCAGCTTCTCAGTACCACGCATGTCCCCTATTCACCCATGCCTGGACCAATTCCAGCTCCATAGACGACAGGCGCATGGAGCTGGAATTGGTCCAGGCATGAACTCTACCACCTTTATCCCTTATTGTCTCACAATGCCTCTCTAAGATTCTACGTGCTCACTGGATAAAATATTTCCAGCTTCCCGGTAAAAATCTGCGATCCCTTCTCTATGGGTAAAAACATTATCCCCTCCTTATTACGTGGTGGCTTGGTATAACGCATTGTTTGCCAAGAACACAGTAGTTGCTACGTTGGGAATCCGCCAGGAGTCTCCAAGACCAGATCACGGACAATGAAAGGGCCATCTTGCTCTGTAGCACTGATTGTTATGTTTGTTGCCACGCGCTGGTTGTGGGAGCGAATAGGCAATGTGGCAGATGCACAGAAACAATTTTCCCTGTTTGTGCTCTAATGTTTTTTCTCTCTCGTTATGAATTATTCCTTTTTGCTAACGTGCTTGAAATGTAAAGCACTGCATACATTCTAATAATGTGCTTTTTAAACTAAATAGGCCTCTTGCTCCGGGATCCACAGTATAGGAATTATGAATATTGTTCTCCACCGGAAGAGTGGAAATAGTAAATAATGATATTGCAGGTACAAACAAGGTAGTAACCTTTATTAGAAACTACAAGTACAAAATTAAGGTAAACTAAATGAATAGAATAAATAAAACAAAATAAAATAAAGCAAAGTAGCTTTCGAGTCTGAGGGACTCTTCATCAGCTTGAACATAAACGTTAGTATGAAACAATGAATGCATGGGCATGGTCACATAAGGCAAACATAGCATAACAAGAGTGCAAGCAACAATAGAAACAATCACTGGTTAAAACTAGATGCTTGTTGCTGCAAATGTAGGGTATGCACATGGGGTCAGTGCAAACGTTTATCACACTGCAGGATAACCACCTCCATGACTGGATCCATGCATATGCTTTGTTGTGGTTAAAAGTACTATGACAACCGGATATATGGAGTGATTCGAGCTATACTCTATGGTAATTGTGCAAGTGGTCGAATATTTCAATATCATGGTGTGCATCAAGGTCATGTCTAGAGTACCAATAGTGCTCTGCGACCGTCGAATGCTCTGGATCAGCAGATTGGATGGAACTCAGATGTTCCCAGATCCGGTCTTGGAGCCTTCTGGTGGATTTCCCGACGTAGCAACTACCAGAGTCACAGCAGGCAATATAATATATCAAGCCACTGCACAATGAGGGGATGAGTGTTTTAACAACTCAAGAGTAGGGATGGCGGTTTTTTTACCGTAAAGCTGCAAACATTTTATTCGGTGAACACATCAAATCTTAGAGGCATTGTGAGATGCTCTGTGTTGTGCGGAAAGCTCAAGGGCCTGCAGATTGCATTTGTCCAGAACACAGGCAGGGGGGGTAGCCACAGTAGTTAGATCTGTTTTTACTTTCGAAACTTCACTGCACCTGTCATCTATGGAGCTGGAATAGGTCCAGGGATGGGTGAATAGGGCTCGCACAGTACTGAGAAGCTGGTTGTGGGATTGTGGATTTGTAGTTGGCGAATTGCCAGTACACGTTGACTACAATAGACTGAGGTTCTTAAATGCAAGCCCACGAGTTGCACTAGAACATCAAAGAAGAGGAAGTTGTCCAACTCAAGTTCAATAGTGAACTGGATGAAGGGCATTAGTTGAGATCCCACAAAAGCAGAGTTTCTGAGCCCTGGGGGGGGGGGATGATGACAAAGACATCATCCACATAATGACACCAGAAGGCGATGGGAACCGGTAAGTTTAAGAATGCTCAGCCCTCCAGTTCTTCCATGGCCATGACCGAGCTGACAGGAGCACCCCTGGCAGTGAAATGAATCTGCCCGGGGAAAAGAGAGGAAGACCAAGAAGGAAGTGGATAGAGGGTGTGAGAGCAACTATGAATAGAAGAGGGCTGGTGGATAGAGATTGGGAAGATAGAAGAAAATGGAAAAAAAGAAAACTTTTCGACATTAAGTTGAGGAAAACCATAATAATGGAATAAATCCTATTAAATTACAGTGTTAGTAATTCATTTATAAAGTAAATAATTATTTTCCATTATAAACTTAATTTTTCGACATTAAGTTGAGGAAAACCATAATAATGGAATAAATCCTATTAAATTACAGTGTTAGTAATTCATTTATAAAGTAAATAATTATTTTCCATTATAAACTTAATTGTATTTTTACTTTAAATATTCCTTGTAACAAAAGGTAAAGATTCATCATCAGCCATTTTCAATCCACTGCAGGATGAAGGCCTCTCCAGCAACTTTCCAGTTCCTTCTGTTTTGAGCACTGGCCATCCATTTACTACTCAAAAACTCATGAATTTCATCTATCCATCTCCGCCTTTGTCTTCCAGGTTTTCTTCTAGCTCCTCTTGGGTACCATTCTGTTATTTTCTTAGTCCATCTGTCATCATGTCTTCGAGCTATGTGTCCTGCCCAAGACCATTTTAGTTCTTTAGTTTTGATAAGAATGTCCTTTACTTGAGTTTGCTGCCTAATCCATGTGTTTCTCTTCTTATCTAACAGTCTGATTCCCAATATAATTCGTTCCATTCTTCGCTGTGTAGTTCTTAGCTTCTCTTCCATTCTTTTGGTGAGTGCCCAAGTTTCACTTCCATAAGTCATGGTGGGGAGTATACATTGATTCATTATTTTACGTTTCAGACAAACTGGGATATTGCTCTTCAGTATGTGACTATATTTCCTGAATGCTATCCATCCAAAATTTATTCTTCTCTTGACTTCCAGCCATTTATCATTATTACAGCTAATAACTTGTCCCAGATAAGTATATGACTACACCTTTTCAATTACTGCTCCTTCAATCATTATTTCCCTTTCCATGGCATACTTGTTCATCATTACTTTTGTTTTAGCCATATTCATCTTTAGTCCAAAATCCTTACTAACTGTGCATAACTGATTAAGATTTTCCTCTAATTCTTTGGGATCGTGGCTTATGACCACAATGTCATCTGCAAATCGTAAATGGTTTAGGTACTCTCCGTTCACATTGACTCCTTTCTGCGACCAGTCTAATCTTCTGAAAGCTTCCTCAAGGGCAGCGGTAAACAGCTTCGGAGATATTGTGTCTCCTTGTCGAACTCCTTTCTCGATTTTAAATTTGCTACTGTCTTTGTCTAGTCTAATAAAGGATGCAGCACTCTCATATATTTTCTTCAAAATCACAATATATGGAGTATCTATGCCTTGTCTTTCCAGTGCCCGAAACATTGCCTTATGCTGTATGGAGTCAAATGCCTTTTCATAATCCACAAATGCCAGGCATAATGGTGTTTTATATTCATTTGCTTTCTCCATTAGCTGTGATATTACGTGAAGGTGATCCATAGTTGAGAATCCTGTCCTAAAGCCAGCTTGCTCTTTCAGTTGATTCTCATCAAGTATTCTTTCTAATCTGTTAGTAATGACCCTTGTGAACAACTAGTAGATATGGGATAACAAGCTAATTGGTCTATAATTTCCAATTTCTGATTTATCTCCTTTCTTATGCAGCAAAACTATGATTGCATTATTCCTCTGCTTAGGCATCACACCTTTTCTAATGCACTTTGTGAAGAGCCTTGCCAGTTTGTGTTATGTCTCTTCCTCCCAATTTTAACAACTCTACAGTAACTTCATCTTCCCCCGGGGCTTTCCGATTCTTCATTTTCTTCAATGCATGTTCTACCTCATCAGGAAGAATATCAGGTATGTCGTATGTGTTGCTACCTTGCAATCCATCTTCCCCACTGCTGGTATCATTCCCTCGCTCCTTGTATAATTCTCTATAGTAGTCTTCTGCTATTTGAATTATGCCTTCTCTGCTGTTTATAAGTACACCATCGCTATTCTTCAGTTTCAGTATCATTTGTCTTTCTGTATTACTGCTCATGGCTGCTGATTTAAATCCTTTGTTTTCCCTTAATGCTTGTTCTACTTTTCTTGTGTTAAATCTTCTTATGTCCTCTGAGTCTCTTTCTAATGGCTTTGCATAACTCAGTATACTCAATTTTCTCCCTGTCAGTGTTTTTCTTGCTCTTCATTTGTCGTCTTTGGTTCATCATGACAAGTGTTTCTTGACTAATTTTTTCTTCTTTGGATTTCTGTTTCCCTATAGGTTTCTTGGGCTTTATCACTTTCAGAAAGTTGTAATATTCCTCGTCGATATCTTGGTCCTGAGCAGTCTGCAGAAGCTCAAACTTGTTCTTAAGTTCCAGTACATACTGCTTTTTCTCCTCCTCTGTTATTTCAAAGACCTTTGTATTATTTACTCGAGTCAGTTTTTTCCTTTCCTTTCCTACATCTATATCAAGTGTACATCTTACCATTCTGTGATCACTTCCAACATTTACCTTATTCAGGACGGTAACATCATTCACAATATATCTTCTGTTAGTGAGGATGAAGTCGATTTCATTAGTTGTTAATCCATTTGGACTCTTCCATGTCCACTTTCTGTTCACCCTTTTCTTGAAAAAAGTGTTCATTACTGACATTCCTTGAGATTCTGCAAATTCCACAAGTCTTTCACCTCTTATTTCTTTCACCAATTCCAAAATTTCCTATAGTTCCTCTTTCTGCGCTGTTTTGCCTTTTTCCAACCTTAGCATTGAAGTCCCCCATAATAATAGTGTAGTGGGTTTTCTGCTCATCTAGAAGACTCTCAATTTCAGTGTACATTTCTTCAACTTCTTCATCATCATGGCTCGATGTTGGTGCATAAATCATTATAATCTTTAGCTTGTACCTCTTAGAAATCTTGAGTATTAGTCTTGACACCCTTGGTTATGTACTTTTGAATTCCAAAATGTTGTTTTTAAAATCTTTATGGACCAGAAACCCAACTCCACCTTCACTCCTTTCACTGTTTCCATTGGTGTACAGCAGATTTCCACTTGATAAACTTATAAGTGATTCATTTATTCTTCTTGTTTCAGCCAAACCGATGATATTCCAATTCACATTTTCTAATTCCTTTTCCAGCTCTAATATCCTGTCTTCACCGATGAGTGATCGTACGTTATAACAGGCCAAGTTCAATTTCCGTGCATGGCAGCCTGGTCGTACCCAGAGATTCTTAGCACCCTCTGCTTCCACTCTGATCCTCTCGCTGCCGTAAGTGGGAGAGTGAAAGCTGCTGGGGACTGAGGGCCATTTGTATTGTTGTGCTTTTATTGCTGGAGGGTTTGGTCTTTTCCTCTTCATGCTGACCAGGCGTCTTGAAGAGAACCACTCTACACGTTCGTTGCCACCTAAGTGACTTAACAGGGCTTACCATCGAGAAGGTGTGCATGAGTGGATTTTAGGGAGGCAGGCCAACCGGACTTCTAAATCTTCTGTAATAGAGAGATATTGGATCCATCAGTGTTTTAGGCTGAGTGTCTGATAACACACAGGGTACCTGTTCCCCTCTAAGCCCCAGGTAAAGATTAAGGTACTTTAATTCTAAAATAACAGGAAAATTCAGTATAAAATATAAAATAGATATTTTCTCATATATATCAAAAATATACATTGAAAAAAAATGTAAGATATCAAGAAAAAGTCAGGAGGGCAATTATAAGACAACAAGGAGGCAATTATAAATGATCACGAGTGGCACATATAACCTTTCAATAAATACTATTTGCATTGATAATCTCAAGAGTACTATAACTAACTTTAATCTTATTCTTTAATTGGAGAACATTCAGAAATTTTAATTGCAACAATTAAGCCTTGTTATATGTTGTGACTATTACTGTGGATTAAAGCCATACGACATTTTTATAGCTTGTAGGATTGGTTTCACATAGGCATAACAACTGGTGGTGATGACTCTGAGGGAAACTATCATGTCAACTAGCTGGTGTGACAAATCAAACGCCCCAACAACTTTTAAAATACTGCCCCCCACATTTAACCCTAGGGGTCACATCTGGTGAGTAGTAGTGGCATGTGATGCAAGAAAGCAAGTGTATGAGCTTATGCCGCATCAGCCAAAAAAAAAATATATCACACCATTCCCTCCAAATGCCTGTCCAGTTCCTCAAATTTATTTAACTTATCAACTTCCACAACGACAGATGGAAGTTTGTTCCAGCAATTAACCACCCACTGGCTAAAGGCAAATTTCCGCACATCTATTCTACATCTGTCTTTTCTTAATTTGAATTTATGCCACCTTAGGTTTGTAATCTGAACAAGTGGAAGGATCCCATCAGAATTCAGCGTGCTCAACCAATTCAAGACCTTATACACCTCAATCAGATCACCGTGCAGGTGCCTAGTCTCCAGCCACTGCAATTTGCAGAACTGAAGCCTCTCTTGGTAAGAGGATCCCTTCATTCTCCTCACAAATTTTGTTGTCCTTCTCTGTACACACTCAAGCAAATCTACATCCTTCCTAAAATGAAGCCTCCAGACCTGTACGCAGTGCTCAAGGCGTGGCCTGACCATTGCCTTATACAGAGGGACAATCAACTCCTTTTCTCTGCTAGCAAAATTCCTATATATCATTGACAAAACCCCATGACCTGCCCTGGCAGCCTGTCTGCATTGCTCAGAAAACTTCATATCTGACTGCACAATTACTCCCAGGTCTTTTTCATTTTCTATCACCTTAAGTGTAGTACCACACAGTTGGTACGTTTCTCTGGGGTTACTTCTACCCATATGCAATACTTTGCATTTGTCAAATTTAAACTTCAGTTGCCACTTCTTAGCCCATCTGCCCAAATTATCTATTTCCTGTTGCAGTAGCACATTGCCATTACTGTCATTAACAACCCTGCCAACCTTTGTATCATTTGCAAACTTCGACACTAAGCCTGATATACCTTCATCAATATCATTTATAAATATACAGAACAACAGAGGACCCAACACCAAACCCTGTAGGACTCCACTAATAACATTTGTCCACAAAGAGCAGCACCCATTAATTACCACCCTCTGTCTTCTCCCACTCAACCATCCTTTTATCCATTGTAGCAACTTACCCTTAATACCATTCTGGTTGAATTTGTACAATAGTCTTCCATGCGCAACAGTGTCAAAAGCTTTCCTGAAATCCAAATATATGATATCAAAATTATTTTTTGCATCCAGTTCCTTTGTAACCACATCATAATATCCTATCAAATTTGTCAGACAAGACTTTCCCTTAACAAACCCATGCTGTGTCTGAATTATTGCTGCAGTCTTGTCTAGATGATCCTGCAATGCATCTTTAACCAGTGACTCCATTATTTTACCGGGAACAGAAGTTAAACGAACTGGTCTGTAATTACTTGTGTCACCCTTCGATCCCCCTTTGTGAATACGTTTGCACATCTCCAGTCCGTGGGGACCTCCCCTGAGTCCAAGGATGCTCTCATAATTATGGCTAAGGGTGTGTGTCTCTCTCTCTCTCTCATGGTTAATAATAATAATAGCTTTTCCATCTTCGATATAGCACCTGAACGCTGTTTTGTGATCACTGATGATCTTAAATGCATTAATCCTTTAACTTTTATTATATTATAAGCGCACTGTCCCTTATAATAGTATTCACTGTTGAAGCAGTGAGACCTAATTCCATGTGATAGGTAAACTGTCCTGTTTCATACTTTTTAATTAATCATCTTCATTTCTAAATCAAATTTGTTCCATTTCCAAGCATTGCCACTTTCCATTGATCCCTTTCTCTTCACCGTTGTAATAAGTAAATAGGAATGAGGAGAAAATTCTGAAAATGTATTTGTGTTTTTTATATGACTGAAGATTTCAGTGAACGGGAACTCATCTCACCATAATACTGTAACGTAAAAACCCACAGAATTTCAGTTATCAGTATTATAGCAAATGCAATAAGATCGAGTTTATTACCTCTTTATAATAGATTGCGCTAACAGAAAGGCCCAATAAAATGGAAAGTGCAAATTGTTTTGGTTTTATGGTAGCGATCTCCAGAAGTGTGCTTTAGAAAAATATCACAAAGCATTCAAAACTGCTTCTTATAATGGAACATATGATAATGATGAAAGTGTAGTGCAATTCCCATTATAAAAATGACATTTTAGAGAGATAAATAGCTTAGTTATATAGCAAAAATTTTTACCTCCAAGGTCTTGGAACGAATTACCAAAACAACCAATGTGTCATTGGGTTCACATTGCAACATATTCACGATACCTCCATTTATTCCTATGGGATGCAAAATAAGTTTCCATGATTTTTTTTTTTTTAAGTTTGCACCAGCCGGCAAAAACTTATGTAAAGTTGAATTTCTGAAAGTTGAGTATTATGTAAGCTGGGGAGTGGCTGTACAATGATTAAATACATTTGTCTATATTTCATTATGGTTGCTGGGTATTTCTGCTATAACTAGTAGTGCCCCTGATCCATAACCTAGTTTAATACTTTTTCTTGCTTGCTTAGATGCTCAGTAACATCATTCCTATTATTTTTATCAATATTATATATATATATAATATTGACCACCTACCTAGTATCCAGAATATGTGCAGCCAGCTGCTGTGGGAGGGACTTAAGTCAGCAGAAGGTTGCTATGGGTATCCATGACCATGCAGACTGCAGTGCACCCCGGAGTTCCCTTGGTGGAGGATCTATCCATCTGATGTATCGATCAAGGTGGTCCCATAGATTTTCAATTGGGTTAAGATCCGGAGAATTTGGTGACCAAGGGAGTAGCTTAAAGTCTTCGTTGTGCTCCTCAAACCACTCGAGGACAATTCTGGCAACGTGGGATGGCACATTGTCTTGCTGATAGATACCATCACCCTCCAGGGAACACTGTCAACATGTATGGGTGGACAGAGATTTATTTGATCGGTAGCGATCAATAGGTAAACATTTGCATTCAGGGTGCCCTCCAGAGGTATCAGTGGATCCAAGCCATGCCATGAAAACATTCTCCAGATCATAACGCCACCCCCAACAGCCTGCCTTCCACCAACCAACAATCATGTCTGGGTGTCTGTTCTCAGAGGTTTTATGCCTAATACGCCACCATCCATCCACTCGGTGGAGCAGAAATAGTGACTCATCGGAGAAGGCCACCCATTGTCACTCAGCCAGGGTCCAGTGTTGGTATTGCTGTGCAAACTGACTGAACTGTTTGCAATGAACGGCCATCGGCATGGGTGCTGTCACAAAGCATCTGCTCCGGAGCCCAATGCACAACAGGGGTTGCTGCACTGTCGTGTTGGAGACCTTTATGGTGGCCCCACTGACCAACCATTTCAGCTGACATTCACCTCTAGTGAATAATGGCACATGGGGCTCCACAATTGGCACATCGGGTTGTCAAAACTGTCCCATTCGTCCAATCTTGATACACTTTCACCACGTGAGCATTTCAAAGTCCACTGTTTTGGAAATTCTGGCACCCCTGGCCCAATAGTCAATGATCATGCCCCTTTCCAGGTCTGATAGGTTGCGTCCTTTGTCATGACAGAGGCTGTTACTGTGTTCATGGATGCCAAACATCAAGCCTTATATGCTTGCAGTGTGAACTTGATAGTGCTGTATGATTCGCTAGGCGTGGTGATGTCTGCATTTGAGGGGGGTGACTGGATTCTGTGTGTGTGTGTATATATATATATATATATTTTTTTTTATTTGTTCAAAAAAAATCAGCTTCAAAGTTATTAATAAACGGGGTATCTGACTAGCACAAGATTTTAGATAGATGGATACAATATCATTGAGGATGATAAATGCATGTCAACAAATAACTACCAGCTCCATAATTTAAAATAAGCTTGTAAACTGTATTATACCAATAATTTTTCCCTTATTCTGTTGTTTATTTCAACATCTAAATCTTCTGTCTTCATTAATACTGTTTTCTAAGTTGTTCCAATTTTTTTGGTTATTTAGTCTACACTAAACTTTTATACCAAATTCTACATTGCAAATTAATATTTAAATGTCACTATACCATAAAAAAAAAAAAAGTATAACATTTATAACACTTCCTTACTAATAGTGCTCTTTGGGATCAGTCCCTTCAAAAGTGCTATAATGGGAGTTTAATATAATAATAATGGTTCAGTTTTTACATTTTTCCCTTGCACTAAAGTTTTAGTTGCATACATTTTTAAATTTTATTAAATGGTCCTTAAATTATAAAAAGAGGCAATAAGGTGCAGCCCTGCCCCACTCCTTCACCATCCTTTAAAACGTTTATCCAATGTTTTCTTCAGTTCTCATCATAAATTGCCATTTTTATGCAAATTTTCTATTCGCCTTAAGATTATCCTTTATGCCATACATTTTCTGAAACATGCAAGAGCAGATTTCTGGGAATCTTTGTATGGCTGATTTTTAATTATTAAGAGATCTTAAATATTGTTTAAGATCTCTTAATTATTAAGTTAATTAAGTATCTCTTAATTATTGTTAAATATTAAGAGATCTTAAATATTGACAAATTTTGTAATTTGTCTTATTGTAAATATTTGATCCTGAACATTCCCTGTTTGTCCTGCAACCTGACTATTCTCCATTCAACAATAGTTCTAATCCTACTACCTAAAAAAATTTTCCTGATATACACTAGGAAATCAAATTCCCCTGTAACTTCCACATTCAGCATTACTTCACTTTTAATTTATTGATATAATTAATGTCTTGCCCAGCATTCTGGAACTTTTATTTTAACAAACAACCACTGGATAATGCCATGTAACCATCATGACATTACTTTCCCCCTCTATCTTTGAGATTTAATTTCAAATATATATTCTGCCTACCCATACTTAATATGCCTTTTCTAACTCAGTAATGTAGATGGTATCTAAAATTCCCCCCTTCAATTTTTTTTTATCTCTTCTTTAATGTGTCTTCTGCTTCATTTAGAAATTCAGTGATAAATAAATTTCCATTTATACTTTGGGCAGTTGATGCCAGAATAGTTTACAGCTTCACTGTAACTGTTTCACTGAAGTATAATAAAGCACAACAGGTAACTTACAGTGAATCTCACTCTTTTGTGGCAGTGTATGGACTCTCTCGTGGAACGTGAACTTGCATCCACATGTCACCCCAGCACCACTGCATATACTCTTTACCCCTATAAAATTCTGTTTTAATTTTGCCCTTATTTTTGGTTACCTTACAGTTCCCCACACACACAAGTCCCTGGGAAATTAACTAAATGCTAAAGCATTTTTCCAACCTCTTGATACTTGTTTTCCATATCTTTCTGAAGAATATTTTTTATTCTCTTTCACATATTCCAGTCCTCTTACAGCTGTGGCATTAGGGGAGAGAGAGAGAGAGAGAGAGAGAGAGAGAGAGAGAGAGAGAGAGAGAGAGGGCTGTTGTTGTGGTGTTTTCTGGCACAAGGGCAACTTAGGCCATATTGCACCTCCCAAATCAATTGAATTTACATATAAGAACTGCATGTACAGCAGTTAGAAATGGTCATACATTTGACTTTGTTTTAAATAGAAAAAGAATTCAGAGAGATTTGCTTCTTTACCTATGGTGCTATTCAGAGATAGAGGTTGTTGCAGATCTGAAATGAAACTAAAAATGAAACTTTGTTGGGCGTGAGAGAGAGAGAGAGAGAGAGAGAGAGAGAGAGAGAGAGAGAGAGCGAGCGAGCGAGCGAGCGAGAGCGAGCAACGGTTGCATGTGGCAGAAATGTGAATATTAAAATGGATGGAGTTACCAAAAGGGATAGAAATGAGAAATGAATATATTAGAAGAGAGACATTGCATGAATTGGGGATAAAAGAGGGAAAGATTGAAATGGTCAGGATATGTAAAGAGAAGAGGGATTGGGATGAACCAGTAAACAGAACCCTGGATTTGCAATGAAGGGTTATCGAGGACAGAGATGAACTGAGAGGAAATAGATGGATGGAGGCCACAGAGGTGTGTGTGAAACTAGAAGGGACTTGGACTAAGACAAAGAAATAGAATGACTGAAAAAGCTGACCTCACTCCAAGTAGATGGAATTAAGCTATCAAAAGGAAGACTGATTTTTCACATTGATAACTTGGGTATACCACCGAGTCCATTTGTAAACTAGCTATCACACACTGAAATCTCGTAATTAAATGTGCGAAATAATTTATATAAAATTTATTTTTCATTTTATGTATATTTATATTACAAATAAAAACATTTTCTTATCTACTAATGATTCTTCTGTAGTCACAATACTTACAAAAGGTCACATAAATGAAAACCACAAAACCAACAAAATGCATAAAGCAAAAACAGACAATTATTTTGTTTCAGGTTATTGATAAAAGTCTGCTGCCAATAGAGTTCCCACATAGCATAGTCTGCTGGTGTTACTTGGAAATAGTCTATTTTATCTTGCAGTCATGTAATAAGGTTGATGCAACCTGTAATCCAATTTCTAAACATAGAAAGAACAAAACATGCTGAAACGTACTGCAGAATGTTTGGGTTCAGTATGATAAAGTGTGCATGAATCAATGGCAAGTCTACAAATGGGTGAATAAGTTCAAGAATGGTACTAAAGTGTTGGGTATTAAAAGTGTCTCCTTGACCAAGAAGAATCCCCAATGTTGCATGTTGTGCTGCAATGCCAGAAAAAAAAAAAAAAAAACATATTTATACTCTGGCATGACCACCAGGTCAGTGCAGTTTACAATAAATCAATCAATACAAAATGTTAATTGTATTTAGCAGTCATGGGCTTGAACCCCAGTCCACTCAAAGAGCATGTGCTACTACACTCGTGCTCCTGACCACTTGGTTATGTAAGGCCTAAAAGAAGTAATAGTAGGGGAAGAACTCTCACAAGGAAACCATCACATTACTAATGATAAAATTGCACTATATGCAAGATTAGTGTTAGTTCATTTCACACCATCATTAGCAAGGAGCTGCACTTCCAAAAAGTGTGTAATTCATGGATTCTGCTTTTTGATGTTAAACACCAAACTGAAGGCAAGATGACTTAATGTCTGTTCTGTGCTTCTTGGATGGTATGAATAAAAAGTATACACCTTAGAACATAACAACCAGAGATGAATCCTGGATTCACTATTACACACTGAAGAGCAAATATGGAAGTTCAGAGTGACAACAGAGGCCAACAGAAACCAAGAAAATCCTAGTCCATGCATCAGCCAGAAAGTGTTACTCACTATATCCCAAAATCATAAAGGAGTGATTCGGGAATATTATAATTTAGAGAGAGAGAGAGAGAGAGAGAGAGAGAGAAGAAACATTGACAAGTTACAAATAATGTGATATGCTTCTGAACCATTTAAAGTCAGCAATTTGAAAGAAACTGTGGTTCACATATTTTATGGAACCCACAAACTATTAATTACAAAGAGTATTTTCAGCATAAAAATAGCCACAAGTATGGTGGATGCATAAAGGAGATAAAAGCATAATTAACTATACCATTACTTTCACTGCTAGCTTTACCTATGATGGTTTCAACCTGGGAGTGAAAAACCACAGAAATGAGTTAATCTGCATTGGAAACGTTTTTGGGCTTTCTTCTCACCATGACCGAATTAGATCTGCCTGACAAAAATCTGCATTTTCTTCTCTATCAAATTGGAAGAAAAAGGTTTAAGAGTAGGGTGGTTTTCCCTCCAAGTGGATTAAAATCTGAAGCTGCATGTGTTCAGGAAGCAGGGTTTGTGTTAAGATACAAGATATGCAGAGGATTTGAGATCGGAAGTAACCATCACATCCTGTGTGATGGTTACTTCACAAATCAACCATCACAAATTAGAAATAATTTTGAAACTTTCGAAATCAAAAGTTGAATGGCATTGCTGATTTAATATAATTTTAGATGAAGAATGGGCAAAAATTTAATGGTAGCTGAAAAAGAGGCACATAAGGAAGAAGATCTGCAAGAAGAAGAAATTCCAAATGCCAGAGCTGGGATATGTGAAAGAGAATAAAAAAAAAAAATATTGGGAATATGGAAAAATGCTTTGGCATTTAGTTAAAATTCCCAGGGACAGGTGTGGTGGGGGGGACCATAAGGTAACCAAAAATGATAAGGGTAAAATAAACAGAATATTTTAGGAGTAAAGAGCATATGCAGTGGTGCTGGGGAGACATGTGGATGCAAATTCACATGTCATAAGAGAGTCCATACACTGCCGCAAAAGAGTGCGATTCACAGTAAATTAACTGTTTCACTTTATTATACTTCAACGAAAGAGTTACAGTGAAGTTGTAAACTGTTATGGCATCAACTGTTCAAAATATAAATGGAAATTTATTTATCATTGATGAATTTCTAAATGAAACTGAAGACATATTAAAGACAAAAAAAAAAAAAAAAAAAAAAAAAATTGAAGGGGGAAATTTTAGATACCATCTACATTATTGAGTTAGAAAAGACATAAAATATTAAGTATGGGTAGACAGTATATGTAATTGAAATTAAACCTCAAAGATAGAGGATAGTAATGTCATAGTGATTACATGGCATTATCTAGTGGTTGATCGTTGTGGGAAAGACATTAACTATATTAATAAATCAAAAGTGAAGTAATGCTGAATGTGGAAGTTAGAGGAATTTTATTTCCTGGTGTAGATCAGAAAATTTTTTAGGGAGCAGGATTAGAAGTATTGTTGAATGGAGAATAGTCAGGTTGCAGGATAAACAGGGAATGTTCAGGATCAAATATTTACAATAAGACAACTTACAAAATTTATTTTTAAAAAGATTAACAGATCCTCTATTTAGGATCTCTTAATAATTAAAAATCAAGCATACAAAGTTCCCAGTGATCTGCTCTTACATGCTCTTAAGATGAATAGAAAATGCGTATAAAAATGGCAAAGGTATGATGAGAACTGAAGAAAACATTGGATAAATGTTTTAAAAGATGGTGAAGGAGTGGGGAGGGCTGACCCTTATTGCCTCTTCTTTTTATAATTTAAGGACCATTTAATAAAATAAAAAAATAAATTTTTAAATGTATGCCACTAACAAAGTTTAGTGTGGGGAAAAATGTAAAAACTGAATTATTAATATTACAGAAAAATCCCATTATAGCACTTTTGAAGCAACTAATCCAAAGAGCACTATTAGTGGGAAAGTGTTATAAACATTATCCATTTTTGGAGGATATATATATATAATCAATATTTTGAGAGAACATTGATTTTTTTTTATATATGGTATAGTGACATTAAATATTAATTTTCAATAGAGAATTTGGTATAAAAATTTAGTGCAAAGTGGAACAAGTTAGCAATTATGTTTATCTACGAACAGTATTAATGAAAACAGAAGATTAGACATTGAAATAAACAGAATAAGGAAAGTAAGAACACAGAAAGCCAGTTAAATTTCAAAAAAAAAAAAAAAAAATTGGTATAATAGTTTACAAGCTTATTTTAAATTATAGAGCTGGTAGTTAATTGTTGACATGCATTTTCTCCCACATACTACATCATCCTCAATGATATAGCATCCATCTGTCTAAAATCTTGTACTAGTCAGATATCCTGCTTATTAATAAACTTTTATACACATTTTTTGAACAAAAAACTGAATTTTAATCTTTGTTCAAAAAAGAAAGGACTCTTTCCTCATATGCAACAAAAATGCCATATACTGTAAACAATTCCATTCTACAAAATAGAATTAAATAAAACATTTGATGTTTGAGCATTTTTAACAAATTCAGTCTTAGAAAGTTTTGATCCTACTTTGTATTCCTGTAAAAGCTGAAAATATTCACATCTGAATGATATCTAATTTTTAGATGGTAACCTTGATATTTATTTAAAATCCTTATACCAATCTAAAAATTCTTTAGATTATTACATTCAAATATTGACCTTATACAATAGCATATTTTTTTTTTGGAACCCACATTTTTAGCCATGTATAACGAATTGTTAGGTTGATTCAGATGAAATTTTTAAATACAGACTAATGAGTTTTCAGTTTTTCACATTATACATGCAATTGTTTCCAATTTGCAATTCTGAAGGCACAACTGTGAAACAGGATTTTAATCCACCCGCCCAGAAACATTTTCATTCTCAAGATATATAGAAAGAGGATGTTCATGTACAGTTTGTACTTTTTTTTTTTTTTTTTCCTCACATCTACAGCTTCAGTAGGCCAAAATTTATGAAAGCTTGACTTTTCATATTTTAATTATTCCCAGTTACTCTAAAAGCCTAGAGCTCTTTTTTGATGTGTTTACGAAGTCCCTAAGTTTATGGTTCTACTAATCCATTCTTTTAATAAAGTTCCACATTAATTAATTTTTTAATAATTGGAGCAATGTAGCATTGGAAAGTTACTACTGTGGGATGATTAAGTGACAAAAAGTAGTTTTTTCCTAATTTGATATAAAATGCAATTTGCACCACAGACAAAAACTGCACCTCACGCTGTATTCCTACGAATACTACTGTTATCATTTCTGAGGTTAAGTTAGGCAAATTTTTGTCACCTCATATCTGCTCACTGGTATGTAAGTGGATATCAATTCAGTTATTAGTCGGTCTCTTTGAAATTAGAAATGTAGTAGTTACACCTCACGTCAATGTATGTTCAATTCATTACTTCAGAAAAAGGGCAGAGACAGTTACTTCATTGGTCATCTGTTGGTTTGTTTATAAGGATAAAGAAATTAAAGACAAAACACACTGGAAGTGTGAAAAATAATAAAAACACATTGTTAAAACATGAAAAGAACAAATCATTTTGGTGATGAAGCAGAGGTTGAAGCTGTAAAAAAAAAACTTTTGAATACTATCTGTACAGGTACTAAAAACTCCTAAATTGCCAAGAGTGGATAGCATTAAAAGAACAATATTAAACATAAGACACCAACATGTTTCTACCACAACTATTTCAATTCATCGTAATGACAGTTTCCAAAAAAGTATAGAAAAACATCCAACGGAGACCAGTTTTTATTCTATGTTGGACTAGTTTAGAACCAAATATTAATTTTTTCCACAAAACAACCTTTAGTTATTGGCACAAAGTGGGCGCTGGTATTTTTAAAAAAAAATACTGTCCCATTTCACCAATTATGCACTATACATAGTCTAAAAGAAAAACACATATCCTTGCCATTAGTGATGGTAGAAGTGCCATTAGGCACTTTTAGTGTTCTCAAACACATTAGGAACTTAGAGCCATCAGTCTTACCACTGTCAATTACAACAGACTGAGAGGATGATGATTAATGCATGCAAAAAGGAATTTCCATACCTAACACAGAGGTTGTTTTTTCCATTTTTCACAATGGATTTTTTGTGTAATTCAGAGTCAGAGTAAAAACACTATTGCTGCCAACATAGGTAGATTTAATGCTGGCAGCAATAGTGTTTTTACTAATCCATATAGTAGTGAATGTGTTGGAGCTATTATGTTGACAATACGATCCAGAAGATCAAGAAGTTAGCATACGATGCAAGAAAGCTAGCAGCATCAGCCAAAAAAAAAAAAAAAAAACCCTTCCATTTCACCCCTCCATTTGTTCGAAATACCTGTCCAGCTGACCCTTAAATTTATTTAGGCTATCAACTTCCACAACAAGGGATGGAAGTCTGTTTCACCAACCAACTACCCACGGGCTAAAGACAAATTTCTGCACACATCCTACATCTGTCTTTCCTCAATCTAAATATATGCCCTCTCAGGTGATTATTCTGAGCAAGAGGAAGAATCCCATTGGCATTGAGCATGCTCAAACCATTCAAGGCTTTAAACACCTCTATCAGATCACCTCGCTGGTGCCTAGTCACCAGACACTGTAATTTGCAAAACTTAGCATTAGTAGAGGCATTTGATGCAAGAAAGCAAGCTTATGCAGCATCAGCCAAAAAAATAAAATAAAATAACCACTTCCACTTAACCCCTCTGTTCGTTCGAAATACCTGTCCAGCTGAGCCTTAAACTTATTTAGGCTATCAACTTCCACGACAAGGGATGGAAGTCTGTTCCACCAACCAACCACCTGCGGCTAAAGGCAAATTTCCTCACATCTATGCTACATCTGTCTTTCCTCAATTTGAATTTATGCCCTCTCAGGTGATTATTCTGAGCAAGAGGAAGAATCCCTTCAGCATTGATGCATGCTCAAACCATTCAACGCTTTATACACCTCTATCAGATCACCTCGCTGGTGCCTGGTCTGCAAATTACAGACACTGTAATTTGCAAAACGACACTGTAAGCCTTAAGCCTCTTCATAAGAGCACCCCCTTTGTTCCATTCACTAATCTTATTGCCCTTCTCTGTACTCATTCCAGTAGCTCTACATCCTTCTTGAAATGAGGCCTCCAGGCCTGTACAAAGTACTCTAGGTGTGGCCTCACCATTGCCTTATACAAGGGAATAATCACCTCCTTATCCCTGCTAGAAAAATTCCTGTATATCATTGACAACACACCATGAGCTACTCTTGCAGCCCATCTGCACTGCTCAGAAAACTTCATATCTGCCTGCACAACCACCCCCAGGTCCCTTTCATTCTCTACCACTGTCAGTGTAGTACCACAGAGCTGATACGTTGCTGTTTCCCCATAGGTAGTACTTTACACTTGTCAATGTTAAACCTCATTTGCCACCTCTCAGCCCATCCTTTCCAGATCCTGTTGCAGCAGCAGCAGCATAATATCGGTAGTGTCCTTGACAACCCTGCCAACCTTCGTATTGTCTGCAAACTTGGACATTAAGCTTGATATACCATCATCAATATCATTTATAAATACAGAAAACAATAATAGACCCAATACTGAACCCTGAGGGACTCCACTAATAACATTAGTCCACGATGAGCAGTGTCCATTGATTACCACTTTGTCTTCTTCCACTCAACCATCCCTTTATCCATAGCAGCAATTTGCTTCCAATGCCACACTGCTCCAATTTGCAGTAGTCTTCCATGTGCAACAGTATCAAAAGCCTTTCTAAGATCCAAATATATAATATCAAAGTTATTCAATGCATCCAGTTCTTTTGTGACTGCATCACAGTATCCAATCAAATTGATCAGGCAAGACTTTTCCTTAACAAAACCATGCTGTGTCCGAGCTATAACTGAAGTCTTGTCTAGATGATCCTGCAGTGCTTCTTTAACCAGTGCCTCCATTAATTTTCCTGGAACAGAAGTTAAACTCACAGGTCTATAATTACTTGTGTCAGCCTTTGATCCTCCTTTGTGAATTGGGGTCACATTTGCATATCTCCAGTCTATGAGTAACTCCCCTGAGTCCAAGGAAGCTATCATAATTATGGCTAAGGGTTTGATTACTTCCTTTGCTGCCTCCTTTAATATAACTGGATAGATCCCATCCGCCCCAGGTGCCTTTCTTGTGTTTATCTTCAACAATTTCTCCTCCACTTTACTCTCAGTTTTTACAAGATTATCTAGCTTACTGCCAGAGTTGAATACACCTCTGGGCATTCCCCTCGCTGAATAACTCCTCATGTGTGAATGTCGATGCAAAATATTCATTTAGTTTGTTAGCTCCCTGAGCAGGATCATCAACAGTTGAACCATTGATATCAAGTTGTCAATTACTTTGACAAAGATGGGTTGGGCATCCCGACATAAAATATCAATGATTACCACCACAATTTTCAAATGAAGTGTGGAAATTGTGACAGTTTTGCAGTGCTAAATGAGTTAGAAAAACTGTGGAAAACTATGATCCGAACAATACTATTGATTATATTAGAGGAATAATTCATTAACATTTCCAATTAAAACATTGTTCATTTCTATTATTACTCTACTGTTAACAACAGATGTATCTCTGTTAATTTAATAAAAACATTAATTCCAATTAAATATTTCTTTGTAGTATTTTCAGAGAGGCAATGAATTTTCCAGCTGGTGAACTGTGGGCTATGAATTGTCCACATGATGAATTGTGGTGGTGGGTGGGCGATTAACTTTCCAGATATGGATTTAGATTAAATATATAGCTCAAGTTTAGCAACTAAGATATATTATAGTTAATATTACTTATGTAATCTGTCCAATTTGGTTTTAAGTAACATTAGTCTTCTCCACTATTGGAGAAGACTAATGTTACTTATTCTAGGCAGATACCACTACCCAGACGCCACCGTTTCAAGGTTTTTTGGATTCTCATCGGTGGGCAGATAGTTACCCTGGTTATGAAGCATAACTCCACAATAAGAAAGATGCCAACTGGTGTGCAATAACTAAAAAATGTTTTAGGGCTGAAAGCATCAGAACACAGAAAATTTGCTGATCAAACAAGTTTGTGCCTAGCACCACGTTAGTTTGTTGTAAATCTCTTCAGTGGGCAGTAGGTACCCACCCAGTGATGAGGGCCAGAAAGGCTTGAAAAAATGCCATCTGAGTGGCAGTATCTGCCAAAAATAAATATCATTAGTGTTCTCCATTGGTGAAACATTACTTATTCGAGGTAGCAAAATATCAGGATAACCCGTTGTGAAGGCATTTACAATAGGAGATATAACAAAACTATGCCATTTCACCTACTTTGTTGATTTACTATAAATTAACATTATGCTATGCTTCATTATGCTATTTCATGCTTATAAGTTAATCATTAAATTTTGAAAAAAAAATTTAATGATTAACTTATAAGCATGAAATAGTCTAATGAAGCCTTTAATACGAGGTACTTTAAACGAATAATGTGCAAATGAGCATTTGCTAGGCAGGGAGTTACAAGCTCTGGCTTTTTTAAAATAGCAAGCAGTAATAGCAGCCATTTGGTTATAAATCAGTATTAACACTATATTCTTTAATAAAAATTTCACAAATTTAATATTTGAATATTAGAACAGGTATTCAAACAACTGCAAAAATCTCCTGTGCTCCATTAATTTCAACTATAGGTCTTAAACTTTATCTAATACTACGTTTCACTATTACATACAGTAATAATGCTGCAAAAATCAAGATTACATCAGAGGAGCATAACGTTCATAATAAAGCAAAAAAGCAAAAAAAAAGCAAAAAATAAAAAAGGAGCTTACAAGTATGGATTTAGGAAATGAGTTGTATGATATCTTTCAACATCAACTATCTTTACACTTATTTCAACATTAGGTAACAGCAGTGACTGTTTTACATCTCTGAAGCTAAGTGAAGGTTTATGTATTTTGCAGAAAGGAAAAGAATGTGCTGAAAATATAAATAAATAAATAAATAAATAAATAGAGGGACAACTTGCATTAAAATTTTAGTAGAACAGATTTGTAAACAAATACAGAGCATGCCATTTGTTAAAAATTTTTTTATGAACAGTATCTTTTAGTTTACCCTCTCATAATGCAGGGTGGCCAAATTAAGCAATGATTATATAGATTTAATACAGAAGCTGTTTTCTTTTGACAATCAGTGTGGTCACGATAGGCTTAATGGATCATGCTGGAAGTGGTCTCAAATTGAAGACATTTCTTCCTAGGTGTGCACAAAGCTGTTAAAATTTAAAAATTCTGAATAGTTTTATTTTACGGAACGGGCCAGTTTTGTACTACAAATGAGAATAGTTCAACATTCACTCAGATGGAGCCACAAGAAAATGTTAACTGTTAAAAAAAAAAAACAGTTGTCTAATTTGATAAGGCATTTTTTTCCTGATTAAAAATTCGTACAATCTTGTCCTTTGTTCTGAAAAAAAATAAATAAAATAAATAAATAAAAAATAAATAAATAAATAAATAAATAAATAAATACTCTGCTACCAATTGCAAAATTCTCTACTAGTGCTATCTACCTTAAAATTAAGAAAGAACTAATTTTTTCACAGCTCATGATATGTCCCCATGTTGCGCAAGCATGCTCATACACTCATTATGTTTAATACGTTCAGAACTCATTTTATCGTTATCAATTTAGAGTTTATTAGTTTTTTGTTTTGAGGTTATATAAGGTAAGTAATTAAGGATTTAGAAGTATGTCACAATCAGAACGTGGCAGACATGTCCGCCGCCATGCTACTCTGACTGGTCATGTTGAACATACCTTGCAAAGAAGAAACAGTAAGAGGGGAAAAAAAAAAAAAAATCCCATTTTCTAATTATTATCATAATACTTCACAGCATAAAAATATCCCTGGATAATAGGCGTTTTCTTTCTGATTTTTTTGTGGCGTCGAGATGAGAAGGGTGCTTAGCTAAGGTAGAGTGTTTTCCCCCACATCCTGTTGTTTTAGAAACAGTATCAAACAGCGATTTAAAAAGTGTCAAATGGGGGATAAACACCCTAGGCATATCAACCTAGGACAGTGGGTGGGGAAATCAGTGAGTGGCACCTGTCAATCACTGCTTTGTTTCTGTCCATTAGTCGAAATATGGACTTTTACCTGAGATCTGGAGTTTTACGTACTTAAATAATCTTATAATAATAATACTAACAACAAAATGGGATATTTTTTCTGGGATTCAGAGGAAACCCTTTTTCGTGTTTCTGCAAATGTATTCAGGATCATTCTGAAAGGAAAGTCTGATACTGAATACAGTTACAGGTATATATATTGATATTACAGGGTACTACATTTCTTTAGGACAGCTAGAGAAAAAAAAAAAAAAAAAAGTCTGCTACCAATTGCAAAATTTTTGCAACAAGTACAGCTAGTAAAGATATAACTTTGTGAAATACCATATCACTACAAGTTTTTTTTTAATAATTGATATAAAAAAAAATATATATATATATATTCTTATACCTTATTTCTTAATATTAAACAAATTTCAGCAATGTTATATGAAATGGCCATTCCCGATCTTCCAGTACATCACACTATAGACAACTCATTTATTGTACAGTGATTCAAACTTCATGCAATCCAAATATCAGTAATTAAAACTTATTTTATTATAAGATTAAAGTCATTATAATAACTATTACTTATAAGAAATTATAATAATGTTGAAAATATTCACCTTCTTGAATGCATGCAAGGACTCTTTTCACTATATTTGATGACACCTTTTTAAGGTTTGAATGTCTAAGATTGCAATTTCATTCTGGATATTGGCTTTCAGTTCTTCCAATGTGTAGCATTACTTTTACAAATAATCATCAGGTTACATTAAATCTGAGGATTTGGGAACCATATACAGTTTAACATCTATATACTGTGTATGGTTATATCACAGTTTTGGATATAATGTGAATATGATCGTGTCCCTGAAGAGAGAGAAAATCTAGAAGACAAATACTAGAACTCACAGAAGGGAATCAGCTACTGAAATGGTTTCCATCCATTTCAATTCTATTTTGTTAACAAAAATGTTAACAAAACTAACTAAAATACACCATTCTAGATTTTTTGTATCTTCTACTCTTTAAAAAAAAAAAAAAAAACCAGTAATCTGTGTTTGTTTGCTTTTGCTTGATAAATCTTTGGGAATTTCATCGTATGGAACTAAGCATTTTTGAAGCTCCCTTTTGAACTTTGGGCTATTTTAATTCAAGAATCTGCATTCAAAAAATAAGATTCTAATTGCTTGGCTAACTTTATGCCTTCCCCTATGCCTTTTAGTGTAAAATTTGGAAGTTCAGAATTTATCTGCGATATCATCATCTGAAGTGATTTTACCTCCGATGCAATTTGCACAAAATCCACTATGCCAGCTTCTTTTTCTACCAGAAACTGTTGAACGACTTAAGTAATACAGTATCTTTATTTTTTTAGCAGCAGCAGCAACTAAGGCAATGTTGCTCTGTGTATATGTCTATAAATTGCATGTCCTGAGGTTGATTTTCTGTTTTGCTGGACAAAAACCCACGTTTCCAGGAAAAAAAAAAAAAAAAAAAAAACCATGCTGCCCTCGCCTGATTAACTCAGCCACGTTGTGAAAAAGATCCATAAAAATTCCTAACTTCATCAACGAGATTTGAACTCTGGTCTTTTCCAGCCAGTGTGTGTGTGTGTGGGAGGGGGGGGGGAATTCTATCAACGGTGCTATCCACGAGGGCTTCAGTAGTCATATCAAAACCTTCCCCCTCCTACCGATGTAGCAAGTTCTACTATTGCACTGACTCCATTTTCTGCCTGTTCAATCATATTTCCTGAATGAACGACTCTGGCCATACATTTTTCCACACGCATTTATGGTTTTATTTCTTTCAGCGATAAAATGCTAATTCTGATGCAGTCCACAATTGAGAAATGTTTCCATGCTTCCATTACTTCAATAGATTCGAATCAATTTTTTCCAAAATCCATTGCAGCAATTTTCTGATGGAATTAGTTTTAAAGGTGTATATAATGCCTTGATCTAACGACTGAAAGAAAAAAAAGTTGTATTAACCCAGTACAACTGTGGCAGTAGGAACATAACTTCAACATTTGGATGACTTAAATCTTTTGGATGGCCTGGTATGCTATCCAATAGCAAAAAAACTTTGAAATCTAGATTTTTCCACATCTGAACAAGAACACATTCAATAGAACAGAACGTAACATGGGAATTTCCCAACAAAATAAAATACACGGATTTCTCAATAATTGGGGGGTTTTTTTTGTTTTTTTTTTGACTAGCGAGTTAACATTGGGGATTCAAAAAGAGTGGAAACGTTGAAAAATTAGATCCAACATAATAGCAGAGTCTTCCCCCACACACAAGCTCAAAAATACCATGTTATGAGAGGTTTACCGAAATTCTCTAACAGCATTAGAGTGAAACCATGTGTTATATAAGAACCATGTTGTGTGAGGATTGCCGCAATTTATCAATCGTGTTAGAGAAAAACCGTGTTGTAGAAGTACCGTGCTACACAGGGGTTGCCTGTACTTGTTAAGTCATCAAAATGCAGACATTTGGGATATTGTAAACATGGTGTCCCTCAGGCCTAAGGGAAATGGAATTTGATTATATAGTATGTACAATAAGGATTTTTTTTTTTTTTTTTTTTTTAAATACAGATAAGAATCAGATTGGATCTGATCAGACCCCTTGTGTACTGGATGTGGAAAAGTCTCAGATAATTGATGAACACTGAGTAGGCACTTTCCCTCAGTCTTTACTGATGAAAGACCTAGGATCCGAGAAGAGGTTGTGCCATACAAAATCAGTGATTTTGAAATTACAGATGACCATTTATTAAAAAAAAAAAAAAAAAAAAAAAAAAACTTTTGAGTATAAAGGCAAGTAAGGCTCCCAGAACTGATGGCATATACCCAGTAACTTAGAGGGCGGCCACCAGAGAGCATATTGAACCACCAAGGTTAATTACGAGGGCTTTGGACTACGGAGAGATTCCTTTGGATGACATATCAACAATATGTAAAGGCAGTTCCAAGTGTTAAGCCAATAACTACAGACTGGTTAGTCTGACTTCAGTGCAGTGCCGGATTAAGGTATGGAATTGCAGGGCCCTTGCCCAGGGCACCAAAAGCAGAAGAACAATGAGGCAGAAATATATATGCTCAGTAGATGGCATCGAACACAGTAGAGAAAACCTTAGATGCAATGATTAAGAGTGCACCTCCAACAACATTTAGATACAAAATGGTATCCTGAAGAAAACAATATGGTTTTTGTTAAATGAAAATCATGTTTAACTAATCTAGTCGGTTCCTCATTAGAGGTTACTGTATAAGCTGGAACACACTAGAAAGATTCTGACATGAATTGCTGAGTGGCTGCAGAGCAGAAGGATGTGATTAATGGATATTCTTCAGATTGGTGTAATGTCAGAAGTGTGGGTCCCCAAAGATCGGTTCTTGGACCATTGTTATTTCCAATTTTTCATAAACAACATCGATGAAACAACAGGATCGAAGGCGTGATGTTAAAATTTGCAGAAGACAAAGATTGGTAGTTGTTAATGATTAGCACCAAGCAGCACTCCAATGACTGGAACAGGCATCAGAAATGACCAGAAAAAGCCGCAGCTAAGTTTTAATGAGGCAAAAGGCAAGGTAAAGGACAAAATGCAATGAATTTCGGGAATAGCAATCCAAAAATAAATAATACATTTAGCAGAGTTGAATTAAAACAGTAGAGAAAGAAGGATCTAGGAGTTATGATACAGGCAGATATGAAGTTTTCTGAACAGATTAAACAGGCAGCAAGGAAAACTCATGGTAACTTAGCAATGTTTTATCAAACAATATTTTAAAGAGATAAGGAAGTCATACCATGTATAAGGCAACTGCAATTACATTTGGTACATTCTGTCCAAGTACGGAGACTTAATCTGAAAAACAAAGGGATTTACTCAAAGATGTAACTACCATCAAGGGTAAAGGTAAGGGTTTTTGGTTTCGTAAAGGTGATATGGAGGTCTGAGACAGTATTTAAATGGTATACAGTGGGACCAACTGATGTGTTACCAACAGCAAATTCAAAATAGGAAGCATTCAAAGAATTAATCTTGGAAGCTACTAAGCTTTACATACCAACTAAGAAATATTGTTCAAGGTTTAGGCTTAAATGGATGTCAGATGAACTAATGAGACATGTGGCAGAGAAGAAAAATGCATGGGATACATATATCTTAATGGGTGACATAGAAGCCTAGGATAGATATATGCTGGTCTGTAACCAAGCCACAAAGGAGATTAGGCAGCTTATGAGAAATCTTTGGAAAAGGATACAAAGAAAAAAAGCAAAGAGTTCTTTACCTATGTAAACTCTAGAAAGAAAGGGATGAATCAGATTGGTCCATTGGATATTGATGGTTCAACTGTTGATGATCCTGCTCAGGTGGCTAACAAACTAAATGAGTATTTTGCACCTACATTTACACATGAGTTATTCAGGGAGGGGAATGCCAGAGGTGAATAAAACTCTGGCAGTGAGCTAGATGATTTTGTAATAACTGAGAGGAAAGTGGAGGAGAAATTGTTGAAGATAAACATAAAAAAAGCACCCAGGGTGGATGGGATCTATCCAGTTATATTAAAAGGAGGCAGCAAAGGAAGTAGGCAAACCCTTAGCCATAATTATGACATCTCCAGTCCATGGGTACTTTCTTTGGACTCAAGGGAAGTACCCATGGACTGGAGATGTACAAATGTGACCCCAATTCATAAAGGAGGATCAAAGGGCAACACAAGTAATTAAAGACCTGTTGGTTTAACTTCTGTTCTAGGAAAATTAATGGAGGCACTAGTTAAAGAAGCACTGCAGGATCATCTAGACAAGACTTCAGTTATAGCTCTGACACAGCATGGTTTTGTTAAGGGAACAAAACCATGTTCTTGCCTGACCAATTTGATTGGATACTATGATGTGTTCACAAAAGGAACTGGATGCAGGGAATAACTTTGATAACATATATTTGGATCTTAGAAAGGCTTTTAATACTGTTGCACATGGAAGACTGCTGAACAAATTGGAGCAGTGTGGCATTGAAGGCAATTGCTGCTATGATAAAGGGATGGTGGAGTGGTATTTTTAAATACTAGTCTGATTTAAAAATTAAACTATGGCTGCCAAGGTGGTTTAATTATAAGACTATTTGTTACCCTCAGGAGTTGATGGCCCTTCCACTTCAGAGCTGATTTCTTTATCTGATGATATATCATTCAAGACTCCTGGGCCATTTGAAGCACTTGCCATTTGTAATCCTAAAAATTCAAAAAAAAAAAAAAAAATGCTAAAACTAAAATAATTGGTTTACAATTTAAATAAAAATTTAGGTTTAAAATTTTCTTACATAAACAACCACATGGGCTTGTTCTTTTTTCTTATTGTTTGGCAGTAGTAATATGAAATACAGGTTTAGAGAATTTACAGAAGGATTTCAGAATTTACATAGGAACTATAGTTGAATAGTGAAAAACAGAAATAAAATATTTTTGCAAAAATATTGTAATAAAAAATTATGCAAATTATTTAAAATTCTTTGGTGTAAAGAAACACCTGAGCTACACTGGGAAGTTCAAGTGATGACATATGGACAAGCAATTTAACCCTCTGTCAGTCATATCCATAAATGGAACACAAAACACTTGTGTGGCATATATTGGAGTTTTATTTTTACAAAAAATAAACAGGTTTTTAGATGGGGGGGGGGAACTTAATAATTGTGGTTTACATGATTTACAACACTTCTCAGTTTTAAATTTCTCATGTTGCATGGATTTTAACTGTCCTATTATAATTGTAAGAGCATCCTTAAATTTAGGGAAGGTGCCGAAATTTAGGGAGGCCGACAGTTTGGGGAAATTCAAAAGGTCATCTGGATAGTACTTTCGGGTATGAGAAGCGCATAGGATGATAGGTTTAATTTCCTTTTTTATTAATTATTATTTTTTTTTTTTTCATTTTTATCATTGTTTTTTTTTTGGATTTTTTTTTTTTTTGGCTGGTGCAGCATAAGCCATAGGCTTTCTTGCACCATGCAGCCATTACTAATACTATAAAGATGGATGAGGGTATGACGATCAGCACCCCATGACATGGATGACACACACCGGAGGATGTTTAATTTTTTCAAGCAGATGGTTTGAAGATAGGCCACATGTGCAGCTGTTTCAAGGACTTTGAATTTAAATGAATCAACAATTCATACAATCAAACAAAAGGAGCAAAAAATCAGAGATAGTATTATTGATGGGTCAATGATAAGTGAAAAGTGCATTGCTTGTGTACGCGATATTTTAATGGAAAAAAAAAATAATAAAAATATGGAGAAATCTAATGGTTTGAATTGAAGATTGCACTCACAATAAAATGCCTTTGAGTGGAAACCTTATTAAACAAAAAAGCCCTCAAAATTTATCAATATTTAAAAAGAACTAACAAGATTTTTCAGAAGAAAGCTCTCAACATGAATTTTGTGCCAGTAAAGGCCGGTTCGAAAATTCATGCTGAATTTTATTTGCATAATCTTCAGCTATAAGGAAAATCAACATCAGCAGATGCTGCCCGAAAATTCCAAGAAGAACTTTTAAAAATCATTGAAGAAGGTGGATATAGTGCAGACCAGGTATTCAATGCAGACGAATTTGGGTTAAACTGGGGAAAAAAAAAAAAAAAAAAAAAAAGCCAAAATGCACTTATATACCGGAAAATGAAAAAAACAGTTTCTGGATTCAAAGTTTCTAAAGACAGAGTTACCCTACTGTTTTGTATTAATGCATCAGGTGATTACATGACAAATCCAAATGTTAATTAACCACCTGACTGGCAACCCAATGGTCGCAGGTTCAAATCCTGCCTTGGGCTTGGATCTGAGTAAAATGCAAAAACCTTTGGGAGGTGCATTATGGTCACAGAAGTCTATGCGCCAACAACTAACAAAAAAAAAAAAAAAAAAAAGACTAAATCCTAGTGCTATAAAAGTGATTGACAAGTCCACCCTCCCTGTTTATTGGAGAGCCAACAAAAAAGGCATGGCTTACAGCTAGCATATTTGAAAATTGGTTTTTTAACTGTTTTGTACCTGATATAGAAAGATACACAAAGAAAAAGAATACGGACTTTAAAATTTTACTAATTTTAGATAATGCACCAGGGCTCAAAAATTGTAACCCATCCGAATATTAAAATAATTCATTTGCCGCCTAATATAACATCACTTATTCAACCCCTTGATCAAAGGATAATTTCAACATTTAAAGCGTATTATATTCATCAAACATTCGAATTAATTTTGGAAAAAATAGAATTAATCCAAACATGACACTGCCTCAAGTGTGGAAAGAGTTTTCAATATTTAGTTGTGTAAAAATTATTTCTCTATGTGTAAAGGAGTTAAAACCCTCTACACTGAAAGGTTGCTGGAAAAAAATATGGCCTGGTGTCATCCTTAATCAAAATTTCGTACCTCCTGTGGATGCTGAACTAAGCTGTATAATAAACCTGGCACATATTTGTGGTGGCGAGCGATTTTCTGATATGGTTGAAAGTGAAGTTTGTGAATTAATTGATGAAGAAACAGATTTAAATGAGAAGGAATTGGTTCAATTAATAGAAGACTGCAAACCAAATACAAATGATGAGGAAAGTTCTACTGAAGCTTCTGATTGTGCTGAGTCCATCAAAGAGTTCAATCTAAAGAAATTAGCGGAAGGATTAAATTTGGCACAAAAGTTAGTAAGTTATTTTACGGATAATGATCCCTCAACAGAGCGCTCGGAAAAATTCAAAAGACAATTGGACAGTCGTTTAGCTCCATATTATGAACTTAATAAAAAATTGCAGCATAGTGGTAAGCAAGGTCTTATTACTGACTTTTTGATAAGAAAACCAGCTGAAGTACCCAGTTAGAATTATACAAATGATGTCAAAGAGATTAAGTGATAACGACATCTGGCCACTTGTAAATAAAGAATATCTACGAAATATTTTTTCTGAAGACAGTGATGGTGATTAAAATATCCATTTATTTAATTTTGAAATTTATGCATTATGTGCAATGAAATGTATGTACAATTCCTATTTTTTTTTATAATACTGTATGTATTTGTTAAATAGTTAGTTACATGAATTCTTGACTGAATGAAATGTTTTTTTTGAATGTCATTTTTTTTTTTTTTTTTTTTTAATTATAAAAACAACAAACTACGGAACATAACCCTACATTTTGTATGAAACTTGAACCTCATAACGCATGATATTTCTGGAACCTAACCTCTGCGTTATACAAGGGTTACCTGTGTGTGTGTGTGTGTGTGTGTGTGTGTGTGTGTGTATATATTTTTTATTATTCACCATTACATATTTCGCTATAGCTATACTCCAGATCATGGTGCACCTTCAGCCTGCCATGGTCTTGGGGTGTTTATTCCCCTCGTTTTAAAATAGGAAAACGAGTTCAGGATTATAAAACAGCGGCAAGGGTGGGATAAACACCCTAAATAACGCTAACCATAGCAGGTTAGGAACGTGATTTTCAAAGGGGCACCGTGTTCTGGAGTTTTACCACATATTTTTATTTTTTGGCTACAGCAACAAAGCCTGTGGCTCCTTTGCACTATACGGCTACTACTGAGAGAAATATTGTTCATAAAAAGCAATATGAACAAAAGCAATAATGTTCCCTTCACAGTGGCCCAGATCAGGGGGTTTATGCTATAGTTATCTGAAAGTATTCAGGAGTTAAAGTCATACACTGGACAACAGGTCACAGGCTGGAGCTTGACTAGTTTATGCTTAACACCGTCCTTGTAATTTTTTCTGAATATTGAAAATTACATCGGCTAAAGTGGCATAGTGGGAAATAACGAGGCAAACTGTCAAAAACTATTTCGTCACAGTTCGGAGGAAAATACCCTTTGAAATTTAAAAAAAACAAAAAAAAACCATATATATGTTTAGACTGGAAACACGTATACAGTAACCCCGTACACCTGCCTTCGAACAAATACAGTTTAAAACTATATTGACAATACTTACATCCATTTGATGAAATGACAATAATGCTTACGAAAACATTATACATACTGCTTTATCTAGACTGTAATCCAACAGTAAACTAAACATATTTTCAGAAGTCATAACCAGCCCTGCCACTCGGTGAGTAATAAGTGAATTAAACAGGAATGTGTAACATATTTCATAATAATTTTAAGCACTATACAACATCCGTAGAAATATAAATAAATAAATAAATTTTCTATTTATACTCCGGGACGACCAAACAGTCAGTAAGGTAATTGAAAAAACTCACAATGGCACAGACGGAAGATGTATTTCTTATAAAACCATCAGCTTAACTATCACAGTCCGGAAGAACAGTGTTAAGAGGTGAAGGAGGTATTAAGGGAAGCTGCTGAGTTTTTAGAACACTTAGCTGCAGGTTTTAAAATAGATACTTTATTTGAAATAAATATGAAATAAAGATGAAATTTTTCAAATAACTGACCAAATTGTGACCCTTATTTTTTTTATTATTTCAGTTAAAATTGAATTCGCGAGTTCTTAAAGTGGCTGAGATTGATCATTCAGAACCATAAAGATGTTATGAGCATATAGTATGTTTTTCTTTGACTCTTCTAATTGCCATGAGAAGAAGCATCGGGAACATTATGGTGGGCATGTTGTTATAGAAAACATTAGGCATTATATGTAGGGGGAAAGTTGCACAGTTAAGTTCATCATGTGGGTGAGTGAGGCCTAGCCCCTCCCCTCACACCTGTACCGAATTCACTTATCCATATAAAACAGTTATCCAAGAAGAGATTCAGTTACATGTCAGTCACTCTACCACTAGCAAAAGAATGCTAATTACTTGTTGTATTCTTAGTAATTGTAACAGTAATCTCATCAACAACACTCTCAGAAAAGCTCTCGTGGGTAGCATTGTTGGTAGAATCGCCGTTCTACCCACACCAGGTGAAAAAGACCTGGGTAAAGAGTCGCGTCGATGACATGAGGAGTTTTTACGGTCCCTTTTCACAACGTGGTTGAGTTAGTCTGTCTCAGGCGAGGGCAACATCGATTTTTCTCCCGGAAACTCGGGTTTTTCGTCCAGCAAAACAGAATATCGACCAGAACACTCACAATTCACAGAGAGTATGCACAGAGCAATTTGACCTTGGTCGCTGATGCTCCTAAAACTCAACTACTACTACAATGGAGGTTAGGCAAGCTAAAACAGATGAGAAATCTTTGGCAAAGAAAAAAAAGCTTCAAGTCTTTTCCACCCGGTGTGGGAACGACGGCGATTCCACTAATTGTGCTACTCACGAGGGCAGGTTGCTGAAAAATTGAATAAGTATTTTGCATCTATATTCACACACAAGGAATTCTTTAAGGATGGAGTAGGCGAGTAAATCTGAATGTCTTGTAATGAGGGATTAACTTCAGATATTTATTGAAACTTGGTTACTCACACACTAGCAATAATTTTGGCGATTTATTGGACAATTGTTTACTACAGCAGCATGTTCCAGAGGCAACAAGAATGAGCAATACTCTAGATCTGATTATCAGCAATCATTATTCGTGTATTAGTAATCTGCAAATAAAGGAACCTGTACATCAATACATAGATCATAGTGTATATCAGTACACTGTGATCACTAGATGGTAGTGATCACAGTGTACTGATGTGGGATTTTAAAGCTGTAACTACCATCAGGGGTAAAAGAAGGATTTTTCTTTCGTAAATGTGACTATAGAGGTCTCAGATGTTTTTAAATTCTATGCAGTGTGACCAACTGATGACGTTACAAACAGCAAATTTTAAATGGAAAGCATTAAAGAATTCAAGCATGTCGTTCATAGCTGGCACAAGTTCCCCTCGTGTGTAGTCGAGGCTGACAGTTTGAATAAATTCCGAAGCTTACTGGATACTTACCTGTGTAAGGAGGGAAGCATTTAACTTAATGTTTTCTTATTTAGTTTGAGTTTTTTCTCTTTTATTCTTTTCGTTTTTTGGTAGTGCAGCAAAAGCCAGTGGCTTCCTTGCACTATAGGCGAAAGGCGAATAATAGTACTAATTAATCTTGGAAGCTTCTAGGCTTCTCATTCTAACTAAGAAACCCTGTTCAACGTTTAGCCCTAAATGGATATCCGGTGAACTAATGAGACTAGCGGGAGAGAAGAAAAATGCATGTGATACATATCAATTATCAGGTGACACAAGCCTATGGTAGATATATGCTAGTTATGATGGCAGCAAACGAAGCTAGATTACGAGAAATCTTTGGCAAAGGAGGCAAAGAAAAACAGCAAAGAATTCTTTACTTATATAAACACTAGAAGGAACGGGATGAATCAGATTGGTCCACTTCCTATCGGTGGTTTGACTGTTGATCCTGCTCAGATAGACGATAAACAAACTATCATTTAGCTCCCAGCTAGTTTACCACACTCTAGCATTAGCATATGTGCAAGAAAGCAAGTTTATGCAGCATCAGCCAAAAAAAAAAAAAGCACCACTCCCATTTCACCCTTCCGTTCGTTCGAAATACCTGTTAAACTGAGCCTTAAATTTATGAAGGCTATCAACTTCCACAACCAGGGATGGAAGTCTGTTCCACCAACCAACTGCCCGCTGGCTAAAGGCAAATTTCCGCCCATCTATCCTACATCTGTCTTTCTTCAATTTGAATTTATGCCCTCTCAGGTGAATAATCTGAGAAAGAGAAAGAATCCTATCGGCATTGAGCATGCTCAAACCATTCAAGTCTTTATGCACCTCTATCAGATCACCTCGCCGGTGACTAGTCGCCAGACACTGTAATTTGCAAAACTTAAGCCTTTCTTCTAAGAACCCTTTGTTCCATTCACTAATCTTGTTGCCCTTCTCTCTACTCGTTCCAGCAGCTCCACATCCTTCTTGAAATGAGGCCTCCAGACCTGTATACAGTACTCAAGGTGTGGCCTGACCATTGCCTTATACAAGGGAACAATCACCTCCTTATCCTGCTAGAAAAATTCCTGTATATCATTAACAAGACACCATGAGCTACTCTTGCAGCCAGTCTGCACTGCTCAGAGAACTTCATATCTGCCTGCACAATTACCCCCACGTCCTTTTCATTCTCTACCGCTGTCAGTGTAGTAGCACAGAGTTGATAGGTTGCTCTGGGGTTACTGTTTCCCCATATGTAGTACTTTACATTTGTCAATGTTAAACTTGATTTGCCACCTCTCAGCCCATCTTTTCCAGATATTGTTACAGCAGCATAGCGTCAGTAATGTCCTTAATCATCAATAACATTTATAAATACAGAAAACAATAATGGACCCAACACTGAACCTTGAAGGACTCCACAAATAACATTAGTCCACGATGAGCAGTGTCCATTGATAACCACTATATCTTCTCCCTCTCAACCATCCCTTTATCAATAGCAGCAATTTGCCTTTGGAGGCAAATTGCTGCTATGGATAAAGTGCATATCCATAGCATTGCTGCTATGGATATGCACAAATTGGAGCAGTGTGGCATTGGTGCCACACTGCTCCAATTTGTGCAGTAGTCTTCTATGTGCAACAGTTTCAAAAGCCTTTCTAAGATCGAAATATATAATATTAAAGATACCAGTTCTTTTGTGACTGCATCATAGTATCCAATCAAATTGGTCAGGCAAGACTTTCCCTTAACGAAACCATGCTGTGTCCGAGCTATAACTGAAGTCTTATCTAGATGATCCTGCAGTGCTTCTTTAACCAGTTCCTCCATTAACTTTCCTGGAACACAAGTTAAACTCACAGGTCTATAATTACTTGTCACCCTTTGATCCTGCGTCGTGAATTTGGGTCACATTTGTACATCTCCACTCTATGGGTACCTCCCGAGTCCAAAGAAGCTCTCATAATTATGGCTAAGGGTTTGCTTGCTTCTTTTGCTGCCTCCTTTAATATAACTGGATAGATCCCTTCCACTCGGGTGCCTTTTTTATGTTTATCCTCAACAATTTCTGCTCCACTTTCTTCTCAGTTATTACAAAATCATCTAGCTCACTACCAGAGTTTACTTCACCTCTGCATTTCCCTTCCTGAATAACTCCTCATGTGTGAATGTAGATGCAAATACTCGTTTAGTTTGTTAGCCACCTGAGCAGGATCCTCAACTGTTGAACCTTCAATATCCAGTGGACCAATGTGAATCATCCCTTTCCTTCTTGAGTTTACATAGGTAAAAAAAAAACAACACCTTTTCTGTGTTTCTTTGCATCCTTTTCCAAGTATTTCTCACAATCTGCCTTTGCCTGCCTAATCTCCTTTGTGACTTGGTTGCAGACCAGCTTATATCTATCATAGACTTTCATGTCACCCATTAATTTATGTATCCCATGCATTCCTTCTCTACCATATGTCTCATTAGTTCATCTGACATCCATTTAGGCCTAAACCTTGAACAATATTTCTTAGTTGTTCGGTAAAGCCTAATAACTTCCAAGACAAGTTCTTTGAATGCATCCCATTTTGAATTTGCTGTTGGTAACATCATCAGTTACTCCCACTGTGTAGAATTTAAATACTGTTTCAGACCATCGTAGTCGCCTTCACGAAAGCAAAAACCCTTCCCTTTACCCCTGATGATAGTTACTTCTTTGAGTAAATCCCACTTCAGCACACTGTGATCACTGCCACCTAGTGGTTACTTTATCTGCATATTTTAATGCATGAAGAATTACCTGATAATCAGATCATGAGTATTATTCCTTCTAGTTGCCTCCCAAACATGCTGATGTAGAAAACAATCATCCAATAAATCCTCAAAAAACCTTGCAAGTGTGTGAGTGACCAACCCACAAATTCCAGTCAATATCTGGGAATTTAAAATCCCCCATTATAAGACTGTCTGATGTACTGGCTCACTTTATTTCCCTGTACAGTTTCTTATTATACTCATCAGAGTGATTAGGTGTGCAGCACACTCCCACTAGCCGACCGGGGTAGCCGAGTGGGTAAAGTACCTGCCCGGCAACCCAAAGGTCGCGGGTTCGATTCCCGCCTCGGGCTTGGATCAAAGTACTGCAAAAACCTTCGGAGAGGCAATATGGCCACAGAAGCCGATGCGCCAACAACTACCAAATCAAAAAAAAAAACACTCCTACTCTCAATTTTGAACTCCCAATGCTTACGTCACACTAAACTGACTCGACACTGCACTGTCCAGCGATGTCGACTGCTTAATTTCCTTGGATTTTGTGTTTCTTAACTAATTATTATTAATATCCATATGATGCAAAGAAGCCTGAGGCTTATGCTGCACCAGAAAAAAAAAAGTTCCCGAGTATCCCTGAGAGAGAGTCAAAAGTAGAAGGGAATCACCAAGAAGTAGAAGAATGATGATATCCAGCTCAGGACCCTGGGTGTGCCAAGCCCATACTCAGATGTGAGCCTCCCCCCCCGGGGTTAAAAGCATAATCCCTCCTCCCTTCCGATCCTGTTTATCCTTTCTGCGGACGTTGTACTCCCCAAATTCCAGTTCTGCATTCCTTGCATCTGTGTGACCATGTCTCTGATATCCCAACAATATCTGCCTTTGATATTTTGAGCAATACCACAAATTTATTTACCAAACTCCTAGCACTGGTGTACCGCAAGTATACATGCACCTGTTCCTATTCTTAACTACCATAACACAACCCATGTGTTTACTTGTCCGCAATGACCCCCACCAGTCTCTAAAACAAAAACATTCTGCACCTTGTTTTCCATGTTGCTGCTCATTCCAATAGAAGCAGTGCAAGAATCACTTTCACCTCTGCCAGTGGCTACTGTTAATCTATTAGTCCTTGGGTCTCCCAAAACTAGCAGTTTTTCGACCCATCTAACACGCTCGATAGCATCAGCAAAAAATTCTTGCACCCTTTCTATTTAAGGGTATCCCATCCCTGTAGAAATAGTCTCCCCTGTTAACAAGTACAGAGCAGGCTGGAAAAAAAATTCTACCCTTTAAGCCTTGCACAATCTTTCCAGGGCCGAATTGATCGACAAGGCTCTCATCATATACTCCCTCCTATCGTGTCTGGGCAGAATTGCAGACACTTTCAAATTCAACCCTAATTCACAGCTTTTTTCCATCAGTGATCTGTACTTGTTAAGTAATTCCGCTCGTCTCCTAGTCTTAATATCATTAGTGCCAACGTTTACAGTACAACTATATCACCTGTTGTTCCCTTAAAAGATAATATCGGCTCTACAACATCATCAACCTTTGCCCCTGGCAGACATACCCTGGTCCTCTAACAGGGAGCCACATGATTTTATAATAACTGAGAGAAAAGTGGAGGAAAAACTGTTGAAGTTAAACACAAGAAAGGTTTTCGATTTGATCTACTTCTTGGACTAAAAGTTATTACTTGACTCCCCCAGGCTTCAGTGCTGGTCCCATTGTTCTTTTCTATACTTATTAATGATATTGATGAAGGCACATGAGGCTTAATATCAAAGTGATTTGTCTTGCAATTTAATGAAGGGGGATGGGGTTACATCAAACGAGCATTTTAAAAGCATAATTTTTGCGTTTGTAGATGAGGACAGTTTCTTTCTAACAGACTAATCAATGTAAAAGATCACTCATAATATTTGCAGATTGTCCGTGAATCAGAACGGTCAAGTCATTGACATAAGCCAATTTTACAGAGTTTGGAAAGAATTTAACAAACGACTTGTCCAGGACCCGGTTCTGGATGAATGAACCTAGAACTTTATTACTCGTACTGTTCCTTGTGGGCAGCCACAAGAGACAGTGCGAGTGATAGAGTTTGAGCCGGACAGAATAACAGTGCAGTTGTCGAAATAACTTTCAGTAAGGTTATAGAAGGATAGCCCTTGTGAGTAGCACAGTTGGTAGAGTCGCCGTCCTTCCCACACTGGGTGAAAAAGAACCGAATCGGAGTCCCGTCAATGACGGGAGGAGTTTTTAATGTCAGGCGAGGGTAGCATGGTTTTTTCTCCCGGAAACTGGGGTTTTTCGTCCAGCACTCAAAAAATCGACCACAGAACACGCAATTTACACACAGACTTCTGTTTCCTACTGAAGTATCGCCTACCTTTTCATTTCTAGTTTTTGGGCTAGCCTTCTGCAGCGACAGCTATAGGAGGTGGCTCAGTAAGAGCTCCATAGGAGACGATCAGTTACCTCTAGCACGGACTTTGCAGAATCGTAAGTAATTGCTGCTCTCCAAGTTGATAAAAGGCGACTCAGAAAACATTCCCACATGGCATGACACCAAAAATACATACGATTGGCTTGAGCAGTTTGGCCAATGGTAAAGAAGCATCCGTAAGAGATACATGCATGTCCAGAGGTCCGTGTCCACCTATATAGAAAGGAAATGGATTGTGATTTATTATTATTTTTTTAATGATGCAGAAAAAGTCTGTCTTCCTCGCATAAACCAGATCTAATAATTTAATAAAAACATTGTACTCTTATTATTATTATTATTTACAAAATCGTTATTTGGTCATTAAACTTAGTTATTGCATTATAATTTGATAAAAATTAATATAAATCAATAGGGGATTTATTATTATAAAGTGGATTCCGGTTATTTGGGCCACCGGTTAATCGGGGCAGCCGTTTATTTGGGGCAAATCTTAAAAAACAGAACCCAATCGAGAAAATAGCCAGATTTTACTTCGCTTAATTGGGACAAAATGCCGTTTAATCGGGGCAGGAGACCGCACCACTGGAGATTACCCTAAGATTTTCTCTGACCGTACCACGTAGTTTGGTCGGATTTTTGGAGGTCACAACCATAAAACAATTAGCAGTCACCTGTTTATTGGGCTTTTCTGTTAGTGCAATCTATCGTAAACGGATAGTAAACTCGATCTTATTGAATTTGCGATAATACTGACAGCTGGAATTCTGTGGGTTATTATGGTAAAACGTGTTTACACTTCCATGGAATCTTCAATCATATAAAAAAAAAAATAATTTTCAGAATCTTCTCTTCATTCCTATTTTTAAAGCTTCCTAATTTGTTACTCCGTTCTCACTTGCGCGTGTTGTGTTACTTGCAGTTTGTGTGTGTGCCCTCTTCTTTGTTATTGATTGCTTATCTTTTTACTGTTTTAAATTTCAGCCCCCACCAACAAATGTCAGTGAACAGAAATGTCAACTAGTTTAGTTAGTATGTACATATTACAGTACATGTTAATTATTCCGATTATCACGTATATTCTTCCGAATTTCCCCGTATCATTTAATTCTTTAATTGGTAAAGTAATAAAGGGTAAATTTGTGCTTAATATATCTTTACTTTTATAGCCTGTGGATAATATTCCTCCTATTTTCGCTAATTAGAATCGCTGTTTAATAGAATTAAAATTCAATTCACAAACGTGATCACAATGACCGGCGCTTACTGCACATCGTATAGTGAACGGTACTTTACTATAGTGAGTTCGTCGTAACGTGATTTGATTGTACAGTGAATTAATTGTAAAGGGGGGGGGGGGTACATTGTATTTTTAACTACTGTATTTACGTGAAACTTCGGATAATTGGGGCAGCCGCTTAATTGGGCCAAAATGCACTAGTCCCGATGTGTCCCAAATAACCGGAATCGACTGTATTACTTAGCCATATAGTGCAAGGAAGCACTGAGGCTAATGCGGCAGCAGCTAAAAAAAAAAATTTCCGAGTTACACTGAGAAAGAGAGAAACAAGTAGAAGGGGAAATCACAAAGAAAGAGAAGAATGATGATATCCAGCTCAGAGACCTGAGTGTTCCAAGCCCATACTTCCCAGATGCGAGCCCCTAGGGAATTTGATCATCATCACAGTAGTAACTTGGAAAGAATTCCAAGTAGGTAGTAATTAGGATGTTAACTACCAAAAATGGTATTTGTCCAACCTTCCATTAATAATTTTAATAATTGCAAGTTTAATTGAAGGAAAAAAAAAAACCGTAATTGTGATGCGACTCCATTGCAACAAATAAATAATTGACAATATGGGGTGCAGGAGCAGACGGCATGGTTCCCCATTTTTTTTTTTTTTTTTTTTATGTACGTTATTTAGTTACTGTTGTGGTTCTTATTATTCCCCCCAGCCCTGTTTTTTTCCCCATTACTCCGTGTTCCCTTCATATGACAAGTCTCAGCTTTTATCGTTGCGAAGGTCTCGCCAGGTAGTTTATTATTCAGCTTTATTAAAATTTTAAAAAATGTGAATTGTTTGTACACTTTGTTCGGTGCTTTCAAAAATTTTATACTTTTTTATAGTTTTCAATAATTAATTTTTCCCTCCCGACTTCCTTTTATCGGCATGTACATTGTCCGAGAAATAAAAAAAAAAAAAGCATTTAATTAATATCCTTTCACGATTTTTAGTTTCATTTTTTTCCTTCTGAAATTCGGTGTGACGCTACTAGCGATTTGAGTACGACACAGAATGGATCGGAGCACGCTGGTATGCCGTTCAGGTTCGTCATACGCTTCGATCATGTCATAATATAGCTTTTGACTATTAAAAATTAACATCTTAATAACGTTCCGTTTCGTAGAATTTTCTACCTGGATTTGAACCTCTGGCCTATGTTTCATTTTGTATTTCACCAATCTCAGAATAAGGAAATTTAATAGTAGTAGTATTAGCATATTTATTAATCAATCCATTAAGGTTTTACAAAAATGGTCTTTTACTTATTGTGGTTTTGAAGGCACTAAGTTTTTTATCTTGGCTACCAAACTACTTATTGTGGTTTAGTAAAAATATGTAATAATTCCCTTTTTATCTGCTTCTTTTTTCTTTTCTCAGCAACTATTATTTGTGTACACAATTTTCCAATTTGAATATTAATTTTGTGCAGTAATTAAAGCTTTGGTTCCGATCATACGCCCTTTCGTTTTTCTTATATTTAAATTGTTCTATTTCGTCTAATCATGCACGCCAGTTTTCGATACTGAAGTTTCCTATTAAATATTTTAAGTAAGAAATCAATGTCTACAGTTACTTGGATTATATCGGCAGGATTTATTATCTACAGGTTGATACTATTGATGCTGGTTCCTCTTTGAGATCTCTGGCTTTGTTTTATCGCTGTTTCACCAATGTTTCATTTATCAGCGATTTCAAGCCATGGTGTAATGCTCATTTCTCTGCTATTTCGAACCGAGCAACGAACTTATCAAGCTTACATTTCCTCCCCTACCACGTCATAGTCTGCGACAGTTTTGATACAGCCAAATCTGAGCATTTGCTGAAATTTTATACCCGTAGAGCAGTGTTTCAACTTTTTTTTTTTCTAATCGCACCCCCATGAAATTTTAAACAAGAAAATACTTTCTCTTTTTATTAAATGGGATCCCTGAGCCTGATGCTTATTAGCTAAAAGTTCAATGTTCCGTATGATGTAAGTAAGTTTACCTATAAAGAAATATTGTTCAAGGTTTAGACATAAATGGTGAGCAAATGAACTAATGAGACTCGTGACAGAAGAAAGATGCATATAAATTATCAGGCGACACAGAGGCTTATGGCAGATATAAGTTAGTTTGTAATCAAGTCACAAAGGAGGTTAGGCAGGCGAAGGCAGATTACCAGAAATCTTTGGCACAGGATGCTAAGAAAAACAGCAAGGATTTCTTTACTTATATAAACTCTAAAAGGAAGGGGATGAATCTGATTGGTCCACTTGATATCGATGGTTCGACTGTTGATGATCCTGCTCAGATAGCAAACAAACTGAATGAGTATTTTGCATCTACATTCACACATGAGGAGTTATTAAGGCTTGAAAATGCCAGAAAGTTATCAAATTGTAGCAGGGTGCTTAATGATTTTGTAATAACTGAGAGCAAAGTGGAGGAGAAATTGTTGAAGTTAAACATAAGAAAGGCGCCTGTGGTGGATGGGATCAATCCAGTTATATTAAAGGAGGTGGCAAAGGAAGTAAGCAAGCCCTTAGCCATAATTATGAGAGCATCCTTGGACTCGGGGAAGGTCCCACGGACTGGAGACAAGTGTAAATTTTTTTTTTTTACGTATCCCCAATTCACAGAGGGGGATCGAAGGGTGACACGAGTAATTACAGACCAGTCAGTTTAACTTCTGTTCTGGGTAAAATAATGGAGTCACTGGTTAAAGATGCATTGCAGGATCATCTAGACAAGACTGCAGCAATAATTCGACACACAATGGGTTTGTTAAGGGAAAGTCTTGTCTGACAAATTTGATAGGATATTATGATGTGGTTACAAAGGAACTGGATGCAAAATAATTTTGATATCATATACAGTACTTGTATTTCAGGAAAGCTTTTGATACCGTTCCACATGTAAGCCTGCTGTACAAATTGGAGCAGAATGGTATTAAGGGTAAGTTGCTACAATGGATAAAAGGATGGTTGAGTGGGAGAAGACAGAGGGTGGTAACCAATGGGTGCTGCTCTTCGTGGACTAATGTTATTAGTGGACTCTCACAGGGTTCGGTGTTGGGTCCACTACTGTTTTGTATATTTATCAATGTATATGAGGCTTAGTGTCGAAGTTTACAGATGATACAAAGGTTGCAGGGCTGTTAATGACAGTGTGCTACTGCAACAGGATGTAGAAAATTTGGGCAGATGGGCTGAGAAGTGGTAACTGAAGTTTAACCTTGACAAATACAAAACACTGCATATGGGTAGAAGTAACCCCAGAGAAACGTACCAACTGTGTGGTACTACACTTACGGTGGTAGAAAATGAAAAAGACCTGGGAGTAATTGTGCAGTCAGATATGAAGTTTTCTGAACAATGCAGACACGCTGCCAGGGCAGGTCATGGGGTTTTGTCAATGATATATACGAATTTTGCCATCAGGGAAAAGGAGGTGATTGTTCCTCTGTATAAAGCAATGGTCAAGCCACGCCTTGAGTACTGCGTACAGGTCTAGAGGCCTCATTTTAAGAAGGATGTCGATTTTCTTGAGCGTGTACAGAGAAAGGCAACAAGATTGGTGAGTGGAATGAAGGGATCCTCTTACCAAGAGAATCTTAAGTTCTGCAAATTGGAATGGCTGGAGACTAGGCACCTGCGAAGTGATATGATTGAGGTGTATAAGGCGTTGAATGTGTTGAGCACGCTGAATTCTGAACGGATTCTTCCACTTGTTCAGATTACGAACCTAAGGGGGTATAAATTCAAATTAAGGAAAGAGATGTATAATAGATGTGCGGAAATTCCTTTAACCAGCGGGTGGTTAATTGCTGGAAAAAACTTCCATACGTCGTTGCGGAAGTTGATAGGTTAAATAAAATTTAAGGAGAAACTGGACAAACATTTAGAGGGAATGGTTGCGCGAATTTTTTTTTTTTTTTTTTTTTGGCTGATTCTGCATAAGCTCATACACTTGCTTTCTTGCATCACATGCCATTACTACATACAATTGGATGTAACATCCACCATGGCTTCACTTCAAAAGAAAATGGCGCCTCCGTAGCCAGTTGGGCAGGGGCAGCAGTGCGTAACACAAGCTTCTTGATTAGACTGGGGTTCGAACCCGTGACCACCAAATACGAAGGATGCGGAAAGGTGAGGCAATTACCTCCGCATATTCCCGGAGCAATATGACCTTAGTTGCTAATGCTCCTAAAAACCAAATAACAACAACATCAAAAGAAAATAGATCTGAAAATCTATTTTTCATATCACTTTTTTCATAACACAAATGATTAGAATAATCCTTAAGATCATTCTCGGCGAGAGATTCATTGATTTCAGCTAACACTAGCATACCGTGAAATTGTTTTTCATTAAACTGCTTTCACATATTTCCAGTGAAGGCTTTTAATACACGTGTGCAGTCTATCAGCATAATTAATTTCTCTTGAAGTGATACTTCAAGAAGTTTTCGAAAAATCCAAGCCATATAGTATAAGTTTTTTTGTGTTTGCTGATCTCCTTTGCTAAATCTGTACCTCCTTCGCTTTCTAAAAAAGTATCGTATCAAAAAAGGGTTAACAAATCTTGTTAGACAGCTATCTGACTTTTGTATGTAAAAGAAGCCTCACATACTGTTCCTCATTATTAAAACAAAATTTTCTGAAAATGCGACTTTATTTTATCGATGGTTTTAATAACTATCCTGAGAGATTGATAAAATAACTGGACTAATATTTTTTGCAACCAGATGATGTCGGTGCACAATGCAGTGCATTGCAAGAACTTCGGGACATATTTCCTTTAGGTCTTACAACCACGGAGGTAGTACCATCAATGGAACACGATGCCAAGTTTTCCAATGGTACTGTTTTTCATCAAACCATGGTTTTACAGCAGCAAAGATGGATGCTCCAGTACAGTCAGTTTCTATAGATTTTACAAACATCTCTTGCAGTTTACAATCATCAAAACAACGAACGTATGCCATCAGAAGCGCCTTATTGTCAGTAACTGTGGATCAATCTGAATAGAAAATTTTCTAGTTTGTCAGTTAGCTGCTCTTAAAATGTTAACTGACATCTCTTCGATTCGTCTTCGAATTAAATCGTTGCTCAATGGCAATGCTTTTAAAATACTGAAAGGATTTTGATATATCACTGTTGAAATTACAGTCTATAATGCGGGTCATATAACAGTCTCTGCAACTGTATGAGCACTACCAGTTTTTGCAATGATTTCTGAAAATTTTATAAGACGCGATCATTCTATCGTAATTTGTTTGTGTTCTTCTTAAATAAGGAAGTAAGAGTGTTATGTTGCTCGAAATTGTTTTAAAAATATTCGATATGTTTACCAACTTTATCAGGATGTTTCCTTTTTAAGTGATCTAAAAGTCTTGATGGTTTCATAACCTCATTTGAAAAAAAATATATTAATAAGACGCATAGGCTTGTCCTGAGTTGATTGGGTTTCAATAAAAACCATAAGCTAGATATTCATCTAGATACTGTCGACACTTTTTCAGCACTTGACATGATTGATGGATTCAATAACTACAAAGAATTAAATAATAAAATTAAACTATTTTTATTTAATTCTCATAGCCCATGCCACTCACAAAAGCATTGTGCATCAAAAATAAACAACTTCCACAAGGAAACGATAAATCGATACTAATTGTCGCTTAGAAAGCAGAAACAATAGACTGAAATATTTCCTCATCCCATCCATGCCTCATATATTGACCAATGAAACAAAAGAATAAATAAACAAACCACGCCCCCCATGCCACCGCCGGGTGTCGGAAAGCTGCAAACAAAAAAAAAAAAAAAAAATTCTACGCAAGGATTGCGGAGACATTACCTCTGAAAGCACTTAGGCATCTTAATGCCTATGAAAAGGAAAGTTAGTTGAATTAAATCACGTCCATATTCTTTCTTTTATCAAAATTTCTCACCAACTCCTAATATACTGTACCTATATGTTAGCATTAGCAGAGGCATAAGATGCAGGAAAGCAAGCTTACGTAGCATCAGCAAAAAAAAAAAAAAAAAAAACAAACACAACACGTTCCCATTTCTCCCCACCGTTCGTTCCGAATACCTGTCCAATACAGCCTTAAATTTATTTAGGCTATCAACTTCCACAACAAAAGATGGAAGTCTGTTCCACCAAACTATCCCCTGGCTAAAGGCAAACTTCCGCACATCTATCCTACAACTGTCTTTCTTCAATTTCAATTTATGCCATCTCGGGTGATTATTCTGAGCAAGAGAATAAATTCCATCAGTATTGAGCATGCTCAAACCATTCAAGGCTTTAAACACCTCCCTCAGATCACCTCGCAGGTGCTAGTCCCCAAACACAGTAATCTGCAAAACTTAAGCCTTTCTTCGTAAGAGCAACCCTTTGTTCCATTCACTAATCTTCTTGCCCTTCTCTGTACTCGTTCCAACAGCTCTACATCCTTCTTAGCGCCTCCGTAGCCAAGTGGGAAGGAGCAGCAGTACGTGTAGCACACGCTTCTTGATTAGACCGGGGTTAGAGCCAGTCACCACCAAATACGGAAAGGTCAGGGAATGACCAGCGCATATCCCGGAGCAACATGGCTTTAGTTGCTAATGCTCCTAAAAACCAAATAACAACATCATTCTTAAAATGAGACCTCCAGACCTGTATATAGTACTCAAGGTGTGACCGGACCATCGCCTTATACAAGGGGGTAATCACCTACTTATACCTGCTAGAAAAATTCCTGTATGTCATTGACAAGACACTATGAGCTACTCTTGCAGACCTTCTGCACTGCTCAGAAAACTTCATATATGCCTGCACAATTACCCCCAGGTCCTTTTCATTCTCTACCACTGTCAGTGTAGTACCACGGAGTTGATACATTGCTCTGGGGTTGCTGTTTCCCCATATGTAGTACTTTACATTTGTCAATGTTAAACTTAATTTGCCACCTCTCAGCCCATCTGCTCAACCTTTCCAGATCCTGTTGCAGCAGCATAGAGTCAGTAGTATCCTTAACAACCCTGCCAACCTTTGTATAGTCTGAAAACTTGGACATTAAGCTTGATATACCATCATCAATATTATTTATAAATACAGAAAACAATGGACCCAAAACTGAACCCTGAGGGGCTCCCACTAATAACATTAGTCCACGATGAGCAGTGTCCATTGATTACCACTTTGTCTTCTGCCACTCAACCATCCCTTTATCCATAGCAACAATTTGCCACCAGTGCCACACTGCTCCAATTTGTGCAGCAGTCTACCATGTGCAACAATATCAAAAGCCTTTCTAAGATCCAAATAGATGATATCAAAGTTATTCCCTGCATTCAGTTCCTTTGTGACCACATCATAGCATCCAATCAAATTGGTCAGACAAGACTTTCCCTTAACAAACCCATGATGTGTCCAAGCTATAATTTGACGCCTTGTCTAGATGATCCTGCAATGCTTCTTTAACCAGTGCCTCCATTAATTTCCCTGGAACAGAAGTTAAAACTAACAGGTCTATAAATGCTTATGTCGCCCTTTGATCTTCCTTTGTCATTGGGGTCACATTTGTACATCTCTAGTACATGGGTACCTCCCCCGAATCCAAAGAAGCTCTCATGATTATGGATAAGGATTTGCTTACTTCCTTTGCTGCCTCCTTTAATATAACTGGATAGATCCCATCCATCACAGGTGCCTTTCTTATGTTTATCTTCAAAAATTTCTCCTTCACTTTCCTCTCGGTTATTACAAAATAATTTAGCTCACTGCCAGAGTTTAGTTCACCTCTGGCATTCCTCCCTGAATAATTCGTCATGTGGGAATTTAGATCGAAAATACTTATTTAAATTTGTTAGCCACCTGAGCAGGATCATCTACATGTTGAACCATCGATATCCAGTGGACCAATCTGATTCATCCCCTTCCTTCTAGATTTACATACGTAAAGAACTCTTTGCTGGTTTTCTTTGCATCCTTTGCCAAAGTTTTCTCATAATCTACCTTTTCATGCATAGCCTCCTTTGTGACTTTGTTACAGACCAGCTTATCGTAGGCTTCCATGCCACCCATTAATTTATATATATCCCATGCATTTTTCATCTCTGCCACATGTCTCATTTGTTCATCTGACATCCATTTAGGCCTAAATGGGAGAAAACAGAGGCTAGGCAGGCAAAGTCAGATTATGAGAAATCTTTGGCAAAGGATGCAAAGAAAACCAGCAAAGAGTTCTTTACGTACGAAAACTCTAGAAGGAAGGGGATGAATCAGATTGGTCCACTTTACATAGTATGTATGTAAAGTCTAGTAGCTTCACAAGATTAATTCTTTGAATGCGTCCCATTTTGAATTTGCTGTTGGTAACATCATCAGTTGGTCCCACCGTATACAATTTAAATACTGTCTCAGACCTCCGTAGTCGCTTATACGAAAGCAAAAACCCTTCTCTTTACCCTTGATGGTAGTTACCTCTGAGTAAATCACACTTCAGCACACTGATCACTGCCATCTAATGGTTCCTTTATCTGCAGATTCTTAATGCATGAAGAATCACTACTGATAATCAGATCAAGAGTATTTCTCTCTTGTTGCCTCCCGAATTTGCTGATGTAGAAAACAATCATCCAATAAATCCACAAAAGCCTTGCTAGTTTGTGAGTGACCAACCCACAAATTCCAGTCAATATCCGGGAAATTAAAATTCCCCATTATAAGACTCTGATTTATGGCCCACTCTATTTCCCTGTAGAGTTTATTATTATATTCATCAGAGTCATTAGGCCTATAACACACTCCTACTCTCAATTTTTATTTCCCAGTGCTTATGTCACACGAAAGTGACTCGACACTGCACTGTCCAGCGATGTCGACTGGCTTCACTTCCTTGGACTTTGTTTCTTAACTAATAGCATAGCCTCTCCTCTCTTTCTATCCTTTCTGTAGACGTTGTACTCCCCAAATTGCAGTTCTGCATCCCTTATATCTGTGTGACACCACGTCTCTGATATCCCAACAATAATCTGCCTTTGATGTTTTGACCAACACCTCAAATTCATTTACCAAACTCCTAGCATTGGTGTTCACGCAAGTATATATGCACCCGTTCCTATTCTTAGCTACCAGGCTGCTGCTCATTCCAATAGAAGCAGTAGAAGAATCACTTTTACCTCGGTCAGCGACTACTGTTAATCTATTAGTCCATGTATTCCCCCCACAGCTACAGTTTTCCGACCCACCTAACACTGCCTCGATAGCATCAGCAAATATTCTTGCAGCCTTTCTATTTGTGTGTATCCCATCCCTGTAGAAGCAATCTCTCCTGTTAACAAGCACAGATCGTCCTGAAAAAAAAAAATTCTACCCCTTGAGCCTTGCACAATCTCTCCAGGGCCGAATTGGTCGACAAAGCTCTCATCATATATCTCCCTCCTATCGTGTGTGGACAGAATTGCAGACACTTTCAAATTCAACCCTAATTCACGGCTTTTTTTCAACAGTGACCTGTACTTGTTAAGTAATTCTGCTGGCCTCCTACTCTTAATATCATTAGTGCCAACGTGTACAACTATATCACCTTTTGTGCCCTTAACAGATGATATGTGCTGTACAACATCATCAACCTTTGCCCCTGGCAGATATATCCTGGTTCTGTTTCACCTATCTATATATATGTTTATAATGTTAATATAATATACTTATCTATATGTCTCAGATACAGTATATTATATTAATATATATTGTACCTAGTGGCGGATCCAGAAAAAAAATGACAGGAGGGGCATCATTTGTGACATGGGGCACTATTTTGTGCACTAGAATGGCGATCACATTAGCAGTGTTGTCAACTGTAGTCAGTTGAAAATAGCTGAGACAATGCAAAAATAGATAAAATCCTATGTTAACAATGGAAAAAAAAACAAAAAACACACACCTTTTTTATAGCTAAAGAGAATTTAAACGATTGGTGTATATTTTTTCGAAACACAACAGGGGGCACGGTCCCCAGTGCCCATACCGTGAATCCGCCACTGATTGTACCTGAGACATTGGGTTTTCGTTTTAGAAAACCCAATGAGAGAAATTAAATATTAAGGACTAAGATGTTGTCCGGTAGGGTTGAACTTGAGGGCCACAAAACCATTGTAATACCCATGATTTTTTCGCCCCCGTTGAGAATTCCTACCGTAGAGGAAACGTAGGTTTTCCGGAAATGCTTAGGGTCGGCCGTTGAATATTGAAGAATGGGCTCAACATGTTACTAGATTTAAAACACAAACGTCTGGATATGTCAATGTTACGTTTCCTGAAGCCTCTCCTCATTTTTCTCTTTTGAGTTTCACTATCCAGAAATGTGAACTGAGTAGCATAATTAACTGCTTTTGAATAACGCTAACAGTTTAGATCAGCGTTTTCCAAACTGGGATCCGTAGACCAGTTCCAGTTGGCGAAACTGTGGACGCGCGCACACAGAGAGAGAGAGAGAGAGAAAAAAAAAAAAAAAAAAAATAGCCCTAGAAAGGTGAAACTTCACAGGAACTTTAATCCTTTTCTATGTACTCTCCTTGGTGCACGATAGCCTTAGATGCTGATGCGCCATTAAACTTCCAATAACTAACTAACTAACTAACTATATACTCTCCATGTATAGTAACACATTTCTCTCATCTATGGATCAGTTGTTTAATGCCTTGATCCTAGAAGTCCGCACTTCTTGCCTGAAACCACGATTCCTCTTCATTGATGACTTCCTGAGACGAATCAAAGCTTTCTTCATTTCTCGAAACAAGAAGAATAGGCTGGGTGCTGCAGTAGTTCGAAGCTGCGCTGGGCAACAAAGTTGGTGGTAGCAACGGCTTCTGCTAAGGCGTCAGCAATCTTGGAACCCATCGTGTGAAGACCCTATACACGTGCAGATGGCCATGTAAAATGCTGTGGGCAGACCCATAACTAATTCCCACTGCATTTGCGATTAAATGAAATTGTCACACGTCTGTCACTCAGCACCAGCTGCTCAACCTTTGCAATGTCTGCAGTTGTTTATGGCCTTCCTTCTCTTGGCTTGTCAAAGACACTTGTACGACCGCACTGGAACTCCTTTTTCCACTTTTTTTACAGTGTCATAGAATGGAAAATTCTGCCCATACACAGCTTTCATTTATTCGTCAATTTCCTGAGCTTTCTTGCCCTGCAAATGCAAGAACCTGATCACTTCTCGATACTCCACTTTATCAACCATAGTGTCTTTCCTTCGATTCCGGGCTCCATCTTTGGTGTACGATCACCTACGGGAATGCAATTTCACATGTTAGTTATTGAATATGTAAACAACTTATATTAAAAACGGCATCTTCCTACTGATGTTTTATCTAGGTCACGGTACGAACTTTTTTCATACCCCCCTCATATATAGGGGTCCGCAAACTTTTTTTGATTTTTGAAGGGGTCTGTAGATCTCAGTAGTTTGGGAATCACTGGTTTAGATGAAGTACCCAACTGTGTAAAGAAGACTGCAAGCTCTCACATTACAGGTGGCTTTCTTTTCAATTCTGCAATTAGCCTATAACGTGCCTCCAAATGAGTCTTCCTCCATATTTGTTCTAGTTTCAATGACTGAAACTAGAACAAATATTCTACTGGTGTGAAGCACTGTCAGCTAATTTGGATTAGTTCTGCTTTCAGTCTTCTCGAAGACTTAGAGGCACTAATAGATATCAGAAAGCTTTTGATGAATCGTGATGCTAAGAAAACTCCAGGTCCTGATGGTATTTCTCCACTTGTTCTCAAAACCTGTGCTCCTGAACTTACTCCTGTTCTTTCCCGCCTTTTTTCACTTTCTTATTCCAAAAGGTGCTTTTCCTTCTGCTTGGAAATTTGCTCATATCCAGCCAGTTCCTAAAAAGGGTGACAAATCCCTCCCATCCAATTATTGTCCCATTGCAATTACTTCTACTTTTTCTAAAGTAATGGAGAAATCAATTAACCGCCAACTCTTAAACTACCTAGAAACCTTCCGTCTGATCAATGATCGCCAGTATGGATTCCGTCAGTGTTGATTCACTGGTGATATTCTGGCTTATGTTACCCATTTATGGACTAATTCAATGGAAAGGTTCGGTGAAACAAGTAGTTGCACTTGACATCTCAAAGGCTTTTGATCGTGTTTAGCATAAAGGTCTTCTAAACAAGCTTCCATCTTATGGTTTGCCAACTGATTTTAATAATTGGTTATCCAGTTTTCTCTCTGATCGCTCACTGAGGGTGATGGTAGATGGCTCTCTGTCTTCTAACTTCTCCACTAATGCCGGTGTCCCCCAAGGTTCAGTTCTTTCCCCCACTCTTTTCCTCTTGTATATTAATGACCTTCCATTGACTGGAAATCCTATCCATAGTTTTGCCGATGATAGCACATTGCATTCCACTTTCCAATTTGAGAAACCTTGTCCTGTTCAATCAGCTTCAACTTCTCGAAAATCTGCTACCAATTCCTTAAATGCCGATCTTCAGGTAATTCTCCAGTGGGGCAAAGACAACTTAGTTGATTTCAACCCTTCTAAAACTCAGGCTTGTCTTATGTCTTGTTTAGCTCTATTCATCTGTAAAATGGTGGTTCTTAGTATTCTTATTAGCCATATGGTGCAAGGAAGCCTGAGGCTTATGCAGCACCAGCCAAAAAAAAAAAAAAAAAAAAAAAAAAATTTCCCCGTGTTACCCTGGGAGAGAAAATTAGAATGGAATCACCAAGAAAGAGAAGAATGATGATATCCAGCTCAGGACCCTGGGTGTGCCATACTCACCAGATGCGAGCTCCTGGGGTTTCAAAGCAACTAAGGATAATTTTTTAATGGGGGATTCGAGTCGAGAGAATATAATAACAAAAAAGCTTTCCTAACGTTCCTCGAAAACCTACTAAAGTTTAAATCTCTTCATAAACTTTCGAAAGCATAGCTTTCTAAATTAAAGAGGAGTGGCAAACCACTATGGTTTGTGCACTATACACTGTTTGTTCTGAATGAAATATTGGAGTGAAACTTACCGGATGCGAGCTTTAAGAGGTTTGTGAATGAATAAAAGTTGTAGAAAAATCCGAATAGGTAGCTAGATGTAACAGAATTGTGTAACTGCAGAAAAATCAGTTCCTCTCTGGAAGAAAGGAAAAGAATAATAATACAGTATATTTAATAATAACAAATTAAAAAGAAAACTAATCTTTGCTTCAGCTGTTTCTGAATCTTATTTAGGGTGGCTCCTAAACGTTAGTACATCTCAGCTTCAGCTACTTTAAAACTGTTGTTCCACCGTAACTGCAGCGACTTCAATGGCATAGTCACACCGGATATCACTACAATGTTTTGAATTTCCCTCCAATTAACTAAAAAACGATTGATTTCTGGACGAAAAACTCTAGTTGGTCTAGATGTTATCAACGGTAGATCCAGGTGGGAATAATCTCCCACCCCTACCGAATCGAAGTAATTTGAAAGAAATTACCATGCGTTAAATGAAGTTGTATGCACGAGTTCGTTGTCAGTGGCAGTTTAGATGGTATGATATTTTTATCTACCATTCGTTTGGAGAAGTCACGGTTCGATTCCAATCGATGAGTGGAGGAATTTCAGAAGAACTCTTCAGTCGAAGCAGAAGTTACAGACAATTTCAGGCGAAGGAATAAGGTTCCCACCGTGAGTTTATATGTTTTGCGGGTGTTCAACCAGCACAACGTGCAAATCGGCCAGTGAATACACTTTTACAGATGAATCACAAAAACCGATGAGCGACAAGCTCATTTAAGTAATAATTTAATATATTATTATTTTGAGAACTACATGTGGGATTTACGGATATTACCATCCTACGATTTATCAACGTGGCTTAATTATTAGCCTTTCCAGTTTCCCCACTCTGCAAGCAAACTGAATTAATTACATTGAATCGATTAAATTTTCTTATTATTAGCTGTTTCAATATAATGGAAAAAACAACGTCTTGGTAAACGCTAATAAAGAATGTAACTAAAAACACGAACAATGAAATAATTATTGCCAAGGCTGAACAAACATATTTAAAAATTGTATAACTCATTTAAAAAAAAAAAATAAATAAAATAAATAAATAAATAAATAAATAAATGTGTGTGGATTTCAGAAGGTGCTCTTTGCCCAGGGCCGCTTTAACGCTACGGTCAAACCGACCATGGCCCGGGGCCTCATTTTCAGTGTAAAATATTTTCTAACATAGTGATAAAAATTTCTAATATTGTTAAGTGTTTAAATTTTATTCTTATATCTTTTTATTGTACAATAAATAAGTTAAGTTTCTATTAAAATTGTTTTTATTATTACTTTATTTTCAAGTAAAAAAACGTAAAAACATTTTGGCCTCTTATTTTACATTTTTATCAAGGAATATACATAGCCGGGGAAGGGGCCTAAAATTTATATATGGCTGGGGGAAGGGGCGTATTCAGGGGGTGGGCAGAGAGGGCATATGCCTCCCTTAACCAAAAATTTGAAATTAAAGAAACATAACGCAGTAGGCGTTCTAAAAAAAAAAGACAAGCCTGTTCGCCGTGCTCCCCCCTTACGATATTACCTGAACCTGGTTGCCATGCCCCTCTTAAGATAATACCTAGATACACCACTGGCTGGGGAACTATTTCATCCTTAATCCAGCCCTGTCTTTGCCTATAGCACGTGGGAGTGAGAAGTGTGGGATGGTAAAAGCATTGCGAGAGACCATAATATACAAATGTATTTCAGGTCACTGATGTGACATCAAACGAACGAAAACTTACTCGCTGAAAAAAAAGAAAAAAAAAAAAAGTAATACTTGACTCTCCAAGCTGACGTCATTTGCTAAAATATTTTTCTTCCTGATTTTTTGAATCGCTTACGAATTGGGCAAGCGATGACGAATCCACCTTGACATCATTCTAGTTCAGTCACACATCTGTGGTGCTAAGACGCCGCCACAAAATAATCTGGCCTACTTCAGTTACCGAATAGTTATTACGTGAGAATATCTTGTTCTTGAAATACCATAAAAGTATGAAGCAATTTCTACGCAGAATTTTTCTGCTCCAGGTTCCTTGTGAATGAGATATACAATAGTTTTTTCTTGAGAAGTTGTTTAACCACTGATTCCCTTACTGAAATATATATATATATATATATATATATATATATATATATAAAAATGGAATGAAAATAAAAGTAAGAGTGGTAAATGTGTTTCAGATCAGGTTATTGACATGAATTATAGAATAAACATTACTACATTAGTCTATAATTACTAGAGTGTAATATGTACCGTATGATAAAACTTTAGCATATAAGTAATAAAGCGGGCCATAGGACAAAAAGAATCCCTAAAGACAAAGATAGACTGTGCTGGGTTGCTTCGCTATACCCTAGAAATAAACATAATTAGCAATAAAATAAAGAATATGAAATAATGATTATGAGGCTAATAACAACGGCTTTTCCGTTTGCTGTTAACATAAAATTTAAATATAGATTGCCATAAGGTTTATAATTTGGACCTAGTTAAACAGGTAGATAACAAACAGAAACAGATAGCCTTGTTAATTATTGATTGGATATATCTTTGTCTTTAGGGGTTCTTTTTGCCTAATGGCCTGCTTATTATTTATATGCTAAAGTTTTATCATATGGTACATATTACACTCTTACAGTAGTAATTATATATATACATACACAGGGTGTCTCAAAAATATTGGTACAAACGTTTAGGGGAGGTAGGTAACATCTAAAGGAATGTGAATCGCATAGGAACCCATAACCAGAAACGTCACGAGAAAGTAGTAGCAGAGGCACAAGAAGCAGAAATGACACAAGACAGTAATTAGTGGCAAACATTTATTTGACATAATATTAACAATGGAGTACGCGATGGGTGCATTTCATGATGTAGTAGTAGTAGTGGCATGTGATGCAAGAAAGCAAGTGTATGAGCTTATGCGGCATCAGCCAAAAAAAAAACACACACACACCATTCTCCCTCCAAATGCCTGTCCAGTTCCTCCTTAAATTTATTCAACCTATCAACTTCCACAACGACAGATGGAAGTTTGTTCCAGCAATTAACCACCAGCTGGCTAAAGGCAAATTTCCGCACATCTATTCTACATCTGTCTTTTCTTAATTTGAATTTATGCCCCCTTAGGTTAGTAAGCTGAACAAGTGGAAGGATCCCATCAGAATTCAGCGTGCTCAACCCATTCAAGGCCTTATACACCTCGACAACAGATGCTCGAAGGTTCCATCATGAGACGCGATGCATGCGTGATACCGACGCAGCATGGATTGGCGGATACGGGCGAACACACCTGGAGTTTCTTTGACAGTAGCAGCAGCGCAGAAGAGTCTCGCCACGAGATCCATTTCCATCTCCACAGGCGATTGATACACGATAGGTTTGAGCCCTCCCCCAAACAGAAAGAAATCAAGGCTCGATAAATCAGGTGAACGTGGGGGCCAGGCAACGGGTCCACCACGGCCAATCCATCGACGCCCAAAACGCCTGTTCAAATGATCACGAACACACCTTCCATAATGGGCAAGCGCCCCGTCATGTTGAAACCAAATGTTACGTCCCACATTTGCTGGAACATCGTCAAGTAACCCTGGTAGAACTTTTTCAAGAAAGATCCGATATTTAGCGTAGTTCATGCAGAATGGTAAGAGGTATGGGCCGACTAAGCAATCACCGACCATATCTGCCCACACATTTATTGCGAAGCGATGTTGTGCTGCATGGGGGCGCACACCGTGTGGGTTGTCGTGAGCCCACACATGAGCATTGTGCTGATTGAGAATGGCATAATGTTGCAAGGAAGCAAACTTACTCTGCATCTCAGAGGGAGAAACAATAACGTCTCATCATTAGAAAGTCTCTTCAGTTCTTCCTTAAATTTTGCTAATTCTCTGCTTCGCTCACTTTCCAAGCAAGCTATTTCAACATTCCATAACACACTGCTCAAAGATAAAACTTCATGAGGTCTAATCTACTATTCTTCCCCAAGAGTTTATAGTTGGGCCTTCTGGTGATTGTCTCACTCACTGGTGAGAATATTACTCTAATCATTTTACAATCCCGCCTCAGGGTCTTATACAATTCAAATTCTCCCCCAAGTCTAGTTGCTATGCTCTGAAGACCACATCTTCGAGGCTGTTTCACATGCTCACCTTTGTTTTAAGAGATTTCAACATGCCCTCCCCAAAACACGAAGTTGCTATGAAGGACGTCGTACGCTCCTTCTCATCTCTAGGCCTTAGACTAACCCATACGCAACCTACAAGACGACATCGAAACCTCGACCTCTTATTCCATAACCTTGACCATCTCACTCTCACAACGCCAATTTTTAAGTTTACTAGATCACCTCCCAATTTCCTTTGATAGTGAAAGCCTATGCTCTCCCCGACAACTTGAACATGACCATAAAGAATCCCAACTCAAGATCTTCTCATTAAAATATATGCAATCTCAAATCATCCTACAAAGACTAAAAGCTACAGACTGGACAAAAATTGCTGCTAGCCACCCTGATAAAACACTTACCAATTTAGCTAACTTGTTAAAAGATATTGCCTGTGAAGGGGCCTCCAAATCTGTACGCCTGTCTCCCAGAACCAAGAACTGGTTTACCAGCGATGCAAAACTCGCCTTCATCAAACAGAAACTATACAGGAAGTGGCAAAGAACACGAGATCTAGCCGACTACCAACTCTATAAAAAACATCGGGCACGCTTCCTACGCATTCGGAGAAAGGCGCAGAACGACTGGATTGCACACAGAATGAAACTTGGGAAAAGAATCTTCGCCAACAAGAACCAACAGTCCCCCATGACCATTGACATCTTCCACGCATGGGCTAACTCGCTCGCAACTAAGCCCCTATCTGCTCCAAACCCCTTTATTCGAGTTAATCCACCAGCTAACCAGACATCACTGGATAAAATTGCCATCACAAAGGAACGCCTTACTGAGGTCATCAACAGTCTTCCCAACAAGTCTACCACTGGCCCGGATGGATTCCCTATTTTCATGATTAAAATATGTAGTGTATATATCATTGACCTCTTGCTTGATGCATTCAATTCCGTCCTCGTAACAGGAGTGTACCCTGCTATCTGGAACACATTATGTTTATCCCGTTCCAAAAAAGTCTAACCCAAAATCGCCTAATGACTACAGACCAGTTTCCGTAGGATGCACTTTCCTCAAAATCTTGGAAAAAGCCATACTTCCTGCTCTCACCCATCACATGTTCAGCCACAAACCTCCATAGTGTTCTACCTGGACGTTCCACGATCACCAACCTCTTGGACACACTGTTCAGAATTGAAAGTACCTTAAGCAACAAAGAGCAACTGGATATTGTGTTCCTCGACATTAAGGCGGCCTTTGACAATCTGTCCACCCATGCATTATGTACCATACTGTGCAACTACAAAATCTCTGGTAACATCCTAGTTCTCCTTAGGAAACTCCTTCAGTCCAGGACCCTATGGATCAGAAATCAAAACCATTATACCACATTCTCTGCTCCAGAGGGCTCCCACAAGGAGGCGTTCTCTCTGCCGCCCTCTTCGCCGCATCTTTAGAACCCTTCCTATCAAACCGTACTAATTTTACCACCTACGCAGATGATATTAAGTTCTTCATCACAACAAAATACACCAAGTCTCTCCAGTCTATTGCCGTGAGCTTCAACCGACAGCTACATGAACTGGAAAACTACCTTCATGCTTTTGGACTATCCATTAATAAAGAGAAAACTGCATAACTCTCTATCACCAAGAAGAAAAATACCAACGATGTGAACATCATTATAGCGAACTCTCCAGTTAAAAAAGTCACCCAACATAAAGATTTGGGTATCATCTGGGACAAAGACCTCACCTTATTGCCTCACTTTAATGCCACTCGAACAAAAACATATTCGGCTTTATGGGCAGTAAAACAAGAGATCTCCAACTTCCATAACCCGGACCTTATCAGCAAATACATTCTTCGTTGCATTTTCCCAATTCCATTATATGCCTCGACTATATGGTCCTCAGCACCCTCATCATACCAAGCCAGGTTCCTCTCCTTGGAATTCTGGATCTTGAAATGGCTAAATAGGGTTGCCGGGCTAACACCTACAATCTCAAAATCTGTTCTGGTCACCAATCTTAATACGCTTCCTTGGAGGTATCTCATCATCTCTAGGAACCTTCTTACCCTCTCTCAGCTTCTATCCGGAAAACTGAAGTCACCCGATATTTGGGATATCATCGCCAGACCGTCCGACAGGAGAAGATGCCAGTCCAACACCTCCCCATACAGATCAAAGCTGCGTAGCATGTTCTCCCTGGACAACATGTTTCCAACAACTCCTTCCAGATATTTAATAGACTAGCCATAGACGTTGAGAAACTTTGCAAGGACAGAACATACAGAGCTTCCATTCTTGCGGACATGTATTCCTTAGTCATGTTCTAGGTGGACTCTCTGTGATGCCGCACTATCCACGCTCCGATGTATCCGTATGCACTTTTATTTGTTGTAACTTTATGTTTTTGTATCTTCACCAGTGGCTGTTTAAGGCCGTATATTGTATCTGGCTCTGTATACAATGTATTTGTCTGTATTTTATGTTTTATCTCTGTATGTAACTCATTTCCTCTAGCTGCATAGCTGTAAAGGGACATTTCTTCGGAAAATAAATTGATATTAATAATAATAGTGATAATGCTTAGCACTTTTAACCTTCGCCCTTCCTTGCACCTTCTCCAGAAGGTCTATATTTTTCTTTAGATGCGGCCTCTAGACCTGGATACAATGTTCCAAGTGAGGTTGCAACTAAAGTCTTAGAGTTCTCTCTCAAAATTGATGGAACCTAGGCGTAATTCCTCTTCCCCTAATCTGTAAATTTCACTTGGATTTCTGTTCGCCAAGTGCAATTCTTTGCGTTTGTTAGCATTAAACTTTAGCTGTTATTTTTGGACTGCACTTGAAGTCGACCCAAATCCTTTGGAAGCAACATAGCCTAATTCTGATCGTTAATATCCTCCCAAACTTTATTTAGCATTAGTAGAGGCATTTGATGCAAGAAAGCAAGCTTATGCAGCATCAGCCAAAAAAAAAAAAAAAAACCACTTCCACTTCACCCCTCTGTTCGTTCAAAATACCTGTCCAGCTGAGCCTTAAACTTATTTAGGCTATCAGCCTCCACCACAAGGGATGGAAGTCTGTTCCACCAACCAACCACCCGCTGGCTAAAGGCAAATTTCCGCACGTCTGTCCTACATCTGTCTTTCCTCAATTTGAATTTATGCCCTCTCAGGTGATTTTTCTGAGCTAGAGGAAGAATCCCATCAGCATTGAGTATGCTTAAACCATTCAAGGCTTTATACACCTCTATCAGATCACCTCGCTGGTGCCTAGTCTCCAAACACTGTAATTTGCAAAACGTAATCCTTTCTTCGTAAGAGCACCCCTTTGTTCCATTCACTAATCTTGTTGCCCTTCTCTGTACTCGTTCCAGCAGCTCTACATCCTTCTTGAAATGAGGCCTCCAGACCTGTATACAGTACTCTAGGTGTGGCCTGACCATCGCCTTATACAATGGAATAATCACCTCCTTATCCCTGCTGGAAAAATTCCTGTATATCATTGACAACACTCCATGAGCTACTCTTGCCGCCCGTCTGCACTGCTCAGAGAACTTCATATCTGCCTGCACAACCACCCCCAAGTCCCTTTCATTCTCTACCACTGTCAGTGTAGTACCACAGAGTTTATACGTTGCTCTGGGGTTGCTGTTTCCCATATGTAGTACTTTACATTTGTCAATGTTAAACTTCATTTGCCATCTCTCAGCCCATCTGCTCAACCTTTCCAGATCCTGTTGCAGCAGCATAGTGTCAGTAGTGTCCTTGACAACCCTGCCAACCTTTGTATCGTCTGCAAACTTGGACATTAAGCCCGATATACCATCATCAATATCATTTATAAATACAGAAAACAATAATGGACCCAACACTGAGCCCTGAGGGACTCCACTAATAACATCAGTCCACGATGAGCAGTGGACATTGATTACCACTCTGTCTTCTCCCCCTCAACTACCCCTTTATCCATAGCAGCAATTTGCCTCCAATGTCACACTGCTCCAATTTGTGTAGCAGTCTTCCATGTGCAACAGTATCAAAAGCCTTTCTAAGATCCACGTATATAATATCAAAGTTATTCCCTGAATCCAGTTCTTTTGTGACTGCATCATAGTATCCAATCAAGTTGGTCAGGCAAGACTTCCCCTTAACAAAACCATGCTGTGTCTGAGCTATAACTGAAGTCTTGTCTAAATGATCCTGCAGTGCTTCTTTAACCAGTGCCTCCATTAATTTTCCTGGAACAGAAGTTAAGCTCACAGGTCTATAATTACTTGTGTCAGCCTTTGATCCTCCTTTGTGAATTGGGGTCACATTTGCACATTTCCAGTCTATGGGTACCTCCCCTGAGTCCAAGGAAGCTCTCATAATTATGGCTAAGGGTTTGTTTACTTCCTTTGCTGCCTCCTTTAATATAACTGGATAGATCCCATCCACCCCGGGTGCCTTTCTTGTGTTTATCTTCAACAGTTTCTCTTCCACTTTACTCCCAGTTATTTCAAGATTCTGTAGCTTACTGCTAGAGTTGAATACACCTCTGGCATTCCCCTCTCTGAATAACTCCTCATGTGTGAATGTCGATGCAAAATATTCATTTAGTTTGTTAGCTACCTGAGCAGGATCATCAACACTTGACCCATCGATATCAAGTGGACCAATCTGATTCATCCCCTTCCTTCTAGAGTTTACATAAGTAAAGAACTCTTTGCTGTTTTTCTTTGCATCCCTTGCCAAGGATTTCTCGTAATCTGCCTTCGCCTGCCTAACCTCCTTTGTAACTTGGTTGCATATCAACTTGTATCTATCATAGGCTTCTGTGTCATGTGTTAATTTGTAAGTATCCCATGCATTTTTCTTCTCTGCCATATGCCTCATTAGTTCATCTGACATCCATTTTGGCCTAAACCTTGAACAATATTTCTTAGTTGGTATGTAAAGCCTAGTAGCTTCCAAGATAAGTTCTTTGAATGCTTCCCATTTTGAATTTGCTGTTGGTAACATCATCAGTTGGTCCCACTGTATAGAATTTAAATACTGTCTCAGTCCATCGTAGTTGCCTTTACGGAAGCAATACCCCTTCCCTTTACCCCTAATGGTAGTTACCTCTTTGAGTAAATCCCACTTCAGCACACTGTGCTCACTGCCACTTAGTGGTTCATTTATCTGCAGATTCTTAATGCATGAAGAATCACTGCTGATAATCAAATCAAGAGTATTACTCCCTCTAGTTGCCTCCCGAACATGCTGATGTAGAAAACAATCATCCAATAAATCCACAAAAGCCCTGCTAGTGTGTGAGTAACCAGCCCCCAAATTCCAGTCAATATCTGGGAAATTAAAATCTCCCATTATAAGACACGCTGATTTACTGGCCCACTCTATTTCCCTGTACAGTTCCTTATTATACTCATCAGAGTCATTAGGCCTATAGCACACTCCTACTCTCAATTTTGATCTCCCAATGTTTATGTCACACCAAACTGACTCCACGCTGCACTGTCCAGCGATGTCGACTGGCTTCACTTCCTTGGTTTTTATGTGTTTCTTAACTAATAGCATAACCCCTCCCCCCTTCCTATCCTTTCTGTAGACGTTGTACTCCCCAAATTGCGGTTCTGCATCCCTTATATCTGTGTGACACCACGTCTCTGATATCCCAACAATATCTGCCTTCGATGTTTTGAGCAATACCTCAAATTCATTTACTAAACTCCTAGCATTGGAATTGGTGTACACGCAAGTATACCTGCCCCTGTTTCTATTCTTAGCTACCCTAACACAACCCATGTGTTTACTTGTACCGCAATTAGCATTAGTAGAGGCATATGATGCAAGAAAGCAAGCTTATTCAGCATCAGCCAAAAAAAAAAAAAAAACCCTCTCCCATTTCACCCCTCCGTTCGTTCGAAATACCTGTCCAGTTGAGCTTTAAATTTGTTTAGGCTATCAACTTCAACAACAAGTGATGGAAGTCGGTTCCACCAACCAACCACCCGCTGGCCAAAGGCAAATTTCCGCACATCTATCCGACATCCGTCCTTCCTCAATTTGAATTTATGCCCTCTGAGGTGATTATTCTGAGAAAGATGAAGAATCCCATTGGCATTGAGCATGCTCAAACCATTCAAAGCCTTATACACCTCTATCAGATCACCTCGCCGGTGCCTAGTCTCCAGACTCTGTAATTTGCAAAACTTAAGCCTTTCTTCGTAAGAGCAACCCTTTGTTCCATTTACTAATCTTGTTGCCCTTCTCTGTACCCGTTCCAGCAGCTCTACATCCTTCTTGAAATGAGGCCTCCAGACCTGTATACAGTACTCAAGATGTGGCCTAACCATTGCCTTATACAAGGGAATAATCACCTCCTTATCCCTGCTAGAAAAATTCCTGTATATCATTGACAAGACACCATGAACTACTCTTGCAGCTCGTCTGCACTGCTCAGAGAACTTCATATCTGCCTGCACAATTACCCCCAGGTCCTTTTCATTCTCCACCACTGTCAGTGTAGTACCGCAGAGTTGATACATTGCTCTGGGGTTACTGTTACCCATATGTAGTACTTTACATTTGTCAATGTTAAACTTCATTTGCCACCTCTCAGCCCATCTGTTCAACCTTTCCAGATCCTGTTGCAGCAGCATAGCGTCAGTAGTGTCCTTAACGACCCTGCCAACCTTTGTATCATCTGCAAACTTAGACATTAAACTTGATATCCCATCATCAATATCATTCATAAACACCGAAAACAACAATGGACCCAACACTGAACCTTGAGGAACTCCACTAATAACATTAGTCCACGTTGAGCAGTGTCCATTGATTACCACTCTCTGTCTTCTGCCACTCAACCATCCCCTTATCCATAGCAGCAATTTGCCTCCAATGCCACACTGCTCCAATTTGTGCAGCAGTCTTCCATGTGCAACAGTATCAAAAGCCTTTCTAAAATCCAAATATATAATATCAAAGTTATTCCCTGCATCCAGTTCTTTTGTGACTACATCATAGTATCCAATCAAATTGGTCAGGCAAGACCTGCTCTTAACAAAACCATGTTGCGTCTGAGCTATAACTGAATTCTTGTCTAGATGATCTTGCAGTGCTTCTTTAACCAGTGCCTCCATTAATTTACCTGGAACAGAAGTTAAACTGACAGGTCTATAATTACTTGTGTCAGTCTTTGATCCTCCTTTGTGAATTGGGGTTACATTTGCACATCTCCAGTCTATGGGTACCTCCCCTGAGTCCAAAGAAGCTCTCATAATTATGGCTAGGGGTTTGCATACTTCCTTTGCTGCCTCCTTTAATATAACTGGATAGATCCCATCCACCCCAGGTGCCTTTTTTATGTTTATCCTCAACAATCTCTCCTCCACTTTCCTCTCAGTTATTACAAAATCATCCAGCTCACTGCCAATGTTTACTTTACCTACATCATTCACCTTCCTGAATAACTCCTCATGCGTGAATGTAGATGCAAAATACTCGTTTAGATTGTTAGCCACCTGAGCAGGATCCTCAACTGTTGAACCATCAATATCCAATGGACCAATCTGATTCATCCCTTTCCTTCTCGAGTTCAAGTATGTAAAGAACTCCTTCCTGTTTTTCTTTGCATCCTTTGCCAAGGATTTTTCGTAGTCTGCCTTTGCCTGCTTAATCTCCTTTGTGACTTGGTTACAGACCAACTTATATCTATCATAGGCTACCATGTCACCCATTAATTTGTATGTATCCCATGCATTTTTCTTCTCTGCCACATGTCTCATTAGTCCATCTGACATCCATTTAGGCCTAAACCTTGAACAATATTTCTTAGTTGGTATGTAAAGCCTGGTAGCCACCAAGATTAGTTCCTTGAATGCTTCCCATTTTGAGTTTGCTGTTGGTAACATCATCCGTTGGTCCCACTGTATAGAATTTAAATACCGTCTCAGACCATCATAGTCGCCTTTACGAAAACAAAAACCCTTCCCTTTACCTCTGATGGTAGTTACCTCCTTGAGTAAATCCCACTTCAACACACTGTGATCACTGCCACCTAGTGGTTCATTTATCTGCAGGTTCTTAATGCATGAAGAATCACTACTGATAATCAGATCAAGGGTATTGCTCCCTCTTGTTGCCTCACGAACATGCTGATGTAGAAAACAATCATCCAATAAATCCACAAAAGCCTTGCTAATGTGCGAGTGACCAACCCACAAATTCCAGTCAATATCTGGGAAATTAAAATCCCCCATTATAAGACTCTCTGATTTACTGGCCCACTATTTCCCTGTACAATATATTATTATACTCATCAGAGTCATTAGGCCTATAGCACACTCCTACTCTCAATTTTGATTTCCCTATGCTTATGTCACACCAAACTGACTCGACACTGCCCTGTCCATCGATGTCAACTGGCTTCACTTCCTTTGACTTTGTGTTTCTTAATTAATAGCATAACCCCTCCTCCCCTCCTGTCCTGTCTATCCTTTCTATATACATTGTATTCCCCAAATTCCAGTTCCGCATTACTTATATCTGTGTGACACCACGTCTCTGATATCCCAACAATATCTGCCTTTGATGTTTTGAGCAATACCTCAAATTCATCAAATTTATTTACCAAACTCCTAGCATTGGTGTACACGCAGGTATACATGCACCTGTTTCTATTCTTAGCTACCCTAACACAACCCATGTGTTTACTTGTAACGCAATGACTACCAGCAGTCTCTGAAATATCCTGCATCTTGTTTTTCAGACTTCTGCTCATTTCAATAGAAGCAGTGCAAGAATCACTTCCACCTCTGCCAGTGGCTACTGTTAATCTATTAGTCCTTGTATCCCCCAACTAGCAGTTTTCCGACCCACCTAACACTGCCTCGACAGCATCAGCAAAAATTCTTGCACCCTTTCTATTTAAGTGTATCCCATCCCTGTAGAAGCAATCTCTCCTGTTAACAAGTACAGTCCAAGATGAAAAAAATTCTACCCCTTGAGCCTTGCACAATCCCTCCAGGGCCGAATTGATCGACAAGGCTCTCATCATATACTCCCTCCTATCGTGTCTGGGCAGAATTGCAGACACTTTCAAGTTCAACCCTAATTCACGGCTTTTTTTCAACAGTGACCTGTACTTGCTAAGTAATTCCGCCGGTCTCCTACTCTTAATATCATTAGTGCCAACGTGTACAACTATATCACCTTTTGTGCCCTTAATAGATGATATCCGCTCTACAACGTCATCAACCTTTGCCCCTGGCAGACATACCCTTGTCCTATTCCACCTATCCTTTTTACAAAGCATGTTCCCCGTTTCCCTGACAATAGAGTCACCAACAACTACTACTTCCTGTGGGACCAGCGCATTCTGCCTAGGGGGCTGCCCCTGTGTTGCCTGATGACCAAGTGCAAGCTCTGGCGTTGATGTGGGCAGCTGAGAGCTTGATGGGCCCCTCAATTTATTTCCTTCGAGGGCATCCACCCTGTCCTTCAAGGTCTCATAAAGGCCCATAATAACGCTGAGTTGTCGCCTGATTTCCTTACACCGTGCACACACAAAGACATCCCCCTTGGCGGTATCATGTCCCGTACCCGACTGCTCCGCAAACATCAAGCAAACAGTGCATTTTAATAGACTGTGATTCAGAGGGCAACTGCCCCCCTCAGTTCTCCCCTGAACCACAGCACTCCCATTAGCTTGAGCCTTTTGCTTTGCTGCTCTGGTCAGAGTCATGATTCCAATTTAATTCAATAAAATTTAAAACAAAAATTAAATCCTTAAGTTATATCCCAAAACAGTTATGTTATATATATACACATATATATTTTTTTTTTTTCGGTATCTAGTGTTCCCTTTATACAACTTCCGTATCACGTGTACCACTATAGTTATGTATTAATTATTTGTTACGATTAAGTCGTTATATATATTTATAGAGTTAAAAATATAATTTAATTGACAATAAAGTTTATCAAGATTAATAGATTTACTGATTAATTGACAATATTATATTATGCACTATACTACACTAAGCTTATGCTATCGTGTAAAAATGGCGGGAATTCACGAACGGTATTTCTACGGACTCGTAAGTATTGATTAGCTTCGAAATCTCGCTATCTCAATTTAGAATAAACTAAGGATCCTGACTAGGTCTATAATCTACTTATAGAAGATAATTTGATATAACGATTGGTTAATAAATCGACTAAATTTGGTTAAAAGACCTCTCGTTCAATTTGTGACACGTGGATTTGATACCGTTACCGATACTAAGTAATATCTACGAAATCTCTGTCTAAGTTAAACTTTAAACTAAGTATCGTAACTAGGAATATAAAGCTACTCTAGAAAATAAGTTAATATGACAATTTAAAGTAATAAAGCAGAAAATAAATCAGGAAAAACTTCTCTGTTTGAAGAGCTTTAAGGAGCAATGTCTGCACAGGCTAACCTCGCACCCAGACTCCCAGCAATGGCTCCCAGCAGTCTCTGAAATACCATGCATCTTGTTTTTCAGGCTTCTGCTCATTCTAATAGAAGCAGTGCAAGAATCTCTTTCACCTCTGCCAGTGGCTACTGTCAATCTATTGGTCTTTGTCTCCCCCCAAGCTAGCAGTTTTCCGACCCACCTAACACTGCCTCGATAGCATCAGCAAATATTCTTGCACCCTTTCTTTCATCAGAAAACGTTTACGGTTTCTCCTGTATACCCTCATTGTCAATTAGGGAGATAAGAAACAAGAGCAGTCCGAGCACTGATCTCCGAGGGATCCCACTAATAATCCAGTCCACTGTGACCACCCATTTATGAAGTCCTTGTCTCCTGTCCTTTAACCAACCTCCAGTCCACTGATGGATCTATCCTGATCGGTTTAATTTATACAATAACCTCTCATGCGGAACTATATCAAAAGTTACTAAAATCCAGATATTTAATGTCAGAGTTGTTTTTCGCATCTAGCTGTTTTAAAACCTAGTGATAGTAACTTTCCAGATTAGTAACGCAAGGTCTACCCTTCTTTATACCATGCTGATAGACATTTAGGATATCATTCTTGTCGAGATGGTCCTATATTATGCTTTTATAGACTGCATAATCTTACCAACCACAGAAATCTGACTCGCTGGTCTACAATTAATTATAATTAATTAATTGCACAAAGAAATATTTATCTCCGACGCTTGAGTTTTTGGGGCCAAAAATCACCGCTAGCAGCAGCTGTTAATTCAAACGAGTATATCTTCTGAAATAATCCCCTTGATTTCAGTAATAAACCCTGCTATGTGATTAGCCAGATAAAAACTAGAAGGTGAAATAAAATTTCGACCACAAATAATTACAAAAAAAAAAAAAAAAAAAAAAAAAAATCAACAAAAAAGCTCCTTTAGTTTTACAGGAGCTGTAAAGATGTACGACCGATTTCAGTCTCAAAAAAAAAAAAAAAAAAAAGCACTGAATTTTTGGAGGCATCGACTACACAAGTCAGTGCACCAAATACAGGCCTACGTTGAACACAAGGAGAAAGAGGAGTTAAGCAAATTAATAGCGCAGATTCATACGATGTAGTTAGTTAGGAGGGGGGAACCCTACTAAATAGAAGCCTCTGATGTAGAAATATTATCTCGTCCGAGTTCTTGCCAGTACTTGTAGTCCTCTAATTTATATAATTTTATCGTATATTATGTCTGTAGAAGTGCGAGTTCATTCAAGGGATATTTTATGTTGTGCAGGCTGAAAAACTCACGGAAGGATCCTATTCCTTCCGCCTAAGACTAATTACCCATTTAGGATTTATAATATTATTCTTAACTGTGAATAATATTATAAATAAGCGGCTAAAATGAGTACCTATTTGGTTTGCAATTCCAATTGGTTGTTCCTTTCTGGACTACAACCGACCCTTCATCAAGCATCCTCCCCCTACTTCCGTCTACAGCTGAGATCTCCTTTAAGTAGCTGATGGGACACATGCGTTATTCATTTTGATGACAGCAAGTAGTCTCTCAGAGAAGGGATTCTCCCTCTTTCAAGTCCGGTACTTTAAGCCATAGTTTTTAAAACTGTGAGAATACTGATTTAAAATTCTGAGAATACTCTAGAATTCCACGATGACTTTTTGGTGCTTCCGTAAGATTCTGAATCTGAGAGCAGTGATTTTACAGTTTTTGTTTTCTTAATGAAAGAGGAACAGATAACGTAGGAAGAAAGTCTGGGCTAAAGGTTTGAGACATAATGGCAATATTTTAATACGTATTAAGAGATATCCAAGAATCAGATCCTAAGCAATTGCGTAGTTTGCTTATCTCTTGGACCGGTTTCACTTGCTTTCTTTATAAAGATAAGGTATCCGAAATCCTTGAATTATCAGAATATTGTCAACTTTTTAATAAATAATCTCATGCTGAATGGTGGTTAACTTAAATACTTATTATACTTTTCATTTTGCGATCCTAATTCTGAATTTGAAGCTGTATATGAATTAACATTCGTTACCATTAACTTTTGTTTAGAAATTATCGGGGAATTGCTATTTAATCAGATCGATATAATATTCGAGCACCTCCTTTTTTAAAAAAAGAAGGAATATATTTAATGAGTTCAGGAAATCTAAAATAGTGCAAAAAAATTCCTCACCTTTCGTTATGTTTTTAGCCACTTTGACATCACAGGCGTTCTACAAACAGTAGGCCGTTTGTAGTCTTGCACACAAATAAAAACTATCACATATATTCCTTTTAAACTGGTAAAAATTAACACGCCCACACGAATGGATACACCTAAACCAATAACATTAAATGGACTTAATGTAATTAATACAGAAATAAAACTGTCATTTGAAATTGTGCAGAACATAAAAGGAAATTCGAAACAGAAAACCAACCATATGAGGAGTCATATAGGTCGCCTGCCCGCGATGCTCATACAGGCTTTTCGTTTCAGACGTTATCAAGCGAGTATTAGTAGTACGGTTTTTTTAGCAAGCAGGACGTTCCAAATATGCACAGGGGTCAGGTATTATGGTTTTGACTTTTTTTTTTAAATTAAAGAGCTCTTTTAATCTCATTTATAAATCGGACTGATTAGGGTCTATAAATGTTAACTGTTAATTTTTCTAACTGAATTCAAAATGCTTTAGTTGCAGGGTGTCGCAAAACTTCCAGGACACTCTAGTAATTCTCATATTACTTTTTTTGTTATTTTTGTGTGCATGTGTGTGTTTTAGAAATGTGAAAACACTGTAGAAATAGAAGAGAATGCAGTTGTAGCCGCTAAATGAAGAGAGCATATGAGGAAGACAGTAAAAGAGACACAAGCAACTTCTGAAAAAGGAATGGTAATTCGATCTGAATTGCTCCGTCCAAGGGCAAGCTTGTTTCTTTAGAGGGGGGGGGTGGAAGAAAGCATTTTATATAGCAGTGGGTTCTCGACCGGTCAGAAGAATATCCCAGGGATGGTGAAGTATTATAATAAAGAACACAAAGTTCTAATCTTGGTAGGACCAATAAGAGGTTCGTAAAGGTTTCGTTTTTCTCAAAAAGAGGTTGCGGGAAGTGGAAGATAAGATAAGAAACGCCGATCAAAATGGCATGCGAGAGTCAGTATCAAATTACTGTTTAAAAACCTCTTTATTTACACCCCGTCATTCGTTGTGCAAATAACATGCACTTATGTTACATCTTCGTAATTTTCTCTCACTCTCATTAAAGAAGTTGTTGGTCTTTCCTTTACGAGTGGGCGTCTCATATTTATCCAATTACATAATTACGTGTATAGTTATGTTTTTATCATCCTTTTCTCTGATTTATCCTTAATTATACTAACAATCATTCGCCAACCCTATACACTCGGTATCAACTTTATTAACCAATTCATATGTTTTGCATACACATGGTCGCATGCAAATACAATACATGGTACGTCATGATATTGTCACACGTGACTCGGATTATATCCTGACATCTGCGGAGATGACGTCGATACACGACACAATGCAGATGCAAGGAGCCACACGATCCAGCATTGGGTAATCCCCTGTATAGTACCATCATCCAGGCAAATTGCAAATCTGGAGTTACAAAGCCATATTTAGACCGTAGAGCAAAATTTCCACTTCCCAGTTAATTCTACTACATTTTACGGTCGGTTGCTAGATATTATGATAGAGTGACCTAGCTAATAACGGGTTTTGTAGGCTTCCGGGTCGGTTAGTGAATGATCTCGCCTTTTCCGCTCTGCTGCTACTTGATGCAAGAAGTTCCAGAAGTGTGCATGGGGTGGGAGAGGGATACTTGCTGCAAGAAGAACCATATTAGACAATTATCATTAAATAAGGATTCCTGCAGATTTATAAGAGGACAATGGAAGTTGTGTCGAAATCTAATTGTCCCTGATTTCGTTCAGAATTATGAAGTGCAACTGAAAAGTAAATGGAAGTATTTGAGGAATAGAAGAATTCCCATGCACTATAAAAATTTCATTCTTATAGTGCATGGGAATCGCATCACGTTTGCTTCATATATTTTTAAAAATAAATATTATACAGATTGTATAATATTTATACAGTCTGTATAAATATTATACAGACAAGTTTCAAAGCGTTAAGCCGAACACGGGAAATATTCTATTCCCTCCAACGATTCCTCTCTTTTTAAATCCAACAGGCGAACCGCTGTGTATCTGACACACCGCCAGTTGATATCCCTCCGCAAACCTATGCTATAAATATTATAAAACGCAGAAAGAAAGACAGGCAGATAAAAATGTATAAAAAATAACAGAAATATGCATATCGAAGAAGGCTCTCCCAGCCGGTGTATAAAGTGTCGTTGAGTTATGACACTGCTACAGTAACAGTGCCGACCGGGCTAGCCGAGTGGGTAAAGTACCTGCCCGGCAACCCAAAGGTCGCGGGTTCGATTCCCGCCTCGGGCTTGGATCAAAGTACTGCAAAAACCTTGGGAGGTGCAATATGGCCACAGAAGCCGATGCGCCAACAACTACCAAATCAAAAAAAAAAAAAAAAAAAAAAAACAGTAACAGTGAAATAAAAGTAAATACCCTTTTATATTTATTACTGATTTATATTTATTTTGTTAATTACTGATGTATTTATTTTGCATTTATAACCGATATTACAAGTGATTAAATGTTATATAATTTAGTAGTAGTCATAAGTCATCAATGCTTATACTCTCAAGTGTACCAGAAGCATGCGCTATAGCAGGGGTCAGCAACCTGCGGCTCTTTGAACATGTAACTGCGGCTCTTTGACTTTTAGCCCACATGAAGCACAATTTGAAATGGAGTTAAGAGGATTTAAAAATCAAGGACATATGGAGTGCAAGACTAAAATGCCTTAAAACTGAAATTGAGGGTTTGGAAAGGCAAAAGGCTGCCCTTCCAATTCTACATAAATGGACGGCGATAGATGAGTTGAAAAAGCAAGACCAAATTGTATTCGATGCGTGGAGTAGCTTATCCGACAAGTATATAAATTTGAAAATATTTGCGTTTGGACTTCTCTCAGTTTTTGGTTCGACGTATTTCTGCGGGCAAATATTTTTGAACATGAACTATATTAAAAATAAATCAAGAAACCGTCTAAACAATGCGAGATATCACCACCCAGACGGCACCGTTTCAGGGCTATTTTGTATTTGTGTGGGATAATAACTCGACGATCCAGTTGTCCCTATTAGACTTAGAAAAGCAAAAAGGTAGAGGGAAAGTAATAGTAGGAGTGGAAAAGAAACGGTATAGAAGAATGAAAGGGACAGTAACTCCTTCAACTCACACCACTCAAAAACTCAAACTCCTTGAATAGGCAACGCTTCCCCAGTGGAGAAGGCTGTTGTTACCTATTCTCGGAAACTCCGGACATCATCAGGCTCCCCCTGGCGGCACCGTTTCAGGGCTATTTGGCCCTTCTTCGGTGAGTGGGTAGGTACCCAAGTGACGCAATAATAGCAAAACAGTTGTGAAGTATAACTCCACAATACGAGAGATGCGTGATGGTATATGATGTATTAATACTATAATGCATTTAGGGCTTATGCCTCAGGCTGTGAGAAAGTCTAGACTATGTATAAGTTAAGTGCAAATGCATTATTTGCACTTAACTCATTTATTATTCTCAGTGGATACCACTGAGAATAATAAATGAGTTGTTATTACTTATTCTCAGTGGATGGTATCCACTGAGAATTAGTAACATTAGTCTTCTCCTTTAGGTGAAGCGTTACTTATTCGGAGTAGTGCAATATCATGGCAACTCGTTGTGGAGGTATTCACAATATGAGATATGAATTAAAACGATGCCGCTTTTGCAAATATTTTGTTAATTTAGAATTGGCTGTGTTTAATGATGCATTTATACATAGTCTAGACTTTCTCGCAGCCTGAGGCATAAGCCCTAAATGCATTATAGATATATGAAGCATGAATTTACCCTTTATTACCTTACCAATTAAATGATGCCTGATAATCGGAATAATTAACGTACTGTAATATGTACATACTAAATAGTTGACATTTCTGTTCACTGACATTTGTGGGTGGGGATTAAAACTCAAAACAGTAAAAAGATAAACAATTAATAACAAAGAACACGGCACACACAAAATGCAAGTAACACGATACGCGCAAGTGAGAATGGAGTAACAAGTTACAAAGCTTTAAAAACAGGAATGAAGAGCGGATTCTGAAAATTAATTTTTTTATATGATTGAAGAATCCATGGAAGTATAAACACATTTCACATAATAATCCACAGAATTCCAGCTGTCGGTATTATTTGCAAATTCAATAAGGTCGAGTTTACTATCCGTTTATGATAGATTGCACTAACAGAAAAGCCCAATAAACAGGTGACTACTAATTGATTTTATTGTTTTATGGTTGTGACTTCCAGAAATTCGACTAAACTACGTGGTGCGGTCGGAGACAATCTGCAGTGCTGCGGTCTCCCGCCCCGATTAAACGGCATGCCGTCCCAATTGGGCGCCTCCGTAGCCAGGTGGGAAGGAGCAGCAGTGCGTAGCACACGCTTCTTGATTAGACCGGGGTTCGAGCCCGTCACCACCAAATACGGAGGATGCGGAAAGGTCAAGGGAATGACCACCGCATATCCCGGAGCAATATGGCCTTAGTTGCTAATGCTCCTAAAAACCAAATAACAAGCCGTCCCAATTAAGCGAAGTAAACCCTGGCTATTTTCTTGATTCGGTTCTGTTTTTTAAGATTTTCCCCAAATAAACGGGATCCACTGTATTTATAAATAAAACACCTTCTCACTCTATTCCATTTCTTAACCCCCTTCCCCAAGCTTGAGTTGAGGTGCGGCTCTTCGGATTCTCTTTTTTTAAATTAGATCAAAAATGGCTCTTCACTTAAAAAAGGTTGCCGACCCCTGCGCTCTAGAATGAAGGTCGAGAGATCGCTCTGACCGCCTTAGATTTTTTTTTTTTTTTTTTAATTTGGTAGTAGTTGGCGCATCGGCTTCTGTGGCCATAATGCACCTCCCAATGTTTTTGCAGTACTTTGATTCAAGTCCGAAGCGGGAATCGAACCGGCGACCTTTGGGTTGCCAGGCAGGCACTTTACCCACCCAGCTAGCCCGGTCGGCTTTTTTTTTCTTGTATGAAAGCTGTTCCGAGCCAGACTATGGCAATCCCGTCATGTGTATGGAAGTTACTACACCCAGCAAAACCGATCAGTGAAGTGGCGAACGCGTCTGCGTAGTGTAGTTGTTGGGCTGTGTTGTGATCGGCCTCTTAGCCCAATGGGGCAAGAATATACACCCCCACTGGTTTTTGTTCCTGCGCCGTTAAAGCAGACCGTTTCCTATTATCATTCTAAACGTTTCAGTACTGATAGAAGAATTCCCCCTGTTTCCCATAGCGACAGGGTCAGCAAATAAAAAAAAAAAAAAAAATCACTTTTCTTTTTAACGGCCACGCCATACAGATAACGATACTCATCTTTAAATAGCAGTCAACCAGTCTGGTGCGACGTGATCTGGCATTATTTTTCTGATGAAACTCTCCCCTGCTGCATAGGTCTCACCATAGGTGTTCAGGATGGTCTGCACCTCTCTTCAGATATTCTTGCCCCGCAGATCGTACATTTACCCATAACCATGCATTCCCAAATGAACACGCATATCTTTCTCCCCCCCCCGGCCTTCCACGCTGCATGTCAAAAAAAAAGTTTTTTTTTTTTTTTTTTTTTACTCAAAGTTCAACTCAAATAAGGTTATATTTGTAAACTTACAGGAGCTATAAAGAGATGTATAAACAGAAAAATAATCATAAAATACGTAAATGTTTTGACTTAAACATATTAATCTTTATACAAGAAAACATAAGCAAGCTTCGATTATTACGTTTTCTTGTTATAAGGCCTCATTTTGCTTAAAGTGTCTCTATGAATCAATACATGATCAGATTCGAGCAGTAAAATCATGAACAGCGAAGGAGAGCTGATATCGGAACACATTCCTTATCTCTCTCTCTCTCTCTCTCTCTCTCGTTGTGCACCAGCACCGGATCTGTACCAGTAATCATCAGGGCTTAAATCTGAAATGTGAGGCACCTATTTTCTTTCAAAAGCTCTTCCGATTTTCTTTCACTAATAACGCGCCTAATAATTAAGTTGGAAACAGCTGTAGATTTAAAGGTGGTGGGGGGGGAAGAATTCCCTGAATGGTGTACTAAATAATTATATTTGCACAAACGTAAATGCTAAAGGTAAGAGACTCCAGTCGGTTATATTAATATTCCTTTCCTGTGGAGTTAAGCAAAATAGAACTGGATTATTATATCTTCTTGACTGACTTGTATTTATTTATTTACTTTTAATTTTATTTATTTAATACTTTATGTGCCAGAATAATGATTAGTAAGTTCACTCACGTTAAATTTATATAAATCTTAAAAATTAATGAACACGGGGACAGAAAAAAAAATAATCTCCTTGTCTGCATAATTGCACCATTTTGGTAGTTTTTGAGTTCTGCATCACTTGATGGAAACGTACTCGTTTATTCATTTTTCTGTTGAACGTTTTGTCAGTACTGCATTGCAGAAAACGTAAAAGATTCGAACTGTCTATATGAAAAGTGTGAGCATAAAACGCGGAAACAAGAGTAACATTATTTTTAGAATATAGGACGACGTCTTGGAATGCGCGCAAAACTACCGTTGCGTACTGTGATTCAACGTACTACATCCTCGTTGAAAATGGAGCATAACTGGGTGATTAGTATACAAATTCTAAACAGAAAAAAAGTTCAAATGCCATCTGTTAGATGTTTATATCTCTACGAATGTCATTCTGTGTGAAGTTATCCTTAAAATGGTGTGTTGACATAAAAAAAAGAAGCATTCTTTGGGTCGCTGCTATTGTTTTCTTTTTTAAGTCACTTTGCACGAAAATATCGTCCGGAGTCAGTCGCTGGCGTGCGAAAGAAGTGCTTGTTTCACAGCCAGATATTCTTAAGCCTACAATCTACTTATTTGAATTGAAAGTGCAGGTAGTTTAGGAGGAATTAGGCTTTGTCGATAGAATCATCGCAAAAATGATTTTATAAACAAGTGCAGTTTTTCTATGCTTTAAAAGCCTCACGTAGCCCATTGGCAAACAGGAGTAAGTAGTACACGCATTTGATATGACCGTACATTTATTCTGGCTATAGCTGAGGGTAAATTATGCAAATTAAACACTGAATTGACTGTGCATTGCATGTATTACGTGTCACGGTACATTTTGTGGATCGTGCCTTAAAACTGATGAACAAGCAACTGAGGCCCCATTTTTCATGTTTTTCATGCAAGGAAGAATTTAATCCTAATAATGAGCCTAACAACAAAGACGGACACAGCATCCCTTCTCAATATAGGATTCCTCAATATGTATTGAGGAATCCTACACATCAGCAGAAAGTGCCCCCCCCTCCCCCTCTGTACAGAAAGAAAAGTCTGCCCTACCGGATCTCAGCAGAAATATTACAATGGAAACCACTGATCAGCTGGCACATAACATTGATGATGATAACTGCCTTGAGTCCCTTGACTATCGTTTCGCATATAACAGTACAACATCACTTCCCTGCTGTCATACCTGGAAGTCTCGGGAAATCCTGAAGGAGTCAAATATGACATAGCCAACTCGACCACCAAATGTGTCCAGACAGTGGCAACTGTTTGGACACATTTGTCCAAAAAGTGTTAGCGCCTTCATTGTTCAAAACGTGTGTCGAAAAATGTAGTGCCTTCATTGTGGAGCCCCTTCTGGGTGTCTTTAATCAGATTTTAAAATCCGGGACAATCCGGGCCGTATGGAATCACTACAAGGTTCAATCCATACCTAAAAGAAGAAACCCTAAGCAGCCCAAGGACTTTAGACCTATCTCAATGGGATGCTATTTGTGGAAAGTTTTTGAGAAAACTATCCAGACAGCACTCGTTGATCACTGCTTCCTTCACAGACTTAAACATCTTCATATAGTGATCCCAAAAGATCTACATATACTAACCTACTTGACACCCTGTTTAAAATACAAACAGTTCTCAACAACAAATCTTAACTGGACATAATTTTTTCTTTGATATATCTTCTGCATATAATACTCTCTCAATCCGTGCTCTGATTTACATTCTGTAGAAATCATCAACCTAATTCTTACGCCCAGACAGCTGCTCATAAGCCATAAATCTTTCAGGCAAGTGTGCATAGTAACACGGGAAGTACCGTAGGGCGGAGTCTTATCCGGTTTACTGTTCTCTGCCGCTCTCGCACCTTTCCTCTCTAGATACAGTGATTTCTCATTCTACGCGGACGACCTCGAATTGTATATAACTTCGAATGGCTCTGCACAGACTCATATCGTAATTCATCGAGTTTCTACCCTATTTGCTAGCCTCTACAACAAATATGCCTGGAGCTCAATATATTCAAATCAGCTCAACTCACCTTTAGCGAAAAGAGGATGAAGAATGACATCAGAGCCTATTATAACGGTTCGCAAATACACAAGGTGCAGTCTCACACCGACCTTGGCTTAACATGAGATGAGGGTCTCGCTTTTCGCAGTCATTTCTCCACAATGAAAAAGAAAACGTACTCTGCAACGTGGGCAATCCGACAGGAGCTGACGGGCCTGCTCAACGTGGAAGTAATCGTGAGATACGTCCAGTAATGCTTGCAGCCAATTGCACTTTGCGCATCGCCAATCTGGTCTTCTGCCCCACCGTCTTATATTAGTAGATCTTCGCAATCGAGTACTGGATAATGAGCTGGATGAACAGGGTAATGGGAAACCCATTCACCATCACCAAAGCAGTATTATAGTATATACAAACCTAAATATCACTCCCTGGCTACTTCGCATAGCAACGAATAACATCCTCTTAATTTCTGAAATGCATATCGGAGTGATTGATGCTCCATGTCTTCAAGGCTTCATCTCTACCCCCCCCCCCGTTCCTGACGCAGTAATGGCAATCCCCACCTACCATTACGGTTTGTGAAAAACAACCTCTCCAGACTAAAGATTTTTTCCAAAGGAATGCAACAAACCTATTCGTTTCATTGAAAATATATCCAACGAAATACTGCCAGAGCAAGCAATACAGAGTGAAGAGTCTATCCGAAGCCCACAGCTTACTACAATTATAGAATGGGAGTATCCCGAAGGAAATTCAATATCTTTTTCAATTTTGCGTAACCTCAATTTCTAGCATTGGAAGACAGAAGAAGCAGTCAATACTGTGTAGTGTAGTGGGAATTATAACAACATATATAATAGCAGCCTATTCAAATCTTATCGAAATCAACTAACATTAATTTAAATGTCTAACCATAATTTTTGTAAAATATTGTAAATAATTCTGTAAGATTCACAGAATTATTGCCAAAAGGTTTGCTTTCACCCCTATTATACAGCCGTATCACCCCCTAATAATAATAACTAAGGGGGAGCTCTTCCCCCTGCTCGCTTCGCTCGCCAACCCCCAGCCAATATCAAATATACACAAAAAAATGTCTTACCCTGCTCGGCATTATTACTGAAGCCGCTTCGGAAAGAGTTTTCTTCACACATGATCGACCGATTTCTTAGACTTGCCGCTCGAACGGCTCCTTGAAAAGTCTCTTACATTACTCCGTTGACAGTTCTCATGTCTTCGAAACACCTTAGACGTTTCGATTTGCGTAACAATGATTTCAAATGAGACATCTTGTGGCGAGACGCTATTCAGCTGAGCAGCCACTTTACATATTTTTACGTCGAAGCCATTTATTTCCGGTTTTATCCCACGTAAAATGTAGAGGTATGACGGAGTTAGTCAAATCTTCTACACCCCTCTCGTAATTATATTAATATAATAACATTATAACGCACTGATCGAAAAAATCTAATCAGGAAATCACCTAAGTAATTATTTACCCGCGCATTTGCAGTGACTTAATTTCTTCGCCCACTTGTATCACGTCACCTGCATCCCTCTTCTCCCATTGGCTCGAATAAATATCACCAGGAGGAAAACTTTTTTAATGTATAGAGAGATAATAATGATGGAAACATGGTCACAGCCATAAACACTTATGCAGTCCCAGTATTAAGTACTCTTTCGGGATCATAAACTGGACCAACATCGAGCTGGAGGAGATTATGAGATCGACCAGGTTAATGATGACCAAGATACGTCAACACCACATGAAGTGTCGGCCATCGAAAGACTGACCATAGCACGTAAAGAAGGAGGGAGAGGATTGACTGATCTCATTGAAAAAGGCGATTAAAGACCTGCGGGATTATTTCCAGGAAAACAGAACACCAATCTACTAAGCCATAAGAAAGATAGACAACCGGCACACAACACTCAACCTCAACAATGGGACTAAACTCACACGGACAGAAGAAACAAAGACGGAAAGATGGGTGAAGAAGACATTCCATGGCAGACACTACAATGACCACCTGTACCACGTCACCCTCTTCTTGTTCGAATAAGACTATATTGGTTCGAATAAGACTACATACATAAGACTGTAAGATGTAAAATCTTACATGTTAATATTTTAGAAATGAGTGAGATTTATTTAAAATAAAGCTTAGGAAATAGCAAAATAGGACAGTAAACATTTCCAGTCACAAATATTATTCTAGGTCACTCATTTCTAGGATTAAAAATTAGACAAGGTTGAATTAGAGAAGGGAGCGGTAAGCTATTAGCAATTAGGGATACATTTCAGTTCCCACCATGGCAAGGACTAATGACGTGCAGGTGCGAATAAATATGGCTCTGAAAAACAAGGGCTGTAGACTGAACATTGTCGGACATCCCTTTGTCCGGTGACACCTAAAATATCGGCCAGGTATTTGCGTCTGACTGTCGGCGATGGCAAGGTCGTTAGAGCATGTAAAATAAATCTGCTAAGTTTAACGAGGTTTGGCGAAGGTGACGGCGAACTTCAAAGCAGCGGATTGCCTGGGAAAAATTGGAAATTTATTAAAATGAGCTCTGAATATACAGCTTGAGAAATTTTAAAGGACGAATAGGAAATGATGAAAGTTGACAAAAATGAGAAGATTGGGTAAACTGAGAAAAAAGGCAGACCCGACATAAGGAGGCGGTACGTAATTGAGATGACAAAAAGTGAGTGAACGGGGAGAAGAGACACACAGTTGAGAAGATTTCGTTGGTGTTTGTGGAAATGGGTTAGTAAAAACACAGCGTTGAGTTTTGACGGTGTTAGGGAAAGAATGAGTTAAAAGTTACTGAGTTGAGTTTTTGTTAGTGTTTTGTGAAAATGGGTTAAAAAAGAACACAGAGTTGGGCTTTTGTTGGCGGTTTGTGGAGATGAGTTAGGAAAGACAGACGTGAGTTTTTTGACAATGTTAGTGGGAAAATGAGTAATAAGTTGTGTAGGGTTAGATAAATCCTATCCTATCCTGTCCTGTCCTGTCCTGCCAGCCAGTTGAGAATGTGTGACAAAGTTAAGATGGAGTAGTAAGATAAGGTTAAGTACGGTCAGTGGGTTAAGAAGGGGTAGATGAGTTTCATAATAAAAGAGAACAGTCGAGTAGTTGGTCATGGAAGAAATATAGTAGAGAGAAATAGCCTAGTCCGTCATCGGAAGGAAGTGAAAGTGGCCAGAGTGAAAATAAGTGAAAGGAGGAACCTTGGTAAACCGAAAGAAACAGCCTTGTGAAGCTGAAAGTAGGAGCCTTGGTAAGGAGAAAATAAACCTAGTCCGTCATCGGAAGGTAGTGAAAGTGGCCAGCATGCAAATAAGTGTTGTGTACGGAGAGAAATAACCCTAGTCGACCATCTGAAAGCAGTGATAAAGGCAAGGCACAGATAAGTGAGCTGAGAAGATAAAGTTGTAATTCCTAGTCCGCCAGAATAGCTGAACCGAAGGTTAAGTAGCAGTATCGAAGACGAGCCCATGAATTCCTAAAAGACACAATGATGCCCTATCCAGGCGCAGACTACAGACCATGGGGAAACTTGAAGTCCTGAGATGAATGCAGTTGGTAAACGATGATGCCATTCCCAGACAAGGAGCTGAAGGCCCCAAAACGGAGAAATCCGATTCGTAAAATTAAGTAAGTGACTAATTATATAGTATTCTCCCTCACAAATAAAGGACTGTTGGAGCTCTAATATCAGATTAGTATAATGTTTAGAAAGATGTTAAAGGAAGGATATACAAAAATATAAATATAGAGATAAGTCAGATGATAGTTTTGAGTTTTGATTAGTGTATAATTAGACATATGTAGAAAGCAAAGGAGAGAAATTTGATATTGGTTACTGTCTAACATATAGGTATAATATATTTTGGAAGGTAAGGGTAGAGAATACAGAGAAAGAAATAGCCTTATGAATGTAGCTAACATTTGGGACCAGCTTTAGTCCAGAAATTGATGTCAAATGTACTATCTGTCTTGATTAGAGAAAGTTGTGAAATTATATTCCCCAAGACAAAATGGGGCACTAATTAAACCGGAAGTTAAGAGTAAAATTCCTAAATCAATTTATAAGGTAAGGATTTGATTTAAATAGGAGAAAGGGTGTACCTAATCCTCTTAAGCAATTATTGTTCATGTGTGAAGAAGAAGCTATAGCAGTTTTTGTAAAGATATTAAGTTTGTTGTGTATAAAGAAGTAACCTTTCTAGTGCAAAACCAATGTATTTAATTGCCATATATAACTGATAATACATAGGCAAATTTGAGTAATAATAATATGTGCTTGAGAATTGTTAATTTTTATATTGTGTATATGAGTATAAATAAAATGTTATGTTATATATTAATGTGTGTGTTGTTTGTCATTCTTGAACACTCAGCCTGTCCGAGGGGAATTATAAAAAATTAAGAAGTTCCCTTGAACCTGGAATTTTCCTGTAAAGTAAAGTCAGATGTGTAAGTGGGGAAATTAAATTAGGGTGGACAACAACTAATATAAGGGAACAATACTAAATAATAAATATAAAATAAATAATAATTCAAATATAAAATATATATAAAACCAATATAAATCATTCTTTTTTATTCCACCCCCCACAATTACTATACTTGTGTAAATTTTTTTTTCTATTCTCTTACACTTTCCAAATTTAACCACTGTACATCTATTTACAAATCCCTATTATATACAATAGCTTAAGCTAAGTTATTTCCTGGAACAAAATTGTCCCTTAACAGTCTTTCGTATTCGACTTCTATCCCTGCTATCTGTTTTTCTAAATATTCTAGTTTCTTATCCCTTTTACAGATCCCTATTTAAGTTTCTTAAATATTTACTTAGCTTTAAGGACCCATTTAAACTATATCCTATGCTGGAGTTTACCTTAAGGGATTCCTTCCTTATCTTTCTATTTTCACTAGTAGCCATCTGTAATCTTAATAGCATTGTTTATATTTTCTCTATTTAGATTATTCTAATAGCTAATACAAAATGATAATCAACCTCTATTAATCAATCTATAACTTATTAACTGACTTTCAATAAATACTTTCTCTGTTCATTAATTGTTTATACTTTCTCTATTTGAATTATTCAGATAGCTAATAACAAAATGATGATGATCATCATCATCAGCCATTTTCAATCCACTGCAGGATGAAGGCCTCTCCAGCAACTTTCCAGTTCCTACTGTTTTGAGCACTGGCCATCCATTTACTACTCAAAAACTCATGAATTTCATCTATCCATCTCCGCCTTTGTCTTCCAGGTTTTCTTCTAGCTCCTCTTGGGTACCATTCTGTTATTTTCTTAGTCCATCTGTCATCATGTCTTCGAGCTATGTGTCCTGCCCAAGACCATTTTAGTTCTTTAGTTTTGATAAGAATGTCCTTTACTTGAGTTTGCTGCCTAATCCATGTGTTTCTCTTCTTATCTAACAGTCTGATTCCCAATATAATTCGTTCCATTCTTCGCTGTATAGTTCTCAGCTTCTCTTCCATTCCTTTGGTGAGTGCCCAAGTTTCACTTCCATAAGTCATGGTGGGGAGTATACATCGATTCATTATTTTATGTTTCAGACAAACTGGGATATTGCTCTTCAGTATGTGACTATATTTCCTGAATGCTATCCATCCAAAATTTATTCTTCTCTTGACTTCCAGCCATTTATCATTATTACAGCTAATAACTTGTCCCAGATAAGTATATGACTCCACCTTTTCAATTACTGCTCCTTCAATCATTATTTCCCTTTCCGTGGCATACTTGTTCATCATTACTTTTGTTTTAGCCATATTCATCTTGAGTCCAAAATCCTTACTAACTGTGCATAACTGATTAAGATTTTCCTCTAATTCTTTGGGATCGTGGCTTATGACCACAATGTCATCTGCAAATCGTAAATGGTTTAGGTACTCTCCGTTCACATTGACTCCTTTCTGCGACCAGTCTAATCTACTGAAAGCTTCCTCAAGGGCAGCAGTAAACAGCTTCGGAGATATTGTGTCTCCTTGTCGAACTCCTTTCTCAATTTTAAATTTCCTACTGTCTTTGTCTAGTCTAATAAAGGATGTAGCACTCTCATATATTTTCTTCAAAATCATAATATATGGAGTATCTATGCCTTGTCTTTCCAGTGCCCGAAACATTGCCTTATGCTGTATGGAGTCAAATGCCTTTTCATAATCCACAAATGCCAGGCATAATGGTGTTTTATATTCATTTGCTTTCTCCATTAGCTGTGATATTACGTGAAGGTGATCCGTAGTTGAGAATCCTGTCCTAAAGCCAGCTTGCTCTTTCGGTTGATTCTCATCGAGTATTCTTTCTAATCTGTTAGTAATGACCCTTGTGAACAACTTGTAGATATGGGATAACAAGCTAATTGGTCTATAATTTCCAATTTCTGATTTATCTCCTTTCTTATGCAGCAAAACTATGATTGCATTATTCCACTGCTTAGGCATCACACCTTTTCTAATGCACTTTGTGAAGAGCCTTGCCAGTTTTTGTGTTATGTCTCTTCCTCCCAATTTTAACAACTCTACAGTAACTTCATCTTCCCCCGGGGGCTTTCCGATTCTTCATTTTCTTCAATGCATGTTCTACCTCATCAGGAAGAATATCGGGTATGTAGTATGTGTTGCTACTTTGCAATCCATGTTCCCCACTGCTGGAATCATTCCCTCGCTCCTTGTGTAATTCTCTATCTTCTGCTATTTGAATTATGCCTTCTCTGCTGTTTATATGTACACCATCGCTATTCTTCAGTTTCAGTATCATTTGTCTTTCTGTATTACTGCTCATGGCTGCTGATTTAAATTCTTTGTTTTCCCTTAATGCTTGTTCTACTTTTCTTGTGTTAAATCTTCTTATGTCCTCTCTGAGTCTCTTTCTAATGGCTTTGCATAACTCAGTATACTCAATTTTCTCCCTGTCAGTGTTTTTCTTGCTCTTCATTTGTCGTCTTTGGTTCATCATGACAAGTGTTTCTTGACTAATTTTTTCTTCTTTGGATTTCTGTTTCCCTATAGGTTTCTTGGGCTTTATCACTTTCAGAAAGTTGTAATATTCCTCGTCGATATCTTGGTCCTGAGCATTCTGCAGAAGCTCAAACTTGTTCTTAAGTTCCAGTACATACTGCTTTTTCTCCTCCTCTGTTATTTCAAAGACCTTTGTATTATTTACTCGAGTCAGTTTTTTCCTTTCCTTTCCTACATCTATATCAAGTGTACATCTTACCATTCTGTGATCACTTCCAACATTTACGTTATTCAGGACGGTAACATCAGTCACAATATATCTTCTGTTAGTGAGGATGAAGTCGATTTCATTAGTTGTTAATCCATTTGGACTCTTCCATGTCCACTTTCTGTTCACCCTTTTCTTGAAAAAAGGGTTCATTACTGACAGTCCTTGAGATTCTGCAAATTCCACAAGTCTTTCGCCTCTTTTATTTCTTTCACCAATTCCAAAATTTCCTATAGTTCCTCTTTCTGCGCTGTTTTGCCTTTTTCCAACCTTAGCATTGAAGTCCCCCATAATAATAGTGTAGTGGGTTTTCTGCTCATCTAGAAGATTCTCAATTTCAGTGTACATTTCTTCAACCTCTTCATCATCATGGCTCGATGTTAGTGCATAAATCATTATAATCTTTAGCTTGTACCTCTTAGAAATCTTGAGTATTAGTCTTGACACCCTTGGTGATGTACTTTTGAATTCCAAAATGTTGTTTTTAAAATCTTTATGGATCAGAAACCCAACTCCACCTTCACTCCTTTCACTGTTTCCATTGGTGTACAGCAGATTTCCACTTGATAAACTTATAAGTGATTCATTTATTCTTCTTGTTTCAGCCAAACCGATGATATTCCAATTCACATTTTCTAATTCCTTTTCCAGCTCTAATATCCTCTCTTCACCGATGAGTGATCGTACGTTATAACAGGCCAAGTTCAGTTTCCGTGCATGGCAGCCTGGTCGTACCCAGAGATTCTTAGCACCCTCTGCTCCCACTCCGATCCTCTCGCTGCCGTAAGAGGGAAAGTGAAAGCTGCTGGGGACTGAGGGCCATTTGTATTGTTGTGCTCTCATTGCTGGAGGGTTTGGTCTTTTCCTCTTCACGCTGACCAGGCGTCTTGAAGAGAACCATTCTACACGTTCGTTGCCACCTAAGTGACGTAACAGGGCTTACCATCGAGAAGGTGTGCATGAGTGGATTTTAGGGAGGCAGGCCAACCGGACTTCTCCTAAATCTTCTGTAATAGAGAGATATTGGATCCATCAATGTTTTAGGCTGAGTGTCTGATAACACACAGGATACCTGTTCCCCTCTAAGCCCCGACAAAATGATAATCAACTTCTATTAATCAATCTGTAACTTATTAATTGACTTTCAATTAACAATAATATGCTATCAATATTCAATTTACTGTACAATTAATCCATAATAACTTTGGAGTAATCCACATCTATATGGTGCTTACACTTTTATTTATTAATCCATACTGAACACATTTGCTCTTACCATTCCTTGCCCTATCTTCATCAATCTCCTGTTAATCTATCAATAGTCAACTTACCGTACAATCAATCCATAATCACTTTTGAATAATCCACATCTATATAAATTCACATCTATATATGCATTCAAATCCACATTTGAATAATCAACATCTATATGTTGTTTACTCTTTTATTTATTATTTATTATTTAACACATTTGCTCTTACCATTCCTTGCTCTATCTTTATCAATCTCCTGTTAATCTATCCATAGTCAATTTACCATACAATCAATCCATACTCACTTTTGAATAATCCACATCTATATGAATTCACATCTATATATGAATTCAAATCCACATTTGAATAATCAACATCTATATATGAATTCAAATCCACATTTGAATAATCAACATCTATATGTTGTTTACACTTTTATTTATTATTTAACACATTTCTACTACCATTCCTTGCTCTACATTCATTAACCTCCTGTTTATCTTTTACTACTGTTCTGGCTCGCCAGCTGAATTTTTTTTTCAGTTTCAGCAACTGTTCTAAAATTGCTTTGTCATCCTGAACACAGCCTTCCGATGTGGAATTAATCCTGGCTGGAATTTCGCCAATTGTGGGGGGTGGATTTTTTTAAAAGAGAGATATTTTATATATTTGGTTATATTTATTATTTTTATTATTTATTTTGTTCCCATATACAGTTGTTGTCCAACCTAATTTAATTTCCCCACTTACACATCTGACTTTACTTTACAGGAGAATTCCAGGTTCAAGGGAACTTCTCAATTATTTATAATTCCCCTCGGACAGGCTGAGTGTTCAAGAATGACAAACAACACACACATTAATATATAACATAACATTTTATTTATACTCATATACACAATATAAAAATTAACAATTCTCAAGCACATATTATTATTACTCAAATTTGCCTATGTATTATCAGTTATATATGGCAATTAAATACATTGGTTTTGCACTAGAAAGGTTACTTCTTTATACACAACAAACTTAATATCTTTACAAAAACTGCTATAGCTTCTTCTTCACACATGAACAATAATTGCTTAAGAGGATTAGGTACACCCTTTCTCCAGAAGCGGATTAAGGTCGGTTGAGGCCCCGGGCGCAGAAGAAAATATTGGGCCCCTTAAAAAAAAGAGAGAGACAGGGAAAATAAAAATAAATGTTAACCAATTTTTTAAATAAATAAAAAATATTATTTACTATTAATGTTTTATTTCCAATAAAATTTGAATATAATATATGTATAATGTAATTAATAATAGCATAATAATAATCACAAAGTTTTGAACTAATATATTCAACTAATTTGTTGGGGTTTTGCGTGGGCTCTTCAGAAGTCGGGGCCCAGGGCGCGCGCCCGGTGCGCCCGCCGTTAAATCCGCCTCTGCCTTTCTCCTATTTAAATCAAATCCTTACCTTATAAATTGATTTCGGAATTTTACTCTTAACTCCCGGTTTAATTAGTGCCCCATTTTGTCTTGGGGAATATAATTTCACAACTTTCTCTAATCAAGACAGATAGTACATTTGACATCAATTTCTGGACTAAAGCTGGTCCCAAATGTTAGCTACATTCATAAGGCTATTTCTTTCTCTGTATTCTCTACCCTTACCTTCCAAAATATATTATACCTATATGTTAGACAGTAACTAATATCAAATTTCTCTCCTTTGCTTTCTACATATGTCTAATTATACATTAATCAAAACTGAAAACTATCATCTGACTTATCTCTATATTTATGTATATATTTATATTTTTGTATATCCTTCCTTTAACATCTTTCTAAACATTATACTAATCTGATATTAGAGCTCCAACAGTCCTTTATTTGTGAGGGAGAATACTATATAATTAGTCACTTACTTAATTTTACGAATCTGATTTCTCCGTTTTGGGGCCTTCAGCTCCTTGTCTGGGAATGGCATCATCGTTTACCAACTGCATTCATCTCAGGACTTCAAGTTTCTCCATGGTCTGTAGTCTGCATCTGGATAGGGCATCATTGTGTCTTTTAGGAATTCATGGGCTCGTCTTCGATACTGCTACTTAACCTTCGGTTCAGCTATTCTGGCGGACTAGGAATTACAACTTTATCTTCTCAGCTCACTTATCTGTGCCTTGCCTTTATCACTGCCTTCAGATGGTCGACTAGGGTTATTTCTCTCAGTACACAACACTTATTTGCATGCTGGCCACTTTCACTACCTTCCGATTACGGACTAGGCTTATTTTCTCCTTACCAAGGCTCCTACTTTCAGCTTCACAAGGCTGTTTCTTTCGGTTTACCAAGGTTCCTCCTTTCACTTATTTTCACTCTGGCCACTTTCACTTCCTTCCGATGACGGACTTAGGCTATTTCTCTCTACTATATTTCTTCCATGACCAACTACTCGACTGTTCTCTTTTATTATGAAACTCATCTACCCCTTCTTAACCCACTGACTGTACTTAAACTTATCTTACTACTCCATCTTAACTTTGTCAGAACATTCTCAACTGGCTGGCTGGCAGGACAGGACAGGATAGGATAGGATTTATCTAACCCTACACAACTTATTACTCATTTTCCCACTAACATTGTCAAAAAACTCACGTCTATCTTTCCTAACTCATCTCCACAAACCGCCAACAAAAGCCCAACTCTGTGTTCTTTTTTAACCCATTTTCACAAAACACTAACAAAAACTCAACTCAGTAACTTTTAACTCATTCTTTCCCTAACACCGTCAAAACTCAACGCTGTGTTTTTACTAACCCATTTCCACAAACACCAACGAAATCTTCTCAACTGTGTGTCTCTTCTCCCCGTTCACTCACTTTTTGTCATCTCAATTACGTACCGCCTCCTTATGTCGGGTCTGCCTTTTTTCTCAGTTTACCCAATCTTCTCATTTTTGTCAACTTTCATCATTTCCTATTCGTCCTTTAAAATTTCTCAAGCTGTATATTCAGAGCTCATTTTAATAAATTTCCAATTTTTCCCAGGCAATCCGCTGCTTTGAAGTTCGCCGTCACCTTCGCCAAACCTCGTTAAACTTAGCAGATTTATTTTACATGCTCTAACGACCTTGCCATCGCCGACAGTCAGACGCAAATACCTGGCCGATATTTTAGGTGTCACCGGACAAAGGGATGTCCGACAATGTTCAGTCTACAGCCCTTGTTTTTCAGAGCCATATTTATTCGCACCTGCACGTCATTAGTCCTTGCCATGGTGGGAACTGAAATGTATCCCTAATTGCTAATAGCTTACCGCTCCCTTCTCTAATTCAACCTTGTCTAATTTTTAATCCTAGAAATGAGTGACCTAGAATAATATTTGTGACTGAAAATGTTTACTGTCCTATTTTGCTATTTCCTAAGCTTTATTTTAAATAAATCTCACTCATTTCTAAAATATTAACATGTAAGATTTTACATCTTACAAGACGGATTCTAATGCTTGGTTCACAAACGGAAAGCTCTTCCTGAGACCTACGAATTCATGCTCGCCATCCAAGGCCATGTAAGAAGTATGAAGTATTTTCAGGTCTAACGGCACCAGGGACGTCTTCCATCTCCACCTATGTTCATTGTATCGAAGACAGTAAGCTGTCAAAGCCAGAGATTTAAAAATGTGTGTATCATGTGTTGTGTAGTATGCTGTGCCCATTGTTCGTTTGCCGGGCTCGTATGAGACCCAACGTTTCCATACTTCGCCGCGGGGAGGCTAGCCAGGTGTACCAGTTGTCAATGTATTACTCTGGCAGGTCCTGCCACTTATTTTCCTGAGATTTCGGCGGCCAGGACCTAAATAAAATAAGGATAAAATGTTCACGGTTGGTTTTTTAGTAAGTACTGTAGTTATTAGAAACGCTAGACGGGGGTTGTACGCTAAAATGATAAATTCTAAACGCCTAAAAGGTCGGGCAGGAATTTTGATGTTATTTAAATTTGGACTCGTGGAGCAATACACTGTGTAAGGAGAAAGTGTTGGGAGGGGAGGCAGAAGACTGGGGGTTAGGAAAACAAAAGGAGGGAGATCGATAGAAGAAGACCCCCCATGAGGCAGTGGGACATGCACATGCCCCATTGGAGAACTGTACATTTGTAATTTGATAAAGGAGTGATCTGAGATATAAGATGGCAAATGTGTCCTGACAGGGGGGATGGTGTGTTTTGGGATGCAGTATATGTCCAGTCGGGCTTGGTAAGGTAGTCTTCCAGATGCTGTATTCGTTGAACTCCAGGTGTAGGACTTTTCTTCTGGGTACTTGTATCTAAATACGTCGACCAGTTCATTGTTGTTTATCAAGGCCTGCAGATTGTTGATTAACTTTGTGCGGTGCTCAGTGCATCGCGCTCTGTCCATTTATGGGTCAAGGGTCATCATTATGGGTCATCAGCAGATATCAGATATTAATTTATCACAAAGATATCTAGAACAGGTGTTTGCTACGTTAAATCTGACATATTTAATAATTGCAACTGATTCGAACTCAAAATCTTTCTTATGGTTCAGCAGTGTCTTGGATAACAGAGCTAAGATTTTCGAGGAATTTTTATTTTCTTACAATTTAAATCTGCACAACTTACCCAATCAACCGTATACCTTCTCAAACGTCCATGGAGAATCAAACATTGATTTAACCATTTTAACGCCTGCCATTTCCTCGAGGATTTCTGATTGGACCCTACATACTGACTACACAAACAGTAACCACCGAGCAATCACTTTTAAGGTATCTCTCATTCCAAATACTACAGGTCTTCCTCCTCCTCCAAAAGATCTTAGAAGATTTTCTATCAACACCATCAAATGGCTTTTATGTAAGTCTTCAATTCACCAGGATTTTAACGTTGAAACTTGCTGCTCTTTGAACCAGTTCAATGCCTCAGAATATGCATTGTATGTACAGGCTGCCTTGCTTCGTGCTACAGAACGCACCGCTAAGAAGAAAATTAGCAAGCCTACTAAGTTCCGTGGTGGGCAGCTGAACTTTCCACTCTGTGCAAAAAAGTACATAAAGCACGCAGAGACTTTCAAGGAAGAAGGTCCTGGCCTGAACCAGAAGTCACCAGACTAAAAATTATCTATAAAGGCCAGCGGAAAGAATATGTAAATACAATTGCAAAACAAAAACTTGCCTCTTGGCAATATTTAGTGTGAACTAAATATTGCCAAGAAATTCTGATCCCTCGGGTCTAATATATAAAATTAGCAAAAATAAGTTTCACTCTCATGGTGTACAACACTGTAGTGAACAACGATACAGAAACCACTAACTGGAATGACTCAATTAATGCCATCCTGGATCGCTTGCTTTTCTCAGACAAGCTCACCACAGAAACTCCAGAACAATTATCTATTAGGAATAGCAACTCAACCTACCACTCCTCATATGAAACGGATCTCTTCACTCTTCCCTAGCTAAAGCTGGCCCTAAGAAAAATAAATATCCATAAATGTCCAGGTTTAGACCTTGTGGAAAATGCTGTAATTCTCAAATTTGCTGAAATATTTCCAGAAAAACTTCTAAGTACAACAGATGTCTTACTGAGGGGATTTTTCCTAATCTCTGGAAGGTAGCTTTGATCAAAATTATTCACAAGCCTGACAAAAATAAATCTGATTCCAAAGCATACAGACCCATCTTTCTTTTGGCAAACCTTGGAAAACTATTTGAAAGATTGTTAGCACCCAGAGTAGCAGATTTAATTTAAGGCCAAAACTTAACGTCTCCATCCCAATTTGGCTTCAAGAAGGGAAAATCCTGTGAAGACGCCTTAGTCTCTTTAGTGAACTACATATCAGCTTCCAGGCTAAATATGAACTGATCATATTCATTGAATTCGAGGGAGCTTTCGATTCCTTCTGGTGGGAGAGCCAGGTGCTCTCAGAAACTATTCCAAGTTATTAAAAGCTACTTCCAAATTAGACTCATCCAAGTAATCTCGAAACAGCAGTCTCTCTCAAGGACCATCTCAAGAGGATGCCCCCAGGAATCAGTTCTGGGACCCCTCTTCTGGAACATACAATACTGTGCAAAACTTAAGGTCCAGTCAGGTTTTCACCTGTAGCTTCTCATAGGAGTGGCCTGGATATGAGAAAAGCATACCAAAGGAACCTCGCGAGGTACAGAAATGATGAAGAAAACAACACCGACACAACAACGGAAACAAAACGGCACAGAGGGACTTTATTCAAAAATGGCAACATAGCACTGGCTGCCATGATACAGAATCATCACTGCCAAAGATGAAACAAAGGGAAGAGGTGGTCCTCAGTAGGAAATATGGCCACCCCTAATGTCGATGCAGGCTTTGCACCGCCGGTCCATACTCAGAACAATGTTGTTGATAAGTTCTTGCGTTAACATCGTCCATTCCTCTGTCAGCGCCATCTTCAGCCGGTGAACATTTTCTGGTGGATGTGGACGTGCCGCTAGGCGTCTCCCCAGAGTGTCCCATGTGTTCGATGGGATTTAGATCGCGGAATGGGTAGACCAATCCATACGAACAATGTCCTCACTTTCCAAAAGCATATCAACAGCTGCAGTGCGATGGGGTGTGGCGTTATCATCCATAAACACGAACTCAGGAGGCGCCTCCGTAGCCAGGTGGGAAGGAGCAGCAGTGCATAGCACATGCCTCTTGATTAGACCGGGGTTCGAGCCCGTCACCACCACCAAATACGGAGGATGCGGAAAGGTCAGGGAATGACCACCGCATATCCCGGAGCAATATGGCCTTAGTTGCTAATACTCCTAAAAACCAAATAACAAATAACAAACACGAACTCGGGGCCAATGGCACCCACATCGGAACAGATGCACATGGGCAGGGAAGGAGGCCGCCGTAGCCTAGTGGTCAGGCGCGCGGGTGCATAAGTACACGTGCCTTGAATGACTGGGGTTCAAGCCCGTGACTGCTGAATACGGTGCTGTTTCTTGTATTCTGTCTATCTTATAAACTCCTCTGACCGTATGGTTGTCCTGGAGTATAAACAGAAAATTTACTTTATTTTATTTTATTTTATTACCTCAGTACAGTAGCGTGCACCGGTTACAGTACCGCCTTCCAGTATTTGGAGTTGTGTACGTCCATCCAAGATAACGCCCCCCAGACGAGAACGCCTCGACTGCCATATCGATCCCTTTCGGTGATGTTTGCGGGGTGATACCGTGTTCCAACCTCTCGCCAGATTAGCTGACGTCCAGAATCGCTGCTGAGACTGAATCTACTCTCTCTGGGAACCAGAGAGGGTAATACTCTTGATCTGGTTATCAGCAGTGATAATTCGTGTATTAAGAATTTGCAGATAAAGGAACCACTAGGTGACAGTGATCACAGTGTACTGACGTGGAATTTACTTAAAGGTTTAATTACCATCAGGGGTAAAGGAAAAGGTTTTTGCTTCCGTAAAGGTGAGTACAGTGGTCTCAGACAGTTTTTAAATTCTGTACAGTGGGATCAACTGACGATGTTACCAACAGTAAATTCTAAGTGAGAAGCATTCAAGGAATTAATCGTGGAAGCTACTAAAAGTTTCATACCTATTAAGAAATACTGTTCAAGGTTTAGGCCTAAATGGTTGTCAAATGAACTAATGAGACTCGTAACAGAGAAGAAAATGCATGGGATGCATATAAATTATCAAGCGACTCAGAAGCCTGTGGCAGATATAAGCTAGTCTGTAATCAGGTCACAAAGGAGGTTAGGCAGGCGAAGGCAGATTACGAAAAATCCTTGGCAAAAGATGCTAAGAAAAACAGCAAGGATTTCGTTACTTATATAAACTCTAAAAGGAAGGGTGATGATTGGTCCACTTGACATCGATGGTTCGACTGTTGATGATCCTGCTCAGATAGCAAACAAACTGAATGAGTATTTTGCATCTACATTCACACATGAGGAATTATTAAGGAAGGAAAATTCCACAAGGTTATCAAATTGTAACAGGCTGCTTAATGATTTTGTAATAACTGAGAACAAAGTGGGGGAGAAATTGTTGAAGTTAAACATAAGAAAAGCACCTGGGATGGACGGGATCTATCCAGTTATATTAAATGAGGCGGCAAAGCAACTAAGCAAACCCTTAGCCATAATTATGAGAGCATCCTTGGACTCAGGGGAGGTTCCCACGGACTGGAGATGTGCAAATGTATCCCTAATTCACAAAGGGGGATCGAAGGGTGACACGAGTAATTACAGACCAGTTAGTTTAACTTCTGTTCCGGGTAAAACAATGGAGTCACTGGTTAAAGATGTATTGTAGGATCATCTAGACAAGACTGCAGCAATAATTCAGACACAGCATGGGTTTGTTAAGGGAAAGTCTTGTCTGAAAAATTTGATTGCTTATTATGATGTGGTTACAAAGGAACTGGAAGCAAAAAATAATTTTGATATCATATATTTGGATTTCAGGAAAGCTTTTGACACTGTTGCGCATGGAAGACTATTGTACAAATTTGAGCAGAATGGTATTGAGGGTAAGTTGCTACAATGGATAAAAGGATGGTTCAGTGGGAGAAGACAGAGGGTGGTAATCAATGGGTGCTGCTCTTCGTGGACTAATGTGATTAGTGGAGTCCCACAGGGTTCGGTATTGGGTCCACTGTTGTTTTGTATATTTATCAATGATATTGATGAAGGTATATCAGGCTTAGTGTCGAAGTTTGCAGATGATACAAAGGTTGGCAGGGTTGTTAATGACAGTAATGGCAGTGTGCTACTGCAACAGGATCTAGAAAAATTGGGCAAATGGACTAAGAAGTGGCAACTGAAATTTAACCTTGACAAATGCAAAGTACTGCATATGGGTAGAAGTAACCCCAGAGAAACGTACCAACTGTGTGGTACTACACTTAAGATGGTAGAAAATGAAAAAGACCTGGGAGTAATTGTTCAGTCAGATATTAAGTTTTCTGAGCAATGCAGACAGGCTGCCAGGGCAGTTCATGGGGTTTTATCAATGATATATAGGAATTTTGCTAGCAGGGAAAAGGAGGTGATTGTCCCTCTGTATAAGGCAATGGTCAGGCCACGCCTTGAGTACTGCGTTCAGGTCTGGAGGCCTCATTTTAGGAAGGATGTAGATTTACTTGAGCGTGTACAGAGAAGGGCAACAAGATTGGTGAGGAGAATGAAGGGATCCTCTTACCAAGAGGGGCTTAAGTTCTGCAAATTGCAGTGGCTGGAGACTAGGCACCTGCACGGTGATCTGATTGAGGTGTATAAGGCCTTGAATGGGTTAAGCACGCTGAATTCTGATGGGATCCTGTAGAATAGATGTACGGAAATTTGCCTTTAGCCAGCGGGTGGTTAATTGCTGGAACAAACTTCCATCTGTCGTTGTGGAAGTTGATAGGTTGAATAAATTTAAGGAGGAACTGGACAGGCATTTGGAGGGAATGGTTTGATTTTTTTTTTTTTTTTGGCTGATGCTGCATAAGCTCATACACTTGCTTTCTTGCATCACATGCCACTGCTACTACTACTACTCTCATCAGTAAAGAGTACCTTACCCCACTGCGCTTGTGTTTATTGCATCACTGTAAACGGTGTCTCCGATGGGCAAGTGCTAAAGGGACACAGCGTACTGGCCGTCGGGCAAACAGACCACCTTTGTGGAGCCGCCTTTCCACAGTAAACCGCGATATCCTGTGCAGCTGGTTTGCAGTGGATCCCGCTGTTTGGTGTCGGTCTCTCTTGGTCTGTAGGAGTATATAGCGGTCATCATTGGGCGTTGTTTTTCGTGGACGACTACCACTGGTCTTTCGAACAGCTGTACCTGTCGTTCTGAAGGCCGACTACGCACGTGAGACGATGCTACGAACTCTGCAGCAACACTCCTCGCACTTCGACCTTCCTCGAGCTTCCCAATTATTCGACCCCGGGTAAAGTCATCCAGATGTTGTCTACTGGCCATTTCGTTGTCTGTAGCACTGTATGGAACCAAAAGAACGTCTGTAAGAATCATGCTCACCATTCGGTAATTTGCACATGCCTGCTGAACTGCTGCTTTTATCTGTTTATGTGAGCCCTCTCATCACGATTCAAATTTTTGCATGTGCACCAGCTTTCTACTGAACGGCCACAGTTATGCAAATCGCCACAGGCTGTTTTGTTTGATTTTCTGGTTGTAACCTTTAGAAATAGTGTTGGTAATTCAGTTTTGCACACTAGTATTTTTTTTTTTGGACACCAGTATAGTTTTGGACAGCTGGCTCATGTAAACACCTGACAATATCTCTGCCTTCGCCTAGGCCGGTGATTTGTTTCTTCTAATTCCAGGTCGATCGCGTCTTCAACTAGAACAATCAGCCAATATAACTCTTTCTGAGCTAATCATGTGGTCTAGTATAAATAAATTAAGAATATCTGCCATAAAAATAAAACTGATGGTTTTTAAGGGCAGGTTAGATTACAGAAGACCTCCAAATATAAAGATAGACGGAAAGCAAATCCCTTTTGTTCCTGAATTAAAACATCTTGGCGTAATTTTAGATGGCAGGTTAACCTCCTCTCATATTAATCACCTCGCCTCGAAGATTAAGAAGTTCACTGCAGCAATTACCCGCACTTCCAATTCGGATTGGGTACTAAATAAGAAGACTCTCTTACTATATTATACAGCAGTATTCATACCAATAACAACATATGCTTCGAGAGTCTGGTTTTATAGAGCCGTTAATGTTAAACTCCGTTCCAAGATCATCCCCATTCAACGAATTATGTTGCTTGCCATGCTCTGGGCCTGCTGGACAGTGTCCTCTGCTGCTGTGCAGGTCCTTGCTGGAGTTTTACCACTAAGTCTGTAGCAATGTAACATCACTAGATCTGCATGTCATCTTCAAAGGACTATGCTATCGTCTAAAGCACAGAGTTCCTGGCGAGATTGTCGGCATCTCATGAAACATAACTGTTAACATCTCATGAAATATAACTGCTAACATCAAAGACGAGAAACTGAGAATCTGGAAAGGACTTGTCAGTGTGTGACAATCACGATTGGATTCCAGTGCTACTGGTCAAGTCACCCGCTCTTCTATTCCTGCAGTTACCTTCCCTCTCAACAAGAACGTCCGCCAATGGTTTTTTCCCAGCTTAACAACATCGTATATACTTACTGGGCACGGCTCCATCGACTCCAAACTATTTAAATTTGGCTTGTCTGAACCTGGACGCACATTCTGTATCGCTGCAACCTGTACCACGATGACAGATCTACACTACAAACTGCTGTCAGCAATTTTTCTGAAAGAAATGAAGTAACACTGACTGAAAATTCTCAATCGTTCTCAGCTCTACAATTCTCCTCTGCTGTTTTCATCAAAAGGAAGCAACTCTTATCGAGTCTATCATAATCTAAACAACAAGGAACCAATCCAACACCTGCAATGTCCATCGATATCTCTAAGAACTGATATCACCTGCCATCTCCTCTTTTTTTTTTTTTCTTTTCTTTTCTTTTTTTTAAGCTGGTACCCCCAGTTTGGGCAGCTCTAGTTACGGGAATAGCTAGGACCCACTGGTATACATCCAGTGGGTGCGGTTTTTGTCCTTCCCAGTACAGAAAAGACTGCTGTCTTGTGTTTCCTTGAGCCACAATTTATACTACTGATTAGTTGTGCGATGTGTGGACATGTTACATGTTCATTTCACTTATGACATCGTAATTAACGTCACTCTGACTATGGAAAAAGGTAAACTGCACCATTATCAACCCACTGCAGGATGGAAGCCTCCTCAACAATTCATGCTGAGGGAAATGGACTGTAATCTGCCACGCTGGTCCAGTGCGGGTTGGCAGATCGACCGTATTTAGCAGTCAGGGGCTTGAACTCCGGTCTACTTAAAGAGCGTGTGCTACTGCACTCCCGCTCCTGACCACTCGGCTACGGAGGAATTTTGTATATATAGTATAATAGCGGCTTTGCCAGTTTCTGGCTAGGGGCCGCTTGTAATTAAATAGACTTTTGGGGGCAGCCTCGAATAATATGTCTAGATACAGACTGGTGTTTAGTTTGTATCAAGACAGAGCGATTACTAAAATAGTCCTTTATGAGAAGGTATAATAACTGAGGGCAATTGCAACTCTAAGACAACGAAGGACACTCCCCCACCATAGTGTATCGAAAGCACCTTCGAAGTCTATAAGTAAAATTAGAGTATATTTAAATGTAGATTCATCTATGAGCCTTTTCATTTGAAACAATGCATCTTCACTACCCCGGCCTAGTGTAAATCCATATTGAAGGGATGAATTTAAGTTGGCCTCCGAACGCAGTGAATTAATTCTGAGACTGATTAAACGTTCAAGTAGTTTTCCTAAGTGGGAAAGCAATATAATTGGCCTGTAAGATTTTGGGTCGTGCTGAGGTTTTCCTGGTTTTGGTAAAATTTTCAGTAAAGCTGACTTCCAGATTAATACGAAAGGTGCTAAATTCTACGCATTTATTAAAAAGGTAAAGCATATGATTTGGTCGTAGTTCATAGAAGCGTTTAAGAAAAATACATCCCAGTAGATGTAGTCCAGCACATTTGTCCTTTTTCATTGAATTAACTTCAAATTTTAATTCATCCAATGAGAAAGGCAACGTTGAAGTGGGGTGAAATACGATTCATTTAAATTTCTGATTTCAGCCTGCACAGGGGGAGTCAAGGCTTGGATCGTCATGCGGGAAGAGCCTCTCTAGTATTTTATTGACAGTATTGTTCCAATTTAAAGAGTCTCCAGTATTTGTTATAACTGTATTAAGGATATCTCCTGGATTTATTTTGTTTCTGCAGATTTTGTAAATCAAACCCCATGGATTTTCGTTACCAGCAGTTTTTACCAAATTTTGTTAGGATTCCAACTTATTATTATTTTTTTTTGATGGTTTGACGTATAAATTCTTAGTATTTTTAAATTCTTGGTGTAGTCTTGAGAGTTCTGATGGCACGATATTGTTGTTTCTTCAGGCATTTTGAAAGGTTTTTCTAGCTCGATGAAGATCTTAGTATCATGAGTTCCTGTGACCACCAAGGTGTGGTTTTGGTGGTCAAGAACTTCTTCCTTGTTGATCTGGAAATGGCTTTCTGAACCGTCTTTTGAATGAGATGTGCTAATTCTTAAAGATTATGGTGAGAAATAGCTTTAATATCATCTGAAGGAAAATCATGGATTATTGACTTTTCAAAGTTGCTGCAATGAATATTACAACGCGAATATCTCACAAGGTCCCTTGGAGGTTTTCTTGAAACAGCTGTTTTTTTCTGATAGGAAAGAGATGACCCTATGATCAGATGTAGTCAGATCAGTGTTTACCTCCCAGTTATGAATAAATGAGAGTAGGTTGTTAGTTACCAATGTAATGTCTATATTTGATTGTCCTAAAGAGTTGGAAAAGATATAAGGTTGGGCCCGGAACGTTAATGACATTCAGTTGATGAGACAAAATGAAATCCTCTAAAAGGCGTCTTCTTATATAAATCTGTGGATTTGCTGTGCCACAGAGAAGATTTAGAATTTGCATCCATTAAAACTAGCAGAGGCTCTGGGTTAATAGCGTGAAGCGCCGAATCTAAGTAATGAAGATGAGGAGCAATATCTATAGATGGCGGGTAATACAGGGAAATTATATAAAATGAAAGTATTGTTGTAGTAACATTAATGCACGTTGCAAATTGTGTACAAAGACAGGAAACTCTGACTATATCAAGGTTTTTATCGAAGATAATTATCTTCGATAAAAACCTGGGTTGAATTATTCTTGCGGTCATGGGCTAAATCATAACTTTACCACTAGAACGAAATGGCTCCTGTAGGCAAATCAGATCAAAAGGCGATTCATCTACTAAACGGCGAACCTCATCGGCAACCGATCTTGTCTGTTGCGCATTTAACTGTAGTATGAGTACTTTAGATACCAAAAGAAGTGGTGCTGGTAAATTTGTAATTCCTTACATTTCGAAGTGAATGGTTCGTGTGCGTACAGTTTCTAAAACTCATAAGTATTCTGGGAAAGACGTTTCGCGAATGGAACGCTTGTGATCCTTATTTTTTCGTTTGAAATTTGAACAGACGGGTGATTGTTCCTTGTGAGAACATTCATTAAATATATGTCCTTGACGAGCATAGTGCCTGCACGTAATCACATTATGTTTGTATGTGTTTGATGTGTGACCGAACATCAGACAGCAAAAACACTTTGTCACGACAGTGAAATTTTAAACCTTATGGGCTGACCATCCGATGTAGGTTCGATATAGTGAGGTTGTGGGGGGGGGGTATAGTATATTTTATGATTATTTTATTATTACCGCTTCTTTTTATTATATATATTATTTTATCTATTTATTAATTTATACACAATATATATATTCATCCCTCTCCTTGGAACCTTCATTAGGCCGATGCTTAAGAAATTTATTTGATTTTCTTTTCTTGAAGCAAGGGGGGGTCCTCAATTTCCTTCCAAGGCCCACATGCTACCTGCTGCATGATATATATTATCCATTAATTTTATCAGAAGATCCAAGTTGGAGGAAATACTAATTTTCTCTTATTTGTGTTATTAGCTCCCCGTGCTAGAATAGTTCCCGTGACTTACAATTAATGCTTGGTGTCAATATCACACATAAAGCTCATGATAAAACAACAAACTAGATTTATTTACCATTTGTACAATTATTTACACACACTTTATAATTCATAATATCGAAATTTTACAACAATCAACTATTACTATACATGTTATGATGTCTACACTCATCTTTGTTCTTCTAACCATAATTGTAACTTCCTCATCTACTATTCAGAATGCTAATAACTAACCAATACAATCATTTGAGGTTAACACAATCATTTGAGCCTTTTCAGGCTTAATAACTTTCCTTGTTCTCAGACACTTCTAATCACAGATGAGTAACACACACTTTCTTTCTCTCTTTCTCCCAAGTTATTGACTCTACTTCCTATCACTTACAATATATTCTGTTCCCCTGGTCTCAGTTCTTTACAAAATGTCCTGTCCATTACTTTGTCTTTCGTTTATTTATTTCTAACACCGTTTCCGTTAATAATTATTCTACATAAACTTACTTGCTTTCCTTTTCTACCCCCTGGATGAGTTTTTCGATCCTTTAGGCCTTCCTGCGATGTCTTCCCTGATCAGCTGGGCTTACGGCTCTTTTCTGTCTCCACGTTGACTTTCCCACACTCAGGACTTCCTCCAGGTCATTCTGCCTTTCGCTATTATCTGCACCCACTAAACTATCATGATCTAACTTTCCGTACGCGTTTCCCCGCACTCCAAAATATCTTTCCGCCACTCTTTCGCACCTCCGGGATTCTCCTCCGGATCTTCCCCTTCCAGGCTTCGGGACTCTGACTCTCGGGCTCTGCTCCGTCTTCTTTTTTTTTTTGCGTCCGAGTTTTGTGTCCCACTCTCCCTTATTTTCCATCCAATCATATTTTTCTCTCTCTCTTCATCTTGAATTTCATTCGCTTAATTTTCTTTTCTCCTCGCCTGGACCCGCGTCTGATAGGTACAACTCCTTTCTTTGTATTCACAACATCCGGGCTCTAACCAATCTCTAGAAATTATCCTGGGATGACCATTTCACTTACCTCTTCTGTCACGCTTCTTTACAAGACATCGCCTGTGAAATCATTGAGTGCTTCCCATGTCGGCCTGTTTGTACTTTGTTTACATCTCGAGTCTGTTTACTGATCTGGGTCTTCCTTTTGGATGGAGATGGAACCACTTTAGGGGTGTGGGCGTTCTTTTGTCCCCCGTTACCGTCAGCAGCCACAGCCCTATTTTTTCTGTAGGCACGAACTGCGTCAAACTGGCCTACCCATTGTATCATAATCTGGTCAGCGTCCCTCCTGCTGCTACAGTAATCTCTCACTTTCGAAGAGTAAACCAGCACAAACAATTCTGCCGAGGGCTTGACTGTTTTTAACTCACTCATTTATTAAAATTTGATAATTTATAAATTCTAAAAATATAAGTGTAAGAATAGTTCTTACAAGGTAACAATGGAATGAATCCGAAGAGAATTTTTTTTTTTGATCTAGCTTTTGTCTTAAAACGAAAGCTAATTTATTTTCCTATTTCTTGTCTCGTGATAGTAAAGTCTTTTAGATTTTTACGAAAGATGTCATTCAGAATTTCTTTACTTAAATCGTTGTCTATATCAAAAATTAGAATTGTAGGATTTAGTTCTTTTGGTAGCGAACTCTAAGCGATTTTAATGACGCAATGAAGTTTAAATCATCTTTTGAGCTCCTTTCAATGATAATTCCATTGTTTTTAATCATACGGAGCGCTTTTACTTTTACCTCCTTTAGGTCCTTTTTCAGTGTACTAATAACTTTTTCTTTCACTTCCCTGCTGGTTAAGCTTTGTGTGGCATCAGAAGCTCTAACTATAAGTAGTAGTAGTAGTAGTAGTAGTAGTAGTAGTAGTGGCACTTGATGCAAGAAAGCAGTGTAGGAGCTTATGCAGCATCAGTCAAAAAAAAAAAAAAAAAAAAATCACACCATACCCTCCAATTGCCTGTCCAGTTCCTCCTTAAATTTATTTAACCTATCAACTTCCACAACGACAGATGGAAGTTTGTTCCAGCAATTAACAACCCGCTGGCTAAAGGCAAATTTCCGCACATCTATTCTACATCTATCCTTTCTTAATTTGAACTTATGTCCCCGTAGGTTCGTATTCTGAACAAGTGGGAGGATCCCATCAGAATTCAGCGTGCTCAACCCATTCAAGGCCTTATAGACCTCAATCAGATCACCGCGCAGGTGCCTAGTCTCCAGCCACTGCAATTTGCAGAACTTAAGCCTCTCTTGGTAAGAGAATCCCTTCATTCCCCTCACCAATCGTGTTGCTCTTCTCTGTACACGCTCAAGCAAATCTACATCCTTCCTAAAATGAGGCCTCCAGACCTGTACGCAGTACTCAAGACGTGGCCTGACCATTGCCTTATACAGAGGGACAATCACCTCCTTTTCCCTGCTAGCAAAATTCCTATATATCATTGACAAAACCCCATGACCTGCCCTAGCAGCCTGTCTACATTGCTCAGAAAACTTCATATCTGACTGCACAATTACTCCCAGGTCTTTTTCATTTTCTACCACCTTAAGTGTAGTACCACACAGTTGGTACGTTTCTCTGGGGTTACTTCTACCCATATGCAGTACTTTGCATTTGTCAAGGTTAAACTTCAGTTGCCACTTCTTAGCCCATCTGCCCAAATTATCTAGATCCTGTTGCAGTAGCACACTGCCATTACTGTCATTAACAACCCTGCCAACCTTCGTGTCATCTGCAAACTTCGACATTAAGCCTGATATACCTTCATCAATATCATTGATAAATACACAAAACAACAGTGGACCCAACACCGAACCCTGTGGGACTCCACTAATAACATTAGTCCACGAAGAGCAGCACCCATTGATTACCACCCTCTGTCTTCTCCCACTTAACCATCCTTTTATCCATTGCAGCAACTTACCCTTAATACCATTCTGCTCCAATTTGTACAGTAGTCTTCCATGCGCAACAGTGTCAAAAGCTTTCCTGAAATCCAAGTATATGATATCAAAATTATTTTTTGCATCCAGTTCCTTTGTGACCACATCATAATAACCAATCAAATTTGTCAGACAAGACTTTCCCTTAACAAACCCATGCTGTGTCTGAATTATTGCTGCAGTCTTGTCTAGATGATCCTGCAATGCATCTTTAACCAGCGACTCCATTATTTTACCCGGAACAGAAGTTAAACTAACTGGTCTGTAATTATTCGTGTCACCCTTCGAACCTCCTTTGTGAATTGGGGATACATTTGCACATCTCCAGTCCGTGCAAAAGGAACAAAAGTAAATTTTGTTCCTTTTTCTGGATGGTTGTTTTGGTAGGAACATCACGCTGTTTGACAGGAGCAGTCTGTTCCGGCGAAGGAGAAACCATATCAGTACACATATGGTCCAGGTGAGCGGGCTTCTTAAGAACAGATGCAAAAGAGCGAGCAGCAAGCGAGTGCATGTTAGTTTCTTTTAATTCTTCAATACGAGCTTGTTACAAATCCACTTTAACCTTAAGCCTTTCATTTTCTGTTAATAGAGCATTTACCAATTTCTCTAATCCGCACCATGATCTCAGAATCATTTCTGTAGCTGATTTGGTAATATTATTATCTTCCTTGAAAATGTATCCTTCCAATTCTTTTCGAAGGAGGATGACAGCGTCCTGCGTGGGTAAGTCTGTAACGGAACTGTGAGCATCTTCTTGAATATATCTCGTACCAGTGGAAGTTAAACAACTAACTTCGTCAGTTGTGAGCTTTGTTAGCTCAATACTTGCTGCATGTCCTATGTCTGTTAATTGCGTGTGTTCTATGGTCGATTTGTCTGTTTTTCTGGACGAAAAACCCCCTGTTTCTTGGGGAAAAACTTTGCTGTCTACGCCTGAGACCGACTAACTCAGCCACGTAGTGAAAAAAAAGCCATTAAAGTTCCTCGCGTCATCGACGGGATTTGAACCCAGGCTTTTTCCACCCGGTGTGGGAAGGACGGTGACGATACCACTGTGCTACCGCGCAGACGTGTAGGAACTACAGGAAATACATCGCCAAGGACCCCGGAGTAACAAATGACACATGTCGACGATGCCACCTGGCATCGTCGACATGTGTCGATGGTCCCAGAAACGATCACCGCAGGATGCAAGGTGATCCCCAGTCGGAATACACTCACAAACACAAGAAGGTGGCCAGGATAATACATGGGAAGGTAGCACAAAAATACCAGCTGATCAAAGAAAGATTGCCGTATTGGAGACTTTTACTCACAGACTATACTGGGACTGTGCCATGACAACGGACCAGACATAACTCTCATTAACAAGAAGGGATGGCTACCTACTTAATCGACATAGCTGTGCCCAACACCAGCAATCTCCAGAAAGCATATAAGGGAAAAATCAGGAAATACGCAGACCTAAGACAGGAAGTCAAAGATATGTGGCATATGGCCTCGCAGAGAACACTTACATGGAATTCCAGAAAACCGCGATCCTAAACACCTGCAGGACATAACATGTTGGTCGAGGAACTCACCTGCAGGAGAGTTCCTCGACCAACAGTAATAATAGCAATAATAATAGTAACCGGACACAACTAGCCACGTGATGCAGTTGGTACCAGTACCCATCACAAGGCAGAAAAAATGCCATAAAGGGAGAAAAAGTTTTTTTCTTTTAATATAATACGACAATTAAAATCGATTGATGATAACATTCTTGTGAACTAACTAGTTGTAAGCTTCTCTGACCTATGTGATTGTGTCGCAGTGAGATTGAAACAAACCTAGGGTCGCGAGAAGGAGTCGCATCAATACGACAGTCGTACCAAAAGAAACGAGCGTTTAATTTAATAAACAAAATTACACGAAAAAAAAAAAAGGTATCGACAGTAAGGTATCTTCACACATTTGTTACTTCAGTTGAGCATCCAACATTCAGTCAGTTCGCCACCTTCTTGGCCAAAGTGTCACTCGTAACAACATTATCCAACACTACACAAAGGGACATTTCCTCTACGTTACTTCACTAATTACCCTAATTAGCCTTTCTCGGTACGATATCAACGTAGTATACACGGCGGAATTCCATACATTGGCTGTCCTCCAAATAAATAAAAAATAATAATAAATGTATCTCATTCCCCGTATCGTATCCTAAATCTGTATGTTATTGTAAATATATGGCAGGGTTGCCAAAGGTTAGCTAGGATCGCCTGGTACAATAAAAAAAGTAATGTTTTTCGAAATTAAAAAAAAAAAAGAAGTGTTCTTTGCAAAAAAAAAAAGTAACACGATACATTTTTTCATTTCTTTCTTTGTCATGGTCTGTAAATAATTTAAATAGTTTCAGTCTGCTCTTCTTCACTTCATACATAATAATAATTATTTTTCTTTATTGAAACAAAGTTTTGCTGCTAGACAAGCTGAAGGCAAAAGTGCATGGTACAAATTAAAGTGCATCCAGTTCTGCGAGATTTTCATGTAGATTCGTGTTAGAATTAGTTGTCTTTCGGAGCCCTTCCTGGACCTAATCAGCTGACTCATTCTGAAGCTGCACTAAGCTTTTCCCTTTTCACTTCATGACGAAATTCCACACCTTTACATCTCTCTCTCTCTCTCTCTCTCTCTCTCTCTCTCTCTCTCTCTTCCAGCCACAATATGTATATACAGTACTTAATTACCAGCTATCACCCTCACATTACTGCATCACACCGATTTCTGCAGCACACAGCCCTACCGCTGACAGCGTCTTTGAAACCTCTAAATTCCAATGCCCTACCCAAACCACCCAAAATGGAGACGTTCTAAAGTTTCGGTGTATGTTACACATTAAGATGGCCTGACATCCTTAAGTGCTTTTTAAAGTTGTCCATTTTTTCTACTCTTAGTCTTATTCTTTCCAGTTTTAAGATTTTAAAATTCTCCTCTCCATCTTTTGTTAGCTGTTGACTTTGAAAATTTAATCCTTAACACACACCTGTCCATATCGTGTTTTGCCTATTCATTAAGTACAACACAACCAATCTTTTCCTTATTTTTATAGATATACATATTTTCACTGCGAAAAATATTTGTAAGACTATATGTCTTACAGGTCTGCACCCTTCAGATCACTGAATAAACTGAAATCAGACCTATTTCACAATGTCAGAAGGGTGCAGGCCAGCGCACGCAAAGTAGTCGATCCAAAGTTTTTATTTAGAAAATTTCCTCGAGAATAGCCGCTTCAATTTCGGCTACCTTAGTTTTTTTCAACACCATGAACATCTTCTACGCATAGCCTTAGGATGGTGTTCGATAAATACACGAGTATTGTAATTCTACGGTATATACAGTGCTACCTATATAGTAAACCTTTTTCCCTCCTGCTTCGAAACACATAATCAGGATTGTAGCGGAGGTTACACAGTGGTTTATACTACGAGCGCATATTCTCTCTTTTCTTCTTCTTTTACAACGACGGCACTGCATATAATTCATTATTTAATAATTTATTTTATCAGTGATAAATAATAAATGATAACTTTTAAAAGCATAGTCAGTGCCCTCAAGATTTCATTGAATATCATCTTTCGCTGATGGAATAAATTTGCTTTTTATGCTCCAAGACAGTTAAGGAGCCAAAGGAATTTGCAACCACGGCAAATTATAGCTGCCAAGTATGGTGGACCACATATTTTGCGACGTCATGCAGATTCGAACACTATATAAGAAATATCAACCTGCACGCCACCCCAACCACTCGGTCGTGGTCGGCTATTTGTTTATATTATTATTAGCTATATGGTGCAAGGAAGCCTGAGGCTTATGCTGCACCAGCCAAAAAAGAAAAAAATAATAAAATTCTGAATTACCTGAGAGAGAGAGAGAGACTCAGAAGTAGAAGGGAATCACCAAAAAAGAGAAGAATGATGATATCCAGCTCAGGTGTGCCAAGCCCATACTCACCAGATGTGAGCCCCTGCGGTTCCATGTTTATTTATATTTTTATTATGCAACTGCTGTTTGTATTTTAAAAGTGGCATACACTTTTGGCAACGTTTACTTTGTGACAGTTTTATAATAACAATTCATTATCTTTTTAAGAATACAGTATACTGTATTTTTCAGCAGAATGTAGAATGTTTATTCTGTACAAACCACATATTATCCGGCTTGCAAATCGAAAATAGAATACTAAATGGCACTACGCGTCAACAAAGTGGATTAGAGCCCAAGGTCGCGATAAAAATAGGGGCCAATCAGGTGATCAGAAAATACAGGGAAAAATAGAGCGGATGTTGTGTGGTGCTCAACCTTACTTGAGAAACGCGAATTTCCTTACTCCAAAATAGCACTCAGTCATAATCACTTATGAAAAGACTTATAAAAAACAATCGTGGCTTTTTATAGGGAATTTGTCCTCAGACATTCCTGTAGCAATTATCGAATCTCCAAAACAAAACTAAAACGTAAGCTTTAAATTGCATATCCGGTTCCTGGTTAATCAAATGTTCGAATTTAATCAATTTTGAATGTTGTAAACTGTAACTATTCTAGGTGTTTATCCACAAACGTAATGAGGTCAATCAATACTCCATAATTAATGTAGTCGAGTTATCTACCTCTTTTCGTTCCGATACGCGTTGCTATTTTATAGATGTATGGGTTTTACTTTTTGAGAAAGCAAATATAGTAATAGAACTCCAATTATCCGAACTTTCGGTTATCCAAAAACAGTTTTAGCTTATTTTTCACTTTTATTATTATTATTTTTTTACTAATTTCACTAAAAGTGAGTGACACATTTAATATTTACTTTAAAGAAACTAAACCATCGTATGAATATAAATATAATCGAAATTCCACTTGAATGGGACAAAGAAGAGTAAATTTAATTCATTTCTGTATTATACTAACCACACTGATATGATTTCATCGTAAAAAAAAATCCTACAAATTCACAATTAATTACCGCATATTAAAATTTATGTAGTAGCCAATTTGTGGACATTGTATTTCTTTTGTTCATCATAATTTTCATACATCCATCACATTACTGTAGTGGTTAGTCCCACACAGAAGTTCTACCCAGCCTGCTTGGCTTTTTCCGAACTTCTCTGCGTATTACAGTCAGTTCGATGAACTCTGTAATTCTTTGGACATTTTAAACAGCAATCAAAAAAAAAAAACAAAAAAACACTAGAGACAAAGCAAGTAATGCGCGTTAATGGAAACAGTTTCTTAGCGATCTAGTTTTGATTTTTTCTCCCAACCGGGGTTCCTCTGTATACCAACTTTCTTCAAAATTATGTGGCTAATTATAAACTCGCCTTGCCAGTTTCTATGAGGCCAAAGCGTGTACTGTTGTACAAAGAAAATTTTCAATGAAGAAGTAAACAGATCAGGGACAGCCCGAATGCTAATAGCAAAATTGTGTGTGACAAAATAAATTGTAATGCAGCATAAGGCTTTTTTTTTGTTGTTATTTTTATCAACACAATATAAGCAATTTTATTTTTTTTTAATAATCGCCAGTGAAAATATAAACTTCATTTTAAACAAACTGTGTTATGGCGTTTTATAAAATGGAAATTAATACGCTTTTAAAACTGGGATTATGCTATAGGACAGTCATTTCCATCAAATAATATGTGATTAACATGGCTGCCAAAAGTATTATGCAATAAAGAAGCAACCACACAATCGTGATTGTGTGATTTGTGTTGTGTTGGGTGCCCTGAAGGCAACAAGGACACTAGGACAGTGAATCTTCGAAATAAAACATGTTTTCATAAAAACTGAAAAGAAAAAAGGCATTTAAATAGTCTCATTAAATCGCATCAACATATGCAGATTTATTTTTATAACTATCGTGTTCTGGACTGATTTTTGGGTCAGGATAAGACCCAAATCAATTCACCTGGAACTTCGAATGCATTGCGTACACGGCCATCATCAATCGAGATGAGTTTCATTCACCACAGTTCGTCTTTCTTGCGACACTTCTGATAACAGTCTCTGTGGTGTAGTAAGTGTCGCCAGTCAATATTCAAAAAGTTGGATAACAAGTAAGGGAGGTAAATGTAACTGGATTAAATTTCAGTAATGTCTGTACCGTTCTAGGGTGTAAGGATGGATGCGAATAAATATGAAAATCACAAAACTGCTGTGATCTAAAAGAGTCGATGCCTTGAAACCTGTAAATCTTTTTTTTTTCTTCTTTCTTTCTTTATTTTTTTTTTTTTTATTTTTAACTGCCTTGTAATACTACTACTACTCTCCTCCATCTGTAACTTTATGCACCTGTAGGAAAAGGTGTTGTAATCTTAGTCAACACCAATATTAACGTTTACGTTCTAAGGCACAGTCACCACATCTCGTGATGTCGCAAATTATTATTGCAACTCCTGCATGTTAACCATTGCGTGATGTGCTTGCAACCGATGACTCACACCTCAGTTGTCACATTTTCAAATGATTTAATCACTAATAATTTAATGACGTAACGAACCCGTCTAGTAAGTCACTACGTCCTCGTTCCTATTTAATGTAATCCGCCTTCTGACCTACTTGGACTATGGTTGAGGATATGCAGGGTTTTGTGGGCTTGTGATATGTAAATATATTCCATCTGACCAAAATATTAGAAACAAAAACCTCAGCACACTCCTCATGTCTGAATTTAGCTTGAATTCCATGTGACGTGGATTCAACTGGTCTAGAGGTTCCCAAGCGTGGGACGCGTGTAATTTTGTATGCAGCACTTTTTAACTAAATATGGATAAACATTTTTTTAAAAATCCTTTGTTTTGTTGACGGCTCCAGTCGACGGCTGGACGAATTTATAAAGTCCTCTTCAATCGAGGCTTAGTTAGCCAATTAATAGTTTGTTTAATTTAGTTACACACCATACTGGCGAATTTAAACTCGAAAAGCGTCAGTTGTTTTAGGAAATTTATGTCAAATCTGTTCGTTTACACTTGTTCTGTAAGGTGGGGGGGGGTTGCAAAATTTATGAATATTTTAAGGTGGTGCAAGGTATAAAAGTTGGGACCCTCTGAACCAACTGAAAGGTATTTGTTATTGTTTGTTATTTGGTTTTTAGGAGCATTAGCAACTAAGGCCATAGTTGCTCCGGGAATATGCGGTGGTCATTCCCTTGACCTTTCCGCATCCTCCGTATTTGGTGGTGACGGGCTCGAACCCCGGTCTAATCAAGAAAGGTATCTGTAATTTTATGTCATTGGTGTTAGCAATTTCTGTAATTCCTTCAATATGGAGGTAGCCGAATGTATGGCCTTATATCACATTCTAAAGCATTCTGCAGATTGTCAATGGAACTCAAATTGTTAGATTGGAAAGGAGGAGAGATGATTGAATTCAACGTGTTCCTCGGGACTACACACGAACAGATCCAGCTGGATACATTCTTTTATTTTGCGCTGACACAGCGCAAATGTAGTAGGGATTCTAATATTTTACCCGACAGTGTATAATACACATACATTTTTGATTTATATATTTATGCTTATTAATTGATGGTTTTTATTCTTATTATCCGGTTATTCAGCCATCAAGTTTTATCCCAACACAGCCTGAAGGCAAAAAAGTCATGATATATTGTATATTAAAATACATTCATCTTTGGGAGCTTTATATATACGTTTGGAATAAGATAGAACAAGTAATAATACAGATTAAATACAGGTGAAATCTATAATACAAATTAAATTCTTGAATATTTAAGATTATAGTTTAGCGATTATAAGAACGTCTATATACTGATTTATACTAGATGAACCAAAACATTATTTCCATCAGGATAACACTTATTACACTTTATGCACTGAGTAACCTTTATTGCGTACACCTGCCCAATAGCGAGTAAGTCCCTCTTTGTCCCCAGAACAGCCTGGATTCGAAGAATATAGCTGTTCTTTAATAAATATATTAAAATTTAAATAAGACAATAAAAACAATAGCTACTCTAACGTTTTTAACGACTTCGTCACTCTTTACTCACAATGAAAACTAATTTGGCTTATTTCTAAATTTACAAAAAATACATTTATCCACCCTCAACCATCCAATCAAATTTATCCCAGAATACGTTTATTCTGGTTAAATAGTCTCACTTCCAACCGTGTAAGTTTTAGCAAAATTTGCAAACGTGCAACCCCCAGTAAATTCACTTATACCAAGAAGCCACCATTAAGAAACATTAGCCATTCTCTCACGTTGTTGGATTTTAGGCACATCCGACTTAGACCATATCGTGCCATTGTGTGTTATGTCTCTACACATTATGTCCACGGGTCGACGCACATTGTGCGGACTGAACCCGGAATAACTGAAGGATAACTCCTACTCCTTCCACCTGAGATTGGCTAACTAAGCCTCGATTGAAGAGGACTTTATAAATTCGTCCAGCCGTCGACTGGAGCCGAACCCAGATCTCTCCAAACGAATGACAAGTGGTGAAACTGCTATACTGCCACAGAGAGCAGCAGAATAGAAAAGAAACATCTTTGGAGTATTCTATAATTATTTTGGGTCTACTTACCCTGCCTAATGACGAACTGCTATCTAATGACAGGAAAAAAATTGATGATAGAAGAGACGAATGAAGCGAAGCCTTCATTTTTCCTTCTGTTAGGTGAGTTTGCAGCTCAACCATGAATTTATAGTGACTGAATGTGCGTTTCATGCAGCACGTGTTTTTCAGTATATAGAAAAAAGAAGTAGAATTCCAAATCCTAATTCAAAAGGGTCAGTGAGCATTCGAGAAAAGGCATACCAAGGAACCAAACGTCTATGTGACAGAGATTACAGCGAAATGATGCAAGACGATAGGGAGGGGTGGGGTTACTTTTTAAGATGGTTTTCCATATTTTTGAATGTATGATGGATTTTTAGAAAGAGTGAAAAGCAATGCCAGATTTACTGAGGAGCATTGGCACAGTAATTTCAGGGCTCTTAGGTCGCGGGATCTTGGAACAACGCAATTACTGTTGAACCACAAACCCTGCAACCAGTTTTTTATGGTTTTTAAACTATGTCCGCCAAGGGCCCCCATACAGTAAAGTGGCCAGAAACAACTAAACAACAGAACGGTTGGTTGATTGGGGATTTATTTGGCCCATCAGCCTTGAAGGTGGTTGGTTATTTGGTTTTTAGGAGTATTAGCAACTAAGGCCATATTGCTCCAGGAATATGCGGTGGTCATTCCCTGACTTTTCTGCATCCTCCGTATTTGGTGGTGACGGGCTCGAACCCCGGTCTAATCAAGAAGCGTGTGCTACGCACTGCTGCTCCTTCCCACCTGGGTACGGAGGCGCGGCCCATCAGCATCTATGGCCATAGTGCACCATACATATGGAACAACACACACACACACACACACCTGACCATTTTACTGAGCTTTGCATCATCACGGAGTACCATGGCAGGAGAAGATGCGAAAACAGTTTTATATTGCAGAAGAATTAAATTTATATTGTAGGCGTAGGCGAGATTTCGAATTTTTTACTGGAGTGAAAGAAAACAGAATTTTAATAGTGTGGAAACTATAAATGCAATATAACTATGCAAGAAAAGTTGGGGCAGCATTTCTCAAGGAATATGTAACTCCGTTTGGTTAAGTGGATCGCGAATATTTTTCCTGTTCATGATATGTTTTCCCACGTTTTGACGATTAGGTAAGGTAACCTTGCATTACTTAGAATGATAGGAATGAGAATTGATTGTGTTGCGACAGGCTGAAATACTAGTTAGGTCTGTTATAGAAAAACATTGAGAAGCACAGGTTCAAAAGCGTCGCCTGAGTGTTTCTAGACAGAGGGTTAGATGTACATGTTAAGGGCAAAAGCAACTAAGGCTATGAGGTGTCAGTATATTGTGTGCATTCTTCAGTTGGTGTACTGGAAAATTAGAATTTCCAGGAAGTGAGGAAAAAAAAGAATATGAAAACAATATACAACCCCCTCCTGAAACCCACTAACTGAACGTGTGAAAAAGCCCATAAAAATTCCTCGCGTTATTAACCTTTTCCATTCGGTGTGGGAGGATGGAGATTATAACCACTCTGCTGTCCACAAAGGACTGGGTACAAAACTACGTTATAATAGCCATACTTTATTACGTAGTTGCATTAAAAATAAATAAATAAATGATAAATGAATAGATAAAATCTATATAATAACTTGCTTATGTTTCTCTGTCCGGTTCGCTCTTGATGATCCTTTTGCAATGATTTTATTTAGCAGTAAAATTGTGTGTGTGAGAGAGAGAGAGAGAGAGAAATTTGCAAAAAAAAATTCAACATAAAATTGTAAAAGGTCATTTTTTAACAGTTTTGTAACGGAACTGTTGCTCAATAGTTCCGTTCTGTTAAGCAAGAGTTTCATTACAGGTTTGGAGAAATATCGCCACGGGTACACTGAATAATCGTAATTTTGTCTGCGCAATAATTGTCATTTTTTTTTTAAAGGACAATACAGTCATACAAGTAAAAACATTTTTAAATTGCATTTTTAGCCATTTTTAAAAATATATTTTACTACCCGAGTCCATCCCACTGACATCTTAACTATCAACGATGGGAACTGACGAAGATGTTTTTGTAATTACTTCGATATTAATCTTACTTCTCTGCAACAGTTTTTGCGAAATAGCCACGGGTAAGGCGCCATTTCTTAGTGGCCTTACATTATCGGTATTACTTGACCCGATCTAGAAGGTCAAATAATGCTGATAATGTAAGGCCAAATTACTTTACTCGACCTTAATCTTTTCTTTTTCTTCCCAACAATTTTGGCGAAATATTCGCCACTGGTATTCTAGCGATATACAAAACAGATAATTTTATACCATACAATTCATTTAAGCAACAAATTGTTTAATTAATTTTTGAAATATTTTTATATTACATCTTTTTAATATATTTATTTTATATCGTCACTCCTTGTAAAATAATTTATAACGTATTTTGATTAAGTTCAAAAGTTTCTGCGTTTTAAATAAATAAATAATTTATATTTTTCGTTGATATAAGAGTTTCTGTAAATTTTTATATCCTGTACGTGTACTGTATTTTCGTTTCTAGAAAATCATTGGAGAAAGAATGCATCTCAGTTCTAACATTAACTCGAGGGAAAATATAAATGGGATTGTATCTACACGATTTCGTTATAAGTGATGATTTGCAGGCTTGGGCCTAACTCGCATGAGTGGCGCCATCTATGCTGAAAGTTTGCTATGACTAAATACTAGGCCAAGATAAATAAGATACAGGAATTGTTTATCGCACCAAAATTAGTGTTTTGGGAGTCATTATTGGAAAATTTTATCCGTTCATGTTTCTGTAGAGATGGAGGGAGTGGGGAAGGTGTCAGTGTAGGATACTTTATCTGCAGTCTGTCAATTTATAAATCTGATCCTGACTAAATACAAAGTAAAGTAAAATGACTATTTTGAATGTTTCAAAAGTGTGCTGAATGTGTAATCAGAGTACCCACTCTTGCCTTTCATAATAGGCATTGCCAAATATCTCTGAATACAGTCGACTATCAGATACATCTGAATACATCACGTATCAGATTCCATTTGGGATCTGATACGTGATGTTGCCCGATTTGGGAGGTTCGACTGTAAGCCTGTGCCTTGAGGGTGGCATAGATGTTCATTTGGAAAAAAAGTTTCCCCATAAATAGTCGCTTAATTTTTGGTTGTTTTTGTCGTTGTTGGTTGTGGAAATTTAAGTTTTATTTGTGCAAGGAGTACTATGGTCAAATTACATTATTAACATGTCTTGCAGAGAAATGGTCACTATGCGATGCAAAATAGATTCCATCATAAAGTTGATCTTTTTCAGACATATAAAAAAAAAAAAGAAAGTTCTGAAGGTTCTTATAGATTAGATAGGGGTCGAAAAGGTAGTTCTGATATCTTGATAATCCACAATCAATAAGGATATACGTATTTAACAGAGTGGACACGCGAAGGATGGCTCTTCTAGTAGGAGAGACCATAGCCTAAGTGGGGGACGGTCGGAATGCCGGTAGACAGTGATACACGTTGCTTGTTGAAATTCAGGTGATATCGGAAATTATAGAAAAATGTTATTGTTCTCTTTCTTAAGGGTGATGGCGATACAGTCAAGTATCAAGAACGTCATTTTGCAGCTGCTCTAAGTTTCAGATTGATTAGGAACTCATGGATATATGGTGATTACACTACTTGGACCAACGTGATCAATCGGTACACGTTTTGGTCATGTATAATTTGGCTGAATTAGCCCATCGGACGAATCAAATTAGACATCTTGATGTATCTCAGTTTGGAGACGTTACAGACCACTCTTTGACTGAATACGAATAGGGTTACTAGAGCCTATAGAATGTGACCTGGAAATTAAATAATTGTTGCGCAGACATCATACAAATATTAAAGGGGGTGACAAGGGAAGCAGATTGAGATGCGTTGAAGAAACTGAGGAAACAAATTCTTGTGATCTTTCATAGGATTGACGAAACAGTGGCAGTAGAGCGGGAAAGCGTGGTTGGCCTTATCTCAGACAAAAGTATAAGTTAGTTCGGAATTTTTTTTTTAAATCTCAGAAGAAATGAGCAGCTAAAAACTGGGGCACGAGTTTTTTTTTTTTTTTTTTCAGAACAACAGCGTTCTTGACAAGATAGGCTACTAACTGAAAAGAGGGTTTTTTTTAAAAATAGAGTAAAAAATTGCTCCTGGATCAAATCGATTTAGTATTGAATTTTATCGCCAGTTTTGGGAACGGGTGAGGGCCTATACTTCAATTTTTCAAAATTATTTCAGGGAGGAATAGGGCCTGGGGAATTAGTGTATGGGTATACAATAGTTACTCCGACATCAGGGAAGGATATTACGAAACTAGGAAGCTGGAAACCTATCACACTTACAGACAAATATATGACAAAAACTGCATAGACGATTAGAGGTCTTAGAAACTAATATTAAAAGCAAACTTGTGGGTTAAAGCGATGATACACGGACTTTAGCTTGCTGTTTCTTAGAAACTTGCATTCGTATGTGCAACAGAAACAGTATGTACTGGGTTTAATCCCGAGACTTCGAAAGGGTTTAGATAGCGTATCGCATTGGTGTTTATTTTTGATTTTTCAAGTGCCATTCAAGCAAGTCAGCTAGAACGCGGCAAAGAATTAATTTATTATTTGTTCAGAAATAGCCCATTGTAAGAGAGGAATTCGACTGAGTCTACATTACTATAGCACTAGAACCATTGCTACGTAAGATTGATATACGTGTGTGGAATATTAAACGGTTACCTTTACTAGCACCAGTGGGGGAACGTGAAAGTTTAGCTTATACTGACGATGTTTTGGTTTCTGATCATAATCCAATAATCCTTTTCTGCATTAACAAATTAATATCACTACAATTCATGGCTGGCTATAAATTATGACAAGATTATAATATGCCTGTCTCTGTCTAATGGAACACCTGGGGAACAAACTGAGCATCCTGTGAGGGTGATACCCACATCGGTGACTCATTCGAGTTATAGGTCTATCATTCATTGATGGAAAAAGACATAAATAAAAAGAACTATGAAAGCCGTTTCAGGAAACAGAAACTATTTCAAGAAGAGCTGGCCAAAGTCGCTCGAGGACTACACCAACCAGAACAGACAGCTAACTGGCTCTTAAAGCAAGTCGGAATCCTACAATGTCCTGTCATCAATTGTCTCTTGAGGGTTGCTGCGGCCACAGGTGAAAACATTTCCAACTGGGCTGTGTTAAGAAGGCTCAATTCAAGTGGTCTCTACTCAAGGAAGCCAGTGATTTGTATTCCATTAACCTCTATTTATTATTTTATTTCTTAGTATTATTTTCTTTTATTTAATTTCAATTTTATTTATTTATTATTATTATTTTTTTTTTTTTGCTGGTACTTTAGGATTGGACACTTTGAGTACAAGGTTTGCTGGCATCCACTGGTATGGCACGCCCACTGGTGGATGCGGGACTTTGTGCTATAGCATAGACTATTGGAACAGGCCCGGCTTCACATGCCGCCGAACGGGCACAAGGAATCGGCTATCCAGGAGACAGTTGCTCACTGGTGGCAAAGTGGCTTGACATAGATAACACATACTACAGTACACACAAAACATACATTAATACTATGTCAGGCTCATTTTACAGAGATTCTTCCTTCACAGAGACATTAGGCGGAGATAGGCACATGCCTAGGGGCCATCATAAACAGGGAAGATACATGCATACATCCCACTAACCCCAAACCACCACAGAGTTCGTCGAAACTGGTGCCATGAACGTGTGACTTGGAGCCCTGACAAATGGAGTACAGTTCTGTTCTCCGAGGAATCCCTCCCCTTTTAGACTAAAACAGGTTCTAGGTGTTATTTTATTTAAAGATAAAGGGGAGTGTAGAGTGTTTTTAGGGTCAAACGGCACCAGGGGTTTCCCCCATCTCCGCGTAGTATACATTGTAGGTGTGTAAGGTATACTGATGTCATGCAGCACCAGGGGTTTCCCCCATCTCCGCGTTTCTTTCATTGTGGGTGTACCAGTTTGCTGGGAATGCCAGAGATTTAAAAGTGTGTGGGTATTGTACATGTGTAATACCGTGTACCGTTGTTCATCTGGTCATTTAGCCGCTGGGCCCCTGCTAGAGCCCAACGTTGCCCCACCTTCGCCCCGTGGAGGCAGACCAGGAACCCAGTAGACTTAGCTACTCTGGCAGGTCTTGCCACTTAGTTTCCTGAAATTTCTGCGGCTAGGACCTAAAAAAAAAAAAAAATCATAATATGTATGTGTATATACTCATTTCACTTGTCTGCATACACCATACGTTGTATGCCTACACACACCGCTGGGGGGGGGGTTGATATTACGTAGATGGATAGGCCGAGACTGGGCGAAGATTATTTTGAGTGTTGTTAAATTTAGTGTGTGGAGCGTTCGCGTTGTATATAGATAGAGTAGGAGGGGAGACAGAAGACTGGGGGGTAAAGATAGAAATATGGGAGCGATAGAGGAGATGCCCCCAGTTGGTCAGTGAAGCATGCCCATGCCTCACCAGAGAGGAAGGGGGGGGGGGTTCGGCGAGGGGAGACAAGGAGTCTCCGCCCTTCCGTGGTAGGGTTGGAATGGAATCGAGTCAGGTGCTCGATTCTGGTCCCCAACGAGTCTTGATGGCAGCGAAACTGCATGGTTTAGGTCCGTGTGGCCCTTTTGCAGATTCAGGGTTCAGTCAGTCGCAGAGTTGTAGACTATGTCCTTTTATTCTCGTTGGAGGTATGGAATTTATTGTGGGAATAGTAGCTTGTCCCATTTAGTTTCCGGTTGTGTTGTTATTTGCTTGTTGGGCCAGTGTGGCTCGGCGTCTGTTAAACAGTTTCTGTGCAAATTCGGTGAATGCCATATATGGTCCTTTATCGTCCAGAATGAATTGCTCCTGGTCCTTGGGTGAATGTTGTAGTCTTGTCACCAGCTGGTAGCGGATGTCGTCGTATTGGTGGCAGTCATACATTAGGTGCGACCAAGTTTCTGGAGCGCCACAAGTGCAATTTGGATTTTCAATTATTCCCAGAGTTGTTAGTTTGGCGTTTAAGGCACCATGTCCTGTGAGTAGGTACGTCACAAACAGACCAGGTGCGTACCAGGTTGGTAATTTAGGTTGGAATCTATGTATATTTGGAAAGAATTTATTTGTTATCCGACCTTTGATGGAGACATCCCATCGTGTCTGCCACGTCTGCAGCAAGTGGGTCTGGAGTCTTCTTTTTTCCGCAATGCGGTTATTTCCTGGATCTCCGTTGAAGTTAAGGTGTGTACAAGCATTGCCTTTAGCGAGCTCATGGAGGATGCCTCTCCTCACCACCTCTAGGTCTAAGGGGAGGGTTCCTGCGATGACTTGCAGAGCGTGTGTGCTCACTGTGCTGCAGCAAACAATTCCATAAAGCGGAAAAAACCTACTCCGGGAGCTGTTCCCTGGTGGTCCCCAGAATTACAACAACTCAGACGTGTGGTAAACACCTGCCGAAAAAATTTTCAACGTGCCAGGCGTAGCTGGCCTGCAGTAGAGGTGGAAGCACTACGACAACAGTACCGAACGGCCAGGAATCAATATACAGCAAAGATCCGTGAACGAAAACAACGCTCCTGGGAGCACCTAGTATCCACAGTTGGAAACGACAACCCCTGGGGAGTGGTCTACAGAGTGACCACAAATAAACTCCCCAGAGGCGAAGTCATCCCCACAACCAAGAAGCCACAAGGGGAGTACACCAAAACGTGGCAGGAATCCATCAATAATATCCTAGATGCCATGTTCCAGAAACACCTGGATCCAACCACCCCAGAACAAACATCGCTCTGCCTAAGAAATAGTACCTACACAACAATCGAAGAGGAGGAGCCCTTTACTAGGATCGAACTGGACATTGCAGCCGCCAAACTAAGAAACAGGAAATCACCAGGTGCAGACTTATTAGAGCCAGAAATCGTAAAAAAGGCGGTTGAGACTATCCCAGAAAAAATACTAAATTTATTTAACCAGTGCCTAAAAGAAGGCTATTTCCCACACACCTGGAAAACGGCAACGCTTCGGCTCATCCTCAAAAATCCAACAAAGCAGCAGGATCTCCCAGGGTCCTACAGACCCATAGCCTTACTGTCTGTACTGAGCAAACTGATGGAACACCTTCTACGAAATCGGATAGAAACTCACTACTCAAACGCAGGCCTTCAATCCCGAAATCAGTTCGGGTTCAGAAAAGGATACTCCACCGTAGATGCATTGGAAAATATTGTTAACGCCGCAACCACAACCAACCGAAAGTACTTCCTCGTCATCGCAATAGATTTTGCTGGGGCGTTTGACACTCTCTGGTGGCCAAGTGTCCTCGGCAGGCTCCGGGAGGCTAACCTGCCAGCAAATCTATACAAATGCATCAGTACATACCTCTCAGACAGATCAGTCACAGTCACTACTCCGTATTGCTCCGTATCACGGCTGATACACAGAGGATGCCCACAGGGTTCCGTTCTGGGCCCTCTTCTTTGGAATGTCGTCCTAGACGGCTTCCTAAATCTCAACCTTGGAAACGTCACATCCCAGGCTTACGCAGACGATCTTATTCTGATGCTTGCTGAGGACTCCAGAGCACAATTAGAGAACTCCGCAAATAGAGCAGTCACTATCCTGCAAGACTGGGCTGACAACAACAAACTCACAATTTCTCCAACCAAGACATGTTCAGTCCTACTCAGGGGGAACCTAGATATTAGGAGGCCTCCCCAAATCAAAGTCCAGGGGAAAACCGTCAAACTCGCAACGGAATTAAAACATTTGGGAGTCATGCTCGATAGGAATCTATCCTTCACACCACATCTGACATACATCAGGAATAAAATCAGAAACTATTCTGCACTCTTTGCAAGAGTCACCCGTAAGGACTGGGGCTTGAGGAAAAGGACCCTCGCCCTCTTCTATACGACAGTATTCCTGCCAGCCATTTCATATGCCTCCGGAGTCTGGTACCACAAAGCGACCACCGCGGTCAACAGGAGAAAACTCGAGACGATACAAAGATATACCCTGCTAACGATCTCCAGAGCCTGCAGGACGGTGAGTACTCACGCGCTGCAGGTCCTTATGGGTGCCCTCCCCCTGGACCTGGAGATCGTTCGTCGCGGAATCCTACATCACCTCAGCAAAGGAAAAACGTCCACCTGCCTGAACTACACGATTGACTTAGCCAATGACCCTAAAATGGAAAAGAAGCGACTCACACTGCATCTCCAACAGACCTGGCAAACCCGCTGGGAAAATTCAATCAAAGGTGAAATCACTCGGAAATTCGTGCCGACAATTCAGACGGTATATCCAAAATATCCCCACTGGCTGTCTCCAGGACTCCTCGTCACATACCTACTTACCGGACACGGTGCATTCAGACACAAGTTATCAGGCTTCCGACTCAGTGACACTCCTCTCTGCCACTGTGGCCAAACAGAAACATGGGAACACCTCATGTATCACTGTCACCTGTATCAAGATCTACGCTGCCGGCTCATCACTGAAATTCGATTCACACTGCAAAACCAGGAACACCTCATCCTAGAAGAAGAAGACAGCTACAAAGCGCTAACAAAATTCGCTCAGGGCCTCCTTTAGCAGAAGACGGACCTTCCCCCAGCCGCAACCACTGCAATGAAGAGAATGCATGTACCCATCAAAGCTGCCCATAATCAGAAAAACAATTCGACACCACTATGGACCACCAGAACAAATAAAACCCCCAGGGATCCGACTTCATAACAGAAGAAACAAAATGAAATCGCAAATGCACATCCAAGCTGACTGGACTAAATAACCTCGGATGGGATCTTAACCAATGAATGGCTACAAAATAAACTGGACTTTGTAAACCTCGGATGGGACAATGTCCCAAAAATGACATTCCACCGACTGAAGAAACTGCAGAGCCTCTCTGCACACTAGCCTTATTGGCGATCTGACCTGGCGCCCTTGCCTGGTCCACTTTTCTTCCCTTTCCCTGGCCGGGGGGGAAGTGATGGTCCCTCTATCTCCTTCCCTCCTTGCCACCCACACTTTCCCTTCTGGTGGGGCATGGGCATGCCCCCCCAAATCTTGGAGTCACCCTCCCTATCGACTCCATTCTTCTGTCTGTCGCCCCCCCAGCCTTCAGTCTCCCTCCCACTATACCTGCACGCAAGCGAAAGCCCCACACATCCAAATTTAATTACAGCCAAATTTGATTCGCCCACAATTTTCGGCCTCACAATTCTAGCACAACCACCACGCGATAACCTCTCAAATTTTTTTTTTTTTTTATTTATTTATTTATTTATTTTATTATTTTATTTTTTTATTTTTATTTTATTTTTTATTTATTTTTTTTTATTATTTTATTTATTATTTATTTTATTTTATTTTATTTTATTTTTTTTTTTTTAGGTCCTAGCCACTGAAATCTCAGGAAACTAGGTGGCAGGACCTGCCAGAGTACTTATTTAAAATATTGGTGTACCTGGTCTGCCTCCACGGGGCAAAGTGTGGGCAACGTCTGGCCTCAGCAGAGGCCTGGCGGCTAAATGGCCAGAAGAACAACGGTACACAACACTACTCATCTACAATATCCATACACTTTTAAATCTCTGGCCTTTACAGTGTACTGTATCACACGACAATGTAAACTACGCGGAGATGGGGGAAACCCCTGGTGCCGTTTGACCCCAAACACACTTTACACTTTACACTTTGTGCTGCAAGCGCGAGTAGCAGTGAGTAGCATGATTCTATGTATGGAATCAAGTATTCTTAGGTTTGCAGCTGTGCTGGCCTTTTTGTACCAGGCACCAGCTACGTATGTTGTGATTGGTAAGAAGGCTGCTTTATAATAAAACATCATCATTCTCTGTTTCAATCCCCAGTCTTTTCGGGCAATTCTGTTTATTAAGGCAGTGCAGTTTCTTATTTTTCTTCTTACGTAGTTTAGGTGCGGTTTGAAGGATAAGCGGGTATCCAAGATGACGCCAAGGTATTTGAGCTCTGTGCTGAGCCTTATTGTTCTAGTGCCAATTTTAATTTGGGGTGGTCTGTGGATGTTCAGTGTTCCCTTTAAGAGTATGGAGTTGGTCTTCGTCGGTGAGATTTGTAGTAAATGGCGTGTGGCCCAGTCTTGGAGAATTTGCATAGCGCAGTTTGCCAGTATTTCCAGTTGTGCCCTGGAATTAGCTTCTATTGTTTAGATGAGGTCGTCCGCGAAGGCTTGTGAGCGGACCCCTTCTAGATCCTTCTTTAGAAACTGGTCCATCAGGAGGTTCCACATTGTTGGTCCAAGTACTGACCCCTGTGGGCACCCTGTATATATTTTTCTTTCTATTTCTTTGTAGGGAGCTTTTATCTTGATTGCTCTGTCGGTGAGATAGCTTTTAAGCACATTGAAGAGGTTGCTAGGAACCCCTGCCTCCCGGAGCTGGCCCAGGACGCTCGGCCACCATAGGGTGTCGAACGCCCCGGCAAAATCAATTGAGATAGCTAGCACGTATTTTTTCTCAGATTCTTGTACTTGGGCAATTAGGCTTTGGAGTGCTATACATTGTAGATGTGAAACAGAACACTGTCAATGCCAGAGGTTTAAAAGTGTATGGATCTTGTATATGTATAGTGTTGTTTCTCTGGTCATTTGGCCGCTGGGCCCCTAATGGGACCCAACGTTGCCCACACTCCGCCCGTGGAGGTTGACCAGGTACACGAGTATTATAGTTATTTACTCTGGCAGGTCCTACCACATAATTTCCTGAGATTTCAGTGGCTAGAACCTTGAAAAAAAAAACCGCTATAGATAGGGGTCAGTCAAAGATAAAGAGGAATGCGGTACCATCCCTCCAACGTCTCGTGTGGTGTGGAATAATGATCAACGCCGCATCCCTCTTCATGTTTTCGATAGGGGTAGTATAACTGCGAACAGATCCTCGAACCCTATGTGTGACTTTTTAGGGGTACGGTTGTCTCAGATTTTCTTTTCATGCACGACAATGCCACTGCACATAGAACTCAGGTGGTGGAGGAATATCTTGAAACTGAAGATATTCAACGACTATTGTGGCCAGCATGATCACCAGACTGAAATCTGATCGACTTCTCATTTGGTGATCTAAGGTCTGCGCTGGTGGAAGAATGGGATTTGTTGCCACAGAATATTATAGACACTCTTATATCCAGCATGGTTACCGCTGTCAGGCTTGTTTAGCCGTTGGAGGGGATCATACGCCGCACTGATGTCATTTGACCATATTTTCAAGCATCTTGTGTCGACTTTTGTAATGTGACCTTTTTGGTAATTTTTATACAACCCATAAATGTCCCTTATACCTGTCTGAAGTTTCTCGCCGTCTCCTCATTTCATCGTTATTCTATGGTACAACACCATACCAAATTTACCGCTTCTTCGCAAGCTGCACGAGTTACACCACGTTTTCTACATGTTCTGTTAATTTTGTCGAGCAGTGTAGTAACTAATCCCTTCCAATTATTACGGTAACGTCCCTGCATTATGTGTTAAGACGTCGTTCACTTAATAATTCGGTTGTATTGAATGGTTTTCTTGGAGGTACTTTGCGTTTATTACCTATATTATCTGGCTGTATTGTGATTATTTAATAAGTGAATACGGCACAAAATTATCTGTATAATTAGCTCCTCATTATGAGACTTCCAACTGGAAAGTTTCGGTACTCTCCATTAAACCTCTCTAAAATAATCCTGGAATCCAATTATATTAATAAATTTCGTACACGAAATTTTCTTTAAGTCTTCAAATGCTATCAGAACAAAATGAAGAAATTTCATTTAGAAGAAATAAAATTTGTTTCAGATTGATTTTACATATTAGAGAGATCCAAATATTGTAAATGAAATACAAAAGTCAAATGATAAAGTCAATTTCAGAAATGGCTTCCAAGAACGTTGAAAGGCGAAACAGGATCTGTTTCTCCAAAGACACACACACACACACACACACACACACGCAGAGCAAACAGGCAACGCAACTGAGGGTGGGAAGTATCTGTGTCATCAGTGAAAACTGAGTGTATCCAGTGGTCTGTTTGCTCGATGAAAAACCCAAGTTCTCCTGGACGTAAATCATGCAACCATGTCCTGAGAACGAACTAACTCAGTCACAATGCGAAAAATGTTCTGCCATCATTGACGAGATTCGATTTTAGCGTTTTCCACCCGGTGTGGGGAGAACGGTGATTCGCCACCGATTTGTATGTGAATATAATGGATAATATAGGATCAAATTTTGTGCCCAGGGATCCAGAATGGACAAATCCATTACCAGAAATTATCTGGACAGCCAGATGAAGAAAGAATGCAATAACTGCTCTGTAGTTAATGAAACGGCGTAAGCGAGCAAAAAAAAAAAAAGTGTATAAGTCCATTCTAGACGAAAAGTGTAGTGGTGCCATCTAGTTACAACAAAGTGAACTATATCAAGAATAAAGCGCTTGTATTATTATATAACCGTTCGAATTAAATCATTTATGTACAGAATACTCTATAACGATGATAATAAATATATAGCCCTAATTATTAGTGCTATATAGAATTGCTTTCATGGAAAGCTCTGCGTGAATTCTCATTACAAAGTATACAATTTAAACAGAGGCCCTTTATATGGCAGATATAAAGTTAATCTGTAATCAGGTCACAAAGGAGGTTCGGCAGGCGAAGGCAGATTACGAGAAATCTGTGGCAAAGGATGCTAAGAAAAACAGCAAGGATTTCTTTACTTATATAAACTCTAAAAGGAAGGGGATGAATCTCATTGGTCCACTTGACATCAATGGGGCGCCTCCGTAGCCAGGTGGGAAGGAGCAGCAGTGCGTACCACACGCTTCTTGATTAGACCGGGGTTCGAGCCCGTCACCACCAAATATGGAGGATGCGGAAAGGTCAAGGAATGACCACCGCATATTCCGGAGCAATATGGCCTTAGTTGCTAATGCTCCTAAAAACCAAAAACAACAACAACAACAACGACATCAATGGTTCGACTGTTGATGATCCTGCTCAGATAGCAAACAAACTGAATGAGTATTTTGCATCTACATTCACACATGAGGAGTTATTAAGGTTTGAAAATGCCAGAAGGTTATCAAATTGTAGCATGGTGCTTAATGATTTTGTAATAACTGAGAACAAAGTGGAGGAGAAATTCTTGAAGTTAAACATAAGAAAGGCACCTGGGGTGGATGGGATCTATCCAGTTATATTAAAGGAGGCAGCAAAGGAAGTAAGCAAACCCTTAGCCATAATTATGCGAGCATCCTTGGATTCAGGGGCAATCCCTATAGACTGGAGATGTGCAAATGTATCCCCAATTCACAAAGGGGGATCGAAGGGTGACAAGTAATTACAGACCAGTTAGTTTAACTTCTGTTCCGGGTAAAACAATGGAGTCACTGGTTAAAGATGTATTGCAGGATCATCTAGACAAGACTGCAGCAATAATTCAGACACAGCATGGGTTTGTTAAGGGAAAGTCTTGTCTGACAAATTTGATAGGATATTACGATGTGGTTACAAAGGAACTGGATGCAAAAAACAATTTTGATGTCATCTATTTGGATTTCAGGAAAGCTTTTGACACTGTTGCGCATGGAAGACTATTGTACAAATTGGAGCAGAATGGTATTAAGGGCAAGTTGCTACAATGGATAAAAGGATGGTTAAGTGGGAGAAGACAGAGGGTGGTAATTAATGGGTGCTGCTCTTCGTGGACTAATGTTATTAGTGGAGTCCCACAGGGTTCGGTGTTAGGTCCACTGTTGTTTTGTATATTTATCAATGATATTGATGAAGGTATATCAGGCTTAGTGTCGAAGTTTGCAGATGATACAAAGGTTGGCAGGGTTGTTAATGACAGTAATGGCAGTGTGCTACTGCAACAGGATCTGGATAATTTGGGCAGATGGGCTAAGAAGTGGCAACTGAAGTTTAACCTTGACAAATGCAAAGTACTGCATATGGGTAGAAGTAACCCCAGAGAAACGTACCAACTGTGTGGTACTACACTTAAGGTGGTAGAAAATGAAAAAGACCTGGGAGTAATTGTGCAGTCAGATATGAAGTTCTCTGAGCAATGTAGACAGGCTGCCAGGGCAGGTCATGGGGTTTTGTCAATGATATATAGGAATTTTGCTAGCAGGGAAAAGGAGGTGATTGTCCCTCTGTATAAGGCAATGGTCAGGCCACGCCTTGAGTACTGCGTACAGGTCTGGAGGCCTCATTTTAGGAAGGATGTAGATTTACTTGAGCGTGTACAGAGAAGGGCAACAAGATTGGTGAGGGGAATGAAGGGATCCTCTTACCAAGAGAGGCTTAAGTTCTGCAAATTGCAGTGGCTGGAGACTAGGCACCTGCGCGGTGATCTGATTGAGGTGTATAAGGCCTTGAATGGGTTGAGCACGCTGAATTCTGATGGGATCCTTCCACTTGTTCAGATTACGAACCTAAGGGGGCATAAATTCAAATTAAGAAAGGACAGATGTAGAATAGATGTGCGGAAATTTGCCTTTAGCCAGCGGGTGGTTAATTGCTGGAACAAACTTCCATCTGTCGTTGTGGAAGTTGATAGGTTGAATAAATTTAAGGAGGAACTGGACAGGCATTTGGAGGGAATGGTGTGATTTTTTTTTTTTTTTTTTTTGGCTGATGCTGCATAAGCTCATACACTTGCTTTCTTGCATCACATGCTACTACTACTACTACTACTACTATATCACCTTCTCCTTTGCTTCACCCTCTCTCAAGATGCGTGGTCTCCTTAAAATGCATGGTTCCTGCGGGGCCTTTCCACAGTGCTACTATTTAGAGTTACAGGCGGAGGGGAAGAGTAGTTCCAGCGAGTATTGTTTGTCAGAAACAGTGACTAAAAAATTCTTGCCATCTTGGGCTCTATAGGAGTATAAAAGGTTGGTTTTCCTTTAATTTTATTTATTTGTCAATTTTTTTAAGAGAGAATATTTTTAATAATTCTAGAAACCTATTTATTTCTAAAACTTTTTAAAATTGAAGAGTTTGGAGTTATGTGAATTTGTGTATTAGAGAACTATGCTGTAGTAGTGTAATATATAAATTCAAACCACAAGAGAAGAGTTCATGAACTTCATCTCGTTGGGAAATTCATCAGAATCTAATGAGACAGAATGAGTGCCATAGCAGAAAATCGAGGTTCCCGCAAAGCTAATATATTTCCTTCTTTCTTTCGGAAAAAAATGTTTAAAAACTCGATGATATTTGGGTGTTTAATTTTCTGTGATATTTGTGAAACTATTTTGGATCCCCAACCCCTTCACCAGTTGCGTTGTCTCTAGGGATCTACAATTCAATTCTAATTGAGCAATGCTTGTTACACAGATCTCAACTTTTACTCACGTTCAGTCCTACTCACGTGAATTCTGAAAGTGGTCAAATGCCAATGGGATCGTTGCTGTAAACTGAAGTTGATTTTGGCTTTCGGCCAAATGGTATAAGTTTGCAATTTAACTCTTCTTTTAATGCGATTATAGAACAAGCTCTTAGCAGCATTCTGTTAAATGTCAAGCGCTGAATGTCAAGGGAGAGAGTAAAATAAATAAATTAATATATAGGCGTTCGCATGACGTACACGATTATCGCCATAGTCGCACAATGCATCGGAACTCATTGGTCCATAACATTTTACATGGGGAGGGGGAATGTGCACCTGAGTTATGTTTGAATGCGCAGACATTTTTCATTTAAGTGAGCCAGTAAGCTAATTGCTCCCCACCCTTTCGCGCATATACAACCAGAGCTCATCAGCTTATCGTTTCAAAACCTTAAGTTCAGTGGTTTTATAAAAGGAACAATAAAGCAGAGACCCACGACGATGTCGAGTCAATATAAACAAAGTTAAAAAAATATATAATAAAAAAATAAAGGAGATTTGATAATGAGAGCAAACTTTGGCCTCGTGGAGAGGACGGTCCATCACACCCCCACCACGAGGTGGTAGGTTACTACCTTTCAGATAAGTAAACGTCAAATGTAATTCTCCATCTTAAGTACTAACAAATGGGACCTCACAAGGGGTCGGGAACCCAACTCCGCACTTTTAGATTACTCGAATATAACAAGATTTAACAATCTGACTAAGTGACACCATCTAGCCCTAGGCCTCTCTCAGGGTGAACCACTGGGTCATCTCACCTCCAGAACAAGCTAGTCATAGTTCGTCCTCCTCGAACTGCATCTAATGACACTCAAAGTCAGGATATATCTTGCTCCCAGCAGAGTGCTGCTCTGAGGGGAGCTTCCTCCTCCTCCTCCAGCAGTTCGCGCAACTGGGAGGATCATCTAATTTTGGACACTCTTTAGACAAGGGATATAGTGTTAGGGTCAGGCAGCACCTGTGGTTTCCCACATCTGCGCTCAACATAGTGTGCATAGTGTTAGGGTCGGGCGCCACCTGTGGTTTCCCACATCTGCGCCATATGTACACTGTGAAGAAATACAGAACACTGTAAATGCCAGAAAAAGTGTAGTGTGTTGAATGTGTAGTTTTGTGTTGGGTTCTGTTGTGTGTCCTGGCATTTGACCGCAGGGCCCCTGGTGGAACCCAACGTTGTCCGCACACACCACTATCTGCGCTCAACAAGGGATATGAAAAATAAAATCATCTTGGCCTTAGTTTTCACAGATGAATTACTATATTTTCATTTTTATTGTTAGAAGAAGAGTCGCCGTGTGCAGGTTGTGCTCCCACAAGTTTGATGTGCAGGGGTGGAAGAACCTTGTTTGATTGCACTAAAGAAATATATTTTACATTACATTGTCCTGGTATGAACTCGTCCTGCTTGTCCCAATGTTACACAACACAATGTTCTTATGTCCCACAAACATAAAAACAACAATATTTTGTGAACCCACCCTGCAAACCAACAACCTTAAGATCACTGCATATGTGCCAACCATAATCCTGGTATTTTATAGCATGTAGAACCTTAGACATGCTTTCATGACTTTCTATAAGTCCAACTGAATTAAACACAGGAACAGATGGAAATTCTTTGCCATAATTGAAGCAAAACTGCTTTTAAAATTTAATTTTGAGGCATCTATGAATAAACGCCATTCGTCTGACTTATGCACGACACCTAGTTCTTTCGGAAATCCAATAATGTCTTTGCAAAAACACATACTGTCCTTCGTAGAAAAATATTTCGAAAACTTTTCATGTCTTTTTCGAAACACTGAAATCTTTGTTCCTGCTGCGAGTATATTCCACTGCAGTAACCTAGAACCTAACAGTTCAGCTTGTTCTTTCGGCAAATTTAAGTCTCGAACCAAATCCTTCAGCTCATCTTGTTTGATTAAATGTACCTGAACTTACTGGCTGATAGTCGACATCTTGTGAGTGGAGGCTTCCGGGGAATCTTCAACCTGTTTAAGTTTGGAAGATAGATGTACGACTCTGTGAACATGTCACGTCAGTTAATACATGTACTTGGAAAACCTTGGCATAGCCTACAAAATTCTAAATTGTTGCATCGGAATTTGAACCTAAGAACCATAGGCAGAAGTCTAATTATGTTTATCACAAGAAAACCGAGGCCAGAATCGATTGCTAAAATTAAGAGAATTAGCTTATATTCGTTAAAATAAATCAGTATGTCATACATTGCTGGCTAGATTATGCAAAATTGGTATATTTTGGTAAAACGTTACTCTCTCTCGATATTTAATAAATGATGTGGAGCTATCACGTTGATTTTCGAAATCTACCCATAGAATTGGTTAAAAACAGCATTTAAATTCTTGGAGGTAAAAATCGTGTTGGCTAGTTAGTTAAATATTAGGAAAAAAATTATTGAGAACTCAAAAAAATATATATTTTTTCATTGCTGATACCGAGGTGTTTCATTTGCAATCAGAGATGCCTCAAATATGTTATTTTAAAACAAAGTATGTTTATTCAACCTTGATCGTTGCGTGGAAGACAATAGTCATACAGCATGTTTAAACCTGTTTCCTATGATTCGTACTTGCACCCGCATGGCTGGAGTTCTCAATACCTCCCTAACGTGTCCTAATTCATATTTTTCTTATTATGATGAGAGAGATCTGCTGTGGGTCAGTAGGCTAAGTAATTTGGGTCCAAACTGTTTTGGAGAACAATAGTCCTTCAGGAGACCACTCTCGTTTCGATTTCAGAGTGCTGCATTTTAATTCAGTGGTTGATCATTGAGTTATTTTATTCCGATCTCGTCATTATTTTTGTAACAGTTTCGATTCTAGGGTCCAACGTTCCTGTTCTCTTTAATCAAGCAATTTATTTATATCTAATAACCTAGATCAATTCTTTTATAATGACACATGTTTCCATGTCGCGTTGTAAAAGAATTAATGCAGGCCATTTTAGTGCTGAGAGCGAAACAACTGTTGGAGTTGACTGAATGTACAGATTATAAACTAAATAGTAGCATGGATGGAGGGAATGACAGGTGAGCAGCTGCGATGGTCCTGATCATTAAGCAAGGGATCCGGAGAGAAAAATCTAGAGTTACAGAAAAGAGGAATTGGAAAGAAAAGACTGGCTCGGTGAGGCTGTTTGTTCCAGGGCTCATGCTGGCATTTAATACAGCTGGAAATAATAATAAGACAACGATGTAGAACTTTACAGTATCGGATGTACTGACCATAATTCTGCTACAACTAGACAACACTGGAAAAGGTTTTGTGAATTTTCCCCAATTATGTTAATGATATATGTAAATCGTTTGAACAGTCACAACTGAACCACAATCATTATGTCCTCGATGATGGATAAAATTCAAATGAAAGATCCTATAAATCATTCAGTGGTTAAATGTTTTGTAAATGTTTACTGTCCTGAACATGGTCTGTAATAATAATAGTATTTAATGATGTAGCACTTGAACAATATTAATGTTTCCTAAGTTTCCTGTTTGACTTGGACTGTTTCTGCATTTTTACTGTAATGAAATGCAATTTTGGGGATGAGTAAAAGAACCTACGTAGAATGAAATCTTTTGTTAAGTTCTAGAATGAATACAATTAATTCTCAGACGTTTTGTGGTACCACTTCTTGTATGACTTCCATTGACAGAATTTCTGTCCTTATTACAGTGTGTGAAGTTGAAATGCAGCAATTCATTCACTGAATCACTGGTACAAGGAAGTACGAGCATGATTATCTGTACAACAAGAGATTACCACTTCAGTGGTCGCGGTGATTTCGCAACTATTGACGTGGAGGACTATTGTCCTAGAATTTAAAATTCATTTTGCGCTCGTAGATTGCTTTTTCTTTGTGATAGGTGTTTGTTCTTGGTAATCTAATCAGAGATATAATACGCAGCTTTTGTGTCTCTGGGAGAAAAAGCGCTGTCATAAATAAATGAGTCATAGGATGCTCGCCACTGATGGAAAATATATTAGTATTTCATTTACGTTGAACAGGAAATAAAGATGGTTATGCACCTTGAAGAAACGTTTCTCAAGAAAAGTAATAACCAAGTTGTTTTTTTTTTAGCGCCACATTAAATGGGCATGGAAATGGAAAACAGTGAAAGTCAGATTAAAGACGAATCTGAGTAGAAGGAGAGATCTGTCTTTATCCCGAATGGTTGATTTATTAGTACAATAATATAAGATAATGCGCTTATTTGCGGAGCAATATCCTGCTGAACAAAAAATAAAATTAGAATTTTGTTACAACAAAATTCTAATTTTTCTATTTCTTTAATTTTAAATTGTTACGAAATATAATGAAATAAGAGTACTATACTTAAATATATTTTGTCGGCTTTATTTTCTTATACTTATCTTAATTAGAGCAAAATCTAATGCAAGGCTACGATGAACATTCTGAAAAAAAGAAATTTTTTGTAGCAAAGCGTTATTACTGATGATAATAAAGTGGAAGAGTCGTGTGAAAATTAATTCGATAAGTGTGGTGCAGTGTATTCTATCGAAGAAAAAGTGAATCTTACAGAGAGAAACTCTGTAAGATTCACAATTTAAAATTACCCAAAACTCCCCTTCCTTTCCACTTCGCCCTCTCGTACCACTCTTCAATGAACTTGCCTCGGTATATGGATGGTCCCACGGCCCAATCACTGTCTGTTGAGCGTAACAGATGAGAGAAAATGTTATTAAAATGTCCCTATCACTACCAATTAGACTCCACTCGATGCACGAGTAGCTGTAAGTCCCAGTAAGTCGCGATTCGCTTTACAGATACTGAAGCAATCGCATTTGCAATAACAACATAACGTTTCTTTTTTGTCTGGGCTGCCTCGTCTCGGTGCAATGACCCCCGCTGTTTATATTGTTCCATCGGGTGACTGTTATCGTTTTTCTTGTTGTGCGCTCGCATGTGTACGTGTAATATTTATGCGTACGTGTGCATGCGCGTCCTGACAAGCGTCATTAAGCTTTGCGTCCGAGTGCAGTAATGTTGCGCGATCTTAAATCCAAATTTAACAACGGCAGCATTTAGGGGATGGGGGGAGTGCGCAGTACGAAGTGTGCTCGTGGGACTTTTTGCTGGGAGTGGTTATTACGCAATTACAGGTAGCATCTTTCCTTCGTGCGTTTCTTTCCAGGCAGCTACTGTAGGGCGCATTTCCAAGGCTAAATGAATTCTTAATAGGCGCTTGTAGCGTACAAGGAGTTTTCCTCGAACGGTGGGCTCTTTCGTCATATCTCGCGAGGAGGTGCTTTATATAATGAGGGGTAGTAGCGGAAGGTGCTTTCCTATCGCGCATCCCGTTGTTTGCTTTCCTTGTTTATTCAAACACGCCGTTTGAAATGCGTCTCACTGGCAGACAATGGCGAAGGGGATCGCGAAAACACGAAAAATGAACACTTTAATTATAATGCCACTTCGCACAAAGTGTCTTCGTGTCATCTCTGGAACAGGACTTCAGCGCCTTCGAATACAAACAGGCTTGTTGAGGATTCTATACGAAGCTTCTTATAATGAAACACAGAGCAGTGCAAATGGGGGGATGCATTGGATGCGCCGCAGCAGCCCCCCCAAATCTAGGAGGCCCGATCGAGGGAGTCAGCAAAGTCTCAACATAAACAAACGAAGCCCCTTAACCTCTTTGCATCCGGGCTCCCAAGTATCTTTGCATGGACCTGATAAAACATGTATTGTGAATGCACATTTTATTTCGAGTATTTAAAATACACACACACAAAAAAAAAGCAAACCAAATGCTCGCAATCCGCTAACTACAATAGTTGTCAAGGTCCTTCTTTAAGTCAGGGTCTCAGTACAGCGGAAAGTTGTTTATCCAGAATTGGTAGTGTTGTACTCTTTAGAATAATGCCGAGATAATAAGGCCACAGGGCATCAGCATATATCGTATCTGTAAGCTACAATGTGGTATCGTAGCCACTGATCTACGAAGCAGATAGTACAATCCGTATATCAACCCATTTAAATAAGTTTAAATGTTTTATAAGTGAAACAAATTTAATTCGCACCGATTGGGTAGGTTGTGTTTACCTCAAGTAACACAATGTCAAATGATTTTATTTCTTGCAAGACCATACGTAACAGTTTTTGTATGTAAACGAACTTAAGTACATACTAACTCTTAAAACCCTCGTGGTAGCGCAGTTGGTAGAATCGCTGTTCTCCCGCACCAGCTGTTCGAGTCCTGTCGATGACTGGAAGAATTTTTATGGGCCATTTTTCACAACGTGGCTGAGTTAGCCGGTTTCAGGAGAGGGTATCGTGGTTTTATCTCCCGGAAACTCTGGTTCTTCGTCCAGCAAACAGAAAATCGACCAATAATTTCCCATCATTTTATGGTGATTCCGAAAATCACCATAAAAATTCTCTATTGCGTCTACATCAAAAGATATACCAACGTTTAATGTCAAAATAAAGGGATTTATACGTATAATTCAAGTTTGTAATACAAGTGTAAAAAAGTATTATACGTTCTCTATAACTTATTTAAGTTCGAAAAAAATATCATAAATCATTGCAAAATAGTTATATTTCGATAATATAAAAAAGTAAAGTGCAGCCATTATTAACCCACTGCAGGATGGAAGCCTCCTCAACAATTCATGCTGAGGGAATATATAATCAGCATATCTATAATTGTTCTTAAAAATGTTTTCTACTAAGGGATTTGCTCAAAAAATGTTTGCTACTAAGGGATATTCCTGCTTACTCTTCCTCACAAGGAACCAGCAATAATTTCCCATCATTACAGGAACCCAGCGACCTTGGTACCGCTTTTCCAACGTGGAAATATCTTAATGAAACCGCTCCCCTTGTTCATCACTCAAATCTCCCAGAATTTCGGGGGAAAATTCGAGATGGGAATGAAGAAAATGAATTTTCAACGACATTCGACAGCCCATGTTTTTGTAGCACTCGAGTAAATTAGACCCCAACATTTCGTAGTTTTCTTCTTTCCTCTTACCAAAAAAACATGTCCTACCACCTTAAACGATCGCCAAGCTGCTAATTCAACCTCCTTTAACTGGGTTTCAAGCACATCGTCTTTCAGGAAATTCCTAATTTGAGATCCTACGAAAATTCCTTCCTTAAGGATCTGATGTTAAATGTTTGGCGTATGTTAAATTAGGAAACACTGCTCAAGTATGCAAATCCGTTACCTTATTTATCCAGTCCCTTCTCGAAATTTTTCATCAGTCCAAGTTTGATGTGCAGGGGTGGAAGAAGAACCTTGTTTGATTGCACTAAAGAAATATATTTTAACATTACATTGTCCTGGTACGAACTCGTTCCCCTTTTCCCAATGTTGCACAACATAATGGCCTTCTGTCGCACGGCTGTCCCACAAACACATATTTTATGATACCTCCCTCCCTGCAAACCAATAACCCTAAGATCACTGCATATGTTCCAACCATAATTCTGGTATTTTATAGCATGTAGAACCTTAGACGCGCTTTCATGACTTTCTTTTTAAGTCCAACACAGGAACTGATGGAAATTCGTTATCATTATGACGCAAAACTGCTTTTAAACTTAATTTTGGGGCATCTATGAATAAACGCCATTCATCTGACTTATGGACGACACCTAGTTCTTTCAGAAAGTCCAATTATGTCGTTGCAAAAACACATACTGTCCTCCGTAGCAAAATATTTCGAAAACTTTTCATGTATTTTTCGAAACACAAATATTTGTTCCTGCTGCGAGTATATTTGACTGCTGTAACCTAGAACCTAACTTGTTCTTTCGGCAAATTTAATTTTTGAACCAAATCATTCAACTCATCTTGTTTGACTAAATGTACCTCACTACCTGAACTTACTGACTGATAGTCGACATCTTGTGAAGTGGAGGCTTCCGGGGAAATCCTCAACCTGTTTATATTTGGAGGATAGATTTACAACCCCGAGAACATGTCACGATCAGTTAATACTTGGAAAACCTTGGCACAGCCTGCAAAAATCCTCACGAAAAATGCTAAGTGTGCTCTCTTCAAATTGTAAAATTGTTGCATCGGAATTTGAACCAAGAGAACCACAGGTCTGATTGTTTATCACAAGAAAACCGAGGCCAGAATCGATTGCTAAAATTGATAGAATTAACTTATAATCTCTGTTAAAATAAATCAGTATGCCATACATTACTGGCTAGATTATGCGAAACTGGCATAATTTGGTAAAACATAACTCTCTACATTTAATAACTGTGACGTGATGTGAAACTATCGCTGTGATTTTCGAAATCTACCCATTAAAAAAATTGGTTAAAAACAGCATTTAAGTTCCTGGAGGTAAAAATCGTGTTGGCTAGTGTTATTATTGAACGGTAACAGAAGTGAACAGTTTATTAAACTATTAATAATGGTAAATCATTTGGTTGTAATAACTATAAATAAGTTTTGTTAGGATACGTTACTTCACAAAACGTCTTGGTAGACAATATTTTCGGTAGGGTCATTTGAGTCAACAATTTCGGGGCTCCAGTCTATCTTGTGGTGTATTATTTCTAATCAAAACTTTGATACAAGTTCTTGAAATTGCTCTAGAAAATGAAAGATAAAGCTTTTCATCAGAAAACGCTGGTTTGAACAAACATATTCCAACGTTATGGAATAATTGATTTTGTGAGGTGCTGATTTTCATTACAAAACGAATTCAATGCCTTCGTAGTGAGCCAAGTGGAGAGCACAGCGGATCTCTTGGTCTTCGAGTGGAAATGGTCGCTAGATTCGATTCCCATCGCCGACTGAAGTAAAAGAAATACTTTCCGTCGGGAACAGGAGTAGCCCTCATGAGCTATTTTCATTACGGTTCGAGTTACCCCTACTCTATTTCGGGTGAGGGGGGGGAGGACATGGTTCCGACAGCTTATAAAGCAACCGCTCATGTGGGACTGAGTCAAAAGCTTTGCTGAAATCTAAATAAACAATGTCGAAATTATTCCCTAAATCCAGCTCGTGAGTGACCCTTTCGAAATAGCGAACCAGATTTGTTAAAAATGATTTTCCCTTTACAAAACCATGCTGAGTATCCTTGAGAATTTCAATTCGATCCAAATGATCCCGAATTCCACCCTTGATCATTGCCTCCATGATTTTCCCTACTACTGAAGTCAGACTGACAGGTCGATAATTTCCAACTTCACTTTTAGAGCCACCCTTATGTATGGGAGATACATTTGCACTTTTCCAATCCAAGGGAATCTCCCCAGAGTCTAGTGATGCTCGCATAATTAGCCTCAATGGTTCAATGCACTCGCTTGCCGCCTCCCTTAAGATTATAGGGTATATTCCATCAACTCCAGGAGCCTTACTGGTCTGTAGGCTTGACAGTTTTTTCATTAAATAATCTTGCGAAATTTCAATATCATTCATTACATATTTTTTAACTTCGCTCCCCCAATTTCCCATTGCCACAAAAGGCTTTTCATTTGTAAATATCGATGCAAAATAACTGTTGAGTTCATCTGCAACGGCAGCTGGTGTATTTAATACTATCCCCTTTCCCTTACGTAAAGGTCCGATCTGGTTTGTCCTGCTCTTCTTGGCATTTATATATGTGAAGAATTCTTTATCCCCCCCCCCCTCTTTGCTCTGTTTGCTAGTGATTTCTCATAAACTGCCTTTGCCTGTCGAACCTTTTCTGTGGCTCTATTACACATCACCTTGTAGCTGTTATAGGCTTCAGTACTTTTTATTGCTCTGTAACCTTTCCATGCCACCTTTTTCTGCTCAAGTAATGCGGCAACTTCACTATTCATCCAACTTGGAACCCTTCTCATGGAGTATTTTTTTAATGGTATATACGCATTCAAGGTATCTGTGATTAATGTTTTAAAAGCGTACCACAGTTCAATTGTATTCATTCTCAGCGCGATATCTACCCAGTTAATAGAGGCCATGTAGTACCTTAAGGCATCGTAATTTCCTTTTCTGAAATTAAAACCCATTCCTTTGCCTTTTACTGCTGCTACCTCTCTCGTCATCATCCACCGTATTACTCCGTGATCACTTCCTGCTACTGGTTCCTCTACTGTCAGCCCTGTTATGTCATCTGATTCATGTGTGATGATGAGGTCTAGGATATTCTTTTCTCTAGTACTTTCCCTGACATGTTGATACAAATAACAGTCATCTAGTTGATTTAAAAATTTTGTTCCCGTGTCGAGTTTCCTTCCCATTTTCTCCAATCAATTAGAGGCAAATTGAAATCACCCATAATAAGACATTGACGCTTACTTGCCCATTTCATTTACATGTAGAGGCTTTCGTCATAATCTTCACAATCACCCGGTCTGTAGATTACTCCTACTCGCATTATACCTTTGCTTCCAACTATCTCACACTATACAGATTCTATACTAGCATTTGAAACGTCTGAATCCGGGAAAGCTATCGCCGCACTCAGGCTGCTTCTGATAAGAAGCATTACCCCACCACCCCTTCTATCTAACCTATCCTTCCTAAATACATTATACAAGCCGTACTGAAACTCATCATCCCCAATTTCCGGGTGGCACCACGTCTCTGTAAGCCCTATTATGTCGGCGTTACTTGTTTTAACCAGCAGTTTGAATTCGCTCATTTTATTGTTCTGTAACCTCTGTAACACTTCTAACGTTACTGTATAAACAATTAAGATTTACTGTTCTTGTATATTTAACAACCCGAACACAACCCTTGAAGTTTTTTAGGCTCTCTTCCCTGATATTAGCTACCCGAAGATGGAAGAGAGTGACGAATTCTCACGAGCCAAAGAACGAAGACGGCATCCGTTGCAGCATTAAAGTCCGGAAGCGTGGAAAGAGATACGACGAGCATTTCATCGGAAACATTAAATTTACAATTGCTATGTATCATTTTCCCATGCATAATATTTTACAGAGATGGAATATACTTGAAGAAGGCGGTTTGGAAAACTGCTAGTTTAAGGGTTGGAGAACAGACATCCTAATGACAACCATAAAGAGAGTTGAAATTGATTCTTGCACTGCTTCTATTGGGAAATAGAAGAATTACAAGGCCTACTGGAGGTTCATACGGGACCAGCAATCATTCGGGCTGCGTTAGAGTTAATAAAAACACAAATAAGTACACAAGGAACTGCTTACAGTGATGCCAGGAGTAGAGCAAACATTTAATTTGATGAATTATTAGTTGAGTCATCAAATTCTTACGTTAAGAGACGGATAGGGATGCAGAATTTGAATATGGAGAGTACAATATGTGCAGAAGGAACAGATATGACATACCAGGAGAGAGAGCGGACGGAATTATGTTTTTGGTTAAGAAGAACAGAGATTCAAAACAAACGACTCTCGTCATATTCAATCCTGCATCCCCAATACGTTCTATGTCACATTTGTTCCAATAATGAACACCCATGCAGAAAAATAGTGGGCCAGCCAATCAGAATGTCATGTCGTGAGGAATTTTGATATTTTAGATATCGATTGGGACCCATGGATTGGCAGCTCACTCTGTAGCAGAATACATCTGGATTTGCCAGGTGTGTGCTTTCAATAAGTTTCGACATATCAGAGAAGATGCAAGAGAAAAATATTCTTAATCTGACTATTAGTGATTCATCTGCTATTAAGAACGTTCAAGTAGTTATATTAAGAAATTTCTAGTAAAGGAACTATTGGGTGGCAGTGATCGTAATATATTGATGCGAATTTATTCGAAGAAATAACTACGGTCAAGAGTAAAGGGCCCAACTGACGTTGTTTAAAAAATGCAAATACCAAAATGGGAAGTGTTCAGTGAGGTAATATTAAATGATTCTAAGCTTTTTATATCAACAAAGAGAAATTGTTTAAGGTTCATCTGGATGTCAAATGAGCTGATGATTTTAGTGGTAAAGAATAAAAACGCGTGGGATAATCGTAAACTGTTAGGGGATGGAGAAACCTATAGAAAGAAAAAATTTAGTCTAATCAAGTTACTCAGGAAGAGGTTAGGCATTCGATAGTAAAATTATGAGAAATATTTGGCTGAGTGTGCAAAGTAGCAAAGGAATTCTTTGTTAATGGTAACACAGGAGGAAAGAGAAGATGAATCATATTAATCCGCTTGATGTGAATGGCATAAATATTAATGATCCTGTAGACGTTTCTAACAAAGTGAATAAATATTGTACATCATTCACATTTTTTAGAGATTGTAACAGTAGGTGTCTGTTTAATTGTTGATGGGAGTTAAAAGATTTTAAGAGAACTGAAAGGAACCTGGAAGAGCAACTCTTGAAGCTAAAAGAGAACAAGGCATCTGGGGGGGGATTGGAATATATTCAGTTATTTTAAAAGAAACAACAAAAAAGGGTCAAAACACTTTAGCTGTAATACAGAGAGCACCATTAGTTTCAGGGAAATTCCCAACAGATCGGAAGTGGGAAATGTCTTTTCTATTCCCAAGGGTGTCTTCAGAGGCACCACGGGACTTCAGCCTGTGGTGACTCTGAAGTGAATCGTCACTCTGCATCACCTGTAAACTAAGGCATTCGGCTTGATATGCTTTCACCAGTATGGTTAATAAATATTGTAAACAATTACGGGCCTAGCATCGAACCAGAAAGAACTCCACTATAACATTAATCTAAGAAGAGCAGCAGCGTCCATTAATAACCACTCTGTCATCTTCGCTCAACCATCCTTTTATCCACAGCAGTAACTCGCCCCTAACGCCACACTACTCTCCTTTGTACAGCAGTCTTTCAAGCGGAACAATAATAAAAGTTTAAGTGAAATCCATGGATATGATGTCTAAATTATTTTTTTGCACGCAATTCTTCTTTTATTGGTCATAGCGTCCAGTCCACACAGGTAGTACAATAGCTATAATCACCTTTCTTCGTACACCAGGTGAAAAAAGCTCGGATACGAATCCCGTCAATTAGACGGAGAACTTTTATGAGGAGTTTTTTTTTTTTTTTAATCTTTGGCCGAGTTACTCGGTCTCAAGCAAAAATAGAAGTTTTTTTCTCTCGGAAACTCGAGTTTTTCGTCCAATAAAACAGGCAAAAATGAAACATTATGACCAGAGAACACACAAGATTTATGGACGTATTATACAGGGGCAGATGAGTTGGTTCTCGGGTGGCCCTAATATGATATATTTTTATTTTTTTTACTGCGTCATAGTAGCTAATTAGATTGGTCAGATAAGATCGCACCTTAACACATCCGTGCTGTGACTGTATAACTTCTTTACTGTCAAGGTGAACCTGCATTATTTCTTTAACCACTGACTTCATTATTTTCCCTAGGACGGAAGTCAAGCTTTGCAATTACTTACTCGCCCTTTGATCTTCCTTTGTGAATAGGAGAGACATTTGCACATTTCTGATTTGTTGGGACCACCCTTGAATCCGGGATGCTTATTTCACACTAAACTGATTCATTATTACACTGGCCACCCAGCACTGGCTTAAATTCTATGTGCCTCTTAACCAAGAACACAACTCCCCCTTCTCTCCTGTGCACATTGTACTCTCCATATTCAAATTCCGTATCCTTTATGCCTGAGCGGCTCCATGTTTTCCGTTCGTACAATGTAAGGATTTGAGGACCGAACCAATACTTCAAATTCATATTTATTTACTGTACTCTTAGCATTTGTGTACAAGCAAGTATATGCACTGGTTTTTGCTATTAGAAACTCTGACACAGCCCATGTACTTTCTTGTGTCCCGTGAGGACTTTCACCGTTGATTTCGGGTGTTGCAATTTTGCTGCATAGTGGCATAGTATTTAGGTTCAGGCGCCACCGGTGGTTTCCCACATCTGCACCATATGTACTCTGTGATGAAATGCAGAACTACTGCACAGCCAGAAAAAAAGTGTAATGTCTGGTTAATGTAGTATTGTGCTTTGTTCTGTTGTGCAATTTTGCTGCAGTGGCACGAAATTGATTGCTAATGTAGAATGAAACTGAACCCTCCCTCACCGGTAGCACAGTGCTTATAACACCATCCTCCCACGCCAGTAGAAAGCTTCAGTTCAAAACCCGTTAATGACGCGAGGAATTTTTATGGGCTTGGTATCACAACGTGGCCGAATTAATCGGTCTGAGCGAAGGTTACTTGTTTATTCCCCCCCCCCCCCCTCAGAAACTTGGATTTTTCGTCCAGCAAACTGACCGATGGATACTCATGATTACAGATATAATGTATTGATGTCTTAGTTGCTTTGGCGCTTAACATACATCATCAAATAAGAACATTCCATCTACTGTATTTCTCTGACCTTACTTCCAGCATGAACATAGTTGATTTTATGCCTGTTCCTGATGTGCTGCTGTCGGGTATGTTTCATTTTTCCCAAATTTTCAGCAGTGTTCGGATACTTTTGGCAATAGAGTACGTATTTCAACAGTTATTACAACTTGAAACCATTCAGTTGTTTATCTTCTCCCAAGAATTTCACGTTATCTGTATTACAGACCCTTTGGCTAAACCAACACTGCAGAAGCATCTATAACTTGTAGGAAATTCAACTAGAAACAATATTATCGGCTTGTATCTTACAATTAACCTTCGTTTCTTAATCGCCTTATAGCATTAAAAATTCCCAAGTTGTTATCTACTTCTTCTCTAATGAAGTCACAGAAGTGCTGTTGCGATTTTGTTAAACTCGAATGACTTCATACCTATCATCTCTATATCCATCAAAGCAAAGGACTTGAGGATGGACATATCGCTATTAGCTGCAGCCGATTCAGTATTATCTGTATAGCTCCCCCCCCCCCCGCCATCAGACTACCTTTACAACATGAGGCCACATGCTTAGTGAGCCAAATTTATAATAGTTGACTCCTTTTCATTTACTGACAACACAAGCAAAGAATTTATCACTTTATTAATCTATATTAGCATGCCTACCTTCCCACCCCAAGTAGCTTAGTAGCTTTCAGAATAACTTCCTTGAATATTTTCCGTTCAGGATTCTTGTGTGTTAAAATTGTTATTTGTTTCCACTGAAACACTTAGCTGACTGAAAACTTAATAATTCTCCTTTCCTTTGACTGTACAATAGTTATTTCTTTAAACAGTTTCCACGTTAATACACACCTTGATGACTGTTTGCTACTGGTTTCTTTATTTGAAGATTGGTAATTTCTGAAGAATCCATATTGGTAAGGAGATCGACAATATACGGAGTGTCCTTGAAGCGGACGTTGGTATTCATTGAAGGATGGTCATCAAATACAAGAAGAAAAGTTTACACTTAATTTGAAGTAGCAGCAACGGGTTTTGAGTTAGAGCGTTAAAAAGATTAGTGATCACGCGTTTTATAAAACGCGTTTGTGGTATGTATGAAGGAAATGCTAGAGCTACAGCCACCGAATACTAGCATCGTTTTCCAACAAAGCGACACCCTAATTTGAATATATTTGTCAACATCCACCGTAATTTAAGGGACTGGGATACAGTAAAAGGGCATCGCGACCGAGACCAGCCTCAACCATATTCTACACAAGCAGAAGAAGAGATGATGGATATTGTGACATTAGATTCCTCCATCAGCACACGAAGAGTTGATGCAAGAACGGGCCTTCCCTAAACATTCGCTTAGCGCACGCTGCACGAACACGGCCTATATGTACACGATAAGCAGAGTTCAGGCATTGCAAGCAGGAGATTCACTTGAGTGCGGGCAATTTTGTTTATGAATATTTAATCGTATCAACAACAACCATGATTTTCTTGGCAATATCCTGTGGACCGATGAGGCAGCATTTACACAAGATGAGACATTCAACATGCACAATCTCCATACATGGTCAGTGGAAAATCCTCACACCATTCGGAATTCCGTTTCCAAGTGGAGTATAGAGTCAATATGTGGACCGACATTGTAGGAGATAACTTTATTGATCACGAGTTCCCTGCTCGCCTAAACGCTGATTATCAATTAACAGTTTTTGCAGAGGACATTGCTAACATTTCTGGAAGATGTACGTGCCAATTTGGTTTCAGCACGACGGAGTGCCCCCACACTTTGGGCGACAATTAAGAATATTCTTAAATGATCGTTATCAGAATCACTGGATTGGCCCCATGTTTTTAACCGCCACGCTCTCCTGACCTTAACCAGTTGGATATTTATATGTGGGGTCGTTTAATATACCATTCCCTCAATAAACATCGACGTCGATTTCAAAGAAAATCTGTATATATTATTTCTATAATGAATAGCATGTCAGAAATACTTGTGGGATCTCCAACATGCTACAATAATATCGAAAGAATTGACAATAAACATGGACAGCACATCATTCTGTATAATGTTCGGCATTCATTGGTTAACGAGTTGCAATCTACCATCAGAACTAAGGCTGTGCAACTTCCTGCAGGATAGTGTAAGCGACTATCTCTGTTTATGAGAGAATCTCCGACTTGCTGTTTGCAGAGGTGACTGTTGAGATGACGGAACCATTCTCTTCAGGGATTTCCTGTCTCCAAAGTGTTTTTGACGGACCAAATCCTTGCTTGATTTTTATATCATTCTCGTTCTTTCACCTTTTTTAGAGCATTGTCTGCAGTTCGATTTGGAAACTTTAAACGGATTGCAGTAGAATGCAACGACAAATGACTGATAAGGTAAGCACCGATGAGACCCTTCAATACCCCAATAAACTCTGCACGCTGTTATTTATATTGAACACATCTGATATTTAATGCGCACTTACGTTTGTGAAAATTTTATAGTTGTATCCTCTTTGCACACCGCTCGGTAGGCCGTGTGCCAAGCGGTACTACAATGTACTATAAAACAACATTCTAGTCATCCAGCAGAGAATTAAGGATAGATAATAATATAGGAGTGAATAATAATATATTAATATTATAACAGTATTCTACCAGTGGAATGTCATTATAACGAATGATGTTCCACTGGTAGGGATGTCTGTGTTTATATATTTTACAATAATGGCAAATGTTGAAAGCTTTAACGAACAGTACATTTTTTTTTTCGAAACACATGGTGGTTCGAATCAGTACCGAACTGGCCATCTGGTAATTCTAGAAAATCTCAGAAGGGTTGGTGAGCCAACTCCAGTGGAAAACACACGATCATAACACCTTCTCTTTACAAAAATATTATAAAATATCAATTATCCGTGGGCGGATTATTCAGTTTGAGGGTTCATTCATGATTTCTCACTTTGTTTTTTCTTAATTTCCGTTACTTGTCGAAATAATTGAATACTTCTGACAAATTCTACAAACTTAAAGATTCGTTTTTCTGTGGCATTTTACCACTTATATATTTCCAAAAGTTTTTTTCTATTTTGATGGTTCACTTCAAGCAACGGGGAGTAAGAGATTGTCGGGACACCATTTCTCATTTCATTTACTTACAACCCTTGTTCTTTTTTTTTTTTTTTTTTTTTTTTTTGCCTCGGGAAATTGTAAAATAAGCGGTAAGTGTATATACGGGAAACAGAAGGTTACGAAACTAAAACCAACAGGCACGGGTGGATTGCATTTTCAAAAATAGTGTACATGCGATCTCTTTCTCTCTGTCCTTTTCCCACCTGTCCCATTCACAACAGTCTAGTTTCATGATTTATTCCAAGATTGGGGGAGAATTACGGATGCGATGAGATTCCTTCACCTTTGCTAAATCCGTAAGAATTTCTTTATTGGCTGCCAATAAAGAAATTCTAGAATCATGATTCCATTCGATTGAATGGAATCATGATTCTGGGATATAGAAACTCCCGAGGTAGTTCTTGATGAACTTCAGAATTGAAAAACTCACGAGCAACTTGCGTGAAAGAATGTGGACAAGAACTTATTGGGTAGGCTTAAAATTAACAACCCCAGGCACGCGGGGTCTGCGATACTTATTGTATTACTTATTTCTATGTTCATACAGCTGTCCAGTTCCTACTTGTCCTCTACAGGAGCCCAGTAATGGCAGATGCCGATATATTGCCATCTGCCATTCGTTAGGAGTGGTCTTTATTCGATCCCGTTGAGGGCTGGAGGGATTTCTAAAGACCTCTTAATCGAGGTTGTAGTTGACGACTTAGAGGGTGTCTCTCCGGGAGTTATTCAGCTTGCGCAGTATGCAATTCAGTCAGTAGACAAACTTCTGTGTTTATAGGGGCGTAAGCAACAAGCTCCAGGAAAATAAAATATTTGAATTATTCAATGCGAATACACGTGAAGATTTTTTACTGATGTAATGACGAAAAATGACAACCACAAAGAAGAATTTTGATATTGGGATCTTCGATTCTAAGTTGACAAACCTGCCACTGTTATTATCGAGGAGCGTGGATTACTGCCTTTATCATCATCAATACCCTGGTTCTCGACCTGAGTAGACAGGACTGCATATTCTTTGGAGAAAAAATCGTTCTCCATATTGCTTTGTATAATTCGATTAGTTAATAAGAGTTAATTAAATAGAAGAGCTAATTAAGATAGATACCGTATAATTCGACATATTTTTTCTTGAAATGATTGCTTAATCATATGTTGACCACATAAAGCTATCTTCTTCCCTCCCTTTTATAGTCACCTTTTGTATCCATTCTCAATACTTGCCTCGGCAGAATATTTGCTCCTACGGACAGAGGACAAACGGTATTGAGGACAACTTTGGTTACCACAGAGACCAAAGCGACTCTATATTTCGAGTTCGTGCAAAGTAGACTGTGAGCTTTTCAATTTCCACGATCTGCTTTCGTCTGATGAAGAACGTGAAACAATTCTTGGGTATTAAAAAGTAAGAAATAATGTATACACACTCGGTGATCACTGAATTACGACCACCCCCATCCATAATGAACAGAGCGTTGTGATTGTATGGGTTTAACAGCGGGTCACTATGCGATAGTTGGCATTGCAATACAATATGGGGAATGCAAGAACAATATGTCAAATCACGATGCGCCGCACACCCAGACATATGTACATGCATCTTATGTAGGACGGCTCCTGAACGAAAGTTTAACTCCGCCTTTGTACACTGTGATGACTACAAAAAGCACTGTAACAGGTCAGAAATGTGTGTAATTTTATGTTTGTGTAGTGCAGTGGCGTATCCAGGTATTATCGCAAAGGGGGACATGGCGACCGGGCTTTTGAGTTGTTTTTTTAAACGCCTCCTGCGTTCTTTTTCTGAATATGCCCCTCATTAACCAAAAATTTGAAATTTTTGGTTAATGAGGGGCATATTCCCTCTCTGCCTACCCCTGAATACGCCCCTGGTGCAGTGTGTGTATTGTTTAGTTGTTTCTGGCCGTTTTTTCACCAGGAAAGCCTGCCCAGTGTCCGTCTACACCACGGGGAGGTAGGCCACAACTGCGCAAGAACCATGGCCAACCTCAACAGTCGCGCACTGAATGTCCAAAGCGAGTTTGGAATCTTTCAAAAGAACCCCCCCCGTGCCGGCAACAGCACACACACACACACACACACACACTCCCAGGGTGTACAGTCAAACAGCAGTAGTAATGCCATCCAAAAACAAGATCAGCAAGGCAGGAACAAGTTCTAGATATAAATCTGTTAATCTGAAGTGGTATCAGAAGTCACTAGTTGATGGCGGTATCACTGAGCAGAGGAAGGATTTAGTTGTCGAGTGTCTTGATAAACGATGAGCCAGAAAAATGCAGCATCTGTTGAAACCTTCGCGTGTTCTTGAAAACCACAACAATTTTGTATATGACGTCATCAGGACGACAGACGAGGCAACAGGCTGAATTATGATTTATGATCTGTGTTCAGTTTGATTTCTTGAATTAACCTTCCTGTTGGTAAGGCTTTCCACCTGAAGGTGGAAAGCCTTACCAACAGGAAGGTTAATTCAAGCTATGCTGCTTTTAATCGCAGCAATGCGATTAAAAGCAGCATTGCAAGAAGGTTTGAAGGGCCTGGAAATTATTGATAGATATGAGTACAGTATCTCCTCACATCCAGGAGACAAGTTTGGAACTGTTGCCTTAAGAGCGAATCTTTGGTCCTCGTAAATGGAGCATTCAAAAAGGACGTGAGGAGAGTCTTCCGGTAGCCCACATCGACAGGAGACTGTATTAGAAAGTCTGAATTGGTAAAGTTTTTTTGCGTTAAGAGAACCATGTCCAGTTAGTATGTAGGAGGTAAACAGTGAGGGTGAAAACCATTTTCTGGTGGATGACGAAAGTAGTGTAGTTGGTAATGGCTCCTTTTTCGGTAGAATTCCATCTATTCTGCCAGGCGTTGACTAACAAATTCCAGCATCGGGTTGGTTCAGTTTTGGGATCAGCCTGAGGGTTAACAATGATTCCCTGAAATTCCGTAGAAATGTCTCTGCGGATATAAAAAAAGACTTCTAAACACAACATGCAGATCAAGTGGTATAGTGCCCTCAAGATTCTGTAGAGCTGGAGTTGCTACTGTTCGGCAAACGTGTTTGCGCGGGTGGCACAGTGATTTCGTCACCGTTGTCCCACACCGTGTGGAAATGGCCCAGGTTCGAATCCCGTCGATGACGTTTTTTTCACTCCGTGGCTAAGTTAGTCGGTCTCAAACGTAGATAGCAAGGTTTTCCCAAAGAAACTGGGGCTTTTTCATCCAGCAAACAGACAAATCGACCAGAGAACACACGCAATTTACAGACAAAATACATATATGGGTAGATGTAATCATTCACAGGGGACCCTAATATCATAATTTGTTCAGCAAACGTGAAATGGGCCAAGGAGAAAACGACGTTGAATAGTGGATAACTTAGTTTGTACAGTTTTGAGTGCAGTACGTCTAAACCAAAGGCTGGCAGGATAGGTTTTAATTGGGATTATAGCAGCATTATAAAATATATGTAGGGTTTTGGTGTTCAATCCCTAGTCTTGTCTGGTTATTCGAAGTAGCACTGCAGTAAAACTCTTAACTTTGACGGAGGTGTTGAATATGCTCAGTAAAGGAAAAGTGGTCATCGATGATGACTTCTACAAATTTGGTGCTTCTGACAATTGGAAGTGATTTCTTGTCAAGTTTTACAATTGGTGGTCGGCCCTAGTCTGATTTGTGTTTAAAAACCACAATCTTCGATTTGGTTGGGGATAATTTCAATTTGTTCTTAGACGACCAAGACGATAGTTCAAGGTGTATAATTTGGCATGGAGTTCTAAATCAGACCTTGAGTTTCCATTCACCAAAATGACAAGGTCATCTGCATATGAAGTTGTTTTACATTTTGAAATTCAGTCGTCCTAAGCAGCCAATCATCAAGAACTGGGTTCCAAATCAAGGGACCCAAAATTGATCCTTGGGGCAACCATGGGAGACAGATCTGTGAATCTTTGCGCTTTTAGTGATTACGGTGACAGCGCGATCAGCAAAGTAATTTCTAAAAAGTTTATAAAGCTGAAGAGAGCAATGATTGAAGCGAAGTCTACTGAGGGCGCTCTCCCACTATAAGGTATCAAACAGATACTCCAACAGTGGGCCAAGAAGAATTTCTTAACAATTTCACCGACAAAGACATTGTCGGCGCTGCTCAAAGGAACCCTGCAGCTGAGACGACCACCCCAGATTAAGATTGATGGGACAACTATCAAGTTTGCTAGTCAACTAAAACACCTGGGTGTCATACTAGACAATAACTTATCCTTCCAACCACATCTCAAATTCCTAAGACAAAAGATCAGAAACTACTCCGCCATGGTAGCTAGGGTCACAAGGCGAGACTGGGGTCTCAAAAAACGTACCCTAGCCTTATACTACAAGACAACCTTCCTCCCAATAATTACATACGCTTCAGCAATCTGGTATGACAAAACTGCCTTGGTCGTAAATAAGAGAACCCTGGATGCAATTCAACGCACCATCCTCCTCACTACTACCCGCGCCTGCAGAACGGTGAGTAACCCAGCGCTTCAGGTGATAGCAGCAGTACTTCCACTTGATCTTGAAATCGCAAGAACAGGACTCCTCTACTACTTATCTAAGGGAATAACCACCACTTTCTTGGAATTTACAATAGACCCAACAAACAACCATAAGGCAGAAAAGATCCGGCTTCAGTCTCACCTGCTGCAGGTGTGGCAGGACAGGTGGACAGAAACAACCAAAGGAGCAATCACCCACAAGTTCTTACCGCAACTTGAAAAAATCTATCCAAAATCGCCTACTTGGTTCTTTCCGGGGTTGCAAACAACATACTTGCTAACTGGACACGGCCTCTTTAACGCAAAGCTAATGTACTTCGCCCTTGTAGAGGACCCATGCTGTACATGTGGAGAGATCGAAACCTGGGAACACCTCATGTACGACTGTCCGCAATACGAGGATCTCAGGTGCATTCTAATCACGAGTGTAAGATACCTCCCCAGAGGGCAAGAGTTTCACCTATTGGATTCAGAGGAGGAATACAGAGCCCTGACCAACTTCGCTCAAGAACTCTTCTCAAGAAGGAGAACCCTATATACAATACACCAGGAGTGAAAGGCGACCAGCCAGATAAAAAAAAAAAAAAAAAAAAAAAAACATCCTTTAGGACACACCCCAGAATGAAAATTATGTGGAAGCTACTATCTGTCTACCAAGAAACCCTGCCTATGTACCAACAAATATGAGACCTAAATGAGACTGACAAATATACTGGATGAAGATAGAGAACCAAAATAAAGACATTCAACTTGGACGGGACACTATCCCACGAGTGACTCTACTACCGGACTTATGACTACACTACGACTGATGCAGCCCCACTGCCATGTAGCCAAATGGCGATCTCTACCAGCTCCCTTGCCTGGTACCTTTTTTTTCCCCCTATCCCTGGCAGGGGGGGAGGAGGAAATGGTCTTCCTGTTTCCTCCCTCTCCTGCCACTCCACATATTTCGCCTGGTGAGGCATGGGCATGCCTTACTGACCATCTGGGGTTGCCTTCCCTATCGACCCCATACTTCTGTCTTTCCCCCCAGTCTTCAGTCTCTTCCCCCTACTCTGACTAATACGGCAGCGTATACCCCACAAAACTAATCAAAATTAACGATTTCTAAACTGAAAACTGAACCACGTTAACCCCTTCTGGCTTTTTTAAACTTAAGTGCCCCCGTTTTTTTTTTTTTTTTTTTTTTTTTTAGGTCCTAGCCACCGAAATCTCAGGAAATTAGGTGGCAGGACCTGCCAGAGTGCATATAAGCTACTGGGTTCCTGGTCTGCCTCCACGGGGCGTAAGTGGGGCAACGTTGGGCCCCAATTGGGGTTTAGCGGCTAAACGACCAGAAGAACAACGGTACACGACACTAAACGATCCAAGACCCACACACTTTTAAATCTCTGGCATTTACAGCGTACTGTAACACACCACAATGTAAACTACGCGGAGATGGGGGAAACCCCTGGTGCCGCTTGACCCTAAACACACTTACACACTTACTTATAAGGTATCAAAAGCGCCATCAAAGTCGATGAAGATCGCCATAACGTACTGTACTTGGAAGTGAAGCTATCATTAAGGTGGTGAAGTTCTAATAAGGCGTTTCAAGCCCTTGCCTAAAACCGTATTGAAGAGAAATTGTGGAGCTTGTAGCTCCCTGGAGTGTGGTTATTTTATTAGCGATTAATGTCTATAACATTTTTCCATGGTGAGAGAGCAAGGCTGTGGGGCGGTAGGATCTGGCATTGTCCAGTAGTTTACCAAGTTTATGTAAAATCTTAAGAAGAATGGCTTGTTTCCATGGTTTGGGAAACGTTCCAGTATTTAAGCAGTTGTTGAATAAATTAAGTAGAGCTTTGGGCCTTATGTCATAAAAATGTTTGATAAATATATTATCAATCAGGTCATCGCCAGGACATTTGACTGAATTTTATTCAGGATTGAAGTCAGTTCCTCTGCAGTGAATGGACTTGTTTCTTCTAAAGGAAGGTATTTTTGGTTACAATCTCGAATAGATAGATGGTATGGAGTGTCAATAGTGAGATCATCATTAGGCAGCAGTTGGTCCAAGATGGCATTTATGGACTCTGGTGTAAGAGTTTCCATACTGTTGGAGGTAATGGAGTTAAAAAAAAGTCACCCAGCACCATTTTATTTTTAGTAATTTTATAAACGAAACCCCAAGGATTATTATTCCCAGATGTACGGACAAAATTGTGCCAGGATTGCAATTTGCTTTCATAAATCAATTTTACGTATTTTCTTTTGAGAGTTTTGTACTCATCATGTAATCTGTTGACTTCTTCTTGAGGCCAAGTACGCCGTTTGCGCTGAAAATTTCTTCTGGCTTTGTGTACAAGTTTCCGAGTAGAAGAAAGCTCGTTGTTCCACCAGGGTGTGCAGTTAGTTTTTAGCTTCTTTTTACGCGTAGATTTTTGAATTGCAGTAATGATAATGTTTTGAATCTGCAGTGATAGTTGTTCGGCGGTAAGAGAATTAAACTTTTCTAAGTTGTCTTCAGGCAAACCAGAGAGAACAAAACAATTAAAACGATCCCAATTTAAGTTTCTAAGAGAGTAACGTATGAGATTACGAAGAGGTTCTTGAAGAGGAAGAGTTGATACCAGCAGGAAGACGATAGAGCGATGGTCACTTGTTGTTAGGTCAGTTTCTACGTGCCAGTCAGTGATATAAGGAGCAATACGGGGTGTGTCGGATGAAGGACAATACATTGAGATAACACAAGTCGAGTGATGGACTCAAGACTTGAATGCAAATGGCATGCTGTGATATTAAATAGGACAAAAGTAAAACGTCAACATTTTTATTAAATATTACGATTTTGAAGTAGAAATCATCAAGTATTTCCTCCTTGGTTAAATCATTATCAATATCGAATACCAACAGGGTTGGATTCAATTTCTTAGGTATCTCAGGGGTAATTCCAACACCGGACAGGACTTTTGACTGCGAGATGGTATCCAAATCTTTACTGGAATTAGTTTCTAAAATTACACTTTGTTTTTAATGAGACGGAGAGCTTTAACTTTGACTTCTTTCAAATCTTGCTTTAAGGTTTTGACTACATGTTCTTTAACATCAGTGCTCGTAGTAAGTGTAAAACTCTCAGATGCCTTTAGGAGTAATAAATGTGGTTTACTGGTTGAAGTAGTTTTAACATTAGCGGATTGCAGACTGTCTGTTTGGTTAATAGAAATTTTTGTAAGGGATTGTGCAGTAGCCTGTGATAAGTTTTCGGGAGAAACTACGTTCAAAGAAGTATCAACTAATTCTGTAGAAGTTAAAGATTTTGTCACAGAAGCATGAGAGAGAGAGAGAGAGAGAGAGAGAGAGAGAGAGAGAGAGAGAGAGAGAGAGAGAGAGAGAACAGGTGTGGGCATAGTTTTTAAGTCATCACTTCTTATCTGCCGCATCTTAATTTTCATCTTAAGAGCTTCGTTTTATGCAATCAATAGACGTATGGGGTTCCAGAGCATACGACCCAAGAGATACACTCTCCTCGCCGCTCATCATCGTCGTCGACGAATACTAATATTTTATTTATTGTGTCTTCAGGGCAATAAGCCCATATGCACTAAAAAACAATTACAAAAATTACAAATATCGACGAATACTGCGTTAGTTAGTTGTCTGACGGCACCAGGGGTTTCCCTCCATCTCCACGAACGTCGACGAATACTGTGGTGTCAACAACACGCCGGTTGGATGCTGGAGGACTGGAAATGAGTGTGCTGGTCGGATGAATCGAAAATGCCTGGTGCAACACACCGACGGACGCATTCGTTTGTGGAGCAAGTAACACGAGTCCATTCCATGGACTCATCGTGCGTGGTGCTCACTGTCCAGGCAGGTGGAGGTGGTTTCTTAATATGGAGCATGTTTTGCTGGTAAGAACTGGGACCACAGGTGCGTAGCGACCAACGATTCACTGGCGAGGTCTACCGGCAGCTTTTAGGAGACTATGTGCAATCTGCCATTTTGCAGTTTTTTCCGGACAGAAACGGGATCTTCCAAGCCGATAATGCGGCGTGTCATTGGGCCCGCACTGTGCACGAATGGTTCAAGAAACACAGTGAAGATATCTTGATTGGTCTCCAAATTCTCCTGACCTCACTTCAATTGAACGCCTGTGGGATGTTGAGGGAACTGAGGTGTATGGACACGCAACTGTCATCTATTCCGACACTGCGGAAAACCTCGCAAGCAGCATGGCTGCCTTCAAGATTTAGTACGATGGAATATAAGGAAATGCATACTGAATAATAATGAAACTACTTTATTGTTAATAAGATATTTACATCGAGCATGGCATGTGGCACATATTAATCATATATAAACACACAATAATATATTTTGGAAAAATTGTACGTTCTTCTTTCCAGCAGCAGGCCAACAGACTTCTTGTGAGTTGTCCATCATCGTTTCACACATGCATCCTGGCCGAAGCAGTCTTCATCGAAGCCTTCGTTTGAACTTTGCGACGAGTAGCTTCTCTTGCTGCAATGTTTCACTTGCTCGGACTATCTTCATTAATCCGAAATCCACCAATAAGTAGGAACTTAAGAGGGGGGGCGAAGAAACAATTCCTGATTAGTCGACTGGATCCGTAGATGGGATTGCCTTGCGGAAGGACACGAGCACGAGCAGATGAGTACACCGTGTATACCTTCCCCTCCTAACGGACAAACGTCTGCCGCAACTTGCCCCACCACACCGCCGACCAGGCTAGCCAGGTGGGTAAAGTGCTTGCCTGGCAACCCAAAGGTCGCTGGTTCGAATCCCGCCTCGGGCTTGGATCACAGTATAATGCAAAACTTTGGGAGGTGCATTATGGCCACAGAAGTCAATGCGCCAACAACAACAACAACCCACCCCACCGTCGGGATCCAGTCGTGCTGTTTGAGATGAGCCCACCATCCAGCCCTGTTCTTACAACTAAAGTTTCTCGGTTTCTCCCCCAACCACCCTCCCGATGAGCCCCTTTGATGGATACGTTGTGAACCGCTACGCAGGACTCCGTGTAGGAGTAATGAGCATGCCCTCCATCCTCCTTATGGGCATCACTCGTACAGCAGCGTGTTGCTCAGTCGGAACCCAACCCGTCCATCGCCCACCATAGTCTCTTACAGGAAAAAAAAAAAAAAAAAAACTTAAAAAAATATACTTAAAGAATAATATCAGCAAATATACTTAAAGAATAATATCAGCAAATATACTTAAAGAATAATATCAGTACTACTAATCTTATTGTATTAGAAAAAAGATTCTGACAATCATAACTGATATACTTAATAATTTTAAATAATAATAAAAATAATTTGAATTACTGATTTTTAAATATTTTAATTGACTTTTGCATTCATTTTAGGTAAGTTAATTGTCAAAGGTAAGTTAAAAAATGAAGAAATAATTACAATACCACGAGTAATTCTAATTGATTTATTTAAATTATTTGCAATCATTTTCGATTAAAGGGACCTAATAAATTACCTTACCGTTGAGTAAATATCCCTGATGGATAGTGCCAAAAGTTTTATACCAACTTTAAAGTCTTTGCTGAATCACAACGATCCATCAGCAAAGAAGTGGCAACTTCCATCCAGGTATATTTGATCTGTCGAAAACCCTCATCGGACAGTGCAGTTCCTCTCCACAAAGAAGCGACACCTCACTGTTAACAAATCGTAGGAATCAATGGACTGAACCTGGAATTATGAAGACTTCTGGTCTACTTGAATGGGTGATCCAACCAGCCGAAAGAAGACACCGATTAGTGAGAAGCAAGAAGTGCTCTACTGGTCCTAACAAACCAACATCGTGTTTCCATTATGGTTTCAGCAGAAGTGGTTTCAATGGGTGAATTGTTGGAAGATTAATGTCGTTGTAAGAATGAAGGGAAACGTTTGAACAGTGAGGTTAAAGTCAACTATTTCAACATTGTGTCGCAATAAAGGAAGAATATTTCTATAATATTTCTAGAAAAAGGTTATGGAGTTTTGATTGATAATAAATAACAAAAATAATAAGTTAGAATAAGCGAATGCATACCTGTTAAAATGTTTATTCAGAATAAATTCATATTTGCGGGAAATATGTACAGCATTGTAAATAAGTGGCAGGAAAGCTTACTGGAACCAACTAGTAAAATAAATAGAAAAAAAAATATATCCTTTTATCGAGAGGGACAACTGTGGAGAGGAACGTGTGCTGTTTGGGATATCTCTTTGAGTGGATGCAGCTCCTGGTATACTTCGGGAAGTATAATGACTGTACATAGGTACAGAGGTGGTGATATCCAAAACTTTATGTGCGACGTGATGGGGTGCGATAGGGAAGGATTTCATCTCATGAGACGATAATGCCAGCTTACGTTTGTACTAGACTACTCGACCGCTGTCAGATCAACATTAGTATGGAACTTGGCAAGCGCGATGTCATGCTCTTACTCCTCTAAAGTATGTGCGCTTGGGAGACATATTTCTACCTTTGAAAACAATTCCGTAATCTCTCCCCGAAGGAGGGGTTCTATATTCTCGTGTGGATCAGTGGATATCGTTGTCACTCGGGCTTCTTAGTAACTTTAAGAACAGAACGCAGCTTAGGGGGGGGGGGACTTATACTCACGTTGTCTGGCATTTGATATTCCATCCATCATCCGCGCTCTTGATCAGCATGTTGGTCTCCATGATCTGGGCATGGAACTGATTGTCATTTTTGACTGTTGCTTAAGTTTTATGATCGAACATCGTTGTCCTATGTACGATAGGAAATATTTATTTATTTAGAGGATCCGCTTGTTTGGAACATGCACCAACTCTGCCATGATTCATCGATATACATTGTATCTATAAACTGTGTGTATTTTATAAACCGTTGTTTCTCGGAGGGAAAAACCGCTAAGCTCTCTCAAGACGGACCAAACGGGTCTGTGCGAAGAAAATGTTCCCGTGAAGACTTCATTTAATCCCAAAATTTCTCTAATCGTAGTATTCAGTAATTCTTCCACATCGTGCGGAAAAATTATTGAACACCGCGATAGCCCCTGTGTTAATCTCAGTCAAATATCACACTGCAGTCCGAGCACCACCGATACCACGGGAGTTAGCCACTTCATTCAGCGTTGTCGATATCCCCTCAACATCTCATCATTAGCAATGAGTTTTCACCCTCGGCTATTGACTACCAAGCTTGCTGTATCCTCAGATTTTGGCTATTATCTTTGTAAGGCCCTGTGACATCTTGAGAATTTGTCTCAATACCTTCCTCAATTTGTACTTCTTTAGTTCAGAAGCCTAAAAGCACATAAGAACTTCAAACCATACATATCAAACACAGAAGGGTTTAATTTACAGCATTACTTTTCCGTAACTCTCAAAACTGCCCCTGTGTGTTTACTTAGCCTTGTATATTGTAATATACCTATGTATATATACTCAAAGACAGCGTCCAATAAATATGTAGTTATAAGAGGGGAATGCAGCTAACGATATTTTCTCGTTATATTACAGTACTTTAAATCACGAGACCCACTGCACTAAAATATTAAAGTGCATGAAGTGGTAAAAAAATATGGCACTTTAATGTTTCTTAGCTATCATATTCCTGAATTTTTAGTTAAAAATTTGAATATGTTTGAATATTCACAGCTTTCTGCATTTCTGCTATTATCAGTAAGTTATCAGGACCTGCACTGAGTGTGCCTGGTTACTCACCGATGAGCGGATAGTAATACCTAAAACGGCCGTCTGAATAATGGCAGGCTTATGTGTTGATATAATTCTCCTTAAGGAACTGCGCAATTTATTTCACAATTTACTTTACAATGTAATACAGTACTTGATGCATTTTGTAAAAAACTTTTGCTTTTTTACTAAGTACCGAAATGAAGCTTTTGCTATTGTTGTTGTTGTAGGGTTTACACTACAACAACAACTTAAACCATATTGAGCTGTATATAATATGTCTGTAAATTGCGTGTGTTCTGTGGATGGGCGATTTACTGTTGCAACCGGGAGATAAACCATGCTGTCCTCCTCTGAGACCTACTAACTCGGCCACGTTGTGAAAAAGACTCATAAAAAGGACCCATAAAGATCCTCGAGTCATTGAAGCTATTCGAACTCCGGTGTCTTCGAATGTGGGGAGGACGATGGTTATGTCAACTGTGGTACCCACGAAAGCCAAGCTTTTGCTAGTTCATGTACTTTAATGTTTTATAACTGTCTTATATCTGAAGCAATAAATTTACTCCGTATCCACTAAATTTGTCTCGGGGATGAATAATAGATGTTTGAATAAATGGGACTTACCTCCAATGGTTGTATATCCAGACGACTGTTAGAAGTTTTTCTACTTCAACTGCTCGTCATAATCTTGCTTAGCTCTACAAAAGGGTACGGGAAGGTAGACTTCTGTTTCTGACAGTGAATTAATTTAATTAAAAGTTATCGTACAGTATGTTATAAAGAGTAATGTGATTTAATTCTTTCTTCTCGCATTATTGGTAGACTTTGTGGTTTAACGGAAGAGAATCAAACAAAAGTCTGATGAAATAAGGAAAAGAGATTTTTCACAATTTTTCCTAAAAGTTGTGAAACCACTCGCTCGATTAGACAGTCTCTTTTAAAAGAATATCAGGGCTTGCACGTGTGCGCACGCAGCACCTTTAAAATAAAGTGGTAGCTTATTTTAAGAAAGTGGTTGTTTCAGCTTGTGTTTTGATTTTTTAAGCCTTCTAGTTTCAAAAAATGTATTACCTATAATTGTTATCATAGGTATTGTTTTTAAATTTAAAACTAAACTATTTTGCGGTGAAAATTTCGCTGGCTGTCATATCATTTATAACTGTGAAATATTATACTAAAACTACAGGCCATAAATTCATATTAAGGAGAAAGAGATTTAGATTGGAATGTAAGAAGTTTTTTTTGCAGCCAGCGCGTTGTTAATTATTAGAATGAGTTACCTTCGTAGATAGTTGAGGCTGACAGCGTGGAGAAATTCCAAGGGATCTTACCTCAGATAGTGTATTGTCTTTTTTATATTTATATATTTTATTTTATTGTTTATTTATTTCTTTATTATTTTTTGGTCGGCATAACCGAAGAAATAAATTATATACCAACTTCATTTCATAAACAAATGATGGTAAAAAATGGGTGATTGCGCAAATCTACAACCTGGCTTTGACCGCCATGGTTAAAATGGACAGGATTGTGCATACGTAACTCAGGTAAGTGAGATCAATGGCTCATTAAGAGAGCCACTGGTCCTGGACAGGGTTTATACCATGTGTACTCGTGGAAGAAAACCCAATGTTGTGAAATCAATTAGACAGTGTGGCAAGGTTTGGAAAGTTACCTACTTTTGAAGAGATGTAGTGAATAATTATTCTTTAGCTGGTCTGAAATTCACTTAAAGCGGCATTATGGTGGATAGAAAGATAGATTGCTGACCATTAGATAGCATATCAGTTCTGTACACCAGAATTTTTAGCAGGACTACTAGACAATACTTGTATCTGTATTGTCTAGCAGCTGGTTTAGGGACTCAGTTTAAAATTCTACTTCGAAATGGGAAAGACAGATTATAAACAATGCCTATCATATTCTCCAAAGACACTACATAGCAGATGTGTGGAGTGGAAGGATAATGATGGAACTTTGCGTTCGAGGCATATTATAGTTTAGCCCAGTGGTTCTCAATTCTTCTTTGTTAACTTATGACTTTAGAAAAGTGGAAAGTTGTATTGCCCTACCACAAGACTAAATCCTGAAACTTGTAACCTGGAATGAACAAAAATCGTTATTTTTAACCTTATTTCTTTTAGAACATAAAATTCTAATACAGCAGCATCAATATCCAATTATTTGTCATTAGGAACATAATTATTGTTCCTTCTTATCTTCGTATCTTCACTGGTGAAGAGGGCGACATCAAAGTTAAACAAGGAAAAAAAAGTTAAGAAATACTGTATTATTTTCAATTTGCTAGACTCAATGTGTAATTTATTTATTTTTAATGGTCAGAATAGATGAGAATCCACATTCACATAAATAATGGACTAAATGGCAAAAAAAAAAAAAAAAAAAAAAAATGAAAGCCTTGTTTGAAAGAAGTTTCTATTCAGCTCTTCTTTTTAACTCAGAATTGATTGGTTATCAAAATAAATTGTTGGTATTTATGTCAATATCTTTATGTATTTGTAGTTTAGTTATTTTAAGTTGTTTTCTTGTTGGCTTACGCACCATCTGGTACAGTTAGATGTGCCGCTGTGGTACTCGTAGAACGGTTGAGTACCCATGGTAGACAATAAAATTCATCCATCACCTTGTTCCACTGAGGCTGTATTCTGACATAAGTACCCGCTTACTTTGGATCTCACCTGTGGAATACCCTCCTCCCACCTCCCGATAGATCGGCAGATCTATTTCAAAGACACTGACGTGACATCAGCTTTATCTGTCTTTCCAAGTGGAAAAGTTGAATTAGCACTGAAACACACTTATATGCTTAAATGACCCCAAGCTATTGCTGCACCGATATCTGTGCAACTCACTCCCTTCCCAAGGGCCATACATATTTATAAACTTATAAATATGTACAGGGGTGGACAAAATAATGGAAACACTTGTGATAAGAGGTGCGCTAATGTGGTGTTAGCCCACCCCTTGCTGTTAAACCAATTTGCATTCTACTTGGAATAGATTCAAATAAATCTTTAACTGTTTTAAGAGGAATATTGGGCCATCCTTCATAGAGGAACGCTTCAAGCTAACATTTCCTTCGCCTTCATCACTCAAGGAGTGATGAAGGTGAAGGGCTTTTCATTGGGGTTTTGTTTTCATAATAATTATACAAAAAAAAAAAAAAACTTTTAAGGAGTGACAACTCAGACGACTCATGTTTCCTTACACCAGTGTTTTGCGCCTTTCCGAACTATTTGTAATTTGTTCACCGGATTATCGAAGGGGAGGATTATATATTCCACCTCCATTAGCTCCTGAGGATAGCTGTAAAGCTACTGGAAATTTTGTTTGTTTGCATCCTACTCTGTTACAAGGCCTTCATTTTGGTTATTCTTCTCTTTTCACTTTCATTATCACAAATATTTTTTTATCTTAATATTTCATCTTTTCCTGATGCTCCTATCATTTGGCCAACTTTTCCCCGTTTTATTTCTTCTTCTTTTAGTCATATTTATCCCTGTCGCTTCGGTTAGTCACGGATTCATTTGTTTCACCTTTTATCCGCTTAAAGATTCTCATTTCTGGTCCGCCTGAACGCTCTTTGACTTATTTTCATTATCACCCATCGTTCACGCGAGCGCTCTCTACTTTGTCACAGCTTACTTTTATCTCCTCCCCAGACCCGAAGCAGGAGCTGTGTGACTGGTGCCCGGGCACACGAAGAAAGTGACAGAAGGCGCAAATGAAATAGTTAACTCACTCTTATCTATTCCCGCTGTGCTTATAAGCTAAGGGTAAAAGAGAGAGAGAGAGAGCAGAATATCCAAGGTTCACCCTTTACCATCGAAAGATCTTGACTAGGAATGGAGTTTATGATATTAATCACAATTAAATGAACTAATTCTTAATTATGAAATTCTGCAATTGAATGAGATATGAACGCTTCGGCCATTTTACGAGTTTCAGAAGTTAGCCGCTTGAGCATTATGGCGTGGCAGTAGGTCGCAATAAGTGTTTTTAGCGGCACAATGACACGTACTCATACTTGACACATGTAGTTTATGTTTGGTTGTTATAAGCAACTTGTTATAAGCAACCTATATTTCTCATCACTGATGGTTACAGTTGGTCACATCGTAAAAGCTGTTTTAATGTCAAATCCGGACCACGGATTGAGAAACACTGATCCTCCAGATCAGTGTTTCCCAATTAAAATAAAAAAATAAATTTTTATTATGGAGCATGGGCTTTAATGACATTGGTAATCCTATTGGGGGATACTTTGTATAAGTGTTTGGTGTGTAGCTTCTGAAATATTGCTCCACTTCCCTAAGGTTGCGGCTAGTTTTATGTTGAAACTGGGACATTTACCACTGTTTGTACTAATCGTAGTTTGTGAAACGAAACGTTGTTAGGTTGATATAAATACATCCCCTCCCTCCAAAGATTTGCCACAATGCATGTAAGACAAATTCTCGGAATGTCACAATAGATAGCTATCATTCATGGTCTCATCGATCGCAACCAACGAGCCAAGTCCAATGCACGTAAAACTGACCGAAACACTACATTTCCACTGTCCCAGCATCGCTGTTAGTCCATCTGATGTCTGGACTGTGCGACGTGATTCACTATTCACTCACTTTCTGCTACTGCAGTAATGTCTGATGCTTTCCATTCACTGCACATCTGCTGGAAAGATCGCTTCGGATGAATGACAGCTGCGTGACCATGGTAACTCATTTTGTGAAGTGGTCTTCTCATAGCTGTTGATCGTACACTTATTTCACTTCTATCAACTGAGATTTCCTCTCAATATCGGTTTCAACTGTCGACACGCTCATGGGCTCATTAATTTTCACTTAGATTGAGATGAATAATTGTATCACCTTTTGTTTGATTACTTAAGAGTTGTCCCACTCTTTTTAATACTTGGTGAATGGACATACGCTACTTAGCAATCTACTACTGCATCACTTCGGAAGGATAGGTCATGCCCCATTCTTTGCTGTCTACCTGTCACTTAGTGTGTCTTTTACATCCTATTTTAAAGTTGTACTGACGTATACCTGTCGTGTTACCTCTGAAAATAATCGTAACCTCCTAGGAGGTGGCGCAATAAATGTGGGAGGAATTGTACTGTCCTTGTTTAGTATATTTCTTTCAAGTACCATATGTGTCATTATTTTCATATACTAATTAGGAATCTTGAAGTTGGTAGCACTGGAACTGCATAACAAGAATCAGTCGAGAACATCTAGCTGTTGGCCGCATATTTCCATCAACAGGCGGAATTACTGATGCATTCATTTATTAGCTTTCTATTCCAGAACTGCATTCCCATTTCTTTCCTCCCTCCACCATCGCAGATAAAGATGCAGTTCTTCTGAAACAGTATCTGGATTTGCACAGTTGGAAAACTGTGCAAATCCTTAGTCCTGTAGGCGAGTAGGCCACTCGAAAAGTTATTCCAGTTCATTATGGAGTTCGTAAGAGGACGTTACTTTTGAGAAAAACAGACTATTTGTCATGAATGGTCAATTTTGATGTCATTAGTGTGTAATTCTGTGAGGAGGAGAAGAAAGGGTAGAGAACACACATTATTTAGTTACCAGGATGTCCCATGTATATGTTTACATGTTGTAAGCTTTGTTATCCTACCTGTTGAGAAATAAATATCGTTATCGAGCATTCAAATATCCATTATATATAGAATTATTCCTTTTTTATGGCATTTTAGATGACCTAACCTCTTTCTTTTTTGGCTGCCTTTATTTGCTTCTATTTTCCTTCTATTTTCCTATATATATTATAATATAGGAGAGTAGAATATATTTATTATAATGGGTAATATAATAATTAAAACGAACGACAATTAGTTGACAGTTAATTTTCATCCAGCTTTTTTGTTCTGTAATTTCACTCTGGAAAGATTTGTCCTTGCATTGTTTGCTCTCCTAAGTTATTATTACACTGGTGGTGGATTAAATGTGAGATGTTTTACAGTTCTCGGAATTTCTTGGAGGATTGCACCGCATTTTAAGACCCCCGTTCCTGCTGAATAAATACATTTCTCCTCTGTTCTTTAATGCAAACATCTACTAATAACAACTACAAAATATTGACTAGTTCCTGGAACAACTTTGCGTGCAATTCCTGCGCTATTTATTTGTGGGAAGATCGATGTGATTGATCCGATATGTTTCGCATCAGCTACCCCTTCATTTTATTACTTTTTAACTGATCTGTGCACTCGAAACACCATAGATTAAAACAGATTAAAATTCTGAAGTGCGTGTCTTTGCTGTTCCATTCTACTTGAATCACGAGGATTACGTGAGTTTATTCTGACATTGATAATCCATTAGACCAACTGTCAGAAGTAAGTTATTAATTATGATTTATTGTTTTCTTAATACTGAAGAACTGTTCCACTTAGTGTTTACGCTTCTTATTAAGTTCTAATCCCCCTCCCACGCACTCATTAACTCTCATGAAAAGTCCAATCACTCTATGATGTTATACGTTATTGCGAAGGATGGTGTTTAGAAAAATTATTCTACGACATCACTTCATACTTCATTTAACTTAAAAAATGTGTAAAAATATAGTCGGAGAAATATTGGAAAAGATGTATAAATTCCCCTATAAATGATGAAAATCTTTATTCGTACAATTGGGTTGAACTAGTATTCAGTGTCTACTTCCATATTGTGGTGACCTGGTTTGCCTTCGTTTCACGTAGTCTGGTTTTCTCTAGACGGATTTGTGTTTGAAGATGCTTTATTTTCAATTTATTTTAATCAGAAAGACTCCTCAAGCATGGATCAAACCGCTCTTCCAATACCGCGTTATATTAAACTAGATATTTCAATCGGGTTCTCAATTCCTAACATGAAAAAATAACGAACTTACAAAGTAACGTACGGGCTAAAAAGTTAATATAAAAAAACTCGTGGACAGTTACAAATTACGAAGAATTAAAATCGATTGAGCAAACCGGTTTAGTTTAGATCTGCAACCTTTTACTTTTTAAACACGCAGTAAAAATAATTTCACGATTACTGTCGATGCTTCGCTGCAACGAAAACATATTTTACCATCTTCACTGAGCTTGTAACATTCGCAGTCTTGGAAGAGCAAGAATGATCCATATTTTGTCCAATGCACGCACCACCCACTCACTCATGCATACAGTTAAAAAGGTAGCTGTAAAATGTCCGTGGTATTCACATGTCAGATCTCGCATAATCTCGTGAGCCTTTAGACTACACATACTAAACGATGGCAGACTTCGTCCTCCTCATTGCAGTATCAACGTTTCTTGACTCCCACCCCCCACCTTTTCCCAATGTGGTTCTTCAAGGATTCCGAAATTTTACCATTTGTTGTCCAGAACTCTTAAATAATGGTGACCTTGTGGATGAAGTAAAGGTACTACTATTTAATAGCAGACTATCTTTATCTCTCTCTCTCTCTGTCTCTCTTTCACACATACAGGGAAGCAACACCACAGCTGTTAGATTAACAAAATATTTTATTCCAACTGAGCTATTTACACGATGAGAATGGCTACGAACCCAGACTGGGCCATGGGTCCAATAGTTCCTGGGTAGTACAGTCGATCGAACAGAAAAACCTTGGCAACAAAGGTCAAAGAAATAAATTAGGGGATGGGGGGTGTTAATGACGAGATCTTGGGGTGATGCGACGAGCACAACTTCAAGTGCTGTAGCGGGACTACCCGTGCAGTCGGATGCTGTAATTTCCAGAGAAGGAGGCTACTAGAGAAAGTTACTTACGTGTGGGATCAACAGTTGAAACACGGTAGACTGTGACGTCATACGTCAGGGAATCACATGACGACTTTTCGGTCCACTTCGAAGTACTGTAAAACGATTTGATGGATGGGAGAGGCAGGGGAAGCTGTCCGGTGTTCGTGCGCACGGAAATGCAGGTGACAGGACGGTGTGCCTGTACTGTTTGGTCCTTCTTTCGCTGTAGACTTTACGTCTTACTTCCTCCCTTTTTTGCTCGATTTCTTTGCCGCTGGCTTTGCCTTTTTTGGTTTAGCCTTGGCTTTCGTCGTTTTTGCCTTCTTCGCTGGTTTCGCCGGCTTCGCCTTCTTAGGAGCTGGCTTTTTCGCTACCTTTTTCTTCGGAGCGGGCTTCTTTGGCTTCGCAACGGCTTTCTTAACCACTGGTTTCGGTTTCTTCACAATTTCTTTCTTCTTTGGGAGCTTAGGGGTGTTGTCTCCTGTTTTCTTGGCAGAAGCACTTATCCTGAACGATCCGGTTGCGCCTTTCCCTTTAGTTTGCACTAAGGTTCCGTTCGCCACTGCAGTTTTCAGGTACTTCTTGATGAATGGGGAGAGCCGCTCGACGTCCAACTTGTAGTGCGACCCGATGTACTTCTTGATAGCTTGCAGAGACGATCCACCCCGCTCCTTCAAATTGGTGATCGCGGCAGTAACCATTTGAGACACCTTCGGGTGAGATGCGATCGACTTTGATTTCTTCGCCTTTCCGCCAGCGCGAGATTTCTTAGGGCTAGCTGTCGGCGTGCTGTTCTGCGTGTCAGAGTCGGCCATGGCGCTTCTTACAAACTCGCTGAACGAACGCTACTAACACGATAGCAAATAGAGGTCACCGCCACCGCTGCAGCTCCGCTATTTATACGGCGCACGCGGACGTACGAGGAAGCTGCAAACTCTTCGCGAGCTTTCCAGCCTCCTCAAGCATGGATCTGTGCGACCTGAAGTCCGAAAAGTGTGTTTCTTCACCAAATTAAAAAAATCGCAGAATTTCGAGCGGTCACTCCCGTCACACGAAAATGAACTTAAAGTGTCAGGGTGATTCCAAAGAATTATTCGACATCATTCGATAACGGCTGCGTTTCGACACGGCCGAGAAAACAACTCGCAAACACAGTTCGCGGTGCGCGAGGATTTACGACATTCCACTTCTTTTCTGTTTAATTGCCGAAATTCGGCCACAGTGGGCGATTCCTGGGAAAAAGTTGAAAGTTGAGAATCGCAGCAACCAGACAAGGGTAGTGGAGCACCCCGTGAACGTACCCAAGTGGGAGTTTTTGACTTTAAACTGGGAGCAGTTAGCACACTTCTACCATCTGGTTGCTTGGAAGTGGAGAGATGAAGACGCCATTTGTGTGACGTATCCACCCTATTTTATAGCTATTTAATTTTGAATTTCGAACTTCTGGACTAAGATTTGGACACAGACATTCAAGATGAAGTCGGAGGAAGGAATACAAGGGATATAATCCGTGAGAGCACGTCTTTTCCCTCATTCTATGTATGTTAGGTGTACACCCTGGATGTGCCTCATCACTGGCACCTCGCACCTTCCCAGATGTTAGTTTACTTCATTTACAACGAATTAAAAATTGCAATTAACCTTTATTCGGACGTTTTTCACTCGCAGTCTTGACCCTTTATTGTTACTTTTCTTACAAGAAATCATAGAGTGCTATCGGTATACGGAGGTCATGTGACTGCTGTTACTTCGAGGCACATCTTAGTCTGGTGGGACCAGAACATTCATTTATTATCCATAATAACATGCGACGCTATTATAGTTCTTAGTACACGCTTCTGTTCCTTCATATTTGTCACTCTTGGCCCATTTATTGTAAATGTTTTTATTCTGCGCTTTGCACAGAGACGTGGTTACCTTTTCAGATACCTTTAGTGGTATACAACTACGTGGAAGAGGTGCACTCTAAAGAAGGAAAAGAAAATCGGAGAAATCCCTAACAGTGCGAGTGTACTTATCTCTTAAGTTAGACATATTTCAGAAATTAAAGGTAAAGAATTAATTTTATGGTGGATTGCTGTCCTAATTGGTGACGATTGCGTACTCTCTATTATTTTCTTCCAGGATAACCAACCACTATGGGGTATTTTGAAACCTCCGTTTCATAATCAAGTTTTCAGTAATTTTTCTGTTTAATTGAATAGAATTTTTTGAGATTCAATTGCTTATTGGTTGTTCATACTGGTTTCATTTTCAAAGATAAAAATTCGAAGTTAAAAAAAGAAACAGAACTAGACCCTTGTCGATTGTTCAAAGAGTTTAGCTGTGGTTTTATGTGGCCAGTGATTCTGAAGTGATAGAAGATTACCTTTTTTGGAATCAGGACATAAAGCTTGGAGTATATATGCCACTTGGCTTATAAAATATCTTTGGAGAGATGAGAAAATTATTCTGTTAATTTAATTCGAGCATATTGAAGAGATGTTTTACATCTTGAAATATATTTCCTATACCGATATCACGTGTATACGAAATTAGAATGTGCGATTTGTAATCGCATTACCATATCGCAATTAATAGTCCTATAGTTACCATCCCTTAATCCATCACTCACAACGCTTCGGATAATAAACGATGGAATCTTATATGAAATAATAAAGGGAGTGAAGAATTAATGTGAACTGAGAATATCCTTGATCAGAAACAGTGCTTTGCTTTTTCTGCTGACTGGCAAATGTACAGAAATATTTTAAAGGAAACTGCGTGCTTCTTTATGGTAACTTGCGCAACTGGAATTAAAATTTTCCTTTTGGTCATGAGTGTATCCCTTTTGTAGACAGAACTTTGTATTCTCTATTCTTTCTGTGTACATAATCACTCGCGTTACATCAAGTATTCTTAAAACATTTATGTTTTCAGAATTGAGCAGTGACCACAATCTCATAAAATGGATAGTGTCCGAAAGGATTCCTTTGGTCAGAGTAAAAGGGGGGCTTCAATTTAAGAGAGGCGACTATAGTGGATTGAAGTATTTCTCGGGCTCTACTAACTGGAGAGACAAATATACCTATTGGATACGAATTTATAATTCAAGGGATTTATCCTGGAACTAAAATTACATTTGTTCCAATGAAGTTCCGCAAAAGAAAAGAAGAAAGAAAGAAAGATGCTTAAGTGGATAATTAGAGAGATTAAGGGTTTAATAGAACAAAAGAATAAAATCATGGTAGAGTTACAAACTGTCGCAAGATATCAATTTATATGAATATTTTAAGTATAAATGTTATAAAAATACTGATGAGTACGACAGGCAATAACTGAATACGAAAACTTGCTACCAAAGAAAGCTAAAAATGAAGACAAAGAGTTATTTTGACGCGTGAGTACAAAAAGGAAGAGACTGAATCAGATAGGCCCTTACTTGATCGAAGTGTAAGTGTCAAAGAAAGCCCTGCAGAAGTAGAAAACTAGTTGAAAGAACGTTGCAAAGTTGCGATGATTTTTGCAGTTGAAAGACCATTCGAATCAGGAGGAAATAGTGACAAGGAGTCAGGCTGCTGTAAATTAAACAATGTAGCAATCTCAGAGAAGAGTTTAGGGGATAAAATACTGAAGTTGAGCGAAGGTAAGATTCCAGGAGCGGGCAGCATACATGTCTCTTAAATCCACAAGCTAATGTGTCTTAAATCCACAAGAGAGGTGAGAAAGAGATGGATAACTGTAGGCCAGTCAGTTTGACATCATCGATAGATTAGAATCATGAAGTCTGTGGTTAAGGATACGGCACAGGACCATCCCGATATTCTGTCGAGATGGTCCCTTATCGTATCCTTAACCACAGACTTCATCTAATCCACCACTGCAGTCAAATTGGAATAGTATCCTTAATGGATCGCAGTATTGGTTCCGACCAATGTAGTTAATTATTATGACGAAGTCATAAAAGAGTTGAATACAAGAAACAGTTTTGACATTATTTACCTTGACTTCAGTAAAGCATTCGACACGGTTCCCTATGATAGGCTCCTATATAAAGTGGAACGAATTGGGGTTGCTGGAAGTATCCTTCGTTAGATATCTATTAGTCATTAATAGATATTCCTCAGGGTGAACCAGTGTTGCAAGTGGAGTCCCTTAGGGTTCAGTATTGGGCACAAGTCTATTTATCTTTTTCTTAATGATAATGATAAAGGAGAGCAGAGGAAGTTGTCAAAGTTTCCTGGTGATTTAAAAGATGGAAGAATGGCCTGGTTCTGATTAACGACTAGAAGCAGGCCACTTGGGTTCAAAATGATTTAGATCGGTTGCCCAAATAAACTAAAAATGGCAACTGAAGTTTATCCATACAGGATGCAAAAACGCTTTCCACGTTTTCGGAAAGTATCCTGAAATGAGAAAAATGTACATAGATAACAAGAAAGTAGTTACTTTTTCATTAGCTTATAAAGAATAATAACCGATATATCCGCTTGAGCCCTTATTCACTATAATAATTATTGAAAATTCCACATATAGTGCGGGTGTGCCATTTTTCATTAGAAGTTCTATATAACAAAGTTCGTGGAAGCTGTTCTTGCAGTTATGTACAGCTCCATCATCGTCAAGCTGATGCTTGATGTTGCCCAAAATGCAGTATTGAAATAAAGTTTCATACAAAATGGATTTAATATTAATGCCATATCCAACTTCCTGCGTTCGCTTAATTCTTTAAAGAAGCCATGACTCTTGTCCTTGGATTTGGCTGCTTTTTGTGACAGTGATACCTTTTCTTTTTTTTTTTTTTACTGCACATTATCGACAAAAAGCAGTTCAAAAGTTTCATTGAAGCATATCATGAAGGATATTACATAAGAAAGCATACCATCGAAGCAGTTATAATTTCAAATCAAATTAAAAATAATAAAAATTTTCTGTTTCAAAACTGTGGGGGAAATTTTTGGGTATGTGAGGACATTTTAGAAGATTCCTGAAAGTTTTCGATGATTCTAGAATATTCTAGAAATTTGTTTTAGTATTATAGAAGATTGTAGATGATTGTAGTGTGTTTTTGCAATAATATAAATTGAGGTGTAAGAGCTGTAACTTATAAAATTGAATACTCTTCATTCAGAAAGGGTGTTTGGTATAAGTTTCTGTGTGTTTCTCAATAAATATGGCAAGAAATAAGGAATTGAGTGTCCAAAAAAGTACTATTATAACTCTATATAAAGAAAGTCATTCCATGAGAAGTACTGGCCAAAAACTAGGTGTTTCATTTAAAGGAGTACAAACTACCATTCGACGATTCAAGGAGATTAGTAAGAAAGGATAAACCACGATCAGGACAACCGCGCGTAACAATAGAAGCCAAAGATAAAACCACAGCACCGTTTTCTAAACTCAATCAACGAATTACTGCAATCCGAGCCGAGTTCAACAGGAACAGAGAAACTCCGTGTCTACATTACTGTAAAACTTTATCTTAAACAAGCAGGACTTTATTGATCGTGTAGCGATCTGAAAACCCTTATTAAAACCGGAGAATCGAAAGACACGGTTGGCTTGGGCGAAGAGCTATCAACATTGAATAATTGAAGAGTGGGTAAAAAATCTTGTGGACGGATCATTTAAAATTTGAAATTCTTGGATTCAAGTGGGTGACATCGTCAGAATTGAAAGAAATTTGAGAAAAGAAGGCTATAAAAACATTCATGAACGTAATGTAATATCCTCTGGATTCCGACTTTTGAAAAAAAATATATATGACAACAAGACAATGATCCGAAGCACAGTTCTAAACTGTACAGGATGTTTACCCCAATCGCCTGACTTAAAAAATGCAATAGAGCTTTTTTGGGGTCATCTAGATCTTCAAGTCCGTGACGTCTTTGAACCTTTGGTTAGGTCCCATCTTCAGAAAATTTATGGGGAACCTTGCACATTGCTTGAAATAATATTAGTCAAGATTGTTATTTTAGACTAATATAAAATTAATAGCCAGAACGCCACGTCTGTATAAGGCAGGGATAAAATTTCGTGGAGGATAATTTGATGAAAAATCAGTATAGTTATTAACATTAATCATTTCAATATATTTTTTTTCTGCAAATTTTTCAATGCTTAAATTACGTGAGCTCCTGGCACCTGTCCCGGCCCGATATTAGGTCTCTGAATTATCATTAGTGCAGAAAATACTTCCATACTACTCAAAATACTTTTATTTAAAAATATTTTCGGTACTATCGAGCATTTATTTTAAAAATCATTATTTTGGAATCGACTTCCATATTCGAGAATTTTTTCTCGCTATATCTGCTTACAGGAAGATGTATATTTTCGAAGTGCGGATCTTAAATAGAATAGGCTCTTGCCGTTTATCTTAATTGTCCTGTAAGACATCGTATCAGTGAGTATATTATCGGTCAAACGTCATTTTGTTGGAGTCGCTAACTCAGTAAATGTTTAAATCGTTTATTCCTTTGCGTAGCTTTGATAGTTTCCATAGTTCCCATTGTGAACTCTTGAACTCTTTTTTGAACCTTTGGTTAGGTCCGGACACGTAGCGGACGGTATAGAATGATAAGTGCCACTGCTTATTCGAAAAAGTTGCTTATTCAAAGTTATTATTATTATGTACTTGTTGTTATTATTATTTAGAAAATAGACACGATTAAGGTTATGAACACTTAAAGAAGGTCGAAAATTCGTGCGAAAAGTAAAATATAAATTTGATAAAAACTCTTGATAAATGCATAACTGAAATTAGTGTTTTAATTAATATTTATATTAATTAAAATACTAATTTCAGTTATGCGTGTTGATGCCTATTTTTGTTATTTTGTTTTCGTTTTTGTGTGACGAATCTGGAATGATTTCTCAATGGTGCCCACGTTGTGGCAAATATCGTAAACAGGAAGCTACTCCAGGAAACCTCATTTCTGACGAAAGTCTTAACCGAACTTGATCTGTTAAACCAATCACGTGTTAGTAATTTCGAAAATTTATAAGAAGGAACATTAAATTACTAATATTTCTGAAAACTGAATTAAAATTCAATAAAATTCGCTTAACCCTTACCACCTAAGTTTGTAAACGGTAAAATTTTAAAAGAAATTTTGGTCCTGTCTTATTATTAATAATATTTCTTCTACTTTGAAAGGTTTCCACATGCTAGACGTTTCCGTGTAAAATGTTAGAGATTGTCACTTTTCTAATGTTTAACACTCGCCGCTGTCCAATAAATGAGCACTCATTTATCGAAATGTTGAAATCGAGACCAACGGATTTTTGTTGAAGTATTGTAGAAAAGTAACCATCATCGAACTGCAAAGTTCGCTGATCGATGAGTTTGAATACTCATTTGCACAGTCTACACTTCGGACGCAAACTCTGCAAATGAAAAAAATCAGTATGTGTGGGTTGCTGTTTGCTTGTTGGCTTAGTCGGATATCAAGTTAAGTTTCACCTTCCAATATTAGTTTGTGTTTGGTCAGGTATTTTAAGAGTATCCTTTCTTAAGATTTTTTTGAAATTCTCTCCACAAGTCATAAGATCTTGGAAATATAAAGATAATCACTTCTAGCCATAAGATACGTACTGCATTTTTTGTAATACTTGTCTTGTACCTATTATTTACATTATGCCATTTATTTCTCCCGTTCATATGAGTCCTTTTGATGAACGAATTTGTCCTTTTGATCAACGTTAACTAATGATGATGTAGTTGGACTTACTGAGACATGGTGCCACTCAGAGATACGGGGGCGAAGAATTTCCTTTCGGTGAATATTGTATGTTCAGGAGAGATAGAAAGGGGGGGGGGTGAAGCATCTCATCAAAAAACTGCCTGAAGGTGGCAAGTATAATCCCTGAGTTAGATCAGGTAATGCTGATCAAAACTAAAGAACTAAAATGGTCTTGGACAGGACACATAGCTCGAAGACACGATGACAGATGGACTAAGAAAATAACAGAATGGTATCCAAGAGGAGCTAGAAGCAAACCTGGAAGACAAAGGCGGAGATGGATAGATGAAATTCATGAGTTTGTGGGTAGTAAATGGATGGCCATTGCACAAAACAGAAGGAACTGGAAAGTTGCTGGAGAGGCGTTCATCCTGCAGTGGATTGAAAATGGCTGATGATGAGTAAGTGTAGTACGAAGTAACACGCACTAAAGGAAAGTTGATAGCTGGCATATATTACAGGACAAATGACTCTGAGGAGCACGACAAAAATCTCTTTGGGCTGAATGAAAAGGCTATTAAGTATGATTGTTTCATTATGAGCACCTAGTTCATAACGATACAATACGTGTATCGGAAATATACTATACGGTAACAGGTTTTTGAACAAACTGGATGATTGCTGATGAGTCCAAGGCCCATACTCATCCCAGCATGCCCGAGAGAGTACAAGCGGCTCTGACATCTTAATTCTGGTTTTCACTAAGGAGGCTAACTGTAGAAAAAACTTGACAGTGACGGAACCATTAGCAGACAGTTACCACAATACCATAAAATGCTTTATATTTAAAGAAACCCACGTGATCAAGAGTAAAGCAAAAACTTTAATTTCAAAGCGTGGCTACAGGAATGCTATGTATTCAGTTATAATTGAAAAGGCTGCATGTTAGTGTATCAAATAGCTGGGAACGTTAACGAGAGTGTTATTTCACTCTGGTAAGATCCCTTTAGACTGGAGAAGTGCTGTCTCCCCCAGCCGTAAAAAAGTGCCGCTGAAGAGGAGTTGATTCACTACGGGCCACTGAATTTGACTTGTATTAGACAAGATCATGGAATCCGTGATTAAGGATACGATTCAGGACCACCTCGACAAGAATATTATCTTGAACAGACCCCAGAATGGGTTCGTTCAGAGGAGGTCGCCATGATTGACCAAATTGGTAAATTAATATGATGTAGTAATTAAACAGTTGGCGCAGGTAACAATTTTGTCACTATGTCAAGCTTTTGATACCTTCCCTCATAGAATGCTGCTATATAAATTGGGGGAGTTTGGAGTTGCTGGCAAAATCGTTGTTGTTGGGTTTTAGGGGCATCGGCAACTAAGGCCATGTTGCTCCGTGTATGTTGTTTGTAAATTGCGTGTTTACTGAGATCGATTTTCTGTTTTCTGAACGAAAAACCCAAGTTTCCGGGAGAAAAAACCATGCTACTCTTGTCTGAGACCGACTAACTCAGCCACGTTGTGAAAAAGACTCATAAAAATTCCTCCCGTCATCGACGGGATTCGAACTCAGGTCTTTTCACCCGATGTGGGGAGGACGGCGATTCTACCAACTGTGCTACACACTACGGCTGGCAAGATGGTACGCGGAGTCGCAGGCTGCCTTAAACAGGAGGCAGAAGGTTGTCAACTGTCTATTACCATTTATGGTCGGTTGAAAATTCAACACTGAGGCACCTCAGTGTTGTGTCTACTTCTATTTATAATTTCATAAATGATATTGAGGAAGCTGTCCACCGGAAGATGTTAAAGTTTGCTGATGATTTGAAAGTGGGAATGGTGGGTAATATTTGGAGCCAAGTCATGATGCTTCAATAAGAATTGGATAATTTTCATATATGGTTCAAAAATGACAGTTAGTCTTATGTTCTGAATGTAAGATCAAAATGAATAAGTGGCGCTAGACGGAAAGATCTCCAACGCATTCTAAAATTTTCTTGCCGCTTTGTTATTTGAAGAAAGCGTAGCGCGTTATTAGTACATGGAATGTACAACAGTCCTGATAACACGCGTAAGTTAAACCTTTAAAGTTGCATAATATATTACAAGTGTCAGTGTAGTGGTTTAGTCACTTGACAGTCATTGGGAAGGATTCAATTCCTATCATAAACCGGAGGAATTTCTGACTGCCTTTTTCACTTTGGGCTAAATGAGCGATCTCAAACGGAGATGCAAGGGAAGACTCCTAAGGGAGAAATTGCCCTAATTATCTACCTCTTTCTGGATCTGCCCTTGACACACTGACGCGAAAGCACTGGAAAATTGTCGCATTGGCCTGTAAAATTCTTCGCGAGTTTAAGGATCCGCTTTTGGACATAATGCTTTCTGTATCACTTACAGAAGAACAAAGTATTTTCAAAAATGAGATAAGAATTTCAGTTATGATATGCTGTTGCACATGTCCGTTCTCCCATGGTTTCCAAATCTTCTCGATCTCGGCCCAGTTGAACTTATGTGGAACGGGTCTTTCGGCCTGGTCCATTGCCACCCAATACCCGGCAACTGTGAGAAGTGTACACCCTCCAGTACGTTGTAGAGTCTATTCCTCTACGCATTCAGGCCGAGCTGCGCGCAACTAAGTATGTGTTTCTAATACAAAAGGTATCTCAGCTTATATTACTAATGCTGTTTTTCAATGATTGAATGAATAATATATTGACACTCACATGTTAAAAAATGTATTCGGACAATAAAAGAAAAGATTATGGTGTACAGATTTTAACACTTCCGAAGACTTCTTCCAGTAACACAACATGACCTTCGTAGAACGTCCTACTGAATAACGACGGAAGTATCTCTGCAGTCCTCCAGAATAACATCGTTTAATTGAATGATGCTAACCTTCATGGACGATTCTTCGCGCGTCTTTTACATTTCCTTTCAGTGGTTTTGTTGTGCTCTGACGGCACCAAGACCCATTCTGTCAGTTAAATCATTGGTAAGTTACTCTTTCAAGAATAAGTCGTCGTGTATCCAGCTTTGTGACAGCAAACATTATTCTGTCGAGAAGCGTAAATTCTTGTTCTATAAAACTGCATGTATGTAGGGAGATCGTTGTTATTGGGGATGCCACAATACTGCTCCTTCTTCGCAAAAAAACCAACGGTTCATGGTCATACCCCACGAAAAGCATGTCTAACTTACGACAATATCATCACCATTCCTTTGGTCGGCTTGTATATGAAATAAATTCGCCAGGTTGAGCTTTGTTATTGCAGTCACACTATAATAATAATAATAGTCCCCCATCAGGGAGAAATACAATACAATTTATTCATTAAAAAATAATAGTAATAATAATAATAGCGATAAATATGATGACAATAAAATTGATTGTTCTTAAATTAAACGTTAACCGTTTTACAAAGCCCGCAATGTTGTGTCCATTCGATGTGCCATTCTTATTCTGGGTGCAGATCTTTAATCTTTCATGTCGTTTGATTCTGTCACTGACTACTGCTGAATTTACGTTTCATTTTCTGCAACGTATGTGGAACTTAAAGATACCTGAAATAGATAGGCCGTTTCTTGGTGAATGGCACATCCGAATATCTAATTTTAGTTCGTCGCATGTTGCAGCCATCGGCAGAAGCTGGCAGAGGCACAGGCCGATACGTGGTTACGGAGATTACGTTACTGCGATCTTCTCCGTTAATCTCATATCAAACCGGGCGATAATCTACTAGAATTTAGACAATACATGCTATTAGGTGGTGGAGAAAACTGTCCGTCGAAAGCAATCAACCAGTGGACGGATTCTGCTAGTTTTTTCATTGAGTTATTAGTATATTAATAAGGTCAACTGATTCAAGAAAGCGGACTTTTTCTATATAAGCTAAAAAGGGAAAAATAATAATAAAATAAAACGGTTATGTTCTACCACGCTGGGAAGACAACACTTACTCTGGTATTCGACAATCGGCTACCCATAACTCAATTTCATGAGATCCAGGCTTCCGTTATTACATGAAATTTTATATTTGCGCCCCCTGGTTGTCGTCTCACCTAGGAGGGAGAACATAGCTTCTTCATTCATTTTACTCAACTTTTTCAACGCCTTATACACCTCAATCACATCACCCCCTCATATTTTCGTTTTCAGATTTTACAGTCCACAGCCTATAAGCTGTTCTTCATATGTGTATCGTTAGGGTCACTAATCGGGTGGTCATCTTTCATCCCTCACCAGAAGTTCTATGTCATTTTTTTGGATGAGGTCTCCAAGCTTGAATACAATATTAAAATGTGGCATAACGATCCTCTTGAACAGAGGGACAATGGCATCTTTCTTCCTACTAGCATAGGCCCTATAAATCTTGGACAGGGCATTCCCTGTCCAAGATTTATTAGACACATAATTGTATCTATACAATATACGTGCGGTTTACATTATTTTCATCATACACTAATTAAGCTGAGTACACAAAATTATTTGAACTCAACTATTCCTCAAAAGAAGGCACTGCAGACTGCCTTCTTTTGAAAACTCTCTCGACCTCTTTTGAATACCTTCGACCATTATGCTCAGATTAAACCCGAGGTCCCAATAATCCGGGCATTCGAACATAAACATGTGAGCATTTCAACCTGTCCACAACGGCATAAGTCACTTTCCACTAAATAAAAGTACTTCAACCTTTCCTTGAGTCGATGACCGTTTATTAAAGTAACATATTGGACTCCAATACACACCACGGCCTCTTCTTAAAATCGGCACTATGAAGGCCTAAGTATCGATCGTAAGGGTCTTTTCCCTGATCTGCTTTATCTCATCTATTCTTCCATAGTCTAAAGATACTTTGCGAAATTTTATTCCTCCTTATCCTGATGGATAGGGTATGCTCCAACTCTCCCACCTTTATTCCCATTAACGTTGTTAAGATTCGTTTCCTTACAGCATATTTAAGATTTCTTTTAGCCACTAACAAATCTGCTGGAACCTTTCTGGATAAAACATGTAGAGCATCATTCGACAAAGTTCTATTCGCTTTAGTGTCCAAAAACGCTCTTATTAACATTCTCAACGGTTTAATATATTCATATGCAGTCTTTTTAATTAAAAATGTATTAAAAAAGTATTATTCTTTAATCTCAATAGTTTTTCTAACAAAGGCTTGTTCTGAGATCATTGCATCCTTATTTTACAGCAGTCTGACTGCATTCTCCGGTTATTTGAGCTTGCTTTCGAATGTAAATATAGTTTGAAAGTATCTATACAACTCAACTGCCATTTCTGGACTCTTAGTGGACCTTCCTCTGCAACCAATTAAGGGACCTATTTGATCTCTCTCTCTCTCTCTCTCTCTCTCTCTCTGTATTTTTGCATTCACGTATGAGAAGAAAATATGGAATAAAGCATTGATGGAGTAATACGAAAGTATTACCCCATTAGTGTATTTGTTATTTATTCTCTTATAATGCTCATACAAATCGGTATCATGTGATTGTCTGTAAGTGCCCCACCTTGTTTCTTTTGTTCAATGAAACTCTTAATCACACCTTTCATTTGTTTAGCATCTTACGTTTATGAAATTTGACCACCGGTATGAATACATTTATGGCTTGCTTCGTGGATAAATCCCTTGAATACTTCGTATAGTATATTTGTATCCGACACTATGCAGTAGTCTCTCTGGTAATCGAGCTCAAGGGCTATCTTATTCCATTATATTCCCCTCGCTTGGAAATGATGTTCTTGCCCTTACTTTTGACCACGTAGGTTTCCTCAGATGCAAACCATTTTATGGTATTGTGACTGTGACCACTCGCTGCTATTGGTTCGCCCACTATCAAGTTTTGATACAGTTAGGCTCCTTACTGAGAAGCAGGCCTAAGAATTTAGAACCCTTTTTACTCTCTCGGACAATCTGAGATAAGTAGCAATCATCCAGTTTCTTCAAAAAAAAAAAAAAAAACTGTTGCTATGTAGTGTATTTCTGCCCCACGTATCATCACAGACTTTGAAATTATCAGAATAATATGGTTGTTAAGGCGAGAGAACATTTCTGTTGTTGCAGTAAAGAAAAGTGGAGAAATTCTGCAAGGAGGTTTCAGGAAAATGCAGGATGTGCTCTCTAGCTTATCGTTTTGAAGCAAGACTTGAATCAGTTTTTCAAAGTGTGGGCGTTCGTTACCATGAAATAGGATGATATTTGTTATTGAGGTGTTCGAATTAGTGCCTATAGTTCCTGTTGGCATCATATTCCTTAAAGTCCAACAGCAAAACACCAAAATGGTCAAAGAAAACAGTTATTGGAACTTTTTACTGGGATCGATATTTTCTCTTATCATTTCTCTTTTTCTCAACTTTATTGACATCTCTACTACGACAGTCTTTCAGTAGCAACCTTCACCAAACACAACTGACTTCCTGTTATTAATATCCTATTGATCTTTCTCTTCGGTTAAAACTTGAATCACTGCACGCTTATCCGTTTCGGACGCATCATCTATTAGAAATACCATATGAAAAAGTGTCCACACAACCGTAACAAAAAAAAAAAAAAAAACTACACGAAGCTGATCTTGTTTTGATTAAGCATGTCGACGTGTTAGTTAAACCCTCTCTTTTGAGCAGTGTCACACGTCGAACATTAATTGAACAACAATCGTAATAGTGATAGTCTAGAAACAACGAGTTGAACCTCAAGATGCAGCTGAGAATCTATAAAAGAAGTAACTGATATGTGGGACGTCTTTATTTCCTGTCTGTTTGGAGTAAGGGGTTTTGAGAATATTACAACAATAGTTGGGAAGAATATTATTTTCTTTCCTTATGAGATTTTTTTTCCACCCCTTGAAGGGTACTGGTATCAGATGCGTGGGGTGGTTGTTATGTCCGGTTACTATCATTGGTCGTGGAACTCTTTGATTGTCCTATAAGTGTTCAGGATTGTGGCTTTCTGGAGTTCCATGTAAGTGTTCTCTGGAAGACCTGTTGTTGTTAGGTTCTTATGAAGTCTCTTTGGCACCACGCCGGTAGTTGATACGGTGATTGGGATGGTCATTATTTGTTCCATATGCCACATCTCTTTGACCTCCTATCTTAGGTCTCTGTACATCCTGATATTTTCCTTAGGTTTTCTGGACGTTGGTGGTGTTGGACACTGCTGTGTCGATCAGGTAGGTCGCCATTTCCTTCTTGCCGAAGAGAGTTTTGTCTGGTCTGTCGTGTGGGATCATTTTGTCTGTTATTATGACACGATCCCAGTATAGTTTGTGAGTAGGGGTCTCTAGTACGGCCTGAGGTTCGTACTTGTAATAAGGTACACTTTCTTTGATCAACTGGTATTTTTTGCGCTAGCTTTGGACGTATTATCCTGGCGACCTGATCATGTCTATGAGTGTTCCGCCTGGGTGATAACCTGCATCCCGCGGGGATGTGTTGGATTATTTCTGGGGCCAAGTGGCATCGTCGACGTGTGTCATCTGTCACTCCGGGTTCGAAACTCGAGTTTTTCTTCCAGCAAACAGAAAATCAACCTCAGAACACACGCAATTTTACAGACAATATGCAAGGAGTAATATGGCCTTAGTCGCTGATGCTCTTAAAACCCTACTACAATAATAACACCTGTCACTCTGGGGGCGATGTATTTCTTGTCCTCCTCTTTGTGGAAGTAATTTGAGTTGCTTTCGGAGGTTCTACTTTAGCTCCTGACAAGCAAGATAATCTTGCAGTTCAACCGGGAGGTTTTAAGAAGAGCAGACAACTGCATTTTTTTCGGATTATCTGCGACGACCTTTAAATCGTCGGCGTTCGTAAGGAAGTTGGGATACTTTTCAAGGCAGGGGTCCAGGCTGTGGAAAAAATAATGTGAAAAGTACCTCCTCACCCGTGGGACGCCGACAGGTGTTGTTGTGGTCCTTTCCGTTTTATGGTTACGTGGTATAAAAATATGCATGCTGGTGAGTAGTTGATTGGGGATAGCCAGAAGATTTCTTTCGATTCTAAAATGATGTTACAAAATCTTTACTAGCTGTACTTTGCTAAGGGTGTCAAAAGTTGCTATGTCAAGGAATTGCTGATCTTGGAGATTATTACAACAGTCATTTTGTTCTGTACTAGCGTACGGAGCGAAATGATTGTACTATTCTCCGAGGTCAGTTGGAGAGATAAGAAAATGTCGTTATCGGTAATAGCCACTTAAGTTAAACTGATATAAAAGTTGTCTGAAGTGTCTTTAAAGAGCTCCAAACCACTTATTATTTTTTACTTTTCAAGGGAGAATTACTTCCACTTCTTTTGCAGATGTTTCCTCTTCTGTCATCTATTCTTTGTACGTTATTTTTATGATGAAACAGCTGAGGGACAACACTTGTAACTGCCAATTAACTTTCCATAAAAACTTTGCAATTCTCCTATGAGTTCCGTATAACTGTAGTAATTATTTATTTTTCAATCAGTTCTAAAAATATTATAGTTATAATTAATTACATAATTATGTATCGATTACAAAAATTACATTATTTCAAGATAAACTGTTGGTCGTGTCTTTTTCTCTTTATTTGCCACAAAAAGTATGAAAAACGTTTTCATTCCCTCAGAAATAAAGATATGAAAGAATGCGAAATTATTGTTGAATCAATGTAATATTATTATTAAATCAATTTCATTAGCATGAATTATTGCATACTGTATTTTAACAATAGACGAAGCCTAACTGCATGCTAAATAGATTTGTGTAGCTTTGAAAGACTAGGGATCAGCTTCCAGGCTTCAAAGGCAAATTTCCGCACATCTATTCTACAGTGAGTAGAATTCGAAAGTGAGGGCATTATTCGTATGGATTGGCCTGCCCGTTCAATGATTTAATCCTATCGAACATATATGGGGCGCTCTGGGGAGATGCCTAGCGGCACATCCACACCCACCAGAAAATGTTCACCGGCTGAAGATGGCGCTGACAGGAATGGACGATGTTATCGCAAGAACTTATCAACAACATTGTTCTAAGTATGAACAGGCGGTGAAAAGTCTGCATCGACATTAGGTGTGGCCATATTTCCTACTGAGCTGGAGACCACCTCTTCCCTTTGTTCCATTTTTGGCAGTGATGCATCTGTATCATGGCAGCCAGTGCTATGTTGCCATTTGTGAATAAAGTCACTCTGAACCGTTTTGTTTCGGTTGTTGTGTCGGTGTTGTTTCCTTCATCATTTCTGTACCTCACGAGGTTCCTTTGGTATGCTCTTTCCATATCCAGGCCACTCCTATGAAAACCTGACTGGTCCTTAAATTTTGCAGCCTAGTGTACAAGGGGATAAATCACCTCCTTATCCGTACTAGCAAAATTCCTGTATATCATTGACGAGAATCAATGACCTGTTCTGGCAGCCCGTCTGCACTGCTCAGAGAACTTCATATCTGACTGCACAATCACCCCCAGGTCTTTTTCAGTGGAGAAATATGTTAATTAGTGTTACTTAGTGCTAATAAATGTTACTTAGTGGGAAAATGTTACCAGTGGAGCCCCCCCAGGGTTCGGTGATGTGCCCACTGTTGTTTTCGATATTTAGAGTTAGTTTGATAAACTTCTGACATCCCGTTTCCTAAAGAATTTTTCATGTCTGAATGAATGTAGATGCGAAATACCTATTCAGTTCGTCAGCAACCTGAGCATGGTCATTAACACCTTGACCCATTGTGGTCCGAATGTGATTCAATGCCATCTTTCTACTGTTAATATAAGAATAGAAGTCTTTTTTGCTTTTCTTTACATTCTTTGCCAGAGACTTCTCATAATCTTCTGTATCACATGATAGTTTATATGCTTCCCATGCACTTTTCTTTTCTGCCACGTATCTCTCCATTTTGCTTCTGACATCCATTTAGGTCTAAGACTTGAAAAGTATAACTTCGTTGGCATGAAAAGCCTGGTAGCTTCTATGATTACTTCCCTGAATGCTTCACATTTAGCATTTACTGTTGGCAACATTATCCGTTGGTCCCACTGTATTCAATTTAAAAACTGTCTGAGATCATTGCAGTCGACCTTCCGAAAGCAAAAGCTGTGGGGAGGGTGACTACGGTGCCTTTCCCTTTACCCTCGATAGTATTTATATCTTTAATTAAATTCCACATTAGTAGACTGTGATCGCTGCCACTCAGTGGGTTTTTTACCTGCCAATGCTTAATGCATGAAAAAATACTGCTGTTAAGCAGATAACAAGAGAATTGCTTCCTATTTTTGCCTCTCTAACTTGCTGGTGTAGAAAACAGCCATCCAAGAAATCTACAAACGTCTTGCTAGTGTGTGAGTGACCAACCCACAAATTACAGTCAACATCTGGAAAATTAAAATCCTCCATTGTAAGACATTTTGGTTTACTGGCCCACTGTATTTCTCTCTATAACTGTTTGGTATACTGATCACAGTGATTTATCCTATAACACAATTTTGTTTTCCCAGTGCTTATATCTCACCGAACTGATTCCTCATTGCACTGGTAACCCATCACCCGTTGAACTGCCTTAGATTTAATATGCTTCTTAACTAAGAACATAACCCCTCCACCCCCCTGTCCTCAATCTGCTCCCCATATTCAAATTCGGCATCGCTTTTGTCTGAGTGACACGACGTCTTCACTACCCTTGTAATGTCTGCATTTGATGACTTAATCAGTACTTGGAATTCATCACATTTATTTACAATGCTCCTAACATTAGTGTTTACATACAAGAATGCATGCATCCGTTCGAACCCTTAGTTACTCTAACAAAGCTCGTGTGTTTACTTGTTCCATGATAAACCACAGCAGGCTGAAATTCCCAACAACTCGCTTTCCAGAATGTTGGATATTCCGACAGAAGCAGTGCAAGAATCGCTTTCACCTCTGCCTGCGGCTCTAGTTAATCTGATTAGTCTACGTATCCTCCCAAGCTAGCAGTTTTTCGACCCACCTATCACTGTCTCGATAGCTTCAGCAAATATTCTTGCACTCTTTCTATTTAAGTGTATCCCATCCCTTTAAAAAAATTGGTTGACAAGGCTCGCAACATTTACTCTCTCTTATCATGTCTGAGCAGAATTGCAGACACTTTCAAATTCAATCCTAACTCGCGACGTTTTCTCAACATTTCCCTGTACTTGTTAAGTAGAGAGAGAGAGAGAGAGAGAGAGAGAGAGAGAGAGAGAGAGAGAGAGAGAGAGAGAGAGAGAATCTTTATTACCCTTCACGGCCATAAAGCCAGGGGCTTACAGTTTCCCAAACTTCCGGGAAAATTGAACAATTATTTACAAAAAGGTAATTTTACAAAGAAAACATATTATAATACAAAGGAGAGAACTCCTTACGAGAGTTAAATCTGATTGAGCTGGCTTAACATCGAGATAAGAGCGCCAGCTCAATCAGACAGGAACAGATGCAAGGTATACATCAGTCATTGCTGATAAGTCCTACTCGTCATAATTTTTTTTGGTAAGTCCGGTCAGCAGCGAATTTGTTCAGGTCGGCGTCCAGTGCCTGGGTTTGCTTGAGCATCTGCTGAGAGAGGAACTTGTCCAAGAGATGGAGTCGTGCTGAATGCGAGTAGAGCTCGGGATTGGCCCTAAGGGCAGCAGGGGGGATCCTCCAGCCACAGGTATCCCAGAATGAAGGTGTTGCCATTATGCCTGTTATCATCTTGACTGTTGCTAGGAGACGTTGGTCGTCGACTAAGGTGGGAAGCCGTGGAATTCCGAGAGAGTTGGCAAGCTGTGTGGTACAAATCAGAACTGGAAGGTTGTGCTTCCTGTTGGCCCACTTTAGGAGCCAGAATTCTGTGGCAAAGAGTGGTTTCTTTATTGACGGTGCCGCTGACGCCCAAATTTCAGCAGCATAGAGTAAAGGTGGAAAGATAACTGTTCTTATGTACCTCACGGTTATCTTTTTATCTGTGATATGAAGAAGATGTTGTTTTGCTATCCACCGGAGTCTTGAAGCACGTGTGAGGAGCATATCCATGTGGGCGTTGAATCGAAGTTTTGGGTCGAATACAACGCCCAGAACACGATGGCTGGACACAATTGGGATGAAGGTGTTGCCGACCGAAGGCTGGAGAAAAGGAGTTTCTTCAATGAATACACCATGAATTCGGACTTAGCAGGATTGATCTTGAGCCCAAACTGGCAGAGGTAAGATGACTGTGGTGTGAGTGTTGTTAATTTCCACTTTTACCAGATCTAGGTCTTGACCGGGGATGATGGGAGTGAGTATCTTGATATCGTCCGCATAGCTCAGTAGACATCGAGAATGTGCAACCAGTGGGAAGATAATGGATGAAAACAGAAGGCCCGAAAGGACCCCTCCTTGTGGGACTCCTGTGGTGACGGATCTAGCAAGGGTGCGATCTCCTGTATGAAGCTTTATAATTCTGTTATTCAGAAGAGAGGAGAGAAAGCATAATATGTTCCCTGTGATCTGGAAGTGGCATTCCAGGAGAGTGAGAAGTTGGTTTACTTGGACGGCATCAAATGCAGCCTCAATGTCTAAGTAAGTCACAGCTAGTTCCTGCCTATTCTCCAATGCTGACAAGATAGTATTCGTGGTGGCTAGCAGATTGGTGATCGTTGATCTGTTTGGAAGGGAGTAGTGAATTTGGGCTGGATTACTGGGCAAGATCTGCTTAGTGAGGATGGGGAGTAAGGCCTTCTCCAGGAGCTTCAGCAGGCTGGAGGAGTTGGAGATGGGTCGGTAGTGTTTAGGTTTCGATGGCGACTGAACTTTGGCTAAAGGTTTGATGAGATAGTTTTTCCACTGCTGTGGGAAAATTTTGTTCGAGAGTAACTGGTTGAAGATAATTAAAAGTGGCTGAATAATGTACGGACTTAGGCATTTGAGCATGAATTGCGGAACTCCATCATCACCGGTGGTTGACGAGGCAGGTAGAGAATTGATGGCTACGATCAGCTGTTGTTTTGTAATTTGAATGTTGTTCAACACTTCTTGCTGGATGGGCTCTGTTAGTAGAGGTAGATCTGAGTTTGGCATAGGATTACGGTTAAATCTTGTGACGAAATCGAGCCACAATTCAGGATCAAGTTGCTAAGGAAAATGAAGGTTCACTTTCTTGTATGGAATTTTTCCTTTAGCCAGATCACGGTTAACGTATAATTTGATTGCCTCAGATTTCAGGCGATTAAATTGAGCCCGTGCCCTTGAATAAACGATGCGATCATTGATATTTTGCTACTGTTTCCATGTGCGATGGAGCTGTTGCTTCAGCTGGAAACTCATTTTGAGTTCAGAATTCCCCCAAAGTCTTGTATGTGGACTGATTGTGATCTTTTTAGAGGCAGCATATTTGGCAACCGTGTTGATCCAGTTTGTGAGAATGTTCAGTCTGGGACACAACTCTGGGTCACAAGTCTCTAAGGCCACCCAGGGAATGAGAGAGGCAGCTCTGATGCACTTATCTACGTCAAGTAAGTTGGGGCTAGTGATGTCAACCTTTGTTGTTGTCCTTCTGGCTTCTAATTTGGGGGCTGGCAGATATGCGGTCACATGTATCGGGACATGATCAGAGTCAAATGACGGTTCTGTAATGTAATCAAGGGTGCAAGGGAAAGAGGCTAGAACTAGATCTAAGAGGTTATTCCTCCTGGTCGGAGCTTCATTAATAAATTGTAGGTCAGCACATCTCAAGTGTGCCAGAAGATCCTTTTTCAGATTAGATAGCTGAGGAGGTAAATTGAAATCACCACAAACTAAGTGAGAAGCTGTGGGATGCAGCTGATTGATTAACCAGTTGGAAACTTCAAGGATGATTTGCTGGGGCGGCTTTGGGGGTATATACAGCACACAGACGTCAAACGTCACGAAGTTGTATCCTAACGTAACGAGGATTGCTTCATAGTTAGGAGAGTTACTGGATTTATTATCCAATAGCTTGAAAGCGGATTTCTTGTAGAATATTGCGACGCCTCCACCCTTGCGTGCATTCCGAGATGTGAATACGACCCCATAATCAGCTGGGGCAGCTGCCGCTAGGAATTCTTCATCATCATTCAGCCAGGTTTCGGTGATGGCGAGCTGGTCAAAATGTCCGGGGAGCAGAATTTGCTCCATAGTATCAAGCTTGTTTCTAAGACTACGCACATTCTGATAAAAGATGGTGCAGGCAGGTACTCTGGGTACTTTGATACGGACGGGTGATCTCTGACATGGCACTACTCGATTCAGCGGGATGTGTCTAGGATTGACGAGAACAGGGATCGGCATATTGGTGTTCTGTGTCTGTGATTCTGGTTGCGGTAACAAGATCTGGGATTGCTATGAATCAGGGTACCATTGGTGGGAGTCCTTTCCATTACTTCTATATCGCTGCCCGAGATATGGCATAACAAGAGCTCCAGCAGGCCAGATTTCAGGATTGAAGAGTGCTTCAAAATCTGCATCAGCTACATCGATCTTAAAGGGTCATCGATCTTATTTCTACATCGAAATATTTCGTGGACAGTTTAGTGACTCTACCATTCATTTTGAATGCAGCAAGAAGGTTTTTCACATCATCAGCTGAGGTAACAGGGGAGAGCCTACTAATGAAGACATTACGCATCCGCTTGTCCATCATTCTAGTGTTCGCAATTTGCATCTTGCTGAAGTTCAAATTGGTTCCAATAACTTTAAGATTGGGGCTCAGTTCCTTAAGAGTAAGTTCTCAGAAGTCCTACTCTCAAAATCATTAGTGCCAACTTGTACAACGATAGCAACTTTTGCACCCTTAAAAGATGATATCTGCTCTAAAGTGTCATCTACTTTTTCCCCTGGCCCTATCCTTCTTGCACAACTTATTTGCTGTTTCTCTGACAATAGAGTCACCTACAATAACTACTTCCTCTGTTACAGACGGCTGAAACTCTGGTGAATTTAGTGAGTAGACTGAAACTGAGTTACAGACGGTTTAAACTTTAAGAGCCACATAAAACGGGGCCGCGGGCCTCGCTATGTCCCCTAGCCACTCATCCTGATTTAGATGGGATTACATACAGCTAATTTCCACAGAGTTCGAAACCACATTAAAAAAATATTTTGGGGAAACAAGAAATCTTCGCATGCAGCAATAACTGGTTAAACGGGTTACTTATTTGCCTCGATAAAATTATATTTTAACGGGGTGTCATTCATGAATCTTGTTTACAACGTGGAACCCTGGAGTGTTAGGTTGCCACGCGGAAGTCGGGCACTGGAGGGAACTTTATTAAGAGTATTTGTAATGTTTTACTAATATTAGTTCGCTATTCTTTTCCAGGTACAAAGTTGAAGTGCTTCATCGTGTTCAGTTATCTTGGGTTCATCGTCTTCAAATGGCCATCACTCTGATCATGTAAAGTAGATTTATTTTTTTATTATGCGATACTTAACCAAACTTAATTTATGTATTAATTTTTATGGTGCTCGATATTTTTTGCCCCATTCGGTACCCTGTAAATATTGGGAACTTCGGGATGAAAACGAAGTCTTTGATGTAAGCCACTCGGGACATCATTTATTCTTATCTCGAACGGCTTCGGCACATTTATTGGAAAACTGAAGTTTAAATAAAGGACCCGAGTCTAAAGCGGAATGAAGTATAAAGAATTTCATTCCTGTGAGAGCAATTTCAGCGACGCAATCGGAGCAAACGTTGGCATCAGGAGATTTAAAGCGTAGTTCAACCAGAGAAAAAGAGGAACAGGAATTATGGCGATCGTCCCATTTGGCATCATTATAATGGCAACTGAGATAAAGCCGAGAATGGTTGTGGAAATGGAGAAAAGATTCACAGCGAGCTGCGATCTGAATTATTTCACTGAATTCACTCACCTTTGTTATACGTACGGTATACTTCAAAAGCTTATTGAGGGACTGATGAAAAGTGTTTAGTAGTCATTAGAAACACAAACTGTTCATCCTGTGAACAATTTCTGTTGTTTCGCTTTCTCAATCTAAAAATAGGAATTTATAGTGTTTTCTAAAATAGTTTATATTTTATCATCAGCTCATTGTAAATAAATATCTTCCAACTGATATCATACTTATATTGAAATAGAATAATCCTTGCTAGTCTGATGTCAATTATTATAAATTAATTACCCATTATTAATTTAAATATTCGCTGAATTAAGCTGACATTTCGATTCGGTTACATTGGTTCAAAGCGAAATCTTTATTATATAGTCCAGCAAAGAATCATCTAAATCGAAATAAATGGGTATTTAACATATATATATGTACACCTACACTCAGTGGCTACTTTACGCCTACCTAATAGCGAGTAGGTCCCTTTTAGCCCTCCGAACAGTCTAGATTCCTGACCATCATTTCTGTGGAACGCTTTAGTGCTGTTGTCAAAAACGTTCCATTGGGATTCTGGCCCATATTGACTGAACTGTTTCCAACAGTAGTTGAAAATTGGATATTGCGGATCTCTACTCCAACGTGCTCGTTCCACCTCATCCCACAGGCGCACAATTGGATTGAGATCTAATACTGAGGAGGCCACGAGACTGAATTGGCCATCATGTTTCTAGAACCATTTCTGACTTTGTGTTATGGCGGATTATCCTGTTAATTAGAGCACGTTTGATAGAACACCTCAGATGAATACAATTGTGGCCATGAAGGGTGGAATATGCATCACCAAAACACTCTACACATCACTACACCACCAGCCTGCATTGTTGACACCAGGCAGGATGGGTCCATGTACATATTCATATTCTGATCCTTTCATCCGAAAGAAACAACATGGGATTCTTCAGATGAGACAACGGTTGTTTCCAATCCTTAACTTTCCAGTTTTGATGTTCACTTACCTTCTTGTTCTTTTCCGAAGGCACTCCGAAGGTGGAATGCAAATTTGCGAGATCTGAGAAGAAGAGTCCACCTAGCCAGGAAGACATTTCAACGAGCCCAACTACACCTTCCCCCCAGAGAAGCAGCTGCAGCACGGGAGGCTTACCGTGTGATAAATGCATACTCCAAAGAAATACGCAGATGTAAGAAGGAGACATGGCAAACTCTAGTTTCGACAGTGGGAAATGGCGATCGATGGGGCATTGTATTTCGGATCATTACAAACAGGCTCCCCAGAGGTGAAGTTTTGGAAACCACACTCAGGTCGGATGGAACCTCCACATACTCTTGGTCTGATTCTCTCAACAACGTACTGGACAATATCTACCCAACTGATGACTTGGCACCGACACTAGAGCAACAGGAAATCATTGACAGAAACAGGGAATACATATCAGATACTAGTGAACCGCTCTTCACATCCCTGGAAATGAATTTGGCCCTGGCCAAAACGAAGGAGGGTAAAACCCCAGGCTTGGACTTGCTGGAAGTCGACGTAGTAAAAAAAATTCGCAGAACACTATCCTATAACTCTCTTAAGTTTATTTAATAGATGCCTCGCTGAAGAAACATTTCCTGACTTCTGGAAAATTTCAAAACTCCAAGTTAATCCTAAAACACCCGCAAAAAACACCTCAAGTCCCGACTTCTTACAGACCAATAGCGCTTCTTTCTGTTTTGGCCAAACTCCAAGACGTCATTTGCTTTCCCGCCCACCGACTACTACACAAAGCAACAATGACCATCTCCGCATCAATTTAGATTTAAAACAGGCTCCAGTACAGAAGATGCTATCCACAGATTAATCTCTCTAGCTACCCAGACAGAATCTAAATACTCTCTAGCCGTAGTGGACTTTGCTGGGCCTTCGATCGACTATGGTGGCCCAGCATACTTCAAAGACTTCGGCAGGCCAAGACGTCCAGCAGTCTATATAACAGTATAAAGTCCTACCTCAGCAATAGAACAGTGCAGGTCATCAACAAATACCAAACAGTCATCAGGAATATACTGCGAGGCTGTCCTCAGGGATCTGTCCTTGGGCCATTTCTTTGGTGCATTGTCTTGGACGAGTTCCTGGGGGTGGGTCTCGGCGAGGTCATGCCCCTGGCCTTTGCCGATGATCTGGTTCTGGTTGTTCATTCTGGTACAAGAGCCACATTGAAAGTACAAGCCAAATTTGCACTGAGAAAACTTCAAGACTGGGCTACCATGCACAAATTAACAATCTCCAGTGAAAAAACAAAGTCAATCCTTCTAAAAGAAAAGCTCCAAATCCGACGGCCACCAGTGATGAAAATTAACAACACCCCGATCCGTCTCTACACAGAAATCAAGTATCTGGGCCTGTGTCTAGACGCCAACTTATCCTTCCACCCCCACTTAAAATACCTGTCAGCTAAAATCCGAAAATACACTGCAATGATAAGGCGGATTGGGGCCTAAAGAATAAAGCTCTATTATTAATATATAAGGCAGTATATGTCCCGATCGTGCTATGGAGACTCCATCTGGGGTGAAAATGCAATCCTGGAGAGGAACAAGCGCAAGCTTGATTCCATTCAATGATTTATGTTACTATCGGTTACCAGGGCGTGCTGTACTGTCAGCACCCCTGCATTACAAGTCATTGCAGGATACTTACCTCTCTATCTGGAAGTTGTCAAAAGGGGTCTCTTTCAGCGCCTGAAGAAGGGAATCCCAATGCAATTGTTGAATCTGCAGTTGAACCATGCAAATGACCCTAAAAAGGAAAGAAGAAAAATTGCAGACCACCTACAAAACTTCTGGCAAGAAACATGGGACACAACGCCGAAAGGAGAAATCACCAAAAGGTTTATTCCCTCAATAAGTCGGACACTCTCCAAAGCCTCCGCCCTGGTACTCGCCTGGATTGCAAGTCACCTTCCTGCTTACAGGCCATGGACCGTTCCAGCAAAAATTAACAGCCATGGGAATAAAAAATAACCCATATTGCCACTGTGGTGAAGAGGAGTCCTGGGAACACGTTATGTACGAGTGTCTGACTTACGACAACGCCAGACTTCAATTCCTCACAGAGATTCAAGGAAACCCCCGCAATCAGTAGTCAACTTTACTTCAAGAAGAGGCCACATACCTAGCCTTAACGCGCTACGCCCAGGCTGTTTTCAATTCTAGAAGACTTGCTGAACTCAGGGCAGAACAGAATAACGTTCCACCCCTGCGATCCCCGACTGGGGAAGGATAATGCAAGCACCCTGGTTGCAGGATTTAAAAGGCAAGTATGCCCTGCCAACTCGATGAGGGTAAGATTCATGCTAGCGCTCCCCAGAGTGCAGGATATTCAGAGAGAGCAAAGCGCTCACACAGGAGCACCTGTTCCTGTGATTTTCAACTCCCTTCTCCACCTTAGAGTGGACTGCCTTCCCTTTTGGTCCATTCCAACTACTGTTCCACACATTCTGACTTCTTCTTCACTTACTTCCCCATATGCTCTCTTCAAAAAAAAAACCTTTTATTTTATTTTCTTTATTTGTTTTAAATATATTTTTTATAGCCTCAACTTTTTTTTTTCTCTTTTCATTTTTTTTTTTTTTTGGCCTCTGCAAGCAACCCTGGCAGAGGCGAGCCAGAGTATAATGGTCAGCCTGGCTCACCTCCCAGTGGTTGTGGCGGGCAACGTTGGGTCCCAATAGGGGCCCCGCGGCCAAGCAGCCAGACACAACAACAGAACAAAGCACAATACCACATTAACCAGACATTACACTTTTTTTTCTGGCTGCGCAGTAGTTCTGCATTTCATCACAGAGTACATATGGCGCAGATGTGGGAAACCACCGGTGGCGCCTGAACCCAAATACTATGCCACTAGATCCATGTACATATTAGGTTCATATAGAACCATTTCCCTGCTGCAGGTATTGGCAAAAATATATGGAAGGCTGTGTCACCCTTTTGGTGACATTATGTATGCATGAAAATAAACATATGTCCTCTGAGGTCCAATATGGATACAAAAAAGGAAAGTCCACAGAGGATGCTATATATCGAAATGTTCTAGGAGTGTTTGTGGACCTCAAGGAAGCATTTGACGGGCTGTTGGGGGGGGGGGCATTTTGACGAGGATTAGGCGTGTTCCATGTTCTGATAATTTATATTCTCTGTTTAAGAGTTATATTTCGGATAGGGAAATTAAAGTGGGGACCAAGTTTACACAGATAAGGAGCCAAATTTACGTGAATGTCCTCAGGGCTCGATGGTGGGCTCCTTTGCCTGGAACATGATCTTTGATGAGTTTTTAAATGAGCATTTATTTAACATTCAGTACTTGGCTTATGCCAGTGATCGAGCTATAATGACATTTGGCAATTCAAGTTCTCCAATTGAGGCTTTTGCCTCAGGTGTGTTGCGTAGACTCCTAATCTAGAGCAAATTATATAAGTGCAAATTTCACATGATAAGACTTGCAGATACTGCTCAATGTAGCCTCAGTTTAAATAGGGCACATGTTACAAGAGCAGATGGAGTCTCCCTTAGATGCGTAAGAATGGTGAGATACCTTGGTTTATAACCTGCAAGAGCGTTTATATTTTAAGGAACACATGAAATTTTTAAGGAAGAAAATTGCTCTCCAAGCTGAGAACAGTAATTAGGGCCGATCTTTGAATTCGTATAACCTGGGTATAACCAGGGTATAATTCTGGGTATAACCAGGGCGTGCCGTACAGTTTCAACTTGAAGTGATTGCTGGGAAGCTCCCTGCTGATTTGTTGGTACCGTTGAACGGTACTCTGTTTTATACGAAGAACAACATTTCAGTCAGTATCATGGGTATTGCAACTTGTCCTGTTGCACAACTGGTATATACTAAATTAGATGTAAAGGATGAGGCTATTAATTGAATTGTACTCAATATGAAAGGTAGGTGGAATCGGTGTAGTAAAGGAAGACAAACTTATGCCTTCCTGTCATCTCATGTTAGAATGTAATATTTGTTTAGATATGAGATTTCATTTAGAGAGAGATTAGTTGAAATGTATTTGAGGGATCAGCTCTGGGTCCCGTTTACTGATAGGCGATTATTTACATATTTTAATGATTTCGTGGTTAAAGTGTTTCGACGGAGAGCGCATTTGAATGCTACACAATAGAAACCCACTTCCCAGGAGATGTAGAGTAACCAGATTCACTGGGATAGGTGGGCTACGTTCCAAACTCTGGTTTCATCTAGCCTGGGCTAAGTGGTTGCTCTCCAATTTTTAATCGTGCAAGTCTATTTTAATGTTTAAAAACAACAGCTTCGGTTTGTTAGATGTTAAGAATATGCCACGTATGGACTTCTGTGGTTGCTCTGGTACTTCAGATGGAATGGAATGCCTACGTATCTATGTACTTGCTTTTTATTACATGGCTCGTGATACCGTTACTGAAGGAATGCTCCAATTCATGAAAATGGTAGATGTACCTAATAAATTGACCACTTAGTATATGTAGAGATTAGGAAGGAATTTAAAGAAAGATGAATTACATTTAAATAATCAAGTGAAACTCGTAGAGTACACACAATTTGCATAATAGCATGCATAATATACAATAATTAACTATGGCGCGTAATTTATACTGCCGTTTAGTACCTTCAATCCAATGAACTTTTTCAGAAGTCAACCACAATGAGCGTGAAAAGGCATATTCCGGGTTCTCTGTTTCTGTAATAATTGGTTTAAAAGCGATAATTCGAGATATTTAAAGAAAAATTATTGCTATTATCGTTTATTATTATTATTATTACGGTTATTTATTTATCACCGGGAATTTAGAAATAAATTGGTCGAATAATATACGTATTCACATGCATAATATAATTTATTTTATAAAATAATGAAGCTACTAGCTATGGTAGTAGCTTGGAAACAATATCCAGGTTCAATAATAACGTGTGACACATTACAAATTTACTTTTCACGGAGGTACGAATTTGCAGGATTGAAGAAGGAAGGAGAGGCTTATAATGGGATACGTCATTTCCTCTTTCAACACAAGCACTATCTGTACTGTCAAACAAGTTCTTTCTAGAAAGGTATCAATTGTTATTGGTAATTTTCCTATGACGTAACATTACGAAAACATATTAGCATTTTCTGGCTGAAGGCCAGTGCTCGTGCACTGGGCTTCGTTCCAACGTGGAGGTAGTTATGCATTAGAACCTGTACTTTTGATAGGCACCACATAGATGCACGACTCATGCCACATAATTTAGACCAGTGCGTTTTTATCAGTGGGAAGCGAACATTTCAGTTCAGGCGTAATATGGCAATACAGGTGTAAACAGGAGGTTAGGAAGGAACAGGGTTTGCTGTTCATGAGAGAGAGAGCGTCATTATCCTTTTATACAAGAAGATGGCTAGATCGCATTTGGAATATTGTATTTAGGTCTGGAGACAGAACTTGAAAAAAGACGTAGAACTTCTGGAGAGAGTTCAAAGGAGGGAGACCAGATTTAGTGATGAGGGCAAATCAATGCACATATGAAGAACGGCTTAGAAGGTGTGGACTGCAAAGTTTGACAATTAGACCTAAGGGTTTGAATAAAATGAATTGGGAAAGTCTGTTCTTTCTCGTATGCGAGGCAAGAATCAGAGGACACGAATATAAAATATCGGGGAATAATGGAACACTGGATCTCATGAGTTCGCCTATGGGCACCAATTGTCGAACACTGACCGGAATAAGTTGTTTCCTAACGTGGTAGAGACAGCGAATATGGCGAAATTAAAGATATATCACGTACAGTTCCTAAATGAGCATAGTAACGAATTATTAATTAATATTAATTGTTATTGGTCCTTTTGGCATGATCTCCACTCAAAGCAACATCGTCGGTTTCGTTTCCTAAAATTGTGGTCAAGACTTTGTCAGTTAAGGAAATATTCTTGAAGTTTGACAATAAATTGCTATTCGCAAGAATGTTTCGAAATTGGGGGAAACTAGAAGAAGGAGACATTAAAATTTCCATTAGTCCATTGTAGTAAATGGGAATTTATTTTTTTGAATATGGGATATGCATTTTGGCCGATCAGCGTTAATTGGTGAACTTTACTTCGGAGGGGGAACGCAAGTGCTTGAATTTTAGACTGACTTGGTTTCATGTATTTGCTTTCTTTCAGGCAAAAAAGTCTGAATATAATTTTGGATAAGTGCGACAAAACAATCACAGCTTTAAGCATAGAAAGTGGTAAAGATCTTCCTTTTTCTATTTCCAACTTTCAAGGGGGACAGAATAAAAGATTGAATAAAAGAGACATTCCTGTGCCAAATTATACAAGTCAACATAAGCTGGTTTGCAAGCTGAGCAAAACGTCACTGAGAATAAAACTCTTGGAAACCCTTCCTCTTGTCCCGAGTCCTGTTAATTTACTGAAAAGGCCATCAAAACTTCAGTAGAAAAATGATGCTATGAAGCCAGCTTAAGTAACACCAGCTAAAAAAAATTTAAAATTAATAAATCCAATTTAAATAAAATAAAGTAACCGGTATCATCTTCCATCACTTCATTACCTATCTATTTCTTCCAGTCCTTCATTAATTCAGATAAACTTGAAACTTTCACAAGAGTTGGTGAGAGTTTATTGCAACAGTCACTTTCTGACTAAAGGAAAATTTTCCTATATCCAGTCTACAATTATCCCTTCTGACCTGAAATGTCTGTCCTCCTTGTATATGGCAAGTGACTAATTGCAAAAATTCTCTCTCATTTATTTTACTTAAATCTTTCAAGGCCACTTTGACCACTTTGATCAAGTCAACCCACAGATTGCTAAAACGTGGTCTCTAAGCCGGTATTCAATATTCAAAATATGGCCTAACCATTGCGTATTGGAATAATTATCTCTTTATTTTTACTGCACAGCAGTACAGTACCTATACATCATTGGCAAAACCCCATGAGCTGTCCTGGCAGCCTGTCTAACACTGTTCAGAAAAATCCATACCACATTGTATAGTTACTCCAAAGTCCTTTTCAGTATCTATAATCTTGAATTTGTTGATAACTAAATTGTAAATTACTGTAGGATTGCTGGGTAGCTGTAATCCTACAGTATCTTAATTGCGTTTCCAGTATTAAACCTCAGCATTCATTTCTCAGAATTTCAAATAAATTACATCGGTCTTGGTGAAGCAGCATACACTGATTACTGTCAAGGAATGCAACTTCAATATTCCCCGAGATTTTATCACTGCCTTACACAGACGTGGAATTCTGGTGATTAATTTTATAACAGTGCCTTGACCACATTATTCCAAGAGACCTGCAAGGTTTCCCATAATGTGAAGATGGCCAGACTTCATGGACTTCATGGTCTAGACGATCCATCAAAGCTCTATTGGATTTAAGTCATGCTACTGAGGTGGCCACACCATAATTTGTAATATCCCCTCCTGTTTGTTGTTTAGTTGCTAAAAATTCTCTGCACAGCTAAGTATTATGCTTCAGGTCATTGTCTTGTTGTATATAAAATTTCTTCCACAAAGTCGAAGTCCAGAGGATATTGCATTATGTTCAAGAATGTTTTTATAGCTTACATTTCTTAAAGTTCCTTCAATTTTGAAGAAAATTGATGTCACCCACTTCAGAAAAACAGAAGCAACCACAGATCATGATGGAACTACCACCGTTTGACTGTAGCCTTTAAATAATGTGGCGCCATTTTTACTTCAGTTGATCGTTTTACATAAACTCTAGGCTTGGATCCAAAAATTTCAAATTTGGATTCATCCGTCCACAGTACGTTTTCCACTCTTCAGTTGTCCAGTATTGATGGCTCTTAGCCCAAGCCAACTGTTTCTTTCGATTTTCATAACAATTTTTGTTCCGCTATACGACCATGAATTCCTGTTTTTTTAAGACGAAGTTTTACAGTGGATGTAGATACGGGAGTTTCTTCTGTTCCTTTTGAACTCAGCTACGAGTTCAGGTGCAGTAATTCGTTGATTGCGTTTAGAAATCAATGTTATGATCTTATCTTGTGCTTCCTGATCGTGGTTTGTCCTTTAAACTGCCAGGTTCCTTGAATGAATCGTCAAATGGTAGTTTGTACTCCTTTAAATGAAATACCTAGTTTTTTTTTTTTCAATACTTCTCATGGAATAACTTTCTTTATACCGAGTTATAACTGCACTTCTTTCTTCGACGCACAGTTATTTATTTCTTGACAAATTTATCACGAAACACACAAATTTTATCAGACACTTCGTTGAATTAAGATGATTATTTTCTGCATACTGGTTGTTCTGTTTTTCCGTACAATCCTCCTTTCAGTACAGCGGTTTCGCTCTTGAAGAATTTTTCCCCCTGCCACGTTTACGCCTTTGAGATATGGAAGAACTGCTTGCTGTCCAGTCATTAAAAATCTCTCCTGCTAAACGTGCACCCATGATAAGACCCTTTTCAAAGTCTGATCATCACGCGTTTTCCCATTCCGACATCAGATGATTGCAGTCGAACAGTCTGTGCAGTCTTTATAATCAAGGATGTAACACATCATCACTCACGTCACAGTGTTCTTCGCATCTATTTGCATTTCTTCTGTTTGTCAATGTGTTAATACAAAACTTTGTAATTTGTTGGCCAGTGTGTGTATTTGGCACACAGAAGATTATCCTTCCTCTCTGAATCGTTATATGCTCGGACGAACCAATCGAAGTGGGTTTTTTAAGCAACTAGTGTTTAGCTAAGAATTTAATTTACACTGAAAGGACAGAATTCATGGAATACTTGGATCTTGTGCAACGCGATGCTATTATCCCTCTCACTAGTGAACAAACCCACCGCTTGGCAGGTATATAGGTCCATTGCATTCACATAGACCATAATTCGATGTCAGTATGGATAACTGTCGTGAGCTAACCAACTTTGAAAGAAGAATGATGTGGGTGCCCGACGCATGGGTCACTCTGTAGCGGAGGTGATACAGAAATTGCGCTATCCCCGTTCGACAGTATCAAGATGGTATCGGGAATACGGCATTTCCGCAATAACATCTCATCGTGGACAGCACTGTGAGCGGAGAAAGGTGGTGGATGAACGTGGCCGTCGATCTCGCTTCGTTTCAGCCAACTGGAGAGCGACAGTGGCACAAATCACCGCCGACTTCAACGAGTGAAGTGCCAGAAACGTCTCCATCAGGCGATCATTAGCCGCAATAGGTTATGGGAGCCACCGACCCACCACATTCCTATTGCTAACATCACGACACAGGACTCTACGCCTCAACTGGGCGAAAGAACATCGGCATTGGACCTTGGATGATTGGAGACGGGCCTCCTTGCCTGACGAGTGCCGTTTCCAGTTATTTCGGGAGGATGCGTATCTGGCTGAAACCGCACGAAGCTATGCACCCATCATGTCAACAAGGAACTCTTCAGGCAGGTGGACGGTAATGGTCTGGGGAGTGTTGAACTGCCACACGTTGGGACCTCTAGTATGTCTAGACGCATCTCTGAACGGTCCAGGTTATGTGTTCATCCATCGTTGCAGACAATTTGCATCCCTTCATGGTCATCGTGCACCCACAGGGCAATGGACTCTTCCAACAGGACAATGCACTTCCCCACAGAGCCGTGGTGACTAGAACATGGTTCGAAGAGCATTCCGCAGATTTACCACCATGGAATGGCCTCTGCGTTCACCGGGCATAAACTCCATCTTTGGAATGCTGTGGAAAGGTCCGTTCGAGCTTTGAATCTTCCACCCAAGAATGCGACGGAATTATGGACAGCGGTACAGCAAGCATGGATGGAAATACCTGTGGAACGCTTTTGTGAACTAGTGGACTCAATGCCTCGTGTGACTGCCCTTATCCGGCGAAATGTGGGTGTTCTCGTTACATAGGTAGGTATCCCATGATATTTGTCCACTCCCGTGTACAAAATAGTTCAGCAGTTAAATTTAAAAAAATATATGTTTATTACAGGTTTAAGTACAGTTGATACTGAAACTTAAGAATTTCAAATTATAAAATTTAAAAAGAAAATATCTCATAAGAATTGATTGTCTTCTGGCGTATAAGTCTACCTCTAGGTTTTGCCTCAAAAATTCGTGGTTAGCTTTAAATTTGCCATATAACTCCATCCCTTTTTTGGCAGTTGTCTTTTGCACCTCGCGAGGTGCTTTTTTAAGGTGCTTGTATACTTGAATACAAACGACAAAGAGCTTGAACATTTTTATTTATTTATTTATGTGGTTCTGACCAACATTTGGCAACCCTACCAAACTATAGTACGGTTTACAGTTTCGTACACAGACATTATGACACAATTTGGAATATCATTAAAAGTACAAAGAGAGATGAATAGACTGTTCCACGGCAAGCTTTCCCCTCCCCCAGTTATAGAACGAAGTTACCTCACATCCTACTCTTGCTCTGATATCTATCGTTCTATTTTATTTTCCGTTCAATTTATAGATTTCAATCGTGCTGTTGCTCATTTTCTAATAAACTCTTCTTTTAAAAATTTATTTTGCAAATTCCTTAAACGCAACGAACGAACTCCTTTGTTTTAATCATTTGGCAATCCAAACAGTCTCTATTAGAGACTGTTTGGATTGCCACGTGAAAAACTACAAGGGCCGGAACGACCATTGTTCACGAACGCGCTCTGTTGAACATGCTCAAAGGGATTAGTTCACGTTCGTTCAGAATTGTCAAGAAGCTGTTATGGAGGAAGATAACCCACTCGGCATAAAAATATTGGCGTACATGACCTCAGACTGCTGCCAGTGCCGCGCTAACATTTCGCGTTAGTCGAATCGAGGTATAAAAAGAAAATAATAAATACTCCTTTTTTTTCAGAGGAGGAGACTGGTACACAATACCCCTTCACGGCCGAAATGCCAGGTGTTCAGTTCGTGTTAGTCGAATAAGAGGTCTACTTTCGACAAGGAAACAGTATTTGGTATCTTAGGTGGCGGGCGCACCATGCTTTCTTATTCCGCATTATTTCTTCGTTGGTGAGGTTCATTTTCTGATATCTGTTTTAAGAAGATTAATGATTTCTTATTCGAGGCCCGAGTTGTTATTTTGCTGTATCAGAACTTATAGTTTTGGGCCGGATGATGTCCTTAAGAATTATGGAATTCAGAACCATCGGCGTAAGGTTAAACACAGAATGGGCAATGGCTCTTTTCCTCCATGATGTAGTCCCTCGTCATAAGGGTAAGTTGGTGTTATCAAAAAGTTGTTTTTCTTGGTTATTTGCGCGTTATAGTTGTTTCACATTATGGCTATATCGGGGTAGGGAGGGAGGAGGATATAAGCTTTCTTCTCTGTGGTCTAATTTTGGGTATTCGTTTTTTCTTGCGACTGAGTTTTTTTATTTTAAATGATTAACATTCAGACATTTATAATAAACTGATGCTTGATTGAAAATATGCAAATTTTAATGATTCCTTTGAGATTTTTCGACAGATGGAGTCGGTTGCGATTCCATACTGTATTTAGGACATGGTGGAATTCTATGTTGGCGAAGTTTTTAAAAAATAAGATTATTTTAGGCTGGATACTGGTGATATTCATTTGGAAGTTCTTTTGTCACGTTCCATAGAGCTTTTTTTTTAATTTAATGATCAATAAAGATTGGTTATTGATAACTTTGATTGGATAAACCACACTTTACGTTTTAGTATAAGCGATTATCAGAATTTTTTGTTCATTATGAAGGTTAGTCCCGTTGATCAGTTATGAATCAAATCTGTTGTAATGAAATCGGAGGGATCATACGAGGTTTGCCAAATGTTTCTGCTGTTAGTATACACCAGAGATGCTAAAAGAAGGGCCCTCGACAAGGTTTTACCCGGCTTGCGAAAGAATTTTGAAAATTAGCGCTAGTCAAATTAGATGTCCTAGAATCAATATATGGAACTGGAACTTCGGTTAACTCCAACGCTGATCAGGTATAAATAATCACTCCAACGTTTTGATATATACATGTGAAACAGCTTCAAGTGCTTGGAACTAATTTTAAAAATTCAAATAGTAGAAGTTCTTTTATTGATATTCGTAATTAAATATAATTTTTTAAAAATCGTGTTCTTATTTAGCTTAAATTCTGCGATTTAATTATTTTTGGAAGAAGACAATAAAATGTTCTCTTCATGATGCAGTAACTTTTGGGTAAGTGGGGCAGAATTTTGGGTATTAACTGCACCACGAAGATGAAATGAGTTTCACCAGGCCATAAAATGCCGTCTTTGTGGTCAGTTAATAAGAAGCGTTTATATTTTACCTTCTCTCTTTTTCACTCTGTACACCTTTCATCCACATTATTCATCGTACTGACTGCTGAAAGTGAGCGCTGTTTCCAGACCAGGCAGGCACTTCTTGACGAGAATGGGTGGCGTTGTAGCGTGAGTATGAAGCAGAAGACACTAGTCATCTTACCCAGTTTGCTAATATTTTTCTGTCCATAGCAATTATTGGGCATATTTAAGTTTGGTGATAAACTCTCCAAGGACCTTGTTAAAGATGTGTAATCCGGTTTTCAGTTAATCATGCTGTCTCTCCAGACCTGATAAGTCTGGGTCGGAGGGCAGTGTCTCTTGAACTGTTTGGCAGTCAACCTTTCATGAACACGTAACTCATCTACATAAAAGATATACACAATGAGACGGTGAGCAAAGCAGCACTTCGTCTCTGATTTGAAGACCACCAGCAGAATTATCCACCGTGCAATGAAATTTTGGTATCTGCAGTTTAAATTAACAAAAAGATTAGGCAGATTCAGTTTTCTTTTATTTTAAAGAAATTGAATATGAATTTATTTATGTATTCAGTTATAGGTTATACTCCAGTTTGCGTACACCTCCAGTTTGTGTACACCTTCTTTTGCTTGAATCTTAGTTAGGGTGTTTATCCCCACCTTGCCACCGTTTTAAAATCGGGAACTCGTTTTCCAATTTTAAAACTGGGTTAAGGTCAGCCAATATTAAAATCGTGGGTTAGTCTTTACAATCTGGTACCCTTTCCGTTTGATCATTAAGTGTACAAGTGATTGACATGTCTAGCCAGCTATGGTTAGACTTGGTGTTCATCCCTACCTTTCGCTGTTTTAAAATAAACACCCTAACTAAGATTCAAGCAAAAGAAGCCACTTCCTCCGGAGGTGTACTATAATCTGGAGTATTACCCGGTTATATTTAACGAGAAAATGGAATTGTTTTAAATGATTTTAATTGTTGTTATATTAAAATAGTGATTAGGATATTTACATTTTTGTTTTATGCCATTACATTATAACAAGAGACACGAAAACCGTATTGGTGGTCTGTCTGATTTGTAAATGTGATCAAAGTCATTAAATTAAAGGGCGAGGGTTTAGCAATGCAAGAAGCCTGTAATGATTTGGGTATGATTTTCACTTTGTTCTTACAAACTACAGAAGGGCTGTTTAAAAAGAGTGGGATAAAAAGGAAGTGGTTAAATAAAGAGGAAAATAGGTGGCAGCAAAGCAAAACATTTTTTTTTAAAGGTATAATGGGAATCCAGTCGAGTCTCTTAAGGACAATGTGGTCTTTAACGGGAAGAATGAATCTCTTCACGTTGAACGAATCTTTTCTTAGCAGAGTGTTACTGAACTGAACTGACTGTTTCAAAATTCGGTGTTGGAAGATCGGTACGGAAACTTATGCAGCTTTCATACATATAAAGTTTGAGCTAAACTCTTGGCTTTTGCAAAGGACGTGGTATCAAAGCCATTGACCATGGTCTTTGAAAGGTCTAACGTTCGACTAGTCTCCTATATTTTCAGTTTGTTTACAAAATAGCTTCACATCAGAATTTGAACAAAAGGGAATTATTTATATCAGGTGTAAGAAAGAAACTGTAGGTCAGCGGCTGTTGATATACTCGTAAATAAGAAAAGATCATAATGCTCCTTTGATTTCGTTTAATAAAAAATTATTAAACATAAGAAAACATTAATATTTCTGAGGTTTCTTTAATCATTAACTTGTTTCAGAACAAGTGGAGAAATACCATCAGGATCTGGAGCTTTCTTAGAATCAAGATTCGTCAAAATCTTTCTGACGGAAGACTACAGGAGGCATTGAATGGAGCGTGTTGGGAATGGTGAGAGGCGTTTTGCCAAGATCATTAATGAGTTGGAATAAAAATATGGGATGCTAGCAGGTCAGCTTTATCCTTGGCTGAAGTGACAATAGAACAATTTGTTTTTGACAGAGGTAGGAGCAGAGATGGGCAAAAGTTGCGGCCAATAGCTTTGGCAAGAGACCAGAATGCTCGGCTACCATTAGGGTAAGAAGCAAGTTTTCTACTCTTAGCTTGTTCAAACACAAGTTTGGATTGATTAATAACTGCTTTACAATTGTTGCGAACTTTGGTGTAATCAGAAAATGAAACTGAAGAATTAGAAACAAGCCAATTACGATATGCAACGTTCTTCTCTTGGACAGCCTTAGCACATTTATTGGAAAACCAAGGTTTAGATAAAGGACGAGATTTTAAAGTGGAGTGTGGGATAAGGGATTCCATTCCTGCAAGAATAATTTCCCTGACACGATCTGAGCAAATGTTGACATCAGAAGTTTTGAAACAGTAATCCGACCAAGGAAAAGAAGAAAAGAAGTCTCGCAGGTCATCCCATTTTGCATTCTTGTAATGCCAAGCAACACGTGGTTGGGAATATCCGTGAGATAAAGGCTCCATTGGAGAAGAGACAATCACTAAGTTGTGATCTGAGATGCCTAAAGGACCATGCACTTCGTGTACTTAGAAGGGTCGTTTGTGAGTAAAAGATCAAGCGTATTGGCTGTATGGTTAGGATTGTCCGGTATTCTTGTAGGTAAATGAACAATCGGTGCAAGGTCATTAGTTATTGCAAAAGCCTCATCATCTCGACCAGCTGGATCTGTTTGACTAGAAAACGGAAGCCAACTGGAGTTGTAAACATTAAAATCACCAAGGAAAATTACCTCACTGTTAGGAAAGTTTGACTGGAGAAAGTCATGTTGCAAAGAGAGGAAGTCAAAGAGTTCCAAGTGATTAGTGGAGTTGGGAGAATGGTAGAGACAATAGATGAATTTGACAGATTGAGGTAGAGAGATTTTAAGCCAGAGAAGATTAAAAAGAGGGGATTCCAAATTACCAAGTCTCTGACAGGGTATATCAGAAAGGGCATATGCACAAGCAGCACCTTTTGGAGCGAATAATTTGGGCAACTGAGATGAGCAGTGGTTGAATGAACGGATATCTGAGATTTTGTCAGAAAAAGTACATGGGGTTTGGTAGACTGCAAGTGGAAATGGACATCGTTGAGATTAGAATTGAGACCACGTATATTTGTGAAAGGAAATAGGAAGTGTTTGGGAGGATTAGATCTTTTCCAGATAAGTTTACTCTATTAGTTTGACAATTCATGGTGCATAAAATTGTAAGGAAAAAGTGGGGGGACATGCTGTATGAAGTAATGAAATTTTTGGATATGGCGTACACATGGTAAGGATATACTCAGATCCTCGACATAACGTGGCCTGGACAATGTTTCCCCCCCCCCCCCCGCATGCACACTACTCTGACTCTCTCCAGTCACTATCTGGCAGAGTAGAGGTAGCAAGATTATACACTAGCTGATCCGGAAGCCTCCTAGAGAGTTACCAATAGGTTCAGTCTGCTGTACTAACTAGCGGCCGGCCTGCGAACACCGTTTTAGAGCTGTACCCTCGAAATGTAAGGAAGTTTGGATCTCGCCATGGTATTCATCATAACTTCAAAAGACATCAATCATACTGCACGATGGAAGAGATGGAAAAGGGTGAGAGATAAACAAAACATCTGAGACAAACAAAAATTTGATATAAGATGATAATTTGTTGATATATTTTATGAATCAGTATCATTATAAGATTCAGTTTGAAAAGAAACAGCTCTATATCATGAATAAAAGTTAATGGCTGCCCAAAACTTTCAGGATCAGCCTTGAAAAATTCAAAGCTTTTCCAGGAAGTGCGATCAGCCTTTACAACAAAACGGCTATCAGTATTAATCGTAGGAGTACTGTCTAATGTACTTCAATTTTATTTACTTCTATCCATATTTTAAGAGCTTTCCTTTCTCTGGTTTACCAATGATCTACTTTGTTAAGACATTTAATTAAAATCTAACTAAAAATTCATGAATTTAGTTCTTAAAAAGAGATAAATATGCACAAGAAAATAAATACACGCATTCATTTTAATTTAATTTAGATTTGTTTTCTAGCAATTCTCCAAAAAGCCGCAAAATGATCATGGAACTCACGCGCTCTGAAACTTTAAATAGAAATTCGTATTCCGTCGAAGCAACTAAATAATTGCTCAACTAAAGGTGTTTACTGTTGCTTGTTCCTTTTTTTTTTTATTCCCATCACAACACAGTGGTTCTAATATTTAGGGGCTTAATCACCGTCCTTCCCACAACGGGTGAAAAATGACTGGGTTCGAATGACGCGTTCGAATGAATTCAGGTTCGCCCTGACTCCCGCTGTTAAAGTTATATCTAAATTTGTTCGCTGTTAAATCGGGTACTGAAATTTGTAAATATTTCGATTACACTCCACATTATGGGTACACCTCCGAAGGAAGTGGCTTCTTTTGCTTGAATCGGCCCAGAATTACTGGCCTAAACTAACCTAGCCAAAAATGAAAGTATATTAAAAAAACCCACACTTCTTTTGCTTGAGTCCGTCCCGAATTTGGCCATGCCCGCAACGCGGTGATAAAGTGCACCCATAATCTGGAGTTCAGCCAATATTTCTTATTTATGTAATTTGATCTTGTGAAATCCACTGATTTGTAAAAATTGATTTATATTTTTTCATATATAAAATATAAACTCGTTTATTTATATTATTGTAAATAATTAATTGTATTGATATAATATTTATGGACATGCACACGGGTGGATGAGGTTGCTTTAGGGTAATCCTAACATGACAGAATTTGTAGCACTTGATCTTATTCTAAACAAAAAGCGCATTAAGAAAGTGTTGTTCTTCTTTGGTTACTTGAAATTCTTTGTGGTATTCATTTATTTTTATTCAAATATGAATAATATTCCTTTAGCTCGAAAGTGGAGTTGGAATTCTTAGGCGTCTTGGACTTAACTCTCATTGAAGACGTTTTACAATAAGACATTGTTTTTTTCAAAAAATTGCAACTGTGTTAGTGCTCGATATGATTATTATTATCTTTATTGTTTCGGCTATGCCATTAAATGATTGATAATTCGTAGAGAATTGAGTGAAGAGTAAAATAGAGTGATCGAAAACTAGCCCACAACCTGCATGTTCCAGATTCGTTACTGACAAGTGGTTATGTAATTAACATTACGGAGATACACCGAGGTCAGATGCTGGAGAAACAATAACACAACCAACAGTTGTTGGGTGGATTTAATTACTTACGCAAATAGGTTCTTAATTAGAATTGGAAATGTTGAATGAGTAAAGTGGAATTATCTCTGCTGCAACAGTACCAAAAAGTATTTGAAAAAGTGCAATCCGTTGTTAATTATCAATTAGGCTTCCGGGTTCTTCATGCATGAGTACTTGATGCGGATAAATCGATCTTCCAAGAATTTGAGAGACTCGGAGTTAATCCCTCATACAATGCCTGTTTGTAGCTATTCGAAAAGTGGTTTTTAAATTTTCGGTTGTACCTGTTTGACGCAGGATACAGAGAAACTTCGGTTTGCTCATTAAAGTTTCGACTGGAGAAAGATAATGTTTTATTCCATTATCGTTACAGTGTTCCTCCATAATCTGTCTTTATTATTTCAATTAAAGTTTACTACATAAAATGCGCAGAGTAACAACGTTTAAATATATTTAGAAACGTTGGTAATGAAAGGAAAGGTCTGTTTCATTTGAAGTTAGCAAAATGGGTAAGTTGTAAAATATACACTAGTGTCCAAAAGTTAACTCATAACCATTTGTAAAAGCAGTTTCGTTTTTTTATTATTTAATAAATAGTAAGCCAAACTCGGTTCCACCCTTGAACGGCCAATCAGCTAGAGAGCGTACATTCCAATAGGCAATGATTTGCAGATAAATTATGCAGCGACAAATTATTCACACACTGACATTTAGAAATAACTTTGTTCTACGTAAAGCAAATTCGGCTGGATTTTACAATTCTGGACTTGTTCATACATGTCATGTACAGGAATTCACAGCCTAATGCCGTAGCTTTTTATTGCCTCTCTACAGCAGAGAGTGGCCTGGAACCAAGTGAAGAGTATGAACAGTATGGATTGGCCAGAACCGTTCCGCACACCACATCTATCAGACCAACTGTTGCCCTTATGAGTTAGAGAGGCAAGAAATTCTGAATTTGTAGATTACAATGCGAGGAAAGTCTCTGGGAGGATCCACCGCTACATAGCATTTCAGTGTCAAATCTAAGTGTGAAATACCTGAGTGGAGGTAGATGGAAACTTTGTAAAGGGACACAAGACGACGAAGGTTGCTTGCCACAAGGAAGGTTTGAAGGAGGCATAACCACCTGAATAAGTCGCAGTTGGCACACATTACATCCTGTTCCCCCGCACATTACTTATCGATTCCCTTCGTTCTTCGGTTAGTAGAATGTCGACATGGTGAGATTATTTGATAATTGAATGAAGAAACCTCTTAAAGAATTCAAATTAAGTTTGGCTAGGTCACGTAATAGTAGACACCAGTGTGAAAAACCGTGTTAAGGAAGGACCTTTTAAATGGAAATGCTGGGGTTGGTTATGCTGCTCATTGCACCTTCAGGAGATATTAAAAATATGGGGTGGAAGAGTTGCAGGAATGAGACTTTGCTTCCCCCCAGCACAGCTTTTGCTTCTTTTCACGCTAATATGGTCTCCTTCATAACCCTGCATACTGATATCAGTAAACAAGTCTTAAATTTTTCTCAATAATACTTATTTAGTAGTGCAGTTTGTTTGCAATGGAATCGATACCGAGGAATGTTCAAACACTGAAAGATGTGGACTGTTCTCCATTCCAGTAAAAGATTATTTCCGCAGATGATATGCTAGTGTTCCAAGGTTCCTGCCACTTCTGCAAACATCGTCGGAAGCCTTCAACTTTGAGCCGGTTGAATTCCACTGAGGCATTCTGTTGGATGGTTGAAATGTAATCAAATCTTCCTTTCAGTTTCATTTTGAATTTGAGGAAAAGTAAAAATTGCATGAGATAAGGTCCAGGTGAATATGGCGGGATAATATAAAATATTTTTGGGTCAAAATTCTTGGATGGAGAGTGTAGTGCGCGAAGGAGATATTGAAATTTAGGGTCATTTGAACCCTTTTTGTCAGTGAATCTTTTTGGTCATCATTCTACAATCTTTCAATAAATTTTGCCCGATGCTCGAAGATTTTCCAGTTCATCAGAAATTTCCCAGATGACTAATCACTGTTCAGAACGAATTTTTTCATTCACTTTAGCAGCTTCAAGCTGTTTTAAGTTAAATGCCAACCTGGACATTAGTCGTCTTCAATAGATTCTCCTCAGTTTTGGAATTGTTTCATCCGCTATCAACCGACAGCCTCACTCAAACAAGTCACTGAATGCAGTTAATTAATTTGGAGGATTTGCTTTCCGTTTTTCTCTTCCTTCGCACAGTCGTGACGTATACACTTCTGCTTTCGCATCCTGCGAGATTGCGTGAGAGACCTAGATATCTGAACTTCAAAGCGTGCTACTCATTTCTGGTTTGGTGGAGCGGGAAGCTACCCGAACCAGTATTGTTGTTGACTCCTCTCCTAATCTGATACATCATCTTGACCCCCCTCTACCACCATCACATCTTTTTCTAATAAATAAAACCTTAGAACTTGTTGATCAAACTTTGTATAGTATTAACGTTACCAAATTAAAAAGACAATTGAGAAGCGTATTGCTAAAGAAAGTTGTTAGATCGTGAGCGAGAAAGAAGATTCGGGAAGAAATTAGAGGCTGACGGAGACAGGAATTTATATTTCTTATTGCGCAATGTCCATGTACCATCGCGATAGAATATTTTTCACTTTCAGACGTCTTATTCCCGGAAGAAAGAAGGAATTCTTTAATTTTTCGCGCACCTTTTAAGCATTGTTCTTATTTTACATTCGACATATCAAATCTTCTAACACTCCGAAGTATTTGATGTTGCTTTTTGGTAGAGTGGAATCCTTTTTTTGGACTTCCTCTCAGAACTTCAGCTCATCGTGTTTTCGTTCCTGTGTTTATTTTCACACTGTCTAATGACAGCCACGTAGTGTCAGGGCAGGCACTTCGAGCTAATTTTCTCAGTCTTATCGCTCATCTAGGGAAGTGTGGTCTACCGTCAAGGCCACGCTGCCTCTAAACTCTGTATCGAATAACATTTTGCGCATGCGTAGTTTCTCGGTATATTCCAGTTTTATGCAGCTGCTATCACTCAGTCAGGTCAGGCACGAAGTTGCTGCATATCAACGTTTCTGAGACAGATGACATTAGACGCTCTGGTGATTATGGATGCTGCTAGATGTGCCGAATTAATTGTCTAAAAGTTGTCGAGTCTGCTCGATAATTACGGAATAAACGCGTGCTTTGACGTAGCGGTGGTTAAATTAATGTCGGAAATGTGTGGCAGAAGTAACTGATGATGACATATCTTTATGGAAGAGAAATTCGCTGTTTCTGGAATTGAGGCAGTGAAAGTTATTTGATGTGCTGTTCCCAGTGTTCGCTCATTCGCTTTTGACTACTACCAACTGCAGAAAGTCTTACAACGGCGCTCTATATTTCTATAACGTGCCTTGTTCATGAAGTAGTTCTCAACCGAGACGAGTTATTTGCAATGACAAAACTATGAGCAAAAATTGAAGGAGATGGTAATTTGGCTCAGCTAATAAAGTTTTACGTTATTAAAAATAAGGTATTTTGTTAAGGACCATTCCATTTGGTTATACATTCATTTTTTCCCTCGTGTTGGACTATTTTCCAGCACGAGACCATGATCTTATGCTGGTCATGAGGCATCAGAATATATCTCTGTAAATTGCGTGTATTATAGTAGGTTTGCTTTTTCTGCGAGGAGAAAAAGACGTTTCTGGGAGAAAAAAAAATGGCCGAATTATTCGGTCACTGTGTGATAAGAATACCATGGAAGATTCTACGAAAAGCATTTCGCAACTTCGGTTGTCTACAGAAATCATCAAACCGAAGTCTGTTCCATACATTGAGAGAACACAGAAGCTATCTACTCGTAAAGCCCTTGAGACAATGAAGGCAAAAAAGAAGACCTCGTATAAACTAAGAATTACAGAGATGATTTCCCTTTCAATAACCTAGAAAGGTATTACAAAGCACTAGAAATAACCAGAGAATTTCTTTAACTAATTAAGATTAGGTTGGATACATAATTTTAATCCATTTGTTTTAAGAATTACAATGCGATTTCTCATGGTCTGAATGACTGGACTGACAAATCATGGTCAGAATGACAAAATATCAATCAGATCTAGAATATTTCTTATCCAGATCCTTGATCTTCAATGAGACAAAACATATGGAACCAATACCCAATTTCTTTCTCTCCCACAAGTAAATCCTGATATAGTTATGTTTTTAATTTAAAACAAATACATTGCATGTAACAGGCATTAACTGGAATTCTTGAAAGACCATTCAATCGAGACTGTATTTAGCTGATCTGAAACGGAGGGGTAGGGTTTTTCAGCCCACACAACGTGCAAATTGTTTTGCGAACAGGCACTTGTACAGACGCTAATGCACTAGCGAAATATTACTTATCATTCAAGTCTTTCACGCAACCAACCGACATTTTATTACTTTTTTTTTTTTTGCTTCTTCAGTTGTAAACATCTTACTGCCTTTGTCGACTGAGTGATAATGTTTTAATTGCAACTGCTACTTTTAATTCGTCCTAACACCAGCTTTTATTTTCGGTTATTTGACAATGTTAGGGAGTTTATGTTCACGTAATTTACTTCTGAACACACGAATATTTATATCTTTGAGCATAAGAATGGATGCTCTGTTTATTTTCAAGGGTAACTCACACACAAAATCACTTTGAAAACACTAACGTAATGATCCTGAAAATGTCTTTTGAGACCCAATAACATTCCATTCGATCTGTGAGTTTTCTTGGCATAATTTTTGTATAGGTCACTGGGCGTGGCTTCGTTTCATCTGTTGTTCAGGTGTCAGCAACACGCTAGGCATACACTGCTAGGTGCATGGTTGTTCAGCTGGACATATTGCTGCTCCATAGGGCCACAATTCGGGTAGAATCACGTGGGAATGAATTAGCATTCTCACATATATTGGTTAAAAGACGGAAAGCTATTAGTAACAGATTACTGAATTATGAGGCTAAATATCATATCTGTATTTAAGAAAATAGACCACATTATGAACCTGGATTTTTCGAACGACGATAGCCTTCATTGGCAAATCGAGTTAAATAGAATGAGTTCCCACCGGAGTAACTGCAGCGGGATACGAGACGTGTTGCCGATGTGTGGACAACGCAGCAAGTTAAACCACGCCCAATGACCTGTACTGTACTGGTAACTTTTGTTGTTGTCGTTGTGCACAACAAGGGGAGTTATTGGTCTGGAAGATGCATTAGGCATTTTTTTTTTTTTAGTGTCCCACTCTTTTCTTGGTTCTGTTCAAGAGAACCAAATACCTCTCGGCTCTTCTCCCCCACTCGTTAAACCCTTTGTCCTGAAACGTCTTGTTCCCAAAATTGCAATTCAAGTTTTAAAAAAACAAATTGAAGATTCTTTGGGGAGTTAGAAAAAATTGCACGAGATAATTTGATGGTATTACGAAAATAAAATTTCGCACATGCAATAGAATCACTAAGCTGGGTGAATACTTTGAAAGGGAACTGGCGCAGAATTAGGTAAGGAAAACGAACTTTTGTTTCTGAATACGTTCTCATAATTTTTGGATAGCATCTAGTATTGTCTATAAATTGTGTATTCAATCGATGGTTTACTAGTTTTGTGGGATGAAAATTCAGTGTTTTCGTGATGGGCGAAAGTAATCCCAGACTGAACTTGCCTTCTGTGTGATGGGGAAGGGACGCTATAAACCCTCTTGTCTATTTGAAGGGTAAATCTTCGAATTACTGTTTATGAATAAAAATCATGGAATCTTTGCCCGAGACAAGCTAATCTGGCCAAGGTAGAAGCCATTAAAAGTTCTCGTTCTTATCGGGAAGTAGCCTCAATTTCAATGTATAACTGGAAATCGAAGAAGAATGGATGTGACTCTTAATCCTGATTCATTACAATCTATCTTATCCAAATTTTGGCGTTTCATTCTTCCACTACCCTCGTGGGTAGCTTAGTTGGTAGAATCGGCGTCCACCCGTCGATGACGTAAGGAATTTTTATGAACCTTTTTCACGACATGGCTGAGTTAGTCGGTCTCAGATAAGGGGAGATGGTTTTTCTTCCGGAAACTCTGGGTTTTCGTCCACCAAACAGAAATCGACCTCAGAACACCCGCAATTTCAATTTACAGACGGTATACACGTATCAATATGGCCTTAGTCGTTGGTGCTCCTAAAACTCGAAACCACAACAACATCCTTTCGCTTTGCAGGATAACACTTCATGAAGTCCCATTGTATAAATACAATCCTACAACCAATCCAACAAAATCGTGCTGTTGGAGAGTACTTCAGCCGTAGAGACCTTCAAAATCACCTGTTGTCAATCCGTAATGTGTTGCCTTCTACAGGACACGAGAGTAATTCAACTGTATGATCTAATGTTTCAATGCATAGTTTACAATAAAATGTTCTCCAGTATTGAAAATTTACGACTGAAATAAAAATTTGAGTAAATCAGGAATATGAGATTGTTATGCGACAAAAGCTCCCATATCTCACTCAGAAGAATTGATTCCGGCTTCTTCTGAAGAAAAACCAATGATTCCGTATGAAGTGCAAGTCATTCTGTTTGCAGACCACATGACTGGCCCTAATGGTATGGATGGGACCATTTGTAGCAGGCATTCATCAATTAGAACAGATTGTCTGATTTCCGATTTACACCGTTTTGACCAATATGACTCGCAATTATAGGACGAGAACATATGTAAAGAAAGTGGTTTAATGGTGTTGACGATATTATGGTTTATTCACCCTTCCACGAACTTCAAATGTCCCTCATCTGTGAGGAGCCACCTCTTCAACAAATGTCGCTAATATGCTTTCGCATGCATGCAAACGTGAAACGCGATTGGTGGTCCCCCCCTTCTACTAGGATTTTAACGCTATGCATATGATGATGTAAGAACAAATTTCTTACACTTATCCTAGCGAATGTTATGTTATAAATATTATAACAAAAAAAAAAAAAAAAAGATGTAAATAGTAAATAATATTATTTACATAGGATGATTTTCAACCAGATTTCGATCGCTCTGTACCATACAGTCAAGTAGGGGAGGATTAACGTAACAACGGGAGGTAGCAGGACGGTACACAAGACAATGGGAGCACTGGAACACTAGTACAAAGGGGGCACCGCAAGGCCAGTTCATGGTCGCATAAACAGAAAGTGAGCAGCTCTTTGGAAGAAAAGAACAAGGGAACCGACTCCCCCTTGTGGAGAGGAAGATTTTAAGAACTAGGAGGGTGAAGAAAACCCTGGATGCGATATACACTATGTAGAAATGGCTGCCGCTATTTGAAACAGACCGACTCCTTGAGCACTTACTAATTTCAAGGAGCGGTAGAGAAGAAACAGAGTGGACTAACGGCGGTAAGTGAATCGGGAATGATCACAAGGAAATATCTAGAAATTTCTAGACGCCCTGTAGTTCATCGAAGTTGATGAAAATTTCGTAAACAGGAAGTTACCCCAGGAGAGGGAGGGCCAAGAAAAAACGGAAGAAGTGGGAGAGAGCGAATGAGAATAATGAGATGATGGAGAACGAACGACGATTGGATCAAAATAGAATGAGCGGCTGAAACAAAAGGCAGATGCAAGAAAGGAGTGAGGAAGGTTTTTTGTGGGAGAGTTGTGAGTTTTGGCAGTGTGGAAGTTTAGAGAGTTCCCGTGGAGATGCCTGAGTGATGTGCGGCTGGAAAGAAATCCCGAGAAGTGCCGGGAGAATCGCCAGAAAGCAGGGGACAGAGTAATGAGTTGTGGGAGTTGCTGTTTAAGAGTTGTTGGAATAGGAAGGAGATAACCGTTGAAAGATGGAAACACCTATGCTGGAGCTGAGAAAAAAGGATCGAAAGGCCTCGGTATAGCAAGATAAGGATGAGCTACATAGCCAGGTTTCTCAATAAAGTAGTAAGAAGAGTCCTGATAATTCTATTATGCTTCCCAGTTTCGACGAACTGATCAGACGCCCAAAAGCAGGCCGGAGCAACTTATTTAATAGCCGTATGGAAAGAAGAGCGAGTTCCTGAACGTAGGAGAATCCCTGTAGATGAACAGCAGTACTTTGCCGATGAAAAATTCCAGTTGGAGCCTGATGATGCCCTATGCTGTCGATGATGAGTCGCCCCTGAACTGAGAAAAGGTAGTGTAAGGAGTGATTCCCTAAGTTAATATGTAAGTACGAGATAATAATTTTAAACTAGATTTGAAGAGAAGGACTTTAGAAAAATGTTTATTTAGTTGATAGTAGATTTGGTATTGATTAGTATAAAAGGAAGAAAAGGGTTCATAGATGTATGTACTTCATCTCAAGGATAAGTTAAAGCAAGGAAGATTTAGATAAATGTACTTGAGACTGGTATGTTCTAAGTTAAGAAGTAAAGGTGTTCTATGTACTTGAAACGTTACAAGATATTAAGATTGAATTATTTTGGAAGGGATAAATTAATGAAAGATTATAGCGGGGATTTATAAATCTAGGACAATATCCATAGAGGTGTTAAGCTCACTGAGGTAATTCCAGTTGGGAAGTTTAACTGTTAGAAAGTAAAAATAATGTTATGAGATGTAACCTAAACCAGAAGGAGAAAAAGCAGAAAGACACGAAGAGACATATTATATCATTTGCTATTAATTTTACATCTTAACACACATATAATGCCAGTTATTAACATTATACCAATTGATGTTGTATGATACAATTCTTTAATGTATATACTGTGAAATAAACAAATTTGTATATGTTTATCATGTGTAATATTGAGTCATTCTGAATACTCAGCCAGTCCAGAGGAGACATACACGAACTATTATTCCCCCAGAATCTGTGATCTTCTGTGCAGTATACAAGTCAGGTGTTAACGTGGAGGGGAGGTAAATTAAGGGGGAAATTTAATTAAGGAATACTAAGTTAAAAGAGGTGAGTCTGGAAGGATAACGTGAGATATGATTTAATATTATAAAAGAAATAAATAATAATAATAAAAAAAAAAAAGAAGAAAAAATATTATCCCCCCAGAACTATCCACTCAAATAACCACCCCCCACAATGATACTGGCACGTCGTTGTAAACCTGTAAATATTCGTCTTGCGTCATAAAAAGCCGAAACTTACAATTAAACTAAACCTTTTGAAATCACAACACACATTTCTGGTTGCTGCAAATTCGGAGCCATCTTTGATTTCCTGTGAATCATAGAACTCATGGGAAGTATCTCAAAAGAAAAATACCAAAAACACTACTAAGTTCTATGGACATGGATGTTGCGACTGGAAATACTGTTCATTGGTACGGGGTTAGGAAGACATGAAAATACAGAGAGTTTATATACTGGGTGTCTTTTAATTCATCTGCAAAAATATAAAATTTTGTTTAGAAACAGAAATTAACTCAACTACGTTAACATGGTCGGGGAAAGTCGTGCCACAACACGTTCAATGTGTCCTCAACGTTTATCACTAATGTGTCGCAGTCGTAGTGTGAAGTTGCAAAAAACGTGCCACAAATTTTCTATCGATGCAGGAAAAAAAAACATCTTCAATTGCTTTCTTCAGTGCAGGAATGGTTCGTTGGATTCTTCTTAAACATTCTATCTTTGAGATAATCCTAGAGACAAAAATCCCAAGGGTTAAAATCGGTTGACATTGGAGACCACGCCAGTCCTTCTCATACACATTAGGGTAGCGATTACAAACCATCCTGTTGTCAATCATCCAGGAACTCATCGATCTTTTATTCAGGATGATTCAATGTTGCCAAATAAATATCTAAACCCCTTCCTCTGTAGAGTATTGATGTTGATAGCGCGAAAATTTGAAATGTGATGAATAAAAACCATCATGTAGAATCTGTGTGAAAGTGGCTTGATATGGAACGTATATCGTTGGAAGGTAAAAATTGATTATGAGAACCAGTGACGCATTAAAAGGGACAAAAAAATGGCAAGATTTACTACAAACATTGATGAGCATTACGCAATTTTCGCATCATATTATTTATTTTAATATCAAGCATCCTTCTTCTACGTAGCTTTAAATTTAGAAAATGATATTTAGTGCATTCCCACAGTAATTACTACGTCAAGCTAAGAAACAAATTGTACTGAATTCGATTCCAGGTAAAGCACGAAAAGAGGGATTTGCTCGTGAGGGTTTTTGGAGAGCAGGTGGCTCTGCAGGACCAGTTTCGTGACTTGTTTATAAAAACGTGTTCATTGGTTGATATATCGCAGAACGTGCAACCAGTACAATCATCTTTGATGGCCATTGGCATGGATTAAACAGAGAAATCCTGTTAATTCCCACCAGCGGAACAACTCACAAAGAGGTTTGACGTCACGGAAGAGGATTAGTTCCCAAATGATGAACAATCGCAAATAAAATTCAAAGGGCTTGTAGTCAAGGTCAGTATAAGGTAACAAGAGGCCGATGACTGGGAGTCTTAAAGACAGTAAATTAACAGAAAGTTCTAGAGACAACACTGCACAAAAAGGTTAACGCGCGTGACTTAAAAGATTGACGCGTAAAATTCACATAAACTAAGATATTAATTCAGAAAGCCACCTGGAAATTGATAAAAGCTACTATTGGGAAGCAAAACGCGGGTAACGCGTTACAGGTGGGCAAAAAATTTGTAGATTATACAGTAACGAATCTTCAGGGCAAGGTGAGAATATTTACAGTATTTAAAATGCGGGCATGTGTTGTACCTTATGTAAAAGTAAAGTAAAGTGCAGCCATTATCAACCCACTGCAGGATGGAAGCCTCCTCAACAATTCATGCTGAAGGAAATAGACTATAATCTGCCACGCTGGTCCAGTGCGGGTTGGCAGATCGACCGTATTCAGCAGTCAGGGGCTTGAACCCCGGTCTACTCAAAGAGCGTGTGCTACTGCACTCCCGCTCCTGCCCACTCGGCTACGGAGGCCTGGTCCTTATGTAGGTGTCTCCTAAACGTTAAACTCCGCGTGGTGCAATGTGATGATACATAACTCTGTGAATTGGCCAGAGGTGTGTGTAGTGCTGTTTGTGTTGTGTGTGTGCTTAGTTGTTTTTAGCCATTCGGCTAACAGGAAGGAGATCACCTGGAAAGCCTCCCCATTATCCGTCCGAGGCCACGGATGTACGTACTGACTTACCAAGTGGATAGGACATTGCAGTATGACAGTGTTTTAGATGATAGTGTTCATTGTATAACGGCCCCAGGCGTGCCCCACCCATCTCCACGCTGTGTACTTTGTGTTACAGTACTCTGTGAAGGTTTCAAAAATTGTAAAATGTATGTTAGTGTCATGTTATGTTATTACTATGACCATTTAGCCGTTGGGCCCCTGGTGGGAAACCCCGTTGCCCACTCTCTGCCACATGGAGGTAGATCAGGCAGTAGAGAGAGATCGCAATGGTACTCTGGCAGGTCCTGCCAGAGTACCATTGCGTCTAATTTCCGAAGATTTAAGCGGCAAGGACCTATGTATTAATAAAACGCTCATTTTCAGATAGAGTAGGGTGTTGAAGGCTGAAGAAGGGAGGGGAAGGCAGAAGTATGAGAATGAAAGGGGAGGCATCCCCAGAATTCAATGGAGGTATCTCCTTCAGGCGAAAGTGAGGGAGGGAGAGGACAGAAAGAGTCCATGCTAGCGTATGGAAAGATCGCCATGCGTCCACTAAGGTGTGGTCAGGAAGCACCAGCAGGTGGTCTGCCGGGTGGTCCGAAAGCTCTTCTCATATGGCATCAGATTTGGGTTGAGTCCAGTCCGAGTTTGGAAACCAGGGTACAGCGGCTGCATTTTGATGGGTTCCATTCTACTCCTTGTCTTGTACTGCTTGAGGCAGTACAGTTAGGGTACGTTTCTTGGGGTTTGTATTTAGTGCAGAGTTCTATTCTAGCCTTTTCCGAAATAGGGGTGACTATCAGTTTCTTCACAGTCCATTTACAGCTGCAATTTGTGCTCTTCTTCTTGCAAAGAGGGCCCATGCGTATCTAGTAAGGGCCTTATACTCTTCGTCTGTATCCAGAAGGTGGTGTTCCTAGCCCCGGAGAATAAATCTAACTCTGGTGATTAACAAACCACGCAGATCGCCGTACAGCTGGCACTCATGCATAACCTGCCGCCAACTCGCGGGCTTCTCGCAAGCGCAGAAAGGATCGTCCAGAATACCAAGGGTTGCAAGGGGACGTGGCTCGTTAAGAGAAAGATAGTGTTCAGACCCCGTTTGAACTGACCCGGCGGGCAACATAAAAAACGAAAAAAATTAGGCTACAGACCCACCTCCTAGATCTTTGTCAGAGAAGATGGACAGAGACTACAAAAGGCGAAGTAACAAAAAGATTTCTACCAGACCTCCGGAAAATATACCCAAAGAAGCCACCGTGGTACTTCCCAGGATACCATATGACAACACTATTAACCAGACATGGACCTTACAAGGAGAAGCTGTTTGGCTTCGGACTCGTTGAGGGCCCCAACTGCATATGTGGGGAAAGCAAAAGCTGGAGCCACAGTCTATGATTGTCAACACTATGAAGACCTCAGAGGGCTACTAATAACAAGGTTGAGAGTCCTCCCAAAAGGACTGGAGCACCACTTCCAGGATACTGAGGAGGAATATAGGGCGCTCTCTCGGTATGCGCAAGACCTATTCACTAAGAGAAAAACACTAATAGCTATCTACAGCAACGTACATAGATTGACAAAAATCGCCACCAAATGTGACAGAAAACTAAAACCTGCAGAGGACCAGTACTTGGACAAGAAGAGTGCTAATCACGGAAATGAAAAGCAAGGACGGGGCTCGCCTCATGTGTAACAGAATAGACTAAACGCAGCACAGCTGCAAACAGCCTGATGGCGATCTGAAGAGGACACCCTAGCTCTCTTCACCTATTATTCCCACTTCCTTGTGGGTGGGGGGGAAGACGTTTTATGTTCCCTCTCCTCCACCCCGAAACTTCTACTCTGGTGGGGCATGGGCATGCCCCTCTGAAAACTGGGGCTATCTATTCTGTTGGCCCTATATTTCTGTCTTTTCCCCCAATCTTCGGTCTCCCTCCCCTCCCCTCTCTACCTTCATCATAGCGAAAGCCTCACACATAAAAACCTTAACATGACAAAATTACCTTACGCCCAAAACTCGGCCTAACAAACCAAAGCGATATTACCCTACGATAGCGCATATTTTTTATTTATTTTTTTTTCTTCGTTTGTTTGTTTATTTTTTAAAATTTTTCTTTTAATTAAGCGGCAGGACCTGCCAGAGTGAATCTACAGCTACTGGGTTCCTGGTCTTCCTCCACGGGGCGTAAGTGGGACAACATTGGGCTTCAATAGGGTCCAACGGCTAAATGACCAGATGAACAACGGTACAGAACACAACACATGAACAATTCCCACACTCTTTTAAATCTCTGGCATTTCCCAGCGAACTGGTTCACCACAATGAAAGCAACGCGGAGATGGGGGAAACCTCTGGTGCCGTATGACAACGACACACACTTACACCCTTACACCCCGTTGGAACCATGGTGGTGTCCTCACTTTCCAAAAGCATATCACAGCTGCAGTGCGATCGGGTGTGGCGTTAGCATCCATAAACACGAACTCGGGGCCAATGGCACCTCGGAACAGACGCACATGGGGAAGGATTACCTCAGTACAGTAGCGTGCACTGGTTACAATACCGCCTTCGGTATCTGGAGTTGTGTACGTCCATCCAAGATAACGCCTCCCCAGACGAGAACACCTCGACCGCCATATCGATCTCTTTCAGTGATGTTTGCCGGGTGATACCGTGTGCCAATCTCTTGCCAGATTAGCTGACGTCCAGAATCACTGCTGAGACTGAATCTACTCTCATCAGTAAAGAGTACCTGAAGTAAAGATTTTGTGGTTCTAACCTTTAAAATAGTGTTGGTCCTTAAGTTTTGCAGTGTATAATTTTTCACCAGTGTATAATTACTGAAGGAGAAGAGTGCAGCTTTTAGGGGCTTTTTCTCTCATCTAAGGAGAGAGAGTTACTTCCTTTTTTCCCCCCCTTTTTCACCAACAGACGACGCTGTAGAACTATAACAAGGGCCGTACTCAGGCAGAGGCATCGTCGTTGTCTGCTTCAACTCATAAATCTCTTCCCTTTAAGTTTTATCAGCTAGGGATACGGGAAGAAGTATTTTGATCGACGCTGTGGGCACAAAATCGGTTAATTACAGTTTTTCTGCCAATTTGGCGAATTAGCTTTTGCACTTACCCTGATACCACTTGGTGTTTTCTCTTCTTGCCTATCCGGCTTGCATTTATCCTGTTTCTTTTTCAGTTTTATTTTTGCTCTAGTACACGTCGTTTGTGATTTTAGTGATTCTTTTGAACTCGTCATTTCATCGTCTGTTCACTTTCACATCACACACACACACAAAGCACGAAAACTGGTTGAGTCCGTGAACGATAAATATTTGTCTTTCCAACGTGTACAGAATTAGATTTGCTCCTATCAGAAGAGGATAGAGAAGTGTGGATAGCCATTTGTTTATTTGCACCTGGTTATGACCCGCAATTTGTTTTTTAGTTAGAGACACCTCTATTAGATTTGGCGAATGCAAACCTGTTTAAGCTGCTTCCAGGAGAGCGCTGTTCCATAGAAACAGCGCAGCATGTACTGAATGTGAAAGGTTTGGTGTGGATTGTTTTTGTTAGCAAAGCAACTCATATTTTCTTAATAAAGCATGCAGACAGGGCTGAATTTATGCTTAGACAGCTATCTTGTGGCCTGCAACGTCTCCAGATGCAGGTTTAATTATATTCTGATAATTTGGAGCGTTTAAGTAGTTGCTTTAGAATACAGTACACACTGTACGGTACTGCCATAAATACTGTCACAAGAGTAAGACTCCCGATAAAATAAAAAATGATATTACAGAGTTGTGGGTTTTGCATTATGTGTAGCACTGATGTATCGGTTTCTTTAACCATATCATCAACTAGTAAAGGAAGCCAGTGAAAAATGGAATGGGAAGATAAAGAAAACAAGACTACTGCAAAGGTCTTCATAAGGCAGGACATGATGCGCCTATAATTTTCAAACTTCTGAAACCACTTGGAATAAGCAGAAGATTTCTCTACAGGGCAATTGATTGGTATAATGAACAACAGAGAATTGATGACAGGTCCCAGTCCGGCCACCCAAGAACTGAGAGTACCCCTGCAGCTATCAAGGCGGTGGAGAACAGCATTCGCAGAAATTCCCTACGAAAACAGAACATCATGTACAGAGAAATATGGGAACATCACCAAGATCGATGTCACGCATAATCAAAAGTGATCTGGGGATGAGTGCCTACCGCAGGAGAACAGGACAGTTCCTAACTCCAGCTCTGATGGAACTGAGACGCAAAAGATCAGAGGCACTGCAGCGTCGGTACGCGAATGGTAAGCATCGACAGATAATCTTCGCAGATAAACATTTTTTGCTATTTAGGAGAGTTACAACCGTCAAAATGACAAGGTGTATACACATAGCTCTGCAGAGGCATGTCAGGTCGTTAAAAGGGTTGAAAGGGGTCATCATCTAGCATCTGTGATAGCTTGGTAGGGAGTTTCCGACGAAGGTGTAACAAAGATGCATTTTTGTGTTCAGGGGGTTAAAACCAGTGCAAGGGTGTACCTGAATGATATTCTGGAGCCGCATGTGACACCTCTCGATCGGACTCTCTTCAATGGTCAGCACTGGATCTTCCAACAGGACTCAGCGCCTGCCCACAAGGAAAAGATCGCCCAAACATGGCTGACTGAGAATGTGGCAGAGTTCATCAATCATGACGAATGGCCTCCTGTCAGCCCAGATCTTGATCCACTTGATTACCGTTTGTGGGGTATTTTGGAAGGGATGGTCTGTGGTAAAAGGCATGCCACATTGGAGAGCCTGAAAAATCACTGGAGTATGCTGTGGCCAATTTCCCGCTAGATGTTGTGCGTACTTCTATTGATGAATGGGCAGAACGTTTGAAGTCTTGTGTAAAAAAAACAAGTTGGGAGGCATTTTGAATGAGTGTTGTGTTGCTTCATTTGTTGGGTGTTCAAGAATAAACCCACAGTTGAGTATCTGTGTCTTTTTATTTTGTGGCTACATGCAGTAACACATGCGACAGTATTTATGACAGTACTGCGTACAGTCATAATATAATTTTTATAAAAGGAAAAATAGCTAAAAATTAGCTTCGAGCATCGTTATTTTAAAATTTTCCATCGGGTTTCCTCCGAAGGCTTCCGGTTACAAATTTTTAAATGCTCAGATGAGAGTAGAATGTTTATTTCCCTCCCAGAAACTCGGATTTTTCGTCCAATAAACAAAAATCGACCAAGAACACACAATTGACATGCATAATATCTACAGCGCAACAAGGCCTTAAATCGCTGATGCTTCTAAAACTCTACCACAAACAAACAAACATGTTCATTCTGTTCTTCAAGTTTATCAATGTGTCGCAGTCTGAATGCGAAGTTGCGAAGAACATGCTCTTAAGTTTCCTCTGACGCAGAGAAGATTTAATCTTCAATTGCTTTCTTCAGGGCAAGAATAATTCGTGGATTTTTCTGAAACACTGTGTCTTTGAGATAACCCCAGAGATAAAAATCACGTGGGTTTAAAATCAAATGACGTTGGACGCCACTCTCTTGCTACACACCTCGGGGTAGCAGTTAGAATCCTTCCTGTTGTCAGAAATTTCATTCAGGAACTCCAGGCTAATTCTGGAGAGCATTCAGTGTTGCCAACAAAATCTCCGTACCTTTCTCTACAGAGTAATGATGTTGGTACAAGAAATTCGAAGATTTGCGAAACTGCAAAGAAAAGAAAAATATGATGGATAAAAATCACCCTGTAATTACTTAATCAGAAGTTTGCTTAACAGATAGAATGGTCATAATTTCGTTTTAGTCGATAAACTTATAAAAGATTATGGTAAACTGAAGGTTGCTGTTTTGAAGTGATAGTCTCTTAGATGGTGTTGTTGTGTTTGTAACTTAGACATGACAATTGAAAAAGACAGCTTATAGAAAGGCTTCCAAGAAGGGCAACCAGGGGTGTTGCTTCGTGTGAAAAACTGCTTAGAAGGTAAGAACTACAAAGCTGTACAACTAGACATCTTGGAGGAAGGGGGGCAGTAACCTGATGGAAGGTCATAAAGCCTCGAAGGGAACAGTAAAATGAACGAGGGAGATATATTTTCAATGGTAAGAGAAGCAAGAATTAGGGGTCACGAATATAAATTTTTGGGAGTAACAGAAAGCTGCATTTCATGAGCTCAACTTTCGGAAACTTGTTGCAGACCATTGGAATGAATTGCCTGTCAATGGGATCGAGGCAGAGAATCTGGTGAAGTTCGAGCCGAAATTAGGCAGCCAATTTTCGGGGAAGGGGAGAGTGACTCATTGACTGAGATGTTTTCTTATTTTATTATTATTATTTTTTTTTTGCGTCATTAAGTCTTTATAATGTTTATTGTGCTTAAATTTTCAAAAATTCGATTCACACACGTACAGTGTATATAGCCTTAACACCGAGGAGAGCTTTACTAGAATGAAAAGTACTTAACTGTCTGAGAGCGGATATTCTGAAATATCTCGTGTTTCTTAAATCATAAAACTTGACTGAATGGATATCCTTCGCCTCTTGCTAAGATCACTTTCCACTAAATGGCAGCTTAGAATTGGATGAACGGCATTCGACACCAATTCAGTCTCTATTTTGTGCCATTTTCTTTCCCTCATGATTGTCACAGAAGGTTAAGCATCAAATGTAGCGACATCGGGAACAGCAGTCGTCTTCCGAACGATGTACTTCACACTACTGTCCGTCTTATATTGTACATTTATGTCGTGTGTCTCGGTCAGCATGTCCTTGAGACATCGTGACTCGCATTCTATATAAGCATGTCGGATATGGAAACTGGTCCTTCGACTAGGACTAACCAATTTAACTTTTATCCGTTGATAAAAGTTAAGAAAATCCCGACTCCATAGCTACCTGTCACTTGAACATATGTAGTGAGGTTTTCGCAAACATTTCTTGCATGCAGTAAGAAGTTTTAAACCCTCGAGATAGGTTATCTGATAATCCACGGTGCCTGAAGTTTAACGCAATGCGAGAATTGCTTAACTTGTTGCCAATCGGTGCTATTTTCTAAGATTAAAAACTGAATATGAAAGCCAAAATTTGGAACGTTAAAAACAAAATTAGGAGTTGCCTTTAAAATTTTTCGCATCGATTTTTATCTTCTTATGCAGGTACTCCAAGACATACTCGTGGATGCGTGTAAGAACTATATTAATAGGAACAAATGATCGCTTCTTTTAAATACATCCATGGAGGATCTACGGTTATAAAAGAAAAATTCTTATTTCAGTTTTCTTCTTAATTGCATTCTGTGGTACGGAGCAGGATTTTCTGAAGAATAGAGGAATTTAGATTCATGATGTTAAAACCGTTCATGCATTTTTTAGCCAATAGAAACATCATATAAATCTTTTTTTGACTGCCTACCGAGGGGGAGACGCCATTTAATGAAACAAGTTGAGGTCAAGGACCGGTTGTAACAGAGAGAGAGAGAGAGAGAGAGAGAGAGAGAGAGAGAGAGAGAGAGAGACCCGGATGTAGGCCAGTGTTTATAGCTGGAATTCGTTGTGAACAATACATAAGGGTGTAGCGGCTTTCCATTTTCATTACTACTAATTTATACAGTTAAAGTGGCATATTCGGGGGTTTATACCCCCTCCCACGATCTAAATCTCTTTCTTAATTGAATTTTAAAATACATCGAAATGGATAGGTAACGTCACGATGTAGGAATGCTTAAATTTTCTTCCCCTTCATCGAAATAAGAATCGCATTTGCCAAAGTTAAAAATCAACAAAGCAAACAGAACTTTTGATTTGATGGCCATGCGACGCATTGAATTTTGATCTCCTGTACAGTACTCTTTATAAATTTCCATTAGTTAACGAACCATGGGTTTATCTCGTACTTCTGCGGGGTATTTCGAATCTAGTTAATCTTGAATAGTAAAGTAAACAGTTGGCATAAATAAGCAAAGTGCATTCAGTCTTTTTCGCTGTTTGCTCTCCCCAATCGATCAGGATCTCACAAAATAAGGACACGGAAAAAACTTGCTCTTCCGAATGGGTCAAGGTTTAGCAGTCACTGAATCCTGGATAAGATGGTGTGTGTATGTGCAATAATTTCATGTATTTATCAAAATTAATCAGAATGTATTTGTAGTTCGAATTTCATCCTTTTGACCGTAGAATTGATCACGCCTTTTCTATGGTTTCCTGCCATTTCTTTATGAAAGTGGAACCACAAAAACTATGGATGATTTAGGTTGGGTTCAACAAAAACGTGAGGTTCCATGTAAACAAAAAGCTGGTCTTCTAAAGGCTCTTAAAACAAACAGTGCAATAGAAAGATAAATTAGAGAGAACTGCCGAGAAGTGGCTCTAGACCATGAAGAACTGGAGCCTCCAGTCAAGCTTTGTGGAGGAGGATGAAATCCGGTTTGAGGTAAAATATTCTATCTGATAGCGAATCATTAGATGCTTATATTTTCCTGAAAACAAATGAGCCATTTTTAAAGGATAACGGAAAAATTCCAGGGAAAAGTACCTTCAATAAACTTGAGTTTTTTTCCGATAACTTTGCTTAACCTAAGATTTTATGAATTCAAATTCGTTATTATCTAGCGCTGTAATAAGAGCGGTGAAACCAGTGCCTGGATGCAATTGAGAAACGGGGGGAGGGGAGGGTACGTGAAGTTGTTTGTTCAACGTTACCTAGGAGTGAGGGTCGATAGCCTACCTTCACACTGGGCGCAGTGACAGAACAGTTAGCAGGGGTTAGCTCCCTCTCTGACTGGAGGCACAAATACACGTTGTAAATATAGAGAATTAATCATCCTTAATAGTAAAATTGATAATTTGCCCTGAGCCTTCAACTTTACAATAGATTTGAATATTTTAATAAAATAACAATATGTTCCGAATTATGACAAAGGCACAGTTTTAGGAGGTGGTGGACATTATACCTTTGGTGTATTCTAAATTCCTAAAAATCAATACGGTATGATCCTAATAGGTTTTACGTTAGAAAATGTACTTGAGTGCCTTTTTTAATCGTGTTCGTAATCCCTGGACAAAACTTATTGCACCTCTTTATCTACTGTTAAATAATCAGGCCATCTTCTAAGATTCTTGATGATTTTCTGTAGCTATTTGCAATAATAATTTTTTTTACTCCAAGGGTTTACTCCGACTTTTTCCAACATTGAATACCAATATCAAAATAAACAGAATGTTCTATAATATGTTTATTTATGGCTTTCTGCAAGTGTGCTTACTATTATTTTAAAAAAAAATTGTAATATGGCCAACAGCGTTGTTATTATTCTGCCTTTGTTTGAACAATAAATATTTATGGAAGTTACCAGAGCCGCGAATCTATTAAAATGGTAAACCAGCCGCATGAAACTGGATGTGGTGATTCTTGCAAGCGTAACGCATTTGTTCCACTGGTTCCTACATTTACGTTCGAAAAGCTTTTAAAGTTACGCATTATCTAAATCACTAGAGGCAGACAGAGGCCCTGGAATACAGGTAGCGACGATATAACATCCTGGATACTTTGATGCTGCAGTTTTCCGTGCCATCTGTATTTCGGTACAGGTGGCTAACTGAGCGTGGTAGTCGGTGCTGTATGGAAGATCAATAAACTGTCATCAGATCTCTCTTTCACGCACGCACTTTGCCTTGTCAATACTGAAAGTCCTCGGTTAAATTCGCGCAAAGCTGTTAATTTTTTATTCACTTTTCTTCTCTCAAAGGGTTACGTAGGGGGAGGGGGGTTGAGAAGTGTAAAACGACAGCGAAGGCAGGTATTTAGAGACGGCTTTGATTCCTGAGTAGCAGACTCCGGTCACTTTTTCTGCGTGCAGTAAGGGATTAATCAACAGAATTATGTTCGAGAAAAGAGTGGTATCCAGTACGAGGTGATGAGGTAAGAAAACATTGTAAAGTGCTCAGTTTTTGAGAGATAGCAGTCGAGTCCTTGGAGAAGACTGAAAATTTATAAGAGCTTAAACGGATTCGGTGTCATATGTAGCTGTAGTGGTCACTGCAGAGTATAGTTTCGTGTACAGCAGTATTTGTCATCTTGAAATGGACAAGAGATTTCCAATGATTAGACCAAATTTTACGTATAAGAAATTTAAATTATAGGTTATTTACAAAGGGGTTTCAGAACCCTCTCTAACCAGTTTATAATTTTTAATTGCATCTTATTTTGCATTGCAGAGTAATGATTTTTTTCTTTTGGAGACCTGGTCCATCCAATCGAAATTCTCAGGGAAAGTTCCATCTTAAGGTGGAAAAGAAAATGTTAATTCAGAAAGTGGAGAGAATTACAGGAAAGTGTATAAATAAATTCTACGTTACTCCATATGTCGGGAAACATTTTTTACGATTTACGAATGTGGCCACAACTTGCCGGATATCGCTTATGAACACTTCTTGAGTTATTTCTTTTAACTTTGTTTCGAAATGTTCATAGGAAGGTATTAATGAAGTTTTTAATTTGGATTTAAGGTGGACTCTACTGGTGATTAATATATGCTTGCGTATATATATTAAATCTCGTGAATGCGAACAGAATACAGTTTAAGATATGGATGTACACCTCTTCCGATTAGTAGGGGAACAAAGACTCGTAAGCTCTGGAGATCTCCTCTGAAGAGACGACGGTTGAAGTGTTAGGATTGCCTTGGTAACGGACGGATTCATTGTATCAGCAGGTAGTGGTAAGCTCTGAAGATGTGCTCGTCTTTGTCGAAACATTTGCAAGATTTTTGATTTAAATACTTTCTCTTGACATTGTTAATATTCCCATGATTTCGTAAGAATTGCTCATCGAAATTTTGTGATTTTTGTCGTGAAGTTTGCTTTGGAAGGAGTAAAGTTGCTTATGGAATACACAGGTGTATATTCCATATCACCGACTAGTAAATGGACCTGTTTGTTGCCAAGGCAGCGCTCATCACGTCGAAGGTTTTATTATTAGAGGAGTAGTGATCACCACCTTGGGGTACTTTGACACGCTATTACAAAAAAAAGAAACATCCATCTCGGTAGACTTATGCTTAATAACCTTGCTATTCACATTGAAGGGTAGATTTATAATGATGTATTGCTTTATATACCATTGTATATAAACTTCTGGTGGAGACCATTCCCAATCCCCGAGGTAAATGTAATGACCGTGTAGATGTATTAAGTGAGCATGCTGTCCTTGTCATTTGTAGTCATGAAGGACATTGCGAATGTCAAAAGTACAAGTTTGTAGCCGAGTGTTACAACAGACTCCAAACCTTGTTTCGATGATTCGTTAATTTTCCGTGCTTTCTGTTCAAGGCAGCTTTCAGAACATTACCGCCAGCAGAGCATTTCTCCACCTACTGTACTTCCGGCAAGGTTTCTGATGGTATCTAGCGATGATAACGATATTACGTGCAGCATTACGTCACTGCGGTTGGCCATCAGCATGCTGAAGACCAACGCGCTGTTAGGTTTGCGTGATAGAGAACCACCCACTTATAATTGTGTGAAGTACCAGATTTTGGGAGGGTTTGTGAAGTACCAGATTTTGGGAGGGTTGACATGTTTGGGGAGCGCTATTATTTTTGGATTATCGCCAAAGAAACTAGTGCATTGAAGCGTTAGTATACGGAGTGGGTAAATGACTCTTGTTTTAAGGAGGTATCGTCTGTTTGCACTTCGAAAAAAAAGCTAGAAAAATTTTACATCTCCTCGTGACGCTTTAACTTAGCCTCACTTGAAAAATCCTGAAGTTCTTCCAAAAGACTACTACTGTATCCTACAACAGAGGTGGGATGCAAAAGCAACAGCTTTCTCTCCTTTCCCTGCTCATTGGTTTTAATCAAACACCGGGGCCGTTTAAAAGTTTTTGAACTTCCTTCTGCAACTAAGGCTGCCATTCCACTCCAGTACAAGAAGAAGCCCCAGTAACTGTACACGTATTCATTTAGCCTCCGCCCCATTACGTGAAGAGGTCGTTTGATGAGAAGGGCCTCGTAGATTCATTTTTCTGCCCCTGATAGCTGGCGTCTGGATGCGGTCGCTTCCACTTGAACACAGCCTTGCCCAGCATTGACATAATTAGGTCATCTCAAAGATGGTGAAATTATAATTTATCCATATTTGAAAACTGACTGCTTCTAATTGGTACGCTGAATCATTGCAAGATTAAATTTCTAGAACGTCTTTTTTTCTAGAATATATTGCTTTGTTCTCTATGCACTTCACAGAACCTTGAGATCTGAAAAGAATTCTTTTTTTATTGGCCAGGAGTATCTCGTTAGAAAATGCACGGTACAGTGCACTATTGCGATCCTTCCTGAACAATGCAAAGTATTCAAATACGTTGTCTGGTTATGCTGCCTAATCTTCTTATTTCTCCATATTTCAACTGAAATTTTATATAAAAAGCAATAAACTCCAATTAGTCAACAATATAGTGATGTTCTTATTAGTTATCGTTTGAGCAATCAGACTTCGTTTTTTTAATAGTAATAAAACTAGTCAAGTTTACAGAGTAAAAACTAAAGTTACCTCTCACAACAATCCCGGGATCAATAAACAAAAACAGTCCTAACTTTTTCTAAAATTTAAAATTCCAAAACGATTGTAATTAAGTCAGGACGATTTTGTTTTAAGCACTCTAATTTTCAATTTTTTTTTAAAATTATGCACTTGAATCTCCACGTTATTTATGCAATTTAAAACGGTCTTGAAGGACGCTTCAAGACCGTTCATGCTCAAAGTTGAGCATGAAATTTCAACTTGAAGTTGAACGTTCATGCTCAACTTTGTCTTGATAATAGATTGCAAGTAATAGATAACAAGATTGCAATGTTATTTAGTAAATTGGGCATGCCTTTTGGTAAGGACTAGCTGTCCTTTGTTTTATTTTTGCTCCAGGAACTCAACCCATTTAAAATTGCATAAACGAGTTGGAGTTAAGTACGCAGTTTTAAAATTTTTTGATTACTTATCCTACGCAATTGCCTTTCATACAATATATATATATATATATACACTAATTTTATAAAGTAAACATATATTGCTTTGAAAACACGAAATTAGCGCTTAAAACATCAGAATGGTGCATAGAATAGGACCCGAGTTTTGAGAGAGAGGAGAGGAGACTTCACTGGAAAGGGAAGGCTCCAATAGCACCTATTTAATTCCATGTAACATGGTCTTGACTGATTCACTGCGTAGTGTAGATGGATGAATGTTTTGAAATGTTCATTCAGTGATGAATCTCCTCCAGATGACAGTCCAGTGAATCTAAAAACTGTATGATGGTCCGCCATCTTACTTGGGCAACCTGTTACACTGTATTTTATCACTTGTCACATAGCTAATTGTCACACGACTAACCAACACCTTGGTTTAATTCATTCTACATGGAAACTGATTTGTGCGCTCAGAATTTGTCATTATGTATTCCATATTACCGGAGTATATACGGGATTTATATTTACGTATTTCATTATCTTCGGACTTTATAGTTTCATATTCTCATGAATGAGTGGATAATTTGGTCGTTTGCGTAAATCAATCAATAAATAAAAAGTTTAAATAAACACTGTGGACCGGAAGCTGAAATTTATATCCCGAGTCCTGATTTGAACAGAAAATCCTAAATTTACATTCAACAAAAACCAACCAACTCGATCGATATTTCCAGAATAAGAACCTTCTTTCGCTTACTAGTCTGAATGTGGAATTAAGGTAAACATTGACATGTTCATTAACAGTAGCATTACTCTGACTACAAAATGTTCATTAAGAAACCAGAAAAGCACTTCTCCACCACCACTAGTATCATGATCTTAGATCATCTCTGTCCTTTGAACTACCGTAGTGATGGGCAAAAGGGGCTCGTTTGGCTGAATCGAGTCATTGTAGAAAAGTGGGTTGAATCAACAAGTTGCTCCGAAGTAAATCACTCAGCATAATAGTGGTGATCAGTGAGTGAGGAATTTAATTTCATCCGAGTTTTTGAAGGTCCAAGAGAACCTGATTGAAGGAAATGACAAGTAATTTTATGGACTGTTCTTAGAACCATTCCCAAGCGCGGATCCAGCTACAACATGCGAACTAAATTCAACTTTACTAATAAAAATTTCAATTTGATATTTATACATTTATCCATGCTGATATTTTAATGAAAAGGTGGGGTGAAGTCTTTGGATAGACGTGGGTTAGATTGCCGTCTGTGACTTGAATTCATTAGGATTCTTCAATTAGGGAAAGCTGTATTTATTCGATCTCAGGTGGAGGGAAGAAGGATTTTTCGGCTGCACAACATAAAAATCGGCCTGTCAACACACGAGCAAGAAGACGCGTGTCCCGTGTTTGATAAATTACCCGATGTGGGTCGAATTACATTACCAGGGGTGTGCTTCAAGGTGCTTTCACGCGATCCCCTTGTTAAATTTTTGGGGGTTATTCAATTCTCATTTTAAAAAATGATTTAATAACATTTAACAGATTTCTAACCACGTATGACCCTTAGCTGACATTCGTCTCGAGCAACCCCTTGATAACAAATTGACATCTGTTGAGATTACCACGAAAGGAAACGGAATTGCTAATCTACCGAACAGCTGCGGTTGTGTGGTGTCATGTTATTAATATAAAAAGGTATAATGGATAATTTTCAATTCATTTCTCACCACCTCTTCCATGGATCAGCCATTATATTCTATGCATTGATTGCACATTTTTGAATCAAGAAATGTGATCACTTTGTGAGCTTGCGAATTTGATCGTACATTTATTTCATTTTTTAAAAAATATATATTTAATTATTATTCGTACAATACGGAAAGATCCCAATGTTATTTATTGAGGCATCCAAATTAGCGAGGTATCACAGAAGTGCAATGTATAGACTGACCACAGCAATCGGGGACAAATGACCAGAGAGACTCCACTCTTCTATAGCCACAAAACTTCATTTTACGTGTATAATCTCACTTTGTATCCAAATAACTTTTCTCTGTCGTGTGCCCTGATTCAGATATTTCAAACCGTCTCTATCTTATCTAGATGGAAGATCATTTTCCTATATGGGGGGGATGGCTTACATATCTACAGTACATAATGTATTCCCTAACTTTACTCTCCTTGAAACCGCTTATTTTATGCAGTACAAAACCTGCTTTGGAACTACGCTTTGAGCGTTCTTTTACCCAACTCGCGAGAGAGAGAGAGAGGTTACGAATAAGAAATTAAGCTCCTTCCTTATTTCGGAGCCCCTAATTGATTTGCTCTCGCCAGTCCACGTTTGCGGCGCTACCCCACAGCCGCTTTGTGTGCCAAAGGCCTTCGGTGCGTAGCTGTAGAGCGTATTTTTACCGCTGTATACTTCCAGACGTCACCTGGCAATACGTAATGATTTTTTCAACACGTCACACTCCGTTGGATGCCTGGGTCAGCGTTCCGCAGAGCCTTGTCACACGAGCACGCCCTGTTCTTCCATCGCAGTCGGGCAACACGGCGGTGGTCTTCTCATTTGCTTTTCACCAACCCCTCCTCTTTAACGGGCACGTGGAATTAGAAAGGATCGCTCGCAGAATGTGTTTATTAACTTTCTGTTTCCTCTTTAGTGCGGAGGCCCGACGAGCGTGCTCCGGTGGGATGCTGACGCCACAGATGATGCCGAGTTCCCTCTAATTGTACGATGTGTCGAGATCGGCGATGTGTGAAGCAGCGTTGAAAGTGTTTTTACTTCAGTCCGATACGCATCTGACAGGAGCGTGTCGCGCATTGCCGAGGATAAAGTGGATGGTGATGTTGAAGCGCTGGTCGTTTCAATGTTGCAGTCAACGGTGAAATGTGCGAAAAATTTTTTGAGCGGTGCGTTTAAGTGTTTCTGCAACTTCCACTCGGTTTCTGAATGAACCAGAGAGCGAGTAATGCGAATGGGTGAACATAAACGAAGCCTTATTATTGGCTTTGCTAACTTAGAAAAAAGATCACGGATTTGTCTGCGATTTTTCTACAAGTTGCGCTTTAAAATTTTGGCCTTTTTAAGACTGTCCCTGGAGTTTTACATTTCTCAAGGTATCCTGTTGATGGAGCGGAGTTATCATTCAGAGATAGCATGCCGGTTTAATGGAATGCATTGATTTAGTGTACAATATGATTCGACGAGTGGTACACAGGAATACGCTAGACATGTTGGAACTTGTTCGTACCAGTTTGTGTCCCGATTAATGTTTGTGTCCTCGATTAAGGTCAAAAGATTTAATCCATTTTTTGCAGCCAAATGGACCATAGCGACTTGGCCTAATGAGTTTAATCCTCCCAAGTTTTTGGGAGTTTAGATCTTTTCGAAGAGAAGTTTGTTCTATTGGCTTGACTATTCATGATGCCTTCGGTAGATGAAGTAAATGTGGACTGGCGAGAGCAAATCAAGTAATTACCCGTCTCTTACAAAATCTCTCCATTCTGTCTCATTGGTATGGGTTCAAATGAGTCTGAGATTTTTTTCGTTTTCACCAATAAAACAAAACAAAATTGGTGTTTAATCTTTTCTTTCTTTGAAGGCGCTTTCTCGGCTTACTTTTCCTTCAGGGAAAACGTTAACAGTCAATACATTCAAGGTTTTATTTCTCGCTGGTATTTCAGATATTTTTTTGATGGATCTTTCTTGTCCTCTCCTGCAGCATATTTAAGGAAGAATTGATGAAAGCAAGATTTTATTAATGACAGTCTTAAAGGCTTTGATCGTTTCTCAGGACAGATGTGCTCTGTTTCAGCAGAATCGAAATAATGATATTTGGGGTTTCGATGTGGATCATGTTTGCTACAGATCTACGAAAAATGTAGTGGTAAAAATACACCCGAAAATGGCAGTGTGAATATTTTTCGAAATTAGTGTCAATTAAAGCGTAATTTGACTTCCAGGGTGAGTGAGGGCTATTATCCGACCTGGGAGCATCATTTCTCACCCTCGTTATCTTGACAATGGCTTGTTCTGGCAAATTGATATTTATAGTGAAAATAAAAACAATCTTTAATACAATTACATAATTCTGTCTGCACAAAGTTGTCTTTAACACTGAACTCAGAAAACTCTGAATCAAAGATTAAATTCATTTGCATGCTAAACGTGTCAGACGATATAATCTTTCCTCGTGATGAAACTTTGGCTATTTCCTGTTACAACATACCGGATCCAACTATCGAAGGAGAGGGGCGGGGTGCCTTCTGGAGCAGGAGGGGAAATAAATTTTCGTTTATACTTGGAAGGGCTTCTGGTCTGGTGGCACGTTTGCGCAACCACCGGTTATTATTTTCAAAAATTAATCAGTATAAAGTTGATAAATAATTACTTTTTATTTAATAATATTAGTTCTTAATGGGCTATGAAGTAATATCATCTACTCTTACACCACAAGGGCAACACGTCCAGAAAACCAGAACTTGGGAGATTTGGCGATAAAGTTCCCGGATTGGTTCTGTTTCGGTCATGTTCGATGACTTTGAAAATAAACGGAAGTTGTATTTTCAAACTTCTTCCAACGGATGGTGGTGCAGAGATTGTCCTGAGGATGTTCGCAATGATCCAAGAAGTGGGTGCCCGTCAACCTCGTCGTTTGACCTTCAAAATGATGGATGATGAGTTTGGATATGAATAATGAGACGATTCGTCAAATTCTGCATGAAGATTTAGAGAAGAGGAAGGTCTCTACAAAATTTGTGCGGACGAGCAGAAGCAATGTAGACTGTCATCAAGCGAAGACTTCGCCCAGACTTATCAAGACTAATTTCCCTTACTGTATCGTCATTGGAGGTGAGTGTTGGGTGTTTCAGTACGACCCAGAGATGAAGCGTCACAGCATGCAGTGGATTTCAAAATCATCACCAGAGCCCAAAAACGTTTCGTTTAGAGAAGTCAATGCTGATCATGTTTTTCGTCAAACAGATTGGGATTCGCAAGGAATTTGTACTTGATGGGGAGAGAGTCAATACTGCGTTCTACGTACAGGTATGCTGCAAAGATTATTGAAGCGCATTTTCGGGTGAGACTAATTTCGAGAGAAAGTCAGCTGGTTCTTGTTGTACAACAATGCCCCCACCCATTCCCAATTGTTGAGAAGGCATTTCTGACGAAACATGGCATTGTACAGGTCAAGCATCCAGCCTACTCTTCCAATCTAACAGCGGCTGACGTTTTCCTCTTTTCTAAGGTGAAAACTGCCCTAAAAGGAAAGATTTCAGGCTATGGAGGACTTAAAGACGTAACCGCCGAACCGAACATCTCTTTGGGTGCCATCGCTGACCCTTTTCAGAAACTTTTATAACGGGGTAATAAACTCTTTCAATAATGTGGTGATTACTTTGAATAAAACTAAAAACCATTTTGAGCTCCTTCACATTGTGTTCTTTTTGTTGCACCATTCCGGGAATTTTTTTGCCACACTACGTTTATTAGCTTGTTGCACAGTAGCGTGGAGGCCCATGTTCAGTGGTGTTTCCATGCGATTTGTACGAGAACTCATAAATTCGTGGTTTACTCCGAGGAGGTCAATACATTTTGATTACTTAGAATGGGTGTATTAAACTCCGAAGTGCCTGTGGGCCGCACAAGGGTTCACACAACGCACCGGTACGGCATTAGTGATTGCACAAAAATATGCAATCTTATGGCAGTAACATTTAAAAAAAAATTTAGACATAAAATAACATTTTAAATAAAATTCGTATTAATTTTATTTATGAAGAATATTTAAATTTCACATTAGTGTGTTTACTTTTAAGAATCGCCATTGACCATTATTTTCGTATACTTGTATTTTTAACACTGTGAATCTCTAAAAGGTGACAACACTTGGGGGCAGCAAGGGCCTGCCAGTTTTGCATGCCTAACTTAGAAGTCTAGGAGTCATTATTCAACGCCTAGAGCAGTTTGAGTGAACGTTAGTATCATCTTCAGCCCTCCACTACCCTGGCTACTCTACTCTACTGGTTTCGGTTCCATTCCAGTAGCTAAAATGGAGTGAATTATTCCCCTGGCAACTCGGGTTTTATCCAATAAAATAGTGGAACCATTCATAAGATACATTCAATTCAAGATACGATTCTGAATGAAATCGAAACCAACTGCCTTTCATTGCTGTAAAATGTATTAGTATCGTTTTTCCATCCCTTCTAATAATTAGTCAAGCCATCTTAGTGGATCCCTCACATCTAAGGAAATTTTTCTGCAGTGCCACAGAGTACAGTAGTTGATTATTGGAATAAGCAGTTCCTCTCTGGCAGTGCAGAAAAATTTCCCCACATTTATTCCGCAACCATCCACTTCCAAATTTGTGCACCCCCATGTCTGTTTTATTGCAGAAAGGATAAAGATTCTATCAGCATTTAGTTTATTCAGTCCGTTTAATCTTAAACACCCCAATTATCTCTAGTTTCCAAAAGCTGCCATTTATGGAATTCCAGTCTTTCCTGGCAAAAATATTCTTTTGTTTAATAGGAAGAATTTTTTTCGTTCTGCACTGCTCAGAACTTCACGTCAGAGTATAAAATTACCTTCAGGTCTTCTTTACTATTGAGTACCCTGAGTTTAGTTCTACCCAAGTGGTATTTTTTCCTGGTATAACACACTATTAGTTTACTAACATGCTATTTGGATAAAATGACATACGAGGTGTAATTGATAAATGCAAAGTACTTCTACAGAAATGCAATACCTTGCATTTCTCATGGATTGTTGTTTTTCAACCCATGCGAATGGTTGGTGTTGGTTTTGATGAAGTATCATACCTTGATTGCAGTCATTGTTTTTGCATCAGAACCAAACTCGGACATTAAACGTAGAATAAGGAGACCCATCATTCATGGGTCTCCCGAAGGGTACCCGTACTCAAGATGCAGAGGAGGTAACAAACCTCGAACTTAATTTTTCTTGCGCAGAAAACCTCTACGCATGCACTCCGAAAAATATGAGGTTATGTAAGGCCTTTGATGGTGGTAATCTCGTGAACTGTCCTGAATGTAGATTTGTGTCAGTAAAATGGCGATTTATATCCATCTCACGTTTCTCTGCATTGAACTGTTTAAACACTTTTGATTTCATTGATAAAAAGGTTGCTTTATGCGACCCCAGTGCACATAAGCTGCATTTACTGTTGTTACAGTTAACTGAAGGAGGATTAACCCACATATGCTATTGCTAAGATACATTTTGTCTGTTTGCGCAGAGATAAATAATTCGGGCAAGTTCTTTCAGTGGAAACTTGAAAGAATATTGAAAACAACGTTATAAAAATCGATGTCCTTTTAGCGAAGTGATGTAAATAGAAACTTCATCAACAGAGGATTGTAGGCAAAGTTTTCCAAAAGTCTATAATGGTTTATAAACGAGCAGTGAGTAACTTTAAGTTTAGGTGGATTTGGTCATTAAAAATGTTGAGAAATGCTGCTCCAAAGTAGCCACAACAGATCACTGTGAGTTGATATGATGGCGAATTGGACGTTAGCACGCACACGAGTTGTTTGACTGATCAAGAATTGGCAACTATCGCTCTCTCAGTACCTAACGACGTTTGATGTGCATTTGTGGTATATCAGGGAACGGCGTGTCATTTAGATAGAAAGATAATGACTCGGGCATCAAAGTACTTGGTACAAATCACCACTGCTAGTCTGCCATCTATCGGCACAATAAGAAACAACTTGTATCAGTGGTTAAGTTTAGTGCATTAAGAATAATCGCAAAGGAAGTTCCGTTGCAAAACACAGAGAGAAGAGAAGAACAAATCTAAAAGTACTTAATTTTTTCTCGTACTTCCTCTCTAATGTTATATTTATCCCAACTTGTTCAAAGCCTTGCATTTTTCTAAATAAGTCATCGTTTTGGTCCCCAAAAATCACACATGGCACAGCACTTAACACGTTGTCATTAGGGGGGATTGGCGACCTTTTCAAATAGGCTAAGTCTGGTGAATATTGGAGGGAGGTGGAGTTGATTTCAAAGCTAAGTCACAAATGGCGTTCAACCCAAGGCGAGACGTGTATGAACGGTGATGTTCCTAAAGGAACAGTATACATTTTAAGTATCATTCTTCCTCGTATTTATGCCCTATAATAGCCCTTTCCAAAAAATCTAATGAAAGTCATAGTGCGAAGAAGAACCTTTATAGCAGTTTGCTGATTCTTCAACATTTTCGGATTGCTGTTGAGGAGTGCTTCCATTGAAAATTTTGTTTTTCAGTTGTGGAATAAAACCCATGCTTCATTGAACAAAGTACGACATAGTATTATATCCTACCTTGTTTAATATGCTTCCATTGTCCTACCTGCGTAATGTTAACTTGAAAATAACACGGACCTTATATTTCCATATACTTTTTAATGATTTTCAGTTAAATTGGTTTTAATTTATTTTTATATAAACTCTAACCTTCTAATCTCTCTTTTTAAATTCCGAGGATAATGGCATTGACTCCTTACGGCTGTTATCCAAGGCCATGAAGTGTCAGTGCATCCTCTTTGTGTGTATTCTGTGGTCAGTTGGCTTTCCTAGGATGAAAACTCCTAGTTCCCAACTATTTATTCTAGTCTGAGGCTGAGTAATTTAGCTACTGCTTGATGAGTTCTTTAGACGCTCTTGCTGTCAAAAAAGAGAATAAATCTTTTTGGTGAGAGGATGGGAATGAAGTCTAAGTGCGAGTCAAGTGGTGTAGTCATTATTCTATTACGGAGGACCGTTCATCACTTAAACCAGAGACACCGACGGTCCAATACATGCAGATGCTTAATGGCTTTGAATACTTCCGCATAATAGTGTGGTACTTATCCCAAATAAATTTAGTGAGTTCACGCTAAGAAATTAATTTCGTAATACACACATAAAATTCGCTAATTTAAACGCATGTCAACATGCGTTTAAATGATCCAACACCTCTCCACGGGATGCAAGGTGATCACCCAGACTGAGTACACTCGTAGACACGACCAGGTAGACAGGATAATATATCAGAAGTTAAGGAGAGCCAAGAATCAAAAGTCTGTAAATGCTTATAAGAATATCGATAGTAATCAGAAAAGCGTCATGGGACGTGAGAGACCCCTATAACAAAGTTTATCGCGATGATTCATTAAATCTGTTTGCTAACCTGCGGGATGTACAACCCGTAGGGGTAGGAAAGCGTTTTGTGTATCAATAAATGCAGTTTTATTGTTTTTAAATTATTATTATTAAAATCATAAAATGCCCATTCTCTAGAATACCTCCTTAATATTTCCTTTGACTTCATTACATTGAATTATCGCTGTTTTTGTTTTACGCCGTATAATTGGCAGCATTAGGAACAGGAGTAAGTGTAAAGGGATGCCGAAACTTCGCGAGAACACGTTGAAAAGATTTTTAAACTTCGAGGGAAGTTTAAAAAGAGAGTGCTGCCATCTACTGACAACCGACCTGACCACAACCCTAACATATAGCGGATATACTACAGAAAAGCGCAGAAATTTCTCAGTGGTAGAGGTTGTAGAAGCAACTAAGAACCAGTGCTCCAGTTTGTCATACTTCCACTTGCACGGGAGTCCAGAGATTCCCTACGATAAGTATAATAAAACATAAAAATGAGAAACCAGAAACAATTCATTCTTTATTTTCATTTTTATCTGTAGGATTTATTTTTGTTTGGCTTCATTTTGAAGAGAAGAAAAAGCTGGAATGCTCATCACGAATTCGTAGTTGCAAATAAGTTTCCACTGGAAGCGAGCTTCATCACTTTCCGGCCCGATTTCTAAGGTACACGTACTTCATAGTACAGGTCTGAAAAATTGAAATTTTTAAACGATAACCCATTCACACACACTTCTAAATATTTAATACGTAATAAAGAACTTTAAAAATGTATCTTCTAATTAATTTTCTTGTTCTTACTACGCGTGAAAATAAACTATTACAGCAAGGTCATTACGAAATAGTATGTATCAAGGTTGAAGCAGTGTTTTGCAGGAAACGGTTTCATTATTTTCAGCTCGTTTACTTCCTTATATCTTCCTCTGATAAGGGCAAGTTCTGATGAACAGCTGTCAATTGTCCTGATAAAGATCACCACTGACTAGATTGCTTTGTTAAAACGGCTGTTACTCTACACTTTTCAATTCATTTGATATCAATGAGATTCGGCATCCAGTTTGGCTAAAACAGGATGGAAAGTTTGGTACTGTTTTGATAAAACGTGCAAGGATAAATAACAATATATTTTCACAGACATATCTTTTGCCATCGCGGTAGTACAGTGGTTATAATCACTGTCCTTCCACAGCAGGTAGAGAAGACCTCAGTTCGAATATCGTCAATGACGCTAAGAATTCCGGGCCCTTGTGAAAAAGGTCCACATGGACACGTGGCTGAATTACACGCTCTCAGGTGAGGATTGCATGGTTTTTTTCTCCAGGAAACTCGGATTTTCGCTCAAAAATGAGGCAAATCGACCAGAGAACACTCCAGTTTACAGACACAATATACTGACTCCTCATAACTTTAGTTTCTTTGACGCTTAACACACAAATTGTAATCGTTGCATTTTTTACAGTCTGAAAGACTCGGAAGAGCTCAATTTATTATTCAGGTTGGCTCCGGATGTTTTAGTTTTGGAGATTATACCAATACAATCAAAAGGACATGGAGAGAGGTGGTGATAGAAGATCGCGGTGAAAATGACATTTAGTAATCGAGAGACTTGAGGACGATTGTTATTAAAAATATCAGCTGTATTAGATAATATGAATTTTTAATATTCCAAATTTGCACTGAAAATAGTTTACCTGATGCACCTTTTCGAAGTCTCCTTTTAGCTCATCTGCTACACAAGCAAGTCGTTCGTGTTCTGTCTGTAAACAGAATGACATTAGTTCTGTTTAAAGGGAACATTGCTTTATTATTACTTATGACAGGTTAGTAGGATATTTTATTCAAGAAGTTAATAACGAAATTCTAATACATATTCTAATACAATCAGTATAGTCAATGCTTAAATCGTGAAAGAGATCCAGCGTGTAAGCGCCTAACTTATTCATAAAATACAGTCATACGAATAAAAGTTGCTACACAAAACGATCAAGGGGGACATTGATTTTACTTCATTTCAGAAATATGAGATAGGAAGCAGAAAATAAAACTATTTTAGACCATAAATATAAGAACAAAACATCCTAGGAAATATTAAAAACTCAAGAAACCCAAACAGTTGAAATAAAACATCTCGGATAGTAAAGAATCGATATTAATTACACATCGAAACGTAGGATGAAAGGTATCCTAGTTTGGGGGTGGGGGAAGAAGAGTAAAATTTTAAAATTCCGAGGTGTTAAAATTTTATCTCTGAAGATGACACGCAGTTCAAATGGCTTCGTTTAAGTTCGCTCGCTATGGCTTTCTTCTAAGTGTTTAGGTTTTTGGAGTTTACTTGAGATTAAAGATGGTTCGGTGCTTTCTCCTTCCTATTCCATGTTTTTAAATTCCTAATTTAAATGATAGCTCGATGTTTAGTTGTAATAGACTTTCATCCGTAAGGTAGTAGTAATAATCATTAAATATATTTGCGTGCTTTAAAGTAGTTTCTACCACGATATTTGTGTTGTCCAAATTATTCCTTCGATTGTAATAAGTTTATAATATTATACGTTAAGTCTATTGCCACAAATTTACGGCAGTCTGCTCGTCCCCAAGCACGGATGTCAGAAGCGAGTCGGTCAAAGTTTGAGGAAAATGTGACACTTGGTTGTGGTTTGTCTTTTTCCCTTCCTGTCACACTCATGTGTGAAGCTCGCTGCAAAGTACGAACTGCGTATGACAAGCTTTACTGGTTTCAGATATTAGCATTAGTAGAGGCACATGATGCAAGAAAGCAAGCTTATACAGCATCAGCAAAAAAAAAAAAAAAAACCCTTTCCATCTCACTGATCCAATCGTTTCAAATGTTTGTCTAGTTCTGCCCGCTGACTAAAGGCAAACTTCCACACATCTGTTACGCAAGGTGTGGCCTGACCATTGACTTATACAAGGGGATAATCACTTCCTTCTCCCTGCTCGCAAAATTCCTGCATATCATTGACAAGACCCCATGACCTACTCTGGCAGCCTGTCTGCATTGCTCAGAAAACTTCATATCTGCCTGCACAATTACCCCCAGATTCTTTTCATTCTCTGCCACTGTCAGTGTAGTACCACAGAGTTGATACGTTGCTCTGGGGTTGCTGTTTCCCATATGCAGTACTTTGCATTTGTCACTGTTAAACTTCAGTTGCCACTTCCCAGCCCGTCTACCCAACTTTTCCAGTTCCTGTTGCAGCAGCATACTGTCATTACTGTTATTAACAACCCTGCCAACCTTCATATCGTCTGCAAACTTGGACATTAAGCTTGATATACCATCATCAATATCCGCCTTGGATTTCTTCACCAGCACTTCAAATTCATCAAATTTATTTACTAAACTCGTAGCATTGGCATACATGTAAGTATACATGCACCTGTTCTTACTCTTAGTTACCCTAACAGAGCCCGTGTGTTTACTTGTTCCACGATGACTCCCAACAGCTCTTTAAGTTCCCAGCAACTTGCTCTGTACGCTGCTGCTCATTCCAATAGAGCAGTGGAAGAATTATTTCCACCTCTGTCTGTGGGTACTGTTAATCTATTAGTCTGTGAATCCCCCCCCCCCACAAACTAACATTGCCTCGATAGCATCAGCAAATATTCTTGCACCCTTTCTATTTAAGTGTATCCCATCCCTGTAAAAGCAGTCTCTCCTGTTAACAAGCACAGACCAGCCTGAGAAATATTCTACCCCATGAGCCTTGCACAATCTTTCCAGGGCCGAATTGATCGACAAAACTCTTATCACATACTCCCTCCTATCGTGTCTGGGCAGAAACTTTCAAATTCAACCCTGACTCGATATTAGTGAAGAAGAAGAAGAAATCTTAGAAGACAGGTGCAACTTTTAAGGGTATTTGAAATGTATAAAGGGGTGACTCACTTTGCTCGCCCTTCCGTTGATCCACATCCTGAGACAGATGAACTCCGCCAGGCGATAGACATCGGCTCCAGTGCACTTCCAGACAGCGTATATCAACTGCGAAATAAGGAGTCAGCTATAACTTGTATATGACAACCGTGGCTTTAAATTATAAGCGGCAATACTCCGATAGTTGCTTCTTTTTTACAGAACCATCACAGAATTATGGGCCTCTTTCTCTTTTCTTTCCTTTAAGAAGAAAGAAGCCAACGTGGCCTCTAGTATTCGCACGATTATAAGAGCAGTTGATGTGTGATGACTTTAAATTCTTTTCTGTTTTGCCGCTTACATTTTAAAGCACTTTACTAAAAGAGGTGTAAAATTATCAAAATCTTATTGAATTTATTTTATTTTATTTATTTATTTTATTTTCAACTGCCTTACGAAATATACTATCGATGCGCATCTTGCTTAACGCTTATTCTTTTAGAAACTTGTCTTTCGAAAAGCATTCTACCAAAACATTCATATTTTTGTAGCTTCTATTTGTCCTCACTAGATAGCGCCACTATACATCAAGTTATGACAGCGTACTCTTTTTAAACCTTTGTATCGGGTAATAACGCGAGCGAAAGAATTTTAAAGTCAGTGAATAAAGAGATAACAGTTAATCACTCATCCAGATCACAAAGCATTGATGCAGAATGAAAGCTGCCATATAAGGCTTTTGTGGATTTATTGGATGATTGTTTTCTACATCAGCATGTTCGGGAGGCAACTAGAGGGAGTAATACTCTTGATTTGATTATCAGTAGTGTGATTCTTCATGCATTAAGAATCTGCAGATAAATGAACCACTAGGTGGCAGTGAGCACAGTGTGCTGAAGTGGGATTTACTCAAAGAGGTAACTACCATTAGGGGTAAAGGGAAGGGGTATTGCTTTCGTAAAGGCGACTACAATGGACTGAGACAGTATTTAAATTCTATACATTGGGATCAACTGATGATATTGCCAACAGCAAATTCAAAATGGGAAGCATTCAAAGAACTTATCGTGGAAGCTACTAGGCTTTACATACCAACTAAGAAATATTGTTCAAGGTTTAGGCCTAAATGGTTGTCAGATGAACTAATGAGGCATATGGCAGAGAAGAAAAATGCATGGGATACATACAAACTAACACGTGACACGGACGCCTATGATAGATACAAGTTGATCTGTAACCAAGTTACAAAGGAGGTTAGGCAGGCGAAGGCAGATTACGAGAGATCCTTGGCAAGGGATGCGAAGAAAAACAGCAAAGAGTTCTTTACTTATGTAAACTCTAGAAGGAAGGGGATGAATCAGATTGGTCCACTTGAGATCGATGGGTCAACTGTTGATGACCCTGCTCGGGTAGCTAACAAACTAAATGAATATTTTGCATCGACATTCACACATGAGGAGTTATTCAGCGAGGGGAATGCCAGAGGTGTATTCAACTCTAGCAGTAAGCTAGAGAATCTTGTAATAACTGAGAGCAAAGTGGAGGAGAAATTGTTGAAGATAAACACAAGAAAGGCACCTGGGGTGGATGGGATCTATCCAGTTATATTAAAGGAGGCAGCAAAGGAGGTAAGCAAACCCTTAGCCATAATTATGAGAGCTTCCTTGGACTCAGGGGAGGTACCCATTGACTGGAGATGTGCAAATGTGACTCCAATTCACAAAGGAGGATCAAAGGCTGACACAAGTAATTATAGACCTGTGAGTTTAACTTCTGTTCCCGGAAAATTAATGGAGGCACTGGTGAAAGAAGCACTGCAGGATCATCTAGACAAGACTTCAGTTATAGCTAGGACACAGCATGGTTTTGTTAAGGGGAAGTCTTGCCTGACCAATTTGATTGGATACTATGATGCAGTCACAAAAGAACTGGATGCAGGGAATAACTTTGATATTATATACTTGGATCTTAGAAAGGCTTTTGATACTGTTGCACATGGAAGACTGCTGCACAAATTGGAGCAGTGTGGCATTGGAGGCAAGTTGCTGCTATGGATAAAGGGGTGGTTGAGGGGGAGAAGACAGAGAGTGGTAATCAATGGACACTGCTCATCGTGGACTAATGTTATTAGTGGAGTCCCTCAGGGTTCAGTATTGGGGCCTTTATTGTTTTCTGTATTTATAAATGATATTGATGATGGTATATCAGGCTTAATGTCCAAGTTTGCAGACGATACGAAGGTTGGCAGGGTTGTCAAGGACACTACTGACACTATGCTGCTGCAACAGGATTTGGAAAGGTTGAGCAGATGGGCTTCGAGGTGGCAAATGAAGTTTAACATTGACAAATGTAAAGTACTACATATGGGAAACAGCAACCCCAGAGCAACGTATCAACTCTGTGGTACTACAATGACAGTGGTAGAGAATGAAAGGGACCTGGGGGTGGTGGTGCAGGCAGATATGAAGTTCTCTGAGCAGTGCAGACGAGCTGCAAGAGTAGCTCATGGTGTATTGTCAATGATATATAGGAATTTTTCTAGCAGGGATAAGGAGGTGATTATTCCCTTGTATAAGGCAATGGTCAGGCCACACCTAGAGTACTGTATACAGGCCTGGAGGCCTCATTTCAGGAAGGATGTAGAGCTGCTGGAACGAGTACAGAGAAGGGCAACTAGATTGGTGAATGGGACAAAGGGGTTCTCTTACGAAGAAAGGCTTAAGTTTTGCAAATTACAGTGTCTGGAAACTAGGCACCAGCGGGGTGATCTGATAGAGGTGTACAAAGCCTTGAATGGTTTGAGCATGCTCAATGCTGATGGGATTCTTCCTCTAGCTCAGAAAAATCACCTGAGAGGGCATAAATTCAAATTGAGGAAAGACAGATGTAGGATAGATGTGCGGAAATTTGCCTTTAGCCAGCGGGTGGTTGGTGGGTGGAACAGACTTCCATCCCTTGTCGTGGAAGTTGATAGCCTAAATAAGTTTAAGGCTCAGCTGGACAGGTATTTCGAACGAACAGAGGGGTGAAGTGGAAGTGGTTATTTTTATTTATTTATGTTACTTTTTTTTTTTTTTTTTTTTTTTTTTTGGCTGATGCTGCATAAGCTTGCTTTCTTGCATCAAATGCCTCTACTAATGCTAATGCTAATAATAACGGCCAAATGTACATCCTTACGTTTAATTGTAACTCTCACTGCTTTTCTTGGCTTGGAATTTCCATGGTAACACATCGATCGTTTGCATATAATGTACGTCTGGATATTTTCAGAAGCAGCCAATATTCAAGCGCAAAAAATTGTTAACTGGGCTCGGTGCTGATGTCCAGATTATGGAGGCATGCAGTGGACTTGCAACGATTCAATTTAGAATTTAGGAAATGGTGAGGTTTGGTACCCAACCAGCTCTTCTTTAATTGCTCTCGTGATTCAATGAGTTTTAGCCTTTTCTGTGGTGTTTTCGAAAAGTAAAGTGTCCATCCCACATTGTAACAACGGGCTTTGCAAAGTACTCGTGAAGGCCTCCGTAGGGGAGTGGTCAGGATCGGGAGTGCAGTAGCACAGGCTCTTTGGGTAGACCCTGGTTCAGGCTACTGACTGCTAAACACGGTCGATTGGCCAACCCGCACTGGACCAGCGTGACAGATTACGATCCATTTCCCTCAATGTGAATTGTTGAGGAGGCTTCCACCCAGTGGGTTGATAATGGCTGCAGTTTACCATGGTGAGATAATATTAGTTTTATATGGCCGAACATCGTTTTGATGGTATTTAGTAGAGATCCACTGATTTTAAAAGAATTGTTGAAGATATGAATTAGAGCAGGTTATTGTAGATTATCATAGGCTGCTCTGATATCAAAAATAAAGATTCTATTCGATGGTTTCTCATTGATAGTGTGTTGAATTCTTATGAGTATCTCCAGAAGATGGTAGTGTGGATCTTCTGCAGAATACTGCGTAAAAATGAGGGCCGATATTCATCAATGATTGTCTGAGTTTCTCAACTTTTCAGAAATAGTAACTTGGTGCTATTGGCTTAACACCTCTAAGTTGCCATGGGAACTGCTGTTACTTATATCGGTTCAACCTCTCGAGATAATGTCACTTTGCAGTACTTCATTGTATAAGTAGAATAGTATGTCCAGATTGGACTAGTCATAGATATTTATGATAAATAAGGAAAACACCCCGGGCTAATCTTTGATTTGTTAGACAAGGTAATAATCATCTTAGTAAGATAAGCTCTCATTTCTCTATTGGTATAATGATTGAAAATACTTATTTGGAAGTCCTCCCCCCTCTGTCTGACTGTGACTGAATCAAAAGCGTTGTTAGTTCATCCTTTTGAAGGATTCTTCTCCCATACGTAGCTTGGGAGTTTGCTAACAATCCTCTCGATATTATTCAGCAGAGAATACCAAGTTGAGTTCATTAACTCAACGTGGTATTCTGTAATGAATTCCCTGCTGCCTGATTAAGTTAAATTGCTGTTAAACTTTCTTTACTTAATGAATAGAGACTTTTGTCGCTTAAAATTACTCAGACCTTCGCTTATAATAGATTTAGGGCACTTCCAATAGGCTTTTTGCTTACGTCTGTTTTAGTTCCTGATTGACCAATGGTTTGGTTCTATTAGTTATTGATACTCCTTTGGACGCTCCTCCTGAATTCCCAATTGGAATGATTTTGTCTAATTTGCAGAACGTCCCTTCATTAAATAAGCAATTTACAAGCTTTTACAATTATATGTTGTCAAGTGATTGAAAATAACATCGAAAATGATAAATTTGGACAAATGACTCATTTTGTCCGTGTCAATCTGTTGCTGGACTATCTGCATGTGGTTTGGTCATTTCTGGGCTGAATCCACAAAGAATTTTCTAGACTGCCGCTGAATGCATAAATAATTCAGCGGTGGTCGACTGGTGTACTCGTTTGTTGTGGTAATTAAGTTCCTGAAATTATGATATTAATGGTGAAAGTATTGGTCTTCCCTAGTTATTGTCGTGTACAGTTGCGTTATCTGGCCAGGATTGTATTTGACTCCCTCTGTAGCCTAGGATTAGTCAAGTTGGAGTCGCCTGTGATCAGTGTTTTAACATTGGTTACAAGATTGGTTCAAAGTTCACGCTGATTGCACTTCTTGATGCTTCAATCATTTTAAGTTTAATGTAATTAAATAAGAAAAATGCTGGTGTTTCCCCCTTTAGCTTGTCTCTTGGTGGTGCAGTTTGGATTAAAAATTCTACTTCAGGTAAAAACAGCAATGACGACAATATAAGCGAATAATAGACGTTAGTTAAAAATAGCTGTTATATTCAGTCGAAGGTGGGGGGGGGGGTCGGTAAGAAAACTGGACGATTGTACTTCAAAGTACACAACACTTGAACCTGCAGCACCACTTCCTTGTTTAAACATTATCCTTGCAGTGGAGATGCAAAGTACAAAGGGCTGTATATCGGGCTTCCTAACCTCTGAAGACGTCAAGGAATTTGAGCTGACCTTCTAAATCGTCATTGAAGAAAATTTAATCTCCGGAAAAAGTCTCTTAAGATTGGCACTTCGTGTGCTCTTAGATGAAACTTCGATTTCAGAAACTCTCCTGCGTTTCTTGTACTCTTTATTAACTGCTTATCCGATTAAGAAACATTCCTTTGCGTTGTTGGGTTGTCTCTTATTTTAATTCATACTACGCACAGCACTTTAAAGAAATGGTGATGAATGTGTTTTGTTAGTATATTCTCTGGCAGAATGAGAGAAAAAAAAACTTCAACAGCAAGATAAAGTGCAAGCTTTATCCATCTTGGTTTTGACATTGGATATCTTGGTTCATTCTTTTTTGCCAAAATGTTGTTTACAACAGCACTTACCGTTTATATTCTTATTGTTTATAAGACAAGGGTTGCTCTTAGTGTTCGCGTGCTGTCTAACTAGCTGTTTGTGGACAACTTTAGCGATGTTGTTAACGTTAGAACCAGCTTTTGGTAAACGAAAAGGGAGAATCACGAAACAAACCAAACATAAAGAAATGACAGAAATTGACATTGGATATGCTTGCAATAGAACATAAAGTACATAAATCCAAACATAAAGAAATGCTTGCAATAAAGAAACCAGAAATACTCCGAAGTTTATGGCTTCTCTCAACTGCAAACTGTTTTGAAATGATATAAACGCAAAAGATGGAGTCTCCATAGCAGACTCAGAACAGAGTAAAAGATCCAGAGAACTGCTCTCGTGGCTTCTTACCAACCTAAAACTGATTGTGAAACAATCATTGCAGGTGACTTTAACAAGCTGCTTCCCAAACCAAGAGATGCTACAAATGAGACAGAACGTCCTTAGAGCTATCAATCTAAAACAACAACTTCTGACCCTGGAAACTAGAGGAATATGGTGACTAGATCTACTAGATTCTAAGACAATATGTAGTAAACCAATGGATAATTCAATACATTAAGAATCGCTTTTGACCACAACTGAGAAGCTGTACAAAGATTTAGGGGATCATTCGCACCCGGTAACAATTTAAAGGGTGCAATTTTACCTAGTACAGGAACTGGTAAACTAAACATCCTAAAAGCATATCCAGCCATAGAGATCAATAAAAATCGGACAATGCTCCAAACACACTTAAAAAATGCCATTCAAGAAGCCTCTCCGTTAACTTCAGAATCCCAACAAAGTGAAACAAGGAAAATTTCAAAAATTGAATTAATTATCTAAGGCCACTGTAGGTCCCGATAACGAAGCTGTACGATTAATTCGGGAGACAGTAATACACACGTTTGTTGGCTGTGGTTAGAGCTCACGTGACCGCTAAATACTGTATTTTTTACCCTGTAAACTCTTCTGAGACCGTGTGGTTGTCCCAAAGTATAGACAAAAAATTTATTTTTTAAACTCCTCATGTTTACGGCCGAGGTTGCTAAAGTCTTGATGCACTCAATTATTTAAAGATTTTAGGAAATCCTCAAAACTGAAGTTGTACCGTGAATTTTAATATTCGCCAAAATGTTCAACCAGTCCATAAAAGTGGATAACTGAAAAAAGGCTTTAAAGCGTACAGACTGATCGCGATTATTCGTATATTGCTGAAGGAATTCCACAGGTCGACTCTCCTTTGTGAATTTGTATCCATTTCCGAATAAGCCTTCTCACTTACAACAGGACAATCAACAACTTCAAATCTATTCGATGCCCTTCTATGCAATACAGAAAGCATAAAATGTCGAAAGGAACTAGACATCCTTTTAGATATTGTAGCATCATCCATCTCGATCTTGGCTCTCTTGGGCATCCTGAACCACTGCTTCAATATGAGAACACTGAACTTGAAATCTATTGAAAATACTAGGCATATGTAAAAACAAAAGAAAATCATAGCACAGCCAAGATCTATAGGCTGAATTCTCCATCTCGAGGGGCGATCTCCAAGGTGGGAATCATGTCAGTTACCATTTTGGCTGCTGCACTTCGCAAGTATGGTTATTGGCATACGTGCAAAGAACAGAAATATTGGGAAGTACGCCATCAAATTGCCGTCTTCTTGGCTGTTTTTTGGCCTCGAATATTGGCTCCTGAAATGGCTGAATATAGTCTCTTACACTCTTTTAGGGTCTAGAGCAACTGTTATGCAGAGATCTAAGCGTGGTTGTATGTTCAGGGTCTAGAGCAACTGTTATGCAGAGATCTAAACATACAACTCATCTTTTCTAATTGTTCCTACAACTGCCAGACTAGTCTGAAGAACTTAACGTACCGAATGGGAAGTCTACATTACCGGAACACGATCGAAACTGGCCTTCCTTTAGGACCAGCGCTCAACAAACTGTACAGTTTTTCCAGCGAATATATTTAACATATTTTAACATATTCAACAATCTAAAAATTGATCCCTAAAAGTTTTGTGAAGATTTGCTCACAGAAAGAAAGTCTTCGGAAGCTCAAGCCTTTTCAACCAATTATGAAAATCTTTGTCCTCAGTCGGTCGCTTGTGACCTCCTGCTGGAAAAAGCTGGAGCCTTGTTAACATGGGAGCCTGGAAGCAACTGCATCCAGGCTCCCATATTAACATTAACCGTATTACTGGGACCTTTTCATGTAGCGGGAGACCAAAAATGAATACGGAACCTGTAATTCGGGGAGAAGTGTATAGCGCATTTATTTGGTTACACACAAGTCAAGACACGGCCCTGGGCGGAGCTTCACCGTTCATATATAGAGTAGTGCTGCTTTCGTGATTGCAATGAGATATTCCTACTGTTGACAAATTCAAAAGGGAATAAAAACAAAACAGAAGAAACTTACTCTTTTCTGGAGAGCGACTTCCATGCACATCGTCCTATAAGCGAATGAATTTCTTTCCACTGTAAATACAAACAAAACAAGAGCATGTTATAGCACTCGGTAAATGGTCATAATACTTGCACGAGTATATTAATGGCAAGTGGATGATTTGTGGAATGGAAACCTTATTGTGCTAAGATAAATGCTACTGAAGGCTGGCAATTTTGTCTTCTTGAGTTCGCGCACGTATACAGGTTGAGTAATTTGCTAACTGATAATCTTCGATGCCTTTTAAGCTTATCTCTTTGTTATTTTTCCACTGGTGTAGCCCGTAGGAGTTGATGTGCGCTATTTATTATACAGACATCAGCCAAAAAACGTTAGTCACCCGTGTAATTTTTAATTAATAATGTGTAACCCCTCTTTTAGCTTCAATCACTTAATGAATTCTTATTGGTAAGGATTCAACTAGCCCCCTAGAATAGTTCATATCAATATAGGCCATTCTGAAAATAATTGAATCCGTAATCGATTCAGGTTTCGTGGATGTTGTTGATGTAATTTCACTTTCCGTTCAAGATAGTCGCATACCTTCTTTATAGAATTGAAAACTTCGTTGGACCATTTAAATGCCCTACAATTCCGTCGTGTTCCTCGAAAGGTCCTGTGAATCGGACAGCTATCCTCCTGGAATATAGGAGTATCGAAATCATGAGTGTCCTTCAAATGTTCAGCAAAAGCACAAGCATAGCCAAACTAATTCATCCTAGTTGGTGTTTCAGGGGGACCAACTTCACAATAGTCAAAACATCTACAAAGAATCAGTTACTTAGAACAAGCTTTTACGAATAAATAGAACATTCTATTTATGATCTGGCACGGGAATTTTATTCCTTCAGACTATTTTTTATGAATACGTGCTCTTTCATGGCGACCCCAAATACCGAAAGTGTTAACCTACGCTGCTACACTGCCCATGAATAGGTTAAAGAACGGGAAGAGAGAAGGAATTTGTTGACGTTGGTTTCTGCATACTGGTATTTGCCTAGGTTATTGCAAAGAACAGAAGTAGAAGGATATATAGAGAAGAGGAAAAATTGTATGAGGTTGAAGTTGAGCATTCTATGGATGTATTATTTGAGGCTGGTTTTAAAGAGAGGTGGAATTTCAAATGGCAATTGAGAAGAACAATTTCTAGGGCAGCATCCGTAGAAGAGGCATGCAGCAAAACTGAACGGGCGTGTGACAGCCTGGAGAGAGAGTCTGTAAGAGATGGGTTATTAATTAACTTTACTGCTCGCTTTTGGGTAGAATCAAGAAGTTCTGAGGGATCACCCCAAATGTCGAAATAATATTTCGACATTTCGCGTGATTGATCCTGCTATTGGCCTACTGAAATTGACCTTGCTGTTTCCATATCAGGGCTAATTTCAGATTTGTACAGAGTGGCCCTCGTGGGTAGCACAATTAGTGTAATCGTCGTCCTCCCCACACCGGGTGGAAAAGATGAGTTCGAGTCTCGTGGATGACGTGAGGAATTTTTACGGGCCTTTTTCACAACGTGGCTGAGTTAGTCGGGCTCGGTCAAAGGTAGCATGGCTTTCCCTCCTGGAAACTTGGGTTTTTCGTCCAGAAAAAACATAAAATCGACCACCGAACACGTAATTTATGGACAGTATGCGGAGCCTTAGTCGCTAATGCTCCTAAAAATCCAATAACAACAACAAATTGTACAGTGAGTTGTGGTTTAGTAGAAAAGTAACGCCGAGAGTGACAAAGAGGGAACCTAGATTTTTCGACACAGAGAAAAACAATATTTGTGATATGTTTAAGCCAACAAAGGTTGAACGTCAGGGGTGTGTTGCCAACTTTTCAACGAGATTCTCGCACGAGAATTCCAGCTTAGGGTCATCCTTGGTTAAATAATCTATAATTATGGAAATAAGGTTTTAACAAGGAGCTCGGATAATCCCCCTCCCCCAAAAAAGGGAATCGCAAGAACCCTCAATCAATCCCCTGCAACACACTCCACGTTATCTCCAAACTAGATATGTGATCTTGTCCAGAAATCTGAGTGTTGTTGTAGGTGAGCATGGAAGCAACAGAATCTTTTTGAGAGAAATAAGACGGGACTGAAATTTTGAAAGATTGAGGTTAACTAAGTTTTTTTTTTTCTCGTCATTAGAGAATTATCTGAACTTCAAAAAAGCATTAAATGATTGGTGGTGGACATTTGAGTTTAATCTGAACAGCAAAGGAGGGTTTCTCAAATAGGAAGTGGAAAATATTCTTCCTATTTGAGCAAATAGGATAGTAAACTGCGTTCTTCTTAGAGCATTCGACAAAAGGAAAAGCGGATCTCTAGACTCGCTACTACCTTTTTTTTTAAACAAATGCATCTTTAGTTTCTCTTGCATATATTTAAAAATTTAAGAAATTCGATTTCATCAACATTTTATAAAGTAAAATTCAACCTTGAAGAACATAATCTTCTCCTGTAGCCCAGAAATTAAAATCATGATGCCCGTTTTCTGGTTTATCTAGGAGTAGATGAAGTCTATCTCATCCCCTCTTAATCTCTTAATTTTAGAAGATTGTCATCCAGAACGCCTACATAAAGTAGAAAAGGGGCATCATGATTTTAGTTTCTGGACTATAGAGAAGATTCTGTTGTTCAAGAATGACTAACTTCATAAAAGTGTTGTTGATGAAAGCGAATTTCTTAAATCTTAAAGTGGAAAAATTTATAAATTTTTCCGCTTCTTATATAGAGAAGAATGTTGTTAAGGAAATTACAAGATCTGTACAAACATGAACAAGAGCACTAAAGATTTAACTTGAAAAATCTTTGGCGTTTTTTTCCACAGAAACTAAGTTTCTGTTTATTTCCATTGACCTCTCCTACCGGGCTATGAAAAGAGTCATTCGTACCCTCTACAGTGCAACTGCCATCACGCGAAAGTTGCTCTTTCGGTAAGGATGACCGCATTCAGCCCAAATAGTCAAAACAGGTCTTGTCACAAAGAAGTGGAGTTAAAGCTACTACGTGCAAATGGGGACTCAGTTGTACTCAAAGTAAGCCGAAACAAAAAGCACAAGCAATTATAGCGAAGGTCCCCAAGGGCCAAAAGCTAAATATACCTTGAATGAGTTGCCGTCAAGAAGTTGTTTCGTTTTACACGCTTATTTAGCCGGTTAAGAAAGATACGAAAGAGCCTGGTAACTCGTGCGACCGATATTATAACAGATGAAACGTGGTAACTATTTGTATTTCTTAATTCGCGAAGCAATTCTTAATCCATACTTTGTTTAAACAGTTGGTTTTGACGTCATACTTAACCATTGTAGAGAAATTGCCGAATTACATAATCGTGTGTGGCATTGAAGCACGCCATCCCTCTTCGAAATGCGGAAGTAATCGAAATAATAATAAAACATTAAATGATTATGGTTACACCATATTTTTGGAACATTATTTCCAAAGAATGGCTCCTTGCCAGGAAGAAAAGGTGAGACTGACTGTCCCCCCCACCCCACGTTGTTAAATAATAACAGAAAATTCAACGCAGTAGTAAATATACTCATGTATATCCAAATGAAAACAGGTAATCCAAATGAAAAATAAACAAACTGATGCGCAACTTACTACAGAATTTGTAGATGAGATAATATCGATTAGAACCGACTGTTCCAAATGTCAGCAGAAGGAACGTTACAAAAACGATCATCTCAAACAGGTGTAGAGACAAGAAATGGAATATTGTTCGTTAGCGTCACGGGATTGCATTTTTCACTTAAAAAAGAAGGTACGTGAGCGTGTTGCAAGATGTCACTGGCATTCTTCAGTCCATGTGGTGTCGAATAACCCTGTAGGGGTAGCGAATTTCAAGAAGGAAGAGGGATAACATGGCCTAAACAAACATACTGACTAGTTAAACATGCATCACGCATTCGTGTGTCCATTGACGACAGGAAAGCGTAAAATGCGTAGAATCAGTTCAACTGGAACAGTAAGAAACCTAATTTTATGTTAAGTGTGTGTGCGAGTCCCCCCCCCCCAAACTTCCCTGTAGCGATTCCCGTGAAGGTCACTTTATCCTCTATATTATTAAATATTATTTGCTACGTTCCACCTCTAATGCGCAGCGAGAGGCGAATCGCATGTTTGACAACTGGTACTAACAGGTTAATGACACACATTAGTGTTTTGTACAACCGTTTGAGCAAATAAATGAGGGGGAAGTCGAACAGCGGCATTGTGTGGCCTGGTACTCTTCCAATAACCACTTTGTTCTCGCGCAAGTAAACATTCCTAAACCTAATCATTACTAACAATTTTCCAAGTTGTTCTTTCTGTCCCAATGACTGCAATTTCACTCATTGTGCACAGTCTCTAAAATTATTGTTTTTATTCTCTGTTTGCTTTGGAAATGAAAATCTGTTTTAGAAATTCTTGATCACATTTAGAACCTCTGGATTTATTTCAAAAAGCAAGTTCATGCGCAAAATTAGCCCCAATCGGATTTTGCTCAATGTATTTGCATTTTCATCCACATACGATGGAAGTTGAGGAACACAATAGTTGTAGAGGCGTACAATTTATAGCAGTTTTGAATAAAACCATCTGGATGTGTTAAATTATTCGTTTATGTCAGATGGGACGCATTTCTCGCTTCTTCCAGAATAATGCCTTCCTTTTTAGGGAGATAAAACTGGATGATTATGGTAGGAGGAAATAAGATTTCACAAGAAATCTTGTGAAATCTTATTATACCTGCTCTTATATCGTAACACTTTCAGGTTCTTAGCACGGATAGGGAGATTACGTTACAGACTTACTTCTTAAGAGGGTAGATATTTAAGAAATTCTGTAGGTGTTACAGTTAAATTAAGTGTGGTACTTTTGAATTTTTCTCTTAAAAACGAAGTCAGCGTTTTGATCTGCAGATAAAAATAGATGACAAATTACTAAAAAATGCGATGGCCATCGTTAGTTAAAAAGAGATTCACCAGATGGCGGGACGAAGTAAATGGAAGCATCGCACATAGCGACACTACTCTGTCATGAACTCCCATCGTCACTCCAATGAGTTTTTAGCTAACAGGTAGCGGATCCTGCCACGGCTTCAAGGTTAAATGCAGAGCTAAATCGATGAATTGCTAATGTGCTCGCGAGCATTTTTTGATCCTCCGTAATTGTCGGCGGAGTGCAAATGATGGGTTCCAATGGGCTAAATGCTGGGCTCTATAATTGGCTGCGAGATGTTTATCTTAGGCAAATTGTCTGGTTGGGTGTTTTACGAAGATGATTGCCTAATCACATCCACCGGTGCTCACAGCTGGGTGGGGAAGGAAATGAGAGGCGGCCAAAAGTGGGAGTAGAATGGATCCATTCTTGTTCAATGCAGGTTTGCATTCTGGCACCTTGCAACAGATGTTATTGTGTTTGTATTCAGCTATATTCGTAACGCGTGGATTATCCTGGATGGACAATCCCTGGTATGAGAAGAAAGGAACGTATGGAATCCGAATTTTTTTCCCCTTATACGCTATCGGGAGGTATAAAAGACGGTAAGATAAGTATACATATCCTGGACGTTCCTTTGTAATGCAGGTTTGCAAATCTACGCCTAATAGCTGTCAATGTAGGTCTGCGTAGAAACTCGTCTCTTCCGTATCGAATTTTTCTTTGGTCTGGTTTTATAATTCACATTGAACAATTTGAAGAATAGTATTATTATTTTAATTTTTCAGTATTCGGTCTTTAGCAGTAAGGAATTAAGCCTCTGGAAGTTTTTGAGTATTTTTCTCTTTCCCTTTTTTGCTTCCTGAAAGAGAAGCGTACTTTTATGTGATCACCATGCTTGTGATCTGTCCCCTACCTCCTTGACTTTAGTGTTCACAATCCGCTCCAGCCTGCAAATCTTCTTGATGATGATGGTCGATGGTATTTTTCCTTCGACCTTGAAACAAATGACAGCCACTCAAATCATATGCATTCTTCCTTTAAAGCTCGTGTTTAAATCCTATACAGTAATTTGCAGGAATTTGAAGTATCTGGAAGGAAATCCAGGATCATTCGACAATTCAAGGCTAAAAAGCGAACTGTAAATTTCTTTTATTCCCTCTATTTGTCCACAATTTCCATTTCTGATTTTATTTTTTATTAATAATGTAATAATAATCTTTAATAATTCCAAGTTGAGTAACCAATCAACTAGGAGATGCCACAACAAAGATCCAGCAGGGCTTTTGCACACGAGGAAAGATAATAAAGCGTAGTTAAAGTGATTATATCGATCATTATATCGGCGATTAAATAAATAAACGATCATTTATTGCTAAAAATACAGGCAAGCCCATCACGGCCTTATGGCCAAGGGCAAGAATTAAGTTTATAGAACGTACACATTCACGGTTTTACTGAACATATTTTTGTTTTAATGACTCTTGTCTTTATTCTTTGTTTTCTGACCAAAACTTTTCATCAAGATCAAGTAAGGAATATAGAAATAGAAAATTGCAGAAACTTTTCCAGATTTGAAGTTACTTTAGGCGAATTATTGAGATTGGATGGTATGACTTTAACACCAACCAGATGAAATCACAGAGGTTAGTACAATCTAATTTCCCTGTTAATTTTTTTTTTCAACATGCAGTTGATCTGACAGGCGCTCAAGACTTATAAAGAAATGACGTGCACGAATTCCAAACGGCTTCTTTTTCAGCCTCCATGGTCAGGGAAATACAAGATGGTTAAATAAGATAACCTTGAAACGAAATACATTGTCTAACCTGCTAACAACCTGTATTTCTGGAGACAGAATTAAATAATGATATTTATTATTATTAAATAAATGAAATTGTGAAGTTAATAATTAAACACATTCTATTATAATAGTAATTAATTAGATTACAAAAATAATTATTAAATTATACTTGGTAAATAATTCTGTCCTTTATTTGCAGCCTTCAGGATTGAAGCAGCGTAGTTAATGCAGTGGCAGCATAAAAACCTTTGTATTCACAACGAGTTTAACTGGAAAATGACATGACCAAAAGGTTAATCTGCCAATTATTTAAATGATGACACACCAGTGATGTCCAGTTCATGACAGAAACATTTCACCATTACTGATGGTATTTCATGATGCTTTCCCATGGGATTAATCACTCGAGTTAAACATCCTGCTCCAGACGCTTAACAAGTTTGCATCGGACACGAGGGTCTGGCGTGTAGCAAATGCTTATATCAACGTCCTCTGCACACTTTGAGGGGAAACGCCTGTGTTCGAATCCCGGCAATGACGAGAAGAATTCTTTATGGACCTTTGTTCACAACGTTGCTGAGTTAGTCGGTCTCAGGTAAGTGTGAATTTATAGTCGTTTAAGTATGGCGATTTAAAAGAATTGCATATCCTCCGATATTTTAGGTTCTCTGTAGGACCGCAATCAGGTTCTGGGCTAGCCAGCCCAGCCCAGCCCAACGTTCTGACGCTCATGTCCTCAAACCAGTCGCTCACAACGAGAGCAGTATGACATGGAGCGTGGGGGAAGGTCTATACAGGATATGGATCTTCCCCAATGAGCTGCCATATCGCATTATTGTCCACGACATCTAGAATGCTAGAATGCTAGACAAAACCATGAATGCTAGAGTGTCCAAACCAACCAGTGGTCCTAGACCAAACCATAAAACACAGTCCCAGACCATCACGCTGCCTCCGCCAAACTTCATTGTCCGACTGTACAGTCGGGCAGGTAGCTTTTTCCTAGCTTCCACTACATCCAGGCACGACTGTCAGACTAGTAGTCCATACCATGACTCGTCACTTTAAAGCACACCTGTCCATTGGTCTACGGTCCAAGAATTAAGGTCCTTGTACCGAGCTAGAAGGAGCTGGCATTGATAGCGGTGATAAGCAATTGGTGGACGGCTGCACATGTTAATCCACATCAGACAGCATTCTGCGTACTATATTGGTGCTGAGACGTGTCCCAATCGTCTCAGTGAGGGCCTGCGTGTGCTGCGACAACGTCAACTTGAGTTTTGAGTAGACGATTCTTTTCAGGGGCTCTCCTTTGACGTTCTGTCAGCTTCAACAGTTTTCCGAGTAGTTTCGTAACAGTTTCAGCACAAGTGCGCTTCCATTTGCAGATAACATCACCAGCTGTCGACCAGGGATCATACGTTGAAATGTCGCATACGAACTATTTGCTTTATATGGTACCCTGTTATCATTCCGCGGAGCAAGTCTGACTCCGTCGATTGCAGCGTTTTGCATTCACAATCGAAATACCACGAGTGAAGGCCCACGAGCATGTTTATCGTTATGTCTGACAACGGAAAGGTGTTAATGACCTTGCTCAGGTTCGTGTCCCGTCGATGACATGAAGAATTTTTATCAGCCATTTTCACAGCGTGGCTGAGTTAGTCGGTCTAAGGCCAGGGTAGCATGGTTTTTTGTCCCCAAAACTTCTGTTTCGTCCAGCAAACAGAAAATCGACCACAGAACACACTCAGTTCACAGAGAGTAATACGCAGCAATAGTCGCTGATGCTCCTAAAGTCCTACAACAACAATTTGCCATTTATGACTGCTATCTAATTTGTGCTGTAATTATTATTATTACGTCATAATAATTTAAAAACTACGAATATATACATGTAGTACTTTATTGCATTTTTAAATAAATGAAACAAATTCATTAACATGGCACTTAAAATGTTGTATTTCTTAATATTAGTATTTGATCTGAACTGGCCGCAGGTGATCCTCACACTCCACTATCTATATGTAACACCCCTAGCCACTGACTGTGGAGACTGCTGTTACAATACTGTCATATACATTTGCGCATGATTAGCAAAATAGGTATACCCATCGTAAATTAAACAGAATTCAATTTAATATGTATAAACGTGGCATTTTACAGTAATTATGAAAATTATTTTGCGAATATCGCGAGGGGAATATCTTAGTGAGACACTTAACAGATTGAAAATAGTTCTTTAAAATAAATCACTCGCGAGGGGATTTAATAATTCGGGGATTTCCACAGCACTTGATCTAAGGGGGAAGAATCAAAAATTATTTTAAGAATCCACAGATGGAAAAGGTGATTACGTTGGGTTGGGGGAAGGTTCTTGCATCCCATAAACACATCACTCGACAGGTTAACACCGTGGTCTACCTTGCTGACGGATTAATGGCTTGGGATGACTCAATATTATCGAATGAAGCTTTTCTCTTTGAATTAACTCTTTTTTTTTTCCCCATTCATAATTGTTTCTGCTTAATAAATCGCATTAGGAATGATTCATTAATCCTCTGACATCCAAAGGACAGGTTTTCTTTCGGCACTTTCTAAATTCGCCATCTTATGAGAAGAACGCGTACGTTATCATCCCCGTACAGGTTAAAGCTGTCACCTCGAAGCTGCACTACCTCGAATGATGCAATTTGCTGCGCATATTTTTACTGCACAGTGCACCACCTCTGTAACTCCAAGATAGCGATTCAAATGAGCTCGCTTTCCACCGCGGGCACAGACATTGATTTAGAGGTAGAAGCGCCGAGTCCTGGGTGGATACTCCATTCTGTGGCGGACATATACGAGTTGCTAATCAAATCTACTTATGGATCAGTATTAAGGTAGAGTGGATTAAGAGCTGCAGAGATGGAAGCAGCGCTCTCTCGCGAGGCAAACCCCTTTTCCCCCACCAGGATATGGGCACATTGTACCTCCTATCTCATCTCGACAATCTGCAAGATTCTGCCAACAAACTTGGCCTATTATGCAATAAATCAATCAGATCTTATCTCGCTTCACCACCACGAAGCCGTGCTCTGCCTCGTAAAGTAGGCTGCGAAGTGCGACGGAGTGACATCTTGCGGTGAACTTCTTAATGTTCTCCGACGTTGAAGTCAGTTGGGCAGTTATGATTTTAAATGGTGTAATTTTAACGCATGCGACTGTACGCTTTATTCGCCATTTGTCCCTCGCAGTGGGCTGTTATCTGGCTCGTGATGATAATGTCGAAGAAACGCTCTTTATTCTGGCCATCCTCGCAGCGTTTATTAATGCGTGGTGTCGTATCAAACACGCCTCGTCCTTTATAGAATTCCGAACGTTTGATTATCGTAATGAAAGGGTTAGCGAAGGGTGTAATGGTCACCGGAACGGCAACTATGAACTGTCTCGTCCGCTATTGGATCCCAAGGCCATCTGATCGTGGCATCGAGGAAGCCGTGGAACGATGTGGACGTTTGGAAATGATTCACGACGACTTTGAATGTGTAATTAATACCCGCTAATTTATCCGCGTATATCTTGTCTGGATCACGTGTTAAAGGACAGCCGGCTGTTTTTCCATTGATTATGAACAATCGTACACATATATATGCAACCTCATGGCCGGTACAGCGATCGAGATAAGAGAAAATTAAATAGTTGTTCACTGCTGCGTGTTTTCTTTCTGCTCCAAACAACGTACTCATATTTTATGTTAGACTTCCTTTAGGAGATCACCCCCCCCCACATGTCAAAAGTAATGTGGAAGCCATCCCTCGCATGATACGCAGTCCTGTCTCCGGTAACAGTCCATTCAAGTAGTGCTTCTCGTGCAACATAACATGACTTTAAAACCTAGCAGCGCGGTGATTGATTGCCAACAAAATTAGTAAGTTACCTCGCAGATTGCTAAAGATATAATAAATGGATATATATATATAAGCACGCTTTACTGTCTAATAATTCTACTTTATTCTGCTACTTCAGACTATTGTTGAACTGGATCCATCCTTTTTTTTGTTTATAAGTTTATAACTTTTTTGGATGTACGACAATTAATTGTGAATCCATATTTATTTATGTTGGGCACCATTGATCAATAAATACGAACCCGGACTTGCGAAACTTTCAAAAAGAAACTTTTGTGCAGAAACTGCTGCAAACTTGTCGACGTTATCCGTAGGGTCGGCTCTGGCGGTGCTACACGAAGAGAATTTCGTCACGTGCATGGTTATTTGGCGTAGTTAGTTTTTATTTTTCTCATCTCGAGGTCAAAAAAGAGTCAGCTGTTTTCTGCAGCCATCGATGATTGCTGCATGCCCCTACCAAAGCGTGCTCGAACTTTCAAAAACCCTCGAATTAGCCTCACTCCATGTAACAAGCGGAGAGCCTCCCTAACAACTTTAAAGCCTGCAGATTGCTTCTAAGTACATAACAAGCAAGATAATGGCGCTGGCTCCAAATTGTCAAGGAAAAATTGAATTAGGTGATCAATCCACCTCGTAACAGTGCCGCTTTGTTTAATCCACAACGCTGACCTGTTATTACCCTGTCCTCAAGCAGCCAGACAACCCTCGTTACGTAGCTTCGTTCTTCTTATTTTGAGGAATTTGATGCGGTCCTCTGGTTTTGCATGGTTCCTTCGGAGAACACTGAGCAAATGCGGGTTCGCAGCAGTGGGTTATGGCTGGGGTAGGTCAGATTCGCCTCAATCAAAATCTGCCATTCAATTTATGTAAAAATTTATAGGAAACGATCATGAAAAAGGGCAGACATTCCACTAAGGAGTCTGATACGACATGGAATAAGGTTGACTGACAATGTTAAGAATAGTATTAAATTTATCACCGGAATTTGTGTCGAAAAATGAAGCTGTTTGGGAAACCTAAATAAACAGCAATATTTCTTTATTAATTGTAAATACACCTTACAGTATTGGTTCTCGTAATAGATGCTAAAAACTTAACACATTAATACAAACTTTAAGCAAAGTTTAGGTAACTAAAGTGATCACTGGTAAATGTTGCGCAATCTAAAATCTCCCTGAGAGAAAACGCTTATATTATTTATTTATTTATTGGCGCCTCCGTAGCCAGGTGGGCAGGAGCAGCAGTGCGTAACGCACGCTTCTTGATTAGACCGGGGTTCGAGCCCGTGACCACCAAATACGGAGGATGCGGAAAGGTCAGGGAATGACCACCGCATATCCCCGGAGCAATATGGCCTTAGTTGCTAATGCTCCTAAAAAACCAAATAACAACAACAAATTTAATTTGTGAGTAATTTTACCAAAAAGATTCTTTGAAGTCCCGGTGGAGGCTGAGACTATATGAGATTTTTCTCGATATTGGTCCATTCGGACCAGGAAGATGTCATGAAACACACGGATTTAGACAGACCCTGTGCATTTACTAAAATCGAAAACTCTGGAAGTTACTTACATGAATTTACTGGACTGTTTTAGCTCCAGCCTATCACTCTTTGAGTGACAGCTGGAATCGAAAATGGATCAAAATAATTTCTCAGTATTCACAAGCTCAGTTTGACGCCACTTGTTTTTGCAGTGATTTGATGATAATGTTGAAGAGAAATGACACGTATTTTGATTTCTGAATTCGATGATAGATCAAAGATTCATCTGTGTTCTCTTTGAGATAGTCATTGGGGCAGTCGAATTAGATTTAAATATTGTACTGCTGGAACTAAGTATTGTACATACCACTTCAACGGCATAACCTAAGAAATCAGGAAATTTTTTTAGGAACTAGACTAAGATTGCAGAGAGAGGAAAGGGATACCTCTCCTTATGTCAGCTCAACACCAACTGGATCTCCTTTGCCATCGCTTTCTGAGCGTGATTTGGTTAGTTTGCTTATATTTTGCCATGTAGTCCGATTTACTTTTCTATGTATTGCAGAATAAGCGAGCTATGGATAGAGATACGAAATCATCAAGCTTCTTGAGGACTAGCACTTCTCTGAACCATAACCAGCTTGGTAGTACAGAACCCGACCTAAGTGGTCTCTTTATTAGGAGAGCATGGTGTTTTCCTGTAAAATACAAGAATATTTTCAAGCTTTTCAAGTTAAAAATTGCATCTCATTATTATAGAGTCAACACTCAATGTACGTTTATTGGTTAGTGGGTTTTACGAGTTATACAAATTAGAAAAAGATCTGCTGGAACGGTAGAAGAGAAGGGGAACAAAAGGGTGCTCTTATCACGAAAGGCTTCAGTTTTGCAAATTGTCTTGGGGGCTTGGGCACCTGCGACGTGACCTGATTGAGGTGTTTAGGGCTTTGAATGGATTTAGTAAGTTCAATATTAATGGAATCCTTCCTCTTGCTCAGACTACAAATATGAGGAGGCATAAATACAAATTAGAGAAGAATGATTGCAGGATCGATGTGCGGAAGTTTGTCTTCCGCTATCGGGTGGTTGGCCGTTGGAACAAATTTCTATCTGTTGCTGTGAATGTCGGTAGTTTAAATAAATTAAAGGAAGATTAGACAAACTATTGGATGGGATAGACAGTTGATGTGGAGGTTTTCTTTTTTGGCTGATGCTTATATTTGCTTTCTTGCATCATTTGCCACCACTAATACTGGTACTAAACACGGAGAAAAATTACCAGTTTACTTTTTACTCGTAATTAAATAGATAAAGTGATTTAAGTTGTCTACAGAGGCAGTTGGAGTCGTTACACCCCAGTAACTGAGTAGTACAACTCTGTACAATGTTTTAAATTCACTTTGGAGTTCGTTTTCGAGTCTGGTGTCGATTCGATTCTAATCCCACTGCCTTGTAGCTCCACAGATCAAGACCGTTGTTGGTCGGATCCAAGGAAAAAAAGATTTAAAATCAGATTTACCTCAAATTTGGTTTAAAACTTTGTCAAATTGGGAATTCTTGGTTAATAATTTGAGCTATTTAACCTGTTTACTCAGAACCAGTAAACCGATAATTTTGTTCAGTGCTCAGGCAAGTAGTATTATCATGATCGTATCTAATGAAACTTCCGTCTTTGCTTTCGTTTTTCTACTTTTAATATCGGAAGTCTGATTTCCTTACTCCATATTCAATCGCTGTACTAGTACCATAACACATTTCTTCGGTATTTCCGTGATTTCAGTTTGTCATTGATGGATAGCATTTCTACGCCTGTACGTTTCGCCAGCATTTTTATGTAACATAATGGAACGTGAAGCGATACAGTTCACCCGGTAGCAGCATAAGCAGCACCCCAGTTCAGGAGGGCTTGGCTTAATATCGAATCACTTAAATTGTTGTAAACCAGCGAGTCACGTAAACAAATTCCTTATTTACAAGATGATTTGTTCACTTCGGACCCTGGAAGGACCCTGTGTGCCAGTGGCATTCATTGAAAATTCTGAAGATCAGTAAATCACAGTAAGCAAAACAAAAATCGCAAATACTTATTTTTTCTGTAGAGTATTTCAAAAACAGTTGGACCATTGGTCTTAAAAAAGAATAAATGAAATACCTTTCGATGTCGCCAACTGATATTAATAAAACAAAAACAACCCTAGGTCTTTTTCTTTAACTAGCCTTATTGTTGTTAAAATACGTGTTATATCAGAAGGAAAATAAGTTGGATATATGCATTGGGCATGTGAATGGGTTTATCTGCTAGTTTCTACGCTCTCGTGGGTAGTATAGTTGGTATAATCGCAGTAATCCCCATACCTGGTGAAAAAGACCTGGGTTCGAATCTCGTCAATGACATGAGGAATTCTTATGGCCTTTTTTCGCAACGTGGCTGAAATAGGCCGTCTCAAGCGAGGGTAGCATGGTTTTTTATCCCGGAAAATCGGGTTTTTCGTACAAAAAACAGGAAAATCGACCACAGGACACACAATTTTACACACCTATTGTAATAGGGCGTAAATAAGACGCCTAAAAACTTACAACAGCTAGTTCTTACATTGGTTCTAATAATTAATGTTTCCAATAAGTCACGTTCGAATTATCGACCCATTGTACATCGATCATATTTATTTTTACACCTTAACACTATTTAGGATATATAAATATCGATTTTTTTGATGGATCTTTCCTGAAACAGATGGTTTGATACTGCTTAAATAAAACTCTGAAAAATATTAGTGATATTAGACTGTGGTAGCGATATATTGTTTTTAGAAAGGTAATGTATTAAATAGAGATATTTAACTTTCTAATTTCGCTTGCAAACTAAGTTCAAACTCAGCTTAGATGCTGAACATGTTAACGTGTAAAATATTAAAGAAAATATTCGTTACAAGATGATTTGTTTACTTGGGATCCTTCCAGGATCCCAAGTAAACAAATAACCTTGTAAACGAATAACCTTCTTAGTATTTATACCTGACTTTGCAACCTATAGGGCCGTTCCTTTTTATTGGAACGTTAAATCTTTTCTGATTTAACCTTTGAAGAATAGACCGATATATTACAAACTCGAAACTATCTCAGCGACTGATATCCGATGATTTGACATTTGTAAATCTTCATTGCGGTTATCTAAGTAACGTTAAAATAACTAGTAACGGAAATGACTGCGAAGAAAGATAGTGGTTTGACTAATAGTGGTAGTGCACCAAGAACGCCATCATTAGCTTCTCTCGGCTCTGTTATTAGCACCTTTTTGATTCCGAACAGATGGATATTCCCTGCACGCAGCAGTCGCTTTTTACCTTTCGATCTTTGCGAGGTCTTCCTCGATGCCCCGCAATCCGAAATGTAATATGAGGAAACCGCGGGAGATAATTATCCGTACCCGTTGGCACTTGGCATTCGGCAGCCTCTCTTGTAGTCCAAAAAGAAACAATTAAAAAAGTTTTTCTCGCTAGAAGGAAACAGAAAAACTACAGAAAGAGGATAGTCCAAGACATCCATTAGTCTTCACTAATTGCCGTTCTCAGGTTCACGTAATACATTCTGATGACAATTACCATTTCGGACATCTGGTGCCTTTTCTCGTTAATGGTTTCTGTTTTTCACGCCGATTATGCACACGACTTCTCACCAGCTGTTCTCTCTTTAGGTTTTCTTTTTGTTTCTTCCTTTGCGAACTGCTTTAAGAACTTGGCAATACAACGCTTACAGTTCTTCTGGGTAGAAATCCGTTGCGATATCATTCCATCATGACCACAACGAGGTAAAATGAATGGCAGTGGTGATTTTGCCAGTGAACAGTATTTCCAGTACATTAAGTTCATTCTTACTGCATCTATTTCATCTTAAAATTGCTTAATGCTGCTACCATTGACCTTTCTTTTGTTGGCTAATAATTAATTCATGTGGGATTATTTTCCTACTGAATTTGGGTTTGGATACAGTCACATTACTTCCGATTATTCCTTTCTTTTTTTACATCGTGGGTAAGCATAGCTGATAGAATTACCGTCCTCTCCATACCAGGTGGGAAACACCTGAGTTCGAGACCTGTCGATGACGTGAGGAATTTTTATGGGACTTTTCACAACGTGGCTGAGTTAGTTGGCTTCAGGCGAGGGTAGCATGGTTTTTTCTCCTGGAAACTCGGACTTTTCGTCCAGAAAACAGACATTCGACCTCAGAACACACAATTTACAGACAGTATACACGGAGCAATGTGGCCTTAGTCGCTGATGCCCCTAAAACCCAGCAACTTTCATTCTTTACTGTTGTTTTGTTTTATGGACATCAAATACTCTGGCTGCTGGCTCTGTTCTGCCCTCAAACTTGTTTTTAGGCTGCCCAGTAGTCATCAGCTTTCACGAGTTCACTCTAGTGTACCTGTATTTAAAAATGGTGGTAGTATATTTAAATGAGACCACTTAAAATATACAAAAACTAAATCCATTGCTATCAGTTCGGTATATATTGGAGGTTGCATAATCCTTCTTTCAGAGTTCAATGAAGTGGTAAATCTGTAGTTGTAAATAGTTTATTGTACAGTATACTGTAGTTTATATTAATTTTGTACTAACTTTTTTTGTTTGTTTTTTGTTAAAGAGTTCGGTGGCCAACGTGAGAGGAAAACTTTATCATCACTAAAAGTTGAAAATAAAATGATTTGTAAAATTAAAATATTGTTATACCATGTTCAACGGATAGTTGCAAACTGCAACTAATAATGTGAAGAGGTCACAACTGCCATTGCATATACGAGCAAAAATTAAAAATGAGAAAAATACAGAAAGAAATAAGCAAAAAAAACTAAAAAAGAAAGTTTAGGGGAACCACGTTGCCTACTCTTTCGAGAAGTATCGGCCTCTGGAAATCCCAAACAGTCGCATTTCTCTCATGGCTTGCAAAAGAACCATGGATGTCCCAGTTAATATAATCACCACCCTCCCCACTCTGGGAGGAAAAGAATTGAGTTTGAATTCCACCAATGATGCGAGGAATTTTAATGGGCTTTTTCTACAATGTGACTGAGTTAGTTGGTCTCAGGTGAGGGTAGAATTGTTTTTCGACCAGCAAACAAGTAAATCGGCCAAAGAACACGAATGCCCCAATGCAAGAAATCATGAGACTCGAGAAGAGAAAACACGTCTTAAATATGGCTACCCCAATAAGTAGAAAAAAAAATTGAAAGACATATAACTTAAATTAGATGTTGATCGTCCAATCGACAAGCCAAACCAAAATGCAAATATGCGCCACAACAGCCACTAAGTGAAATTAAACAGCAATATTGCAAATTAACTACAAAAATTAGATTAATTTGATAACTGAAATAAAATAAAATAAATGAATACAAGAAATTAGAATATGGTTATCTCCATTATATCAAGATTAGAAACTGTTCTTAGTTTTTTTTGGCGGTAAAACAACAAAAAAATCCAGCTCCTCCCTTATGCACTGGGGAAACTCTTGTCCAGTCCAAGGGGAGGCGCTCCAGAATCTAATGATGATCTCAGTGACATTCGTAATAGTTTGTATACTCACACGATTCCCTCTTCAGTACAACTGGGTATACACCGTTCGTCCCCGCGGCCTTTCCCTCCCTCCCTCAGCTCCACTAGTTTTTCTGGCAGACACGACATCATTATAACACTTATTTTAGGGCAATCAGACCTCATCATAATTGACTTCTCCTGGTTCGAACGCGCTTTCATTTGCTTTGTTAATATAGTTGAAAAGTATCTGTCTATTCTACTCATCTTCCACTCCGGCTGAATGATCTATGATGCCACTGTTTAATCTTCTAAGGTGTCCAATCATTACTCTGCCCTTTTTTTGTATTTATGTATAAGTAGGACTCCTCGTAAATCCTCCCGCTGTGGAGATCCCTGCACAGATTTTCCAATGTTTTGAGTCGAAAATGGTTAAGCTGTGAGGTTAATTTTATAAATTAATACATTTAAAAATGGTTCAAGTTGCACCTACCCTTTTCATGAAATGGAACGTAACGGCATCAGGTGTTCGTAACATGCTATATAAAGCAGGTGGGCAGATAAGTAGGGATGTTTCTCCTTTTAGGGTTGTGTGCAGTTCCAGTGCGAAACGGGCACGGATTACACACGAAACAGCATCCTATTGGTCAAAAGATGTAATTGCTTTTAAAGAGGAATTTCAGAACCTAATTCGAAGAATGGTGTCACGGAGGATATCGCAGCCGATGGGCTAACCGGTTAGCCCATGTCAGAAAAAAAAAAACAAAAACAAAAAAAACGTGAGAGTGAATTCAGCCTACTCCCGGTTAGCAGATCTCAATCCAATTGAGCACATGTGGAATGAGGTAGAACGAGGGTTCTTTGGAACAGAAATCTACAACCATCTATTTTGCAAGGATTTCGGAAAGAAATTGAGTCAACATAGCCTAGCATCTCTGTGGCGTACTTTCTTCATTTCGTTGAGTGCATGCCAGGACGAATCCAAACTGTTCTGAGGGCTGAAGAAGGACCTACTCGCTATTAGGTATGTGTACATAATAAAGTGGCCACATTGTGTGTATCATGTTCTGCATACCTTTTAAGGGGAATACAAAGCATATAATAATATCTATATTGGCAACATGCCGGGTGGATTTAACAAATAAAGAAAAAATAAAGATTTCTCTCTAACAGATCGTAGCTCCCATGGAGAATCTGATATTCTGTGGAGTCTTCTGTTGTTCAGAGAAAGGCCTGCCAGCTATATAACAACCTATCATAAAAATTTCTCGCATCACTGATGGAATTCGTACTCGGGCTATTTCCATCGTATGGAACCATGGCTATTACATTCACTGTTTGGAAAAGGCCTTAGTTCGAATCCCATCAGTGACGTGAGAAAGATTTATATGGCTGAGTTGGTCTCAATAGAGGGCTGCATGCCTTTTCCTTGTGTTTTTTGTCCGCTAAAACAGGCATACTCTCAGGAGAACACAAAAGATTTATGGACGTGATACATAGAGATGGATGAGGTTGTCCTTGGGTAACTCACACGGCTTTTTTTCAGTTCAGTATCTACCGAAATCATGTGACCTCAAGAATTAATTCCCAGGAGTGAGGTTTCCTAATATGTGTTAGGGAATGGTTTATCTTTGGTTGTAGTCATCCCTATCGGAGTTAAATGCTGCTTCATTTTCTATCTTAATGAAGATTTAAGTTTGAAGATTTCGATTTGTTCAGATGCGGTGATAGCACCCCAAGTTTGAATCAGTTGAAATCCCTAAATCAGTTTGTTTTTTCCTGAAGGAGAGCCAGAATATCCAAAAGGACTAAACCATTTAGCAAAGCTGTGTATGACAACGTTTCAAAGAATAGATCATTTCGGTATATTTTCTAGGGTTTATGTTGAGATATTCTGCTATCCGAGATATTCTACTAGTTGGTGGAGTGATGATACGCTTCCAAGGGTGCACTAAAATCAACATAAATGCACCATGTTGCCGACATACGTTAATAACATTTCACTACTGGATTCTAAAGCTGTGAAAGAATTCAGTGCTGTCACGAGAAGATTAATCACTGTGGATCTGTTTTGCAAAGAGTAGTGGATTTCAGCCGTGATTGTGAAAACATATATTTAACCAGTACTGGTGTATTGACTTGTCCATCACTTTTAGAAGGCTGTTTTAGTGGGTTTGAAGTGCTTCATGACGTTGGGGGTGGGACTTTTTTGGCGGTGGCTTGAAGAGATATATCTACTGAGGTGGAAAGAAAACGAAGTTAAGAATATGAAGTAGAGGATCCACTATATAAGGACTGAGATATTTCATAATGTATTTCAGAAATCATGAACCCCTATGAGGCTCTAATCAGCTCTTGTTCGTTAATACGCCATATTGACAGTGATGTCTGGGACTAGCCCATTTTAGGAAACAAGCAAAAAGCAGTCATTAGGTGACTGCTGTCGTTTGGAGAATCCATTCCATCTACCATTCATGTCATGGAAGCTGCAGTGATCCTTCAGTTTTAGGAAACGAGCAAAAACCAGTCATTAGGTAATGGCTGTCGTCTGGTGAGAACCCAACCCATCATCTACCATTCATGACATGGAAGATGCACTGATACTACAAAACGTGACCACCGTAAAAATACAATAACAGCCAATAATTAGAATTGTAGGTTCCAAATGAGGACTACGGAATAATTCATGCAACATCGAATGTCCTGCTGGTCTCGAAGTGGTTTGGGTCTATGGCGGTCATATTTTTAGTGTATCTGGGCGATTAGAGCTGTACCCGGTAGGCAATAGAATTGTATTGTGGACTATACTGGATTTAGGTGAAAGTTCTGGGTTGTTTATTCCGAGGAGAAGACAAAGACAATGTCTATATTATGCCAGCGAGTGATGGGCATGGCATTAACTAAGTAAATCTCAAATGTGGCTAATCTTGTGTATATGTAAGGAACTGTTTAAGTCGGGTGAGAGGAGGTAGAAGTTTTAGAATTCCGCATACCACATATGTACTTTATTTAAAATCCAGTTTGATGCTTCATCTGTTATTTTGCGGTCACAAGATGGGGGATATAAGTGGCTGTTGTGGTTTAAATTAATTCGAATGACTTCAGATCTGGAGTGTGACCCCGTGATGTTAATAACTGAAGCAATGGTGAAATTCTTACGCAAAACTAATGTTCTGCAGTCCCTCGGCGTGAAAACTGTTCAAAAGTGGATTTTGAAAATAGTTGACAATTTTTGTACGCTTTGTTTAACATCTTGTTTCTGGACAGACAAAATGAAAGTAATATTACGTTAAAGATTAATTTCTTTTACTTTTTGTTAGGCAGTCTGATTTTAGTTTTCATCTGCTTTTTGTTGAAATACTGGTTATCGCCGAGTGATGATCTGGCAGTCTTCTAATTTATAATGCTATTGGATTAGATAGATATGAGTTTATCTATCATCCTTTAGCTCATGAAACTGCGGTAAAATTTAGAGAAATGTTCCATTCCCTGACACGTGACTGTGTTTATTATATATCGCCCCTTATCAATCTAATCTTGAAGGCGCATAGAAACAGCGAGATCAAGCATATAAGAATTAATTTCATCGAATAGATAAAGATTATTCTTCCATTAATCACTCAAAATAACCTTTCAAATTAATCGCCATCAATCCTTATTTTATGGAATTAAAACTTCGTAATTTTTCTTCCTTCTTTCATATCGGTCATTATCGTGATAATTTCTAACTTGGTTTGAAGCAACATGTGTGGTTTCCTCGAAAATAAGCGCAGAACCAAACAAACTCATCTACAGACTGAGATGGTCTTGTTGAATTGTGTCAAGATGAGAGAAAGGCGAAGGTTTGATTCCAACAGAAGCTACATCGAGGTAACACACTAGCCTTGAAATGTTAGCTGCCTTACGTCATCCCACGTTTGTCCCTCGTGAGACTTTGCTTAACCCTAAAGTTTCGTGACATGGGCGGAGATGACTTCCATTTCAGAATGCCTTGCCCGTCACGAGGTAGTTTGGTATGATAAATTTGCCTATATAGAGAGATAGAATCGCCAATCATCGACAGACGTGTATCAGAGTGGAACAGTTCTCCGAACGCTTCTTGCACGAAATTGCCTGAACACCACGCCAAAAACAGCACAAAAATAACGGCTGACGCCAAAACGTGCTTGATTGCCGGTGGGTTGCTGTTGCCTTCCACCCGCAGCAGCATGGCGGTCTTGACAAATGAATTCCAATGGGTTTTTATTAAATGGTTGCAGTCCGTAATGACTGCCTACCACCGCACTCACCTGTCTAATTAAATATAATTTCCTTCTTCACTTGGGGCCCTGAAAGCTCGTAATCTCCGTCACTTTATCATAGTTGGCCTTCTCGGATATGGTCTCTTTGAGTGTTCTCCGTGTTTTCCTGCTGTAGTAATCACAACCTGTCGTCCTCCGTTGTGTCAACGTGTTTGGCCATGGGTCAGCGGGCCATGGCTGCTGGGAGTTTGTTTGGCTGACCCGCACCCCTACTGAGAAAGATCCACCTCTTATGTGCAGGGGGTATACTTGTTTGTTGGAAACGTCACTAAGAACGTCAGTGGTGGAGGAAGGAGCAAGGGGAAATGATTTTAGTTTCCTTATTAATTGCACCCAATACGAGTCGGATTCAATTAATTTTCAACTACCAGGGTTGCAAGTTAACTTTAAACTGTTCGTATTTTCATTACTAAAGAATAAAGGCAGTTTTAAATCTTTGGATTGCTTACCAAAATTTTTGCCATTTAACGTTTTCCGCAGTTCTTTCTTTCTTTGATGTACGCAATTTGTATCTTTGATGTACGCAATTTGTATCTTTGATGTACATATTAGCGTCCAGATACTTGAATTATGAATTCCTGTAATTTACCCACTGTTCAGCAATAACCGTGCTACTTTAAATGCTCGTGGCTTTGTAATGTTTGAGAATATGAGACTCTTGAAGTTTGATTTGATAAAGACTTTGAAGAGTCCTTTACTTCATGGGTATTATCCAAAAAGATTGATATGAATTACACGTTTTCGGAGCCTTGAGAGATTTTAGGGATTAAATAAACTTTACCGAACATCATGATTATTTGCGGTGGTCTAGTAACCAACTTCCTTCCCCGCCACAGTCCCAGAAATTTGGTAATTTTCATGATATATATGTTACTGTTAGATAATCGTATAGAATCAGAAAATAATTACAGAAAATGCACGTTTTCAGACAGTGTATGCCCCACTTGTAACCTTAGTTGCTTCGAACTAAAAACGAAATTGGATATAGACCAAGCAAAACTCAAAACGTGTTTAAATGGCAAACCGACAAAGGCATTTTGGCCTCTGTCGGTTTACACATTCGAATGACAGCTCATGTTAAGTAGCTGGGACATCCGTTACCCTTAAAAAGACAGGGATTAGTCCTCCTATCTTCACAATTTTCTCTTCTTGAGTTTCTTCATAGCATTGTGCCTTTCACATTGTGATTCTGAGTTTATAATTTTCGTGAGTTTCTACTTAGCATTGTTCTTTCACATGGGCTCTTTCCTTCTTCTTCATTCACATTTTGAACTGTTATTGGTTTTTACTGTCTCTTTAGAATGTCTACTTTAGCAGCTGTTCGGGACTGTCTAATTCAGGACTTGACTAATTAATAACGTATTCCTCCTAAGAGGTTTCCCATTAAACCTTATTTCAGAAAATTTGAAAAGGTTGTGGCCTGCATGAGTGATCAGTGGTTAGCTTGCATTCATTTCAAATGTACACGCCGAACGATCAGCAGACCCAATGAACTAACAGAGTTTCGGAGGGACATGGTGGATCAAATGAGAAAAAAATGTGCGCACGCCAATGCTCAGGGATTAAACTTTCCAAATTTGAAAATTGGCAATGTGATGAACAAATACAAGTACAGATGTGATAGTGAGAATAACAAACGACAAGGTATGCTTAAAGTAATGACTTAAGAGCTGACTTGCCTTCAGATGGTTTCTCAACTTGCCCTGGTGCAATCTGGTCTAAGTCGCTGATGTTCCCATCAGACACTAGTGAAGTTAGAGCAACGAGTCGCCACAGTCAAACCGTATGCCATGAATTTTGATTGATAATTGCAACGCCCACTGATCCTGGATCAATGGAAATCGGGCTTGTAGAGTCACGATACATTGTTTGTATATGAAAGTTGCTTGGGGAAGGCTTACTACCCTAGTTTTGCCTCAGCTGTGCAGTTGGAAGAAGGTGTCATGATGTGGGGGTGTTTCGTGTGGTGTAGAATAGGGCTACTGGTCGCAATGCACGGAACCATAAATGCTGTGGCCTGTTCTGAATAGTTCTAGGAGTCTGTACTCATTGGAAATTTTACACTTGTACCTTCGAACACGACAACGCTCCATGTCACAAAACAAGAATTGCAACGCGCTGTTTGGAGCGAATAACATCGGAACATTGAAGTGGTTAACACCGAACAGCGACCTCAACCCAGTTAAACTTTGGAAAAATCCCGGATTCGTATCCCGTCAATGATTCAAGGAACTTTTATGGGCTTGTTTCACTCTGTCTTTTTTATTATTAGTAGATTTCTCGAATGCTTTGAAGTAGGATAGGGGCATAATTCCGACTTTCTACTAGAAATTAGTAGAGTCTTCAAAACCGCAACCATTGCGGCCAATAAGCTTTGAATTTATTTAAATAAATTAATTTTTTGTCCATAAATACAAGTGTACCATGATTTTTGACAGGACAGTTTATAATTTACATTTTTGTAACCGAGTACTGTATTTTGGTTGCTCTTGCATTATCATACTGCCTCCTTCAATTCATCAACCACCTGCAATCATCTTTCTACTAGACACTCCTCAATTCCCATAAACGTGGAAGTTGTAATCGATAAATCCCTGATCTACGCATCATGATTCAACAATTCACAATAGAATCACTTCAGTGTTACCATATTCTCCTCTGTCTTGTGGTACTGCACAACACTGTTTCAGTAAATAAATGTTACATTGATTCAAATATTCGGACAGGAGGCAGAACAGTGCAATGGCATCCTAGAATCGAGATGGATAACTAGTTTGGGAATCCATACAATTTGTTGTAACTGTGTTATAATCATTGAAGAAACATTTTGGACACCTTTGTCAATCAATTAATTTCTTTAAATCTTAAGGTATCATTAACCTGTTCTATCAGATTTATTTGTTGTTACGGTGAGCTTCCTTTCCATGGGCTTTTGCATATAATTATGCATATACAGTAGAGCCTCTGTTGTCTTTAACATTTCCTTCCACCATGTAATAACTGGAATCTCCGTAGATGGATTTTCATAATTTTATATTTTACTCTTTTAGAATAATTCGTCGTGCCATCTCCAATTTTATTAAAATTGGAGCAATAGAAATCGGGAAATGAATATTTTTTTTCATAAATATCACCTAATCCATTCATATACCATATATTGTAGCTGAAGCACTGCATATTGTGTTTCTTCTCGTGTGCTGATTGGAGAAATGAATGAGAAATATGGAGGATGCTCAGAAATGTTAGTTCCCTTATGTGTTTTTTCGTTATCAGTTTATTAAATGCTTATTTTATTTATTGTATAGGTGGTCCCTGCAAATTTGTGGAAAGCCCTCTGCGTGCACACAATCACTCAAATAAAAGCCAGTATAATCCTCTTCCAGAGAAATCTTTGCTAATTCCAAGCAAAACTGAACCAATTGAAATACCTAGTTCCTTATCTTGACCTAAGGAAGTGTACGATTGCATTACCTCAGAGAACAAAGAATAGGACCAAGATTTGTCAGTGTCCTAATCACCGAGTGAGACCCCCAATTTCCTCAAGAACAAATTAGTCCCCAGCATCTGTTGCAAAGCTCTGGCACGCAAACCCTCCTTAGCTTGGACCTTTAATCCATACACAATGAATCTTACAATCTTCAACACATGCGATTTCTTGCTAAAATCCAACTCTCTAATTTCGCTAAATAATTGAAAAATATTTCATGATGTGGATTATCCCTAGCACACACCTCTGTTTTCGTTTAATACATTTATTAGGAGTAAGTAGCCCATCGTATAATCAGAACGATACCACACATCCATTCTTGCTCAAACTGGCAAATATTATATCGCCCTGAATTTCTATTGTCATTCTGCGTCAGCCGGATATTATCTCTGTATCAACTAGAAATTGATTCATAACACAGCAACGTCCTGCGTCCTTTAAATATCGATCTGGCAAAGTCTTGGAAGATAAACTTCTTTCGAGATTCAACCAATACCTGCTCATCGCTTTCTCAGGTGATTTAGTTTTGGATCTCAACTCCAACCTGAGGTCCTCACACTCTTCATATTGGTACCTACCTGTCCCCAACTCTTCTCTAAGCCAGAGAAGCAGTTAATTCATTCAAACAAACCAAATCGGTGCAAATTAACAAATTCCTTAAATATGCTGGATTCTTTACACATCGGAAAGATTTATGGGTAATCTGTCTTGATCGAATGAGTCCAACGCTCCTGCTATCCCATCATTAAACGTTCTCATATCCCCCCCTTTTTTTCCTATTTAAGATTATTTGCAACATCTTTGAAGATTGCTAAAATTAAAATTCATAGATCTTCGCAGAAGATCTATTAACTTTAATGTCCTTTTTTTATATCAGATGTAAGTCAAATGGCAGTTTCCCACTAATTACTTTGAGACAGCTGTCCTTAACAGTGCAGTTATTTGAATAGAGAACAATTTCCACGCCACTGAACTGTTTTCCACACGGTGATACCAAACAGTAGTCCCGAGGGCCCTTAGGCAGAGGTGAGTTGGGCTTGCGTTATGCAACGAAAAAATATTTAAATACAAACAAAAAACTGTGAGCAAAATACATAAATACTCTTCTGTTTTTTTGGACAAATTAAAAATAACTTAAAATGAAAAATTGAATGTACATGTTGTGGCGAGTTCCAAAAATGCGTGGCAATTTTGTAGTTCCCAATAATGACAACTTAATTGCTGAAAATGAAAACGTAGAAAGGTGTTGATGATGAATATGAAAACATTCATAACTGTTATGGAATTTGGGGACGTCATATCTGGAAATGCAACTCGAAGCAGCCTTTTGGATATGATCCTGGTAAATGGCCTCAAGTCTATCCTATGGAATGAGAATTGTGGACATTGATGCAATGTCCACCATTGCTTTTTGTGGAATATTGCTTTTTCTGCAATATTCTAGTACTGAGAGTAATGTCCACATATCGATGACAACCTCAAAAGACATTTCAAAGAAGCCCTCTTGCAAGATGACAATACAGACATTAAGGGAATTGACTGTATCACGAAATAAGACTTTTCCCAGATAGTGCGCAGGGCTTTCAGCGCTTACAGTTACCGCACAAAATTCGAGATGCATTTCCCAATTTATACGTTGTAATTCGAATTATGTTAGCAATCGCAGTCACTATTGTAACTGTAGAAAGAGGAGCTTTCCAAAATTAAACATCGTAAAATACTATTTGTGGACAATCATGGTTCAGAAGAGACTTTCAAATTTGACATTGTTGTCCACACAAGGTGATCAGTGTGACAATTTGGACTGTAATGGCTCTTAGTTATTTTGCCGAGTTAAAAGCGAGGAAAGTTAATTTTGTTTAAGAATTTTGCATTAGTTATAGTTGTCAATAAATTAATTTAATATATAAATTTAGTTGCTGTAAGTCCACGTGTCTGAAAATTGTAATTATTTTCCCTTTATAAATATAACGGGGGGGGGATAAACAAATTAATAGAAACTCAAGTGATAAGAGTTACGGGTGTGCGCTAATAATATGGTGTTGGGCCACTTTTTGCCTTTAAAACAGCTTCCATTCTACATGAAACAGATTCAGATAAATTTTGAACTGCCTTAACAGGAACATTGGACCATTCTTCATAGAGGAACGTTTCAAGCTTTTTGACTGATGAAGGTGAAGCAAATCTGCTTCTCACTCTCCTCTCCAGATATGCTCACAGTGGCTGAACAACGTTTAAGTGTGGTAATTGTTCAGGCCATGGAAGATGTTTAGCCTCGGTTCATGCTCCTCAAACCGAGATTGGACATATCTGGCTGTGTGTATATTAGAGCATTATCATCTTGAAACATGACATCGTTTGTGGGAAACTATGTTTGCAACACAGAATGAACCTGATCACGCAGAATATCAAAGTAATCAATGGCAGTAATTCGTCTATTCAGGGTGTTGATAGTACTTAAAGCCCTCGTGGGTAGCGCGGTTGGTATAATCAACGTCATACCCCACCCTTTTGTTGGAGGCGATAGGAATGTGCAATTCTTCAATGGAAAGTATCGGTAATTTGGATCTCTGTATTACGGTAAACATAAATAGGGAGCCCTGAAAACAGTATTTAATGCTTGCCCAGGACCTCGCTAATGCTCGCGATAAAAAATGCAATTATATAACAAACGCGAGCCTTTTCCCTTTATACGCCTTATTTTTGAAATTATTGCTACAAACTTCGGTGGAACAGATAAAATATCCAAAAGTTCAGCTGGTTGAATGGTTGACCTTTTTGAAACCAGCTGAACTTTTGGATATTTTATCCTTTGGAACGTTTCCCTAAAGCACGAGTCCCCATTTGTGTTGGGAAATGTTCTATTAGCATTCTTGACTCTGAATTTGATTCTCCTTTCATTAATAAAGGAAAACATCCTTTTGATTGGCAAAGCGTTTCAATGGTAGTGATTCCAGGATTGTGATAGTTTGGCATTGGCATTCTTCAGTAAGCATTATTCTCCGGAGTAAATTCTTTTATGTTAGAGTAAGCTACTGAAGCCCAAATCTCAGAACCATGCAGGACTGCTGGATACATGGAAGTTACTAGGGGCAATATGGGGATAGAGGGACCCGAACATGAAGTAATTGCTACTTGGCGGCCCGATTTAGTCGAGAGAGCCTGGTAGTTAATTACCATGTGAAAGTGGCTACTGAATATCATTTTGGCATACAAGACCATGCCGAGGTCAGTATTTCTGGAAGACCTGCCAACAATATTTAACCTCCGTTGGTAAATTTCCAAAATGACACAAAATTAGTTATAAGGAATTGTTTAGGCGAAAATGATGTTAATGAGCAGAAATATTTATTGAAGCAATAAACTAGTGTATGCAAAATTAATGAAATTGTTAAGTTGGTGTTGCGAATATTATAAAGCTGTATCAAATAACCATGTTTCCAAATGTTCCTTCATGAAAGGAATTATACCTTAAACAGAAATGGGAAAGAGCAAACAGTTTTATCTCTCCGATTCTTCTCCCCAACCATATATCTTCTTCTCCCTTGGCCAGTGGTGTCTTATCAACGTCACCTCGCTAACGGATTTTCATCTTTGTCTTTTTAAAATTTGATCATCCCCTCAGGCTTACAGTAGCCAACGCCCGCTATATCTTTGGCACGTCCTTCATGACGTAATAATTACAGATTTAATTGCCCCCTGTCAAAATAACAAATTGTCTGTGGTCCCCGAGTAAAGAATATTCGCCACAACAGATGAAGTCGTTCATGAAGGCCAAATGGTTGTTGAGTGACAGCGAACTGGAGGTCATGTAGTGGTGGTTCATCTAATGCTCGTGACAACCTGTTCAATTGCCGGGAACCTGTATAACAACACCCTATTTGGTATGGCATTCGGAATTGTTCGTAAAATAATTTAACTTCGAGGTACATTTAATGTACCAAACGCATTAACTTTGTTCGAATCGTTGTTGGATGACCTGAAGTAAAATAACCGTGCGGTAAGAGCCCTTATCTAATTTCGGTCTGAATCGTGATAATTTCCTACCCATCCCATTCTAGGCATCTCAGATAGACTCGGGGTGGAAATAGTAAAGGTGGAAAGGAAGCGATGCTGAATTATGAAGGCTGATGACAATCTTCTCTCACTGAGATGTTTCTTTGTACTCTACAATTACTGTATATAAATTCAAGTCTGGTAAAATTATTACTCACGGAAAGGCTTTTCTATTTTTGCTAAGTTTCTGTTTCATTTAATAAAATTAAACTTTTAGTAAGGTCGAAGTTCATGGATTTCCAAAAACCATAATTTGATATTAAGAAATTTCTTGCTTTTGACTTGAACACCACAGGCTGGAAGTTAACATAGTTGACCCTACTTTCCATTCCACCTGTGACTTGTACAAACTCCCAAGGGTGTTATGAGCAGGCGTCGAATTAGAAAATTAAGGAACTCTCTTTAATTAACCACTGGTATTCTTTCTGGAATATGCGAGAGGCGATCAATAAGTATTTACTCTCACCTAGAAATATTTGAGTTAGCGATTTGATATTATTTACATACAGCGTATATATACGCACACTACTAAGTCTCATAAATTAATCATGTAGGCTACCAAAATCACGGGAAATGCAAATCAAATAACAGTCATCACAAACCACTGTGATGACTGTTACTTTTGCTTAGTTGATGCAGAGGAATACAATGCAAGGAGTAAGAAGGGCATTGTGTATCCTAATATTCCATTTGCCATTACACCAATCCGTCATGGATATAACTTGCCGATTCCTTTCCCCCGCTTGTATTGGAGAATAGTAGCAGAGGGTGCTGAAAATTAACCTTCTGAAGATGCTGAAATCTAATCTACACGCCTGGAGCCAGTGAGTCCAGCCCTCAACTGTTTTCGCAGCATGAACTCAATGATCTGGTAAGAGATTTAAGTTTACCAAAGAAATCTGCAGAACTCCTTCGTTCTAGACTTAAGTCAAAAAATCATCTAGCTAATGGATTTTCTCATGATAGGGACACAAAGAACGAGACCCAGTCCCCTACTTGTCTGAGGACGATGTTATGTTTTTTTTTTTTTTTGCAGTAATATGAACGACATAAGGAACTGTTTAGGAATTAATTGCGATCCTACACTGTGGAGACTTTTTTTATTGATTAATCAAAGAGGAGTCTCAAAGGTGTGCTTGTTGCTCTACAATGGAAATAAATGTGTCAATTTGAAAGAAATATATGAGAATTCGAAGAAGTTGTTTACAAGTATTAAGCATGATGAACATGGTTGGTTGGTTTATGCTGACTTTAAAGTGATAGTCATGTTACTTGGAAATCAAGTAACTTGCTGAAAATGTGCGCGAAGTTGCTTCATCTCTGTGGTACAATTATTTCTACGGTTGGTAGTGAAGTTCAAGATGGTCTGAGAAGTTTCCTTGGAAAGGTGGTACAGTAGTCCTCTTCGGACTACCTCCAGGTCGAAGGGTAGGGCTCCCGCTAAAATCTAAAGAGTGTGTGTACTAATAGTGCAACAGGCACGGGTGGTTGTAAGGAGGATAGATCTTTGTGTAGAATCCATGATTTTTCTTCCAGTAACTGTTATGGCTTTAGGATACCATACCCCTGAGGCATATGTAACAATTGGCTGCATCTGGAAAGACCCCAATCACGTCTTGAGACCCTGGCAACAAGAGTACTGTAGTTCCGAATTTTGTTCTTAAGATGTTTTAGATGTAGCTGGAAGTTGAACCTGTTGTCTAGGATGATTCCCAGATACTTGAGCTCCGATGAGAACTTTATAGGTTTTGTCGTCAATCTTGATTTGTGGTGGTTTGGCCATGTCGAGTGTTCTTTTGAGAAGGATTGAATTGGTCTTACTGTGGAACATTAAGTAATGATGGTTCGCCCAACGTTGTAGTTTCCTGGGGGGGCATTGTTCTTTGTGTTTACAATGTCAAACATGTTTAAGTGATCAATGCCAAAGCATTTTTCATTAGACTTCTGAATACTCTGTGTCACAAATGCTCATCTCGTGACCTCTGCTTGTTCTGTCCATTTCTTCAGATCAACTCAACTAACTCGAGTAGTAATTTCTGTGTCAGAAATTTCAAAGGTAGGTGAATAACTGGACATTGGGGAAACTGAGAAAAGAGAGGATCTATGAAGTGGTGTCTTATTTTTTTACCCCCAAGCATATACCTTGCAAGGCCGGGTTTTTTTGGCTACTATTGTATTGAATTTCGGTTTCTTTGTCCCAGAATAAAAAAAAGCAGATAAATGAAAAGCTAAACCCATTTATTTTCGTTTAATGTTTTCCTTTCAGAATTTATGTTCAAAAGACGAAGTAATAAATTACAAGTAGCCACGTGTTACTCTGAATTAAATAATAAGCGCAGAAGTGCAGTAACTGCATCATGTGACGATGCTTGAAATGCGAGTGAATGGATCTTGGTGTTCTTTCGGTCCTTAATTGTTAGCTGTGGTTACCCTATTGTTATTACCAGATCCATCACCCTTGCCTGCAGGCATCCTTCGCTAGTTTAAGAGAATGCGAGTGCGTTAATAAAAAAAGAGAGAGAAAAACTAACTCGTATCAGCGAGCACATTTGGCTAGTGTCAGGATGGCCCAAATTATAGGGTTCTACTGACTTGTACTACGGCAAAACGTTGTCTGGTGTTCCAGAAGATTGGCAACCGTTTAACCTTGCTCCGGTACACACTGTGTTTCGTCGAGGAACAGACACTCCCGAGGTAACCACTACGTTCGTGTGAGAGAGGAAAATGTAACTCTCTCATTACAGAGTGCCGAGAATGGGACCCAGACGAGCTTCCACCGTTATTTTGTTATGTCCACTCTATTATACGCAGGGAGGCCATTCAAGGTGGCTTTTCAAGTTGTAATTTAGAAACTGTTAAGGCAAGCGGGAAGTGAAATCGTAAAAACACTCAAATGGTTACTTTTTTTCCGGGAAGTATTTCGACCAAAGTGAATCTACCAATCATACTTTTATATAGCGGCAACAAGAGATTAAGTTACAGTGTACAGGATACCTTTATAATTATGCCATTATTGAGCAACTCTATTTTCGGAGAAACTTTAAAAAAATCGTTAAAACGAAAAGGACCTTTTTTTGGGTTGTTTAGAACTTTAAGATCATGGAATGGAATCTAAAAGCGCATCTTATCTGGTACTGAAGTGCACGTATAAAGTATCCCTACGAATCTGTGCAGCTGTTTTATATTGCTTGATAATAATTTAGAGCTCCATGTCATGAAACGAGAGGTGTACCTAATAAACTGCCACTTAGTATATGCATCTATATTGGATTAAATCTTTACACATCAAACAACAGACAGGTGTAATGTGACTGAAGTAGTGAATTGAATTTTACATCTTTATTTAGCACCCAGAACATAGCTATGTGGCATCGGAGTGATCGAGACTCCTGTTTTCTTTCATATCAGTCATAGGGGCATTGTGTTTAGGGTAAAGCGCCACCTGTGGTCTCCCACAACTGCACCATCTGTGCTCTTGAGAGTACAGATGGCACAGTTGTGGGCATTTGTAATCTTCTTCACTCAAAGATGTTGCCCTCTGTCTACGTCAACAAGCACGTCTGATAACAATATTTGACTCTTGAAATTCTCTTCAGTCTGTGGACAATGGCCGATCAACATTGAGCCATCTGGTCACATGTTTCAAACTGGCTAGCCTCATGAGTCCGAGTAGCTCTCTAGTACACTGGGTGGACAGAAATCATGGGATACTCACCTAGTAACAGGTTGGCCCACCTTTCGCCCGGATAGGATAGTCACACGGCGAGGCATTGAGTTCACGAAAGTGTTCAATAGGTATTTCCATCTATGCTTGCTGCACCGCTGTCCATAATTCCGTCGCATTCCTGGGTGGAAGATCCAAAGCTCGAACGGAACTTTCCAGAGCATCCCAAAGATGCTTCACAGGGTTCATGTCCGCTGAACGGGGAAGCCATTTCATGGTGGTAAAATATGCGGAATGCTCTTCGAACCATGTTCTAGTCACCACGTCTCTGGTGAGGCGCATTGTCCTACTGGAAGAATCCATTGCCCTGTGGGTGCACGATGACCATGAAGGGATGCAGATGGTCTGCAAGGATGGACACGTAATCTGGACCATTCAGAGATGCGTCTAGACGTATCCGAGATCCCAACGTGTGCCAGTTGAACGCGCCCAAGGCCATCACCGACTGTCCACCTGCCTAAACAGTTCCTTGTTGACATGATGGGTGCACAGTTTCGTGCGGTTTCCACCAGATACGCACCATCCCGTCCGCTCGAAATAACTAAAAATGTTACTCATCGGACCAGAAAACCCGTCTCTAATCATCCAAGGTCCAGTGCCGATGTTCTTTCGCTCAGTTGTGGCGTAAAGTCTTGTGTCGTGGTGTTAGCAATGGGACTGTGGTGGTTGGCGGTTCCCATAATCTGTTGCAGCTAATGATCGCCTGATGGTCTTGGTGGAGATGTTTCTGGCCCGTCCCTCGTTGAAGTCGGCGGTGATTTGTGCCACTGTCGCTCTCCAGTTGGCTGAAATAATGCGAGACAGACTCGACGGCCACGTTCATCCACCACCTTTTTCCGCTCACAGCGCTGTCCACGATGAGATGTTATTGCGGAAATGGCGTATTCCCGATACCCTCTTGATACTGTCGAATGGGGATAGTGCAATTTCTGTACCACCTCCGCGACAGAGTGAACCATGCGTCGAGCACCCACTATCATCCTTCTTTCAAAGTCGGTTAACTCACGACGTTTATCCATAGTGACATCGAATTACCGTTTACATTAATGTAGTGAAGCAGTATACCTATATAACTGCCAAGCGGTGGGTTCCTCCACTAGCGAGAGGGGTGAATCTTGCAATGCGGTGCGTGCGCCAGCAGGAATGTTAGAAAATGCTACCCCAGATCGAGCTTTGCATGGAGATGATCCCATGTTCGAAGAGAAGGCAGGGACATCCAGTGGGACAGCAAGAGCCAGAGGGCGTTTCCTTCTCTTGAAAAGCGCAGTACAGAAGTGTATGAAACCAGTGAAGATTTCTCTATTTTCGATCAACGACTGTACAGGCTCGAGAGCTGGCAAGTTGGTTACACACACTATATATACTTTCATTAAATAAGTAATGAAGGAAATCAGTACATCGATAGTTGAAAAGAATTGCCCATCGCAAGTCGAGAAACCTGTGATGGGCAATGTTTCAGTAGTATGATGTTGTTGCCTTAAGTGCTCTGATCTGTTATCATATAAATTTTAAGGGCCTCCATTATTCAAATCTATTGCATTGGCGAGTTGATTAGTGTCTATACCAGGTTGGCGTTGCATTGATTTATTTAATGTTTAAAATGCACCGACTCCCAGGCTGTTGTTGACCTTGTAGCCTTCCAACGAGATGGGGCCCAATGGTCGGTCTGCTTTATGTATTTTTTGTTCCACACTATTGGTCACATTATTGAGGTTAATTTTCGCCTCGTCTATAGCGATATTTCATGCAGTTTGGACCCGTTTCATCGAGGGCAGGGATCGCCTCCGCTGAATTTCAATTAATTGGTATTCTTACTAATTTGCGTTCTTCCGAAATTATTTTAGGAGCGCATTCCTCCCGCTGCACCCTTTATAAATTGTTTCTTTAAGCAGTTGGACCCCTTTTTGTTCGGTAAGCCGATTTCTCCAACCGGCTCTGGGAGAGACGTCTATTTGGCTTGCTTTTAGTTTCGAAAGGTTTTCTTTTTTTTTTTCGCCTAAATTCACAGTAGAATTTGCAATTTACCCATAAAACTGCACTTGAGATAGCGTACTGTTGCCTGTCACTCTGTTCAACCATGTGAAAATTAAGTACTCCTTAAATGCAGTTTCTTTTGCTAAATTAGCAGACGCTGAGGACATGATGATCAGTCCTGGCGTGAGCCCTCGATGGGTTTTTGTATACTATTCAGTATCAAAAGTTACCTTCATTTCACAAACAACTACTATTCCTAACACACACACACACACACAAAGTGCAGCCTTGGTAGAATGGAACTGTTTAAACAGTTGGCAGTTCCTTTTTATTAAATTCACTCAGTTAAGTGATTTTTGCTGTACAGTTCATCTAAAATTAATTGGGAATGTAACAGATTCTTGAATTATTGCAATATATATATATATATATATATTTATAAACACATTTCTAACATATTAAAATAAAATTTTAATGGTTAATTTTTTTATCTCAAACCATTGTTTATTTCATTTAAAAATTTAAAACCACACACACACACACACACACACTCTGAGTGATCACTGAATTATGGCCACCTACCTAATACTTCGTAGGTCCTCCTTTTGCCCTCAGTACAGCAGCTATCTGATGTGGCATTGATTCAACAAGATGTCGGATGCGTTCGGGAGGTATGGCCATCCAAGCTGTGTGTGTGTAATGCGGCCAGGCCAGCATTGCTGGTATGGGATTCAAGCCCGTGACTGCTAAATACGGTGCTGTTTCTTGTATTCTGTCTGTCTTGTGAACTCCTCCGACCGTTTGGTCGTCCCGGAGTATAAACAGAAAATTTATTTATTTATAGAACCGCCTCCACCGGCCTGCACTTTTGATACCATGCATGATGGATGAAGAGCCTCATGTTGCTGACGCCAAATCTGTACACGACCATCCACGGTGTGGAGTAAATAACGTAACTCATCCGACCAGCACACCTTCTTCCAGTCTTCTAACGTTCATCTTGCATGCTTTTTGTGCCAGGCGAGTCTTTCACGTCGATGAACCTCGGTTAGGGGAGGATGCCGTAGGGGTCGTCTGCTGGTATAGCCCATACGTGCGACGCACGGTCATGCCAGATATTGTTCCGGGTTGGCCCATGTTGTATTAGGTAGTCAACTGTTCAACAGTGCTGCGCCCTGTACGAGTCGTCGGATCCGGCACTCACCTCTAACATCAACCTTTCGCTGATCTTTGCAGTTTTGCCGTCGGGTCATTTTTTGACCATTTTGACGCCAGTCCTGGTACACTTTAACTACGGCGGCTCTCGAACATACCCCACCAGTTCAGCCTTTTGGAAAATTGAGGCACCAGCTCCCACAATCCTTCCTTTTACCCATCACGCTCGGAATTTTACCGCCTACTGAACCACTGACCCCTTATCTATGCTACGTAGGTCGACTAACTCCGCACTCTCGTACCTCACGTGATCGACGGGTCGTATTCAGGTTTCATGGGGGTGATCATAATTCGTGATCACGCAGTGTCTATCTCATTAATACGTTGTGAGGAAGGTATGGTAATCGTATTGCGATATATACTTAGAAGAATCTATGGAAAACGCATGGTGTATATACATAAAAGGAAAATATACAAAACGTATCATTGTATACCCATAATTCGGGTGACTTCGTCTGGGGTCAACCATCCAAATTGAATGTAAAACAGCGATAAGGGGCTTCTCTGTTTCTGTGATGATTAATATGCAGTATGGGAAAATCAAATTTCAAGTTGCCAATAATATAACATATAATAGAATTTAGAGGTTTATAATTTTGAATTATATAAACCAAATTATATTTTAAGAAATTTATTTTAAAATACTATATAGTGCACATTGATCAACCTTGACCCGACATAGAACGTCCGATGTTAGTTTAGTAATTAGAGTAAGAATAAGATATATTAACGGTATCCAAGTGGAAGAACCACGGGTAGCCCATACTGTGTTCAAAAATGAAATGATATTGTGCGTAAAGTATGGCCCTCTAGTGACAATTAGAAGGTGGCGACCTCTGTGTGTTTGGATTTGGTAAATATACGTTAAAACGCCAATAAATAGCTAAAAAAAGGCGATAGAGATGTGAAATAAATGGTTAATGCAGTAGGAGTAACAGTACCTCAACTCCACGAAGGCGAAATTATAGTATATTTAGAAGTAGTTTCTCCTACATCCTCTGATTGCTCTAATAATTTGGGAGAAATAGAACGAATGGTATAGGATAGCTAATTATTAGTTGTTTAGCCTAATTCCAAAATACCCTTACCCATCTTCATTCCTTTATAGTTATAAACATTTTAAATCTCAAAACCGTATTATAAAATAATCTTTATTGTACACATTCTTTTTACAAAATACCTTTCATGGCAGGGATTAATACAAAAATGAATGATCAAAAATGTGTTTAAAAATCCCTGCAGTTATAATTGGTGTGTTAAACGCGAGTTTAAGTACCATGCAATTTCCACATTGTCTGCAAATAGCGTGTTGCTTAACCACGCAGAGAGATTTGAACCCAGGCTACGTTCCACATTGTACAGAAATAGTCTGGAATCAAGTGTCTTATTGTGGAAAGAACTTTAGAGTTTTAAAAATCGGTTTCTGGTGAGGGATGCGTGAATTTGCATCTAGTAAAAGAAGCAAATCGACCATACTATTCAACCTAATTCACAGACTTGCTTCTCGTGACCTCAACAAAAATATAAATAAATAAATAATCATAATGTTGACGTGAGTATTAAAAGAATTCTGAAGAAAGGAATCTTTAAGTTAAAGATTTAATTGAACTGTGTAAATTTATTTCAATCTTAACCTTAGAGTAGACGCTCTCAATAAATAAATACTCTTTTGATGTTGTAAAAGCGCATCGAATAATTTAAATAACCTCAATCCGAACTCAGAACAGATCTATAGAAATAGTCAAATATAAAAGTCAAAAAATAAATAACCAAAAATACATTTTGCTGTATTTTAAATCATCATTGTATAATTTTACAGTATTAGAATAAAAATAATAAATTTTTTTGAATTTGAGTATCCTTGTAGTCTGCGCAGTGAGTTTCTTTTGTTGCCGGTAGATGGCATAAGGAGCTCGAGGGCAGCCTTTCTCGTGTTTTGGTTACTATCAGTTGGTAGGCACATCAATTTATGCACGCGGATGTTTAGATTATGACAATTTTGAAAGCTTTGTAGCAGTGCAGCGTACGAATTAACATTCAGACATTTGTTTTTAATATTTATACTAAAAAAAAATTAATTTCTCACTCAATTTAAACCTTTTTATGAGCGACATTATTCTTAACCAGTTGCAGTCGCTGATAATTTCAACTATTAGAGTCAAAATAAAAACAAAAATCTGTTAGAACATTGCTTTTCCACAATATTTAAATCAAGAAGGTCTGCTTAATTGTTTAATATCAAGTTTATCTTGATAGCGACAAATGGTTCTTATATTTTTATTTTAATAAAGTTTCTTATTCGCTGGGAACTAACAAAATCGTGCAGGACTAGAAATCGAGCCACTTTTGATTCGCACTTTCCTTTTTAAAGAGCTTTTTGAAATGTCTACTCCATTAGAACCAGTTTAACATAGACAATAGAAAAGTACGTTAATCCTCTTCGTCCTGCTGAACACTGCCAGTTGCGACACAAACATCTGAAAGAAAGGCAGAAGAATGAAAGTTAATGCTTATGAGATAGAAGACTGCCTGTAATTCCATATGTATATGGTTGCGTCATTCTAGGGAAACACCCCTTTTACCTTGTAGATGAATGTCTCGGGAATCCTTAATGAAAAGGAAACAGACCTTAAGTCTCCAGTCCGTTGCTGTTAGGCAGATTTAAATTTAAGATCAATATCGGAAAATATTTAGAAAACCATTTTAAAATAGTGATCTGTTACTAAAACGGGTAGGAACAGACAAATATACATCCTTATTGTGTTTACTGTGCATCAAGATGCCTTTTTTGTGGCACCAGCGAGCTACGTGTGGGGTAGCTTAATAATCCTCGTACATCTATCCAAACTTGTAATGACAGCCATGCGTTACATTCTTTCTGAAAAACAACTGCATGTGTTGCGAGAAATTATATAGCGTTTGATTAAAGAGCCAGACTGGTTTGTGATATGTTTGAGGTTAAGTCTGCGTGTTACGTATTCTGCAGTAGTCATGTGGGTACTTGTGCCACCAACGGAGACCGCCCGTAATGTTTCCGTTATGGGCGGTACTCTCTGGCTTCCCCGAAGATCTGTTTAAGTTTATATTGGTTTTTCTCTCAAAGGTGGTAATTAGGTTTGGCACCCTGTCTCTTTTGGTGACAGTCAGTGTACCAGCATCGAGCTCGCAGGCACGCTTCTAGTAAAATACTAAGTGAAAAAAAGCGCAGAAAATTGTATTGAGTTATTAACGTGACAAATAGCGTTCAAATTTTAAATGTTTTCATCGCTTTTTTTAAAAAGGGGAAGTTGGTAATGCTAAAAGGCGAGACAAAAATACATAACGTAATAGGGATATATAAATTAAACTAGAATGTGTTCTTTGGTTGGTTGTGTTTCTGGGAGGGAAAATCATGCTACCCTCGCCTAAGTCAGCCACGTTGTGAAAAAGACCCATAAAAAGTCCTCGCATCATTGATAAGATTCGACTTAAGGTCTTTCTTCACCGGGTGTGGGGGGGAACGGTGATTATAGTCTCTGGAGACAGGAACCATTACAAGAAGATCTGACCAAGGTCGCCTGAGGGCTACATCAACCAGAACAGATCACTATCCGTTTCCAACAGCAAGACGGAATCCCATGATATCTTCTCATCAATAGTCTCTTGAGGTTGCTGCGACCACAGGTGAAAACATTTCTAACTGGACTGTGTTAAGAAGGCTCAATTCAAGTGGACACTACACAAGGAAGCACGCTTCTTGATTAGACCGGGGTTCGAGCCCGTGACCACCAAATATGGAGGATGCGGAAAGGTCAGGGACTGACCACCACATATCCCCGGAGCAATATGGCCTTAGTTGCTAATGCTCCTGAAAACCAAATAACAACAACTACACAAGGAAGCCAGTGGTTTGTATCTCATTAACCCGCGGTTATAGGGCGAACCCTGGAGAGCGCAATACAAACACAAATACCTTGAATACAAATCTCATTAACCCAAAACCACCGCAGAGCTTGTCGAAATTGGTGCTATGAGCATGTGACTTGGAGCTCTGACAAATGGGGTACAGTTCTGTTCTCTGACGAGTCCCATTTTAGCTTGCAAACAGTTTCTAGACGTTATTTCATCTGTAGACAACGAGGAATGCGGTACTATCCCTCCAATATCAGAGAATGGAATACTTACATTGGATGTGGTGTTCTCGTGTGGGGCGGAATCATCTCTCGGAATCAACGGACGCATCTCTCTTCGTGTTTTTGACAGGGTTACCATAACTGCGCAGAGGTACCGCTTTTTTAGGTGTGCGGTTGGTCCAGATTTTCATGCACGAGAACGCCACTGCACCTAGAACTCAAGTGATGGAGAAATACATGTATCTTGAAGCTGAAGATATTCAACAGCTGCCGTGGGCAGCAGGATCAGCAGACTTAAATTCAATCGAACATGACTTGGGTGGGACGCCCTTGGGCGTCACATGTCGTTGTCAACGCCTTGCTGTAACTTGGTGAGCTAAGGTCTGCGCTGGTGGATCATACAATACATCTTACTGATGTCATGTGACCATATTTTCGAGCATCTTTTATCAACTTCTGTAATGTGACCGTTTTGGTAATTCTTATACAACTCTTATAAATGTTCCTTATACCTGTCCGTAGCTTCTCGCTGTCTCCTCATTTCATAGTTATTCTATGGTACACCATCATACCAAATTTTGTCCCACTTCATCGCAAGCTGCACGACTTTCACCACGTTTTCTACACGTTCTGTTAATTTTGACGAGCAGCGTACTTGTACATATTCCATATAGACTTCTGACTCATATATTTTAATAACTTCAGATTTGTAATTTCAGAAAAGGGATCTAAAACAGCATAGTTCTTGTCCCACGCCAACCTTATACGTCTCTCACCAATCGCTGGAGTAGCCGTACCTTATGCTTTGCGTATCTCACTGCTAGCTGAAGACGTGAATGAGTTTTTTTTTTTTTTTTCTTCTTCTTTGAGAAAGGGACTGCTACACAATATACTGAAACATTTGGACAACGTCAGCGTTTTGGAAAGAGGGCAAAAACAAAACATAAAAAACGACCATAGCAATAGTTGCAGCATTAACTACAGTTATACTCATTGGGAGCCTGCTGATCTCCTAAGTAAGTTGCTTCCTATCATTGTGCTAGTGTTTCTACGTTCTTGAAAAAAAAAAACCTGCTTCTGAGGCTAATGGTTAAGGAACTCGGTTTAAAGGGACAATTATATCCCGAGTGCTTCCTAATGCTATCCAGTAGCTGCCTCTAAAGATCCGTGTAATAACAAAAATAGTGAAATTATAGGTGGTGTTGGGACACAAATGCTGATAATGGTTAAAGAAAAAATGTACTCTGCGTCATAATAAGACCTGAATAACGAGTCGCACCATCTGCTGTCATTCGTTCATGACTACCGCGGGGCCCAACTTTTATAGTTTTTATGCGAGCATAAAGGAGTGGCTGGCTGGCTGAGTGACTGACTGTGAGCTTCTTAGTGTGCGAGAGAACAAAACTAAAGAATCTAATGAGCCCAGGTCAGTATTCCGTTAGAGATGATGCGGAACAGTAGCTCGCGGTATCCAAAATCTTAATGTGAATTGTTTTGTTATTGTCGTGGAATACGCCACGGAACACGAATACTTCGGCTACAGGGGGACTAGCCGGTTCTGATGAAGGTAAGCCACCTTTATGCCCAAAGACATTTAATACGCCATTCTAGAACGTTAATGGTGATTGTTTATCCCTTTCTCAATCTAAACTTTCGTTGTTATAATTTAACCGGTTGTGAGGGAATTCTTTTACCACAGTGGATAATCTTGGATATTCTTGTAAAGAACTCCGTCTGCTATTATTAAGATAGTGTAGTCTCTATTAAATATCAAATATGTAAGCAGAAGTAAGTGTTATTTAAGTAGTTTGGGTGTCCGACTGCAATTATTTCATTTACTGGATATTTTTTAAAAAATATTCACTGTTAACTTTCTGTTATAATTCCCAAGTGATGGACTCTTAATGGTCTAGATGTGAGATGTAATGAGCTAGTAGAGTGAGATGTTAATGAGGGAATTTATTAACTATTGTCTTCTCTGAAGATATAAATATTCAGGGACTACATATCAAGAAAGACTATTTCAAGGAAGAGAATGACGCGTTTCAAGGGAGTTTGAAGCTGAAACTTTTTTCTTATCACGAATCCTTTGGGCACTCTTTTTAATAGGTAATATATTTTAAATAAAATAAAGTTTTAAAAGAATATAATTTATTGAATCCGAACTGATATTTTCATCAGTTTGCTGCCAGGTGCTTAAGTAACATTAAGATATAATTCTTGAGAAACATGAAACGTACAAACAAAACCATTCAGCTAAAACCAATGAAACTATCAACTTGTTTTGATTAATAGGTAATTTAAAGTATTTCTCCCTCTCTTCTGAAGAGCCGAACAGTCAACAGAGGCCATATTGCGCCGTATATAATATGCCTGTACATTGTGTGTGTTCTGTGGTCTATTTGCTGGATGAAAAACCCGAGTTTCCAGGAGAAAAGCCGAGTTACCCACTCCTGAGACCAACTAACTCAGCCACGTTGTGGAAGAGGCCCATAAAAATTCTTCGTGTCACTGACGGAATTCGAACTCGGGTCTTTTTCACCCAGTGCGGGGAGGACCTTCAATTCTACCAACTATGCTACCCACGAGGACGGCGAGACACTCTTCTTAAATCTCACTACGTATTTTTATTTTTAGGAGTATTTTTAATCTGCTTTCTCGTACATATACTAGGAATCAGAAATATAATTGCTATTTAAAACGCAAATAGTATTTTTGTTTCAATATGAACAAAGAAAGCTTATTTAAAAACTGTCTCGAACTGAGTTTTCAACACGTAACCAGCTGAAATAATTAACATTTTTTGATTAAATATTTTAATAAATTAAAAGGGAATGATGGTAACTACAGTATTACCAAATTATTCTCGCGAAACTGCTCAAAATTTTATTTCAAACGCATGGGGTACGTGAACCACTGGTTGGTGAAGTTTGTTTTACAGGAACTATCGAAATGTGGAAACACTCTAACGTGGGCCTAGGATTTATAGTTTTTTATTATAAAAGAGTAACGCCGGTATTGAAAAAGAAAGCCTAACTTTTTCAGAAGCTATAGATGTGATATGCCAACATTTGCCCGTCTTCTTCGATAATATTTTTATCCTATTCTTTTAGCATTCGCACTCCCTAAGAACTTCAGCAGAATGAAAACTCCAATTCACTTGGTATCCACATAACAGCGATGCTGTAAAGAATGAATGCTTTTAATAAGTATAACTCTGTTAAAACATTCTTTTATTGCATGAATTAATTTCTTTGCGAAATCCCAGCGAAACAGATACTGCTCAATATCCAAAACTTAGTTTTTTTTTTGCAATATTTGTTGGTATAGATTCTGGGAGATTAAGTAACCACAGAGAATAAAAAGCGTGAATGTTATGTTTTTTATAAACGTTTCCGTCACCAGTTGGAAGCGTCAAAAGAGTACCCTGAACTGTTTCGCAGTATCGATACACGCATATGTTCGTGTGTGCAGTAAGTGATCAAGATTTGTCCTACCTCATCGGGAACAGCTCCATCGCCCTTGGGTAAAACTGTAAATGATTTTTTTATGATTTTAAAAAAGTCTAGTTGCTTAACTGGAAAAGCGGGGTCCGGTTAGCAGAAGGATTGCGAAGTGTGCTGCAAAGGAACGATTGAACGTATCTAAACCTACTTCATAATAGTGTCTGGTTTAGCTGTTGGTCAAACTTAAATTCTTTTTTTTTTATTTCAGTTCGAAATGGAAAATAACCGGAAATTTGTGCGAGGTAACTGAGTTATATCTCAATGTACAGAAAATCCTGGAATAAGCATTGTTATAATTTCAGTAAACGAAAGAATATTCTCCTACATTTGGTGCACCATCTTGAGTTCTGCATGCGCACTCCACTGAAATATCTTCAAAATTCGAATACACGTATTTATAGGTGTTGTCGAAAAAAAGAGCAGATTTCAGTTGATGATTCAGAATTCATTAATTAATGACAATTGGTGTGATAATAAGAATAATGTTACCACAAAATAAATCTTTTAACTGGATTTATTTTCAGGTCAAAATTTTTCCTTTTGCGGTAATATAACACCAAGGAAGAATACTGCTAGCTTGGCTAGCATTATTCCAAATTGGTTCCAAATTCTGATCAGATAACTGCCTGGAAGAGAAGGGAATCGAAAGTAATTACCCTTGACAGTTATACAATAATCAAATAAAAATAAAAGTATTACTGCAGTAACTTTTTCCTCGTGGTGGCACAGTAGTTAAATCCAGGCCTATTGAGCACAATATGGTACATGCTTGGATTAGAGTCCCGTACAGATGAGAGAATGTTTTTTGGCTTTTTTTCATATTGTGAATAAGTTATTCGGTTAAGAGCGAATACTGCATGGTCCCTCCCGAAGGAAACGAAGTTTTTCATCCATCAGAGCAACAAACTGACAATAAAATGCACACAGTTTAGACCCAATAGGCAGACTTCTCATGGTCTTAGTTCCCTGGGCGAAAAATCCAAAATATGCAACAGTGTAGTAAATTTCAGAATTCATTGTAACAGGTTGAGGCAAAGAATTGAATTGATTATTCACAAAATAGAATTTGACATCATTATTAAAAGAAATTCAAAATTCGCCATGCCAATTTTGCATTGACTGAAACAAAATAAAGTCACTATTACAGACAGTAAATCCTTTGAATTGATTTAGGGATGATTTGGAGTTCCGAAGCTATTTAATGTCTGAAAATTTACCTAGAAGCAGTTAATAAACAATGTAGGTTTGTTTCCGGATATATCGCAGCAGTAAAACTCGAGGAATGAAAAAGGTTTCATCTGAATTGTCTGAGTGGGGGATAACTCATATATATTTATAGTTTGATTTGAATAATCAATAAAGCATTGCAGCATTAATGGATAATTTGTTTATTTCTTCCATAGCGGATATTGAAGTTGCAAATTATCATTGTTCAATTATTGGCCGTAATAGTTATGGGTTAAAAAGAGTCGGGTTAATATTCAACTCCTTCAAGTGAGGTTTTCTTCAGTACTTTAGTGATTGCCTTAGTGATTAATAGCCCAGAAGAAAGATAATTCAGTATTTATACTCTCCTTCTTCGTCAATTTTGAACAAGTATAACTAAATTACTGAAAAATATTTACTATTGGCAAAGTGATACAAAGAATCAATGTTATACAGCATCAACCAAAAAAGGGAGAAAATCACCCCCTTCATTTTCCTATTTCTTCTAATAATTTGTCCAATCTTTTTTGAAATGTATTCAAAACCACCACTTTGGCAACAACCGGTAGAGGTGTAAATAATTTAACAATCAGTTAAATCAATCACAGTCTGATTGAATGTGAATTTCCGCACATCTATCCTGCACCATCCTTTTTAAATTTAAATGTATGTATCGCCTCCGAAAGAGTAAACATGCCATCGGCATTAATTAACCCTCAAATCCTATACACATCAGTTAGGCCACCACGTACATGCCTAGTTTCTAGAGACTGCAATTCACAGAATCCCAGTCTTTCTTGGTAAGAATGTCCTTTTCTGCCTCCCTAAACAACTAACCTTGTTGTTCTTCTCTGTGCAGATTCCAACAGATCTACGTCCTTCATAAAATGTAAGAATATGAGCCATTTGTAAGCTTTTATCCTTAACCGCAGTTTCCATAGGTAAAACCATGCTAGGAAATTAAATTCCTGCTAGGAATTTATTTGTTCAGCAGTTTTAGAAAGGTTTAGAGAATAATTGGCATTCTTAAAGTAAATCTAGGAGTTTTGGTAATAATAATGTTGCCTCTAAGTTATTTTAATTGTACTTACATTATCCCTCACGATTATTGCTGGTGTGAGATTCTGTTCTTGTTTAAGCTTCGAAATTTGAAAGCCGTACTCAATGCGAGAAATGATATTGCTTATCGTTAGGGAGAGTATGGTGTTCTTTATTTTTATATTTAGTATGGCGGCACATGTCATCAAAAGAATTCGACTTCAGTTCTTTCGTACAAAGTATTCGTGAGATTTTTAAGTCCAAAAATGTCTTTCATTAATTTCTGTGTTCCAGCTTTTAATATCAAGAAGAGGAGGAGATAACTTTAAACAAATTAGAACTGTTCAGTTCATTTCAAACATTTATATTTTTTAAGATCTTTATATCCTAATTTTTTTTTACATATGCGAATATTAATTTTAATGTTTTGTATTTCTTGAAAGCGTAAATTTCGACTGAAATTTGTTTTATTTTGTCTTCCTAAAGGATAAGTTAAGTTCCAGAAACACTTCTATTTTGAATAGGTATCTGAACGCCTCTTGGACATCAATTTCTTTTCCTCCTCGGTTTAGAAATCTGAAACAACGTTAACATATACCTGTTTGTTAATACGACTTTATTACTGTACAATAAGAAAGATATACAATTACTTATGCTAGCTTGTTAATATATATAGTTAATGAGATTACCAAACCATGGAAACGAGAAACCCGTCGTTGAAAAGACAGAATTTGTGAGAATAAATGGTAAAAGAAATGAAACAGGCTAAAAAAGTATAATCTGATAAACCTTGAGAGGTTTTCGAAGATGCCCATCTTTCAAATCGCAAAGATTAAAATTAAACATCAAAGTTTTGGGTGTTTTTAATTGATCTGATATTTTGAAGATAAATAAAATTTGGGTTTTCTGGAGTTTTATTTAAAAATCATGTACTAATTATAATGGCATTACTGCTATGAAAACTGTATCAATAACTGTCGAAAGCGTTTTTTCACGAAATTCATGATTCTTTGGTGAAATTGGTACCAAAACGTTATTTAAAGTTGGCTTGCATTATTTTCAATTGAGTGGCTTGGAGTACTCTGTTCATGGACTATTGATTGGTCAAGCTGTTCCTTGATTTATTATACGTTTCTGATTATACCACGTTGCCATTCCAATTGCTTTTCTTTTAACTGTATTTTTTAAATTCTAGTCTACATCACCGTGTGTTCATATCAAGCCCTTAAATCTGTACAGTATCGCGTAAGTTTACAATTGTTCTACGTTTTATAATGATCAGATAAAGGACATTTATATTACACATTTTAATTAATTATTCTGAACGCGCATTTTCATATTTTCTAATAAAGTACATTTTGTTCCAGTCACGAAGGACCTTATACAAAGATTAAGTATCATTATTCGTTGGGTAACACAGCCTGTAGTATGCCCTAATAACCACCACTTTGTTGCCAACCCCTTGTTTGTTTTTCATTCTCTTTGCTTTTAATCACAACTTAATTACCTAAAACATAGTATTTTTGGAAAATGTTTATTACACCGGAAATTCATATAAATTATCATTAAAACAGCGTCTTAATGACCTCCGTGAGGGTTGAAACATTGCCGTGAAGATGTATTAACGACGTTATAAATTTCTTTGTAAATAGCACGGCTGCGTCTCCTGTCAACTCATTTCGGGGCAAAATGACAGCCCTTGTTCGAGAAATAACATTGTTCGTACGCTGACGTGTGGTCACGTAGCTCGTGCCAGCTACTAAGTATCGTGGGCTCGGAAAAGAAATCGTGTTTGGAGTATACGAAAATAGCGACTACTGTGTTTGTAGCTAGGCCTTAAGTAAATCTTTCGAATGACTGCAACAATTTGCGCAACATTGCTTGATCGGCCATCTTTTAGGGCCAGTCAGCCTGTTGAGTTATTGGTGATATGAAAATGAATCACTTGAATGTACCCGATAGTTTTATCTGTTTATTTAAATTAATTTTATTTATACGCTTTGATTCGTTGTAACTATCTAGTTAAGATTATTAGAATAACTTTATTTAGAGATTTTTTCTATTTAGAACCCGAATTAAATTTCCACCATCATGGAATGTGCATCTTAGTTGAATTCTGAATTTACTAATGCCATTTGGCACTATTTGCTAGTCTTGCTGTGTGTTAATGAAACCCTCTGTGTTCTTAAATAAGTCCATGTTGACCCATTAAGCTTTTCGGATTAAGTTTTACCTTCTCGGGCAGTTTAAGTGTACTTTTCGAAAGGTGTACTTGCACTTGTGTGCCTGCAGGGAATAAATCCTTCCATTTTACACTGATCCTCAGGCAAAATATTTCAGTTTCCGAGTATTATGGCAGACAATAATCGATAACGCGCGCACATTGCATAACTTCTACTAATGAAAATGGCTGTAAGGTGTACACACATTGCAGCAATTCCTATATGAATATTTACTGCAAGGTATGCTACAGTTCGCAGTAAATAATGTACTTAAATAAAAAGGAACCAAGAAAACCATATTGAGGTATACTTCCTCCTCGAAAGGGGAAGCTCTTTGAGAGGGAGAGAAAACATCTTTATTTAATATTATGGAAATATGATACATAAACCTCATGTTGCAATAACTCATCACGGCACATTGGTCAGCGGTTAATAATAAAATATCGGAATATCCTTTAATTAAAAAGGAATAAATTACAATAATAAATGAAAGTTATCGGTTACAATAAACTGTCAAACCTGACAGGTCCAGATATTTATCTGACCTTGAGAAACTGTAAATTCAACCCCCAATCCGAGGACCAGTATTATGCCGATTCTTCGACCACTGCATGTAGAAACGATTGATGCATGGACCTTCCTAATAAGACTGCTGCTAGTATACATCATTGGGACACGGGGGCTCATTGTGGTGATCTCGTCTGAAGTTCACAGAGTATTATTAATCTGTATACGCGATCCTCATCGAAGTTCACAGAGTATTATTAATCTGTATACGCGATCCTCATCAAACTTCATGTCGGCATCCACATAAAAAACCACAACTTGAAAACGTCGAAAAAAGCTCCTAGCGCTTTTGAAGAGACTCGAACTCAGGCTTTTCTCTCCTCATAGCATGGAAGGACGAATGTTTTATAATTTGGTGAGACGAGAAACATAATCACGGTGCTGAAGAAAACATACAACGTTAGTAATGGAAACACTGAAGTATATTTATTTTCGAATACTACTTTACATTTGTCGATATTCATATTTAGGGCTCAAGGGGAGAGAGAGAGAGAGAGAGAGAGAGAGAGAGAGAGAGAGAGAGAGAGAGAGAGAGAGAGAGAGAGAGAGAGAGAGAGAGAGAGAGAGAGAGATGATTGAAGTTTCATGTTATTACGTGAATTAGATGATTTAATGGGTTTAACATTATCTGCGTATACGTAAATTTTACATTGTCACTTCTTGGGATGTATATTGGATGATTTGCATACATCTTGAAAAGAAGAGGGCCCATGGAAATCCTCGAGGAACACCTGTAGAAAAAGACACTTGACATAAGGTATCTTCCCCACATAACCATTACAAATTATCTAATATTTGTAATCTCTGATATTTCCACTTCAAAAGCAACCGGACTGGATTGGTAAGGTATTCCTCTCCCAAGCCGAAAGCTATCTTCATCTTGAACAAAAATAAGGCATATTTTTGTATGTGGAAAATGTACGTCGACTACTGTGTCTCCAGAAGTAATGCTATGCTGTAGTTTTGTGGATTAGGTTGATAAGAATTAGCTTACAAAATTGAAACACGTTTGTATATAGATATTGAGTTTGTTTTTTAAAAAGAATTGGTATAAATATCTTTTATGAATGTATTAAAAGTACGCAGTGAAGAATTAATAATTGGTTAAAACAACTTTAAAAAATTGTGGCGTGTTTTCTGGTCTTCTACATAATCATTTTTAAGTTTGTTTTGTAATGGCGTGCAGGTCCGAAAGATCTGTAATTATATTTGTCATTATGTTCAACTAAATGTTCATATCTAAATGAACTTTAGAGAAGGTGACTGTAGGACTAGTTTAAACTTGATTATAATACGGTGAAGTTATTTTGTGTGATCTTTTTGGATGATAGACGAGGTTCCAGAAAGGACGAACATCGATTTCCTTTTGGTATACTTTATGCCATTGAATTAATGTATTTTTATCGTTGTAAACAGATCATTTGCTTAATTTTGTTGCTTAACGGTTGTCGAACAAAAATGTTTTGTTATGGTTTCTTCTACTTTCAACTTGCAATTCAAATCATTATTGAACTATACAGGAAATGTTTTGTTTTTCGATATTGTACGAACGGTTATACGTATTTATAATCTCCTGTATTATTTGCATAAAACATTAATTGAATCATTTATGGATTGTTCATATAATACAGTATCCGAATTAATTAAAAATCCCAAAGTTCTCAGACCGGTTAGACTATACGAGCTGCCACTGCCAACATGTTTATTAGTGTGCTGTGAAGATGCACTAGAAATGCTTTTTTTGTTGCAGAATGGATTGTTAACGCCACTATAAATCCAGGCAAAATCAATTTTTACAGTCCATATCTCTGGTGACTTGTTTTAGAGGATGGCTGCAAATCAACGAAACTTTTTGTACTCCTCTGAATAAGTATTATCCCCAAGAGTATATTTAAATTTTATAGAATTAAATTATCAATAATTTTCTTATAGTAACTGCAGTTTTTTTTTTTTTTTTTTTTTTGCTATGTTCAATAAGATTACAACAGTAGTTTTCACCGAGCTAAACTATAAAAAAATCACTTTACCCTTTTGCATATTAATTCAATCATTTCAACGTACTTTGTAGTAACATTGCAACAAGTTCTACGAAGGGGATGGCATCAGTGTGCAGGACCAATCTTGCTGGAACATCCGCACAGGATGATAATATCGCTGGTTGTTTATTTATAATTAATGCTGGTAGTCAAGACAGTGAGGTGGCAATATTTGTATAACCTCTGTGAATGGCATGTATTCTTAATCGTATTCTTTTATTGTATGAAAACCATGGAACCCTTGCTAGAGACATGCTAACTTGGCCATAGTGTATATTTAAGCCCATATCTCGACGATATTTGAAATCAGGTTTTTTCTACATGGTGCGGGAGGATAGAGATCGTAACCAGTCGTTACTTAACCCCCAGTGTTACCGGCGAGGGCGGTTGATAACAAGGAGTATAACACATTCTGATAATCAAATCTAATATGTCTGTGATATTTAAATCATAAAAGTTACTCCGTATAAACAGTTATGTAGATAAATGGCAAAGAGACCAGAGAGTCTTTACCATCGGTGAAGAAGTTTAGGAAGAGGGAATCTTTGTGGTTTGCGCCTGGATTGTATGGCACGATTTTACTTACTGGCCACGGGAGTATCAACAACAAATTATTCAAATTAGGATTGTCTCCGACCTTGCTTTGTCTCTGTGGAAGAGAGTATTGACCACGTTATTTTCGATTGTCAATATTATGAAGACTACAGCCGTGAACTCCAGCTTGTTTCAGATACCTTCACAATGGGAAAGAAACCTGAGCTTATCCGATCTCAAACAGCATTTATAGCAGTGACCACGTTTGCGTCATGTGCTTTTAAAAGAAGAGAGGAGCTGAGACTTGTAATTTGGAATAATTTTATCAGGAGTTGATGATGATTGGATACTCATTGTAACCAAATATACTCTGCTGGACATTGAACGTGTTCTTGTCTATAATGCAGATTCTTGGTCTTCTTCTGAAGACGTGGAACCTGTTTATAGTGTGACTGGAGTGAAAAAAAAAAATTCTTGTTTCTTCGAGGAAATGCCTGGAGCAATATCTACAAGAGTTTAGACAATTATATCTTAAGAAATCTTGCCGATCCTAGCTTCTAGGATGGGATCCTCCATGGGGTTAATGGGATTATTCCCCATAGCATGAGAAGTCAGTCCACTTCTCCACTTCTATTTCCTTTAGTCTTTCTTTATTTCTTCTGCCTTCTAACTATTGGAGGGTTCCTCTGTTTGATCCTCCTCTCATCCTTATTTGGGCTCTCTCGGGTCTTTTGCCCTGGGTTAGTCCAATAGGTGATAGGAGATCTTTCCTACCTCTCCAGCTCCAAAACTTCTTCTATAGCCTTTTAATTTCATCGTTATTTGGGCTCTCTCGGGTCTTTTGCCCTAGGTTAGCCCAACAGGTGAATTCTGGTCGCCTCCACGTGGCGGGGATGGGGGTGAGACGTGGTGACTAGGTGTTGCTACTTCCCACCTGCTAAGAGCCAGGTACTGGCCGAAAACATAACATAACATAACACTACACTTACACATCCAACACACTACATAAAAATGGTACATCTTATATAGAAGCCTACGCCAAAAGGCGTAGGCTTCTATATAAGATGTACAACGGCGGCTAATGGGGGAACACTGGGATCCGCCTCAACAACGCATGACTATCCCCTGAGTATAAACAGTTGTATTGTATGTAACGCGTATATTATAAGGTTGTTGAATGCTCTTTAAATGAAAACCCAACACCAGTTCTGCTACTGTGGTTTATAAAAGTATGTAAGGATTAGAAAACTGATAGAAATCACTCAAAATCACAAGTGGGGCGCTTAAAAGCGAAATTTCTCCGTGTCTTAGTTTACTATCTACGAGAGAATAACGATTTGACTTATTGGAATTTTTAGTGCAAATTTTTAGTGAGACAAACTCTTCACAGGTTTGGGTTTCAAAGTGGATTCCAACAACGTACCCATATTTACTGAACATCAAGGAACATATAGAGACTCGCAAGACGATTCTCCATTCCTTCGATTAAGAAATAAGCAAGAGTGATATCAGAAGAATGAGAAAAACCAGTTTAAGGTTTGGCTTTCCTGACTAGAAAATTAATCTAAAACTAATCAATTTTTTTTAGAAGTCGAAATTGTCCAGGATAAGAATCTCTCACAATCCACATATGCAGCATGGCATATTCTGGAAGCAGTAGAGACCACAATGGGAAATAGAGTTCATCAGCTGAAATATCCGTGCCATTTGAGAAATAAAACCGTTATTCCATTCAGAGAGACAGAACACTTTAATAAAAAGAGTTCAGTGATAGTGGATTGTGTCTGTGGACAACTACTATTAAAATATGCCTTCCCAATCAAATAGCGTGTTAGGCGCCGCACCTGGGGCAGATATTTACTTGATCACACCGTGGCCTGGATGTCATGAGATTAGGAAGATACGGACTGAAGGTATTGCCTGAAGAGTGTCAACGGATGCAGAGACTCCATAAAAACGGTTCGCCTAGACTGTGTAACATCACCGCAACCAGTCTGCACTCTATTAAACCATTTATGTTAAATCTATTGACTCATATTATATAAAAGGAAACGTGATTCTTCAGACCTGCACACTTCTTTCCAGTCGTTGGCTGTCCAAGAACGTTGTCTCTGGTACCAAGCAAATAGCAGTTGTCGTGATGTGGGGATTAACAGTGAGTAATGATTTTTGACGTCTGCTGTTATACCTTAACCAGTGGAGGAAACGGGGCGTTGCTATTTTGAAAAGGTTTCGGCGCTTGCTAGTGATGTATCCTTGGTGTCTCTCTTGTCGCTACTCTAAAAACATGACTCACTCCGCACACCCTATTTGTTTTCTGTCACTTTCTGTGATGGCTGACTGCCAGGTCCTCATCGATGGTTTGTGATTACCTTCCTATGAACATGTTGTTTTATAAAAAGAAAGAGAACAAACGTTTTTCAAACTATGGCAAATCACTACGCTTTCCAGTATGGCAGAATTACCAATTTGCAAATACTGCCCATCTCAGCATGTAGTGAATACTGTAAGCGATTGCTGAGCTCTTCTTTTATAACGCTTTAGCACTTCGGTGACCACCATTTAGGGCGGAGTCTGTATTTAAATAGTCACGTTATACCACTTTAGCCGTTCGTACGAGTCCAACAGTTATTCATAATTGTGTTAAGCTGGCGAAGAAATCATTATTACTCTTTACTTTCCCATTTCATCTTGCTCTTATTTTCTTTATAATTTCCTACTTATCTTTAAACGATCATTATACGCGGCAGGAGGGAGGGAAAGAAGGAAGCTGCACATTTTGCTGAAGAGGTAGCAAACACCTGCTTCTACTCATTCGGGAGTTCCTTAATAGTTTCGTAACTGTCGAAAGAGCTTTAAGTGACTCGGATACAGTGGTAATCACTGAATCGAAGAACGGTGGGAAGAGTCATTGGTATCCTTATTCTTTCTCGGACAACACACACACACATAAGGGGGCATTAAAAAGCATTAGATAAATTATTAGAGGGAGATTGACCAGGTAAAGGGGGTAGTTTTTTTTTTTTTTTTTTTTTTTGTGACGTTGTATAAGCTCCTGCATCATTTGCCCCACCTAATACTAAAAATACAGAGTAATGTAACCACACATTTGTAATTACGTGATACCACAAAGTACAGCAATATTCTTTGTACTTTCCATCTTGTAAACATTTCTAACGCCGAGTGGTCGCCCCTCCCGGCCATCCCAGAATTTTCTAAGGTGGCTAAATTAAATCTGTCAAACACCACCTTAACCTGGAGCTTATCTAGGTCGATCAGCTGTCCTTCTTCCAGCACTTTTTTCACACAAAAGCAAAGGCATACGCAGCATTATGGAACATTAGAGAGGAGTTGGCGGGATGACGAGAGCCAAAGGTAATCTTGCACTTTGTACTACACTCAAATTTGTCTCATGCCCATTTCGCTCTACTCCTCTTTGTCCATTTGGTCTTTTGCGCTTGAAACTTACCTGAAGAAATATTGTAGCACCGAATACTTAGTCTATCGATGGTTTAATAGAGTGGTAAGAAGGCCCTTCACCATCTCATGTGCTGTTCTCCATAAAACAGCCACTACCCCGTGGAAACAACAAGCCCTTACCAGGAACCTGCCTATCTTCTCCAAACTTCTCAGATGTGGTCACCACTGCCCGTCGTCTGGGAAGAAGCATCGGAAGTGATCTTCTTCCAGTGAAAAGCCTAACGTGCATCAACCGGATGTTCCCCAACATCATTCTCAAGATCTTCCATGCTCTAAAATTTGATGCCGGGAGACTCTGCGCAGACAAGGCCTACTGAATTATAATCTTGAAGGACGCACTTTACACCACTAACCGTTTGCCGAGTGCAGCACTCTGAATATCTGTATTTTCTTTTACAAGAATACTGTGCATTTCATACTGTGACAAAGAATTTATGTAACATTTTATATAACTATGTTTATTAATAAAAAAAATTCTCCTGAATTTCTTCTTTCAGCTTTCTTTGACTTCCTGTCGTTGATGCATGCTTTTTGAAATGGTTATGGATCGGAATTGATCCATAACAATTTCAAAACTGTGTGTATTGGCTACTCAAGTTCCAGTTTCTCACTACTGCTTTTTATGATTCTGTTTCCTATTATTTCTCTCTTTATGCGTATTATCTACTAGTAATTTCTTTCTGACACTTATGCACGCCCCTTTTTGTCTTCTTCACTCAGCCCGAGTTTCCGACGTTTCCCTCCCATTATTTTTCTTTGGTCTCTAGTGATGTTTTCGCTTTCTGATACCTTTGTGGGAGTAGCACTCCCACTGCATGGTACGTCACACACCAGTCTTTTTGTGTATGCTTCTCTAAAACAGTTAGCCGCTATTTCAACTTTTTTTATTAATGGTCAATTTAGGATCTGGTCTTTCATTTAACAGTTACTTTCAAAGAGGCAGAATATATTTTTAAAAATCTTATTTCATTTTTTGCAATTCTTGGATTTAGTAAGTTCCATTTACTTATTGAAAAGACTTCTACTTAATTCTATTGATTAGTTAAAAAAAATTATATTGGAACATTTCAGATGGCGTTATTTTGTACCCGTACAAAACAGATATAATATCTGTAGTCCACTATTACAGCGTAAATGTCCTCCTTTCATTAAAAGGAAATTCCTGGAACCAGCCCTTGATTTTAATACATTGAACTCGCCCTTCATTTTTCTCAACGTAATCATAGTAATAACTTTCCCAGTATCAACTGAAGCCACTTCTAATACTAAAGATGTCCGTGGTTTTTATTTTTCTGTCTAGTGGAAACTGCGTTTGTCTTCTGTCCAGCAGGATGGGTGGAGCTGCTTACAGAAGAGAAAAGTTTCCTTGGGACGGACAAGAGCAGGAATGCTTTTTTCTTTCCTGTTGACACTTTAATAATGATCTAAGATATGGTAATCATTGATATAAATTCTTTTGGAAGTGCCTGACTGGGGAATTCAAGGAGATATTCTTTGGAAGAAGCAAATTTCTATGTTCTGTGGAGATTTTACTTTGAACAAATACAGCTTAGGGGAAAATGTTAGATTAACACTATCCATAGATTTTTTGGAAACTACAGGGACCTGGTCAAGCGACCAGAATTGGTTCGCCTGAAACTTACTTAAGCCTAAGACTAGTGGCCCCGAGTTCCAGGCGATTGTTACCAAGCGATTTTGCTAGTGTGATTATGTAGTGTTTTTCTAGGGCAAGTATTATCTTTTTCATAAACCCTCCTCCGCTAATAACTTATTGCTCTCCTCTTCGGATCGTTTGGTCACTGGTTGACACCGCTTCTGCCTCCACATGGTGGGGCCGGTAACCTGGGAGAAGAAAGCCACTCCTCTAGGGCTAAAAGGAGCAACCCTGGATTGCGATACGTATCTACCACTAGAGCCAACAGGCTCTTAACATACTGAAACCCGTATAATGGAGCACGACTCCTCCCAATAGAATGAGAATGGATTTGAACAAATCAGAAGCACTATCAGCTTTTCTGATAATGCATTCCTTATAAACTCAGCCAGTAATTAAGCTTTATCCTTTCGTCATTCAGAGATGTCTCGAAAATGCGATAGGTACACCAAAAATGGAAAAACGACTCCAGTTAGATTTCTTGACTGAAACAACGTAAGCGAGACTTTCTGAACTGTTATAATTGGGATTCCTCTATAAGCGGAATTCCAATTACAATCACGCCACATAACACATAATCCCTCAAAATGAATGATAAGTGAGTGGGATTGATTAAACTCCACCGAAGAGTAAATAGTCATGGAACTGCAGGAAAAAAAAAGTAACACAAGCAAGACGAATAATGATCGGGAAGGACGATAAACTTATTTCAAAAGGAAACATCATATTGACCTTTAGTACACCTAATCTGCCAACGTCAGTTAAGGCAGGCTATCTACACTGCCAAGTTCGTCCATATATTCCGATTCCGCTAAGATGTTTCAAGTACCAAAAATTTGTTCACTCTCAAACAGCAGAGGCGAAACTACATGTCCAAATTGTAGGTCAAAAAGCCATTCACGAACTGAGTGTACTGAAGCCTCCAGAATGCCCGAATTGTAAGAGTGGCCATCCAGCATATTCGAAATCATGTGACCTGTGCAAAATGGAAAGCAAAACACAAAAGTATAAAATTGAAAATAAAGTCACATATCAAGGAGCAAGAAAGCAAATGAAATCGGATATGCCAAAATGCACCTTTGCTCCCGTTACCAAAAACTGTCAAGTTATCGCAACTCAAAAGAGGTATCAATCCCGCCTAACCCATTCTTTGCAGAATGGGTACGATCTGTGCTCTCGACAAATCAACCTGGTTTACCTGAAGAAATAAACGAATCACAGTTCCACCTAAAATTACAAGTGATAAATACCAAACAAATCACAAAGGCAACACGCCATTGTATTGCCACAATCAGATTCAAACAGCATGGATAGTGAAGATGTAACTGCAGAAAACAAAACAGTACTAGAAGATGGCGACGCATTTTTTTCCTAAAAAAGATAAAAGCAAACCGCTCATAAGAAATAGACAGACTCACCTTCCCTCTTCAAAACCAAATAATGCAGTGCATTATACACAAAAATACCGATGTTATCTATGACTTAATCTTTAGATATAACCCCATAGCCTTTTGCTTGCAGGAGACTAACCTAACTCCAAAAGTATTTACATCAATTAAAAGTTCCACAAAGATCTGTAATTTACGAATTACAGAAAAGATAAATCCTTCTATTTCTGCACGTGGAGACGTTGCGATTTCAGTTTACTGTAAAATACCTTCTAGAAACATTCCGCTTCAAACCCACTTAGAATCTGTTGCAGTACGTGTAGCAGTGGGACAAATGCTAACTCTAGTGTCACTGTGCATTCCGGCTAACAATATCTACACTTTGCAAGAACTAGATGATCTTATAAAACAAATACCACCACCCTTCTGTTTCCTTGATGATTTTAATGCACATCATCCACTATGGGGTTCTGTCCCTATGGACAATGGAGGACACCTGGTACTAGACTAGCTGAACCTAATTTTGCTAAACACGGGTGATAATACTTATTACTCGCCTGCCTATGGGATCTATGTCAGCAATTGATTTATCGATCTGTTCCTCTGCATTGTTTTCCAGTATGGAGTAAACTGTTTTAAACGAACCTCACAAAAGTGATCATTTCCGATTATATGTTGCATTCGAACGCTACAAATCCCCCTGCCCTAAACACAGAATAAAATGCAAATTCTCCTAAGCAGATTGGGGAAAGCATTCAGCCTCCATTTCCTTTGATAGCCAATCGATGAGACCAGGGTCCATTGACGGTGTCACCGAGCAAATACTGGCCGCAGTTTCTGAGGCTGTACCACAGTCTTCTGCATTCAAACACAAAGATCTTAAATACTGGTGGAATGACGCTTGCACCAAAGCGAAAAAGGAAAATAATAATAATAATAAAGCCTGGAACCTGTTCGGTAAGATTCCACCAGAATCCTAATTCAATATAAGGCAAAAGCACAACAAATTAGGATGAAAGCCAAAATCGACTAAGGATACAGTTTGACTCTACTGTCACAAAGTATACTAGCAATCAAATAATCTTGAAAAAAATCAACAACTAAATGGTAAATATCTACCGATTTTTGCACCAATCTTAACCAAGAATGGAGAGGAAATATCTTCTCAAGAAATAACTCTTTGCAGAGACTTTCTCTCAAATATATGCCACCTCAGCTTATTACACTTCTTTTCTACAAATGAAAGCCTTAGCAGAAAGATAGAAGATAAACTTCCAAACTATCCAGTCTTTTGCCTACAATCAATCATTTAATAAATTTGAATCCCAAACAGCATTAATTAAATCACCCAACAGCGCTGCTGGATCCGATGCTGTCTTTTATGTAATGCTGGATCATCTGAACAAATACAGCTTTGCATTTACTGTTAACATTCTTTAACCAGATATTTATTGAAGGTACATACCACTCTTCCTGGCATCGTTCCGTTATTTTAGATCATCTCAAACTAGGAAAGGATCAATCATTCCCACAAAATTACGGACTAATCTTCCTCACCAGCTGTCTAAGTGAAACTCTAGAAAGAATGATACACAGCAGTTTACTTGGGTTCTTGAAAGTAAAACATAAATGAACAAAATTCAGTTTGGATTCCGACAAAATAGATCCATTCTGGATCTTATGGTGAAAGCAGAAACTAACATTCTAATGCTTACTTGAAAAATGAACGCCTTGTAATGGTAAGTAGTAATAAGGTTTTAGGAGCAACAACAACTAAGGCCATATTGTTCTGCATGCATTGCGTGTGTTCCGTGGTCGATTTTCTGTTTGCTGAAAAAAAATCCAAATTTCGAGAGAAAAATCATGGCATCCTCGCCTAAGACCCACTAACTCGGCCACGTTGTGAAAAAGACCTACAAAAATTCTTCACTTCATCGACGGGACCCGAACTCAGGTCTTTTCCACCCAAAGTGGGGAGGAAGGCGATTTTACTAATTGTGCTACATACGATGGCGTAAAGCCTTAGAGAATATTAACACTTTCCACAATGCTAGCAGTGCACATCGATTTCATGAGCGTAGTGTCTGCACTGGACACATTTTCAATATCGCATCCCATCATAAAACAAATCCTTTCCTGTTTCCATTTAAGAATTAAAAATCAAAATCATTCTGCCAAGTTTCGCTGAATCACAGGTAATGAGAGAGCAGATCAGGGAGCCAAACAACCGAACTGTACAACACCAGCAAATTGCCAACTACCATATACAGCCCCCCCCCGTGGGTAGCACAGTTCGTAGAGTCGCCGTCCTCCCTACACCAGGTGGAAAGATCTGAGTTCGAGTCCCGTCGATGGCGAGAGGAATTTTTATGGGCCTTTTTCACAACGGGGCTGAGTTAGTCGGTCCCAGGCGAGCGTGGCTTTTTCTCCCGGAAATTCGGATTTTTCGTCAAGCAAAACAGAAAATCGACCACAAAACACACAATTTACAAACCGTACATAAGCAATATGGTCTTAGTCGCTGATGCTCCTAAAACAACAACCATATTTAGATTATTTGAAGCATATAACAAAACGTCTGTACATTTCAGTGGTCCGAAATTTGAACGTCACAAATGAACAGAGGATCCAGAATTATGGAAGTCTAGCTTTCAGGCAAAATAGACAGGAAGAGGTCTTACTAGTACGATTACGAAGGGCATACACACCCAACTCATATGCTGCTTTTTCTCGTGGGAATGACCCGCCTCTATGCATGCACTGTTCATCACCACTTACTGTCAAACGTATACTCCTGCATTGTACGTACTATTCTCATATCAGAAAAGGTATTTTCCACTCACTGTCACGATTGCAAGAACCGTTATCGCTAACTCACATTATTAGAATAATGCAAATATAAATGAACTCTGTCATCGGCTGTAATCTCCAGATTACATATCATCATTGCCATCTGCATAGCAGGCGCGGATGACATCCCCCAGTTTACCTTCCCAACTTAGTGACAGTGCGTTTTTGTTTTTCTTAAGTAATTCTCCGATGACTGCCATATATGTAAATCTCAACCGCGTTAACTATGAATATAACTTTACCAGCAATTAAAATGTTACCTATTCCAATCAAATAAAATTCATTTGTTATCCTACTGAACGTTTTTGACTATCCCACAGGTACTGTGCATAACGTTTTTAAGAAAAATGCCAAAGAGCACTTCTATTATAAGATCAATAACAGAAATATTATTAAAGAAACTCAAATGAAGGCAAAATTCCACCATCGCGCAATACCTGGAGAAGATTGGTTGAACCAACAGTATAGGGCCCTAACATAGAAGTTATACGTACAGCAGAAATTAAATACTGTTAATCTGTGCTTGTAATTAGAACTTTTGAATGAATATTGACGTGCATCACATATCAGAAATTCAGTCGAATTTGCTTCTCCTGAGGAAGGGAGAATGTATCCACAGAACTTTAACACTCGTTTTGGATCGAAGATTGTCAGCTCTATTCAAAATCTCGCCAATACTGTGTATACGCAGTTTATTTCCTCTACTTATTTCAGTTTTTGATCAACTTTGGTAATCTATCATCTCTCATTCTGTGTCCATACTGGAATCCATTATTGTCTGTATTTATAAATCGTCTTTAATATCGGTTTTTCTTTTAATTCGGCCCCGGTATATCAAGCGATCTTTGACTAAACGTTTTCCCTGAGCAATTTTTCCACAGCTTACTAGCTCTTTTTGATTCCGATGTTCATTAAAACTCCTTATTTTATAGCAGCTCTTCTCTCAAAAAGTTTTTGAAGACAGCGAGAAAGGAAAGCTACCTTTCTTTATACTAACCCTTGCTAATTTTCGCTTGATCGAACCAGCACTGTTTCTGCCTCGTCGTGGCTGGTCCAGAAACATGGGTGTAAAAAGACTTCCTCGAAGGCTAAAAGGAGCAAACTATGGAATTCGACAACTACCCTCCACTTGAACATAGATGGTCATCCTTCTCTAACTTAACTGAAATCGACTATGACACATCACAGTCGAAATGACTGTGTACAGACATGCATCAATAGGACTTCCCGATATTCCTTATCATTTATTCTTTGACAAACAAACGTACGAGTATTCTGTCTCCGTTTTTCATAAAAAAAAATATCTAGAAAACATAGCAGGTTCTCCAGAAATGACGAAAATATTAAATCCGGTGATTCACTAATTGAAATCAGGAGCCGTAAACAACTGGAGAGCCTGCTTAAACTCTCGAACTTTGGTGGTATACCTATGAGTTATCCACATGCAAATCTAAATACCTTAAAAGAAATAATTGTACAATGGGACCTGATTAATGTCACGGAGGATGAACTAGTCCAGGAGCTGCAAGAACAAAAAAGTCACGCAAGCTAAGCGCATCATGATCTAAAAGATGGTGAGCAAGCTCCCACACGAAATATACTTACCTTTGGTACTCAAAACTTGCCTTCCAACATAAAAGCTAGTTACATCAACTGCCAAGTAAGACCTTATATCTCAAATCCTAAAATTTGGTCACTCAAAAATGATTTGTTCAGGCGATTCAATCAGTTCTAATTGCGGGTCCAAATCCCATACTCAAGCGAAGTGTGATGCTGAAATATCGAACTGTCCAAAATGTAAAGGACAACATCTAGTGTACTCCAGAGCCTGCAACTGTGACAAAAAAAAATTAAAAAATATAGAATAAACTGAAAAGTCACCTATCAGGAAATCAGAACACCAAAACACAACTATGCAGCAATACTAGAGAAGTAACAGTCAATAGCGCACAAACCTAATTCTCAGTTCCATCAACCATATCTATTGCAGATTGGACTCGGACAATACCATGACATTCATAGCAGGAACAGTGCGTGATAGACTGCACTAACAGTTTTCCAATCACACAACGGAACCTCTAATAATTAAACACCAGATTCAACCAAGGAGACTCAGCCAGGCTTAATGAACATGGATATAGATGACAACATCAAGCAGGATGAATCCATCTTGGATCTATACGCAGAATTTTAAATGGACACTGGACGTCCTAGTTTCCTGAAAAAAGAGAAAAATGAAACTGCATCGACATAAAGAGACTGGATCTGAAAAGCTGACTCACATTTAACCACTAAAAACAAATAAAGCATCGCATCGTGAAGTAGCATTGTAGAGGCCTACGTAGCAATAATGACGCCATCCACGATCTAATCAAGCAGTACGGTCCAGCAAGCATGTCTCCAAGAAATCAACCAACCTTGCACCTCAGTTATTTCCCACTTATAATTATTCCCAGTCAATACCACTTGCCAATAATATCCGATTCGTACTTGTAATGATTGATACTGAACTTGCGATCCAGAAACATTTTGCAAACATGTATTCTCTCTATGAAAAAGCTGAACATACCTAAAATTATCTCGTCTGTAACATGGGAGAGCGGGTCGCTATATCCTTCTCCACCCTATCAACTTGTGATCAGATCTCGATTAGATTGTGGAGTTCCCGTTTATGACTCCAAACGAAAGGCTGTATAATAATGTCTTAACTCAGTAGAGCAACAATGTTCTTGAGAAATTCAGGACCTTGTCGGTTAAAAGTCTATATATGGATACCAACGAACTCCACTTCACCTTCGAGAAAGATGTTACTTCTTAATTATGTAGTTAAAATCCGTAGTCTCACTTCTCATCCCACCAAAACCAAAAAAAAAAAAAAAAAAAAACTATTAATTTTTAGGCCACCCAAATAATTAAATTCATTTGCCGTGCTGTGTGTGTCATATGTCTGTTAATTGCGTGTGTTCTATGGTCGATTTGTCTGTTTTTCTGGACGAAAAACTTTGCTATCTATGCCTGAGACCCCTGAGACCGACTAACTCAGCCACAGAGTGAAAAAAGCCCATTAAAGTTCCTCGCGTCATCGACGCGATTCGAACCCAGACCTTTTCCACCCGGTGTGGGGAGGACGGCAATGTTTTTACAGCAGAACTTTATGGTATTAAAATGGCGTTAACAACTTATCAAATTCTTTCATTTGAAGGATGTCATTCCAAGGGACGTTAGACCACTGGAAACGAATATACAGATGAAGCACCAACTATATCTATAGAAACTCTATAGACATTGACGCCATTCCGATTCCTTCTACTAATGATAAACCGATCATAAAACAACTGTGTATTGAGCAATGGACTCAACTGTGGAGCAACCAAATTTGTAATAGTAAATTACTACATATAAAGCAGAAACCACCATTATGGAATTCGACAGAATATGCATGAAGAAACTTTACTGGCGAGAACAGGAATTGTCCATACCCAGCCACCACCTCTTCTTATTGCTCGGGGGATGATCCACTACACCGTTTACATTGTCATTCTGCACTTACTGTAAAACATAACCTTCTGGAATGTGCTTATTATTTTACTATTATAATCTCTTCCGATTCCTTGCTAACCTAACAGAACCACTAAGCCATATTGCTGGTAAAAAAAAAAAAAAAGATAAGCTGTAGCCATTATCAACCCACTGCAGGATGGAAGCCTCCTCAACAATTCATGCTGATGGAAATGGACCATAATCTGCCACGCTGGTCCAGTGCGGGTTGGCAGATCGAATTAGCAGTTAGGTGCTTGAATCCTGGTCTACTCAAGGAGCGTGTGCTACTGCACTCCCGCTCCTGACCACTCGGCTACGGAGGCCAACTGGAGTTTAACACAAATTTAAGTGAGCTGTTCACTTATCTAAAAGCAATCATGTATAACTACTTCTGAATTCATTTCTTTACCATGCTGATCATCATTCCAAAATTAGAGGCGCAATTTGGCAATAATAGCCCTTGCACCATAAAATCTCCACCCAAATGCAAAAATTTTTAATTCCTTTAGTATTTTTACTTCTTTTTTTAATTTCTAATTTCACAACCTGATGTTTTCTAAAATACTTAATTTCAGCACTCTGAATTCTGTTCTCGTGTCTTTTTGATTGTCCGTGTTTCAATTCCGTATAATAACGCTGGTTTCAGAAGAATGTTTTTATTCTGAACTTTTGATCACGTGTTTGCTGCCATCGTGACGTTGGAATCTTCTGAAGTTGCTACCAAAAACAGTGTGTAAACTGTGTCAGGTGAACAAAAAAGTGAGCGAATTACTCACTGAGTTAAGCCAACGTTACAGCACAAACTTTGAAAGAGTTCAGGTCATTGAGTTGTCAGAAGCTGGATGCCTAACAGGTAAATCGCCGTTTGTGTTGTCGCGATGCCCGAACTGTCGAACGCTGTTAGTAATAATAGGTACACACGTACACGTTTCCAGAGCTCTAGTAGCGTCAGAACGGGAAGATCTATAGATCCCACAACTAGACTGCCACAATCCTTTAAATTTACAACATTGTAACACCATCCTGTCTGCGCCTGTATGGAGAGCATGTTAAGCAGACGACTGCGAGGTGGGAGCGGCATTCTCGCCGTTCGTTTCATCTGCTTCTGATGCCATTCCTTCGTCGTCAGTGTCTTCATTGGTGCAGGTAGAGCTGCTTGGGGACAAGGTGGGTATCGCTTCGTCTTTAGAGACGAATCACGTTTCTGCCTGGAATTACAGCGTCTGGAGACATGCTTGGGTGGGGCAGACGGCACATTTAACTTTACCATGGCCTTGTTCCCTTGCCCTTGTGAGTAGCATAGTTGGTAGCGCTGTCCTCCCCATACCGGGTGGAAATACTAGAGTTGGAATCCTGTCAATGACGCGAGGAATTATCTTTTTCACAACTTGGCTGAGTTATTCGATGCGCCTAAAATCCTACGAACCAACTTATCTTGTTCCCATTGCGCTATAGAACCCATAAACAAGCAGTGCCAGTGACAGAGGCCATCCTGTCTATATTAGGGAGTGGCATACCCGACCAACATCTGTAATCAACGTCTGAGGTGAACGATTATTTGTAACATCAATTACAAACAGTTGTGCACCTCTGGTCGTTATTGATTTCACGTCACCAACAAGATTATGTTCAAAGAGAGTAGTTTCAACATAATCTTTGAATTTTGATGAATGTCATCTTGGTGAACTGAGCCGTGCAAGAATCAGGAATTAGTCTTCATCAAGATATTTGGCACCTTTGCGACTCCCAATCGATGTTTCTGCTGCCCCCTCTGTGCTCCATTCCAAATACTATTTATCAGCAGGACAATGTCCAACACGTACGACGCTCGTACCCTGAGATACCTGCGAGATGCTGAGATGCTTTCTGGGCGTGCAGGTCCGATAGACCTGTGGTCCGTTGAACGCTCCTGAATAATTAAAATCCTTCAGTTACTGAAGGATTTTCAAATCCGTGATTGCCGAGACATATGACAGAAACCGAACAGTCTTCACCCTATACCATTAACTAGCAAAGAAGTTACTCCCTGCTAGTTGTTTTTCCTATCCTTCTGTTGGTCTCCAACAGTGTGGTGGAGATAAATGAACAGAACGATACGATTTTCAACCCTTCATTTGTAACATATTTATATTATCCTCCAGTCGCGTTAACGTGATTCACAGCTAAAAAAAGCTGGAAGAAAGAAAGAATGTAGAATAATCATCTCTTTACCATGTTAATTAATTATTTAACAAATGATGAACCTCGTTTTCACAACAAGTTAATGTATTTATGCAAATTCCGATGCGTCCTAGCGAAAGCTTTTAGTAATGATTGTTAATTAAATCTTCCACCGCTTTACGTTTCTAAGATTTCTTTACAACCATTTTGTTAGCACTGAGGTACTTGTACCGCCGTTCAATATAGCTGGAGTACAATTTAAGAAAGGGAAAACCCAAATTGGTAATCCGATGTAAGCCAAAATCCATTTCGTTGGATCTTTCAAAACCTAGTTTTGAAAGAACTGATGAAATCAAAACTTTGCCATTTCATTCTATTTATGTAAAAGAAAATGTGTATTATTACTGGCACTACACTAGCGATTTCTTTTAAGAATGGGTGATTTTTCTTTCTTTTCTTTTTCTATCCTTCAGACTTGAGTTCGTGAGATTACAACTTCAGTTTGACTCCTTCAAAATCTTCACGATTATTTGTAAATACATCGAGGTTATTACAATCTGTCGATATTATCATTCACATTCTTTTCGAGTTCTCAATAAATTAAAAGGTAAAGAACTTATCGGTCTGCTTCTGATAGTTTAGTATCTTAAGGGGGATCCGGATATAATCTCCCATTTTTCGGCCAGTGAATGATCACTAAATGGAATCGTGTTTGAAAATACAATGGCATAATGAGCGCAGACTTCTCCGATATCGATAAAAACTGCTTGGGAAAAAGGATTTATCAAATACACCAAGTACTTAAAGGGGAAACTCGGCGCAGAGGACAAGTGGACACGTGCAGGCGGGAGTGACATAATGGCCAATAATAGGAAGTTTACGAATTTAGTGGAAAATACAACTCGAAAAACTACACACTAATGTGTATTTCCACCGATGGATAAAAGGGTTGATTCTGTCAGTTTTGTTGGACTACAATTCGCAGACGAATTCCTTACAAGACACTTCTTTAAAGTTAAATTGACCCATTCCTCGCAGTAATCGTTTTTTCTTTGTTGGCCGTCCTTTGCAGCGCCATATTTTATTCTATTCACGAATTCCACTTCGTGTCATTTAGTGCGTCGTTGTGAGGAAACGCCAGGTAGTTGGCTTGGGATATCGCTCGGGGAGGGTACACATCGAGGGGACTGACGTACAAAGATAACATTCGCAACAAACGGGCCTTCGAGCTAACACCGATAGTGGGTGGAGCTTAAGTCGTTCGGGTGTTCGTAGGAACAGTCTGTTTGGTGGTTACATGTCAGCACGAGAGCTTTCCTCTCTCCCATGGACATACGCCGTGCACCGTTGATAGAAAAGAAAAAATAAAAAGTGAATGGCCGTGTCTCTTGGCTGAGAGACAATGTACCTGCGTTTCCAAAATTGTCACGTAATGTCTCAGCTGAATCAATTACCAAAATCGTACGTCTCTCTGAATCTCGTGCTGTCAGGGTGCTTTGGGTGGGTCGAAAGTGTGGGGGTTGGTTGATGACGTGCCCGTCATCACGTACCTCTATAGGCTTACGATACAACCTACGCATATGGTTGCGGTTCCTACAACACCGTTCTGACGCCAGCGTTTCAGGAGCGTCTAGCGTGACTGGTCGCGTTGACAATATGTCCAACGTAGAACATCAAACTTTGAATGACAGAGTCATTTTGTCTGTCGCTTTTCTTACTGCTTGTTCAGCAGCAGCGCACAAAGATCCCTTTATAATGATGCTGCGGGCAACATCTGTCTAAATTGTTTTCGCCGTGTCCGGGAGTGATGTGTATATTAATACAGACGGCTCTCTTACCAACCCTAATTTCACTTCACTAATGTCTCCATTGCTTTTTATTCTCCGTTTCCTATTTCATTTGACATCGGTAAATTCCTAAAAGAATTCAGGAAATAAAATTTAATTGAGACGCGAGTGATATCTTTTGTTTTGTTGTTGTTTTGCCCACCATTAACTTTATGATGTTTAAATAAATAAATAAAATATTCTGTTTATGTTCCACATGGTGTCAGAGGAGTTAGAAGCAGAATTTCAGAGTACTGATATAGTTTTAATAATGTTGATCCACTTTTTGAGTATGGACTTATTCATTTGCTCGTTCAATATTCTTGCTCACAATTGCCAGGAAATCGGCTTGAGTATTGGCAACTAGCAATCCATTCATAATTTGCCGCGGACAAAGTCAAGATCGATGCTGACTTCCATCTTATCCACCCATTTTTAAGTTAAATCGTTTGAAGTTTACAACTTCTCCCTGTAAGGCTCACTTATCGAAATACGCGTCTCTGCCATCAAGGACGCGTCATCAATGAATGTCTTCTCAGGATCAAAGATAAAAGAAGAGTTATTAATAATTTAAGGCTTAAACTGCCGTCTGGTTGCTCATCTTTTATCTATATTATTTTAATTTAGTTAAGGAATGCTTGTGGGTGATTAAGACAAGTGGGAATCTCATTTCTGCAGTGGTGGTTGCAGATCAACATTAGAGGGTCGGTTTAGTGGTAGTCTTAAGTGTACCGTTTTAAGAAAAACTGATGGATAAAAAGCTGTAATGTATTCCAGCATACCAACATTTTGTTATTTGTAATTATTCTTCAAACTGCTTGATTTTCTGTTTTTTTATTAACAATTATCATAATTAAATATTGAGCCATCTTTGAAAGAGTTTTTATTGTTATTATAAAACATACAAAGGCTATTGTTATTATTTCCAGATCATTCCTGGACGCTCTATTTGGCAAGCAGCGTGCAGGTTGTTACATCAAGTTACAATCTTTAATGGTATAAAAAATATACCACACACAATAGGGATGCACAAATTCAATTCAGTCGCACACGCACTTTACTAAGGGATCGCATGTTAAAAACAAAATCAATGATCATACGTGGCCATTAATGAACATTATAGAAAACAGTTACCTTCTAGTTTTTCAAGGTGCCCGTGTACAGAAATAGTCTTCCGGTAGTCATTGCACGGGATGGAGTTTGTTGGAACTTTGAGTAGGGTTCAGTTTGAAAAATCCTAGAGTCGTCGAAAGAATAGGGGAGCCGAAAAAGTTTGTTAAAATTCTATCCTTGTGAAAATACCTGCAAGGACTTTGTATTTTGTTTTTGTTCATGCAGTCTTTGTTGAGTTGCCCAGTTGAAACCAGGTTATGCGAAATATATACAGGGCAAATGATAATATAATAATAATAAACAATCGTGACATCTTGGCACCTTTATGAAAAAAAAAATAAGATTTTTTGGAAGGAATAGATGAAAGGAAGTTGAGATCGATGTATGGGTGAACAAACGCTTGAGATGCAGGAAGGGAATTTTTCACTTTCGTTGTGGAGTTGTATGTCATCAACGACTTAGGCCATATTGCGCCGTATATAATAATATGTAAGCTGCATGCGTTCTGTAGTGGATTTGATGTTTGCTGTCCGTAAAACCCAAGTTTCCGGGAGGAAAAATAAAACCATGCTATCCTCTCCTTAGACCGCCTAATTCACCATGTTGTGAAAAAGGCCCATAAAATAAGAATTCCTCGCTTCATCGATGGGATTGGGACTCAGGTGTTTTCCACCCGGTGTGGGGAGGACGGGAATTCCATTAACTCTTCTACCCAAAGTGAAGACAAACACATCCTCCCTATTTACTTTCGTTTGATTCTCCTGATTGGCACTTCGCGACAGCAAACCTCTTTATACTTAACGGCACTGCTCATAAATGACGTCTCTTAATGACTAACGGTAGCATGGTCTGTGTGGCAGCTGCAGAAGTATAAATCTGTTGACGCGAATTTTTAATATGGTCGTATTTGATGATGTCCTTAAAATTACGATATCTTGGTATAGTCGAGTTAGCGGCCGTTGCTGAACCATCTGAAAACGTCACCCCACGCTACCACTACTTAACAACCCAGATTGCTGTACTTGCCGCCACAACCTACTCAGATATTCTTAGCACGTGCTTGCGTCATTTGAGAATGAGATAGTCACGGCAATCGGAAATGTAAGGACTGAACATTTCTGTGACTTTCACTTGAGATGCAGTATCCGTTCGTTCAATAAGTACTTCCGTTGATGACTGCTAATTACTATTGAGAGTGGGATTATTATCTTTTCAACTTAACTCCTTTGCAGATGTTGGAAATAGGAGAATAACATTTAGTTAGAATATTACTGTGTGTATCCAAAAGAACATAATGAATAAATAAATAATAGAAACAAGAGAAAGTTAGTTCTGCTATCGTTGCTATTATTACTAAGATTTGTTTGTAATAAAAATTGGTATTTATGCTCGAAGGAAACTGAAAACTCTGTTCTACAGACCCTCACCAGATGAGTGGCGCATTGATGGATGCCATATAAAATTTATGGAGACGAAGATGTACTTTCTTCTTAGCTGTAGAAAGTTGATGTGGATATGTGAGTATAATTCGATGTATGATTCTGTAGTTCATTTTTATTTAAGATCGATTAGCTTGATAACATACGAATTTAAAGACGTGAATTAGAGGAATTAGAGGTACAGTATCTTATTTTGAACATCGGTTTGTATGGCTGTGTTCATAGAATTTGTTGACGTTGGTAGAGAGAAGGTAGTCCTGGGCCATTCAGAACTGTCGAATTGATCCTTTAGATTAACGCAATTAGGTCTGCTGAAGTCAACCAATTACACTACTCAACATGATTTTTCCCTCCAACAAATCAATGGTTGTTTCTGGTCAAGTTTTATGTATAGAATTTTTAAAATCAATCAAAAATTTCCTATCACATCTCAGCTTTAAGATATAGATAGATAACTGTATTTTGTAGAAAGATATCATTACTGTTTGAAATACAATTTTTAAACGTATTAACTTTCGGTTGGTTTTATTTATTGGGCTAAAAGTTAAGCAAATACATCATTACTGTTCTTACAATGTAGTATATTTTGATTTTGATGCACTTTTCCAGACAAGTCAGTATTTTTATTAATTTTATTACACCATTCAACTGTTCAATATATAAGTGTATGATAAACTACGCTACAAGAATTCACCTTCTGTTCAAATTTACCAATTGCTTTTACTGTTTTTAGGTTAATGCATTGTTAATATGGAGAAGACAAAGCACAGAATTTGTTTAAATTTCCCAGACAACTTCTGCTATGTTGTGGACACTTAACCTCCAAAACTCAGAGGAAGAAAATATACAAGGTCACAAAAGTTGCATATTCATTGTACTTCGGCTGCAAGATCGGTGACCAAGAAAAAATTTGGCTCCATATATTTGTTGTATTATTTGTACAACGAACTTAAGGCTGTGGTTATATGGCAAGCTGAGAGCATTACCTTTTGCCGTCCCTACGGTGTGGCGCGAGCCCAAGAATCATTTCGACGACTGCTATTTATGCATAATAAAAATAAAAGGTATTTCCAAAAAGAGCAAGCACTGCATCAAATATCCAAATATACCATCAGCAATTAGGCCAGTGCCACACGGTAAAGAACTGCCAGTACCTGTGCCACCAAAATCTTAGGGTATTGGAAGTAGTGATGAAGGTACGTACGGAAGAAATCGTTTTACTAGATGTCGCGGAACCATGTATTTCACATGATCTGGACTACGAGCCAGAAAAAGAAAAGACCCCACACTACAAGTGAACAGGGGATATTCATGTGTTGTTGAGGCGGATCGCAGGGTTCCCCCCCCATCAACCGCCATCGTACATCTTGTGTAGAAGCCTACGCCCAAACCGGCCATTTTTATGTAGTGTTGGAGGTGTAAGTGTAGTGATATGGTGTGTTGTTATGTTTACGGCCGGTAGCTGGCTCTTAGCAGATGGGAAGTAGCAACACCTGGTCACCACGTCCCAACCCCCATCCCCGCCATGTGGAGGCGGCCAGGATCTACTATCACCTGCTGGACTAACTCAGGGCAAAAGACCCGAGAGAGCCCAAATTAGGATGAAATGAAAAGGCTATGGAAGGAGAAGTTTGGGAGCTGGAGAGGTAGGAAAGAATAGAAGAGAGGAGGATCAAATAGAGGAACCCTCCAATAGTTAGAAGCTAGAAGAAACAAAGCAAGACTAAAGAAGATAGAGGTGGGGAAGTGGACTGACTTCTCATGCTATGAGAAATAATTCCATGGAGGATCCCATCCTAGAAGCTAGGATCAGCAAGATTTTTTGAAATATAATTATGTCTAATTTCTTGTAGACATTGCTCCAAGTACTTATAATTTTTTTTTCTCAATCACGCTATAAACAGGTTCCTCGTCTTCAGAAGAACACCAAGAATTTACACACACTAGATACAGGAACAGGTTCAATGTCCAGCAGGGTATATTTGATTACAATGAGTATCCAATCATCATCAACTTCTGATAAAATTATCCCAAATTAGCGAGTCTAAGCTCCTCTCTTCTTTTAAAAGCACGTGACGCAAAGGTGTTCAGTGCTATAAATGCCGCTTGAGATCGGATAAGCGCAGGTTTATTTCGCATTGTGAAGGTATCTGAAACAAGCTGCAATTCACCTGTAGTCTTGGTAATATTGACAATCGAAAATAATGTGGTCAACATTCTCTTCCTGTCCAGAGAGACAAAGCGGGGTAGGAGACAATCCTAATTTGAATAATTTGCTGTTAATACTCCCGTGGTCGGAGAGTAAAAATGTACCATGCAAGCCAGGTGCAAACCACGAAGTTATCCCAAATTAGCGAGTCTAAGCTCCTCTCTTAAGGCACTCTCTTCCTGAACTCCTTCACCGATGGTAAAAACTCTGGTCACGGCGCCAAGTTCCGAAGCTGACCAGTCTCTTTGCCATTTATCTGCATAAATAGAACGAAGCATTCTTTTCTCAGATGATAAAGAAGCATCTAGGTCCAGTTGCACATCATCCAAAGTGACAGGTATTGATTTCTTCAGGTGATAAATCATATATTTGTATTGTATTTCATAGCGTAGGGGTAATTTTCCCAATAACACCTGCAAAGCCATAGTAGAAGTGGTTCTACACGCCCGTGACATTATCAGGAGGGAAGCACGCTGGGCCTGCAGTAGCTGTTTCATAATTGCGGACTTGTTGGCCCTATGGCCCCACGCTCCAGCCGCATAAGCAATGATAGGTAAAAAAACACAATTATAGTATAACCTGAGTTAATGACCTCTCAGGTCCCATTCTTGCCTGGTTACCTGTCTCAATCGGGATAAGAAAGACTTGCACTTCTCTTTCACATATCTCGCATGGTGTAGAAAACTTAAGGCATCATCATGTTGAATACTAAATATTTTGTAATGGCAGTATATTTAATTGTTTGTACTCTATACTTTACAAGTGGCGGTCGTTCTCTATCTAATTTTCCTTTTAAAAGCATCTGCGATGTTTTAGTTGTTGAAACTTGTAGTTTGTGAATTGCAGACCAAGTTGAAAGTTCTTGTAAGACGGAGTTAGCTATGTCTTCCAGGTTCTTCCTTGAATTTCTGCGGACAAGAATGGTAAGATCGTCTGCATAGGCAATCATCTTTGTTCCTTCAAATTTCTTGGTGAGCCATGAATCAAACACAACATTCCAACACAAGGGGCAAAGAATTGATCCCTGTGGGCAACCCCTTGTAACATGTCTAGAGACCTGTTTAGTACCACTCTTAACTATGATAGAGCGCTCGCTGGTAAAAATAGCTAGTAATTTGAAAATTGGTCTAGAAACCCCAGCCTCCCGGAACCTCCCCAGAGCACTCTGCCACCAAAGGGTATCAAACTACAATGAACAAGAAGAATTAAAAACAACAACAAAAACAAACTACAATGAACAAGAAGAATTAAGCGACTTCATCAGAGACTTACCCAAAGAGAAGGCTGAATTACTCGGATCCAGACTACAACAGTGGAACTCATTCGCCAAAGGTACAAACTTTACAATATACCGTAAGTGAAATGAAGAGTTTTAAAGATATTTTGCAATGGAAAAGAAGTGTCTGCAAAGACGTCGTTGGTCTTCTGCACGAACTGGACATTGATCACAGTACTTCTGAATGGCGTGTTCATTGATGCGTCAAAGCTAAGTTTGAAAGCAGTATTGCTTCATAATGGAAATACTTTACCATCAGTTCCTCTTGTTCATGCTGTTGGCCTGAAAGAAACTTCCGATAGTATGTCCCAGATTCTTGCTGCTATACGTTACAATGACTATGGTTGGAATATTTGTGGTTATTTCAAAGTGGTTGGACTGCTTGTTGGGTTGCAAGGTGGTTGCACTAAATACTGTTGTTTTCTGTGTTTGTGGGATAGTCGTGCAACAGCCAAACACTACGTCGTACAACACTGGGATAAGAGAGATGAATATATTCCCGGCAAAAGCAATGTAAAGTATGTTCAGTTGGTTGATCCACAAAAGGTTTTCTTCCCCCTGTACATATCAAGCTTGGACTCATTAAGAATTTCACTAAGGCACTGGATAATGAAAGCAGAGGATTCGCATATTCATTGAAAATGTTTCCAAATTTATCTCATGCAAAGCTGAAGGAAGGAATTTTCATAGGTCCTCAAATAAGAACGCTCCTAAAAGATGAAGAATTTCAAAGAAACCTGAATGATGTTGAACTGGCTGCATGGAGATCTTTCAAGGCTGTGGTACACGGTTTCCTCTCCTCGGAAAGAGAAAAGAACTATGAGAAACTGGTGACAAACTTGCTGAAATGTTACAAGAACACGGGGTGCCGAATGTCATTGAAAATGCATTTCCTTCATTCCCATCTGGATTTATTTCCTGAAAACTTAGCAGCAAGTATCACATACCTTTCCCTGTTCCCCCACAAATAAAACCTTGCAGGTTATTTTATATTCGGTTATTAAAATTTATTTAGCGGTACATTCACCCGCACTGTATTAACACTTAAAGTCCACGCTCTAGAGATTTATGCGAGACCAGAAAGGCACAAAAGCGCGTCTATACAAAGGAACAAAATTGAAAAATAAAGTTAAGAAGAACACCTTACAAGGGATAAAAGTTAATTAGGAATGTCGAAGTAACTATCCAACAAGTGTTAAAACTATGGTGGTCTGAAATTAAAGGATGGTGTCTAAGTTGGGTTGTTGAAGAGATTCGAAGAACTGTAGTAAAGATTTATTATTGGCGGGGCAGATGAAATCTGCTTGATATGATAAAGTAGTGAGCGACTTATTATTGATATGAAGAATCGCAAAGTGTAAGAGTGAAAGTAAGTCAAAGAATCAACGGAAGAGTTAATTCTATAGATGAGCAGGACTTCGTGGTACAATTTTCTCGTTTGCAACTGGAACAGGCGAAAAGTGAAGCCTAATCGAGTCCATGAAAATCGGTATTATTATGATAATATAAAAATCGGACCAAAGCATGTCTGAATGGATTCAAGCAGACCTGAAGGTATTCGAATGGGGTTTTCAAACAACGTGTGTTTGGAAATGTGTTTGCAAACCTTTTGATTTAGGGTTGAATGCAGGTTGATTTAATAGTGGGAAAAAAAAATAGTGAAAACAAAAAAAATGTTTTAACTACCTATGGATTACCAAAAGGTAGGCAGTTGGATACAAATTATACATTAAAGAAAGAAAGAAAAACTGAAAAAATAGTTTTTATTTAAGGATGCGAAAAAAAAGAAAGAAAACTTCGTCAATATGTCAGTGTGCTCGTAGAGTGACCATTTAGGTGCGATCCTGAGTAACTCGTTGAGAATGATTTATAGATATATTTATAAATTTCACCAGCAGGAGAAGGGCAATTCGTGATCTGTCTCATAACATTTAGCAGTTCCTTGTTTGGTCTATTCCGATCACGAAGTTTCGCCGGCTTCCGTTACAAGGCCGCGTAACTACAGGGACGTCACAATCGATAAGATTATCGTTATTGTTCTAAATTATTATACCCTCTGGGGATCTTTTATAAAAGCCACAACGAGTCCGGATGTTAAGAGTAAACACACATGCTTGGATCGTTGGCTTAAACCACAATGCAGATGAAGCCCAGAAGAGAAATATAATTAAATAGCGGTAATATTCGTCTTACGTTTGTTACAACCCAATTCTAAATGGAGTTTTGTATACAGTTAATAGTGCATTTATCTTTTGAAAGAAGCGTTGTGATAAGTAACAGTATTCTTCTATCAAGGGTGCGCGAGATCTTTTTTATATGCCATAATAGAGGGGCACAGTAGCTCTCACGAGATCACTACTAAATTTTCTCTAGCGCTACAAGAGCTATATTGCGCAGCCGTAATTCTTGTCTAAAGGCCATGACAACATCTTGTCACTAGCCAAGGATAATGGTGGGGGAGTTAATATTGGGGCTTGATGGAATTGAAATATCGATATTGATAATCGTATACGAAGTTAAGAGGGGGGACAATCCATACTACTTTTTGGTAGTAAACGAGACCCAACGGACACATCCTAAACCCTAACATCAGTATTATCTAGCCTCTCTGTTTTTAGAGGATTATGGTCCACACCAAGTTTATTTGGTCCTCAGCTCCAAAATCTCATTTCAAAATGATTATGCCGAAATATTGGCTGCTAAGATGGCTGAAAATAGTATTTAACTGTCTGTGGTCTCTAAGTGCCCATAAACTTAACATTTTTTTTGCTATAGCTGCACATTATTCAGAAAGCTAACCTAGCCATGCCTATTAATAAGAAAGCATCTCCGGACATGGCTGACTTGGTTTCCTTATTTTCTTGAAATGTAACAGATATATTTAGAGGAAAGAGATGCAGGCACACAGTCCTTAACTGCTGTTCAGAAATTTTTAACCCCGAAATATTTTCGGTTTAAAATTTCGTAGTAACTAAAGCGTGGTGTCCAGTGTAACTGAGACTTGCCGGGTCAGAAGTTTAACTTCTTATAAGTAAGAGTTGTCCAAGAAGCAAGTAGTAGCAGGTGGTTGGAGGTATTGAGTGGCTTTTCAGTTGCCTGATTGATGGCTGCTATTGGTTTTAGGCACATTACCGATTAGACTATGCTGCGCTATTGTGTGTTATGTCCATACAAGCGTGTGATCACAGGGCAATTTACATGTTTTGATTTATGGTAACTGGATGCGACAAAGTTGAAGGAAGAGGACTTCGTTGCCGAATAACTCTCTCCATCATATGCCACACAATCTCAAGGAGATTGAGACCAGGTGATTGTAGGTACCAGGGAAGATGGTGAAATTCCGTGCCATGTTCTCCGAACCATTCTTACATGACTCTGGTACGATGCGCTATTGCATTGTCATTCAAAGGTGGCCATCATCACCTTCGGGATAAAAGTGTAACTATTGCAGGGTGTGGTAGATCTGGTACAAATTTCAGGTATTCCCTGGATGACATTCGACCTTCCACCGGTATCAACGGGCCCAGTCGGTGTCAACAAAACATTACCTATACCACCTCCAGATACTTGAGTTGTCTTAACAAGGAAAGCAGGATCCATCGCATCATGAGGTTCTCGCCATACTCTCTGCCTGTCATCAGTGCAAAACAAAGTATATCCTAATTCGTCTGACCACATGACTCCTTCCATTGTTCCACTGTCCAATCACGAGGTTCTCGGCTCCATTCCAGACGGAATTTTCTGTTTCTCTCTGAAACAAGTGTCTTCCGAATAGGCAGGCGATTGCCACTACCAAATTTCTTCAATTTCCTGCTCTTGGTGTGGGTTGAAATAGGGCTTGGTTGAATTCAGATGTTATTTGCTACACTGGATTTCCTATTTGTCCAACCTTCTTACAGCCCTCCTTAGTGTCTGACGGCTTCGCTCTTTAAGTATTGTTTTACCCACAATAAAACGTTTTTTTTTCCCCAAAGCCTGATAAATCACGCGTTTTCCTCATTCTGGCTTCAGATTACTGCGGTGCTATAAAGACTGTCTGTGCAGTCTTTATAGTCAACGAGGCAGCATGACTCCATGTTACAGTTTTGTTTGCATATTTTCTGTCTGTGATATCTTAATACAGAGGTTCGTATTTTTATGGTGACGATAGTAAAGAATACTGGCAGGTCCAAACTCTTTTTGGAGGGAGGAAGGAATTTAACAACGATGATATTTTACGTGATTGGCAGTAAGCGAATATTAAGCTTAAATTTTTGATTTGAAGCCTGCATTCAAATACCATTAAGATGGAGGCAATTTTTATAATTTTTATCCCATGGATCATTCAAACTTTTTTTTTTTATCGGGAAAATAGACAAATCGATCTAGAATAGAGCTGAGGATTTTACTCTTGCTTTTTCCATGCTCAGACAACCTAACCTGGCCTTATAACACTTATTTAAAAATATTATTGCTTCATGGCTTGAATTGCCTTGTTGTTAACCGAAAACAACCCAACTCCAACTCCAAGCATGATGGCTTGGAGTTGGAATTTAGAACCACGGAAAACAGATGTGTGTGTGTGATCAAATTTGCACGAGCTTCACCAGCCGCCCGGGAAGAAATATTTCACGGTTTTCTGTATCTAAAAAAAGGATAATTTAGAGTATCGTCCATTTATCGATTCGGTTATTGGTAACACTTCCAGAGTTACCTAGGTATTGCACTATGAGGACCAATTACTCAAATATCAAATCAATTAGTGGATGCGGGTAGGGAGATTGCAGCATTAGAAAGACAGGCCAAAATATAATTAACCCTTTTGAAGGAATCTGTCTTTTCGTAAAAAAATAACTTTATTGTAGGATGAGAAAACATGCGCAGAGCAGGTTCGCTCATCCTTGGTTTCAATACTCATTTCCTTATAGTTTCTCCAATTCGATCAAGAACAGCTGCATCAACCGCGAAGACTTCGTAAAACGATCGTCTAACCTTCGCCTTATCACGGGGATAAAGTAAAACGCACATCGATGCGGCTACACGGGTACGGACTTTATTGAATGTATATTAAAAGTTTAAAGACCTTAGCGATTTATTGAATTAAGATTTCGAATAATATCAGCGACTTGGAAACCAACGGAGAGGAAGTTTTTTTTTTTTTTTTTTAATGTAATGTGCACTTAAAAGGTTCTTTACTGTCCCTTGATCTATGCATGTATTGAACAGTGGTAAAAAGAGATGACACATTCGAATTTCAATATCGGTAGTTTTTTATCAGATAAAGTTTGGTACTCTGCAATGGATTTAGAAGGGACGAATTAAGAAAAAAGTTAGGATATGAAACGTGAATTGCGCTTGAGTTGGCTGAAAATGTCCACAGAAATCTGTTATTAAAACTTGAATCAAAAATTGAACAACTTTATCAAAACCAACGAAGCGAGTTTGTGATAATGAAATAATTGATTGATATTCTCTTTTGTACAGAATCGATTATATTTTCCACAGAATTAACAGAGTAAGCAGTCTTCGAAAGTAGGATAGACCTGAGATTTGGTGTCGAATCCCGAATAGATGGTTAATGTTCATAAAACTGCCAAATCCCAACCCTAATATGAGGGATGAGAGAAAATAAAATAACTTAGAGGGATCCCTACTTCCTTCACCGGAGATGGACTACCTACAACCGAATCGAAGAGGCTGATTTCAAGGACTCCTCTAATCTTTCGCTGGATCGAACCCAGAACTCTTCCCACTAGTGACAAGTGAAGAAAACTTTCTTGCCACAGATGATAATTAGAAATTTGGTTAACTTTATTTTACCACTCTTTTGCGCAGGAAAAACTTCATTTTTAACCTAACCTGCTCTACCATTAATATTCGGACACTTCCGCTGATAGTTGGTCACGTCCTATCCAAGCACGACGTGTAAGAAAGAACTATAAACTTCAAGCACGGAATGATAATAGAGTTCCACATAAGCAGTGGGTCTGTATGTGACATTTCAACGGCACTGAAAGTCCGTAGTTAGACGATTGGTGATATGATCTGCAAATGGAAGGGACTTTTGCTGAAACCATCAGGAAAAGACCCAGGAAACTCCGATGCTGACTGAACGCCACAGGGGAGTCCTTCAAATAATTGACCGCTCCGAACGGATATCGGCGTTCTCGCAGCACACACAGGCCTTCAGTAAGACGATTATGACACTTTTAAACCAGTGCAGTGCGCAGGATATTGGTGATGGATTACCACGTCCTTGCAGCCATCCACAAGCCACAGAGGTCGTCTGTTTTTTTAATTATAAATTGGTTTGTGGACAGCTTCTGAAGATTGACGGAAAGCCCGTTAACATTTACTGTTTTGTTGGCTGAAAGAATTCATTCGTAGAATGAATTCTTTCTAGTCTAGATATTTGGAACAAGTTAATCGTTTTTCTCATTTTCTCAACAAACATTATTGATGATGTCAGAAGTACGCGTCTAGATTCAGTCGTTTATGTTAGAATGGTGGCAATTTCTTAGTTATTTTCTTAAATATCAAACTTCTAATGGAAATTATTTTAGAAGGAAGAGAACACTGAAATCGAAAGGCGATTTAACACCCGAGACTTAATTAGTTTTGGAAATATAAATGTCTTTTTATGTCTTCTTCTTACCGAACTACTTTTAACTCATCTCTCACTGATTTATAAGAAACACCGAAATTTCTGGAAGCGCTTAGAGTTAGTATTTCGGAATGTTTGCGATGAATGGGTTCCCTAATAGACAATCACTTAACATGGAATATGAAGTTGAAAGAAGGAAAACGTGCCCCGATGTGCTGAGGAAGGTTTTCCAAACCTGACTCCTGCATTGGGTTGAATAATTACCAGATCAGGATGATGGAGGCAGTTTTGAAGAACAGAATATAAACAAGTGACAGTTACATTTTAGAAATTATAGAAGTTAGGTATTTTCGGTAAAGCCCTCGTATAGTATACGCATGTCAGCTAACAGATTAAAAACCCTTTGTCATCCTTGCCTTGCAATTTTATGAAAATTTGGGGGATGTACGTCACGGGGTGCAGCTTTACCTATTTCAAATATCGCTTGACAAATGGTGATTCAAGACTGCAGGAGCACGCAGTGCCAAGGTGCGCAGGAAAGATGACATGAATAAATTCTCAAGAGAAAGAGAGTGTTAATCGAGGATTGGTTGGTTGATTGATCGAGCGTGAAAGGCGCTTTATTTCTCCGTTTAAGGTTAAATGCTAGGTTATACACTCGGGCCATTTGACTTGTTGTTTCTAATTTGGAACCATTAATCAGAAGGAGGGTAGCGCGACTCAATTTATTCTTTGTAGATCTAAGAACAGGGCTGGTTTGTCACTCTTCAAAAGTGACAAGTTCGTGATAAGTGTGGGCCCCCAAAACTCCTTTTCTATACATCGTTCAGAAGCCACGGTCAACTTTCTGCTATTTATTGAAACACTGAGGTAAAAATGACCAAAACAGCTATTTGGGGGGAGTGGGAGAATTAATACTAATTTACAAATAAGAAACATTTTATTTCTCTTTTTGGAAGGGTTACATATTTTCTGTATGGCATGAAAGTAGGTTATTATGGTAGCCTCATATTTAGTGGATCCCGTTATTCACCTCATAAATAATGCCACTTTCCTCCCTCCTTTAAAAACTGAATTAAATTTGAATCAAGTTTATATTTTTCTTCTTTCTCCATTGCTCTTTTACCTTCTTGTAATACCCTTATAAAATCCATTTGGCCTTTAAGAAAAAGAAATGTGAACTGGTCTCTTTTGAAAATGTCCAAACTCTGAAGTCTTTTCCATCGAAATGACGTAAATTTCTCAATAGGTATGGTAATCCGATTGTGCGAAGCCTGAATGTGGAATTTTTCTGGTAGATGGAATACTGAGTAGTTGCTATAAACGGACTCAACCCTTTCTTCAGGTGGAAAAGAATGCTAATATAAATACTCATCAGTACTGCCAGAATTAGTAGTAAAATATATGTTTTACTATTAGTAAACACTTATTTGTGTGTTAAATAAAACGTAGTTTGCTAAACTTTGTTCCAACTGAACGCAAATTTCAAAGAGAATTTATAGCGTTTTTAAATTGAAGCTACAATTTATTGCCTCCATCTTATTTTAATACGATTTATTATTATAAAAGAAGATCCTTTCTATTTAAGATTTATAGGAGAGAGATGACTTTGGCAAAATATTTAAATATACGGTACGTGCTAAGTTTAACTGAAACCGTTCTAAGTGATCAAGGTCCTTTGTCTTTTTAACTGTCATTAACATTGCTATTAGAGACGCGACTGGCATCGTTACTATAAGAAATGTGACACAAAAAGAAACAAAAAATGACAGGTTAATAGTACAAGTTACAGTGGCAGCTGTTTGCAGTAGAAGGCTGTTATTAAAGGAGTCATTGAACGGAAGTTACAGTTTGAAAACGCTTGGGTAATAAAAGACGATCAGGGGGCTAACAGATAACTGAACTCTTTTTTTTTTTTTTTTTCTCTCCAAAGAGAAATATTTGTTTAACGCAAATTCAACCATGCTTCAAATGGTTTAAAACGTTATTTGCATTTCACAAAGAATTAGGTGAGAACTCTGAGTATGATCGTTCCAATATTTTTCTACATTTATTTAATACATTTATGGAAGGAATCAGAAGACGGGATAACGTGGAAGATTATATTCTATGCAACAAAAAATATAGGCTTATAATTAATATCCGTTGAATGTATTAATCAATTGTAGTATAAATTGTAAGGGGAAGGTCTGCAATCATTCAATTGTCAGATGATTATCATTTAAATCAGAGGTTTTCAACGTGAGGACCACTGCGTGTAAGGTTACACTCTGGCTTTTTAGCTGAAGTCTAATAACGAATGCCTCGAGTTTAAACGGATGTACTAAATAGGTTCCTAATAAGTTCCAACGTTCTAGCCAAAAAAAAAAACTTTGTAACTACACAGGAACTGCTCTCTGGGACGAAGTATGTAAAATCCAAAATAAGGCATTCTTAAATTGTTTCTGATAAACATCTGGCGTGGTTTACAATGGAAGCACGCTGAATCCATTTAGTGGATTTGTATGCAGACGTGCCGTTGGATGCCATACTGCTGCATAGTTTACAGAAAAATCCGGAACTTCTCAACATTCTGAATATCTGTGACTAATAGTTGGAGCCTGCTTTTTGTTATATGGTTCGATCAATGGTTCTGTAGATGGCATCTTCCAGAAGGAGCTGTAAAGAGATATCTTCGATACTCCACCCTTTCAACACAGATGCAATTTTATGGTGCAGGACAACAGTTGGTCTTTGTACGTGTTCTATTATGTTTGGTAATACCTGGCATATTTCCTCCTCTTCCGGTTAGGCAAAAATCCTAATACTTTCAATTTGTTTTTTCTCCAGACAGTTTTTTTCTCACTGATTAATTCTAGTTTGAGAACCAACCTCATCTTTTTCAAAGAGTTGCCCAAGCATAAAAAAAAAAAAGGGGGGACGTTTTCTCCCAGTTAGAGAACAGTGGTAAAAAGACTAATCCTTCTCTTCTATACACGTATTTATAGTATTCATCTTCACTTCTGCTCATTATCTTTAATGAGATATTTTCCATAGGGTGGATATTGCTCCACCCTATGGAAACTACACAGCCTTACCAAAAGTACTTTTCTTGGCTGTAAGCAATAAAAAATAAACGTGTGGTTGGTTGGTTGATTGGAGTGGAGTAGCCGCCGTAGACAATCGAAAGAGCAAGCTGGCTTTAGGGCAGAATTCTCAACCATGGAATACCTTCACGTAATATCACAGATAATGGAGAAAGCAAATGAATACAAAACACCATTATGCCTGGCATTTGTGGATTACGAAAAGGCATTTGATTCCATACAGCCTAAGGCAACATTTCGGGCACAAATTAAGAAAGGAGTTCGACAAGGAGACACTATCTTCGAAGTTGTTTACAGCTGCCTTTGAGGAAGCTTTCAGAAGATTGGACTGATCGCAGAAAGGAGTCGTTGTGAATGGAGAGTACCTAAACCATTTACGATTTGCAGATGTCATTGTGATTATAAGACACGATCCCGAAGAATTAGAGGAAAATCTTAATCAGTTATGCAGAGTTTAAAAAAAAAAATAAGGGGGAAAAAAGACAAATTTGGCTAAAACAAAAGTAATGACGAACAAGTATTGCACAGAAAGGGATATAATCGTTGAAGGAGAAGAAATTGAAAAGGTAGTTCATATACTTATCTGGGACAAGTTATTAGCTGCAATAATGATAAATGGCTGGAAGTCAAGAGAAGAATAAATTCCGGATGGACAGCATTCAGGAAATAGTCACAGAAAGAATGGAAAGAATATCTCAAAACCACACAGAAAGAATGGAATGAATTATATTAGGAATCCGATTGTTGGATAAGAAGAGAAACACATGGATTAGGCAGCAAACACAAATAAAGGACATTGTTATGAAAACTAAAGAACTGACATGGACTTGGGCAGGACACGTAGCTCGAAGACATGATGATCGATGGACTAAGAAAATAACGGAATGGTACCCAAGAGGAGCTAGAAGGAAACCTGGAAGACAACAACGGAAATGGACAGATCAAATCCAAGAGTTCGTGGGCAGTAAATGGATGGTCATTGCACATAACAGAAGGAACTGGAAAGTTGCTGGAGAGGCCTTCATCCTGCAGTGGATTGAAAATGGCTGATATGATATGAGCCTCCTTAGCTGAGTGGTCAGGAGTGGGAGTGCAGTAGCACACGTCTTTGAGTAGACCCGAGTTCAAGCCCCTGACTGCTAAATACGGTCGATCTGCTAACCCGCACTGGACCGGCGTGGCAGATTATGGTTTATTTCCCTCAACATGAACCGTTGAGGAAGCTTCCATCCTGCAGTGGATTGATAATGGCTGCAGTTTACTTTTTTTCCTTTTTTTAGATTTGTTGGTTCTTGTTTAGTGTTTAGGCCATATTGCGCCGGAAATAATATATCTGTAAATTGCGCGTGTTCTGTGGTCGATTTTCTGTTTGCTGGACGAAAAACCAGCGTTTCCGGGAAAAAGAACCATCCTACCCTCTCCTGAGACCGACTTACTCAAGCACGTTGTTAAAAAGGCTCATAAAAATTCCTCCCCTCGTTGACGGGATTCGAATTCGGGTCATTTCCACTCGGTGTGTGGAAGATGGCGATTCATCCAATTGCGATACCCATGAGGGCCCTGTGGTATAAATAATTTGTTCTTTCCCGCACAACAAAATATAAATGATGAGGATGGTGAATATTTTACACGAATTAATGTCGGAATTAAAAGGGGAGTTTCTCCAAAAAATGCCATCAGAAATTCCGCCTGTCATTATATAGGGTCAAGACGTGTAGCACTTTTTGTTACATTTTTTAAACATTCATTTTTCGTTAATTTATAATGTGTTTAAAACATTTAACAAATATATATATTTTTTTTAATAAAACATTTAAATTTTCTTATTTTCTATCTAATAGCCTGCCGTTTTGTTTAACCCACCTTGACCTTAAATAAAGGAACTGAAAATAGTTGTTTTCTTCTATCAATTTTCTTAGAATTCCTTTTATTTTTTTTATGCATCTGTTTTAATGCTTTTCGGCTACATTAGTGTAACAAAAGTACCTCGCGTGTATTAACAAATACAATTTGAAAAGAAGAATAAATGATAAAAGAAACCGCTCGAAGAGCCCCCCTTTGAGAATATTAACAAGAGCAAGTTGAAGCTACATGCCGCTAAGTTTAGAACGGGGTTCACGATAGATTTTTAGGTCATCGGCAAGCGTTATAGAATATTATCAAACTCGTTTAGCTTATCTAACTGATATTTTAACAAAGTGTATAGAAGAGGCCTCAAAAGGAATCCTTGAGAATGGATAGTAAAAACTAGAAGGGGGCGGCGCCATCAACTATGACCAAAGCAGACTTACTATTGAGAAATGCTCCAGTAAGGAAACAGGGATGAATAATGCCGTAGTAACTTAGAATACTTAACGCTGTCAAACGCCTGAGTGAAGTCGAAGATGAGAGTATCACATTGTACGCCCGAGTCCAAATTGAATAGCTCACAGAAGCCACAGGCTTTTTACTGCACCGTACAAAAAAAAAAAAGAAAACCCATAAAATATGTTAATAAATAAAATATATGAAAAACAAAGTACCTATGTATTTCCCTCCTCATTTAGGTAATTATCTTAGTGACCTTTTGAGTTAACTGAAGCTGTCACCTAAAGTACCCAGGAAAGTAATTTATTCCAGTAATTAACAAGTCGCTGGCTAAAAGAAAACATCTTGCAATCCAGCCTAAAACTCTTTCCCCGTAATTTGAATTTATGGGACGTGTTCTGGAATCATTTATAACTTTGAAAATTTCGCCTTTATTCGTTTTATTATACTCTCTTACAGCCTTTTAAACCTCGGTGAAGTCTACTCTAAGGTGTCTGATTGCCAAGCTCTGTGGGCAACATATTCGAAGTCCTTCCTCATACGGATACCCTTTTGTAGATCTCACAAAGTGAGTTGTCAGTTACTGAACTCCTTCAAGAAGCCCGATAACTTTTTTATGGATGCGATTCTCAATACTTGGATTCATATTCCAAGTGCGGTCTTACAATTGGCTCATACAGGAGATCAGTCCGCGCGTGTAGTACACTGGTTATAATCACTGTCCTCCGAAAACCTGGGTAGATAAGGCCCAGGTTCAAATTCCGTCAGTGAGGAGGGGCACTTTTATGAGCACTTTGCACTCCTTGGTTGAGTCAGTAGGTTTTAGGTGCGAGTTGTAAGATTCTACATCCGCCCCCCCCCCCCGAAAGTCGGGTGCTTTCGTCCACCAAAAAAAGACAAATCGACCAGAGAACGCAGCCAATTTATGGCCATATTGCACATGGACAGATGGGTTGCTTCTTTAGTGGCCCTAATATCAGAGTGCATAAATCTACAGTGGAATTATGACATCTCTAGCAAATGTTCGATAAATCATTGTTAGGGTACCAATTCCTTGCCGCCTTTGTACACTGTTTGGAGAACTTTGTTTGAATGTTTTGTATCTCCAAATCCCTTTCCTTCTCCATTGTTTTTAATTCAGCCCTACCAAGCGTATAAGTTATTTTGGAATTGCTCATCCTTACGTGTAAAATCTTGAATTCTGCTGTATTAAAACATAGCTTTCCGAACCATCCCTGAAGTGTTTCCAAACCATCTAAAGAGCGCTGCATGGAGCTGATCATTAACCACTCTCCCAATGTTCACATCACCTGCAAATTTTGACATATCATGGCTTCTATCCATTTGCCATTTTCATTTATGAAAATCACAAAAACAGTGGTCGCAGCACAAATCTTTGGTAATTCCACACTTCTAATCCCTGATCACAACATCTTCTGAAACATCCCTTCACGAAGAATAGTCAATTGATGAAATCCAAATAAACAATATCTAAATGATTTCCTACATCTCTCTCAAAAGTAACTGTAAAAATAGCTAACAAGGTTAGTTAAACATTAACTGAAAATCTGATTAGTGTATATTCTTCAGAATTCCATTTCTGTATAAATGTCCTTGTATTGTACTCTTCATTATTGTCGTCATGATTTTCCTCACTAATTAAAACAGATTGACCGGTCTGTAGTTACTCGTATCACTCTTAGAACCGCCATTATGTATTAATCATACTGTAACACTTCTCCAATCCAAAGGATTCTCTTCTGAATCCAGTGATGCCCTCATAACCTTTAATGGTTCAGTGCACTTCTCTCCCTCTCGCCGCTTTCCCTCGATTAACTGGTTATATGCAAGTAAGGCTCAAGTTCATGAGCCTTATTTGCCTTTAGGCTTGAAAGTTTTCGAATAATCAGTTTTTCATTCTACTTAGCCTCACTCGCACAGCCGTTCCTCACCATGAAGGGTATTTTGTTTGAAAAGATCGACGCGTAATACCTGTTCCAATTCATCATTAACATCAGATGAATCTTCGAAGGCTGTTCCACAGTCATTACGCAAGGGTCCGATCTGATTTGCTTTCTGCTTCTTTGTATGCACATAAAAAGAAATATGAGAGTAGAAAACCTTACCTAATGTATGCTAAAAAAAAGCAATTGACGTAGATTCCAGGTATATGAGGGATCGAATGAACAGCAAATAATATTGGGGTGTATAGCCTGATAATGGATCGGAAGACTAATTTCTTTCCAAATTAGTAAAACAAATCTAAAATGAAGTGATCTGTGACAATACAGCTTTAATATTACTGTATGAGATTACACATTCCATGTGTGTGTAATCTCGTACAGTAATATGCCAATCAGAATATATTAAGGAATTATTATTTAACTTTTTCACAAGAAAATCTGAAATTGCTTGAAAGGCAAGCATGAAAAATTGTAAATATTTGTGTAATTGTAATCTCAGTATACGAAAAGGTACTTCCAGTAAAAATATTAAATGTATTTCATTATCTTATAGGACTCCCATGTGCCTAACTTGTAGCTTGAATATAACGTAAAATGGATTCAACTAGTGGCCGAAAGGTATCTAATATAATATAATATTTAAGCCATTTCTGTAGCAATAGTTTCTGTAATTCCTTCAGTGATGGGTCGCTGATATCAAAGCTAGAATGTTGAATTCTGTAAAAACAGGATATTGAATTTCTGGGCAGAAATCCTCAGCTATCCATTTCTACAAAAATGCGCTACTGTCTCAATCCTAACTGTGGATAGGGGATAAATAGATCCTGGTTACAAATATCATCAGCTTTTTGACCTTCTTACACAGTGGAGTAAGAATTCATTGCCATCTTAGTTTCCAACAACCACGCTGCTTATACTTAGATTAAAATGGATTAGATTAAAATAGGATGGATCATCTTTCCATCTTCTTCTTGGTCGTCGTTTGCCGATGGGTCACCAGTTCTTTACTATTTGTGTACATCTGTCATTAGCCATCCCATTTAGGTTTGTATTTTACTTTGATTTCTGATTTCCTCACTATTAACTTTATCTCTTAATGCTTTTTAAGTTATTTACCTTAATATTTTCATTTCTAAGTTTTATATATTTGTTTTTGCAGCTCTTGTCTCAACTGAATACGTTGTATTAGGTCTTATATATTTTAACTTGAGCATCCTGATTAATGTTTGAATTGTTCCAACTCACATTATTTAACTTTCCCCGGTATTTCCTCGCTTTTAAAGGCAAAGGTTAAACATAACTCACAGTTAAACATATTAATTGGCAGTCCTCTTTACTTCAAATATCAGGTCTAACACTATCCGAAATCTTTTGGACTTACAAGGCCCTCTCTCAGTGGGACTTCTTTCTAAGAAGTAAGAACTTTAATGAACGTTTTTTCTTCTTCGACAAGTAAATCAATCTTTATGCCTACCTGTTCTTGTCATGCTGGTGATCAGCATGTTCAGATGACTCAGAAAAAGATATTTTGCTCTTCATGTGCCATTAAACTACTACGTCACCACCACCAGAATTGGTGCCAGAAGCAAAAGACTTCTAGTCATTTTTACAGAACCCAAGAGCTTTATAAACGAGTGATAGGTGGGACAGATGAAAAACGTAGTTGAATGACCTAGCGAAATCATATATTCGGTCAATTAGCAATAAACCCTTCCCACCAAGTATCTAGACTACTGTTTCTTAGAATCTTTCCTGAAAAACAAGTGACTTACACTGGTATCTGAGGAAGCATATGAGCCACACAAGTTATTTGTTCTCGTCATGGCATGCAGAGCCATGATGACTGTTTTTGAGAGGGGGCGTTATTGTTGTACGTCGAATTACTGGCTTGTCGAATCGTGCAATTGCTGATAGGCTACATCGCCCACAATCGATCTTCGGTAATTTTATTATGAAATGGAAACGTGACGGTACCGGCCCTGTCCAGCAAAGCACAGGAAGACCAGAGAAGTTCACTCCACTTGACTAAAGGGTACTCGAAAGGGTAGTAAGAAAATCTTGTGAGACGTCGCTGCAAAACATTAATCTGGAACTTAAGGCATCAACGGGAGGGGGCTTTGGTCTGTACGAGCACATTGCCCGCAGAATTCGTAGGAACGTTTGTGGTTTTCTGGGAGATAAATTAACATCACCAACCGCAATCAGCAACCTTAGCTTGCATGGTACAACGAACGCTTGGTCCATAGAGAAGGGGAATTCGGTTCTACTGAGTGACGAATCTCGCTACACTTTATTCCGATCAGACCGGTGTGGAATTTGTACAAGGAATTATGAACACGGACTGCTCCCATAACATTTTAAATAATTTCGTGTTCCCTACGACTTGGCAGTTTTTGACAAGACCCACGTTTGTTTCAACAGGACCCTACCCCCATACTATACAGGCGGTGGTGTTCGAGAATGGTTCATGCACAAAAGTTGGAATGGCCGGCGCAGAGTACCGATTTTAACCCTATAGGACGGCCCTTCCAACCTTTGGCTCTCACCTGACTTTCTAGTTTGTTCCATAGGAGCTAGCCAGACCATACCTCCTGCAGAACAGAGACCACTGAAGGGTACCCCCTTCAGTGGAAAGCCTACCCAGGAGGGTAGATTTCCTTCAAAATAAAAGTCAGTAAACCACATCTAACCAATCCTGATTGAAAAATCCTCTAGGTATCTGACTAAGATAATTCTTATCTTCATTTTGCTCCTTGAAAAAATGCATAAAAAACTTTCCATACTCTGAAATACATACCTTGGAGCAGGCAGTATTCCACATAAGAGGAACGGATCTATTCTGGAAAATCTCCTGGAATATCTGTGTTTTCTACCTTGAGGAACCAAATATACTTGATAAGGTAAATTGGAAGATTGCTGGGTTGGGCTGGCAGAAATTATGACTTCAGTTTAATATTATTCTGGAACTATATTATCCAATATTAATCACATCGATGGTAAGTCCCTATCTTGTCTTGGATGGATAATGCTGTAAAAAATAATTATTGGGGTTTCCCCGCAACTAATCGCCATTGTGGAAAAAAATCTAATCCAGTTTTCACTGGATACTATTTTTATAAGTTTAGGAATAACTTCATGTAGTATATGCCACAATCATTTTTAAAATCAGATTGGAATAATTTGATTCCACCGAATGTATTTCTAGTTAACTGGGACCAATCTCAACTGCGACATAAGCACAAAATTCAATTGTCCATGATATTAATACTCCAGCTTCCAGTACGTCCTTTGCTCTCTAAATTAAATCTTCCTTCTAACCTAACAACCTTCTAACCCAAAGATTCGATATCGACTGTAAAGAAACCACAACATATTTTGACACATAAGTAACCAGGATGAACCAATCCTAGAGATTCATGCAGAGGAAGACACAGATATTAAATGTTCCCCCCCCCTCTCGTGGGCAGCACAGTTGGTATAATCACCGTCCTCCCACAATTGGTGGAAAAGACTTGAGTTGGAATCCCACCAACGACGCAAGGAATTTTTATGTATCTTTTTCACAATGTGTGGCTGAGTTGGTAGACGAAGGTCCCCAAGAGAGCAGTCCTCACTGATATAACAGCGATCATCTTCCACTTGCATATAGACTTCAAATAATATATCATTACCAGCAGCAATTTAATAACGTGGAAATTTCCACGCCATTCGGGGTAATTATTCCATTTCTTTTTCGACGAATAAATTATCCGATTTCATTCAGTTCACAATGCCACAGAACATGTCACTAGTCAGATAATAGTTGCAGTCCCCTGATGTATTTTAATCTTCTCACGGTGTCTTTAGACACACTAATACACTAACCATTGGTTGAACGACGCTTGCTGTACAACTAAACGGGGAATAAAAGAAGCACTAAACTGTTTCGTAGATATCCTACAACTATCAACCTCATAAATTACAAGAAATGTAAAGAATAGAGCTCGATAAATGAAACGCTGGGCAAGAAAAGATTCTTAGATCAAATTTGCATCCACCATCACTAAATAGAAGAACACCAGATAGTCCTGGAAGAAAATTCAGCAACTTAATAGAAAAAATACTCTTGAACTCCCTTTCCAGTTTTAAGTTGAATGGGATAAGATCTTTGCAATCCGTGAGACAGCAACTGGCGTAGCTGAAACTTTCTACAAAGTGTCTCCAACAATTTCATATGATCCAATCTTCCAACAAATCAAAGCAACAGTGGAGAAGTATAAAATAAGCTTTAGCATCAGCCTCTATGATCTTCATACTCAACCTTTACAATATCCGAGTTGAAAGAATCCGTAAATAAAACATTTAACAACGCTGAGCGCTTTATTTGTAGATTCCTGTTCACATGAGATATATTACGTTATGAAAACTAAATTCAACAACCTCTGTCCTCTTTACTAACTTTACAATATTCGGCGAGAATTCTTATCCATCTTCCAGGCGACATTCAATTATTGTAGCCATATGTAAACCAAGGAACGATCAGTCATCTCCGCTTAGCTATCTCCATTTCTCTAGCCAGTTGTTTAAGTACGATACTGGAAAAACTGGTACATAAGAGCGGCTCACGCGAATCCTCAAATCGAAAACACGTAAAATTATAATGGTTTTCGAAGAAACTGGTGCCTATTTGATCTTATGATTAAAGCCGAAACTAATATTCATAAAGCTTTCGTTAGGAATAAACACCTGGTCATGGTAAGTTTTGAAATAGCAAAAGCCTTTGATACGACATGGTGAATATGGTGTTCTTCGTGATATTTGCACTCTTAAGTCTGAGAGGTCTTCTGCCACGCCCATTCAAAAATTTCGTCCGACACTTGCAAAACTATCCTACTTTAACTCCTTGGATGGTGAGATGTGTTACTGTGGTACCGTTGAGGGCTTTGTTCAAGGGGGAAGGAAGGAAGACTTTTTTGCAGTTGTTAACACAATTGCTTGTTGGTTCCTGGATGTCAAGAGGCAAACCAATTTATGGACATCATACACGTGGGTGGTTGAAGTTGTTCTCGCGTGAGTCTAACTTGACAATTTTTTAAACACGGCGATTGGCAGCACAGAATTACAAGGCAATGGACTTGCATCCTGGAGAACCCTACGTTAAAGATTTACAGAAATGACATAAAAATCCGTTATCGAAATATCTTTTCTCGGACTTACACTGAAGAAGGTGTTCGGCAAGGCACAACACTGAGTGTAGCATTCAGATATCTGATTACAACTCTGTCCACTCTGTTAAGTATCTGATTATACACTCAGTATAATCGTAATAAACACCGTGGTGTTTATATATTCCAAATACTGTATATCGTCAGCATAGCAGAGGAACATCCTGCTTCTTATTTTCTGTGTTATTAATCAGCTCTCGATTAGATAATTGTGTATATGGATATCCCAGGAGCGCCTGGGGCTGTCCCGAGGGTACTATACATCATGGTTCCCTCGGGACAACCCAGGGCGCTTACAGAATGTCTCCAGTCCAAAGCCTATATATATACAGGCAAATCAGTGGCCACTCCTCAGGAGAGCAATGTTGCTACTCAATTATGCTGCAAATATTCAGAGCCTTTCACTGCGCCCTGTCTACTCTTATCTGTTTAATAATCGGTTGAGCAACTATTATGCAAGCAAAGGAAATAAATGAAAACAGGCATACTGGACATCGATTACAGGAGTCAATGACCAGTTGGAGTATAAATTAGATAATCTAGATAGGAATATGCACATCTGTCTCTTGCAAGGAGACAGATGTGCATATTCCACTATGGTCCAGAGGTACGCTTCTTTGTGATGACTATTTTCAGAAATTACGAAAGCATTCCTTATAAAATCGAGTCTAGGAACATTTAGCCCATTTATTTGGCACTCTGCAATGTTATCAAATATATACAGATGGTTCGAAGAAGAAATGAAACTAACGACCATAACTCCTGACTTTTTTTACCTCTGTGTGTCTTTGCTGATTCCAGAGTGCAGTAACTGCATTACGAAACAAATACCAGTCTTCTCATCCCATTATTAATAAAATGAGATTTCATTTGATGGATTGGATAAAACTAACCGTTCAGTTAAATTCTGTCAGATACAGGGACTTGTTGACAATTCAAGCAACGAGAGAGCAGATCAGCCTGAAAAGCATCTTGTAAACACCGATTCAACTCCTTTCCGTGCACCATATACTGATTATAAAGTCTTCGCACAAAATGCTTGCAAAAATCACAGAAGCCATCAACGCATACATACTTTTAAGAAAATATTTCAGGAGGAGGATGCTGAAATGAATGCACTGCCTAAGAGAGCAAAGAATGGGGACAAGGAATTTTTCATGATTGTGAATACAACGAAGAAGAAAGCTAATCAAATCGGACCCTTATGCACTGGGTGAATAACCCAGATGATGTTTCTGATGAACGGAACAATACTTTGCAACCGCCTCTATTGATGAAAGACCCTTCATGCTGAGAAGAGGCTGAACCATACGAAATTAGTGATGTAGTAATTACAGATGACTGTTTATTTTGAGCATGAAGGCGAGTAAGGTTCCCGGGATTGGTGGCATATATCCTGCAGTATTGAAGGAGAGCACAAGGGAGTGTTTTGAATCATCGAGGTTAATTATGAGGGCATCTTTGGACTCGGTGAAGATTCATTTGGACTGCAGAAGTGCTAATGTATTGGTCAATACATAAAAGCGGTGCCCAGGGTGAAGTTGGTAAATAAAGACCTGTTAGTCTGATTCCACTGATAGGAAAAAGCTTAGAGACAGTGATTAAGAGAACAATCCAGGAACATTTAGATAGGTATGGTATTCCGATGGACACACAACAGGTTTTTAAGGGATAATCATGTTTAATTAACTTAGTAGGCTATTTTGACACAGTTACTTATGAGCTGGATGTAGGGAACAATTTCGTATAGTTTATTTGGATTTTATAAAAGCATTTGACTGTCCCTCATGAGAGGTTACTGTATAAGCTTGAACATGTTGGGGTTACTGGTAAGATTGTAAGATGGATTGTTGGGTGGCAGAGGGTTGTGATTAATGAATATCCTTCAGATTGGTGTAATGTCAGAGTTGTGGTCCCCCAAGAATCTGCTCTTGGACCACTGTTGTTTCTGATTTTCATAAACGACATCGACAGTGGGATAGAGTACGTAAGGATTGAACAATCGTTAATGATTAGTGGCAAGCAGCGCTCATTCAGAATGACTTGAACAGACTTCAGAGAAGTGTCAGCTATGTTTTAATGCTGCTAAATTCAAGGTGGGAATATCAACGCCCCCCACCTAATAAATTATACACTTGATGGGGTTGAATTAAAACCAGTGCAGGATTTGGGAGTTACGATACGGACAGATATGAAGTTTTCTGAACAGTGTAAACAGGCAGCCAGGAAAGCCCAGGGTGACCTATCGATGATTTATTGAACATTATTCTGTACAGATAGGGAGGCCATAATCCCACAGTATAAGGCAATTGTAAGACCCCATTTAAAATATTGTGTTCAAGTATGGAGACCTCATCTGAAAAAAAAAAAAAAAGAAAGAGATATTGAACTTCTTGAAAGGATCCAAAGACAGACAACTCGGATGGTGAGATCGTCAAGACGACGATCGTACGAGGAAAGACTCCTATTATGTGGGCTACAGAGTTTGGCAATCAGACACTTCAGAGGTGACTTGATTGGGGTTTATAACTTTCTGGGAACGATTAGTAGAATGAATAAAAGTGCACTTTTCACTGTTATAAAGAATTCCAGAATGAGGAGCCTTAAATTCAAATTAGAGGGATTAAGGTTTAGATTAGATTTTAGAAAGTTTTCTTTCGGCCAGCGAGTCGTTGATTGTTGGAACAGATTACGTTCGCATGTAGTTGAGGCTGCCAGTGTGAATAAATTTAAAGGTCAACTGGATAGGTACCTGTGTGAGGAGTGAAGCATATAATTTGTGTTTTCTTATCTATTTGGTGGTTTTTTTGGTTTTTTTTGGCAGTGAAGTAAAACACTGAGACTTTCTTGCACTATATGGCGAATACTATTGCTATTACCATGTGACCAATAAGAGTTTTATGCATACACACTACCAGTAAGTGATGTCCATTATCGAACCTGTAACTTAAGCATCGGTAAAAGTTTTCCGAATTCCACCCCAACTGGCGAATGAGACGGTTGAAAGGGAAGAAAATAAAACATGAAAGCTCCTTCTGTTCTGGATGGCGATGAAACCTTCTACATGATGTGAGAGACCAACTACTCTGTCGTGTGCACTACCTCAAAAGCATTCCGTCGGAAAAAAAATATATTTGAAGCTGTAAAGTAGACAGCGTCAAGAATTTGAAGCTGTTGTAAGGTGTGCATTATGTCCCTAACCCACAAAGTACATCCCATTTATGTGGGTACTTGCACATGGTGAGGTGACATCCCAATGATACTGCTAGTCCTCCAAATTAGCATTACTGGGATTCAACGCCCACAGACTTGGTTCCAGGCTAGCATTAGAGAAATCGGCCGTGTTTTCTGTACACTGCTACCCGTAGAAATTCGGAAAGGCGATCCTGTTTGTTCATGGAACCAGTTTTAAAACGCTGTTTTGGTCCCTGCTCTGACAAGATGGGAGATCCTAGGACGGATTGCCCGGAATCAGTCAGCCAGCGGGTTCTCCTGCGAGAGTCAACTGTGCAGAAGCCAATCGGTCCGACGAATAGGATGGTCCCTTCATGGTCCGAGGGACAGGATTCGAGCTGGTTGCTGTGTGGACATGGTGTTTAGATAACTCTGACATCCCATTCCAGGCACTAAATCAACTAAAAATTCTCGTGAATTCAGATAATCAAAATCCTTTTTCTTGGATCCCAACGAAGTCCCTACCAAAAAAAAATTATATCTATGACTCAGATAATGTCACCTCTGCTAAGAGACCCAGAACCAAGGACATATTCGGTCCATCTCCTCGATACTTGAAAGTACTTTCCTAGAGTGAAAAGCCCAGAGAGAAAACGCTGCCCTTCTTTATCCAGAAAGGTTTAGAACTGCTGATAGGCATGCCTAAATCATTTTAATAATTCTTTCTGGCGATATCCTTATAGTGAATAAAATTGAAAAACATCCAAAACAACTCTTCCGAGACACATCTATTGAGGAAATTCCACTTGCAGTAACGCCCCACAAGACAAACATTTCTTTTCGAAATGTCTGAGGAGAAAATCTGTTCTAAACTGAAAACTCAGTTACAGCTACAGCTGCAAAACGAATATTCGTGCAGAGCGATGGGAATTTAATACCAACTAGAAATTTATTCCTTACTTTCAATGTACCAATGCCTCCTAATTCAATCACAGCTGGATACTTTGCAGTGAAAGCGAGGCCACGTATACCTCATCCACTAAAGTGCTTTAAGTGCTAGAAATGTGGGTACTCGTAAAAGGCCTCATAGTGCCCTTGCATGCGTTCAGCTTGATGGAAAGGATCACGAAATTACAGAAGCCCACATGCCAAAGTCCACATATGTTACTTGCCAAGGATAGCAATCTGCATATTCTCAAGCATTTCAGAGGCGGATGAAAGAAAGAGAAATGGAGAAACTTATGCCTCAGCTGAACATATCATACCAGGAGACGAGAGAAGTCGTGAACCAGTAAATGGTAATAAGCCAACATATACTGAAAAGGTTGCCAAAAATGTTCCATAAGGACACAAGTAGAAATTGCTGTTCCGAATATTTACCCCACTGACCGCTATTTACCGAGTTCCAAAAATCTTCACAGAACACTCAGTCAGTTGTCACTGCAATATCAGTACTTCCTAATGCTCCACCTCTACCAAAATCGAGTGGTAAAGATAATCTACAGGAAACCTAAGCACCAACGGTAGCACAAGAAAAATTGGATGTTGGGCTAGGAAGATACCCGACGAATCAATCTTGAAACTCTCAGCAGAGTTTCAAGATTGAGAACCCCTCAGCAGGGGAGAAAATGGACACAGCATAGCGTTCTTCCTTTCCAAAAAAGAAAAATCCAAAACTAATTAAAATAATACTTTGGGAGCCGTCCAACAGTGGACGGCTTCCAAAGAATTCCAACAATGGTATTGTCATGGATTCCAGAGAAATTTTTACAACATGAAGTTCTCCTGAAAAATTATGGAGTTTCTATCCTTTTGCTGCAAATCCGTTTAAAACTTTGCGATTTACAACAAACATAGAAGCATTAGTACTTAGAATTGAAATTGTGTTTTTACTAACAGCGTGCTTAGTCTGTTTGCCACCTGGAGTCATCACCCGACAGACCTTGATGATCTTATTATAATTTGATAGTCTGATTATAATTAATTGCATTTCTTCTTGGAGAATACAACGGATAAAAACATCTTGTAGGACGGTGTTGGCATTAATGATAGGGATCATATCGTAGAGTGTATGCTAACACCTTTACACAATTTTCTACATGCCTACGTTTTCTACTATTGGTCTGTCTATCTGCTCGCTTCTTTCCCTCTTCATTTATTTTGGAATTAGAAGGAAACCGTTTGGAAGTGACCACTTCCCTGTGACAACTACCGTACTTAGTGGGAGGCCGTGTCTTCCTTTTAGGTTATCCCGGTAGAGCCCAAAGTAATTATGGATACCTTTTACGTCTCCTATTACCCAGTCGATCACCCCAAAGTTTGTCTGGGATAAACTTGGGAAAATGAAGGAAAAACACACACCACAACTTTTATCGATCCCGAAATATTATGGATGCTATACTGGAGATTCAACTGCAATATCAATACACCTAGAAACTTTTTCTAGCACCTCTGCAACTTCATCTTACTGCTCAGAGTTTTTCGTCCTTAAACACACACAAAAAGCAGGCACTTAACTTAAAATCTAAGGGCTTTCATCCCTGCCTTATTGGCCATTTTCCTTATGAGAGTTAACTGAACCTACCTTAGTTACAGTTGGGGTGTTTTTAACGCTCAGCTGTTATTTCAACACCGTCCACTAAAATTTGTGGATCATCTCTTTCTATAGGCCTAATTTTTGGACTCCTCTCATAAGGCAATGGCCCTTTCCTAAGCAAAGAAAGGATCCAAAAAAGTTCCAACTAGTTATCGTCCTATCACTGTGAAAAGCTGTTTGTGCAAAATCCTGGTGTGAATGTGCAAATGAATTCCTCTCCAGAGTAGCGCGACTTCGAAGGATTAGGACCACCTTAGACCATTTAGTTAGACTGGAACGTTTATTTGTTTAGGACATTTGTTCGACATACTTTCCTGAAACGAGAGTTACTGGTGTCCGTATTTTTTAATATGGAAAAAACATATGACATAAAGATTGCAGATTTATTATTTAAAAATAAAAGTTACGGCCTCGATCCTAGGCGTTCTCTCTGTTTTTATTAAACACTTTTTATCCCGTTGGTCATCCCAAGTTGGTGTAGGATCCACGCTCGCTCGCTCTTGTCAATTTTACAAGAGGAGGAATTACTTCAAGAATCAAAGAACCTTGAGGTGCTTTCTCCTTTTTGGACGTACACGTATTAATAAATTGGTTCGTCATATATCTTGCACATTCTTTCCTGCCGGTGGCTCATTACCCTTCAGTCTTCCTGCTGACCCTCCTATGTGTGAACAGTGTGAACTATTGTTTTTCTGTTCCAGGAAAATTAATGGAGGCACTGGTTAAAGAAGCACTGCAGGATCATCTAGACAAGAATTCAGTTATAGCTCAGACGCAGCATGGTTTTGTTAAGGGCAGGTCTTGCCTGACCAATTTGATTGGATACTATGATGTAGTCACAAAAGAACTGGATGCAGGGAATAACTTTGATATTATATATTTGGATCTTAGAAAGGCTTTTGATACTGTTGCACATGGAAGACTGCTGCACAAATTGGAGCAATGTGGCACTGGAGGCAAATTGCTGCTATGGATAAGGGGATGGTTGAGTGGCAGAAGACAGAGAGTGGTAATCAATGGACACTGCTCAACGTGGACTAATGTTATTAGTGGAGTTCCTCAGGGTTCAGTGTTGGGTCCGTTGTTGTTTTCGGTGTTTATGAATGATATTGATGATGGTATATCAAGTTTAATGTCCAAGTTTGCAGATGATACAAAGGTAGGCAGGGTTGTTAAGGACACTACTGACACTATGCTGCTGCAACATGATCTGGAAAGGTTGAGCAGATGGGCTGAGAGGTGGCAAATGAAGTTTAACACTGACAAATGTAAAGTACTACATATGGGAAACAGTAACTCCAGAGCAACGTATCAACTCTGCGGTACTACACTGACAGTGGTGGAGAATGAAAAGGACCTGGGGTTAATTGTGCAGGCAGATATGAAGTTCTCTGAGCAGTGCAGACGAGCTGCAAGAGTAGCTCATGGTGTCTTGTCAATGATATACAGGAATTTTTCTAGCAGGGATAAGGAGGTGATTATTCCCTTGTATAAGGCAATGGTTAGGCCACATCTTGAGTACTGTATACAGGTCTGGAAGCCTCATTTCAAGAAGGATGTAGAGCTGCTGGAACGGGTACAGAGAAGGGCAACAAGATTAGTGAATGGAACAAAGGGTTGCTCTTACGAAGAAAGGCTTAAGTTTTGCAAATTACAGAGTCTGGAGACTAGGCACCGGCGAGGTGATCTGATAGAGGTGTATAAGGCTTTGAATGGTTTGAGCATGCTCAATGCCAATGGGATTCTTCATCTTGCTCAGAATAATCACCTCAGAGGGCATAAATTCAAATTGAGGAAGGACGGATGTCGGATAGATGTGCGGAAATTTGCCTTTGGCCAGCGGGTGGTTGGTTGGTGGAACCGACTTCCATCATTTGTTGTTGAAGTTGATAGCCTAAACAAATTTAAGTCTCAACTGGACAGGTATTTCGAACGAACGGAGGGGTGAAATGGGAGTGGTGTGTTTTTTTTTTTTTTTGGCTGATGCTGAATAAGCTTGCTTTCTTGCATCATATGCCTCTACTAATGCTAATGCTATTGTACTATAATCATCGTGCTTCCCACACCAGGTAGATAAGGCATGGGTTCGAATCCCGTTATACTGCAGATTCTATGACGCGAGGAACTTTTATGGGCCTTTTCACACCATGACTGAGTTTGTAGATTTTATATTAAGGTAAGTTACCTTAATATAAAATATTCAATATTATTTTTAAAACATCAGTACAGAATTTTGGAATTTGTGTACGAATAGTTAAGTGTTTTCGAGTTTACTAGACTCCCATTTGCACATATAAAAAAAAATGGAAATGTCAAAGATTCTCTAGATCAGCTGGACGCCTCTTTGACTAGCTTTCCTGAGAGAATAACTGCAGTCATAACAGAAAAAGAGAAAATTAATTAAAGCAGAATATAACGTGGTAAACACCATTATTTGAGAAATTTTTACAAATCGTCATTTTGCATTGTAAATGAGCTGTAAAGTTATCAATACAAAGAAGAGCAGAGTACGAAATCGGCGAATATGCTCGATGCAGTTCGACGGATTGGCAGTGCGTGTGAGAGGACATAAAAGACAATCGCGAAGTTTTCAGCCTGCTGGTTTTTATCATGCCCCGAAAACGAACGAGAGAAAGAAAGTACCGACTACAAATAGAACAATTGCTGGATAATTTCAGATTGCTACAATGTAATCCATGAATAAAACATAAATTTGATATCGTGATAGTGCTAATGATGATGCTGATGGCAGTGTTTGCTAGAAATGTGTCTCGTTATCCGCCCAGCCTGATGGATTGTCAACTGAATCTGTACGTAGCAAATGAAGACGCCTATCAAAATTGCCGGTTATTTTATGCCTTTGACAACGGCCGACTAACAACTCCATCGGGGATAACAAAACACGAATACTTCAATATCGCCACTCGCAGTAAAAATAATTTCACGCATTGCGCAGTTAATCGTAGTACAACAAAAGGGAGGTTTTTTTCAGCTTGGAATTCAAAGGCAAAACAGCGCGTTATGAATATAAAGCGCCAAGAAAGTGTTACTCGATGTTTCTCGTTAGGAAATACAGGAAATATGTTTCCTGTGTGTACGTGAAATCTGTTATGTAATGTAAATCAGTTTCGTTGGGGCGAATTTTGTTTCTTCTTGTAAGTACACCATTTTAAGGTAGCCACAAGCGATCAGCTTAGATGGTTCGGTGTATTTGAATTTAATTTGTTAATCTGCTCGCTGTTTGACAGTCCAAGCAGTATCGGTGATGGCGTTAAACGTTCGATTAATGGCGAGCGATCGTGTTAAGGCTTAGCTGTGGAAAGTGCACTCGCTAAATGATGTCAACTCGGAATTTTCATATAGTCACGATTTTCGGAATTAAGGCTAAGTTTACGAGTAAAATGAATTTATTAGCATTAATTACTTACGTTAAAATTATGAAAAGAACTTGTGCAATTCGCAGACCATATTCTCGTAGCCACATTGGCTTTTTTTTTTTTTTTTTGTATAATTTTTTTCACATACCTAGGGACCGCATGGAGGCCAGAAAAAAGCGGGTGAAACCAGGAGTGGGGTGGTGGTAAATCAGCTTCCCCTTCTCCTCGTTCAATGGACAATTCGGAATAAATTATCCGCAATAATTTCCAAAATTTAGAATTCTTTAATTTATACCAGAAATATTAAGAGAGATTCTGTCCTTTCACGAATGAAAAAGGAGAGAATTTCCCCGAATGTTTCTGACATTAACTATAACAGTGACTTCATATTTTTTTTCTTAAGATTATTGGAAGAATTCACACACAAACACGTGTGCGCATGGACACGTTTATGTTCCTTCTCTCTCTCCATTCGAATGATCATGGTTTCCTTCACTCTTCCAAATTAATCTCGTACAGACGGGAAAGATTTATCCCCACTGATTGTAGCCATTAACAAAGTTAGGTGCATGAATTAAATGGACTTCATCAAAATACAGTATTTTCTGTAAATCTTCTTTTGTCTTTTCTTGCTCTACTTTCTGAACTCAATGATTATCTACTAATCGACATGGCAAGTTCCAGTACAGTATGACAATGAAATGTATCTGCCTCACAACTACAGTAAGGGAAAAATAGGCGGCTCAAGATCATCCACTGGACCTATTAATTCCATATTCTCACTGTGGAGTAAATGAGAAGAGGGAAGGCTAGCAGTGATCTTGAGCTTCCTATTGCTTTCTCCTTACTGTAGCAACACACACGTGCTTGTGCGTATAATTTCGAGGCAGGTATTTCTTCATACCCCCTCCCTCTCGAACTGAAAAGTTCCGCTGTGTGACTAAAATCTTAGTATTCGGTATATAAAGTAATAAAATTTCCTTGTAAAGTTCTCATTATCTATCAGAGAAACCAGCAAACATGATATGTATGTATACATATAATCGTTGGAATCCAAAGCTGTTTTGGATACCAAAACAGCTCTGAAAGAAAAATCCAAGATACAGATAAGCAAAGTGGACGAATTGTGTCAGGGCAGCAAAGAGTGTCTCGTGAACGAATTTCGAAGAAGTTGCGTGATTATCCACTCCTGCGAATCCTCAGAGTAAAGTGATAACCGCAGTCTCAGAGTGGACCAGCAAAAGACCCTTACAAAGGAATGAAACCTGTAGTCCGCCTCAAAATAAAGTTCAGGTCATTAACATCATAAGGGCCATATATACAACGTCATTAATGTTTGTATGGAGGCTCGAAAGACATCCCATTAACAAAAATCTACTGTTTCTCTACAGAGAGCACTTGGAATCAAAGTAGACTTGAAACAACTGAAGACCAGACGAATAGCGTATGGGTCCTTTATTATAAGTTGTCCGAATACTGAAAAATAACAATTGCGAAACGCAGGAGAGGAGGTGGTTAAGACCCACCTCTTATTACAGAACTTAAAAACCATCGGAAACAAATGCGTTCTTGTCCAAACTCTTCTGTACCTAAAGGAATTCGACCATATTTCTGTCATTGAAACATGGTTGGACGTGGACAAACATCCAACATGATACCCAATAGGAAATTACTGAAAAATCGAGAGTAAATAAATGAAGGGGGAGGGGTGCAGTACTTACCGTGCTGCAGTCAGATGTGGAAGGTAAAAAATGCACGGATGAGCCAAACTGAAATGTTTGACGCAATATGTTCCATACTGAAATGTTTGACGCAATATGTTCCATAGAAGGTGACAGAATCCAGATGTTTCCACGGATAACACCTAACATTGCCATTCTGAGATGTAGCTAAATTGTGACTTGACACATACCAAGATGGACTGTTCGGACTGCAGTTTCAGCTTTCTACGGATGAGTGGAAAAATCCTTGCGCGACTGTTGCAATCTTTAAGTCTGACTTCATACCGACGATAGCATGCGAATACTTCAACAAGCCAGTTCCAGACATGCTGAAGCACTTGTAGAATTCCACAACACTCTGAACTCGATTGCTCTCAAAGGACTTGAAACACCATCAACCAAAGACAGTCAAGCCTTGGATTGATTTTCCATAATTTTGACCTACTGATCATGCCTAACTTTAAGTCCGACTTCAAACCAATATCTGTTGATTTCGCTCTGCCTGTTGAGGAAGATTCCTGTCTCTAAGTAATCCAATCCTTCCTAAGGAAGTGATATTACTAAGGAAGTGATATCTTCTACGAATTATATCAGAACGCTAAAGTTCAGAATTGCGACGATTTAAAAGGTACATCCAGAGGACTCCGCCTGATGGTAGATTTACCATTAAAACCAATTCCGAAGAAAAAGAACTCATCATCATCAAAAGATTACAAACTAAAAGCAGTTGGCTGTTCTGATAGGTGTTTGAAAAAATTAATCCACACCGAAATAATAATCAATGCTTTTCACACAGACCACATTGCCTTTTATTTAAGGTCATAGTATCCTTCAACAAAGATTGAGATTATAAATCTCCTGGATATGCTGTTTAGGATACAATTGGCGTTGTGCAGGCGAGCATAATTGGATGTTAATACCCTATATAAAATCTACCTTTGATAGTGTCGCGATAAATTCCCTGATGACAATTCTTAAGAAAGAGTATAAGATGCTCCCTTCTCACAATCTATAATATCCTCAGAATCTAAATATATTGAATTCTGAAGTGTTTTCTGTGTTGTTAAAAGGAGCGTGCCACAAGGGGAAGAGGGTTCTATAGTCTACACTTTTCGAAATTATCTTGAAGTCGTTTTTGGTATTTCATATAGGATTCGCGTATTACTCGGATTCTCAAATTCTTCAGAGAATCTAATGATCCAGAGCAGACTTAAGTTAAACAAAAATATTGCAATACAAAGCAATGACCTAGTACTGTACGTATCGGCTCAGGTCTAAACATAGAGGAAAAACAGCACAGCTAACAATAACGAAGAAAATAAACAATAATATAAAAAATATCATAAATAATCAGGATATAGAAAAGTGTAACATCCCACACTGATATCGGGTTAACGTGGGATTATAATTTATCATTCCCTCACCAATTCGCACAAATAAAGAGAAAAAAAGCATGCAGCACTGTGGAAGATACTTAAAGAGATTATGGGCATTGCGGATAAAAAGTTAATCTGGAAATCGAGAGATGCCTTCAACGTATTCTCCTTTATGGGTCGAAGATATGGTGAGATAAAGCAAAGGTGTATCAGAAGGCTTCTTATCTGCCTGTTTACTCTGAGGTGAAGCAAGAACGTAGCTAAGCCAGTTGTGTGTAATGTAGAACAGTATTATGGTGTGTCATTAGAGGGGCCACTTTGCAACTAGGAAGGAGCAATGCAAACTAGGTCCTTCTTGGTTCCCGTAATTGCCACGAGGAGGCGAGTCTTCGTCTCCATTTCACGTGAGCAGGAAAAGTAGAGCAAAGGTGAAAGAATGTAAAGAGAAAAAGTATTGAAAAAAAAAAAAAAAAAAAAGACTAGAAGAGGAGAGCAATAAACAAGACAGGAAGAATGAAAAGAGAAGTTTGTTAAACAGGCCTCCATCCCACCTGCAGATAGCCAGAGATCAGCAAAGAAAGTGGAAATGAGAGAAAGAATACTCATTGGAATACTGGACTTGAATGGTTGAAATGGATCTGTGGTCTCCTTGTCTTCTCAAGGTCACTCTTCTTGAAAACTTCGATCTGCAGCCTTTGAAGAATACGGTAGTAGTAAGAAATCTCCTTGAGCTCTGAAAACTTATCATAGGAAAGTTGGATGCTTCCTCAACTAGGCGCCCGAAACATTGCGGGATGGAATTGAAGGAGGTTTTAATGGATGGAATCAACACTAAAACCTCCTTCAAACTTTTGTTCTTCAGCAAAAGAGATACAAAGCTTTGTGTCAGTGAAACATCCAGTGAATCCGAAGCACGTAATTTATATCCTTAAGGTTCTAAAATGAACATTGAGAAAGATTGACTCTCAGACTCCAAATCAGTGGAATCTCCCGATTCTAGGAAAGAGGAAACGCTGCCTTCGTATCAAATGAAACTTGCGTTTACCATCATCACATGCCTATGATAGGACAGGTTTATCCAATAGAAATGTTTGCAATAAAAACATGTATATGAAGATTATCGCACAGAAGAGTACATAAGTGATGGATATTAGCAAAATGAGAGTGTGCTGCTGAACAAAGAAAGAGATAGGAGAAAGCTCAAGTGGTAGAAGTCTTATATGTAGATTCTCGATGGGATGAAACTTGAGTAATTAATAAACAAAAGAAAATGAATAGCATAAATACTGTAAAGGAGGAGAATATAGTCCTGATTCATTATCTTAAATCTAATTATCTAGACATTTCACACTTCTGAAGGAAGAAAATCACAGTAGTAAGATCGGCATAATGAATTATTTGCACAGAACGAAATAACTTCTGAACCACAGATTGTGATTGGGATAATTTTTAAAATACGCGAGCAAATAAAGAAATAATTTCACTCATTTAACAAACTGTTGAGGAATATCAGTATGGACTGTGTGCCAGCCACATGGAAACGAACAACTACTTCATAACCTCACGTAGACTCAGGATGGATTCCTTGATCCTATTTGGAAATCCTTTACTTCCTGTAAAATTTCGAAAGTACTTGATTTTGCTCTGCTGGAAGATGAATTGCCCAAATTAGACTTTAAATGCTAAATTCTGATCAGAAATAGCTACTAGATATACGTTCATGTGTTAGGTTTCTGCTAAGCACCAAAGATATAAAAACCTATGAGGCGTCAGTACCTGAGTTTGTTCTTTGGTCGGTTTGCCGGACGAAAAACCCGAGATAAAAGACTAACTGATACGCATTATGAAAAGCCCATGAAATTCCTTGCGTAACCGATGGAATTCGAACTCTGGCCTTTTCAACCTTTTCCCTCAGCGATTAGCCCAATGATTATGATCAGTGGGATACCCGTTGGGGCTACATATGTGCAAAGTTTTGGCCTGCGGTAACTGCCCGCAAAGATCGGCAAATGTGAATCCCAAACTATTGCATAAGGAGTGGTTCATTGCTTCCACCAGGATATTGAAATATTATGCTGGATACAGTGAATCTTCGGAAACTTAAGATAATTGTCAAGTTCATTTTGATGTCTACACTACAATGCTCGACGCGTATATCACACTATCAGTTTATCTCGTTATCCAGCATCAATCCGGTCATCAAAAGGAATGGATTTTTCGAACATCCAGAAAATATTTGGTAACAGTGACCTCCGATGCGCGTTATCACTTGAGGAAAATCCGATTGTCACTTATATTGAAGGCAAAGAAGAAGAATGAATTTGGCCGAAATTTTGTTGTAGTACGGTTTTAGGAGCATCAGGGAATTAAGGTCATATTTCTCCGTATATATTGTCTGTAAATTGCATGTTTTTTATGGTCGATTTTCTGTTTTACTGGACGAAAAACCGAGTTTCTGGGAGAAAAACCATGCTATCCTCGCCTGAGACCCAGACTAACTCAGCCACGTTGTGAAGAAGGCCCATGAAAATTCTTCAAAGTCATCGACAGGATTCGATCTCTGGTATTTTCCACCCGATGTAGGGAGGACTGCGATTCTATTGACCAGGGCCCTTGGCTGAAATACAACAGTTCAAAGTGCTGTTACTGAACTTTGACAGATTGGTAGAAATGCCTACTGATGCTACTGCAAGTAACTCGTATATATCAAGAGTAATAAGATATTGTTCACTTGGGAGGGTAGTGGTGGTGGGGATGTGCATAGAAGCAACTCGACACCCAGCCACCTCCACGTAGTGAGTACGTTCTGATAGGTAGTTTTGGTTTTGATAGGCTTTAAGCAAAGAGCAGCATACAACGCAAGCTATTTTCAAGAATCGCAAATGCAATAAAAGAAACTCCAATCTGAAACTGAAGATCTCTCCTGGAATAAGTGAAATTTCGCAAACATGCTAAAGAACCTACACGGCAATTTTTACACATTGGAAATTCAGTTACACGCTCAATAAATAAAAATGCTTCTTTAGACGGATGCGACAGAAATAAAGGTCACAGCGGCAACTGGATATCGCCCGCGAATAAACCACATTCCATTTATTCTTTGGGATACGCAAGACAACTTTTCCGTACTATTGGAAAGTCGAATTGAAAATTAAAATATATATTTTTTGTCTCTTTTCGAAGCAGTCCATTACTCATATCATTGGAGACAATGCCAATGTATCTGAATTATGCTCAGTCCGATTTATAAAGGCAATACGCCTAAGCCTTCCAAAATTTAGAAGTGTCTGGAGTCTTCTACTCCAATAGAAATCAAAAAAAATACGTAAATTTTCTAGCTGGGTCACGATAAGGATATTTAACTGAAGTTTTATATATGTTGTTCCAAAATCACTGCAAACTAAAAGTGAAACTCCTCTTTGATTGTCAGTAAAACTAACTTTAACAATATGTTATTCCATCCATCTTCTTTTTGTTTCTCTAACAAATTGTTCTTTCGAAAACAAATTACGAAAACGAATGAAAAATATGCTTAAACACTAATGTCCAGCACTGCAACAACATTCTGGAATCCACTGCAAGCTGTCGTGTGATACGAATAGAATCTAAAGGTCCCAAAAAAGATCCAGATGTTTGAGTCGCAAAACTTACCACATAAAAACAGTCCTTTCTATATTTGTGTGACAGTTTGAATTGCGTGCGCATACACTGTAAACATAATAAATATGAATGAAATAAATTGGTCTGTTCTGTACTTTTACAAGTCTGTAAAGTAGAGCGACATTTAATGTTCCAGGCACGTGCCTTTTCATAATCTGTCATTTTACATGGTGTTCTCCTCCCTTGGTTTTGTCTGCAAAAAAGTATAAAAAAAAGTATTTTCTGTGTTAAATTTTCAACGTGACACTGCTTTCTTTTATATTTGAACGCTCTGCCAAGCCTTTTTTTGTTCCATGGTTTCACGCACCTGCAACCAGACTGTGAATGTCATCACAATGAACTTCGACGAGACTGTAATTCAATAGTTCTTGTGTTAGTTTGCGTGTGCATCCTTTACAAGTCCTTAATATGGAAAGTTATTATTAATGTTATGATTTCCTTAAGTTTAATTTGCATATTGTTTCTTTAACTCTTCGCTCTCTTGAGTTAGCTGGTTAGTTTTCACTAGATATGTCGCTAATCATATCTCTCTTAATCCTAGTTTTCGTTTCAGTCTGCTCATTGTGTTTTTTTCTTTTATATATTGTACAGGTTCTTCTAAGATTGCGTAGCCATCTATTAACAATTTGCTGAAATTTTCATCTTTTGGAACCGTGAACTGGAGAAGTCTTTCAAAAACATCGATTCCATTTCAATTGTTTTCAGATTTTATAATACAAGTCGATTGCAAAAGAACGCTAACAGTTTCAAAAGAGTGGAGTTGAAAGGCATTGATTATTGCTGGACATACACAAATGCATTCAGAATAGTTGAAGTTTCCTATAAGCGCTTTCCAGCCTTTAAATATGAACTCCACGAATAATAGGGCAAACTATTTATATGCATGGGATGCGTGTAAATTATCAGGCGACATCCTATGTAGACATAAGCTAATCTCTAATCAAGTCACAAAGGAGGTCAGGCAAGCGAAAGCAGATTACAAGAAATCATTGGCAAAGGATACAAAGAAAAACAGCAAAGACTTCTTTATTTATTTAAACTCTAGAAGGAAGGGGATGAATCAGGTTGGTCCGCTTGATATCGATGGTTCGACTGTTGATGATCCTGCTCAGATAGCTGACAAACTGAATGAGTATTTTGCATCTTCATTAACACATGAGGAATTCTGTAGGAAAGTGGAGGACAGAAGCTCTTACAGGGAGTTGAATAATTTTGTAATAACTGAGAGCAAAGAGGAGGAGAAATTGAAGTTAATCTAAGAAAAGCACTTGAGGTGGATGAGATCTATTCAGTTATATTAAAGGAGGCGACAAAGGAAGTCATTGGACTCAGGGGAGGTCCCCACAGACTGAAGATGTACAAATGCATCCCCAATTCACAAAAGGGGATCAAAGGGTGACGCAAGTACAGACCTGTTAGGTTTAACTTCTGTTTCTGGGAAATTAATATAAGCACTGTAGGATTAACCAGACAAGACTGCAGCAATAATTCAGACACAGCATGGGTTTGTTAAGGGGAAGTCTTGTTTGACCAATTTGATTGGATACTACAATCTGGTCACAAAGGAACTGGATGCAAAAAATAATTTTGATATCACATACTTGCATTTCAGGAAAGATTTTGATACTGTTGCACATGGAAGGAGCAGTTTGGTATTAAGGGCAATTTGCTTTAAGGGAGAAGACAGAGAGTGGTAATCAATGGACATTTCTCTTCATGGACTAATGTTATTACTGGAGTTCTCCAGGGTTCGATGTTGGGTCCACTGTTGTTTTGTATATCGATGAAGATATATCAGGCTAAATGACCAAGTTTTCAGATGATACGAAGGCTGACAGAGTTGTTAACAGTAATGATAGTATGCTACTGCAACAGGATCTAGAATAGTTGGACAGATGAGCTGAGAAGTGGCAACTGAAGTTTTAACATTGACAAATGCAAAGTACTGGATATAGGGTAGAGAAACATACCAACTGTGTGGTACTACATTCAGGGTGGTAGAGAATAAAAAAGACCTAGGGGCAATTGTGCAGTCCGATATGAATTTTTCTGAGCAGTACAGACAGGCTGCCAGGGCAGGTCATGAGGAGTTGTGAATGCTATACAGGAATTTTGCTAGTAGGGATAAAGAGGTGATTATCCCCTTATATAAGGCAATACTCAGGCTACGCCTTGAGTACTGCGTTACAGGTCTGGAGCCCTCATTTTAGGAAGGATGTAGAGTTTCAAGAACAAGAACAGAGAAGGGCAACAAGATTGGTGAGGGGGAACGAAGGGATTCTCTTACCAAGAAAGACTTAAATTCTGCAAATTGTAGCATCTAGAGACTAGGCACCTGCGAGGTGATCTGACTGAGGTTGAATGGTTTGAACAGGTTCAGTGCTGATGTAATTCTTCTTCTTGAACAGATTAAAAACCTGAGGGGCATAAATTCAAATTGAGAAAAGACACTTGTAGAATAGATGGTGGGAAATTTGCCTTTATCCAGTGGGTGGGTGGTTGATTGCTGGAACAAACTTCCATCTGCCGTTATAGAAGTTGATAGCCTAAATAGATTCAAGGAAGTACAGGACAATCTTTTACAGCGAATGGTTGTGTGAAATGGGATTTATTTTCTTTTTATTGATTCGATAGACCAGTGAATTTGCCCCGTAAGAAACTGATGGCAATGTCTGAGCGTTGGTGCACTTCAGTTCATGAATACCTTTTGGAAATAGTGACAGACACAGCATTGTTTAAAAGTCCCACAAAATAAAGTCACTAGATGTTATGTCGCAACCAGAAGCACTACATATCGCTTTAAACACCTCTTTGAGGTGAGGTAATGCATTATTTTAAATCCACAGTTGAGGTAGTGTGTTATTTAAAGTATTCTCCCACCTCCAGAAAGTGAAACAATCTATGGAATGTTTTTGGAACAAGATTTGAGAACAAGAACAAATTCTGCGGTTTAAGAACTAATCGAGGTGCATAAGGCCTTGAATGGTTTATAGGAATGGAGCAAGATTTTAGTATCAACGTACCAAAAGCTAGAATGTATCACAAGAAAGCTGTCGATGTCATTAAAGTACATGAGGAAAAACACTAGTGAGATATTAGTGCTAATTAGACAACAAAAACGAGGTAACTCGAAAGTCCAAATTTTAGAACAAAGTGGAGAAATTGCGTCAAAGACCTAGAGACTTCTCTTGATATTAAGATTGTTCAAGATTCTTGTAATCGCTTTCTGCCGGAAATCTAAGGGAGGAATTGTGTGGAATATGTTCCAGGCGATAGAAGGAAATTTCTCAAGAACATCTTCGAAAGATAAAGCTGAATTATTAACATCTTACTGTCCGTCCAACTTTTGTACTGATGTGCCAATAATATAATTCAACTCAGTGACAGGTAACTCGCTGTCGGCGTTAACAAAAGCTGCGCATGGATTGGATTTGTAGCCAGTGGATTTGGAAAGAAAAGAGGCAAGCGTTCTACTCTCGCAGAATCCAAGTCCAGACTCCATTTTGGACTTTTCAAAATGGAGTTTGGATTTATTAGTAATTGTTATTTTAATAAATTATCTTATTCGTTGGGAATAAACACTGACTAAAGGACAGGAGACCAGAACGTGGGGCCAGTCTTGCCCCGACACATTCATTCGACCTTCGAATGAATGTTGAGATTAGTTTCCAAAGCTTTGCTATGCACATGCTTGGATTATTTGCTATATACAACTATGAGAGTCAATTTTGGATTGCACATCACTTATATCTGCTCACCGATGAATAAGAGTGCTTTATATAACATTTAATAGCATGGGATGTTATAAAAAAATAAATATCAAGTAGCAATAAATACAAAATGGTGCTGTATTCATTTTGATATGCTGATCTGCAGTTTATGATGTGTTTGGAAGTTGACTGGTTGCTCACAATCGCAGCGCACGTTAAGTACACACCAGTTAAGTTTCATCGAGGGATTTCGCATGCGGTGGTGGTAAAATGTCGGTGACTGAGTTAGCGTAGAATTCAGCATCACATTTTGTGCGCTGTTAAAAAGGCTCCATCTTGAACACGTACATTGTTACAGGAAACATATGGAAGGATTCGATGAAACAACCAATTGAACATCACTGATAGTCCTCGTGGAAGGCCTGTTCCATGCGAATGGCAGAGGCATTTGACGATTAATTTTCTTAACCAGAAGTAGTTATGATAAACGTACCAGAATGTTCAATGTAATATATGTGCATTTGATTTTGGTTGGGAATAGAATTTTATAACAGTTCGAGGGCTATTTCTTCTTCTTCTTAACTCGCTTAATGAATGAAAGCGTCCAGGTGATAAAAGATGATTCAGAACATCACACGCTATGGCTATAGTGTACTGTGATGATCTGCCCCAGGTAACAGCGGAAACTAAAAAAAAAAAGGTGAGGAAGTGTAAAACACTTAACGGAACGTTCTAGATGATTAGGTTTGGTTACGAAAATCCAACCGTATCCATCTCCGGAAAAGAGCTAGCGTGCCACGTTCAATTTCCATCGCGAATAACTTAACGATCTCAGAGTGATCCCCTTTAGATATCCCCCTCCCCATTTTCCATCTTAAAAAAAAAAAAAAAAGAAAGAAAGAAGACTTTTTTGCCTTAAGGAACTTTTCACTTCACCCCTTTTCTTTCGGACAACGCACGTAATCATTATTGACACGAAGGTCCGTTTCCAGCCTGTGAGCACATGATTGAGTCACACTTTACTTTTCACTTCGGAGCTACATCATTCTCCGAAAGACAGATCAACTTCCGTTTCCGGCGATTAGCGGTCAGGAAGCTGAGAAGAAGGAAAAAAAATTCGCGAGTGAATGAATTCCCACACAGGAATCCTTAAAGACACGGGCCAAAAAAGGCGGGGGACTGATCTAAGGGGAAAATCGCAGGGCTGCCATAGTGGGTTATTATATCAAGCAGATAACTTCCTTGACAGTCATTATTTGCTCCCCAATCATTTACGGGGAAAGGAAGAAAACGTGGAGGACGTATGATGAACATCTAAATGTTGTGGTTTCCATTTATTTAGGGTACTATTTCTTTGGCAGAGTTACAGAAGCAGTACTGACTCTTTAATACGCTTATGATCGACAAAATGGTAAAACATGCCGATTTACATTTTATTACGTACGAATTCATTATCCAAATATACATTTTGCACGCATTGCTCACATTTTGAAACTCAGAATTTGTTTTTTCAACAGACAAAAACATTTCATGGAATTTGTTCGAAGTTTTATTTTTGGTTTGTTCTACGTCAAACCAATTACTAGGTCTGTGGCTTTTTGTACGATGATGGCTTTTAAATAAATAAAATACATTAAAACATTAATTTTATAAATATTTGTTTTATTTAGCGGCGCCCGTTTTTTAACTGGCTTTATTATACTTTCCATTTGAATGCAATAATCGACAGTTTGTTCCCAACATGTTGAACTACCAGGGCTCCCTTAAATAAATGTAGTTTTGTTCATATAAAATAAGAATTTAAAAGTATTTGCATATAATAAGCATTTGCCTATATTTAAATCGTAATACAGAATAGTGGAAACACAAAAGGATTAACTGTTCTTTACTCACGTTTGAGAAAATTTGGATAATTCATAAGTCTGTTGTAAGGGGATTGGTCTTTTTTTTTTACTCCATAATAGTCCTGAAATTGGATAACTTAAGAATTACAACCCGCGAGAAATGGCTTTCGAATACCTTATGACAAAATATTGACAGCTGAGAACAAAGTTTTCTGTGAGTCAGTCTTACAACATGCAGATTCTGGAGTTTTCTATAAAGGCGTATATACACGATTATATATTGATTAAACGTCTGAAAGGAACATTAAGAGGAAAGTTCTTCAATTTTACACAAGAAGGCGACTAGAAGTCGGAAAACACTTCCAAGTAAACGAATAAATGAAACGTTGCAGGCATAAGTTCTGGAAAACCAATTTGGAGCATGTAAAAAGTAGAAACGAGCAGAAAAGTTGAAGAATATTGAAATTTAAAGAAAAAATATGCTACGCGAAACATGTAGGAAATAAAAGTCGTTGTCGTAGTGTTTTTAGGAGCATCATCAACTAAGGGCATATTGCTTCGTGCACTATTTGTAAATTGCTTGCGTTCTGAGGTCGATTTTCTGTTTGCTGGATGAAAATCCCGAATTTCCGGGAGGTGAACCATACTACACTCGCCGGAGACCGAATAACTCAGCCACGTTGTGAAAAAGGTCCATAAAAATTCCTCGCCTCATCGACGGGACTCGAACTCAGGTTTCTTCCACCCGGTGTGGGGAGGACGGCGTAAAATGTAATCTAAGTAGCCATCCTACTGATTTTATGAATGTAATATGCAGAACGCACGTTTAATCTCGAGAAATGATAACAGAATTGTAAAAGAAAAGTGAAAGAGATAGAAAAATATTATTACAAGTAGTCACCGTAAACAAAGACATCTAAATGGATGACGTGTAAAGTAATGAGTTTAATTGAACATTAGAAACAAACGTGGAACTGATTCAATCACCTGATTATTGAATGGGCATTATTATATGAGCATTTTAACGAAACTGCTGATGGGGTAGAAGGGCGAAAGAGCTAGCGAAGAGAGCTAAGAACAAGGAGTTCTAATATGTGAGTACAAACAAGAAGAGGATAAATCAAATAGGTCCTTAATTGGCTGTAGTGGAAGGTCCGTATAAAACTCAATAAAAATGGCTAATGAATTGAACAGATATTTCTTCACGAAGGCTACTATATATACTGGAAGAAGATGGAATTCCTGGTAAGATTCTATGCTGGATATGTGATAAATGATCATTCTTCAGGGTGGTCGATTTGGCGCTTTATAGCCTAAGATGTCGACGAGCCATAAAAAATCAACTGATTTTCAAAGTGGAGCAACCTAACGAGTGAATCCTCTCGGCTCGGTGTTCGTCCCCCCCTTTTTTAATTTTCATTAATGATATTAATAAGGATATTCAAGAGAAGCTGTCAAAGCTTGCGGATGATTTGAAGGAATGGTACTTAATAATCCGAGCAAACCAATTGCTTCAAAAAGACTTGGATCAGTTGCATAATATAGTCCGAAAAATGGCAACTAAAAGTTTAATTCTTCTCAACTTAAGGTATACAACTGGGGAAAAACAAATCCGGGAGGCATGTATAAGCTAGGGAGAGGAGCTGAAAGTGGTTCGAGAAGGAAAATATTTACTAAAAATGCAGATATCTGCAAATTATGCAAAAAGGAAATCAATAAATTAAACAAAGGTGTATATATTAAATGTTCGAAATGCAAATTCCAAATCTGCCAGAGCTGTTCAGGCCTTTCCCAATTAAGCCTGAAAAAGCTATCAAGCGCAGCCCGCGCGAAATTCGTCGCATACTGCTGCCGGAAAAAAGCCGGCGAATGGTCAAGGGAGCCCTTCCCACTCAGCCTTGGGCTCTCCCCCTAAAGTGCTACTCGACTCCCACTTAACCCCGCCTTGCCTACTGCAGCAGAATAGAAGGCGGCACGTCAGTGACAGTCAGGTGTATTCCACCCACTTTGATGAACACGTATATTTCAGCCAGCTTGGTAAAGAAAGCCATGCTGACATGCAGGCGCAACGGGCACACCAACTGATAACACAGAAGAAGGAAACAAACAGCAGGAGTCAACCTCCACTCTAGATCCCACTCTTCCTGAAGGAAACATCCTAGAACAAATTCGTACGTTGTATGCAGCTGGAGAATCTGATGGCCAAAGAAAATAACAAGATCACCATAGGCCTCCGTGGTGAGATTGTCAATATATGGACAAAGATGGAGACTGTATTAATGAACACACACGTGGAACGCGAAAAGGCCAACGCTAGACTGGAAGCTTTTCTCATGGATAGGGCAAACCAAATGCCACAGCGTGCTCCAACCTACGCAGACACGCTGAGGAAACCTGCCGATAAATCGGCAACCACCAGTAAACAAATGACAACGAGGAAAGAAACCTTTTTATTCCAGCAACCAAATCTTGTCATACTAAAGCCTGCTACAGATGACGCCCCAAGACACGTGAGGAAATTAAAACAACTGTGATCACCAAGTGAAACGATGATCTGAAAACTACAAAGATTAAATCAATCCGCAAGACTATAAATACCGGAGTAGTTATAGAAACTGAGGCACAGGAAGGGGTAGCCAAAATCCTCAAGAAACCCAAAAATTCAGTCGCTGGGACTAGTGGCTGAAACTCCAAGAAAAAGAGGCCTGGCAATAATAATTTTTGATGTCAAAAAAGACCTGACCCCGGATGAACTTAAAGAGGAGTTATATTATAGAAACTTACAGGAGGACTTTCCGGACACGGAAATGGATCAATTAATAACCCCGAAATATATAACAAGATCTAGGGATGGAAATGCCACCAACTTGGGTGGTCGAGCTTGCCCCATCAGTCTGTCAAAAAATCAGTAACCAAAACAGAGTTTACATTCAATGGGGAAGCCACCGTTTTAAGGAGCATGTGGCTGTCCCCAAGTGTTTTAAGTGCTGGCACTTCGGCCACTCCCCCCCCACACACACACATGCACCCAGACTGAGCCAACCTACGGGCATTGTGCCGAAAAAGGGCACAAATACAACACATGCCCCAATAAATCCGTCTGTGCGAACTGCAGGGCACAGAGAATGCAACATCACCACTCAATCATGGATAATAAATGCCCTGTCTACCTAAAATACAGGAGCATACACCAGGCTCGAACTGATTATGGGTACGCTGCATAAATGCTATAACAACAAGGAGATTAAATTTTTACAAATTAACGCGCAGCGTGCTCGAGCGGTACTAGACCAAATAAGGAAAAAAGCTGACGAAGAGAACATCGACGTTATCCTAATACAAGAGCCCTACACGCATAATAAGGAAGTCAGGGGGTACCCCCTAACTTACAAGATCGCATAAGTGGATGGAGATACCCCATGGGCCGCTGTAGCGGTCCGAAATCCTAATATTACGGTCACGAAAATTGTACACTTTTGCTCGGCCTGGGCTGCATGTGTGCACCTTATTACACCTCTAGGAGAATTATATATCTTCTCGCTGTGTTGTAGGCCATGGGAAGATATCCTACCTGCAATCAGATATATGCAGACAGTCCTTGCAGAACTTCCCAACGCAAAAATCGTCATCGGCGCTGATGTTAATTGCCGCTCCCAGGTGTGGCACAGTGAGACTGAAGACCGACGTGGGAACGGCCAGCGACTGGAGGAATTCTTTGCAAATTCCACTCTCACCGTAATAAATCAACCAAACAAGCAAGCAACCTTTTCCAGTACTCATTGGGAGGCCACAATCGATGGGACCCTTGCAACCAGATCACTGGCACGATATCTCTCGAACTGGACGGTACATGACTCATGGACAACATCCGACCATCGGGCCATTACGTTCCAGCTGAACCTCCATTGCTTGCTCACCAATAATCAGACAGATAATGCATAGATACGCCCTCGCCAAGGCAGACTGGAACCTCTTCAAGCAGGTGCTGGCCGACTCCTCTCACAGGCTTCAAGTAAGTGATTTCCAAGCACTAAATCCAGAGCAACACCAACGTGCTGTCACAGACATGATCACATTGGCCTGCAAAATCTCCATTAAAAGGAAGAACCCCAAACCGGGTACAGTCCCTTGGTGGGGCCCTGAGCTAGAAGCCCTAAGACGCGAAGTAAATCACAGACGAAAAACTTTCCAGTGCGCTTGCAGATCATGGCCAGAGGCTGAGGTAGAAGCCCTCAGGCAGCAGTACAGGGAAGTCCGGAATAGCTACACCGCATTAATTAGGAAGCTCAAACGAAGGAAGACCCTGTTTTTGCTTTTGGCAACTCGGATCCCTGGGAGGTAGTCTTCAAGGTAACCACCAACCAGCTCCCCAGAGGTGAAGTGATTCCATCCACAAAGACCCCTCTTGGAACTATAACCACGAGTTGGCACGCATCGATAAATAACATTCTTGATGTAATATTCAAACAGTCAGCTGCCCCATCCACTCCGCAACAAATACAACTGTGTGAAGACAACAAAAGTTACACCACGCAACAGCAGGAGCATCCATTTACAGCCGAAGAACTCACTATCGCAGCATCAAAACTGAGAGACAGAAAATCACCGGGACTAGACTTGCTAGAACCGGAAATTGTGAAAAAAGTGGCGGAGTACAATCCAGAGCTTTTCCTTAATCTCTTTGACCATTGTCTCCAGCGTGGATGGTTCCCAACAGATTGGAAATGGCAAACATCAGGCTAATTTTGAAAAATTCCAGCGAACCCAACGATTCCTATAGACCTATCGCTCTCCTGTCAGTAATAAGCAAATTGTTTGAGCATCTTCTAAGACAAAGAATAGAAACATTTTACAACAATACCAACTTACCATCCCCAAATCAATATGGATTCAGAAATTGTCGTTCAATTGTTGATGCACTGGAGAACATGACTGAAGGCTCAAAGAGCACGGACAGAAAATATTTCTTAGCCATCTCAGTGGACTTTGCCGGGGCGTTTGACGCACTCTGGTGGCCAGACTCCGTACAGCAAATCTCCCTAGCAACCTGTACCAATGCATAAAAAATTATCTATCACAGCGAAGCATAACCGTCAGGACACCGTATAGCAAAGTTACGCGCCAAATCTACAGAGGATGTCCCCAGGGCTCTGTCCTGGGCCCCCTACTATGGAACATCGTACTTGATGAGTTCCTGAACATAGACCTGCAGAATGTCCAATCTCAAGCATATGCAGACGACTTAGTCATAGAGAGAGATAAAAATATTTATTGCAACTAAATGAATACAATGTACATATATAGATGCAAGTAAAGTTACAATTGTCCCGTCACGGCCAATGGCCAGGGGCTCATGTCAGAATAGATAATTAGTTAATAGATAATAGGTAATGCTCACATCAGAATTGATAAACCCTTGCCGCTGGTACTAGATCCCAACTGGAAGCCGCAGCAAATAGAGCACTCGGCACTTTACAGGACTTGGCTTGGCACAACCACCTGGAAATCTCACCAGTAAAGACAAATTCCATCCTGCTTAAAGGCTCTCTGAACGTAGCGAGGCCACCAAATCAAAATCCAAGGGAGAACTATCCGGTTAACAACTGAAATGATTAGGTTTATTGCAGTGATATCTTGGAGTGATCTTGGATAGGAACCTATCTTTCACATCACAACTGAAATATCTACATACCAAGATTCGAAAATATACTGCACTGGTGGCAAGAATCGCACGTCGGGACTGGGGATTGAAGCGACGCGTGCTCATCCTCTTCTAAACTATGTTCACCCCCATAATCACTTATGCATCCGGTATCTGGTTTTCAAAAGCCACCATAACAGTTAACAAGAGGAAGCTTGACTCGATTCAGCGCGTCATCCTGCTCACCATCACCCGGGCCTGCTGCACGATCAAAACACATGCCTTGCAAATGCTGGCCGCCGTGCTACCTCTAGATCTAGAAAGATCTAGAGGTAGCACGGCGCCTCACTGCATACTTGCAGCAGGTCTGGCAGTCTACATGGACACAGTCTACAAAAGGAGAAGTCACCAGAAAATTCATTCCTACAATAGCAACAGTATACCCAAAATCTCCCACATGGTTCTCCCCTTGCCTATACGTCACTTTATTGTTAACTGGCCATGGATCTATCAGAGGAAAGCTCACTGCACTCGGGATCACCGAAAACCCATAATGCCTCTGTGGTTCCCTCGAAAGTTAGGACCACCTGATGATGTACGTGTGGACAACTACCTATATTTTGGGAATCAATGCAGAGGCCTACCAGCAAATGAGACTACACCACCACCAAATCTGAGAAGATCCAGTATAGGACAACCACAGCTGCATTCCTATTTATATCCTTACTGACTTAGACACAGATCATTGGATAGGACTTTAACTACCAAACTGCACCTCACCACTGAAATTGACATCAAGACTGGACCTGAATGTAAGGTGTAAGGTATATTGTTGTCATGCGGCACCAGGGGTTTCCCCCATCTCCGCGTTGCTTTCTTTGTGGGTGTACCAGTTTCCTCGGAATGCCAGAGGTTTAAAAGTGTGTGGGTATTGTACCTGTGTAATATCGTGTACCGTTGTTCATCTGGTCATTTAGCCGCTGGATCCCTGCTGGAGCCCAGCGTTGCCCCACCTTCGCCCAGTGGAGGCAGACTAGGAAACACCAGTAGACTAAAATTTACTCTGGCAGGTCCTGCCGCTTAATTTCCTGAGATTTCGGCGGCTAGGACCTAAAAAAAAAAAAAAACCTTATGTACACGTATACATACAAGCACATACACATATATGCACATATACACAACAGTGGTATATAATATATACGCATCCATGCAATCGTAATTACTTTGGATGTTTGCATACAGCACGTGTGCATGCATTCATATGGCAGGAGTAGGGCAGTGCGTAGGATAATTAGGCCGAGACTGGGCGAAGATTATTTTTGGGCTAGATTAAATTTAGTGTGTAGGGCGCTCGGGTCGTGTATAGAAAGAGTGGGGGATGGGAGGAAGAAGGTTAGGGAAAAGGTAGAAGTATGGGGGACACAGAAGAGATTCCCCAGGTGGTCAGTGAAGCATGCCCATGCCTCACCAGAAGGAAAGGTGGGGTAGCAGGGGAACGAGGCGACTGGTCATCTCGTCCTCCTGCCAGGAAGGGGTATTAAAGGAGAGCCAGGCTAGTGCTTGGCTCAGGCCGCTAGAACAGCTGCTATTCGTCCTTCATTCAGATTTTTTGTCTATCTTCATGGTTGCTTGGTAGGTCATCTTTGGTGTTATGCACATTTTGGCTTCTAGCCATTATGTGGCTAGTGTGCATTTAGGTCCCGTCTTCTTCTGTACAAGGCTTCAGCGAACTTTGAGAAGGCAATATATTCCTGCCTCCCGTCCAGGAGGTGTTGTTCTCTATCTCTGGGCAAAAAGGTGATCCGGCTGATGAGCTGGCAGCGGAGGTCATCATAAAGCTGGCATTCATGCATAAGGTGGTGCCAGCTCTCCAGCTCTCCACAGCAGGAAGTAGGGTCATCTGTATGAGAAGAGCAAGATTGTGACAAATGGCGAACACGCTTATGCTCTCTTGCACGGAAACGTTTCTCCCACTCCTATCCCCTACTTTTGCCTGATGGATGTATTCCGTTGTACCTAGAGGATTCATCTTCTTCATCCCCCATATTTCTACTTGTCCCTCCTTTCTTGACGCTAAAGCCTACCCGCTCTAACTCTCTGTCTTTTTTTTTTTTTTTCACGGTCTGTTACTTCTGTATGATGTCTCCTTTTAGAAAAGGGATGGCAATGAAGGAAAAGTGGACAGGTACCCAAATATACCATCTGCATTTCGTCCCATTCCTCACGGTGAACCACCCGACCGTTTTCCTGTACATTTTGATGAAGATTAAGACACTGAATATCAACTTGATATACACGAAGAAGTACAGCAGCTGTCTACGTCAAGGGATCCATCATTTTGTTCAAACCTTTATCCTTCCGAACCACATAAGATCACAGAAAGTGAGTTTAATGACCTCGTCACGGATTTCGAACTGTCGAAGAATGAGGCAGAGCTTTTGGCCACGTTCCTGAAGAACAGAGACTATTTATAGAAAGGTTAGCCTTAAGGTTGTTTTATTACGCGATGGAAATATGCCTTCAATACCTCCTGCGTACGCTGTCCACAAAAAAGGAACACACGGAAACATCCTCTTATGTGTATATCAGAAGTATGAGTGGCAGATATGTCGTGGTTTAAAGGTAATCGCCATTTTATTAGGACTACAAAAGGGTTACACTAAGTATCGTTGATTTCTCTGCGAGTGGGACAGTCGTGCCAGGGATATGTACTACGAGAAGAGGAGTTGGCCTCAATGAAAATCATTAATACCTGGAATGAAGAACGTAGCGTTTGAACCTCTGGTAGATCCAAATAAAGTGTTGCTTTCACCACCCCACATAAAACTGGGGCTGATGAAAAATTTCGTGATGGCTTTTGAGGAGCCGTCCTGCATTCACATACTTGCAAGAGAAATTCCCACGACTTAGTACATGACATGTATATCATCTTTTGTAGGACGGCACCTGAACTCAGTTCACCTCCTCGTTTTTACTCTGTGATGGATACAGAATTCTGTAAAAGGCCAGAAATTTGTGTGTAGTGTTATGTTTGTGCAGTGTGTGTGTGTTTTGTTTATCACCTGGAAAGCCTGCCCAATATCAGTTTACACCACGTGGTGGGCCACAACTGCGCATGTGCTGTGGTGGACCTCGACTAGCTCGTGGATCTACTGTTCCCTGTGTGTGCAGTATTGCGAAAATACAGCACAGAGACTTAGTACAAAGAAGATTAAGGCAGGTGTTTTCATTGGTCCACAAATAAGACAACTTTTCAAAGATTAACGGTTCGAATGTGTCTTTAGTGATAGCGAGAATTCAGCGTGGAAAGCCTTTCGAAATGTTTCGACTGGTTTTCTAGGAAATGTTAAAGCCGGCAACTACAGGCAGCTTGTGGAAGATCTCATTACTTCTTACGAAAAACTGGGGTGCAACATATCATTGAGGATGCAATTCCTGCACTCACACCTGGATTTCCTCCCTCCAAATTGTGGTGCCGTCAGCGCCGAACATGATGAGCGCTTCCATCAAGACATTGCTGCGATGGAACAAAGATACAAAAGCAAATGGAGTGCCGCCATGTTAGCCGATTACTGTTGGATGGTGAAAAGGGACGCTCCCGAAGCTGAATACAAGCGAGGGGCGTAAAGGTCCCGTGTTTGATACAGGTATGTCCGTAGCTGCATCTTACTGCCATATAACCAAAAAATACCGTGTATAAATATAAAAAAATACTTCCTTTTTCGAAAACAAGAGCCAATCTGCCATTTTAAGCATATTTCGGTCTTTAGCACCCCAAAATCTGTAAATTAAACTTACTTTCATGCCCGTAAGAGTAATGATCCAAAATTTGTTGTTCAATGTAATTAAATATATTATCTGCAAATATAAAAGACTGATGCAGAAACAGTCGCGAAACAACCCAAAAAACCTCCGAAGCTGAAGAAACGTGATACTAGAGCCCTGCAAAGAGCCTTCTTGGATAGCACAGTTAGTAGGATCGCCGACCTTCCCATACTGGCGGAAAAGACACGAGTTCGATTCCCGTCGATCACGGGAGGAATTTTTATGGGCCTTTTTCACAAGGTGGCTCAGTTAGTCAGTCTCAGGCAAGGAAAGCATGGTTTTTCCTCCCGGAAACTGGGGTTTTTCGTCCAGCAAACAGAAAATTGACCTCAGAACACGCAATTTACAGACAATATACACGGAGTAATATGGCCTTAATTGCTAATGCTCCTAAAATCCCACAACAGCAACAACAACAACCCTGTAAAGAATCGTCAGCGCTGAACTTAGATCGACCTTATCGTCATACACAAGTCCTCAGTGAGATGATTGAGACACATGTCAGCACCAGTATAGTAAGAAGGACATTGCATGGTATGAATTACTACTGGACGTGCAGCCGTGCATACGCCACCAATCACCCTGACTAATGGCAAAGGCCGTCTTTCTTGCTGTAAGAGAGCCTTTCTTGTGCCATGTGACTAATCTGAAGCTGTGCTTTGGAGTGACAAGTCACTGTACATGGTCTATCAGTCTGACGGTGGTGTCTGGGTGTGGGGGATGACTGGGAAAAGATGACTGGCGTCGTGGGGCTGTTTTCCGTTGTTTGTCTTTGGGGCATTGATTATTTTGAAAAGATCTAGACAAGATCTAGATCTAGAAAAGATGGGCTTATCTAGACGTCCTGGACAATGACGCGATACCTAAGTTATGGTAACACGTCGGGGAAGGTCCTGTATCAGCATGATAACGCTACATACCATACTGCTTGCGTTGTGACGGACTGGTTTGAGAACATGAGCCTCAAGTTGGTCTGTCCAGCCCTGAGCTCAATCCTATAGAAAACCAATGGGATGAATTGGATGTCAGGTGCATGTGAGACTCACAAGTACTTGAACTGGCTTTGAAGATCTAATGGTGGAAAATATCGGAGGACATTTACAAAAACCTGGTGGAGGCGATCACAGAGACTGGAGGTTTCACAGAGACTGCAGACAATCATAAAGTTTCAGCACACGTTATTAGTTTTACTGTAAATAAGGGTTATTTTTAGAAATACAAGTTTTTTTGTGTCTGGTTTCAGGCGTATCAGCGACTTGGACCATATTGCGTAATTATGTCAATGTCATTTATGTCTATAAATTGTGTCTCGTCGATTTGCATGTTATTGAAAAAACACTTAGCCCTTTATGCATGGTTAAATGTGAATTCTTAAGCATTCAATCGTAAGATCGAGAGCACTTTTCACATTTTAATTTTAATAATGACGCAGTATTTATGGGCCCGCTTTCTACATATTATTTATTCACATTTTGGGCCACTCGGAGTAATAATAGCCCTTATATACGACACAATAATTAATCGATTCATCACTTTCACCGGATGAATCATCGAATGTAACCACATTGTCGTTTCAATCCCTTGTATCGCTTCCATCATTACTTCGCTTTATTTCCTTCTAGCCAACCTCTTCGGCCTTTACTTTTTCACGTAGTTTGTTTGCACATTTGGGTGGTGTTTTACAAATAACGAAACCAATCATATCCTGCCAAGCGTGGTATTATTATTGAAAGGATGACTAATGCCTGTTTTCAGCAAAGGAAGAGGCTGAGCATCGCAATGACATATTACCTAACGGAAAGCCAATTTTCTTAACCTGCCGAATATATTGAGCTAATATTTCTTCATTTAAAATTCCTACTCGAACCTGGTACGCGTTTGATAAAATTTCTTTGTTTAAGACTCCTTTAAAAGTTGTATGCCATGTCATATTTTTTATGCATCACTTAATTTTTTATATAGACCACAAAGTATTATATAGACTCTCCGAAGGCCAACCTCCTCAATTGGTGGTTTTGACATAAGTTCGAAGAATAATCTAAGATATAGAAAATCGTTTTAGAAAAACATAAATAGGTTCTAATATATTTTAAAATAAATATTATGGCGAAGAGGCAGCTTGTGGCACCATAGCCCCAATATTAATCTCGCCAGATATTGGAGTAAGATGCTGGTAATATTTATTACAGGATGATCCCTTGTTTGATGGTAAAAAGTTCTGGCTCCTGGGTACACACCTATGGGCTACAAGATGAATGAATAGCTCTGGTCCTGCTTTGGTTAGCGTATAACATGAGTAGCACTTCATTCGAACAAGTGAGTGGACGCTGTCCTGTGGCAATTTAGATAGAAGATCGGAAGTCGTTTGCGACTGGGGAACATCTCGAACACTGATGAACCTCTATGAAATTGATCTCGATGACGAAATAGGGGGCAGAACGCAGGGACCAGACTTGAGGTTGAATTCTTGATCCATCAACCTTGTCGTCTCTGGGTGGCCGGGTTCGTGTTGGAGAAACGGGGAGCTTCTGTAGGTGATTAGACCACCACGGCGAGCCTGCCGCTTGTGATGGCGGCAGTTGAATATCGAACTGTTTCTTTGCTTCTTGAAGATGTTGGTTCGGATTGATCTGTTACTGAGCTGCGTATTCCTTAGTAGGTAATGAAAGTATGCATCTCCTGTTCGTTAAATGAGTGCATGGACTTGTATATGGATTGTGCTCTATTACCTGAGCAGTGCTATTCTTGATTACGATTTCAAAAATGCCTTGTGATGGGTACAACATCTGCATATGTTGTTGTGTTTACAAAGTCCTTGACTTATCCTGACTATGATTTTATGGAGTGAATGCACAATCGACTTTTCGTGGTGAAGTGAAACAATTAAACATTTTCTCGTGAGAAAGACATCTTTTAATCGAGACCAGCAGACTTTTGATCAGCTTTAGTGCAAGATAGCTGTTTCATTGATATGTGAATTAATGAACTGACATACCTTCTAAACTGGGGGGTATTATACTGATGCTATGTATGGTTCTATCAGTACGCTGGCAGAAGATTGATGCTGTATTTGATGTATTCGTATGCTGACAGGCAATCCCTGGCCGTCTCCATGTGCCAGGAATGATAACCATCTAGTGGTAGCAAGAAATTACGTGTACGGTATTGAAATAGATGGTGGAATTGCCGGGAAAGCTGGCTGGGACCGCCTTCTTTAATAAATAAAAAAAATTTTACTGATCGAGCCTCAAAGTTCAAAACCATTTGCATCTGCGCAATATTTGAATTTGAACTGTCAGTTGGTAAATAAATTATATTTACTAAGGCCTGACAATTGTACTGACTCAAAAAAAATTGTCATATTGCTGAATATGAACTGTAAAAAAGTGGCATTGATTCAGCAAGTCTATCGTCTTTGAACCCCCAGGATATTTAAACTTGCCTTCAAGTCGGAACATTCTAGAACTAAAGGACTGATTGACGAAACGGCAAATCGAGAACATTTTTTATGGAAAGAAAAATAGAAAAATCCATTTTCGCACAACTTTAATGTCAACAGAATGTTCACAAAATGGAATTATAAGAGACTCGGTTGAATTTATTCCTCTTTTAACAATTATCAGTTTTATTTTGTGGTTTTTGGCATAACCAAGTATTCAGTTGATTCCAGAAACTTTACGTTGTATACACCGACGCATTTATAAATTTCCATCGTGAATTCAGAGAAGCTTCAAAGGATTTATTGTTCTTGTTCAACAAAAGAAATATTACAATATATCATCCACGATAGTGATATTTTAAACGTCAGTAGCATTTAACGCTCTCCATAATAAAGAATTTAAGGAGCTGTATTAATTTATCCCCGAAAGGTCACTGGATGCCACATATTAATAAACGCCTCGGGGGAAGTGTTAATTGGCTATCTAACCATCTAGTCACGGGTGCTCAACATCGAAATGACACATCGACTCGCTAATTTGATCGAAACCACCTTAAACGAGATCGGTTTAAGGACGGTCTTGACTTCCCTCCCATAAATATTGTCAATAAATGCTACGAAGGGTCTGAAATAAAAATTACATACTCAATTTGACGTAGTTCTTGTTGGAAGCTTTTGATTAGTGGACACCAAAAACGCGTACTGAATCGAAGATTTTTCCCTGCACCACTAGACAGATGTTTGGTGAAGAAACAACATAGTATTTCATCGTCGATTCTTATCGATAATATTTAAAATGCGAGCAAACTAAACTATAAAGCTCGATTTGAATATTCAACAAAGCCACACCACTTCGAAAAATCTCAATAATTATAACGTTAAGGTTTCTGATTAACTGAACTGCGCACATTCAAAAAAACAATGTTTGTCTCTGGAGGTTTGCTTTAATAGCCAAGCTCAGATGTCTGACATTCCGGCTTTTTATTAGAAAGACAAGAATTGCTGTACACGTAAATAATGAAAAACTGACACCGCGTTCAATTAATGCGTTAATTAAAATTCATGAAAGTAAATTTGTATCGTCAACTTCAAGCGTAACGGTTCATTTATTCTAGGATAATCTGGCGTCCCTCTAGTGGTGCATTTATTAACTTCACTTATAAAAGTCAGGCAGAAAATGAAACGGATAGACAGGAGAAGTACTTCCATGAATATTAGAATACCTGGTTTCTCGTGCCAGACAAATGCGTAATTAGTAGATTTATTTTTATTCATCGAAGTACACATCGAAAAACCTAATTTATTCTTTTTAGGATCTAAAAAATTGTATCTGTGTGTATGTAAAATTCATGGCTTGCTAATAACCGAGTGTTTCTAAATATTCAGTAGTCCTGACAAAAGAAAGGGGGACTTATTATGATAATAAGTTTCCAATTGATGTGTTCGTTTCACTTATTACAAAAAGGGGTGTTAGAGAATTATTTTTCTAAGATGAGCAGTGAATCACGATGGAAGCCTTCAAACACCGCTCCTTTTCAGAACCCGCATTATCAATTTTTCTCTCAGATAACACTTTTACTCTTAGATGTGTGATTTTTTTAAAAAAAAAGGTACGCAATTATGTAAAAGATTCATTACATCAAATGACATCACAAGGATATGTTTTGCTTTTAAGTTTTAAAAGCAGATCACTTGCAAATTAGATGCTCTCTCTGTCTTCCTTCACACGCACACGCGTCGAAGCCTGCCAAGATAAAGTAAAAGAAAGACCTCGAATATCTTTTGATTTATTATTATAATTAGATTAAACCTTTTAATATTGTTGAATATGAAAAACTTGTCTTAATGAAAAATAACTCCTTGACAAAGGTCAATTGGAACTAAATGTACAGTTGTGACTGCTCCAAAGTTACTCTCTCTCAAAATAGGAGTGTGTATGATTAAAGGAGTGTGTAGTGCGTTTTTATAACTATTAAATTCAATTGCTCACTCTCTGCTTCCACCTTTACACTAAACACCTTTGAATGGAGGTCAATGACCAGATCAAGAGATGTGCTAATAATTTTCTTAATATTTTTCTACACTCCGTGAGAGAATAGTGGTTTCCAGAGCTCCTGGTGCGATTCCCCTCTGTGACTGGAGCTATTTCTAAAGGCTTCTTCAAATGGAAGCTTTAGCTGATCTCAGATGGAGGACGTAGGTTTTCGCACTGAGCTATTCCGGGTTTTTCAGCCCGCACAAAACACTTAGACATTATTGTGCCGTATATAGTATATTATGTCTGTAAATTGCGTTTTCTGGACGAAAAACCTGAGTTTCCAGGAGAAAAATCATGCTTCCCTCGCTTCAGACCGACTAACTCGGCCACGTTGCGAAAAAGACCATAAAAATTCCTTGCGTCATTGATGGTATTCGTTTGATGATTAATCTAGTAAAACAAATTTAGTAGAACAATCTAGTAAAACATTTTAAAATTCTACTAGATGATTAATCTAGTGGAATTTTAAAATGAGTGATTTGATCGAGCAACGAATTGGCATTGAATTTTGTTAACGTTAAGATAAATCTCAAGAGAAAACAGAAAATGTTAAAAGCAGCCTTCAGAAAAGGTGCTAAACGTCGTTTGAGACTTAGGTTTTCCTCTCAAAGAGGGCTGCTTGTCCGTCGATGATAATCTTCGCTTTGGCCGCCCTTCAAACTCAAAACCAACGATTCAATCGCTCATGCTGGAAAATCTGACCGATCACTGATCGAAGTTGTTAGGGAAACTGATACTACTTATGGGACATCTCAATCAATTTTAACAAAAGATTCGGGAATGCCACTCGTTTCAGACAAGCTTGGAATCCTCACTGATATCACAGAGAGTGGGATTTTACTCATGTCCGGTTCTTTGTCAACGTGATGCTGCTGTTGACCCGCGCTTTGTTTCTTCCATCATTACTGATAAAGAATTGTTGGTGTATGTCTATGACCCGGACACAAAAGGCCCAATTCTCTGAATGGAAGACTCTCGTTTATCTCTAAAGCCCAAAAAGGTAAATAAAATCTTAATAAAACGTGAAGTTCACTGTTTATTGTAATTTTTGACTCGAGGACATTGTTCATTATGAATTTTTTCGCATGGTAAAACAGTGAACTAGAAACACTGCAGACCAGCTCAACGAAAATTGTAGGATGCTGTTAGGAGAAAATCAGCCAGAAAAGTAACTTAAGAGAATTTGTTCTTTCCATTAAAGAATTTCTTGAGGACCGTTTCATCGCTGTCGTTCCTGGTCCACCATTCTCACCTGATTTAGCTCCTTGCGTATAAACGACTCCTTGAAAGGTAACATATTTCCAACTAATGAAGAAATTATTCAGCACACGACACATGAACTATGAGCAATTTTAAAAGACGCCTACCAAGCTTTCAGAAGTTGTAGAAACGGAGGATTTGGAGTATACAGTATCAGGCAGGCAGCTTATAAGGATATCCATCTGGAGAGCCAGTAAGCTTCATCATTTCCCAAATTCAGTCCCCGAACTTCTTTTATCAATCTCACCTCATATGTTATCTTTCTAAAGGTACAGTACTGTAGTCTCACTGGATATCTGCGGGATGACTAGTGCTGCCATTATATGAGTTAGATTCAATTTCATCAAATTGTAAATGATAAAAATACAATTTGGGTTGTATGAATTTTGAATTACAATCGTAACATTTAGGCGCCAGTACGACTATAGCGAATCTGTTTCATACATGACACATACCTGACTACACCTGGCATTCATACGAATTGGAGTAAATTACCTACCACTTATATTTCTTGTGTCATTTTACGTATGTATTTTTGATAACTTGTGTAATGTTTCCATTCGCATTAAATGAACTTCGAATTTTTCGCCAGTACAATCTTCTTTATTTATTTTTTATTGCAAATCACCCCGGTAATGCCGTAAAGGTTAGGAGGGTGGATCAAAAATACTCACCATTTATTGTTTTTATTTATTTTTTTAGTTTATTCACACGGTTCTTTCCTTAGCCAAAGTAATAATTATATCTTTTAGACCTTTGAAAGTTCTTCAAACTTAATATCCACATTTTGTTAAACAACTCGCAAATAATGGATGATGTATTTTCCGGGAACTTTCTCACAAGAACAACCATTTATTTAAATTCCATTCCAGTTTCCTTATTTCTTCTATTTTGTTCATCTGATTCTTTGTTAGTTGCCATACGCCACTAAGGTTTGGTGCAACAATTTGACCGTCGCAAAGTTTTTCAAGGGTACTTAGCTTTATTTCTTGTAATCTACGTTCCCAGGACTTAAGGTAAACTTTAATGTGCAACATCGATCACTACCTTGTATTCGGTTTATGCGTCACTTTGTTCAGCTATTACTCTGCTGCCAAAACTTCTGAATTTGTTTAGGTGTGGCCGATTACCCTAACTGCGTCATGCATAGAAATTGGGTGAAGACACCTCTCCATGTATGTAATTATCAACTGGGACTTCGTCAAACGTGTTCGATACCCCACTAAACTTTATATAAATATCTCTTTAATTCCTCTGCATTCTTGTTGAAAGAAATTTGCTCTCCCAATTATTTAGGCCTTATAGCCGAAATCCTTATTGTGGAGAACCCTCTTAACAAGCTCTCCATTGATTGCTACTTGGAAAATAGTTGGCTTCTTAACTTGTATAAACGTTATTAGTGCCGACTTCTATATGTTGATTTTTAGATTTAATTCTCTTAAGTAGTTTCCACGCTTTTCCATTTGAATCTTGGTCTGTCTTCTCCTGAAGTGCCATCTTTGAGATCGCCTGCATATGCGACAATGTTATCGTATTCATTTAACAGAGGCACTAATGCAGCGGCAAAATGGAGACCGGAGAAAAGGCCTCCTTGTGGAATGCCAGATTATAGCTCACCTTTCAGTAGCATTTCAAGCAGAGTCCCATCAATATGAAAATATTCTATAAGAATTTGTCTTTCTGCTGCATGAACATTGAAATTTCAGAAGGTGTAATGGTATCGTAATTATTCCTTTTGAATGTAAAAGATAAAAACAAATTCTAAAAATGTTTCTTTCGTATTGAAAACAGAAATTGTGATAATATTATCATAGTTCAGAGAGAAAAAGCATTGCATTTTCAGTGCTAATGATAATTATTTATCCTGATTCATTTGCGAGTTTTCGATAATTATATTTGCATTAAAATAAATTTTGATATCTTGGCGTTCAAGTATCGTACTATTAACTCTATTTTGCTCATCGCTTATCGCAAACTTGCCTAGTATTCAGTCTATTAATCTGAAACTTATGCAGATCAACGGGCACCATTCTAGAGTTGTTTCAGACGAAATTAGATTAACAGCAGAACAAAACTCAATCGACGTCATCACTATCCAAGAGCCATATTTTGCTAAAGGGCGAATGGGAGATCGTTCAAAGATCACGGGTTATTCTCTTTCCACCCCATTAATCCATCCTGTTCACCAAGAACCGAAGACTTGTATTGTTGTATTAAACGACAGAATTAATGTAACTGTCATTAATGGTCTCAGTCACCAAAAACTGCATCTTGTATCCTTGTCACATATTCTACCATGTCTTTTTATATCATTTCAATATACTGCCCTCCATCTGAAGACTTAAATAATTCGTTGAATCCACATTGAATTTTCTGGGTCCTCATAATGTCCTTATTTCAGCGGATGTAAACGCGAAGTCTAAGTTTTGGTTTATTGCCCGTTCTGATGCTCGAGGACATATACTGGAAGAATTTATTATTAATAATAACATGAATATTTTTAACAGACCTCAACAGTTCACTACGTTCTCCACCTTCTCCGGCGAATCGAACATCGATATCACTTTCAAATTCCTTCTGTAATCTAGCTATCAACGATTGGACTGTTCAGCCTAACTGGACAAACAGTGACCATCGGGCAATTTCTTTCTCGGTCTCCATACCTTCTCGTCCCTCAGTTTCGAGTATCTGTGTGCCTGATTTCGTTCGCTTCTCAATTAATAATATTAATTAGGACATATTTGAATACTCTGTAAATGCTGATTTCTCCAAACTGACTAACTCTCATTTTGACGCTGTCTGTGACTGAAGCTGCGACACAGATTCAAAAAATTCTGATGAATGCATCAAATAAATCATCAAGGAAAAAACGTGTCAATTTCAGAACTTGTTCCTGGTGGTGGTCAGAATTATCTTCGCTTCGGAAACAGGTCCACCACGCTCGAACCGAATATCAGCGTAATCGTCATCTGTCTCAGGCTGATGTTCGCACCTTTTATAATTGTTACATTGGTCTCAAGAAACGGTACGCTAAGGCGATTGCTACCAGAAAGAAGGAAGCATGGACAGAATTTGTGTACAACTCTGCTAATGCAGACCCGTGGGGGGTCTGCTTTATAAAATTGTAAGAAATAAATTATTTACCCAAGAAGTGTATGGATTGATCATATACAATGGTTTGGAGGCCACTAACTGGACGGATTCTGTAAACATTGTTCTAGATAATCTTTTTTTACAGGACAATGTGTGCTTATTCTGATTTTCACACCAATATTCGTTCTGCCAATATTCTGTATGTTTCTTCAATTAAGACTGAGTTTTTTAGTGCCATTGAGTTGGAAACAGCGGTCAAGCAAGTGAAAGTTAAGAAATGTCCAGGAATGGACATGCTGGAGAGTACATTTATTGTGGATCTCGCCAAAATTAAACCCAGTATACTTTTACAACTATTCAATAAATGTTTAGATGCTGGAACTTTCCCGGATATGTGTGAAGACTGTCCTTATCTTACTGATTAGGAAACCAGACAAGCCCCCTCAGGAACCGACGTCTTATTGTCCTATAGCCTTATTGGCCAACCTTGGTAAGCTATTAGAACGTTTAATTGCACTGCGATTAAACAACTTATTAGAACAGGGACTAATTGCGCCTAATCAATACGGATTCACTCCTGGAAGATCCTGCGATGACGCCCTTGTTGACTTCATTTCTTCTGTTGAACACTCCAGTTTCAAGTATACTCTTGCTATTTTTATTGACTTCGAGGGTGCTTTTGATTCCCTCGAATAAAAAGCATCCTCGAACGTTTACGTCATGCCGAATGTTCCCAGCAACTTTATCTTCTAATTAAGAGCTATTTTTCTAACAGATTTATCACCGTCAGATCTAAGTACAGACAAATTTTACGTCGGGTCTTTCGATTGTGTCCTCAAAGCTCCATTTTGGGACCACTTTTCTGGAACTTTGTTTTGCAAGGTTGGATTACCCGAACCTTTGACGTGAAGATCATCGCATATGCGGATGATTTTACAGTCCTTGTTAGTGGCAATTCAAGATCTTCAATTGAAATATCTGATCTTCAACAATGGACAGTTGAAATTAAGTTAAAAATTAGTTCTACCAAGACAAAAATTATTATCTTTGGCTCTAAATTGGATGTTCGTCGACCACCAAGAGTTAAAATAAACAATACACAAATACCTCTAGTAACTGAAATTAAACTTTTGGGAATAACTATTGACAGCAAATTAAATTTTCTCCCTCATTTATCCAATCTGCGAATTAAGATCTAGAACTGAGTGGGGTTTTTCTAGAAGATCTTTAAGAATTTACTATAACTCTGTATTTCTCCCTATGGTTGCCTATGCTGCTGGCTCTTGGTTCCATAGGGTGCGGACTGTACAATTTCAATCAAAATTGATGTCAATACAGCGTACAATGTTACTTTGTATTGTGAATATTTGTCGAACAGTTTCAATATCTGCTTTGCAGGTTTTAGCTGGGACGTTACCACTCGATCTCTACGTAATTTTCAGAAGCTTCTGTTATCGCTTGAAACGTCAGATTCCCACTCAGGTCCTTGGAATTTCTGTTAACATTCAAGTCGATGTTAAAGCTGAACGACAAAGAGTTGATCAATTCGTGGCAGAGTAGGTGGGATAGCACACCACTGAGCAGTGTAACACGAAAGTTTTTTCCTGAAGTTGGACACACTTTTGGATAAAAAATCTACAGTCTGGTTTAGTCTAGACTTGTTTACCTCTTATTTGCTATCAGGACATGGATCATTAAATAAGAAACTATTTAAATTTCACTTGTCTCTGTCATTGCGGCGGTGTTGAAGATTGGCAGCACTTGTACTCTTGTTCCTCATACAACGAATTTCGAGTAACTCTGCAGAATGCAATTCCCAACTTTTCATCAAGATTGGAACCTAATTTTGTATCAAATACCACCAGTTACCGCGCCCTTCAGGAATTTTCTAAGCCAGTCTTCAATAAAAGGCTTGCAATTCTTTCTGCAGTGACTGCACCTGCGAATTTTTCAAATTCAGCTCGAGACTCTTCACCTTCACTACAATGACGTCCATTTTCTTAACAAGTTATACAGTTTTGGACTTGTGCTGTGATTTTATTTATTTTTTTTGCAACTCTTCAAGTTTCCTACAAATACAACTCAATTTAACGATGAAAATTCCTGCGCTCCTGAAATTTCTCGGCTGGCTGTTAACTGACTGTGACTTTGTTATTGGTGATTGATTGACTGCAGGACTTACTGGATGTCACATTTAACCTAAGCTGTTTAAGGTTTGTTCCCCCTTCTGGGCTAAAATGCTTGTGTATAGTTTTGTCGGTTGGATGGTACTGGCTTAGGGTTTTTCTTTCTTTCTTTTTTGTTGGGGATTATTATCCTTAATCTTTGATCTTGTATATAACCTGTAATTTCTGATATGTTAATTTTTAAAATTTAACGAGATTACTTGCTCTGTTTACCTTGAAACCTCAAAGTATCATTTGTTTACCTCAATATGTTGAGGCTAATCTTGTGTACAGTATTTAATTTTTGTATAGTTGTTAAGATACTTTTTTTAAACCATTTTTGGCTGGAACTTTGTTGGGCTCTTGGCGTCCCTTTCTTCTGCTGCTGCTGGCTAGTAACCCCTGGGCTACCTTCCCGTGATGGTGATGACGTGTTTCCAACCTGCTGATTCCGGGTAGCCCAACAGACAATTCATTTCTGGCCATTTCCACAGAGTCCTGTATCTTAAAAGTGAAACGAAGCAGAGTTTTAATTTAAAATAATATTTAATGTTTTTTTAATTCTTATTACCATTCAAAATAATCTCATTTAAGTTCATTTTTATACTTTACCTTCTTCAGTATGTTGCAGTTGTTTCTTTATAGTAAATCTCAGGTATTCTGTGAATTTTGTCGTTGATTTTTTTTCGTTTAAGATCGGCGACAGCTCATCTTTCTTAAGTATTAAATTCTTTTCTTTGTCCAAATAAAAAAGGGCCACTTTATGTAAACTTTCCATTTAATTTTTATCAAAAGAAAAGTATATTACTATAAATTTTGTTTAATGAAATCTTTCTTAAAGTCTTAAATTTCAATTTAAAAAAATTCTAACAGTTATTTATTATTTCTTTAATATTTTTCAGTGACAGAAGCATCCCAGGACACCTATTTACACGGCTTTTCCATCTCCCGGATCTAGAAATAGATGTTCTACTTGACTTTGCTCACGTAATGCGCTTCACTAATCACACATTTCCGGATTAGAACTCTCTGCTTCATTAAATATATTTTCTACGGAGAAAGGCCCATAATAATCAAATGATTGATGAGAAGAACGTGCTGAACTTAAAAGAAAAAAAGAAGTTGAGAAACGATAAGAAATATGTGGTTTATTTCGTGAATGAACACCTCAACATCGCTTCAAATGCAATGCTGAGGTGTTCATACTGCTTGTTTTGATACTGCTGCAGTATCTACTAAATTACACGATATATATAAATCTACAATTGCCATCATGGCAGCGGTTTGATATCCTGAAGTTCGGTTATTGTTGCAGATCAAAGAATTCTTTATAATAACTCTTTCTTCCTTGAAGACTTCATTTAGTAGATCCAAAGAAGAACTGGTGTCTTTTTCCTTTAAATCCGAGTCCCCCTCCCAGTTAATCGACAGTACACAGATATACTGACACTTCATGGCCTTATTTGCCTCGACACTTGAACCAGCCAATGTATTCAGTGACCGCTTTTAGCTTAATTTATTTTTTTAGGCCTGTTTTTATATTTTAATGTCTGATAGTCATTTCTGAATATGAATTGATTAATGAACATTTTATTCCTTCTTTGGTTGCACATTAAAATCATTTATGCGCAACTTTATAAAGTTCAAATGTCTATTAACAATATGAAGAATAACATTGTTCTTGTTTAGATTTCGTAATTTAAAAATGAGCACGCTGTGTTTTGTGTTAAAACACTGTACATTTAAAATGATGTTTTAAATGTTTATGTTGTTAATTCGTGTAATTAGATATTAAAGTACAGTGCAATTGAAGAAACATTTAGGCGTAGAAATCAAAACCAATTAATAAGCTAATACGAATATTGAACCCATTCGAGTGATTTAATAATACAGGCATGAAAGAGTCTGTTAATGAGCACGAATTCACACAATACACATATATTATAAATTCCTGCTCAGTATTGGTTAATGAAACGTTGCAAAACAACATGGCATGAATATAATTCATTTGTTACACGTGATATATTAGCATATGCTAATATAAGAAAAACGAAATATATGATGTATTAGTAATTAAAGCAGCAGTTATAACAACAAACATTGGTTTAAATGGGTTCAATATGAAATGCTGCTTTATTTGCTGTATGCCAGTGGTAAAATTCAAGTTCATTTGAGAGATGTTGGGTTGGGCTGTTTCAGAATAGGTGCCAAAGCAGGTGAGGGCCACGGGGCATCAGTGTTTCGTGTCTGTAAAATGTATGTATTTTATAAAAGTCCAGGAGGGAAAAATCATGCAACCCCGACCAATCGGTCATAAAAAGACCATAACAACAACAGCAGCCCCCACGGGAATCGAATTCCATATGTTTTCCACACGGATTCGTAACTCATGTTCTAAAGCAAGAGAGGTGAGAGGTCAGGGATCACAAGAGGGAAGCTGAGAAGCGGACAGTAGTTAACAGCCACCGACATTCTTATTACGATGACTCAAAACACAATAGAAGTGTAATCAATCGTAGGCCTATTGGAAGGCAGATGATAGGTTAGGGGACGTTTGGCTCAAGCTGCACTCCGTTCTTTACCAACATAAATTGCACTAAGGTAATGGCTGCGTCGATTTCCGCTTACTTTATGTTGATCATCATGATTTTTGGATTGTGCCCAAGACTATTTAATAGTATCTGTTCTCTATTATGATCCCTAACCTCTAACTAGCACTAACGGCTATGTAGTAAATCCGAGAAGCACGAAGCAATCTCAATAAAATTCTGAACACACTTTTATTTATATCATTTACTCTGGAATATAAATACGGTCTATGCCATTTTCTACAATGGCTTCCATTTGCTTTTATTTGCCACAGTGGAGACTCTACCACTGTGATTTTCACAGTGGGGAGCGTCGTTTCTCTTTTGCCATATGATAAAATCTTAACTGCGGTTCCAGTCCCTGCTGAAAAAAAAAAAAGGTGTCGTCCTGTTATGTCTAGAAAAAAACAAAGTTATCGGCATAGTTACATTTTAATGAATGGAATAATATTGCCGATTATTGGAGACCCTGCTATAATAAGAATAAGTATTTTAGCAATTCTCACTCCTGTTTTTTTTTTATTCACTATTTTAGGATGTAATTTTATTGTTCTTTATTTTGCATATGAAATTATTGTGCAGTATTCATATATTTATCTCGATCAAAGTTTCTTATTCTTCAGAAAGCTTTAATTTGAATTTTGTTTTCATTTTTTCATTTGACATTGTCATAAATTAAAAAGCTATACACTTCAATGTTTTAAGTAAAGCCAGAAGCTAGGAATGGTCTATGATGTTACCGAATGCTACTTAGGGGTTATTATGTTTCAGACGTTGTGGGTCACCGTGGTAAAAACAAATAAATGGATTCTTCTGGGAGTGGAAGAAGTTATCTGGAAAATTGACTCGTCTCCAAATAAAAACTAGACGAACAGTTAATGTCCTTTTTATATTTCAGCAAGCCATAGCACAGTAGCCATTAGAAACAAGCAAATTGCAACTTTAGCCTGACTTGGACGTAAAATACATCAAGATCCAAATGAACTTGGATCCAGATTAATCCAAATCAACTTGGTTCATCTGGATTAATCCATATGAACTGAAAATTAATCAAGATCCATATCACTGAACTTCCTTGACCAAACTAAATAGTGTATTGAGCACCTTAATTACAAAACCCGTTAATCAACAGAGAAACACGATTAAACTAGGCTATGACTGACCATTGAGTACAAAAGCCACTCTCCAGCCACCTGTTTCGGCGATTCTTGCTACCTCATAATCGAAGAGCTAGGCCAAAACAGGGTCATAATGTGCAGACAATCATGAAGAATGTCTTTTTATCCATCTTGGACATAACTTGACTGAAGGTAAACTAGAAACTCTACTGTACGTGCAATATAGTATTTTAATTGATCCTGATGTGGCAAAGTTATGTTCAATGAAGCAAGCTCATTCCTCGCATTAAAGTTTCGATTATATTTCAAGTAACGTAATTGTAAACAACGTTTTCGACAAAAATTCCTCTTTAAACTCAAACCTGCTTGAGGAAACTCTAACGCTAAGGAAACAAAATATATCGATTCTTCTGGGAATGGAAAAGGTTAACTGGGAAATTGATTCGTCTCCAAATAAAAACTGCACGAAGAGTTAACGTCGCATTTTACCAGTATTTCAAAATCCATTATTATAAAGATTTTCGAATTGATGCTAAAAAAAATATAAATTAAGATTCCTGGAAGGTTTTTTGATAAAAACAAAAGTTCTTTTGTAGAAATATTCTAATCGCAATTTGCCATTTTGTTCTACGAAGGTGGTTCGCCATAATGCTTGGATACGACATCTACATTTGAGTAAAATGGTCTGTGCTCTGCGAGTGTGTTTGCCTTGCCATTGGTCATTTTACCTTCTGTTGTTTCCTTATTGATTTTATATTTATTCCAACAGGTAGCTCTCCAGAGTTTTCGTTCCTTCTGCCGTTCTTTAAATCGTGCCAGTTCCAAGAGGGCCATTTAAATTGAACGAAGTTAATGGAAGTCTATAATTTAATATGCTAATTTAATATGTTAATGGAAGTCTGTAATTTAATATGTTCCCTTTGTATTCGACAAAAAGGTACCAAATTTCCTCCACGCTGGTGAGCATGCATGCTACTGCTCAGTTCCGCGGCACTGGAGATTAATTTATTACATTTCTGAATGACATACTTCTACTTTATGCTTTTTTTAATTCATTTTTTTCGCATTTACGTCATTCAAGTTTTGCCATTAGCTGAAATATTGTCTGCGCAGTTATCGATTGGACTTAAACCATTAATTACGAATACGGTAATGGAGATTGTCACCAATACACGAATTTCCATGTCCGACAAGTAATAATGTTTATTGGGGCTACTGTGGAGACACGTGGTATGTTTTTCTTCGATCGTTATAACACCATTACAATAATTATATCCAGTAATGAAGTAAGTGCGAGCACCACGTGTATTATTAGCTACATTAATCTGTTCTTTCGGTCTTTATAGCTAGTTTCATAGTCTGGGATTTAAATTCTTTATTTTTTACCACAGATTTTTTTCTATTTATATTTATGGACTTCTCGCTTTCTAGCTTCACATTTCCCATAGGGCATTCTATCTCATAAAACAATCCTGAAGTCCTGAAACAAGTGACTCATATTTTTTCTAATATCGTCACATTTTGCATCACGTCGATTGAAATTATGAGGAAATGACCTCGAATTCCCCTTCGAACTATTTTCCATGTCGGAATAAGTTGTTAATCTCCCCAGCTGTCGATATTCAGTAGGAAGAGCTACACAGTTGAAAATATATTGATACATTTTATTAAGAAGACCCTTTTTCGAGGCATTCAAGTGTTTTTCATAGTTTGCAACACATCAGGATCGAGATCTTCATGTGACTAGATGGAGAGTGATTCTCTTTGTGTACAAGTATATTTATCTTAATTCTTTTATAGTGTGCTCAAGTAAAATTCCTAAATATTTAAATGAAAAATTATTATAAGGTAAATTAGCACCAATTGATAGTCAGATATATATCTTAGGTCGTCTTTACCCAATTTAACTCCAGCATGCATCTTCAGTCATATGATTGCGCTTTACTAGAGTTATGTACTGAGGAAATAGCAGCTTAAGTTTTTAAAAAAAATAGGTTATTAAAGATTAAATAATTAAGATAATAATTTATTATCAGAAATAATTACAAGCACGCATTCTATAGAAAAATCACAGAGAGGATTTTAATTTATTTTGAAGAAACAGTCGATGTGATTTTAAAAGTTCTTCAGCGGTTTAAAAATAATGTATTGTGGGGGGTATCAGTGTCCTCCACAATACTTAGTAGACGTCAATGAACAACACTTTAAGTATTGTGGAGAACATCGGCACCAAGCCATCATTAAGCCTAACCTGAAAGGAGCTTCCTAACCACGTGTTCAGAACCACACCGAAGTTATGGGTCGTGTTTAATCCAAAAAGTCCTTTAATTGTCACACAGACATGATGTTCACAAGAGCTGCCCAATTTAGGTGGTTGTGTAAACGGCACCTTGCAGTATGCAATGAGGTCTGTGATGGTCAGGTATATTGAAACCATTGTCTATCCTCCCCCACTACTGTACCCAGCAGAAATATGGGCATCGGCAGCACCCTCCGTCACAAACCAATATTCATCTATGAGTATGGGCTCTTCAAATGGGCATTCCTTAGGCTCTAGTTACTACTCCAGTTCTCCGGGTATCAGATTATGGGAGCCCCAGAATGTTGATGATCAACGACGTGAATATTTCAAGGCACCCATAGCTTACAGAAGAGAAGCAACTTCTATCAACTGTTCTGACCATCCTCATCTCCTCTTCCTCCTTCTGGGATAGTTTTGCTTAGAGGATCTTATCCGGTCAATTTCTCAGCTGTTTTTTCTTCACACATACCTTCACCTGCCCAATAGTTTTGTCACACAGCAGATACTATCGCGCATCCAAGATCTGGATGTCAGTCGAAGTTGTTTGGTCAGGATCGCGTATGCAGGCAAAGAAAGTTCCGTGAGCGTCGACCCAAACCACCACCACAATCATCCTCGCGTGGATGATTGTGTTGGTGGTTAACATTTATATCCCAAGCCAATTAGAAAAGGTTTTGCACTAACCACTTCTTCAAAAAGTCACGTGGAGAATTTTGCATAATACTGGTCATCAGATTTGAGGCGAAGTGGACAGTTTTTCTAACCCTGAAAAACTTATTGCTCTCCTGTAAAATATCCGGACCCGTGTGCTTGACAGTTGTTTTTTAATCTCCATCTTTCATGTATATTTTTATTGTATTTCAATACTAATATTAATTTATGCAATTTTCTTAGCATCCACATTTTTTTTTTTTACTTAAAGGATATTCTATATTTTATTCTTAACCCGTGCTGCGATAAGCCAATGTAACATGTGACTTTATGTATTATATTTTTCCTTACAAATTACAATAATGATTCTCTCTCACATTGCACTCGCATTTTACTGGAGCGGTCAATGATTAAAAATGAAATCGGAATCGATTCAACCCATTTCCGTTATACATTTATACGATTACTTTTATATAAATTAAAATTATTCTCAAAATCAAAGTACCCAATCATCCCTGTACTTCTAAAACACCTAGTGATGATCTTGAGTTCATTCTGGTGGCAGTATGACTATATATTTTCTTTGTCCCATTAGAGAATTACCTGAAGATCGGCGTTTAAGAAATTGGTGAGATATTCGAGAAGCTGACGTTTGAGCAAGACAAAGTTTCTCAAATTGTAAGGTGGGATGTAGAGGGCTGTCATCAGCAAAACCATGGATGGGATTTTCAGCCAGTAGAAGATGGTCATTCATATACAAAACAGAGCGTAAGAAAGAACTGAACCTTGGGGAACACCAGCATTAGCAGATAAGTTAGATGAAAGAGAACAGTCTACCACCAGCCACAGTGGGAGGTCAGAAAAAACTGGATACGCGAGTACAAAAATCGACAATAGGGAACTTGTTTAGAAGACCTTTACGCCAAGTACAATCAAAAACCATTGAAATGTAAGAGCTATTTCTTGAGTTCCACCAACTTTTCCATCAAATTTATAAAAATAAGGAACATAAGTCACGATTTACACTGACAGAATCCATTCTGGCGAACATGATTAAATGGAAGGTTTCGAGACAGTTCAAGAGTGGCTTTCGCCATTACTTTGAAAAGAGTAAGAGGTAAGTGAAATGGGGCAATAATTGGAAGGGAGTAATTTGTGATGCTTTTTATGAATTGGCTAGATATGAGCATATTTCCAAGCAAAGAAAAGAATTAGTGAAATAAAACAAAGTGTGAAAAGGAGAACAGGTTTTGAGAACAAGTGGAGAAATGCCATAAGGACCTACCAAAAGCTTTCTTGGCATTGAGGTTGTTCAGAATTCGTCTAACATCATTTTGTCAGAAAACCATGGGAAGTATTGAGTGGGATAAAACGGGAGGTGCTTTAATAAAATCGTCCATATAAGGGTTAGTAGTAGAAAGTAGGTTGCTAGTAGGTCGGCTTTATCCTTGACTGAAGATTCAATAGAACCATCAGGTTTTAAAGGATGTGGGAGTATTTGATGGTCAATAGTTGCAGCCAATATTTTTAGTAAAAGGCTAGAATGCTCGACTACCATTGAGCAAGGTTCTTTTTCTCTTGATATGAACCACCAGGAGCGCAGGTTCGAGTAAACTGAGGTCAATGTTGTGTGTGCATAATGACCATCGATAGCAACACTGGATCCAGCGCACACATGGTGAATCAAGCAATCAGTGGCAACTAATGAAATGATCAACAATTAGAGATGGAGGGATTGAATATATATGCAAAAATAAAATCTAAGATATGCCATTTACATATGTTTCTCAGCTACTAACATGGTCGAAGGATAGCGTATATTTTAAACAAGAGAAAAGGTAAACAAATTGCAGTATAATTCAATTAATTCAACTTAAGGTGCCAAATCCATGATGTAAATTGTCCTTTTCTTTGCTCATTTTTTCAGTTCAATTTTTGTAGTTAGTTACGTGCGAAGAAGCGGTCTGTGGTGATTTAGTTTAGAGCAGGAAAGATCATGAACTTTGTTATGATGATCCTCGCAAAGGGCACGTAAAACGAAGGTCTCAGTATTAAATTCACTGGAGGTATAGTTATCCTATTGTAAAAATTCCTGTCACGTTGAATTTCCGGTAGGGAGAGAAGAGCAAGTGTCCTCCCTTCTTGGCAGACAGAACTTGAAGAATTATTCTTCACAGTAAGAATGATAGATTAAAAAAAAATTCCAATAATAGTTCCATTAACCATCTTACTGAGCGGAACTGGGCAGTTGGTCGAAATGACAAATGATCCTCAAGACAGTTGGTCGTGACCAATTGATGTAATTCAGCTATCACAGAAAACAGTGATTACTAGCTAAATAAATTTTATTTATTTCAAATATAAAATTAAAAAAAAAAACAATAGAGAAATAAATTAATATATTATTTGAAGCAGTTGAAATTATGGTACAATATGAACAAGTTCGAATTGCTGTGATGGTAATTTTAGAATCACATAATAAATGATGAATGGACTGTAGCATATTGTTATCCGACTATAATGTCACTTGACATGTGCTTAAAAAGAAGAAAAATAAAGGTCAGCTACAAGCCTTCAACTATCGGCACGTGAATATCGATAACTATGTTCTCTTGTACGAGTATGCAACATTTCTGTAATAGTTATTATAGCATCTAACTATTAATGATTTTCTGTATATACAATGCTATAATAACTGTTGCTTTGCTATTATTAGATTTGTGTTCCCAACATTGTACATCCGTCTAACCAGTAAGCTGTTCAAGGATGAATCAAAATGGTTAATAACACTAATTTATTATTAATAATAATAACTCTAAAACCTCTTAACTTTATGTACATTCTTAGGGCAGTAAATTCTGCGTTGAACTTAAGCTTTCATTCTACAAAAGTGAAACTGTAAGTGGTTGGGAGACATTCTAGGACATCCATTAACTCTTGACTAATCGAGTGACTGCGTCCTCGTTAGATCTGTCTACATTTGTTCAACACCTTTTAATAGACAAGCTTTTAAATAAATAAAATACACCGAAGTGTAGAGTAATTTTGAACTAAGGAAGACTTTTCAAATTTCTAAGTGTTTGCAAAGTGCAAGCATTTATTTATGTTGACAGAACTTCGTATCAGGGACCATATCAGGTCCCTTGCGAAGTTCTGTTAAAGTTATCGCCTGGATTGGTTGGTTGTTGTAAGGTTTTAGGCGCATCAGCAACTTAGAGCATATTGCACCGAATATAATTCTGTAAATTGCGTGTGTTCTGTATTCGATTTGCCTATTTGCTGGATGAAAAATCCCAGTTGTTCGGAGTTAAAAACGTTCTACCCTGGCCTGAGACCGTCTGACTCAGCCACGTTTTGAAAAAGATCTATAAGAATTCCTCACGTCGTTTATGGATTCAAAGTCAGGTCTATTCCACCCGGTGAGGTGAGGATGGTGATTACACCAACTGTGCTACCCACGAGTGCTTATCGCGTGGAATATGTTCTGTACAGAAAAAGAATCCCGCTTTTGCTATTAAAAGACTGAAGGTTACGAGCAAAAAGCAGAAAAAAGATCATTTTCAAAGTGTGAGAGAAGAACTGTCCCCTTCTAAATTATTAACTCCTAATAGACTGGAAATATGACGAATAATAGTGTCGATTAAATGCCTTATAGAATAACACTCGCAGACCTTCCTGAGATTCAAGATATTACTTTAAAATCGTCTGTGAATTAAAAAAAGTATGCCAAAGTTCTGACATAATTTTTGTCTGGATAGACCACCCAATAATAAGGAAATGAGGTGGCAGTTCATTGGAAACGAATTAGGGACCTTTCCCTTATATAAATCTCAAATAAATATGCTTACAACGCCCAATCGACAAATGAATGTAGTTATTTTTAACGATATCAATTTCTGAATCCACTTTAAGTTACATGACATTATAGGATAGGTATGCAAGGTCACGAACAAAAGTCTTAACAGGATGAAGAGCTGATCCAAGAAGGACCGATAATGCCAATAATGCGTTTCTGTGGGAGAAAGTTTAAGCTTTTTCACTCCGAGGAAGATTTGCATGGTATCGATTGAGATTGCACCGTTTTTCATCCTACGATCCAGAATTTCATTCTAACCTCCATGACCTTACAGTAGTTTCGCTGCATGTCTTTTGTATGAAATGTTTCGTAGAGGAATGTCTTCAAGTACCTTTTCATTCCAAGATACGGTTAGGTGGAATCAGGCAAAGTTGTAGTTTACTGGAAGTATCTAGTTTAGCCTAGAATAAAAATTAAGTCCACGTTTCTCAACCGTAACTCATATCCGCATAAGTGTACGATGTCTTACAAGTGTGTGTCGATCTTCATGTTGTACGGGATGAAAATTCGGAAAAACTCACTGGAAAAACCTTATTTTTTCCTCTTGAGATCAGCTCCAGACCTTTCCAAACTGGAAAGGTGTGGATTCAAAAGGAGGATGCATTTAATAACAATTAAATAGAACAGCCAACACGAGCCATAAAGTGTTTTCTCTGTGTCTCTTGTGGGTTCTGAAGTATGTTTGTAAAATAAAAAGGGATAGAAAACGCGGAAAAAAACTTGGAAAAAGAAATCGCGCGCTTTCACTTAAGACCCGAAATGAGATGCTTTTATTCCTCTCCATTTAAAACGCATGTTTTATTAATAAGTTAAGTTACAGTTGTAAAAACGTTGATGTTGGACAAATGTACCGTTCGTAACACGTATGCGCAGGGCAAATGTGCTGTTGAGAAAGAGAATTGTGATAGAAATGGACTGTCCTTGATGATGTATACCTTTTCTCTAGAGAAAAGTAAACGGTGAATCATATTGAAGCGGTGCTTTGTGTTGATCAAACAAAGAATTGGCATGGCGCCAGTGAACACTTCAAATACACCTGAAATATCTTTAAGCCCTCGAACAAGGAGTTGTAAAAACAAAAATCGAAAAACAGATCTGAGGCATTTCAACAATAGCAGATGTGATTAATTGAACTACAATCTGAGGGGGGAAAAACCTGCAATCAGACACACCAAGCCTGTAATTAACAGCGACTCTTTACGAGTATCTCAAACTCCATCTATTCACCTGCAAAAGCAGGAATGGAAAATGTTCAGGAAGTTTCTAATTTGCCATGTGTTTTCTGTTACTTGTGGATATTTATCTCCTGATTTGCCAATGATAGTTGCTTTAAAAAGTTAAATTTTTTCAGTTCGTAATGCTGATAAACAAAACTTCTTTTGTTTTGGTGTACTTCTTTTATAGGCCAAACAACTTGAATTCAAAATATTTCTTGCTATAAATTGGTACACTGCATTGACGCTATGCATAAGAAACTGTCAACGAAGTTGTTAGATGGTGAAGCAGGCTTCAATTTATATTTTAGATCTAATGCAATTAGTTAGTCTGACTTCAGTGGTAGGGAAATTTTTAGAGGCAATGGTTAAGAGTGCAATCCGAGGATATTTAGATAGCTGTGGCGTTCTGTATAATACACAATATGGTTTCATTAAAGAAAAATCATGTTTAAGTAATTTAGTAGGCTATTTCGACACAGTTACTCATGAGTTGGATGTAGAGAACAATTTCAACATTGTTTATTTGGATAATAGCAAGGCATTTGACTCAGTCCCTCATGAGAGGTTACTGTATAAGCTGGAACAGGTCGGGATTACTGGAAAAAATTCTAAGACGGATTGCTCGGTGGCTGCGGGACCGAAGACACAGGGTTATGATTAATGGATATTCTTAAGATTGGTGCAAAGTCAGAAGTGGAGTTCCCTAAGGATCGGTTGTTGGACCACTGTTGTTTCTGATTTTCATAAACGACATCGACGATGGGATAGAAGGCATGATGTCAACATTTGCAGATGACATAAAGATTGGTAGAATAGTTAACGATTAGTCCCAAGCAGCGCTCCTTCAGGATGACTTGAAGAGGTTGCAAAGATGGTCAGAAGAGTGGCAGCTCTGCATTAAAACTTGGAGAATAGCATGCAAAGTCTCACATTGGGGAATAACAATACTAAAATAAATTATACACTTGGTGGGGTTGAATTAAAAACAGTAGAGGAAGAAAAGGATCTGGGAGTTATAATTCGAGCAGATATGAAATTTTCTAAAAAGTGTAAACAGGCAATGAGGAAAGCCCATGATGTCCTATCGATGATTTATCGAACATTACCCTGCAGAGATATAACAGTCATTGTCTCACTGTATAAGGAAGTTGCAAGACCACATTTGGAATAATATGTTCAAGAATGGAGACCTTATCTGAAAAAAAAAGACATTAAGCTTCGTGAAAGGGTCCAAAGATGGGCAGTTCTCATGATGAGGTCGACAAAAGGGCGACCATATGAGGAAAGGCTCCGAATACGTGGGCTACAGAGCTTGAAAACCAAGCACCTCAGATGTAACCTTATTGAGGTTTATAAGGCACTGAGAGGGGTTAGCGAAATGAATGACGGCTGAATTTTCACTGTTATAAAGAATTCCTGAACTAGGGACCATAAATTCAAATTATCGGGGAGGGGGGGGTTTAGACTAGATTGCAGAAAGTTTTCTTTTAGCCAGCGAGTCGTTGGTTGTGGGAACAGTTTTCCTTCGCAGGTGGTTAAGACTGACAGTTTGAATAAATTCAAAAGTAAACTGGATAATCACCCATGTGAGGAGGGAAGGAAATAATCTGTATTCGCCTAGCTACTCGTTTTTTTATTTATTATTATTATTATTTATTTATTTATTTTTGGCCAGTGCAGAAAAGCCCGGGGCTTCCTAGCACTATATGGCTCTTACTATTACTGCCATTTAAATGTGCTCTGCGAATGCTAAGAGAATATATCCGTTTAATATCACATTTCAATATGATACGGAAGCTCCTTTGGTCTGTGACACTGGTAATGCAGTCTTGAAACATTTTATTCTATATATGACACACGTCGAAAAATATTTCTCCATTAGTCCACCAAAGTCTTTAATTATGCAATTGATATTGGTTTCGATGGACAACATCAGACTGATCATCCCATAGTGCTTCGTTTGTACGGAGGTCAGGGTTCTAAATGGTCCTTTCCATTAGTGACGCATGATAAAGGCAACGAACTGCGCTATAAAATTGCACTGGTGTTAAAAGAACTGTGTTGCACGTGATGTCATGATATCGTTCGTTCTGCAGGATTGATTCACTGCAGAAGGAAGAAATATGAAATCCTGCAGAAATTTCCGATCCAAAACCAAACCACGAAGAGCGGGTTCAAACCATTAGACTGACATGATCGGGCTTAGTTGGTGGACAGTGTAGTTCTTTTCAAAATGTGTTGCGAATTCGCCACTCCCATCATTTAACAAAACAGCGCGCGGCGAAATCCTTGCTCAAAAAACCCTTTTACGCTCTTTTAGAGGCAAATTCTTAGAGCAGATACTTCTGCATTAACTCCCGTGATGAAAGCAACTCGTCTTTGGAATCCCTGTTGATGGAGTATGGAGTGTGTGCACTAACTGCTCTTGCATGTTCCCGGATCTCACTGATTCGCTGATAACTGTAGAACTGTTTTTCATGACTACATGATCGACAGTTAGAAGTCTAGGTCTCATGATCACTTTTGAATACTGACCAGGGGACTGTATTTGCTTATAGAGGTTGGTTGAAAGAGATTGTCAAATTTTGGGGACGTGTCCCACTGAGCACAAGAATGAAAAAAGTTCATATGGACATAAGTCCGGAAACGCTTTCCTTCCGAGTTTAGTGTGGTAACAGATGATGGAAGTTTCCGTGTCAGCAAAGTGCTGCGAGATGTAGGTTTATTTCGTGCTTCCTTTTTTCATTGAAATTATATTTTGCTTAACTTTTTTGTACATCTATAATCATTGTGATATTGGTATCTGTTGTCTTTAATTAAAGTGTCTGACAAATAAAGAAATCATTTTTAAAAGTTTTATTACTTTGAAAAATTAATAAACAAAGCAACCAGACAAAGAAAATCCTCAGTCCCCCAAAACAATGACTTTCTTCAAATATCTTTAATATGTTCAGGAATGATGAATTACTAGCAATACTGAAATTGTCCATAAGGAAGTCTCTGGCACCAGAAACATTGCAGTACGTTAACGATTCTGAGTCTAATCACAACCATTCCTATTCTACACAAGTTGATGCAGACTTTTTGTATTCAAAAAATAAAAATGAACACTCTCCTTCGGGGGGGGGGGGGGTATTCTGTAGACCATATAATCTACAACCAGCAAACAAAATTTGAACTTTAATTCCCTCTCTGAGAGCACGACATTGACATATCGAAGCCTCAGAATACAAATTAAATGCAAGCCTAAGTTTTAAGTGAAAGGACATCACGAGACAATAAATAAAACAGTACACAATTACCAAATGACTGTCCGAATACAAGCCTGCCAAATACACAAAGAGAAACTGATGAAATATTGATTCGTCCAAAGAAGGTTTTGCATTCGGGGTAATTTCTATCTGCCTCTGCTTTTCGATATAGAAAAGCGATGAAATATTCAGCAGAAAGTTTCGTATAGTTTTGCTATTGTGGAATGTGTTTACTCGCTGACCACAATACATCTCCATTAGTCAAATTTATTCAGCGACGTTCTTTTAAAAGAACGAGGTCTCATTCTGGGAAGTACTTCGCTTTTCCCAAACACTAAATGCACGTTGAACAAATTATTATTTTGGAAAGTTTCCAGTACAGTTCCGTTGGTGCCACTTTGGAGGAGAACTCTTCGCTAAGTGTACGAAGCTGAAGATAATGTTCCCGGCAACCAATCCATTATTTGCCAGTGTCATTAGCTTTCTTTCTCTCTCTCGTCTTGATCGTGTGTGTGTTCCACTCTGCTCTTCTGCCTTTTGTGTGGAGAATTTCTTTCTCTTATGCCAGCGCACGTGAGTAGTGATTAGGATTTAGATTTGTATGGAATAGACCACCGCCACGCTCTACCTATTATTATTCGTTGATTTTTCTGCCATTATATTCGGACTTCATTTATTTCTTGGCCGGATGCAAATGATTGACCATAGAATGGGAAGCTACCTTAATTGCCCCACCGAGTCGCTTCAAAGTTCTATTTAATTCAAGGTTCCCCCATTTACATGCATCTGCCGCTATTTTGATGCTAATTTCATTTGCTATATCGCTTCTTTTTGTGCAAACGTTACAATGGACAGGAGTCTCTCTCTCTCCCGTTTTGTCGTGAAGACCCACCCCCTTCAACATAACCTATAGATAGCTACAAGTTATTTACAAATGGCTCTCTCACCCACTTCCCCCTTAGTGGTGGCCGATGCCGCAGCGAATGTACCGTAACCACCCATCGTCGTGCTGATCGGATACTACTAGTTACGGTACGGTTGGCTCGTGCAGCAGACCTATCACACCCACTTCTAGCACCGTATACGTTCCGCCTCCTGATCATTTTTATGTTACATCGAGTATGGGGGCCGTCCAAGTCGTCTCGTTGACGAGAAACATACATTGGTCTCAACCCCCTTTCTCCTCTTTCCCCCTTCCCCCCACCTTTTTCCCCGTCCGCACACATCCGGCGACGATCACGGATGTTCGCGCCTGGAACGCACTGACACATGAATCCGCAGATGGAAAGCCAATTGTCTGAAGAATGAATGATAAAAAAAAAAGAATCTGTTTGCCGAAGAGCATTCACATTAATGTTGACAAGGAAAACGAAAGGAAACAACTTAAATATTGAACTTGCATCAAGCAGTTACAAACAGCTACTGTCCGCTTGTAATGAAACGATATAATGAATATATTCATTCACTTAAAACACCCTGACTCACAGAAGCAAGAGGACATCATGCATTAACTGTACTCTATAAACAATGGCATTAGGAGCCATTCCAGTTAGCGTGCTGTTGGGTCGGGCGACTGAATGTGTTTACATCAAGTTATGGAAATTCTGAATTTAGATTGGTCGTTGGAGGTGACAGGAAACGTGTTGACTGGGAGAAAAGGAAAATTAACAACGCACACCACTAACGAAGTTCCCTGTACTCGAAGTTGATTATCTGTTAGATCATCATCTGTTAGATCATCATTATCTTACCACATCTGTCCGTTATTGCAGCTTGGAGAAAATAAATATTATCGAGGGACAAGCCCTGCCAGTCGAACACACAAATAGTATGAATGCTTGGATGAAGGCGCCAATATTTTTGAAGAGAAAGCAGCCAGGACAATTACACAACTCATCCGAAGTTAAATTTACAAGATATGTCTAATTGTATAGTTTAAAAAATTATCTTCAATAAACAAGTACCGAATTTAATTTTTAACTCCAAACCCTACATCAAATATTCAACACCTCAACCAGGAAATTACTTGTAAAAAATACTCCAAGGCATTTTATCTGATACGAAGCGAAGAATTATCTATAACAACTGATATTTTTGAAATCCATCACTACTGTCCAAACATCAATTCAAGAAAGTTATACACGGGCTGCGTGGATCAAAAGAGAAATAACTAGAACGAATTCCATATACCAGTTAAAGAAGAACAAGATATTAGTAGGTATATTCTTTTATTTACTGAATGTATCTTTGCGTATTTTGAATGTTTTTCATGCGAATGTTTTTCCAGGGCTTTACCACATGTTCCAGCAAATGGTAAGACTGAAATACATACGAGTAAATGAAGGATATCCCCTCCAGATTTTTAATGTAAAATAATTTCGACGTATCATGGCCTTATCTTGCTGATGCCCTTGTTTAGATGAAGTAGACAATCAACTGGCATTTCGCTGTGGATATTTGAATTCATCTACTTTGAGATATACGATTTGCATTCGTTGCTTAACTTTGAGACGAGTGTCCACTTCGTACGTTGACAACTACTTCTTCACAATATCAGTCGCTCTCAGCAAGTTGTATTAACAACTAGTCGAGTGTTGGATGCCAATTAGTTCCGAAATAATTGAAGTTTGTTTTAAACTTGAACAATGTCCTTTACAGCAAACAACCAGGGATAAAGAAAAAAGCTTCAAGATCGATATTGAATATCGAATTCGCATAACTTTCCCAAATACAACTGCCCACATGTTAAACTTCAAAATGAAAATAGGGTTATTGAAATCGTGGGATCACGGGAACTTTTTAGGAAGAAGTCAACTGATCAGTCGATATGTTGGTCTTAGATACTCCAAGATAACGATGTCACCATCACCACCAGTCAATTTTTTAGTACTTTCAAGCAAAATATTATCCTGATAATATATTTTTTAACAATTTTGATACGTTGAAATTATAAATAAATAAATTCTGTCTGCTAAACAATAAAATCTGAGATGCGAAACAAAATATGAATAAATTAAAAAATAATAAAAATAATGGATAGACTTCTATCAAATCTTTTGTAGCAGTATTATTATATTGTAAGGGTTAATTATACATAGTCTGAAAAGAAATGTATCCCTGGTTTTCATGAATCATAATTGTAACATTGTGGCTGCTCAAAATTGAGGGGAGAGTTTTGTATCATTCAGATCGCCTCGCGTTTAATGGAGAGTACCATCACCTCTGAGCATTTATGCTGATGATAAGGAACCTCCATTTGACTCCCCAAAAAAAAAAAAAAAAAAACTCGGAAGTGAAGGCTTTTAGTTGCCCAATTAGATTCAATAATGGATCTGGATAGAGTGGGCAACCAGGAGAGCAATTCGGCCATTCCGAAATATCCTAATTTTGAAGGGTAGTTTCATAAACCAGTTCAGCCCAATGTAGAAGAGAATTATTATCCGTGAAACCTCTAACGTAAGGCTAGACCTTCTCGTCTGTAACTAGGATGATCATATTTTAAAAAATAAAAACGGGATACACCTGAATTTAGGAAAACGGGCCGAACCGACAATGCGTTGTTGTTGTAGCGTTTTAGGAAGATCAGCAACTCAGACCATATTGCACTTTATGTGTCTATAAATTACGTATGTTCTGTGGTCGATTTTCTGTTTGCTGGATGAAAAACCGGAGTTTCTGGGAGGGAAAAAAAAAGAACATATAAACTGCCTCAAATCATTGACGGGATTCGAACTGAGGCCTTTTCCCACCGTCTGGAGAGGATGGTGATTATACCATCCTCTCCAGACGTATGTCCAAATGTAAGTCCAGACCATCGGAGCCACAACAGCAATCCTTTACTCTGACGTTAAATGATGGTATCTCGATTGCTGCATGTTGTCTCTAGATGAGAAAACCTCAAAAATTAATTTCAAGATCGAATTTCGAAGCATGGGATAAAGAAAACAGCCCAAAGGTCTCTTCTTCAGAGACGACATTGTCTTCATCAAGCGAGACAGGCTTCTCTCTGCAAGGCCGTGAAGGAAACACAAACCAGGGGGCCAGCTTCCACAGTCTCTTTTCCTAAAGCCATTTAATGGATAATTCAATATTTCATTAATATTCCATCGAGTTGTCAATTTATCATTGACAATATGACAGAATTTCATTATAACTGCACGGCAGCAGCACTGGTGATCCATAGATGTTTAGTAGTTGTTGTTTTGTTATGTTTGCTTCCAGTCGGTAACACCATAATTATCTCAGGCGCAGCACATGTTCATAAATAAATATCCACAATCCCCGTAACCTTTAGACTGCTTAAAAGTAGTTAAAAGTCAATATCAAATCAGGAACGTCAACGATAACTGTTGAAACATCGTCAGATCTCATCAAAAATGGAAAGGTTTGTGCTTACAATTGAGAAGGAGGATGCTTTCAACATTTAGTACAATATCTATTATGATTCTGTACAATATCTATTAATAATAGAAATAAATCTTATTTTTATGAATTCAGTTATAATTATAATAATAAATAAGACTGAAAATATAGTGACTATGACTTGCTGTGTCTCTTGAATCACCTGGTATATTACAGTTTGCGAACACTGTACTACATCATGATAAAAACCTTGTTAGCATTCTGCAAGGTTTTTGGTTCTGTCGATTGCGTTGTTCAAAGTGTTTTCATTGTGTCAAGTGATGTCAAAGACAGAACGTTAATTTTTCATAAAGATGGGGGAGAAATAAAGGTTTCTGAAAATACTTACCCTTGTTTCTTGTACCACTCATATGGCTTAGCTTTCTCAGAGACAAGAAGGTCTTATTCTCTCCCACAGAACCAGTTTCACTTACTAAATGCTTAGGCAAAGTCTTGAAAAACAGTGGTTATTATTATCACCGTGTTGGTTCCGGGATGGAAAAGGCCACAGTTCGAATCTCATCAATGGCACGAGGAATTCTTATAGGCTTTTTCACACTATGGCTCAGTTAGTTGGTCTCAGACGACGACGAAGAATTCATGCAGTTACTAACAGAAATGTTATTGATGCCTCAAAGTCTTAGTTGAAGCTTAACACACACCTAACCAGTCCTGTTTAAACTATGACTTTGCGAGGAAAGAGTCCTTACTGCGATTAAATACCATCAACAAGGTATTTTCGAATATCTCTGGGAGCTTTTGGAACATCCCTACTCTCAGTCGGATTATCCCTGAATTGAAGGCTGTGCCCTCATCTGTCCAATATTAAACGTCAATTCTGCACAAGACTCTCTCTTCCATTTGCATCTTTAAATTAATGATAAACATCACAACTAGTTGGAGTGATTGTTAATATAACGCACCGATAGAAATTCTATAATTTCCAATAAAATTAGCCTACTTTGGGGTGTTGAGTGACTTTCGAGAAATGAATAATTATATAAATAAATAAATATGTAAATATAAATAAATAAATATAAATAAATAAATAAAAAAATATGTGAGAACAGGAAGAGAAGCGGAGAAAGTTTCGAATGATGGATCGATGGTATATTGCTTGCTACTCTTCGCAGCAAGATATAATCACAGTATAGGACATAATGTCATGTTTTATTAAATTTGTAACGACCTTTCCCGTTCATAAAATTGCAGATCGATACCAATTTACATCCACTTTATGGACTTCGTAATCAACTAACGCTTGTTGTCGATGTCGCTGATTTCTCTTGTAATACAACCCTTCTTTTCAAACCAGATGGGTGTAAAAGGCGCACTGACACTACTTGGGAAGCAACAACCAGATGTAGTCTGAATGATGCATTTTTCGTGGCAATGTATTTTCCATTGACAATGTAATTAGAGTCATTTCTTTTTTGTGGTTATTGTGTGTATGTAGATGATCACAGTAGTACCAACCTGTAATTCATTTTCAATGGACTGTTCTTTGTGGCTTACGTAGGTACCTAGTTGTGTGCGATAGAGATTCTATTCACAAACACCATACTTCTTGAAGTGACAGAGGGTGCAGGCTGTGATTATCTTAAATTGTTATTCAAATTACACCGTCATTATCAGTTGCCAAGAAATACATCTACGTCATCGGCTTTATTCGTAGTAGAAAAGAAATGCTAATGCAGGCAGTGAGATGGAGCTCTGGGGGCCCTGTGCTGTCAGGATGATCGCACGATAACATATATTTTACAATACACATTAGCATTTAGATATATCTTTCGCACTGATTTTTCTCTTGAGAATGGATTCCTGATGGAAACTTTTCTTTTAAAATTTATCGTGCGGTGGTCAACAGAATAAAGACTTTCGTGGGGTAGAAAGTGCGAACAATAAATGTGTCTTAGAAGATGGGAGAGGGAAAAGAGAGTGTTAGATGTGTGTTAAACGTCACAGAAACTAAGGCCATGAGGCGTCAGTATATTACGTCTGTAACCATTAAAATTCCTCGCGCTATTGACCGGATTCGAACTCTGGTACCTATTCCATTGTGAGGCGTACAGTGATTATATCCACTGTGCTACCTTCGAGGAAAGGAAATGAGGGTTCCTTCTCCTCTTCAGCTATGAGTTAGATAATTTCCTTTTCTCCAGTGGAAGAGGCATGTCATCTCTGATGATCAGGTTCGCTATTACACTGTCTATGAGACAGAGAGTGGAGAGACTCTATTAGAGATGAGTCATTAATTAACCTAACTGCGCTTTTGAATGGAATCCAGAAGCCTGAGAGAGGTTTTGGGGACACCGCCCCAAATGTGGGAACAATATTCCATGGTAGGGCGGATTTACGATTGTACAGATTGAACAGCTGTTTGGAAGAAAGTAACACCGAGAGCGAAAAAGAAAACCCAGTTTTTTTTTTATATGCAGAGGAAGAAACATTTGTGATGTGCTTGTGCCAAGAGATATCAGAAGCCAGGGTAATCCCTAATAGTGATATGTGATCTCATCTAGAAATCTGATTGCCATCGAAGATAAGCATAGGATCAGAAGAAACCTTTTTATCCAGTGAATTTTAGAAAGATTGAAATAAAAGTTATCTTTGCACTATTGGCGAATTATCTGGAGATCAGTATTTAGGGAATTGGTAATGGATATTCTAGAAGTTAAAGCTGATTTTGCAGGGCAAGGTTTCTCAAATTGGAAGGTGGAACTCAATATACTATCATCAGCAAAACTATGGATAAGATTTGCTATCAATGGAAGAAGATCATTGATATAAGGAAAAGAGTGGGAGAAAGAATTGTACCTTTGGGAATACCTGCATTAGTTGAGAAGATGGAAGACAGAGAGCTGTTTATCATCACCCACTTTGAGCGGCCAGGGAGAAATTGTATACCCAATTACAAAAAACAGTTAAAAAACCATAAGTTAGAAGCATATTTAGGAGACCTTTATCCCAAAGACCATCAAAAGCCTTTGAAATGTCAAGAGAAACTGCTTGAGTTTCACCAAACTTTTCCATTAAATTTGTCAATAGATGGGTAACATAAGCCTATATATCACGAGTGGATCAACGCTGATGGAATGTTGTAAGAAAGTAAGTGGTGGGTTCTTAAAACCAGGGTGGGTTTTAAGAACCCACCCAGGTCACTCACAGTGGTTGGTAAAATTTTTTAAATGCAAGGAATGGAGAGATATTGTTTCAGAGGATGTCATGCAGTGAAACAATTTTCATCAATCCGTTCTTTCAATAATTGCTCGATATCACGTTCGTCTCTCTCTTCATTCTGCTTTTATTCCATTCTTTATGACCAATGGATTCAACTTCTCCAGTCGGATCATCAGAAGTCCCACAGAACGAAAGTAATCATGAATTGCATTCATTGAAGGATACGATACTGACCAGCTTTGCGCTGCGTCTTTCTCTGGCATGTTTCCGATCAGTCGTACGATCACGGATGACCGGATTCGCATTTGCTGCACACCTTGCACACAAGCAACTGAGTTAAAAGTTTCTTTTTTCACAAGCAGCATCCCTTTCTTAAAATCTACGACTACGTGTTTTATTTTTTATTTTGGAATCTGTTTCATGTCTCATAGATACGCAATAGTTCTACGAACATAATTTGGATAATTCATTGAGTGAAAATAAGGTAATATTTTTCTCACTGAGTGAAGACAAAAAATATCCAATCTATTGGCCTTGACAGCGTTCAGAAGTGTCTCAACTATATGATAATACTTGTTGAAATATCTAATTTTTGCTGTATTCTGAAACCAAATCTTAAAAACGAAGCAAACGCTCCCAGACTATTGGTCCTCCAGTTTACCTATAAAGATTGCACCTGATGTTGAATTGATTGTACACTGATAACTAGAACTATTTATTTAACACTAAAATAGTAAAATTAACAAGACACAGCCTTTTTATTTCCACCAAAACAAGGAACACTTTTGTAAATCAATCAATGTATATAATATGGAAATTGTGAGGTAGAAGGAGAGTCTGGACTATAACTAGGGGTTACACCAACGTTTTTCTTAGAGCTGTTAGTGTCCTAAACACTATTCTGAAGTCAAAGTTTGCTGTTTGCTCTTTCCTATCCAGTAGGCCTTTGAATTTCGACAAGCCATCTCCCCCAGTCACTCATGAAAGCAACTTGTTTCAACAATTACCAACTCTCTGGCCAAAGAAAAACTTCCTGCAAACGAAAAACGTGAAAAATTTGATCTTCATTTAAACACCTTTGAAGGCATCAATCCTAGCAATTATATGTGGAATTTTAGAATGAAAAGTCCTTCTTGTAGTGGCAATCACGCACCAGGTCCTGGGTTCAACATCCTGGTGGAAGTAGCGAAATTTTTCCCCTTTTATTTGAACTTTTTGTCAAATTTATGTTTTTTTCCACCTGTATTTGTTCTCTCTTTTTTTAAAATAAAATAGCAATATGGAAGTGATCAAAAACCCCGCGTTCTTTTAAATGATTGGAAACCTGAAATTTAAAAAAGTAGCCCTGAACTTCACCTTTATTACTTTTAGCCAAAACGTTTTAGAGGTTCATTAATGGAATTAATTTTAAATTTCGATTTGTACTGTTGAATGGCCACAAAGAGTCCAATGAGCTTTCAACATAGAATTATACAAAAATACTGCTATATTTTGTTGCATCACGTAGATTTGAAGAAGTAGAGAGTAATGAGTAAATCCGTATTTGTTATCGTGTTGTAGGTAATTTGGGGGCCCTGATTTCCAAGATTGTAAATGGATCATGACTTTCAAATCTGTCACATGAGTCAGCCCTTATTGCGGTACTTGTTAAGTTATAAGACTAACTCTTGTAAATAGCCTCCTCTACATGGACATGGAGATGGTCGCGCTGCCATCGATTCTCGCTGCATGCTGCAGCAACAACTTAACCGAGGTCTTTCCAAAACATGTCCCAAAGGACATCGCCAAAATCTTGCATTATATCAGCATTGTTTTCACTTTGATTTCGTTCCACTGCATATAGAGATATAATGGATTGATTAAAATATAATGATTGAGTAATACACTAAAATTTTACAACGTTTATTTCTTCATGCTTCGTACTCTGCGATCGATGAGGTTTGGACACATCCTTTCCCTCTGAAAGTTAACAGCTGACGCAGTAGATTTCAGCCGCCTTTGGCTTGTACATGGATGATTCTGCACACCTTCCCTCTCTTTTACTCTTGTTTACATATTTTGGCCCGAAACAAAGGAGGTTTGGTACCACCACCACAGAGACCGTCAACTCTTGCAAGGACTGAGAACTATTGCACAACGGTTTTAACAACCACAGGAGTTCCTCACTATTAGAAGGTATCGAACTATAAATACAATAACAAATCTTTCAAATTTAATCAAATCAACCAGTTGTGAAGGTGGGACGCGGTTAATGATTATGGACCTTCAGCTCTTCTTGAGCTCTTAAGCTGTTTGGAGCGTGTCATCCCATAGAAGTAATATCACAAATAGTTGTTATATCACCAAAGGTGTAAACCGGAGCCTATTTTACCCATGATGCATCTAAAATAGTATAAAGTACCTCATAGTGCGACTACACTATATAAATTTAAATTTAAAAATAGCTGGAAGAAATCCAGTATAGTTTTCAGCATAGAGATTTGAACTGCGAGCCAAAAGGTCTTGCAGCCCTGCAAGGGGAAATTTCTTAGGTCCCATAACCTAAGAAAATTTTACTAAAATCCATAATTATTAGGTCATCGGGGGTTTTCTCTAAAATCCATCATTAACGAATATTTCTCAGCACAATTCTTACACGAAACAGGCTTACACTGCTATATCTGTTTCTAATTTGTTTTCAGACTTCATTATCGCATTCTTTTGACTTCTTTGCTGAAATTTCAAATAAAATTATTTTAACTCGGGCTAACGTCTATTTCTATAATTTGTAGACCTGTAAACTGTCTGAAATATTTTTTAAAGAATTCTAAAACCCGTATCAGCTGTCTCGGGTATTTTTAAAGAATTCGGGGACCTGCACAGCAGTCAGAAACATTTTAAGGAATTTTCAGACCTTCGCAATCCAGCTGAAAAAAAAAAAATAAATAATAATAAATAAAGAATCTCTTTTTTATAACTGCACACATTCTGTGTACAGTTTAAAAAAAAACCGAAATCTCGCTTCAAATTACAAAAGTTTATACATAAATGAATTAAAGAAAGGTAATCACGAGCACGTGACACTTTATTGACATTCATCCGAATTTTTTCTATCCGATAGTTTCTCACGTGAAATTACGGTACGACGGTCTTATAATTGAATAGAGGGAAGGTTATACATGCACGTGCACAAAACGAGACAGAAATCAAGTTGAGATTGGCGATCTGTAGATGTAGCGGGAATAAGACATTGCCACTAGCGAGTTTCCGTGGTGTAGTGGTTATCACGTGCGCCTCACACGCGCAAGGTCCCCGGTTCGATCCCGGGCGGAAACAGTAGTTTTTTTTTTTTTTTTTTTAATTTCGCTCAATGTGTATTTTTCTCAAAAGGTAGAAACCAGTACAGTTTCATATTTTCTTTTAACCTTACCTTATATGAAGTCTTAACCATCCTATCATTTCCATTTAGAGCAGTGATGTCAAACTGAAACGTACTAATGAAAGGAAGGTGCAAACCATTTTATGGGCCTCATTAGTACGAACTTGGTACCTACCCCCTCCCCTCTCTTCCACCCCTCGTTCCAACCTTCGCAAAGTTCACGATCTCATGACCATAAAAATTGATAAAGGTCAGTCCAAAGAATTTTATGAGAAGAATGACGTCCTTTTTTTTTTTTTTTTGTTTTTCTCTCAGAAGAACAATTCTATGATTCTATTATGAATCAATGCTATTTTATTATTATTCTTTTAAATAATATTTAAAAGAATAATATTTTTTATAGAATAATATTTTAAATAATATTTAAACTTTAAAAAAATAATAATAAATATTTTATTATTCTTTTATTATATTCTATTATATTCTATTATTATGATTATATTATTCTATTATGTTTCTATTATGAATCAATTCTATTATTATGATTCTATGATTCTGTCATTCTATTATGAATCTATAATTCTATCATTCTATTACGAATCAATTCTATTATTATTCTATTATTATATTATTATGATTCTATTATTATTCTATTAAGAATCAATTCTATTATTCTATTATGTTTCTATTATGAATCTATGATTCTATTATTATGATTCTATCATTCTATCATTCTATTATGAATCTATGATTCTATTACAAATCAATTATATTATTATTCTATGATTCTATTACAAATCAATTCTATTATTATTCTATGATTCTATTACAAATCAATTCTATTATTATTCTATTATTCTTTTATGTTTCTATTATGAATCAATTCTATTATTATGATTCTATCATTCTATTATGAATCAATTCTATTATTATTCTATTGTTCTATGATTCTATTACAAATCAATTATATTATTATTCTATGATTCTATTACAAATCAATTCTATTATTCTATTATTATTATTCTATGATTCTATTATTATGATTCTATTATTATTCTATTAAGAATCAATTCTATTATTCTTTTATGTTTCTATTATGAATCAATTCTATTATTATGATTCTATTATTCTATCATTCTATTATGAATCTATGATTCTATTATTCTTTTATGTTTCTATTATGAATCAATTCTATTATTATGATTCTATTATTCTATCATTCTATTATGAATCTATGATTCTATTACGAATCAATTCTATTATTATTCTATTGTTCTATGATTCTTTACAAATCAATTCTATTATTATTCTATTGTTCTATGATTCTATTATTATATTATTATAATTCTATTATTATTCTATTATTCTATTATTATGATTCTATTATGAATCTATGATTCTATTACGAATCGATTCTATTATTATGGTTCTATTATTATGATTCTATGATTCTATTATGAATAATTCAGAAGAACATTTCTATGATTGTGTACAAAATTCTGAGTGAAATAAATTCGCTCGTGGACTTCGTACGAATGTGTGCGCAGCCACTCACTATTTTATTGTATCGCAAGTTGTTGTTGTTGTAGTGCGCTGTACAGTAGTGGATTACATTATGGAAAGTTGTTGGTAACAATTACCAGCGGGTAGTTGGTATCATTACGCTTGTTAACATCCCACCCGACAACTGGCAGCGGGCAAACAGAAAACGTATGCAAGGCGCTTGACTGGCGTGAGACGAATACGAAATGTGGGGCTGCAGAAAGACACATTCCCAATGCCACAGGTGAGTCAGTGGATGTTTTTTGTAGGCGTAGTGAATTCTGTCGAGAGAGAGAGAGGACAATTCGAGGTACCAAGCACACATCATTAGGACCTCATCTATCGACACAATCCTGTTGACTGATACTTGTACCGCGCCTATAAATTACCCAAACGATGGCGTTTTGTGAAACTCATTAAATGCACGAAGTGTACGACACGATGGCAGCGCTATTTACAGGGTACGGAGACGCAGGCACATAATTCTTTTAAGGGACGACAGTGTCACACGACCAACGCTATAAACTGTTAGCATGCGGAGAAATGTTTGCCGTCAGGTTTTTCCCTTTTTTTAGAGATCATTAGCGGTATACTTGTAGTAGATTACCGCTATGTTATCCGACCTTACTATTGACACAGCTCCGATTATCCGAATTTTTTCATATCGAATTATAACGTTCTGGGCCCCCTTCTCCTATGACGGTGTAGGCTCAGACTTTAAGAAGACTTTATAGTTTTTGCACGCACGTTGTTTCATCAAGGGAAAACGTTCGCTTTATGAAGGGTGAACCACAGTCTCTAAAAGACTGTCAGTTAGCACTAATTGTGCATGCTTCTAAACATCCTCTTCCTCTGTTTCCACGGAGAAAGGTCCGATAATGAAAGATTTTTTTTTTTTTTTTTTGCTTTTTGAAAGCATTAGCAACTAAGGCCATATTGCTCGGGGAATATGCGGTGGTCATTCCCTGACTTTTTCCGCATCCTCCGTATTTGGTGGTGACGGGTTGGAACTCCGGTCTAATCAAGAAGCATGTGCTACGCACTGCTGCTCCTTCCCACCTGGCTACGGAGGCGCCGATAATGAAAGATGATTGAAACCACACCATACTATTATCTATCTTAACTGGGTGAAATGGTCCTTCAGTGCTCGCGCGAGAATTTTCTCTAGCTCATATGTTTATTCCTGCTTATTACAGAACCATTTGGGTGAAAGAAGCTTCATTCGTCCACACTGTGCAACATGCATCAGATACTACTGACACAATATTACTATTGTAATGGCGGTGCCAGTAAAACAACGAGTCCAAAGAACAGGCCCCGCGGTAAAACGTGGCTGAATTAGTTGGTTTCAGACGAGGATAGCATGGATTTTGCTCCGGGAAACTCAGATTCTCCTCCAGCAAACAGTCAAATTGACCACAGAACACATGCAATTTGCAGACAATATGTACGGCGCAATATAGTCTAAGTTGAATTAAAGATTGATTATTGACCATCTTTATGATCGATAACCAATCTTGATCTTCAGCAAACTTGTCAATCGTCCATCGTCCTTGGCAACGACTTTGATAATTTTGCGGTTCCAATAGATGTGTAATCTGCTATGGAATTTATGCAAACTTGCCCATACGGTTTACGAACGGAACACCAGGGTGTTCTAGTATCCTGAGAGGTGTCTCATGGCGCACACTGGATATTGCCACCATACTGGTTTTCCTATTTTTTACCGCTTCAATTTTCTGACCCACACGCTGGACGTCCTTTTTGAAGTCCATTGGGCGTTCCCGAATAAACAAGCTACTCAGACTTTTATGTAATGAAGGCTCTACACAAGTTAATAGTTTTCATCAGGGCACGCAGAACCGAGATGAAAACAACTAATTTCGAATGGATTTCGAATGTTGGATTTCGCCTTGCTGACTTGTCGATTCGTGAAATTACCGACAGCCTGAGCACTATCCAAAGTCGACCGTTTTATGGTTATCATGAAATAGGAGGGTGACGGCGTGACCACTGTCTAGAAACACACAAAAGGGTATTGGAAGGGTAGTGCGAAAATTTTAAAGGGTACTCGGAATAGTAGTGCGAAAATCTCGTTAGATATCCAGGAAAAACATCAATCAGGAGTTTAAAGACCCGCCCCCCAACAACAGACGTTGGGGTATGTACGAACACATTGCTCAACGGAGCACTAGAGAACTTTATGATTTCTTGCGAGATAAACTAAACATCACCAGTCGCTATTAGCGACTTAGCCTTGTATGACGCAACGAACGCCATTATTAGTTCGCTAAGCAGTGGAAATTGGTTCTATGGAGTGACGAATTTCGCTACACCCTATTCCGATCAGATGGATAGTTGTGAGTGGGGAGGATCCCTGGAGAACGTCTGCTGCTGGAATGCATGTGCCAACAAAGAATTTCAGAGGATATGGAGGTTACGATGTGGCGCTTCTTCTCATGGGATGGTCAAGAACCTTTGGTAGTTGTTATTATTTATTATTATTATTATTATTAGCCACATGGTACAAGGAAGCCTGAGGCTTATGCTGCACCAGCCAAAAAAAAATTTCCCGAGTTACCCTGAGAGAGAGTGCAAGGAAACACGAATGCCGATATCTCCCTTAACATTTTGGACAATTCCGTACTCTATACGATGTGTTAGTTCTTTGCACAAATCCATGTTTGTTTGAACATGATAATTCCCCTGCTACCAGTGCTGTTCGAAAATGGTTCCCGTACAAAAGTTGGAACAGCCGGCATAGAGTTCTGAACCGTATGAAGCACCAATGGGATGAATTGCAACGTCAGTAAGGGCTACACCAACACGTCTGATATCAGTAGTTCAGTTGATATCGGACAGCTGGTCAGCAGGAGAATCGTATTTGGAAAGTCTTTCCAGGTGCGTGGAATGTGTCGTAGCGGCCGAAGGGGGACGAAGAGACTATTATAGTGGGTGGCAGTGACGTCAGCGTGGAACCCTCGCGTGTCTAGATACTTTTGATAGGTAGTGTAAATGGTAATCTCAAAACTCGTTAATTTATTATAAGTGGACAGATACAGCAAATGGAAACAGGTGATAGGAAGAGAACGGACACTGAAGAACGGTTGCCAGCAACCCTGCTTAGACTGAATTGTTAAATCCGGTGGGAATAAATTACCGTTACTGCCAATTAGAAGATGATATTCAAAGTTTTCAAGAGGCGTACTATGCCTCTTGAAAAATCTGAACATCATCCATGTACAAATGGTGTATGTCTATACAATGGTGTGTATGTTTATGGCGGCACGTTTGAAGAAGGGCTCTTTGATTACTTTGACTATCTGTCCAAAAGTATTTAAGGCCAACAGGCCTTCTTGGCAAGGTCTCCATGCCATTCAGCAGAGCAAGATTATTTATCCCCTGTTATTATACAGTGTCGGGCAAAAAACAACTACCCATTTTAAAAATGAAATGAAAAAGGCATTGATTGTTATTACAGTTTAATAACATACATCATTACACTCCTCAGTGTTTGAAAATGATGTCCTTTAATGGCTCTCACCATTGCGAACAAAATCCTCCACTAGTATTATCTAATAGAGTGGCTACTAACAGTCCTTGAGGATTGTATTGCAACCCTGATCTGATGCTTTCAATATTTACTGGAGTCCGTGCCCCATGCATCCGATTGGAGGAGGTTTGACATCTATTACAGACGCGCTGTTTTTCTAAATTTATAAATCCAATTTGTTGTGATCTTTCGACTTGGAACCCTACCATTTCTTCCGATGCCGCAGTGCTGTCTAAATTCGCGTTGAGTACTCGCAGTGATTTAAAAAAATGCTTCGACAGCAAGCGCACGATGTTTATCTGACGACTATTCCATTTTTTACGAATTTTTGAATGTACTGTAATCTGGACACAAACTGTAGTGTCCCCCACTGCAACCGTTAGGGAATGGCTACACTTTTAAATTAAGTAATCGTTTATGCCCGACCCCTATCATCGATCCAACCACTGGATCTGAATGCGAATGAAATTCGAAATTCTTTTATAGAAAGTAATTCAAACCTTTATAAGAGCATTAGAACGCGCGTGGAGTTATCAGCGTACTAAAAAGTCAATTTAAGGAATGTGCCTTTTACTTTAACCACTTTCTTCGACTGAGATCAGATAAGCAAATCTATAATTGTCAAATTAAGGAAGAAACTTTAGGCGGAAATACAGAGAATTAGTGATGAGGTAAATTTTAAAGAAAACTATAAAATAAGTTTTCCTTTTACTGAAACCTCAAGGCGAAGCTATAGACGACCATAATTGAGTGACTGTAAGAACTTTAAATAGCCAACAAAGCTGAGTATCTATAATCCTCAAATCGTTTCTCCAGGTTTTCTTCACCAAGAAGAAAACCTTGAGAAAATCTCCATTAAAGCTAAAACAACAACAACAAAATTAATGATATTGAACTGTAGCAGTCGAAGAGAAAAATCCTATAGAAACATTTACATCTAACAGAATCCTGAATATATGAAAAAGATCGATGCACCATTTAAATCAGACAAGGATCCATAAACAGAAAACATCTGGTTAATTCCTTTAAATGGCCTAATATTAGTAATCGAATAAAGCAAAGATAATCACGCGAGTAACTCACTCTGTGTAAATAATAAATCGGTGAGGTTCTTCTAATTAAATACGAGGTAATTTAAGGTGAGAGTGTTAATTATAAGAGTAGTGTAAGTGAATAGCAAGGCGTAGGTAATCGATGACAGCGTGTGTTAATTGAGAAGCAAGATGGCAGCATTCTCTTAATCAGAGTTTATTACCCCTCCTTTTTATGTTCACGAAGAGCCAGAAATTTCGATTGTAACACGTCAAAGGGAAAATGGCGACAAGATCACAGTCCAGAGTCCAGGAAGAAGTAATAAACGCAAAACAACCGATAAAAAACATTCTGAAGGTCATTAAATAATCACGATCTTTTTCCAACGTACTTTTGTTATATACATTAATGATTATTAAGATTTTAAAACTTATTTTTAAAATTCTATTCCAGAACGACAATATCTTGGTTGAAAAGGAATTATAAATGTTTTTTTAGTGCATTTGAAAGAAACTTAGTTTGTATACAATTCTGGGTTTAATATTTATTATCCTCGTTATAATTTAGAATTTTTATAGCGTATATTGAACCATTGTTAATCTATACTGGAAAAGTATTTGGAAATAGTTAAAGTAATTGCCTCCAGAGGGCAACACCGTTCTCAAAATGCATTTCTAGCAGCCTGTGCGTGTCTAACATATGTATTTATGCCAGCGAAGCATAGTGCTGTTTCTGGTTTACAGATACTTTATCAGAACGCACACCTGAGTTGGATAATAAAATTCTCCATCGCATTACAGCTTAGTAGCTGTAGCAGAAACGACTTTTGATTGTGTATTTGTCTAAAGAAAGATGAGTTTTCTAAAGAAGAGACTTAATTCTCACATGGTATGAAATGAAAGTCTCTGGAAAAAAAGGCCCCGAGTATTATGCAAGGCCCAAAGGCACTGGGCTTTCATCGCTAATTTAAATCTTATACAGTATAATACTATTATACTAACAGATGCAATTCGGACTTCATAAAACTTAATATAAATATATATATATATATACAAAAAGCGATTTATTTATTAAGCTTAAAAATTATATATAAATTAATTAAAAAATTTCTTATGCTCTAAAAGTATTACTCGTATTAAATATAATTTGTTAAACAAGTTATTATTTATATTTTGAACGGTGGATGCTATATAAACTTGACTTCGTTGCATCGTTCTGCCCTTTCAATACTAACACATGAAAATATGTAGACAGAACTGAGACATTCCTCTAATATGGCAGCCCTTTCTTCGTCTGATGAAACTATTTCATTTATTTCTCTACACGCGCTGGGTCGATCATCAATTGCGTTCAGTTTGTACAGCCACCAGTATATCGTGACTGTTGGAAATTAGGTGGTTTAGTTCCTGCTTGTAAAAGAGGGTGCAGGGTCTGTTCCCCAACAGCATTGGATAATATATTTATCTGCCTTTGATCGTTGATTAAAGGTCATGAAAATCGTTGTGTATGATCACCATTAGTTATGTGAGCCATTAACCCCATTTCAGTAAATTGGGTTCGACTTTCATCCGGTCCACAGCACTCTTTGTTTGCGCTTTAAAATAAATAACTTAACTAATAGCCACCTAATTATTGACACTTTAAAATCTTCAGAAAACTTTCTGTATTCGTTTTAAAGATTAAAATGAAAACCCAATTCTCAAATCTCTTTGCGAAATTCTCTCTCATAAGAACTCGACAAAGTACTCCAACTAATAAATAAGGCAAGGGACGGACGCATTTTGTCAGGTAAATTTCTAGATGATGCCTCTGAAATTAAAATTTTTTTAATGATACTTTGATTTTATACTTTAATATTTTAACAATTATAATTTCAGTCGTTTTAAATGTTTAATTACATATATAACTTTAGAAACTAATTAAAAATCTGCAGGATTTAAAATAAAACTGCTGAAAAGATCCCCAGAAATTGCTTAATATTATCTCACATCATTTAAAAAGAAAAGCTTGTGTCACTTGTGTAAAATTAATCTTTCCGAAAGTAGGATCATCTGAATCGATTGTAGCTTGGACAAGCTCTTTCTCTACTACCTTAAAAAATTGAGCTCAAGTTCATTTTAGTTCAATTTTGAGAATTTTATAGTTTTATGGTTTTCAGCTTTAAAAAAACAAAACAAAAACACCTCTTAAAAAACAGTCAGAGAAAGCTCATTTATCTAAACACAAATAATGTATAACGTCATACCATAGAATGGAAATTTAGATGCTTCAGAAGAAATCCATATGACACCACCAATTCACTAATCGCTATAATCCAGTAGGTATCTGACTACAGGAAAATTATCTGACCGCTCGCTAATCGCCACAAAAATCGGTAAATTGTCTGTTTCCAGAAGAGACCGAAATACCTGCAACAAACGAAATAATTCTAATGTAGTTCATGGCCGGGATGAAATACTGGTTGAAAAACAGCGATAGAAACATTTGCAGTAAGGTTAATTAGAAGATTTTACGAGCGGATGGTAAAATCTTCTAATAAAATCCAAGGAAGTGAAGCCAGTTGACATCGCTGGACAGTGCAGTGTTGAGTCAGTTTGGTGTGACATAAGCATAGGTAAATCAAAATTGAGAGTAGGAGTGTGCTATAGGCCTAATGACTCTGATGAGTATAATAAGATACTGTACAGGGAAATAGAGTGGGCCAGTAAATCAGAGAGTCTTATAATGGGGGATTTTAATTTCCCAGATATTGACTGGAATTTGTGGGTTGGTCACTCACACACTAGCAAGGCTTTTGTGGATTTATTGGATGATTGTTTTCTATGTCAGCATGTTCGGGAGGCAACTAGAGGGAGCAATTCTCTTGATTTGATTACCAGTAGTGATTCTTCATGCATTAGGAATCTGCAGATAAATGAACCACTGGGTGGCAGTGATCACAGTGTGCTGAAGTGGGATTTACTCAAGGAGGTAACTACCATCAGAGGTAAAGGGAAGGGTTTTTGCTTTCGTAAAGGAGACTATGCTGGTCTGAGACAGTATTTAAATTCTATACAGTGGGACCAACTGATGATGTTACCAACAGCAAATTCAAAATGGGAAGCATTCAAGGAACTAATCTTGGAAGCTACCAGGCTTTACATACCAACCAAGAAATATTGTTCAAGGTTCAGGCCTAAATGGTTGTCAGATGAACTAATGAGACATATGGCAGAGAAGAAAAATGCATGGGATACATACAAATTAATGGGTGACGTGGAAGCCTATGATAGATATAAGTTGGTCTGTAACCAAGTCACAAAGGAGATTAGGCAGGCAAAGGCAGATTATGAGAAATCCTTGGCAAAGGATGCAAAGAAAAACAGAAAAGAGTTCTTTACCTATTTAAACTCAAGAAGGAAAGAGATGAATCAGATTGGTCCACTGGATGTTGATGGTTCAACAGTTGAGGATCCAGCTCAGGTGGCTAACAATCTAAACGAGTATTTTGCATCTACATTCACACATGAGGAGTTATTCAGGAAGGGGAATGTCGTAGGTGAAGTAAACATTGGCAGTGAGCTAGATGATTTTCTAATAACTGAGAGGAAAGTGGAGGAGAAATTGTTGAGGATAAACATAAAAAAGGCACCCGGGGTGGATGGGATCTATCCAGTTATATTAAAGGAGGCAGCAAAGGAAGTAAGCAAACCCCTAGCCATAATTATGAGAGCTTCTTTGGACTCAGGGGAGGTACCCATGGACTGGAGATGTGCAAATGTAACCCCAATTCACAAAGGAGGATCAAAGGCTGACACAAGTAATTATAGACCTGTTAGTTTAACTTCGGTTCCAGGAAAATTAATGGAGGCACTGGTTAAAGAAGCACTGCAGGATCATCTGGACAAGAATTCAGTTATAGCTCAGACACAGCATGGGTTTGTTAAGGGCAGGTCTTGTCTGACCAATTTGATTGGATACTATGATGTAGTCACAAAAGAACTGGATGCAGGGAATAACTTTGATATTATATATTTGGATCTTAGAAAGGCTTTTGATACTGTTGCGCATGGAAGACTGCTGCACAAATTGGAGAAGTGTGGCATTCGAGGCAAATTGCTGCTATGGATAAAGGGATGGTTGAGTGGCAGAAGACAGAGAGTGGTAATCAATGGACACTGCTCAACGTGGACTAATGTTATTAGTGGAGTTCCTCAGGGTTCAGTGTTGGGTCCATTGTTGTTTTCTGTATTTATAAATGATATTGATGATGGTGTATCAGGCTTAATGTCCAAGTTTGCAGACGATACAAAGGTTGGCAGGGTTGTTAAGGACACTACTGATACTGTGCTGCTGCAACAGGATCTGGAAAGGTTGAGCAGATGGGCTGAGAGGTGGCAAATGAAGTTTAACATTGACAAATGTAAAGTACTACATATTGGAAACAGTAACCCCAGATCAACGTATCAACTCTGTGGTACTACGCTGACAGTGGTAGAGAATGAAAAGGACCTGGGGGTAATTGTGCAGGCAGATATGAAGTTCTCTGAGCAGTGCAGACGAGCTGCAAGAGTAGCTCATGGTGTCTTGTCAATGATATACAGGAATTTTTCTAGCAGGGACAGGGATGTGATTATTCCCTTGTATAAGGCATTGGTCAGGCCACATCTTGAGTACTGTATACAGGTCTGGAGGCCTCATTTCAAGAAGGATGTAGAGCTGCTGGAACGAGTACAGAGAAGGGCAACAAGATTAGTGAATGGAACAAAGGGTTGCTCTTACGAAGAAAGGCTTAAGTTTTGCAAATTACAGAGCCTGGAGACTAGGCATCGCCGAGGTGATCTGATAGAGGTGTACAAGGCTTTGAATGGCTTGAGCATGCTCAATGCCGATGGAATTCTTCCTCTTGCTCAGAATAATCACCTGAGAGGGCATAAATTCAAATTGAGGAAGGACGGATGTCGGATAGATGTGCGGAAATTCGCCTTTAGCCAGCGGGCAGTTGGTTTGTGGAATAGACTTCCATCGCTTGTTGTTGAAGTTGATAGCCTAAACAAATTTAAGGCTCAGCTGGACAGGTATTTCGAACGAATTGAGGGGTGAAATGGGAGTTGTGGTTGTTTTTTTTTTTTTTTCTTTTATTTTGGCTGATGCTGAATAAGCTTGCTTTCTTGCATCATATGCCTCTACTAATGCTAATGCTAATGCTAATAAAAGTTACTTGCAGGACAAAATCATTTGTTTGTTTAGGAACAGGAAGCTTTCTTTGAAGGACTTCATCAATACATTGGTCTATAAATCGATGGTGGTACGTGGTTTTTGAATTCTGGTTATGATGCCCGACTTTCGATCTTTGTATATCGTTCTTTATTTCTCTGTTTCTCTCCCGGCAATCATTCGGAATGCCTCCTGGGAAGAGATGATCGTTACAAACCAAGATGTTGAAGTAAATCTGCTAACTACTAACCATAATCGATTCCTTCATTCTGTTACGCCCATCACTACTAACATTGATAATGACACTCGCAAATACACCGTCCGTCAACGTATAATCGGACTAAATAAAAACAAAACAAAACATCCAGTCTGAAATAAAAACCTAATCTGGACCCTTAGCAAGAAGTGGCAGGTTTTGCCACATTATTCTTCAAAAAGTACTGATGCTTTATGAGACGATAGTTTTTGTCGGATTTTAGACACATCAGCAACTTAGGCCAGCTGCGCCGTATATGGTATGTCTGTATGCGTGTGTTCTGTGGTTAATTTTCCGTTTTTTTGAATGAATAATCTGAGTTTTCTGAAGGAAAAACAATGTTACCTTCCCTCAAGCTCGACCAATTCTGCCACATTGTGAAAAAGGCACATAAAAATTCCTCGCGTCATTCAGGATATTCGAACACAGGTCTTTTCCACGTGGTATGGGGAGAACGGTGATTACACCAACTATGCAACTCACGAGGCCTTATGAGATGGAACTTTTTCATGCTGATACAAATACGGCCCCTTGTCCAAAACGTTATCGCAATGCAGGTGATAAGATTCTTCAGAATATCACAATGGAAACTGTAGTCATGGTTTCATCGATCGAAACCAGTGTATGAAGTGCAAATCATATAAAACAAGTCCATGCTATCACACCTATACTTCATTATTCGTGTAGCATTATTCGTACATCCAGGTGAGTCCATCTGATGTCTGGACCGTGTAGTGTGGTTTATCATTCCGCATCACAATCTGCACCACTACTGTAATGTTCATGCTTCCATTTTCCGTACCAGGACAGGAGTGCCGTGCATTGGAAGCCAACTTCAACTTACGCGCAACTGCGTGACCATTGCAACCCATCATTTGAAGTGTTTTTTGACGGTTATTAGTCCTACACTTATCTCAGTTGAGGACCATCAACTGGAGTCAGTTCATTAAGAGAGCCTTTGCAACTTCCTCTCGCTACGCCTTGCAATTGTCGACATGCTCTGGGGATCATTAATGGTGCTTTTCCTGACATTGGAATCAATGGTCGAGTTACCTTCATTAGCCATTGGCATTCGATGTTTCTGATAGTTGATTTTGGGTGTCCCACTCCGCTATCTGGCGAATGCACGTTCCCGCTATGTGACAACTTACTATCACACTTCTTGTGAGTTATCCGGGTCCGTTCTCTTCCCATTTTGTTGTTTAGTTGAGCGTAGATTCCATTTATATCCTCTTTTCAACTGGTACTGAAATTAACCTTTTCTTCCATGGGGGTGTGGTGTGCCAACGCATGTTGGAGGGTAGCGTACATATACCGATTATGCACGTCGAAATCTCTGGTAGTTTTTTCTTTCTCGTACGCCACATTTCCTTCGCGTATTCTTCTCCCTTGACGCTGTTTTCACGATACCTGCAACATGCAATACAAAAACTATTTTTGTTCTTCTTCTTCTGTAAAAGAAAAAAAATGCTATTGCTAGGATCAAGTTCATTAAAATTCTCTGAGCAGGTAAACCATTTATGCATGTGATAAAAAAAAATCACAGACGTGTGTTTGTGTAAAAAAAAAACAGCCAACTTGAGAGAAGAGTCAGTGATGAAAATGTGAAGGTTTTCATTATGACATTATGACGTTTTCTTACGGTAACAACATAGGATAAGAAAGTCAGCTGGGAGTAAAATGCAACGACAGAAAGCGTGAATAAATATCTTATCTTTTGTAAGTGTTTGTCAATGAGAAGCTACAAATTGCAAAAGTGAAAGCAGTCAGACTGATGGATAAAAAAGAGAAGCACTTTCCACCGCGATTAGGACATTGGCTTCAAAGAAATGAAAGTCTTCCAACGGAACTTCTTGAACCGGTAATGGACGTAGTTCAAACCTCGATAAATTTAAAGAAGACGCTCCAAGATTGTGGTATTCCAGCAAAGCGAAGGTGATTTGAGAAAAGCTAATCCGTTAGATTTCTTATTATATCGGGAAACACTTTACAGATATTGCCCTCGCGAGTAGCACAATGGTTATAATCAGTGTCCTGTCATACCGGATGTAAAAGGCATAGTTATCAAGGAAGGGTTCGAGTTCCCCCAATGACTCCAGGAATTTTCATGGACCTTTTTTTTTTTCAAAGTTGGCTAAGTTAGTCGGCCGTAAGCGAGAGTTGCATGGGTTTCTCTCTCTGAAGCCCGGATTTTCCATCCAGCAAATCGAGCGATGAATACACACAGTTAGAGACATAGCTTATTGACGCCTCACGGCCTGTTAGACGCATAATTCACACCTGGTCTAACATTATATGCCACATCCATTAGATGTTCATAAACTTTGTCGACTGACGTTTCCTGGGCTATCACCTGCGAACTGGCAACTACATTTTCTGAGAATGTTCATTTGGAGAAAATTCTAGAACATAATCTTTAAAACATTTCAGTTTCTCTTGCTTCAATTACTAAAATACCGCAAGACATTTTAAGCTTTTGACTTTTTTTCCTCTGAAAATATACATGGATTTCAATGAGCCGGATTCAAATTTGAATTCAGATATTGCCTAGTATCCATAGATCGAGAGAGGAATTTTTAATGAAATTTTAACAAAATTATTATTGGAAAATGCGCAAAATATAATCCATTATTGTTGCTTTATTTTTCCTTTGCTTTTTCTTCTGTAATTATCAGGAGTCACTCTGATCAATGTCCAGAAATACTCTGCCAGAATATTGACCTCCACCTTCCTTGATAACGTTTCTCCATGGTAACAATATGTGGATGCCAACGTTTACTGTGTTCATCAGTAACTTGGCTAAAGTTATCCGGAAAAAAGTCTAAATGGAAATGGAGGAAACCTAATTTTAGATATACTCGTATATTGCAACCAAGATTTTGTTAGGTTTGTAATGAAGTCTCAATAAAAAAAAGTTCACTAATATAGTCCAGTTTTTCAATTCCAAAAAGGATTTACTACTCTTTCAAAACATTAAACTTTCATTGACTCTTTGATCTGCGGGCTGACAACGTTGAACAGCATTGTGCTATCCAACCTTCTTTTGGCTATCCACCCTTTTCTGGAATATCTAACAGATGTTTGCATGATAAGGGCCTAAACACATAAAAGGAAATCTGTTTTGTTATGGAAAAAGTGGATACATTTTATATCGACTTTGTACAGTAAGTTCGAAAAATAAAGAGCTTAAATTTTCCATATCTGTCTAATTCTCAGCTCAATATACGCTATCCTCCAAAAAGTATTCAGGCACACCAGTTTTCAGAGTGCATTAGATTTCCCGGATAAAGAAGTGAACAAGACCAGTTATATAAACAAAGCAAATAAGCCATACAACTTCTCCTCGTAACTTATAATTGCTGGAGTCACAGTTCTGAGTTTTCTATTCCTAAAAATTAACGTTCTCGTCCTGCATGACACAACCAACGCCGCAATTGGTCCGCAGACCAAAGGAAATCTGTTCTAAGAGGTGAAGAATCTCGCCATACTCTATTCCCATCAGATGAGAGGAGGTGATGTGGAGGATGTCTGGATAACGTCTGCTATTGGAGTCGATTGTATCGACAGTGAAGTTCAAAGGAGGTGAGGTTATGGAGTGCTGCTGTTTCTCGTGGTATGGCACCTTTGGTGGTTGTGCAAGGTTACGTAGCTCAAAATTCATCAACATCCAATGGATAAACTTGTATTTACAAATGTACCCGTGGAATTCTCTCGTTAATTTCCTTCTCCAGGTTGCCAAGGGTTTGATTTTACAATGAAACAGTTCCACCCATCAAGTAAAAGACGGCAAATCCTAAACTTCAGGAATCTGCACTGTGCTCTTTAGCCTTTAGCCTCAGGTACAACCTCCAAAATTTATTTAATTTTAAATTCCTCTGTCTTGTGCATTTTCATCAGAATGATAATGTTAGCTGGCAAACACGCAAAGTGCAAGTTTAAAACTTTTCCGTGCATTTCGATGTCTTAATTGATCTGTTTGTTCATCTGCAGCGTTCATTAAAATGTATCTGAATCGTAATTTAGAAAACCGAGAATCGCATTCAGAGGAATTCAAAATGCTTCAATCGGAACTCATTATCATGGCTTTAGGAAATCTTCTCACTTATAAATAATGCATTTATGGGCTTAATAAATAATTTTCTGCCACGCTGTTAATCACAGAAAAATGAAATAGGTGTTTTCGGTGACGTGATTAAGGTTTATCTTCCTTCTCTTGGCGAATTTTAATTAATAAATTAAGTTGATGCGTACAGGAAAAACGCCTTGAAATATAGGAGGAAATTGCTTTAGCAGCAGAAAAAAGGTACTTTATTAATGACACTCACCTTGACAAGATCCTATCCCAGGGCTATCCGCTGGGGTCGGTCCATCCACGATAAAAGTATTCGGGTGATAAATAAGGATGGAACGTCCATTAGGAACAATGACATATTTTAATATTTAAACTCCACTGTGACCATCACTCAATCATCTGCTCTGATTGAATGCATTCATCAGTTGTAATTGCATTGCACTATTTAAACTCGTGAACCCTGTTGATAGTTCAACAGGGTTCAAGAGTTGAACCGCGTTGAGCGGTCCTCGTGGCTTTCGTGTAACTCAGAAAATAATTCACGGGGGGGGGGGGATTCTCCAATTCAACCTGACTAATGAAAGAAATTGTTCCGTGGATTATTTTTTGTTTTTGAAACGTGCTACACGGATATACATTTTTTTTTTTAAATGCTACGGGACCCTTACAAATCATGCGCATGCGCATGCATTGATTGACGTCATCGATTCCGTTATGAATTCAGCTTATCACAGCAAAGTTCATTTGCTAATGAAGCGTACGCAATATTTTTAAATTAAATTTCTCTTTATACTCCTGGACGGCTGTATAGGACCACAGGAGTTTACAACAACAACATCATCATGTTTAGCAATCATGTGAGTTCGAAATGGGATTAACGCTTAAACGTGAACTGCTGAACCCTCGTGTTTGACCACTCGGCAGCCGTATTTTTTTAAACAGAAGAAATATTTCTGTTTCTGTAACATTTGCTTTGATATCCCACGAATGCACAAAAGTTGTAAGTCGGGTGTCGTAACTCGGGGAGCCACTTGACAATTTAAGATCTCTTACGATTTTTCGATTCGTGTTTGTTTCCATAATCTGGCAATAGTCAATATATCATTTATATGTATTTTTTAAAATATATAGATTAAAGTTAATCCCTTAAATAGATAAAAAATAAAATTAAGTTGGTGTTTATGCTCCGAGATGGCCCGATTTTACAAGGTAAAGAAAGAGAGAGAGAAGATAAGAACATCACCGGATTAAACTGTCAAGAAGGCTGGAACTATGTTCAAATCAAATAAGTACAATTGTGCTTGAGTACTACGCCAGAGTACTTAATATATAATGACGGTATTCTAAAACAAATAAGAAAGACCAAATAAGATGTTTTGAAAAGAAACGCTCTCATTGCATAATTAACAATTAACTGGTAGTTAATTAATGTAAATAAATAACTTATGAATTACAATAAATGACAGATGCGGAAGTTATCTCGTCCACCTGCGTTTGGTCTTTCGGATCGTAAAATTAAGTTCGAATACGAACTGGTAGCAGATGTCTCCGAACTATTGTCTTTAGTGGACCTGCAAAAGCAATCAAAATGAAATTGGAAAACCGGTTAATATTATCAAGGACTGACATTTTAAACACATGATAGATCTAAATGTATTTGCAAAAGTGATCAGTGAAGGACTGCAGGCCATCTTTCGACTATTAGCCACGCGTGCAAGGAAGTTCTAGGCTTCTGCTGCACCGACCACGAAAGATAAATAATAAAATAAACTACCCATTTTGACTCCTTTCTCACATAGGTGTCTGTCCGGCTGATCTTTGAATTTTTTCAAGCTGTTAGCCTCATTCTAGAATTATTTATAACAGTGAAAATTTTGCCTTCATTTATTTTACAAACCCGTCTCAGAGCCTTATAAACCTTAATCAGTTCCTCTCCAAGATGGCTGGTTGCTCTGTAGCCCGTATATTCCAAGTCTTTGATCATACAATTGCCCTTTTGCATGGCATCCTGGCATGCAAATTACGAATATCCAATAGAAATCGATCTACCACCTTACAGAGCCTCACATTATGCAAATAATTCGTGCAAAAATACGAGTTGCGACCACATCACTTCATTCCCGTTTTTTGACTTGCTCACTGGATTAACCACATCTCCAGTACTCGGGATGGCAGGTCATCGTCGTTTAGATGATTCTTTGAGATGGCCGGCCGTTGGACGACTTGAAGTCGAGCAGTTACAGGCGGAAGTGGTACGTTGACTTAATGTGTCGTCTCGTCAGTATGGAAGCGGTTTCAAGAGACAGAAACCATTACAAGAAGAGCTGGCCAAAGTCAACCAGAAGACACCGCTCTCTGGCTCTAACAGCAATGCACACCCCTACGATATCCCGTCATTAATAGGAGTCTCTTGAGATTGTTGCAGCCACAGGTAAAAACATTTCCATCCGGATTGTGTTAAGAAGGCTCAATTTAAGTGGACTCTAGGCAAGGAAGCTGGTTGTTGTAGTAAGGTTTTAGGAGCATCAGCGACTAAGGCCATATTGTTCCGTGTATACCTCTATAAATTGCATATGTTCTGTGGTCGATTTTCTGTTTACTGGACGAAAAACCCAAGATTCCGGGAGAAAAAAACAAGCTACCTTCGCCTGAGACTGACTAACTCAGCCATGTTGTGAAAAAGGTAATAAAAATTCCTGACGTCATCAACGAGACTCAAACTCAGGTCTTTTCCAACAGGTGTGGGGAAGGGCGACTCTACCAACTATGCTATCCACGAGGGCAGGAAGTCAGTGGTTTGTGTACGATTAACCCCAAACAGCCGCGGAGCTCGTCGAAACTGATGCTATAATCATGTGACTCGGAGCCCTGAAAAATGGGGTACAGTTCTGTTCTCTGATGAATCCCATTTTAGGTTACAAACAGATTCTAGACATTGTTTAATCTGAAGATAATGAGGAATGCGGTACCATCCCTCCAACATCACAGAAAGGAAAACTTACGGTGGAGGCGGTAATCAACGGCCGCATCCCTCTTCATGTTTTTGATATGGGTACTGTAAATGCACACAAGTACTGAAAATAGAATCTCGAATCCTATTTGCGACCGAATTTTTAAGGATGCGGTTAGCCCAGATTTTATTTTCATACACGACATCGCCACTGCACATAGAGCTGAAGTGGAGGACGAATATTTTGAAACTGAAGTATCCGACGAATGCCGTGGCCTGCACAGTCACAGACTTAAATCCGATCGAACATATGTGGGACGTTGCAGACAGCCAACTCCTCGGTCACTTGATGAGCTAAGGTGTGGTGGGAGAATGGGATGTGTTGCCACAGAATCTTATAGGGCACCCTTATATCAAGCATGGTTTACCGCTGTCAGGCTTGCTTAGCTGTTGGAAGGGATCATACGCTGTATGATGTCATGTGACCATATTGTTGAGCATCTTGTGTGGCCTTCTGTAATGGTAATCACAGAGGTCTTAATTAATTACTTTTTGGTAATTCTTATACAACCCCTATAAATGTCCCTTATACTTATCCGAAGTGTCTCGCTGTCTCCTCATTTCATCATTATTCTATGATACACCACCATACGAAATTTTGTCCCGCTTCATTGCAAGCTGCACGAGTTACACCACTTTTTCTACGTGTTCTGTTAATTTTCTCAAGCAGTGTATAATGATATTATGAGTTCCTTATTTCTACAAGCAAAGTACCATAAATCATCGATAGGACACCGTGGGCCTGTCTCGCTCCCTATACATACTACTCGGAGAACTTCCTGTCTGCCTGAACGCACTCCTAAATCCTTTTCTTCCCCTAGCGTTCTTATTTGAACCACGTCAAGTGTATAATTAATTTGGGGTTGCTGTTCTCCAAACGTTGCAAGCGTGCTGGAAACCTCTCCATCAGCCTTTTTCTGTCCATTGCAAAGCCGTAGGCCGCCTATGTAGGGCGGTTAAAATCGGTTTATTGGTTTTATCCTTGTAGGTTTTGAGGGGCATCATCGACTTAGGCCATATTGCCGCATTTATATATTACGTCTGTAACTTGGTGTGTTCTGTGATGGATTTTTCTGTTTGCTGGACGAAAAACCCGAGTTTTAGGGAGGAAAACCAGGCAGCCCTCGTCTGAGACCGACTAACTCAGCCACATTGTGAAAAAAAACCCATAAAATTTCCTTCCCCATTGACCGGATTCGAACCTAGCCGCTTTCCACCCAGTGTTGGGAGGACGGGGATTATGACCACTCTGCTATCCACCACTATGAGGGGTGTTGGTCATAAGTCACAAGCCTCCACGCTGGCCAGGCGACTTCGGAAATGATCTACCACTAAGATACTGTGACATAATTATTTTTGTGGTGATTTGCCACTATAGAGAAAGGGTCCGATTGTTTGTTTATTTATTTATTTACAAAGTTTGTTTATTGTATTAATCGAGATTGGTATATGTACATTTACCCAACTGTTCGATTAGGGTGGTTTACGGTATTAAATCCAGGTAAGATTTTTTGGGGCAAACATGGAAAATGAAACTTGCAAATTCTAAACACTTGGCGAAAATAAATGAATAGGACATTATGTTGAAATCTGAATAATTTTACACATCCAGGTAATTAACTTATGGTTAACTTCGAACTGACGAAAGGGTTGAACCACTTAGTGTTTTCCATTTACTGTCTTGTTGTATGCTTTTCTTTGGGACGCTCTTTCTCTTGAAGGCGGTTCTCCTAAACAGTTCTGTACCTGATTCTCTCCACAGGAATCCTTTATGTTCATAAGCCAATCCATCGTTGGGTTTCCATCTCGTTGTTGATAGTTACAATTGGTTGGAGCATACGATCTGAACTGGAGAACGTTTAGGTTTGTGTATGTTGCTGCTCTTTGCATGGCTCTGTAATTTTCTATTGAAATACTTATCGAGATGAAGTGGTTCTAGGTAGTTCTTAAGATTATCAACATCAACATTTCAGGTGCGTAGCTGCTTGGGCCCTTACGTTTTGCTAATTCTTGCACTATGGCAGCTATGCTTCTCTGTCTGGGCTGTTGAATAAATTCCATTATCTCGGATGATCGAGTCTTCTGTGATGAGTCTACCATTAAGATGTCACTAACTATCTGCTGTTTTCATGGAGTTAATCCTAGTTTGAACACATTACCTTACAGTCCTTGATGGGATATTGGTTTAGATATTTCAGGAGTCAATATTTCACGCACAGAACTAGTTGGTGTATATTTTTGGCGCTAAGGGGTAGTTGGTTCAAGACCTCTCCGTGTCCGACCTAACTTCGTGTGTGATGTAACTTCTTCAATAGTTGAACCGGTAATGTATACCTAAATACTGTTTATTTTTATCTTTTTGGTGAAGGACATTGTTGATGATGATGTCCACTCCCCTGCTCTTCCCAGATTTATGTTGAGAGTAGGCTTCGGCACGACTATGTCGGTTTATAAAATTTGCAAATCATTTAGGCTGAATACAGTCATTAACTGTATTGAACACTCGCGCGGGGTTGCAGCACGTCAACTCAAACGAGTGGACTGCTGCACTCCACGCTAACCATTCATCTAAGAGGACACAGTAATATTCCACCTGCATGGGCCTAGGATACTTTACAAACAAGGATGGACCCCATTCCATTTTGCTCTTTCATGATTCTGTTCCAGCACACGATATTTTCCAGTTACTGAAGCCCAGGAATATACTCCATGCATCCCTGCTGGATACTCTTTTCCATATTTTACTTTGTACACAAAAAACAAAGTCTACCCGTTATTCAATACACTCTTTGCATCCTTAATATACTATTTAGAGATCTGTTTCCTCAATTACGTCTTATTTCTTCCAAGGAACATATTTCCCTCAGTTGAGCAATCCAGGAAATCTTTAAATCTGAGCTTGATAAACGCGAATGAATATTTTATGAATTAAACGTTTTTATTTTGCGCTTTGAGTTCTTACGCAAATAAATGGTGGACGTATATTTTTTCATAATGTGGTCGCTCGCCCTTGTTTCAGTTGCCCACATTACTCCGAGTGTCGTTTGAATGTCCCAATTCACATCCGACTCAGCTGTCGAAATGCAAATTAGTGGCAGCTGTATTTATGGTTCTTCCAAATATAAATCTGTCGACATCTCCCGAAACGCTCTGATTGGACAACGGGACAGGTAAGCGGAAACCTATGAAAGCGGTAGGGGGAGTATATCGGGGGCTCACCTTCTCGTGACCTACAGTTCAGCCGCGAAAGTAGACTGGATGGAGTGAAATGCGCGAATATAAAAGTAAAAAGTGCGAAAAATCTCGAGACCCTGGACAATGTGTGAACTCTAAGACAGTTGTTTCGGCGCTCATTTCCGTCTATTGGATGTTTCGTTCGTCGTGTGTGTGTCGCCATAGACATCTCTTCCCCCTCCACCCTTCCAATGAATGCCATGATCTCTGAGTTGGCTGTTTCTCTGCAGCCATCTGCCAACTCCTCGAAGAACAGTCAGCTGTGAAGAGCGCTAAACAAGCATTAATAAAAAATGGACTAATATTAACCATCGGCGAAGTCACGCGACATTCGCAGTCGCCCCGTAGAAGTGATGCAGTCTTCGATTGTCTCGTCTGGAACGTTTCTTCCGCTACACTTCCAAGTGAGCAAATAAAGACGTGGCATTCAACAGGTTGTGACCAAACAGTTCCTTGACCAACCGATTCGTGTCGGCTGTCCGATGGTCTGACGGTGCACGAGAAAACGCTGCCTTCATCGATCACCAACTCCCGTTGCCCGCCTTCTCGTGGCGGGTGTTGTGAGTGGTTAGAGCGGTGCTGTGAACAGCGAAGGCTCCTCCCCCGGGTGCCCGCTCCAACAAGGTGGAGTGACATGGTGGTCCGTCTTTACACTACAGGCCCGCTAGTTGCACGGCTCTAGGGGTCTCGCGTTCGAAGCCACCGAAGCCTGCGTTGTTGCGTTTGGAAAAAGACTTTTTTCCGTAGACATCCACGATGCCGCTGCTGCTCCGATGCTTTGACGACGATTTGGTGACACAGGTCAACATGGGACAGAGATAACACGCGGAGGACTTCGCAGAACCGAACACTGAAGCGTCCAAGAACAGTGCGTGCTGCCGAGGGTGGTGGACAGCTGTAGTCGGACCATGGATACCCGCCTGCTGGACCCGGCTTACGGACACACTCACAATCACGTCCTGGCCAGACTCGGTCGCTTTCTGCCCGGTCCGTACGTGCATTTTGGAGCTCCAATTGCCCCCTACAGCGTCCCATTAGCGCATCCTTATGACTTTCATCAACCTCCGCCTCACACGGGCCTTACGGCCACCACAGGGATCCCTTATACTATCGACGGCATCCTCGGCATGGTGCCGTCTCACCCGGCCAATCTCACAGCGGCGGCTGCCTTGTCCTCACGCAACCCCGTTCCCGTAACCGCCGCCGGTGGCGGAGGGTTGGACTCCCTGCGGTCGACGGAAACTGGCGGGAGTCACGGAGGAGGTCATAGCAGGAAAGGTAGGAAAGTTTTTTTTTCTTTTTTTTTATTCATTGGTTTTATTTTTTTCTTTAAGAAGTAATGGCGGGTGAAGTGTGCAAGTGCACGCTACATTACCCGCACGGTACCTTCAGGGTTAAACAGCGAATAGCTAACAGGAGTGTTTACAGATCGAGCCATTCTTGTCACCTAATTAGCTTTGTGTCTTCATTCGCATTTCCAGCAGCTAACCAATGTTCACTAGCCTGGATTGCCTTGGTCCAAAGTTAGCTTATCGAGAGTGCAATGTCTTTGGGATGATCCATCCACGCTGCGTTGAAATGTTCCCGAAAACAAGCGATATCAAAGTTGGTAATCGGTTCACTTAAAACGGATATTTGCGCACCTAAACAGCAGTGCAGCGCGTCTGTTAGTAGCGGACCCACTGCCCCGTATACCGACATTGCGCATTAAACCCGAGACAGCTTCTGATGAGAGATATCAGTCTGATAAATTAGAACGGGCGAGTTGTACTTCCTTGTAGAGAGCAGCAGATGGTTGGGAAATGTGTCCGTGGGGAGAGAAATAATGTGGATCTTTCACAAAACACGAACGTCTAAACTGGTTTCATTTTATTATTGGGGTGGGGGAAGGGACTATTCATCGCAGAAGACAACCTAAATGTTGCAAATCAAGTTGTAGAATGATGTGTGTTGGTATTTCTCGCTACAAAGTAGTGGGGATGAATTTGGTATCCATTATTTTGAGAGGTGATCGAGGAATCCATTGTGGACTCCATTTTGATCATATCTTGTCAAAGTACAGCTGCTACTCTACAGTTTTATCTTTGAATGGGTGTTCGTGTTAGGCTAAGCCTATTTACCATACATCCAAGGCCTGGAAACTCGCGTATAAACCGCATTTGCAATGATTGTGTGAGGGAGGAAAGGATGGTATTCCCAGCGCAGTTTATAGGATTCTTTTTATTGTAATGCGGGTCAGAAGCATCCTGAACTCATTAAGTGGCTAACATCAATTAAATAATAGTTTGTTTATTGATTAGCAAACACACCATGGGGTGTACGTGCTATCCAACCTTATTAGGCTGGTAATAAAAGAAGATTACGACGAGGCATTCTTCCCCACTGTATTGCTCGTGCGACCGGGTAATCTTGACCATTCCGTTTTGTTGGCGATGGTAGATCTCTCATTTTCGGCAAGCTGACGGCGGCCGTGGACGGCAGGAGCGGACCTCTGTTCGCAAATGTACGCTTCCCGGATCTGCTTCGCGAACCCTGTCGGCTGGCTGTGGACCGTCTAGCAGAGTACTTTCCAGTCTCGTGCATTTGAGCTACGTGAGCTGCATCCGTCTGAGATCCCCTGTTTGCATCGCTAGCATGTCTGTGACACACAACATCATCAGTCTTCCTCGGAATTCCCTAAAACAGCCAGCCGCGATCTTGTTAACCCACATTTACGGTAGTGTGTGTGTGTGCGCGCGTATACCCCGAGGTTAAATAGGGTACATCGTCGCAGTTTCCCTTTTTCTTTTCTCTTTTCTTTTTTTTTACGTTAACAAAATTGAAAGTAGTTCGGTGTTGGAACTGCATTGTAATGCCCAAAGGGATTCAGCAAGCGACTATTTAAAACGTTAACTTCTATCAGTTAAGCCTACCCTTAAATTATGTTATCATTTTTTTTTTACCAAGGGTCAGCGTTTTGTTTACGTTTGGAACATGTACACATTAAATTCCAACCCTCACCAAACCTTTTTGTAACGTATTTGATTAAAATTATTACCAGTCCATCAAGGAAATGAAGTGCTCATTGTGAAATACCTCCTTGTGTATTTATAACTCCCATTCGGTACACCATAAGGGAAACAAAACATACCGTGACCCTCGTCTTAGATATCGTTACCCTTAAATCATTCTTCAACCTCGACCACCCTAACCTTGTTGCGTCCAAGTTAACCTAAGATTACCGCAATCAAATGCATGACCTTGCGTTAATATTCGACTTTAACTGCTATTCCTCAGCCCTTTTGAATCACTCGTCTAGATGCTCAAAAAACATGGAATGATAGCGAAGTTCAATGTTGTTATCAAAATTTTCCTGTTACAAGTATAATAAATGGAATTTATTACGACCCACTTGTTGAAGATGGTATTGGGAGATTTGCCGAGTCTCGTAATCTCGTTGTATAGCATAAAATCGCAATTTTGGAGACTCAAAATTGGTGACAGCCCCAATATATCCAACTGACAATAAGAGCCAAAATATTACTTCGATTAATTATTTTTTATCAACTGGAAATACCATAATAATTATAATACCATAAATGTTGATAGTTAGGTTGATTGTGATCAGTGTTTATTGAAGAGTGACTCACTTAAGTCATACAGAACATCAAGCGATACGGGACTGTTAACAGATTCTCACGCTGGCCCGTCTAACTAAGGCTATTCTAAGACCTGCTTTTTGTAACTCTTAAGAAAAATACCGCGTACGATTTACCAAAAGTCAAATAACATTACAAAAAGCATTGGATTCCTTCCTAGATGAAATCCAAATGTTAATTTTAAAGCAGAAAGAGCTATTAATTCCATAGAATCTTTGAATATCAAGAGCATGTTTTTTTACTTATTTTTGTAATCGTTTTAGTTTAAAAATTTCCAGAGAAATGAAGGGAATACTTCTCTAAAGGTCAAATTTATTTCTATGTAAACTTGTATTCTTACAAGTTTCTTCAAACGTTCCCCCATTTAAAGTGATTTTCATTTCAGCGCTTGTTTATAGTTCACATTTCGCCCTACTGTCAGAAAGTAGGGCACAGTATAAGAAATACGTAATAAAATTCGAGTTAAAAAAAAAGAAAAGGCTTATCAGAATCAAATGCGTGTGCAAAAAGACAGGATGCAGTTTTATTTCATCAGTTGCAATATAAACTACCTTAGCTTTGAGGTTAATAAAAACAGAAACATAATCCAAAGTTATACATAAAGACATTTGTACAAATGTATCTCATTAATTAATTTTGGTTATACTCCAGATTATGGGTACACTACTGGAGGAAGTGGCTTGAATCCATCTCGAATTACTGGCGCAAACTAAGTTTATGCCCCAGCCAAAAATGAAAGTCTTTTAAATAAAACCCACACTTCTTTTGCTTGAATCCGTCCCGAATTCGGCAACGCGGTGACAAGGTATACCCGTAATATCCTTCAACCAAAATTGTTAATTTCGAGAAGCAGATTAACAACTTGTTTTTAACATAAATTTTGTTTACATAACGAGGCGACCCCAAAACATTGGCGATGTTTTGGGGCCCCGAGTCCTCGCTAGCTCGATACATTAAAATCCTCTAATGCGGACGATAAATAATGACAGCTTTCCTATTCAAAATAATTCGATACGATTCCAGTGCGTAGCCAGACAAGGGAATTTATGAAAACGCATATTAGCCGTCTGTTTTATGCTTTTCAACATCCAGGAAGGTACGTCGACTGAACTCGTGCCGAATCCATAAGTTACGGTAATGATTCTCTCTGAAAAGCAGTTGGTGCTGCTGTTGACAAGCAATTAGCTTAAACTGATCAATTTTGAAGCTATAAAAGTACCGATGTCAGCCCAATACTTCGGTTAAATCTGCCTTCAAACGCTTATTCTAATCGAGCGCACGGTAAACGCATTGCCAGCGTGGCCCTTTCTCACGAATACATGAGTAGCGCATTAAATGGTTCTCGAAATCTGTTATCAAGGCGTTACAGCCGCTGAATAGATTAGAGAAAAATTACTCGCATAATCAGCCCTCGAATAGTATAATACCGAAGTTACAAACAATTTAATCGTTAGCGCGATAACATTAAAAACGGAAGACTGAAGAAGATAACAAAAACGAAACGAACGCCACATTGTGGAGTTTGTTTCATTTCGAATTGGGAAGTTTTTAATGTTTCTGTTCAAACAAATGGCTTTTTTGGCTTTGGAAATTCCATTTTTTTTGTCGTTTTATCCAACGTAATGAATTAATAATACATTTTGTTTTCTGCAATTCGTAAAACTTGTTTGCCTTTTAGATGTGTGATGGACATTGATACTAACCACAATTATGCATTTTTTAAAAACATTCCTTATTTTATTATGACTTCAGAATTAAGATTTGTTGAGCGCGTATTTTTCTGCCAAATTATTATCTTATCCTCAACTAGATAAAGGAAGACAAGTGGACTCGTCTACCAAAAGGAATTGATAAATATTTAAATTCTTTCTAAACGAATGGGTCAGTTTCATTAAAAAGCTTAAAACTGAACTATAGGTTGTAGTTTTACCCGTGTTATATCCAATGTCTCTTTAGGTGTCTTAGACATCTGCTTGATTGTGGGTAGGCATCCTGAGCGAATTACAAGAAGGCGCAATGGGTTTTTAGGGCCCTGAACATTTTTATACCCCGTTTGGAGTTGGAAAAACGTAGCAATCAGCAGGATGCTTTCAAAGGAAGCATCCCATTAATTTTAAATGATATTATCTGAAGACCTAACATCTGCCGAGTAAATGGGAACGCTGAAAAGAAAGCTGAGCTTCTTACACCACGGAAACAACTGTGTAATGCTAGATTTTCACGAACACAATATTTAGAAACCAAACTTAACTTTGACAGATTGATACTAGTCAGAATTCATTGATGATTAGGCCATATTGCTCGTTAAAGAAATCTCCATTCATTGGACGAATGCCTTATATTCGCATAGTCCATGCATGTTGTGGGATTCCGCAGAAAAATGTAAAAATTTAGTGAATGGTAATTATACATTCTCGTACTGTACATCGATGTGTGTGTCCTAGGATTTCATTGAAAGTATCCGCGATTCCAGACTCCTTATTTTACTTAAGGAAATGCGCTATAAATCCCAATATTAAGAAACATCTGCTTGGTTCTATGTCTCCTTGAGAAATATTCGTAGCCACTGGTCTCAATAGACCCTTGGCACGCCATGTCCCACTGTCAATTATTTCGACATTAAACCAGCGAATTTGTACTGCTTCTCATTAACGACAGAAGGTCAGGAGAGCAGTAAGAGACCGCCGTGTTCTTGGCAGTACGCTGAATAAAGACGGAAGGTAGAAATTAAGCATTGCACTGAGATTTTAGCGTTGTAGAAAAACGTGGAATAATGTCCACGTTGTTATTTTTAATTATTAATCGAGAGGAATGAGATTCTGTGATTCTCATTCCATCCGTAATCACAGCTTTAGCGAGAGGATGAAAATATCTATGCCCAAGTCTCGGAATCGTGATTATGAACTAAGAACGGATCACCCTGTAGTTTTTACAACAAATACGCCCTCATTAGGACATTTTCTTATTTAACTTTCTTAACTTGGATGTTCATGGTTGAATTCTTAATGTAATGTCGACATTTTCGAACTTTAAAAGCTAGAAAGAACTACTGTGATATGAAATGTTCCAGTTCACACCTGAGCAGTACTTCTATTGAGTTGTAGGTTTAAGGCACATCCACGACTTAGGCCATATTGCACCGTATTTCGAGGGCAAATTGCGTGTATTCTGCGGTCGATTTGCTGGATGAAAAACCCAAGTTTCTGAGAGAACAAACCATGCTACTCTTACCTGAGACCGATTTTGGGTTGCAAAATGTGAAACCTATGTGGTTAGCCCGCTTTGGGAGGAGGTCAGTTCTTTCTTTTGGGGCAAAAAGAGTTTCTTCCTGCAAAAATTGAAACCCGGCCGTTTCAGTTTTTACGTTAAAAAACTTTGAACTGTAGTTAATTTCGCACAGGCGTATGGAATTAGAAATGCTGGAATTAAAGCACATACAAAGGTTAATTAAGGGATGTTTTGTTGCTGAAGGTACTAACACGATCGTAGTGACACAACTGAAACACGGGACGAAATGAATTTAATTAAGGTCCTTTTAATTATATCGTGGAATTAACGAGATGGCAGGTTACATAACTTGAAGATGGGGACTGACGTTTGAATGTCGCGCACGGATAACACCACTTGAATGTTTTTCTTTTCTTGCGAGCCACTTACTTATTGCCAAAAGAGTGCGTATCCGATAAAACTTTCAGTATCTTTGAAGTGTGTACGTTAAAGCTTATTTTATTCACAAATTCTTATTTCTGACCCTCATCTCTTTCCTTCCAGTGTAGAAATGATTGATACAGTAGCCACGGCTGTAAAGGATGAGCGCATTTAAAGAATGCTGTTTATACTGTGGATAGTGAAAGATTCAACTAACATTTTTCTTTGAGTTAACTGGATTCAATTCAGCATTTCTAATATTAACTTTTAGTTCGTTCTAAACCTCAAGGTGATTACCTTCGTATAAGTTTTCCTCAAACTATTGTACATCTAACTCAAATGTAAATATAATCGTCCAAGTGAAGCTTCGCTTAAATCTATGACAAATATAATGACACTAATTACTATAATAATAATCATTTAATATCTACGAAACTATACACGATCTTTTTTCTTTTCTTTTCCACAAGGAAGAAGTTTTCTTCTTCATTAAGAAGAAATATCCAAGCTTCTATTACAAACCTTCCAGCAATATCAGTTGCAGATCGGCTTGGTACATCAAAAGAAAGTTAAATCGTGACCTTGACCTATTAAGTGTTTCAAGGACATCGAAGTGTGACAAATCCATAAGTTAGCTGAAGGGTAGATTGCGAAACATCAAAAATGAGAATGTCTTCCTTAATGTATTGCAGCCTGGGCGCACTCCAAGCACAATGTGTTGACAACAGAAATTAGCGTATGGGAAGAATGCTGGAAGCATTCCGAAGACATTTGTAACGTGTTATTTTAAATAGCGTTTCAAGTATCTTTTGGAAATAATTTAGCTTCACTGAATTCCGCTTACAGTGATGAGCACGTCGTGTTCTTTGAAGGCTAGTCAGTCATAATACGCTCATGGCTTCCGGAACATATTTATCATGTGGCAATCATGTTTGACTGCAAGCAGTACACTTTGAATTGAGCTCGCCTAACAAACTGAAGTTCAGGTATCGACAATAGTCAATATCTCTGATGGTATTTCGGTTTCGTGCGAAACAAAACCGGCAGGACAGTGGTCAGATGACCACCGAACTAACGCTTCTCACAAAAGATGTTTCTTTTCAATGTATTCGAGAGATATTCTATCGCCAACCATTTTGTTCTTGCCTAAGTCCTTGAATTTCAAACGGCTTGTTTGTTCTAAGTGGCCTCCTAATAACGGGTTTCTTCCTATCAACCTGTCGGCCTTTGATACTTCCTAGGAGACTTCCTCTAGCAGTTTAATGTATTATATTGTACGGATCTGCTTTTAACGATATGTCGTTGAAATATATGGTGAAGATATTCTTTATCTTTGGTGTGTTAATGGATTCATTTAAAGCCTTGTAAGGAAATACAACAAACAATGTCCAAGGACACAGACAAGACAGATTAACTCATAACGAGCTAACTGAAGCGTATAACTATCCCAAAAACTTCGTAGGCAATCGGTCGGATTTTGAAAGTGGAATGTTGTTAACTTAGAGGATTTAAATTCAATGCAGTAGTCGAGTGGATGTTGGATCTGAACAAGCAATTAGGTCACCAACCTGAAAACAGACACGCGAATCAAAAGTAAAGATGGTAGGATGAAAATTGAGTTTTGTTAACTACGTTCTATCCTCGCCCGTTGTTGACCTGTAACTTTCTCTGAAGAGGCGAAGTCAGCAGTTAAATCCTTTTAATTCTTCGCCAGGTATGTCAATTTTGTTATTAAACTTTCAAAAACGCGCAACCGTAGCCGAGGGGACAGTGTACAAGCATAGTACATCTTACAACTGTCTGTCCAGCGGGGCCAGTCGGGAGTATAAGATTTTTATTTACGATGCACCCTAATCGGACAAGAGTCACCCGTCTCATAATGCATTTTTCGAGTTTTTCTCTCTTTTACTTTGGTTCATTGCAGATATATCGAAAAACAGCCAAGATTTGCAGTATTACGCATACTGGACTCACTTCTTGAGATTTTAAATGGTAGAGCAGTGAAGTATATTGTAACGTTTCACTGGAGAAATGTCCTTTCAACCCAGGGGAGGAATGGGGATTGATACCAATTCTTGGGGACTTCTTTATTCAATTGTTGTAATCTGAAATACACGTAAGCAAAGGAACTTACCACTTTGTAAATGATTCTACTAGCGCATAAAGTTAAAACTTTTTGTATTATTTAAAATACTTCAAAAGAAATGGTTCTTGAATCTTTTAGGATACCGGGGGGGGGGGGCTGTAATCATCTCGTTCTGCGAAAATAAGCTGTCAGCGTGATTGAAAATTAAAAGTATCGATTTTAAAGGTTTATTTTCTGACAAGACGCTGGAGAAAAGTAAAATTAACGATGTTGGGGAAGGGAGGGGGTTACTGTTAAAGATCGAAAACCGCCTCTTCAAACCACGCGGTCTCCTCCGCTTCAGGGAAGCATCACCGCTGCCGTAGAGTGGCAGACAAATAGCGGAGATGGTGAGGCTTCGTATTTTTCTGTTCTGCTCCGAAGCGACAAGCGGCTTAAATATTTAAAGGGGCTGCAACTTAAGCCACTTAAAAGTAGGGCCTTAACGACCTGTGTGCAGATGGAGAGAGATAAATTTACACCGTGCGAGGGCGACAACTTGGTGTTGCGTTAGTCAAACCGCAAATACGTTAGGCCTAGCTGTAGTGCAGTTATTCGAGGTTCTTCTACCAGCTTTTAAAGAGAGCGATTTTTTTTACCTTTTCTTCTTTTTTTTAAGTGATTAAAGTTTATCTCGTCCAATTTGATGAAGGCGAGTGGCATCAGTGCGTTTAGAGGATATGATAATCCGTTATTCATTTTTTTTTTCTGCGCGCGGATCTAAATATTTCTTAACAGATTACATTAAGGAAATTTTAAGAGAAAAGAAGCTGGTTTGATACCCACTGAAGGCAACAGATTGGGTTATAATAAATGTATTGTTGTCCATTGTTTATGTAAACAAACTGTCGTATGTTTTTCATAATTTTTTTAAGCCAAAGAAGAGATACACGGGACGATATGCTCTGAGTTAGTCAGTCCCAAACTCTGTCTCTATTAATGATGGACCTTACTCCGGAGTCCGACAACTTACTATAAAGCTTTTCTTTTACAACCCAAAGATGGATTATGGAATTTAAGATGCCACAAAATCGGATGGAACCATATATAACAAGCCGAGTTAAGATTAACCATCAATAAACGGATGGAAGATATCTTCAGTTCTGCTTATTCGATAAATTATTCTTATGAGATTGAGAAAAGGCTCCGTGTGGATATACAACAGCTAAACGAATCTTTTTGTGGCCTTCCGTTCACTTATTAACTAATTTCTACATATTATGATTTGAAATGCGTGACTGTACTTCATTATTTGTTGTTTTGAGGAAACACGTTTTAAAAATTCCATAAAACCAGCTTCGTTTTGTTCTTAGACATGGTTTAACTGTGGACAGCGTCAATTAGCGTTGACCTCGTTCGTGTTGTCTGTCTCTTTAGGTAGAAATAGAAATTCAGTAGTGGAGGAACAGAGTAAATTTCATTTAATGATCAAATGGACTTTGATAATTGAGATTGAAAAATGCTCCTGCAATATCTGCTCAAATTGCTTTTAAGTGTTTGAAAAGATACATAACGAAGTAGGTTTTTTTTTATCTATGGATATAATTTTTTATAAGACTCGTATCTATAAATACGAGTGCATAGATATTTATATTCAATTATTTGGACATATCTTCAGGGAAATTTGTGGACTATTTACAACCAGCAGAAATTTAAAGTAATCTGTAGTATCCAAGATAGAACAATATTCCAAAATTTGGAGGGGTTTATTAGAAATAGTTATCACTTTAAAATTAAACAGCTACTAATTAGGACCCTCCGTAGTAGGGTCCTAATTAGTAGCACCCGGTCATTGAGTAGACCGGGGTTCAAGCCCCTGAGTGCTAAATACTGTCGATCTGCCAACCCGCACTGGACCAGCGTGGCAGATTATGGTCCATTTCCCTCAACATGAATCGTTGAGGAGGCTTCCATCCTGCAGTGGGTTGATAATGGCTGCAGTAATTAGGGCTAAATTTAGGCCTAACCAAATAAGAAAAGCTTCTCAAGGAGAAAATTATCATTTGGCAAGGTCTGGGACAACTTCCAGTCCAGTTTCTCTAGTCAAAAATAGTCTTCTCATCACTGTACTAGTTATTAATGAAAAAACCCCTCAAAATAATCTTTTGAAGAAAATATCCATACATAAAACCCCCTACAGTAAGGGGGAGATCCGTGTGCATGTATACGGATAATTCGTACAGTTAGAAAATTTGTAATTCTGGGAGGAAAGACATAAGACAAGTGTACCGCTTCTGCTCTTAGGAAGAACTCCAGAAAGAGCAAGATGCCTCAGGTTGATAATGGTGTCGTCTTGGACAATTTTTTAATAATCGTCACTTGAAAAAGGCACACGCGATGCCACAAATGGCAGCATTCTTGTGATTTCTATGTTATAACCTTTGTGGCCTTATGTGGTAGTCCCGAAATAAAACAGCATTTCTTTATAGATAACAAAAATAATTCGAGACTAAATGTAGACGGTTGTACAGCAATAATTTACACAACATACTTAGATTCTAGCAGAAAGTATTTCCTGGAATCTTCGCGAATCATTACAAGAATCAAAGTGAATTCATGCGGATTTCTAAGAAGTAGTCCATACTGATCGTTGCAAGTGTACGTCGTTAAAGTGCATCGAGTTGATAAGTTGCCGTTTTTTAGTCAGGAATAGACGGCATAAGAAAGAACCGTTAGGAAACGTCCTTAAAAAATGCTCTCGTAAATTATCCTCGTGGGTCTATGGGAGAAAGGGTCATTAGATAACAGTTCCGTGGCCAGAAGGTGGGCACTCCGTGCTGGATGACTGGTTTAGCGCACATCCCGTGTTTCATGCACGTGCAAGTGAAGAGTGCTACTGGATTGGCCTAGGAATAATAAAAAGAAGAAGAAAATAATAATAAAAAAAACTTTCTCACTGAAGGCAAAAACTGTGACGCTGGAGAAAGAAATCTACTGAGGAGATCACTTGGGAAGTGAAAGAATTGATGTGACTTTCAGATCAGTCACTCACTCCTTCCTGGATACAGCGCATGGGTTTGCTTTCTGGTGAGCCTGCTTGTGAAAGACAGTTCAAATAGATAATCCAAATTCTGGAAAATAGCTGTTTCAGTTAGGATCCTCAATGTCTTCGAATCCATGGTTATTACCAGACAACTATTATCCGATCTCAGTTGATTTGCAGTCAACTTCCTGCGTGTTTTAGTCAAGGCCGACCCAGCAATGCAAACAACTCAGGGGACATTTTTATGGGTGGAGCTTTTTTAGACTGATACCTAATTTTAGTGTCAGAGGGACACAAAAAAAACAAACTCGCTTCGGGCGACAAAATGTCATAGATGGATCCTCTACTTCTTTCTGTCATTATGCTGGTGAAATGTATGTAATTAGCTGTTCATATTTAATTTAGGTTAAAACTGCTTGCAGTCACCCGAAATATGTTTTGGCCGTGCTGTTCAGAGGAATAAATGAAGGTCCCTTAATCGATCGTTTATTAGGGGGGAGGGGATAATAATTCCAAAAAGCCTCACTGACATCTGGATTCTTTTTGTGCCAGTGAGCGAAATGTACAAGTGACCATTAAGCGACCCTCTTTTTAATACAAAGAACAGGTTACGCCTGGACAGGTGACTGATATCACTGGCTGGTTGTCCTTCTTAACAGTGTTCAAAATTAAAAGCGGCTGTACTGAATCTTTTTCTTGATCTCTCACTCTCTCATGCGTTACCAAATGAATCAATCCCTGTTAAATCCATCTTGATAATCATAATCCAGGCTTGACTGAAAACTTTAACCGGCAATCAAATATGCTCAATGCGTAGTAGCGACTTTTAGCGCAGCTCTTATGAGAAATTCCTTTTAGTAGATAACAAATAATCGCCTACAGTGTGTGCAGAATGATAGGATAATAATGATGCACTCGGAACTACAAGCACAGTATCATGACTTGATGTTTTTTTATCAACTTTTATGATATAATTTTGTTTACAGTAAACTTTTCCACAATGACGTTTCAAGGTCTATTAGATAAACAGTTTTTCGAATACGATTGTCAGGTATTTTGAGTTTTCTTGTACATGTGGTCGGTGGTTGCAAAAAGTTCCCTTGTATGAGGTTCTCGATCTTCAAGGGCTGTTGATATAAACTCGCCAAAGAATAAAAAAGAAGGTACTAAGTATTTATTAATGCAGCGCGAAACACGAGAGTTTTGAGTAATTATTCAAACGGATCCATACCAAATAAAATTAAGCCAGAGCATTGAAAACTGTATTCGCATTGTTGATCCTTCGTAGAGTGGTAAAAAAACATACCAAAAACGTTGAATGCGTGTCTATACGAGTAAAGCGAAGTTTTTCATCATATTCTGTAACAGATTTTATAAAAAACCTTACTTTATCCAAGAGTCACAACGAGGTTAAAATGTACGCTTACGTTTTAAAAGTTGAATCCACAGCGATTATCTCAACAGAGGAATTTGTATTCAGAGCAACAAAAAGAGTTCATCGCTGTACTCAAAAGATTTTTTTATCCTCCTCCTTCAAGGATACCGGAGCTTAAGAAGGCTGAATATTTAGGATTATTTAACATACTATCGCAGATTTATTTTTCAGCGTTTGACTACTGTAGCGTGTTGTTGATAAACTTGCATGGAGTTTTTCAATTTGATTAGGAAACGTAACTTATTTTATTCCTTCTTTCGATGCAAATGTCAAAAAGGAGAGGCGAGTGATTCAGAGAAGATGAGCAGTTTTTGACAGAAGTGTAAAAATAATAACGAACGCTGCAACTGCTCATTCCATGCGCCTATGAAAGTAATCTTCACGATGGTTATGAAATCAGCTGAGGAAGGAAAGATAGCAATAAGAGGGAAAGAGGATGTGATAAAGAAACAACTTTTTTCGTACAGCCATAAGGAAATTCCTGAGAGTAAAACGCTACCTTTTTGAGATGCATCTCGTTCATTGACTACTCTGCTACATCAAGCCTCATAATGCATACTAAAAGCCCGAATTGAATACAAGGAAACTACCAATCTTTTCCTCATCTTCCATAAAGAAAAATGTGGAATTATGTTTTTGTCCATCTTAGAAACCCCTTTCCTTTTTTTGACACTCTTCTGTACACACGATAATAATTATCTAATTTGCACTATAAACACAGTATCATGACTTGGATGTTTTTAAACCTGTAATATAATGCGGGTTTTGATGAAACAATCATTAGAATCGTGCTTACGTCATTGGTTACACTTGAATAAACCTGATAAATTATTCAACGCCGCGCTGTGTAGCGGTTTTCTCCATTGCGTTAGTTTGGTACCGTTGCGTTGTGGTAATAGAACATCAGAGACCTCTGTTATTTACTTTAGTAAGTTTTTATTTAGATTGTCGGTAAAGAATTAACGTTGGTTGAGAGTTGATTTCAATTTTTCTGTGAGCACAAGTGGGCTGGCTTGTTTTCAGGATAAGTGCTGGACACCCAAGGCCCATGAGAGATCGGTACCGGCTACAGCACTCTTTCTATGGTAAAGTCCAATTTCAACCCACTGAGGACTGAATCTACTTCTTGTAGGTGAGCGAGCCGCATTATAAAACGCAGGTAATTTTTATAATGTACCAGTATACTCCTCGGCTTTGCAAGTGCTGTTTCTAAAAGAACTTGATTGGCTTATGAAATTGCCATATAGGTCAACGAAGTTATAAAAGGAAATATCTGCTGTTCTTTTATCTTTTCTCAAGTGCGACACGTGGCGCTTGAGGACTTGATGCATGGATTTACCTCTTTTCATGGGCTTAGTGACTGGCTCTGAGTTGGCTTTATGTTATAGGGGCCCATTAGAGGTCCTGGGGCGATTGCATTTTTCGCCTTGGCGCAGCTCATCTCAGGGAATGTTGGAATGTCTTATGGTGCACTGTGACGCAGTAGTGAGTCTTGTTTAAGCTGAAATGGCTACAATCTCTGGACTGCGGATGAAAATTTGAGTTGATATTTCTTAGGTAATAGAAAATACTTGATTCTGGTGTTGGGCACGGAAGTACTCTGTTTTCTCTATAAGGGGTTAGTTTCTATTTCCACTGTCTATGATCCTCTTTGTTCTACAGTTCTTATGCCATGGTATTTATTCGTTCTAATTGGATCTGTAAATTATTAAGGCTTTCACTGGATAGACGATTAGACTGTAAATTTGGTGGTTTGTCCTGTACACAATGCACTCAATTTCAATACGTTGGATACAGTATTTAGTATGGATGAAGAGAGTTTGATACTGAGGGTTGTTGGCGTGCAGTTTTAGTGCTGCAGGCTCAGAATTGTGACTGACCGCCACAATCGTAATCGGAAGTTTTTTTCCTCTGTTCATAAGGCAGTGGGTGACCATAATTTGAAATTTGTCTTCTGTTCGTAAAGTAGTGGCTAACCTGAAGTTTGAACGCTATTCATTACGCAGTAGACTGAAGAAGAAAGTGAGTGGGAGATCATAATCTGAAGTTTATATGCCGCTAATAAAGCAGTGGTTAACGTGACCTTAACATGATGTACAACCAGTGTTCAAAAAGCATTCTGAACAAGTAAAGTGGATGATTGCTTAGAACTTTACTTTTGACCACCGCTCATGGAATAGGTACTGCTGTTCCTAAGAGGTGATTTAACAAAGAGTATATACCTTGGAAATGCGCGTTGAAAATGAGAAGACTGCGGTCAATTGAGGTGCTTTCTTTTGAAATAAGTACCTCTCATTGTATTGGAAATAGAATACAGACTGTGTAGGCAGTTAAGTCTTAATCTATTTGCTTTACATCCACTGATATCCGCTTCTTCAATGAGTGCTGAATATCTAACTTTTATTAGACGAACCCTTTTAATTTCATCTTGTTTCCAGTGGCGGGTCGAATTAAAACATTCCCTTCTAGGTCTCATATGCTGTAAATCTGTGGATATATATAAGTTATTGGAAGAAACAATGTACTTGATCCTAAAGTATAAAGTTCAAGGACCCTTATTCCTTTTTTGTGCTCTAAAAATGCAGTATCTTGAAGGAGTTTCAGTTCATAATCGGAAGAAACATTTGCTTAGAAAATATAAAGACGCACTGGTGTAACTTAAACTTCTGTTATACATTTTGAAATGGGCGAAAATCAAGTCCAAGTTTAGAGGCACCGAAAAGTCAAAACAGCACTGATAGCTATCTGGAGATCGTCGGTGAAGACGTTTGCTACAACTCCATCTCCTTGCGATTTTCACTTTATCAAACCTATATCTTAGAATAGCTAAACGAGTTATGTACGTAAGTCTCGAAAGAAATCGTGCAACGTTTGCTATTTTAGTAACCAAACGCCACACTGGTTAGGTGTATAAGTAGAGGTTGGTTCCCCGATCGATTGGGGGTCAGAAGGTTATTTGATGCGACTGGTGTTCAAGAGGCGTTGCCATTGAGAGCCGAGGAGGAAAGTGCAGAATGGAGACATGGGAAGAACGTTGAGAGACTTTCTAGGGGGGGAAAGAGTGCTGAGGTGTGTGATGCTTATTAGTAATTAGAAGATAAAGTAATATTGTTAGATCATGGGCGAATTGGAAATGAGGATTTAGAACCACACAGCAAAAGGCAGGCATGCACATTAAAGTACGCATACATCTTAAAGTACGCATATCATAAATTTTTAAAGATGGATTTTGATATTAATCTTTAAAATAATGGCAACCAACATGAATAAATCAAATTCAAAATAACTGTTACAAATTAAAGCAGAATTACAATAGTGATAATCCAGAGAAAGAGCAATCAGACAAGAATAGAATAGGCGCATCTATTCCTTCTTGCAAAGAACTGTTACACGCCAATGAGGTTTTAAGCCATTACAACGAATAGTCAAATATTTGATTCTAGTGTCTCCACTTTTTACAAAGGAAAGGAGAATAATGTAATGACCAAAATCCGAGACATCCTGGAATCCATTTTTGATGATGGAAATAACACACCAGAAATCTTTGTCTAAAAATAAAATATTACGGTCAAAAATTCATAAAACACACGCAGAGGAAAAAAACTCTTTCGATGGCTATTAATTAAAAATTTAAACCACAATAACACAGAAGTAAATCTTGAGATACTCCTAATATCCAGAGCGAGTGTTCTGTCAATAATTAACGAATTATGGAACAATCGGCTGATAATTGTAATTAAAAATTCCACATAAATTTAAATCCCCACGTCATGCGATCTTTACAATGAAACGAGCATTTTTTTTTCTTCGAGTGTATTAATTTGAATTAACTTATATCTTTCCTGTAAACACTCCACTGAATATTCCCATCCCCTATCCCAATAAATCATACCTGTACTCACTTTTGAAATTCCTCTCTAACGCCCCAAATAACAATACACCTTCCTTTTTTACTTTCATACGATTATCCCTTAATAATTAGCAAATTCTGCTGACATTTGCATATTGTGCACGATGTAGCAATCAATGAAAGCCACAGAATTCTTCCTGTATTCATTTCATCATTTCCACCTCATTCAAAAAAACTCAGGATGACAGCTGCATCCTGTGGTATGTTGTAGGTGATTTAGTGCAGCTTGAACTCGAAAGTTAGCCTCGCTAATTTCTCCTACATTTGTGAGATAAGCTTTGAGCGGTTTTATCGTGTTTAGGACATACAATCTTCAGCCCATCCTTTGGTGAATCAGTGGCAACATCCGTCTGTCCTTAACACAGTTCTGGACGAAATACGCTGTGTATATTTTAGATACTCATACAGCTGAACTGTACAGAAATTTCTTTGAAAACCGCATCTGTCCTTAGATACAAATTAGACTTTTCAAAGATAAAATTAAATGCGTTTTCCGGTGTTCAGACTTTATTTAAAAAAAAAAAAACGGTCTAATCTTGTGCAGTAGGTAGCGCTATTTACAGTACTATTCATTAACACCAAAATACAATAAGGATCATATGTTAAATTGACCATGCGATGCTTTGTCCTTATAGGTTTCGTCTTGACGAACATAAATCCACACCAGTGGCCGAATTTGTTCGCATTAACAAAAGGTAAGGTTAATATTGGACTTTGTTGTACAATCATTTCATTACAGAGAATTGATGATTGCGTAAGCCTAACTTAAACCTTATTTGAGGATTGGTGCAGTAGGCGAGCACGTGGTTGAATACAATGTGAGAAATGCAAAATGGATTCTCCGTGGAAGGTATAACGAGTCCTCCACTTGTTTGGAGAGTATTCGTGGGTTCAAATCCTGTCGGAGACTGGAGGAATTCTTAATGAGACGATTGATATATCAGAGTGCTTTTTGACTCAAGGGCCCCTCCTTCCCTGCGAGTCCAACCGGGAATACCATGAGCTAACAAACTTCCACGATGAGTTATGAAAGGTCCTGAAAGTTGCTGCTTTCTGTCCACCTGACCGGAGTATGTCTAATTCTGCCGTGATTTATACGGCAACTTTGTCGCTAGCCGGACGTGGATGAAACCAGAACTAACCACATGTTGACAGGATATTTCCGTCTCGGCTGCAAACATTGCTGTTTGCCTAACTGTGTATCGCATTACACTGCGCTCTTCGTTCAAAACTGCACACAAAAATTTGACACGAACCGGGGAGCACAGATATGGGGACACACAACGGCCTCCTTACGTCCGGGACTCTGTGTTCTCTTCATTATCTCCTCCTTCTGCTCGGCCGACAAATAATTACGACGAATGAGCGACCGCTACGAAAGCCTCCTATTGTTTGAACACAACACGACCTTGACAAAACAAATTGTGTTGCGGGTCAGAGAGCGTTTGGTAACAGCGTCTGTAAACATTTATGGTTTACTGTGATGTATGGAACAGTCCCGCGAGGGCTGGTAGGGAAGGGGGAGTGTTGGACGTGGTACTCGTTCATCTCTCTTTTCTTCTTTGGAGCTGAAGGCGGATTTTCTTTCTTTATTTCTCACTTCTGGTGCTGCGAAGGAACTTTAGATCCACGCGAAACTTCTGGGTTACTGTGAAAAGGAAACGAGAATACGTATTATAATGGACTTTGCTTTGGGAAGAAAAACACTAGCTTCCTCTTGTCATACATAAATATCAGGGCGATATTCTGTGTTCACTCGAGCATGAGTGTACAAAATGTTGCAGCATAATCGGTGACCTCCTGCCGTAGCTCTTGTATTGTATGTACCTTGCTGTGGTGCACAAGTTCACTCCATATCCCCACAGGAAGTGGTCAAGTGGAGTTTTTTGTTAGGAGAATAGGAAGACCAAGAAATTGGACTTATATCGATCCAGCTACCTAGAAACTTTGCACAAGTGATCTTAGGCCTCCTTTCTCCAATGAAGAAGCATCATCTAGCTGTAAAATCACTTCATCTAAGTTAGACAACAGAGGAACAACGTGATTCTGCAAGTTTTGTTTCCTCAAATAAAAATAGTCCCATCCACTTTTCTTTGAGGAAACAGAAGGATTTTTGGAGCTCCAGATCCTAAGGTCGATTCTCCCTAGTACATGGAAGGTAGCACCATCAATGACTATCACAGGTCTTAAGAATCCATTTTCGTCGTTTAATCGAATTAGTGGCGAATGTATAGCATTGTGACCAATTATCGGGCTTGGGAACCTGCATTTGAATCCTGTATGCGTTCAATCTCAAGAGGCTGTGTAGCAACTTTTCTGATACTTCTCTCTATCTCTGTGGGCAACTTCAAGACTGGGAATATGTCCTGTATCACTGTCCCTACTACGAAGACATCCATCACCCCTAGCTACTTCCTACAATCTTTTCTCTCCAGGCTACGAAGATTAACTTCTATAATCCGAAGATGTCTTCACTTAATTACAAACCTTTGCTGACAAGGCCTTTTCTAGATGATGTCCACTACTGATGTCTTCTGCTCCCTCTGTTCCTGCGCCTGGAAGTGGCACACTGTGCCTCCTCTAACGTCCTCCATTGCATCTTAGAATCACTACTGTTCGCACTGATTAGCCATTATAACAGATTCTCTATCCTTTTAATTCTCTTTTCTCATTTTCTACTTTCCTGTTTTCATGCTGATGAGTGTTTGTTTTTGGCACTGTGGTTTATATGACGTCTGTCTTCTGCACCGCGCATTATGCAGGCTCTCAGGGTGGGATTTATATATTTTGTACATCGTAGTCATCTACAACTGGTGTCCATGGATTTCCAACGCGACAGGTTTACTCTTGACGATTCTTTTGCAATATTTCTTTTATAATGTAACTGCGAATAGAAGACTTTAATTACAGCGTTTACTTGATTCAGGAAACTAATCTTTCCAGTTGCGTTTTGCCATAAAAGTCAAGCTGACTGTTATTAAGAAAGATCATTTTTTTTACCTCTTGATTTACTGTAAATTCTCTTAGTAGAGAAGCCTCTTAGTTTAACAATATTGGATTTTCTGAACAGCATTGTAGGAACCGAGGGAGGCGTCGTCTAGACAACCTAATGTCGGGTAATATCCGTTAGGGTTCTAGAAGAGAGGTGGGAGCTCGGGTTTTCATGAACTTCACGGACAACCCCTCAGCGGCTTATTACAGCTCGCAAAATGCTTGATTCATTCACGCCAGACATCGCTACAGATTAGTTTCATTACCATTTCGATCGGTAGGTCAGAAAACAACAGCCAGAGATCTTAAATGTTCCCCTACCCCTAGAGTATCAGCGATCACTCGATAGTGCTCCTTCTCATCTTAATATAGAATACTTATGTATAAAGTATGAGAAAATAAGTGCACTGAGATATATATATATATATATATATATATATATATATATATATATATATATATATATATAAACACGCGCATCTGCGTTTGGAAGCCTTGGATTCATAGTGCAATATAGTATGGTGCAGTTGGCTTGCGCTGCTTTGCATTAATGGAGTCGTGGAATCTAAATAGTGTAGTCACATGCAAATCCTTCTCTTCTGGCAGGAGTAGGTCTACTAATGAGGAAAATTGGGGGTCCTTCGTGATGGAATATGACACTGCGATAGATCAGGCTCTTCTGACCTGCTGGTGGTGCGGATCTTCAAATGCTTTAGAATTCAGCTGCGATTGTAGGTATGGTAGATGTGTATTATTATGATTACAAAACTAGCTTACTCAGTTTCTTCTTCAAATGAAGAATTGTGCTGTGATACAACAGAATGAATGAATTCGTTTTGGTGGGAGTGCGCAAGGATGTGGTATATTGTTCCTGAATTCGGGTAGGTGTTCACCCTCACTTCCGCATCTACATGATCGACGTCTTCGGTTTCCACTTGACACCCTCTAGTAGTTCGTGGTGCTGTCAGCACTGTTGTGATTATCACAGGTAGCTCCTTGTGCTGGTTCGTAATACCACAGAGCTCCAGCTCCTTGGGCTGACAGTTCTGTCCTAGGCAGCTCTTTATGGTACAGACGTTTCTCAGTGGAGTTAAAAGCTCCACGCCAGCATTAGATTCTGTTTTTTCCTATGGTTTGCTTTTGATATGTGGTTTAGTATGATATGCCGCGTCATCTTAATTAGTGACGTTTTGACTGTGAAATGGGCTGACAATTATAACCTGGACTTGGACACTTTAACTTGTACTTTGAAGTGTGTTATATATGTATTTATTTTTGTGTCTCTTTAATGTGTCCGCACCACTAGGTCAGAAGAGCCTATAATTGGGTAGAAACAAGGGAGGGAGTATATTACAATTATCTAAATAATCTGTATATTAGACAGCGGTTTTGCCAAACTTTGGTAGGATTGCCTAATTATGTGGGTGGCCAGGAGCGGGAGTGGAATAGCACACGCTCTTCGAGTAGACCGGGGTTTAAGCCTCTGACTGCTAAATACGATCCATCTGCCAGCTCGCACTGGACCAGCGTGGCAGATTATGGTCTATTTTCCCCAAAATGACTTGTTGAGGACGCCTCCATCCTGTAGTGGATTGACTGGCGCAGATTTTATTTTAATTTGTGTATGGCCATGATGACCACGAAGTGCGAGAGAGTCTGCAAGTTATCATTTAAAAATAAAGTTGTGGGTACTGGAGGAGACTGAAGATAAGATCCATTTAAAAGAACTACAAATTCTTGTATTCTTTTAAATGGATGGAACAAACGTGAATTACGATTTTGAATGTTTTGAGGCTGGAGACAGTTACATCACTATTTTGTGCTGGGAAAAGAGATGGGACAGTGATTTCAGGTTAGAGAATTTTAATGGAGGAAGAAATTGCATAAAATGTTACTACTTTGGAGAAATACGAGAACAGAGATAACAAAAATAGGATCTCAGAAAACCCTATACTTTTATTGGTCACAGACCACTTAATCCCGTGAATAAGTTCATTCTGCAAATTTGTAATTGCGATAAGCAACTTTTATTATGATCATTTGAGAACCCTAAGGAGAAACATGTATGCAAAGTCATATTCGGTTAATCGCTTTAAAGTCTACTTCAAGACCTAGATCGGCCGAAAGCAACTCTTCACATGTAGGATCCTCGCCGCCATTTTCTTCCATCGTTGAGAGCGCCACAACCAATCCTGCAAATATTTATTTTTGTAGAAACTTTACGACTGCCTTTCCTATAATCCGAAAGTCCATAAAATCGAGGTTTTATCCTAGCTTCATTTGATGCAAAGGTATCAGGATAACCAAGCCAACAGAAATCTGACTAATTGATTGTATAATTGCATACAAATCCAATTTTTAAAAAATTGAACGCGCCTGAAATGTAACGCATAAGTGCATTATTCAATGTTTAACTTCAAAATGTTGCCTGACTCCTGACGTTAAAACATGACGAAAGCGTTTAAAATTATGTAAATTCTGCTCGTATCTTGGTCATCTGTTAAAGACTTCTTTTAAATCATAACCTTAAAAACATGGCAAAATACCATGTTTTTTTAGCATCTAAATTCCATAGCTTCCATTTTGTAACTAACCGAACCATGCATTTTTGGTTTTTAAGGGACGAACTGCTTTCACAATGAACTACTACCCTAAAGCTCTTCCGTTTGTTCGTGACATCTTCTCTGGCAAAGAGAACCCCGAGACTATTTTCACCATATTATGGACAGTTCGACATCTTAGGATCTTGCCTAATAACAAGAAATATGACAGGTGGTAGTTGGCATATTTCTCGTTATTAGACAAGAAGATAAATATATTTTGATGCTCCAAGATTACAAAGCGTTCTTTCAGCATCCCTATTGAGAAATTCAGTATTTATGTTTAAAGATAGACGTCGATGGGCTAAAATTTCGGAATAACTCACGAAGAATTTAGTCCCACTTGAGATCATTCAACTGTAGCCCTAACTGAAGAGGGCTTTAAGAATTCCTTCAAGTCTCCAGCTGGATTCGAACCCAGACCTTGCTAAATGAGTGGCTGCCTGTTGTACTGTTAAGCGAGACAGTTTAGGTCTGCTGGAAAGGCCTTTCCAGTGGTTCATTTGCCATCTATAATTTGGCAAATGAAATACTTTTCAAAAGTCGACTGTATTCAAAGACTGGGCGAAATGTGCTGGTAAAAGTTAAGCGTTAGTATAGACTTATCTATAATACTTTGCATCAGAGAATTCCAGGTAACTTTTTAAATGTAAGCACAGAGAAAACTGTTTATGCTACATTTCAAAAGGACCAGCAAATCAGAATGTCATTATGACCGACTTCAGTTTGTGCAGAAACCGGCTGGAACTTGTGATTTGTTAACTCTCTTAGTAGCAATCCATATCTGGATTTTCTCGATGAATGAATTCTAAAGCAGAATTGTCCTAATTAATCAATAAGGACTCATCAATATGAGTCCTTATTGAAAATCAGAATACATCTCAAAGTAACAAAAGTTTTCGTTAATTGAAATAACCAAATTATAATGAAAGGAAGTGCATTTTTTTTTATTAATCTACGGGCTTAATTAGAAATAAAAAATATAAAATGCAAGAACTTCAGAAGGGCATCTCTCTCTCTCCCCTCTGGTACAGTTCACTAAACGGAATCTCCACTGGCCATGGTACAATTATCCTCTTGTAAAAGGACTGATGCTTCTACAGGAATATTTTAACTTCTATTAAGACTGATGAAGCAATAATCTGGTCAAATCTTGAATATTGCACGCAGAGTTGGAGACTCCATTTTAGGAAATATGTGGTCCTTTTGAAAGCGATGCAAAGAAGATCGACAAGACGGCCTTAAAGAGTCTTTCTTTTGAAAAATAGACTTCAGTTCTGTAAGTTGCAATGTTAGGAAATCGGGCATCTATCAGGTGATCAGATCAACTTGCTTAAAGGGGTTAAGTAAACTAGACCCTTAAAGCACATTTACACTTGTACAGTGCCATACACAAGGGGTATGAATTTAAAGAGGAATTGGACAAATGCATAAAGAAATGAGTAAATCAAGTGAAGTATATTTGATCACGTATACCAAGAAACTTACGATCTCAGAACGTAAACTCATAGAGGAAAAAAGAAGACAATTATAGCGATTATTATATTACGCACTTTCGAAATTGAACCCAATCTATATGGATTTGATTAGTATCATAAACTCTAATACTTATTAAGTCTCTTTCAAATAACATAAATTCGAGGTGAAGATCCTCGTATTTAGTGGCGTCACATGCTGCGACCCCTGTCTAGGAATTCTGGATGTTTAAAATGGTGAGATTTGAATAATGACCCTAGTTTTGAATTTGACACGCATTTTGATTTAGGTCTATTAGACCCGCATCAAACGTATTCGCCCTAATATCTTATCTACATCAACGACCTGCGACTACCAAATCAAAATCAACGTATTTGCAGCCGACATAAAAATCTATGAAGCAATTCGCAGTACCAATGACTGCCTCATCCGAAACGAAGCTCTTCAACGAGTTATTCAGTGGCTGAAGGAGAACAAAATGGTAGTCAATGAAAATGAGTGCGAGCTGATGAGTTTTGCCAATGCATACAAAAAGAACCGTTTGCTTTAAAAGTGGCCTTGAATACAATGAGAAATCCTACCAAGAGTGGTGTGTATTCTTTGGACCTGAAACGCTGGATGAAAGCCGAGTTGTTCCTTTTTAACCAACTGTTAATGGTACTATAACCTGCCCTTATCTCGTCTCACAAATAAACTTTAACGCACCCATAAGAGCTTTAAGAAACCATACACTGCTGAAACCATCCTATGCAAGAACAAATTATAGATACTATAACAGGACTGCAAGATCAGTCAACAAATCAAATCTGGAGATATTCGATACCCCTGGATACGTCAAGAAACAACTGAAACTGCTAACCACATCCGTTACCTAAACCTTAAAACTGACTTCTTACCAGTTCTAAGACTGATTCTGTAATGTGTGTGAAGAAATATCAGTGTTCAACCTTTCTCCTTCACGTTCACTTCAATCTGACTGATCCGTCCTCTTTTTTATTTAGTTTTATTTTTATCTGTAGATTTCAATTTCCTGTTTTTTTATGTTCATTTACTTTTCTCTTTACATTGGAAATTTATACTCCAAGCTTCTGTTTGGAGCTGTGTAATGATGCTTTGTAGCTGCTACCTTATTTGTTTGCTGTTTTGTAGCTGTTAATAATAATAAACTAGATATCATCATAAACTAGTTTATGATGATATCTATTTAAGTATTTTGAGGTAATGATGAAATAATTCACTTATTTAGATGACAAAGTGGCATTTTATACTGTTAACAGCTGTCTTAAAAGACTATCTACTTCTACCTAATTAATAAGCAATGAATACTTCAGTTCTCCCGAATCTTGCTGTCCAGCAGTTTCCTACATTCGAAAATCCACCAGAAACGTGTTTTGGGCGTGAAAAGCGTCAGCCTCTCCTCACTCCATCAACAAAAAAAGCTTGTACAAACTTTGAAACTCTTTTCTTAAAAGCACTTCATCACAGATCGAACGTAATCATCTACTCAGACGACATGAAACTAGTAACAATCATCAGCCCTCCAAACCCTAACAAGTTACAAGGAACATCAATGTCGAATTTCAGTGGGACTGGTATAAAAATACCAGCTCAGTTCTGAAGGGAGGCTACTCCTACAAAATCCACACAGATCATACAATAGTTCCCCCTCAGGATCAACCCAACCCAGATAAAAGCCAGGCCTCAAGATATAACAATGCCATTAGTGGTGCGTCGTAGATATTGACGTTGAGGCGACAACTGATCCTAAGCTGCGTTTCCATCATCGTTGAACTTATACACATACGACTCCCGGCAGTCGAATATTTGAAATGTAATTGATTCAAATGCGCACCTTCAAGATCATCGAAATCTTTAAATATACAAAGCCAAAGATCTATGAACATCATAAAGATGATCACGTCATCAGAGTCCAGTTTGTGGGAAACTATGGGCAGAGATTTAATTTCTCTTTGCTTCTCAACCCTCACCATTCCAAACAGGACCGAAATAAATTAGGGGGCACTCTTCCAAAGATGGCTAACCGCGAATCTTATAGAGAAAATCGTGTAAAGTAGGAAAACGAGACCGGATGCTTTCACATGATGTTTCTATAGCCACGATTTCCCTTTCGGAACGCAGTTAGCTTAACACAACACAGTTGAAACGCACATGAACCTCCGTAACCTCTGCAGTTACTTGCACGCGATGCGCCCTTTTCCAAAAAGGCATCGTTGAGGTAGCTAGGGTGCTTTTCATTACGTTCCGATCTCTTTATTATCAATTTTTTTTTGCTGCGACATGACAGCAACATTTTGGAGGAAAAGGAGAGGCGCTCAACCGATTCTAATTTTAAGTCTTGTGTTTAGAGGCATTGAGATTCCGTTTTCAACCGAAGATGCTACCACGCGCCACAAACTTATCACTTTTTTTCTTTCGAACACACACAAGGTCTCTTTCTGGCATCCGTTTTCTGGCGGTCGACGGTAAAGCTCCGCAAAACCGGTCGGAATTGACAGCCTCAAGTCACGTTTGTTTACTGACGAATAATGCGCAGGGAGTCGCGTGGAGAAAAACAGCACCTGGCGTGAAATCTAGTTTTCATCCATTAGCACGTTTATTACGTTAATGGAACAGAAAATAGGGAAGCTGACATGCACGCGAAAATAAGTGGCAAAGAAAAATGCCCGACACCTCCCGATCATTCTGAGGAAATAAGCAAGAAGGAAATAGAATAGAATCGCGGTGCGCAAAGTGAAATTAAAAATCTCCCACTCCTCGGGGATGTTTAGAACAGCGAAATTGTCAAATGAAGAATGGCGGTGGCAAAAAGAAACAACAATAAACATTTAAATCATGATGGAACTGCTTGAGAATTGGCGAGTGGCTTCTTCTTCTTGGATGTGCATCGAGTAGCGCTTCGGACTTGTCAAAATTGATACCCGTCGCATGCATCCAACGAGTATCAATCGAGCGCGAGAAAGCGTTGATGTCCTTTTTGCCACCACCATTTCTATTTTTTTCAATTAAGCGTAAATTGAATCAAACGTCCCAACGTATACATGTAACCAAAAATAAAGATTAAATTCCTTTTTACCCAATCGCCCTGAAGTAGCAAGGAATAGACGCAGATGCATGCGCTGGTACGTCCATGGCTAGTTTTTGTTTAGTGCTAAGGTTTATTCTTCCACTTTATTAGATTTCTGTCTCGATTGCAGTAACTGAAGCCTTTGTCAGTTTTCATATAGCAGAAATACGCAAATTATCTGCCTTCATTGCTCCGATTATATATTCCGAGCAATGACCAGGATTTGTCTGTCATCGCAGATTTTGCAGCCTCCCTGAAGAAAAGTCTGTTTGTTGATTCTGTGCTTCTGTTGTTTTAATAACCGACTCATTTACTGAAGTCTTGTAGGATCCTAGGGAAAATGTGTTGACATTCGTTTTTATTCATAATAACCAACAGGAGAAAGATACTAATGAGGAGAATGGCAGCAGTCATTAGCCGCTCCACGAATGAATGACAAATTAAATTCTTCTTTCCATTTGATCAAAAATCCAAAAAACTTCATTTGTGAAATGTTGAATCGTAAAAATAATTTTAATTACAGTTATCAGAGAACGCATCTGCTTTTTTCGGAGTAACGGGACATTTGGGAATAGATTTAAATTAAGAAGACTTTGAAAATCCTTAACTATGACATTATTCTTTCTTATATAAACACCAAGATCTGCTTTGGCGTTGCAAATCACAAACTCCCTTTAAAAAAATATAATTGCCATTTAAAGTTTCTTATTTTAAACATAAATAAATCTTTAATTTTCTATTTATACTCCAGAACGAAAACATAGTCAGAGGAGTTCACAAGACAGAGGGAATACAAGAAAAAGCACCGTATTTACACCACCCCCGTCACGAAAAGCACATGTGCCCTCGTCCCTAATCACTCTGCTACTGCAACCATATTTGAAAACTTCGATCATTTTAACCGGATGAAAAACCAGTTTATTTTTCATCCAGCAAAAACACGCTTAGATGATATAAAACAGGATGACTGTTTTTCACGGCAACAAAATTTCAAGAGCCTGTGCCTGAAGAAGACTGGAACGTCACTGTTCCACCGTACATGCTTTTTGTTAAATACCATCTTTCCCCACTTCAGACCAAAATGAGAAAACGTGTCCCACCAATTTATCCTTCCTCCCGTTATTTTAGCGTGTACAAAAGTTCAATATTTGCATCGGGTTTCTTCAGCCTTTCCACTGATGGGTTCTCGCTCGTGTAGTCTTTCCATTGAGTTTTTACGCTGGACGAAACGGAAATGCCCGCATGATTTACTTGCAAGGCACAACCCATTCATCTATCACACCCACTGTTGCGATATTTGGGTTGATCGTAATTGACGACCATAATTATGTCACCTTCAAACAAAATACGACATTGTGTAAAGGATTAATGACAGAACCTCGTATATACGGTTTATCGGAGACATTCGCACACATTGACATCCCTGTATACATAGGCGTTCTTTGTTGCGCCCTCCAAATAATGAGTCTAGCAAGTGCTTTGTTGACTGTTATAATTACACATTCTGTGTCTCTTGTTCTTGGACACTTGACCTCATTTTGCATTTTTCTTTAACATTTGCCAGACGTGCTTCCTTTAATAAAGGCATTTAATGATTCTTCGTAAAGTAATAATGTTTATGGACACGGATAGAGTCATCGTGCATTTAAGACGTTATTTGCTTTGTATGACAATTTACTTTGACCAATTAAAGAGTGGGTTGGAGTCGCATTAGGATTCAAGAAATGGTTGCTTTTTTTTTTATGGGGGTAGAGGGTTCCTTGCAGTACAAAGGAGTAACAAGTGAACGCTTTAGAGCTTGTATTTCTGTTTCCTATAGAAATGAGGAAAGACGGAGATGATTTTAAAATCAGGAAGGTTATAATCTGCTTCAGCCAAAATGGGAACAGACTGAAATCTTCTTTTTGTTTTTCTTTTACACACTGCCCTATAGGAACTTAACTTCAAATCGTGCTCTTTCTGCCTATGAAAGGGCATGGTCTTGAATTCGATTTGGTGGAGACCAGAAAGGTTTTTAATCCAAAAACAAAACATTTTGTAATAAATACCGTAAGGGTCAACCGGTGATACTAAAATCTGGCCAAATTATTAAGAGCGCCTCCTCTTAAGAAATTCATTAAGATCCATTTGATGTCTTCATAAAAATTTCTGATCTGACGGGGACGTTAAAATGTTAATTTTCCGTGACGTCAAAATACCTCAAGGCACTGAGAACAGTTGACAGTCACTGGTGCGTGACGGACTCTGTTACCTTTTCCAATATCTAAACAACTGTGCCCGAACTGTTGGTTGAAGCAGTGGTACTCTGCCTAATCAAAATTACATTTAAAATTCGAAATTTGTCTTAAACGTTTTGAAATCTGAAAGAAATTTAAGTTCTGAATTTGCTTTATCGCTCCTGCTCTGCAATTGCTGTTTAGCAAAGCAAAATATTGGACTCGTGGCTAGGAACAACAAAGCTTGGTTGTTGAATTTATCTTGTTTTTAATTCACATCTATTTTTGAGGGCTTTTGTCATTCCTTATCTGTTCAGTGGCCGTATTGAATTCGCTGGAAACGAGTCTTAACATGTTGCAATGTCATCAGAATTTGGTCAAAAAGTTTCCTTTTGGGGATTCAAACGTTGGCAGTTAACTGCTTTTTTCCTAAGTGAGCGTTAGCGTTGACAGTAGTCAGATTAAATGTAAGCTTTTCTACGAAGGGTATGGCATTGTCTGCCGAATTAGAATCTCCCTCGTTCGCAGAGGGCTCAATAATGATGAAAATGACTGGGTGAAGTGGTAGACTAAGCTTAGCTGGGATGGATACGGCATCATTAGACGGAAGGTATCATGTGACCGGTGGTGGATCCCACGGTCCGTCAGGTAACGACCCGATCATCTGGGTCGTGGACAAACCCTGTTATTATCACTTGCAGCCTAGGTGATAAATCTTGGCCTAATGCGGCACGAGAAAGTTGGTAGTTCGCTACGTGTCTTCCCATCATCACACAGTTCGAGGGAAATGTATAGGGGTGTAGGGTGAGCTAATAAAAGCTCTCCCCCGCAATTTCTCTCTTTATTAGCGAATGGATGGTCGTTTCTGCCTTTCCGCTGATCGAACGCTTCACGCTTGTAGGCCTTTTTACGTATACGTGATCTGACGTGAAAACATCCTTCCACACACACACGGATGCATACATTTCGGTACACAAAGAGGAAATTTCACAAAACCTTTACTTTAATACTTATCGTCTTCCTCAGTGTCTTTTTTTGCTGATGTTTTGTTGTTTAATTTGGTTGTTTGTACTGTTGTTCACGGGGGTTAAACGGCTAGATCGTAAATGCGAAGGGTCAGGTTCTGCTGACCTACTGATGATCTCCAGAAAATCCAGTAATCATACGGATGTAAATAAGATTACCATCTCTCGCTAGATTTGCATCTTAAAAATGTGCGCTTCTAAATTATTGGTAAACGTGTACTTTGAAAGCCGTTTTCAGTTAAAAGAATTACAGAAGATAATTAATAGCGAGGAAGGTAAAGTTTAATCGCAATGAGGGCGAAGTGATGAAGAAATAAAATATTGCATACTCTATTGCTGCACTCTGTGATGAACACTTAAATTATAAATAAATAAAAACTTAAATTGACTTTCAACCTGGTTTCAGCTGGGGGTAAAAAAGCAAGGTACACTAACAGCCACGCTGAATGTAGGTGGAAGGCAACTGGTACAAGACTTACTTCTATAAAGGACTGTGGACTTATATTCGAACCTTACAGCTAAAATGCCATATATCATACCTAATTCATTAAGTGTTCCATTATACAGATATACACCAATTTGCAGTCGATAGTCAATAACCAATCTCCTTCAAATGACATCTGTCATTCGACAAGTTCCTTTCTCTTCAGACCAAAAGATCTGCGCTATTCTTAGTGACCTGTCGTACTTTCTGATGAACTCCATGAATGGCAATACCGATGGTCTCGGCTGTAGTCACCATAAAAGGTTGCATCCCCTGGATTCCTTTTTTCCTCTCGTACCATTTCTTTTAGCCTTAAGTTCGGCGTGTTGAATTGCAGGTAAACAATGAGTAACCTGCAATAATTTTGCCTAGAGACCAATCTTCAAGTCTGCCCATTGTAGACGGACAGACTTTGGGCTAATCAAGCAGTCTCAGGACATGGAGGGGAAAAACGATGCGCTGATGGAATAATTTCTTCATGGTATGATAAAACTCTACAGAAGTTCTTCCTGTCCAGACGTGACAGTGAGGCGGGGGTAAGCCACAAAGAGCGATTGGAACACCGAGTAGACAACTAGAAACGTGTGAACATGAGCTTACTTATTGATTATGAGTAGTCTTAAATACAAGCAAAAGAGTGTGTGGCCAATAATTTTAAGTAAAAAAAAAAATAAAGACGAGCAACTTGCAAGGATTTTAGAACAGTCCGCTATCTCTCAAAACATGCATATGGATTTTTTTTTTAACCATTCTTTCCCCAACCGAACGCTTGCTTGACTCCAGCGTTCCTCCACAGGAGTTTTGATCACTGATTAAGATGGCTAAAACCGATCTGGCAAGCAAAACAGGAACTCCCACCTGTCAGTAACTAATAGTATTGTACATTTCTCAATTTGCCCACCCTGGAGTCCTATAAGAACTATCATTTAGTGGATCGCAAATTACCCAGTGGCTAAATGAGATGCAAAAGAATACTGGGTTAATTAATAGATTGATTTGCCTCCTCCAGCAAGACCTTAATAAGTAATCTTTGCTACAATTCGTTGAGCCGCCATATGATGAAGACTGTTGTCAGGCTTCTTTCTCATGCTAAGCTTGACTCCCTAATTATCTGACAGCTGGTTGCTTAACAATTTATTCAAGGGAGACACTGCAAGCTTATCTCTTATGTATCTAAAGACTAAAGAAGATGGATCACTGATTCTAACTTCATTTAACTGAATTCACTAAATTTTGGTGATGCTTTATACCCAAAGAACAATCCTCTAGGAAGAAATAAGATCGTGAATTCCCTATGCCTTTTTTTTTTGGCCTCATCAAAGCACATTATTTAATTTTGAAAATTTATAGGTGATTTGAGCCATGGGCAGATTCAGGTAGGGGCTAATGGGGCTATGGCCTTCCTTTATGATCAAAATAATGTTAAATTCTTTTTTACTGCTACATGATTAGCTTGATGATTCCGAACACTACTTTAGCCACCCCTTTAATTGTTTTATCCCCCCCTTAGAAATTATGGGACCGCTCTGAGATTCAAGTGGCCATCTATAGGGTGCGCGCTTGGCATCATCTAGTGGGGTTTACTTGCGTAATCTTTGTTTAGTCGATGTTCTGTTATGAAAGAATCAGTTACAATAAGGGGTGGAGCATTCAGCTGTTGGAATTGCCAATCATTGTAATATCTTGCATGACAGTTACGTGTCGTTTCAATTTTGAAGGACGAGTTCCTACCTTTCATGTTAATTTTATCTGACTAGTACGAAAATACACAAAAAAATCCTCATCCAAGTTAGTCACATGTTCTTTAGACTTCCTTTATTGGAAGAAATTTAAAAAAATAGGACTTATGCTTGATTTGCTTCAAATTACCCAATTAATAACCCAAATGAAGACAATGTAACCGGATTATATTAGCAACGATGTAATCAACAAAATGCGAGATTGCTCTTCCTGTGTTTCCGCTGGCGATCCTTGTTATGCAGTGGCTGAACTCGATAGGTCAAAATTTGCCTCGTGGGAATCCTCCAACCAAGAACCTGTTCGGCAGAATGCTAAACATTATTTAGCTGTACGAACTGTAATCCTCGTTATGATGATGTAACTGAAAAATATGCAGAAAAGTATGAGTTTAAAAGATCAGGAAGAGGTGTGTCTGCATTGATCATTGTTTCTCATACAAGAAGATCGCATCCGGTTAGATATAGAAAATTTATTTCTTTTTGTTTTGTCTTGGTACAGGTAATGGACATTTATTTTTATGGTTGTCACTCAAAATTATCAAGAGTGATGTCTCAGTTGTATAAAAAATTATCACCATAATACGGGTGACCTTGGTGAACTTTTATACCACCGATCCATCTGTTCCTCTTTCTATTTATAACTTATTTTTCCTTCATTCCTGTAACCTTCTCTTCATCAACGTATAAAGTATTATCCTGCATTACCACTAATGACCAATTTTCTTGCTTTGTTCTTCTGTCCACAGTTTCCTACAATAATTACCGGCTATTGTTTTTGTTCATGACAAAAGTATGCTTTTCGCACTTCAATTTTTCCTAAATTTTTAGAGCCGATGCTTTTTGTCCAGGATACTTATTTTAATGTCTTTTTCGCAACCAAATCATCCACTGATTTCATAATCCCTTCTCCCATTTTCAATTGCATCTTTTATAAGACGAACAACAATATTTAAAATTGGAAGATCCAAATCTAATTGGGTAATTCAACCTCATGGACGATTCAAATCTATTGGGTAATTCGACCTCATGGACGATTCAAATCTATTGGGTAATTTGACCTCATGAAAACGTGCATCTGTTAATTAATAGATAAAAGAAAACAAGACCAATTTAAAAATATAGGTTCAATTGAAATTTATTCCCCCCTTAGTTCCAATGGCCCCCAACCAAAATCACGAAACCCATGACCATATTATTTACTAAAATAGATGCGCTATTAATATTGATGGAAGCCCATCTATATTAGGACAAGCAAAGTGCTGGAATATTGATGGACACCCATCTGTTAGCAAATGGGCAAGTAAAGTGCGGGTTGTTGAGATCGACTTCGTTGTAGGATGCAACCCCTTCCCCCACCTCCTGCAGGTCACCGGCAGGTAATGTCCAGACGCATCACTGAGAGAAGGGATTTGGGTGGGAGTTGTCTTGGATGCGAACGGCTTGTAATCCCGCCTATGATGAACGCTACTTCGCTGAAGACACCCAGGCGGAAAGATGCGAAGACTTAGCGTCAAACTGCTGATTCGACCGTTGATGTCAGCACTGCCGCTGACGGAACTATCGATGTGGGAGTGAGGTGTAGGGGAGAAAATGGACCGCCCGCCCAGAGGTGACGTGAAGGGAAGTCTCGCTTGACTGTAGAGACAAGGGAGACGGCATGTCCAGCTCCGTAACGAGTCTCATTTGGAGAATGAAGCTAATGTAACAAATAGGCAGTAATGTAGCAAGTTGCCAGTAGCGTGTCCACTGTTTGCGTCACGGTAATTGGCTTCCGTACCGTTAGAACACCGGTTTAAATGGCCCGTTGTGGCTATCATTACGTCCAGCTTTCATACTTAAGAGGGAGGCAGGGAGGGAGTGGAAATAATGGCGTCCTTTTCACGGTGGGTCGTGAAAAAAAAAATTGCTTACGACGCCACCTGAATACCCCGTTGTCAGATTGTTCGCTCTCCAGTGAAGAACAAACTCCGATAGAATGAAGGGTGGAGAACCCTTTTCGCAGTTCTTTCTGCACGCGTATAAACGAGAGAACACTCCGCAGTCATTACCCACAGATTGGGACACAAAAGGTAGATGGATATCCGTTTACACAGAACAGGTAGAAAGTGACGTCGCGAGAAGACCCCCCCCTTTAAATATTGCTATTCACTCCCTCCCCTCGCCTTCCTGCAGGATGTCATTAACCTGGTTGCATGCGTTTTGGACCTATTGATGGTAGCAAAGTGATATGCCATCAGTTCCAGCAGACCCGAAGCAAACACCAGCCAATATTCTCCCACCCTCAGGGAATAAAAGGGAGATTGAGACTCTGTATAGCGGAATTAACGGAGAGAACACCACCAATGAAAATTAATTAGTATTATTCCGCTAATTTACATTATTTCGGGACACAGTCTCGTAGATGACCTTCCACGAGGCTTGGAAGACATGACTGGCTTTCTGCTAGCAATTTCATTTGTTCTGAGTACGCTATCAGCACCTAAAGTTACTGAGGAACAACGTCCCCTTCTCCCTCGGGGTTGGGAGAGATGTCACGTAACATTACTTGACCTTTCATGGGCTATCACCAAACGGTTGCTCATCTAGACAGCGTTACTAGGCCTCGCATGACCCACTGAGGAAACAGGTGCTAACTAAGAGTCCCACCGAAAAGCGAATATCAGCAAGTGCGGATATGTGAGTGTCGTGAGCGAGTCCACCCCTGCGGAACCGTAAGAACAACTTAATAATGGAGGTGAGGGGGGGGGGGAATAGGGAACGAAAGTTAACCCACGAATAAAATGTTCTTTTGTGCAACGCACGATCTTATTTCTTTTCTTACCACCTCTTCAACTCCATCATCACTCCTTGTAGAAAATCTCTATATATGTGTGGGCATGTCAAGTTGCGAGTTGTTTACCACTTAGTCTGTTGTTAAAGGGAGGTTTTAACTGTCTTCGTGTTTCTTGGTGGAGGACGACAGCAGAAAACATAATCACCATCTTTAACTTGGCTTATTTAGCCTTTTTCAATAAAGGAAGGGCAAAGGTGGGCGCCTTCTTACTTAGCTAGTAAGAAGGTGCTAATCTGTGTCGTATCGGTGCACTGGGAGGATCCCACCACAACTGCCTTTTAATTTTATTATATAAGCCTATCTCTTAATACCAGTTCCCCAGGTATACATAACCCTCACGTGACTCATGTATGTGCGTTGCGCTGGAGGAAGTTGACGACATGAATAAAAGATTAAATGTTCCAGACTTTGAGCGAGGTGTAATTGACATTCAACAACTTTTTGGAGGCCTCCGAAATCTGTTTCAGTTCTGATGAGCCGTACAGGATATTCAGCGCTCATTATTGGGGATGGAATGAGGAAATTGTACCAGAATGGAAGACGTTCCCTCCTACCATTTTCTGGAAATGCACTGCATTTTGATTGAGCTACATTAGACTGCTTCTGACTTATAAATGTACACATCCGGTACTAGAAGATTATTCGCACCAATGAAGAAACATTCCTATTCTAGCAAGACGCTGAAGCTGAGAATTACAGAATGAATCATCTTGTCGTTTTATCCTGCTCATCCTTGAGAGAAGACAATTATTTTTCTTTACATTTGCATTGCTTATCGGAATCCCTTTGTTACTTAAATACCACTTTGGCAGCTGTAGAACTCTGCGGGATATCCCTGCCCCCCTCAACTAGAGAGAGAAAAAGAGAGATTGTTCTGTCCTTCTGCAAATAGCACTAACAGAAGTGACCTCTTTTGAAGCCTGGAGGAATGAGTCTGTTATCAGGGGTGATTAATGAATACGAGCGAAGTGATAAAAGCACGATTTTTTGCACGAGGACACAGTTATGCCTCGTGTGTTACATGCGCGGAAAATCCAAGCAGTGGAAATTCGTGTTCGGGTTGGCCGTCATCCTACAAACAGTTACTGAACAACAGAACAAAAAACCCGACATTAATCTCTTTCCGAATTTGTTTTTTTTCTTTCCTTCGCATTTTAATTTCGGTCTCTCGTTCTTCATTCTTTATTTCCTTAGTCGGTAGTCTTTCATACGAGTCCGTACCGCTTCTCGTGCATCGGTCTCTCCCTTTCTGCATTTCGTTTCTCTTCCACGCGCATCCCTCCTCTCCCTCTCTCGCTTCTCCCCACCATCTGCCAATCTCTCTGCCCGGCCCATTTCCCCAAGCTATCAAACGCTGAAATTCTCCCGCCATGTGCGTCATCCGACGACGCGGTTTCGCCTCAAACCGCGAATAGAAATGGTACCTTTCTGTAACCTTAGCGCCTCTCGCAGGTAGACGCCGGGGTGTAGAAAAAGAACGCTTACTCACAAAGAAAGACTTAAGAAATATCCCCAAGTTTCGATTTCCTTTTTTGCTAGCAGCTAAATGAATTCAGTATGGAATATTTTCTGGGATTTTTCCTTGGTTCTGTCCACTTATTATTGAATCCTTGGGCAATAGTTTATTTTTGGTTCTCTAGGAGGCGTACCTCCTCATTCTTCTTGCAGTGAGCGTGTTTATTGGAACTTTACCATTCACAAACCGAAATACAATAAGTAGGATGCCTTAAAAAGAAGGGACAAGTTCCTCTGCTGCTATTTGTTCGTGTCTCTTCTTAGAAGACTAAATTATAGTGATTATTCTTGGTATTTTAGAAGTCGTGGAAACGAGTCATCATTTAACTGTGGGGGTCATCTATACTTCACGTCGTAAGCACAGTATTTAGGTGAGGACCACGTTTAGACTACTTGTCCAGAAATTAATGTATACTGACGAAATTGAAGTTTCCTTTCCAAGAGTAGTAATTTACGTGCGAAACTCCCAGTGCGTCAGTAATGGTAAATATAAATTACTGGATATATTTTGAACCCCGAAAACCGGGGGTTTTTTGCTCACAGAAAAGCACAGAAGTCAATCATAAGGAATACAATCTTCGAAAGAGCTGGAATTACTGATAAGGACATAAGTAAACTTACGATTTACTGTCCTTTTGCCATGGGCTTGGTCCAGAATGAATTATCACAGTCTAATTATGTACAAGACCTGTTCTGTTTTGAGGAAATGAATTTACTTTACTAAGAACTTAGCCTTTTTATCTACATCTCCCTCTTTATTAAACTAAAATAATAATGGATTCTTTTTGTGAATTAGGAGACCAAAATGCATTATTTTTGAAGAAATTCACGGATCCTGTTCATTCTTCTTAGATATCTAAGAAGTATTTTCATGATGTAATTAAAACTATCAAGTTTTCTTTCCAAATTAATATTAACAAATACACTCCTGTCTTCTCTCAAAACAATCTAAATCATATTTCTCTGATTTAATAGCTTTTGAAAGAATTTACAATGTCCATAAATAGTAGAACCAGTTAATTTTATAATTGCGTTAAGGTTTTCCGTCTGATTGCCAATCGCATGATTTTCTGCTTTATTTACTTATTTTCTTTGATTTACTCCAGAAGCCAACTCAGGAGGCGAACCCTCACAGGTTTCTTAAACCAACCTTAACAACACTAAACGCGAGCATCGAGTGTTAAATAATTTTCTCCTGTTCTAAATAAATATCCAGAAACGAAATAAGGATGAAAGTTTAAACTCTGTGTGTGAGCAATGATCACCTACGAGGTGATCTAATTGAGGTGTTTAAGGCTTTGGATGGATTGAGCAAGTTCGATGCCGATGGGATTCTTCCTCTTGTTTAGACTATACACGCACATGAGGGGGCTCAAATTGAAATTGAGGAAGGATGGTTGCAGAATAATGTGCGGAAGTTTGCCTTTAGCCAGTGGGTGGTTGATTGCTGGAACAAAAGCTGTCACCCTCAAAGTGTGAGGGAAGCAGAATTGTCTCTCCTCCAGATGAAGACGCGTCGAGATCAGTTTCAAAATTGAATTTGACTCGTGTGCAAGTAGTTGTAACTTAAATTTTGAACAACGGTGTAGAGTTGATCGATGACAAATAAGTTTTTAAATCTTATATATCGTTTCAGTTCAAAACAGCGATAAATATTTGGTTAATAAAGCCTTACTTATTGCTTGAAGCACTTCTGATGAATGGTACGGTCAAAGTAATATTCATGGCTACAGTCAGAGATTATAATATTCTCCTGGTAACGTATGTTGTTTACGAAAATGAAGTTTATAAAGATATTCAAACGAAATTGAAATGAATCCACATTCCTCATTTTTAAGTTGGGTTCGCAATACAGCCACAACCAGTCAATCCTTGACCTGGGTGATGATCACAAGAACAAGTATTTTGACACTTGAAAGTGGTTGAAAGATTTTCTGAAGTTATTTTTGTTAGCGGAAGACGTTTCCGAGGTCTTTGATTTTCATTTAGTGCATCTCCACAAGAAACTTGGAGATTGGATTCTCGAGAAAACGTAGTTTCCATTTAATACATCTGTGAAATACAGATTTAGGAAGATTGGTGGCCAAGAGTATTTGGCTCTTCATTTTTAGCTGTTTGTTCAATGTCACTTCAGGGGCTGTCGAAGGAACTGGGCTCTCATAAAAAAAAACAAAAGAAGAGAGAGAATGAGTCAATGGCATCGGCTACGCCTTGCAAGCAGCACAATGTAGCTGAAAGGTTGTGATATTTATTAGTGGGTGGTAATATTTGTCTAACGCATCTGCAGTGTGCACGTGTTCTCCCCTTACATGTGTGTGCGCTCTGAATCTTGCAGAAGGAAAATATATCAGTTTGTTATTTACGTTTCACAGTTTTCCTCGCTGTCCACACCTGTCTGAGGAAGTGGCCAATGCAAACAGACCGCGTTACCAAAATGAATGTAAATTTCGTTGCTAAAGAGACGTGGGTTGGTCGGCAAACACGATGGCTGAAAAAAAAATGGCATTACCCACGACAAACAACCTTTTTATCCTGAATTTATCTCACGCTTGCCTAAGCAGTGATTTATTTGGTGTTAAAGAAACGTAGTGATTTAACGCGTGCAAGTCTGCAGATGTTTCTGTGAAATGCTCGTTAGTAAAGCTTTGGACAGTTGACATACCTGGGAACATTTCCTCAAAGACAGAAATTCTTTTTAGTCGCTGTTCTCTGTAACGTCCCCACCCGTAATCTGTGAATGTTCCCATAATTCCTAAAAACCGATTAAAAGAAAACAAACCTTTCTTAAAATCTATGAGAAACTTATTTCATTTTAAGGGCTTTTTAAAATCTCAAATGTTGGTCTACTTCATTAATATAAAAATATTAAAGTATTTGCACACCTTTTTATTCTTTATAAATCCAACTAAAATTGTGAATGTAGATCAAGTAACCGATGCCAATGAAATTTTATCAGGCTTCTACTTAAAATTGGAATTATTACAAAAACGGTGGCAGCGCTGTTTACCTTCTTTTATAGTTCTTTCTTCAGAATACTTCTGATTTCCGGAATTGTCCCTGCAATCGCAATATCGAACCGTGGGCGTTGCCAGAGAGGGCCCTTTTTTTTATTGGAAAAGGAGCGCGGGAGTGATAGTTCGAGTATTGGAGAAAAGGTGATGGTGAAGAAGGTGGACGATAGGAAGGCTTCCACCTGGAAAGTTAAAGGGTAGAGGAGTACCCCTATGGAAGGAGCCCATCCTTCACAGTGGGAGACTTAAGATTCTCGAAGTGGAGAGGCGTAGTCATTTCCAGTTTTTGATGCTCCTAGCCATAATAATAAATAATTAGAAAAAATACTACAATAACACCATGTGCTACTAATATTCCCCACTTTACTATTATATCGTAACATGTTGTACTCCAATATGAAATTGCACAGATTTGTATCAATTATTTTTCCTGTATTATACTTTTGCCCTCCAGCATAGTTAAATAAAACGGATGGTTAATTTATTATTCAAAACACTTCCATAAAAATTAGGCTTTACATTATTAACGAGATGTCTCTCTCTGTCTCTCAATTACTGGCACTTCACGCGCACTGGTATTAGTCACGAGTGAAGTGATTTGTAACCAGTGGATTGGCAGAAATCACGTAGCCTAAAACATTAATTATTTTGTGTAAATTTTTCATCGTAGAGTATTCAGCTATTGAAGAAATGTCCAAACTTTCACATCCTTAAAATATTTCATAAATATGTTCCATACGTTAAAAAATTTAGAGATTTATACATTTAATCTGAAATACTAAAGTAAAATTGAAATGAGGAAATAATGAAATAAAATAACACGTCCCCAAAGAAGTACGCCTCAGGGGAGGGGGAGGCACTTTTATTGGGCAATGTACTTTCCAAGAGTATTCGATTATTGAATAATGTACTGAAGGGTTAAATTCTATCTTGTATTCGTGCAATGTTACTGATATTTCATCACGTGATGTTCACTTTGTTGGATACCCATGTGGTTATATTTGGCACCAAAGAGAAGATAAAGATTTGATGAAAGAACTAATGTTCGCAACAGTCCTCTGGCAAATTTCGACGAAACTGCCTCCTACGCAGAGTTATTTTTAACCAATAAATACAATTTATATAAATATAATAAATAGAATTTACGGTAGCGTTTTGTGCTGTTTAAAAGCAATTTCTGACAAGTATGCAAGGTGCTGATTGGGAGGGGGATAGTCAAGAGGATTGTAACGTCCTGGGTAATAGTTGTTCAGTAAGACCAGATGAAGTGCGTTTCGATATAGCGACATGCATAAACCACACAACTGCGTATGTACAAGGTAATATCTAAACGATGGGTGAGAAAGTCCAAATACTCCTTGCTACCAAGACGATCCGGTAACATGCGTGAACTGGTAATTATGATCCCAACTGTGCCGACCAAAACATTGACGAAGAAACCCTGCTGTTTATATCTGATACGAATTGTCCATTGCCCACTTATGCTGATTATAGATGTTGTGGAACGCATTTCTTGTAACAGCTCGCCCTTCCACTCACAGTAGCTTGATAAGGAACACTGGGTCCTCTACGCTTCTCGACATCAGCCGCATATAGCAGGTAGGGATGTATGAACTGTTTGATTGAGGTGTTTTTTTCCGGTCAAGTCCCCCACACGCAAAAGACATATTCCCTCGTGTGCTGCCACTGTCCTTTTAATTGTATGGTGATAAATGTTGTCCATTATTTCTTCCACCAAGTCCAATGATAAAGCTGCAGTCGACCAATTTCACGTAATCTCTGTGGACTAAATGAATTGTGGGTCTGTGAGGTTTGGGACGAGTTGGATATTTTTGTACACAAATGCTTTGAAGCCACATGACCATTTCCCAATTTAGACATTGGTTTCGCTAAAATTTAACATTTGCGATTCCGATTGCCAAGAACACACTAGAATTTCTTTTGAATCGCCCTTTATATATCAGAAGAACAATTTTTAAAAAATCTGAAACGAAAATCTCTTCTTTGTAATCCTTGCGGTTCAGCCATCAAAAATTCGAACTTAAGAGTAGAAAAAAATTATATAAAAATTTTATCTTATCTATAAAGAGACTTTTATTAAATATATTCCCCTCAGCATTTTCATTATAATATTTACAGCCCATCATTTACACTAATTTAAGAAATATGGATTAAACTCGTCTTGAAAGATCTCATTTTGAATCACCCAGATACTCGGAAGAAATTGTTTGCATCATGCGCTGGCATTGCTGAAAAAGGACCTAGAAAGCATCACTTTGAGAAATCACACCTGGAATGGCACAGATGCTTGAGTGTTTATTTTCGTGGTTCATTCTCTTGATCAATATCATATTAGTGAAAAGAATGTCCTAAAATTTCTTATTTTTTTCGATATTTTATGAAACAACAAACATAAGTAGATGGTTCAAGTCACACTGGCAAGTTATGTCCTACGTTTGCTCATTATGAACTTTTAACTTGCTAAATATCATTCCGCAAACATAAGCGCAGCGATATTCAGCAAGAATGATGTTCAGAATGGTACAGGCTTGGAATCTTGTTTCAAATTCAGTTAATTTTGCCATTCCTAACTTGAAGAAAATGCCTCCATCGCAGTTTGTTAAACTGGAAGGTAATTCTGCTTAGAATACTTAATTCTAATCATCGTTGATTGAAATTATGGATTTTAACGAGACGAAAATGGCGAAGAATTCTTGTAAAGTCCTAGAATAGTTGGTCCATTTATTTCTGCTAATGGATCAACAGTTTAATGCAAAGTGTCGCATCGATACTTTCTTCTGGATTAACTTGAGCGAAGAAGTGAAATTCTGGAAAACTTCTGAAGTTCTCAATTAGAATTTCCTTCAATTCCTTTTGCGTTATTAATTTCTTCTCTCCCCGAAGAACAATTCAAAGGTTGTTTACCATCCAAGTAATATCTGTGACACAAAATGTGATGAACACAATTTTGTACCAAACGTCAACGTTGTCCAGCTCAGGAACTTGCGCCACGTATTGCTAATTTTATTTCCATCAAATCTTGAGTTTCCAGTAATCAATGGTTTCGAATTTGATTTGTTCTTGGTACCATCAGTTCACAAGTCTCTTTTTATAAAGAAAATTGAACAAGTTTTCTGAGGTTTCATTAGTATTTCTGCTGTGTTCAATTCAGTTGAAATCCCTATCTCAACTTGCGGATTCGTGTTTTCTTCCAGCAGTCCAATACAGTTTTGAGATAAATCCAAATACTAAAAGCTACTCTTTCCTCCTGGTGGTTTATAAATCTACCCCTCCTTGCCGATGTTTGAAAGCCCCCTCTTGATTAAGGGAACCGTGAATTAAACGACATAAAATTCTTCAAGACTGCTCCAGTTCTATTGTTTATTAGCTCTAAACTTGTTTCTTTGGTACTCTGCTGTTTCTGCATTACTCTATATCTCGAAATTAAACGACAGTCGCTCCACCTGGAGAGCGAGTGTCGAAACCTGGTAGCTAACGCACGAATAACGGTCGCGGGAGTATAACGCAGATTGATAAATGAACCAGCTGTGTTGGCAGCGCGTGCAAGCATTGCGTGCTCCTATCTGTTCCGTGAGAAGCCTGGAGTCTGTTGGAACAATTTTTCGTTTTCTTTTCAGGCGCTTTTTTTTGTTGTTTATTTTATTGTTATGGCGAAGGAACAGCAGGATTGGACTTGATAGAAAGTAACTGAATCTGTTTTGTGTCTGACGCAACTGAAACCATCTTTAGCGGGCACTGATTCCATATCTACTGTAAACGAGCTTTCTGGAGAGCTTTTTTAACCGATATGTTGGTGTTTTGTCATGAAGACCGCTACTCGATATATTATCATAAGGAGCACTTTGTCAGAGCACGTCAAAATACACAAGTGCTGCTGCAGAAGAGGACCTCGTCTAACTGACCTATAATTATTTTCGTTATCGCAAAAAGAACGTGCCTACCTTTCCACTACCGACAGATTAATGATGTCTCCTTTTCTGCCAGTGAAGGATATAGGTGGTTCACCTACGTACGTTCTCTAAAAAAAACAAAAAAGAAGAAGAAAACCACTAATGTACCGCCATCTGGTGGACAGCGAAAAACTCTTGTTGCTTCGAGTGAACAATTTAGTCTTTATCTTGCAGTCTTTTGACAGAGAACACGAAACGTATTTGGGAAGGAGCAGGTGGCGCGCCCTCTCTGACTACCTGCGCAAACAAATGCTTTAAGAATATGCTCCTGAACCTAGGGATGAATTTGTTCTCTGAATATGAATTGACATCTGGGCAGTAATAACAATTGTACGTGACTGACATCTAACATTGGATACGTGTAATGGTTAGGTTCCAACGCGAAATAGAAGCGTATTACAGCCATCTGGTGGTGGATGTGTTCAGTTTCATACTCCTAATGATGGCTATTAAGTTTTTAAATTCCCACTGGCAATTTATGGTGAATATTTCTATGTATTTATAGTGTAACCTGTTTTCTAACAACTGTTCAATTTACATCGCCATGGCATACGATTAATTGTCAGTCATCCACAATCGAATCTACTCGTCCGACTGGATGTTAACAGATCTACCTCTTCAGATGGATGGATCGTGGACTTTACCCCTTGAATTCAAAATATGCACGCTGAAATCGTTCTATAATGTCGTTTTCGTCCAATGAATTACTTGGCTGTTTTTCATCCTCCAAACAACGCAAATTATTATCCTTTTGAAGCTTGATGTCATTTTGCAGTTTACAGCTACTGAATGTTGATTGACAGGTAACTTGTATCAACATAGGAAAATTTGTTAGAAACATACACGCGCTACAACTTTTTAAAAATGCCACTCGCAAACCTTTTCCACAGTTTGTGGAAGGACAGCGATTATGGCCACCGCGCCAGTCGTGTAGTTCCAAGCGGAAGATTCCTTGCCCTGCAGGCATACTGCAGAGCCACCAGCTTGTGTAGATGAGCATTATCATCCAAGAAAAGGAAGTTTCTCCAGTGGTGCATAAAGCAATGCGTGCATCTCTTATTTGTTACCACAAATGACTGAGGAATCCCTTTTTAAAACAGGGGAAAAATAGATACAAACTCTGGTTTTAATATTGAACTTTTCACCTCGCATATGACAAAAGGTCCAGAGGACAAATAACCCAAAAATGATAGAGATAACCCCGGTGACTTTTTAATCGAAAAATAAGTGGTATACAAAGAAAATGAAGTGGGGATGTGTGAATTTGCTTACGGAGCTGTAAGCAGGATAAATGTGACCTTAATTTTGGAATTCGTTATATGTGAAAACAACTTACTAATGTAGTTTTTACTAATTCTTTCAGTCATAATGTAACGCATGTTGACTAAAGATAAGATATCTTGAGCATCGTGTCAATATAATCCAACCTCCTACATATGCGTGTAGTAGATTAAGACGGATAATCAGGTTTGATGACATCAAAAAGGTTGTCACTTTCTATCAGGACATGTTTGTTCTTTTCATAAAAGAGGTAGGAGCACAGAATTTCATTTTGGAATATAGATGAAGGTGATTTTGCGTGTATGGAAGATGTTTAGTAAGTAACACTTATCTTATCCAACAGGTAACGATCCTCACATAGAAAAGCTAAATAAAACTTAACTGCCACAAGAAATCACGTTCCTTCATGCCTTCTTTTTTTGTAATTTTTATATTTTTAACATCCAGAGCGGTTCCTTTTTATTTTCTTTCTTTCCTAACCTTATTTTTCGTTTTATATTGAATTTTCATATAAAACTGAAATCAAACTTAAGATCAGCTTTAATTATTCTCGCAAATCTTAATTTATTTTGGACATAATTCGTAGAATTCTTCATAACTACACCAATTTCGATGACCATCTTCCTTGTGTTCCTTTCGAAATCGGTGTAGTATTCTTCAATAATGACTCCAACTTCGAAGGAAATTGGCCATATTGTAACATTTTTGAAGCTGGCTGTGGATGTTTCTTCTACCAATGATAGCCAAAGCCGCCTCAGTATGTTACAATGCCTAACGAAGCTGCCATTCCAAATCTGACATGTTGAATGGACTACATTAGCCGAGTGTGTGTGTGTGAGACTTTAGCCAAGTCCAGTCCTATCGCAGCTATCAACTCCTTTTGCTTTGGAGTAAGTGCGGTAGTCAAGTAGTGGTCTAAAGATAGTGCAGACAACCCCAGAAAGAACGGTCGACATTCGTCCTCAGTTTCTTGCCATTCGGCTTATCTTTGTTGAATCCTGTCCGTGGGAGAAAAGAAGAATTCTTAAAGTCTTCTTTAGTGTGGGCTAATTACCTAGCCACTCTCACGCTGAAGAAGTAGGGGGATTCCCCAAGTATAATGCATTGGTGCAATATACCTGAAATGCCGATGTCTTAAAAGCAAAGGTCAGCCAACTCTGATAGCTCTTGTTATGCTTCCTTTCTAATCTAGAATCTCCTTGACTCGAAATCATTACCCTATTCAGTCAAATTCCACCTATTTTTTTTTTTCATCCCTATTTTAAACTGTTCCATCTTTACCGTTCCTATCCAGCTGGCTTCCATTTCGAAGAAACTTTTCTTATAAAAAAAATGACACCTTACAGTTGACTAAGACAATCTTAGCCATTCCCCTAAAAAACCCCTCGAAGACATTTAATGCAACCTTGTCTTCCATGTACATACTTCAAACGAGAACTTTAGTGAAGTTCTTTTGTTCCCAATGACCATCCTTCCTCTCTCATAGCCATTCAGTCTCGTGTTAGTTGTCATTACAACGGTACCAAATGGAATCCCATTGTATTCGTCTTTTTGATGGTTTTGCTACTGTTTTGAATATTATACGTTTATAAATCTCGCGCAAAAGTACCTTAAGACATTTTAATCTGAAATCCATTACAAAAAACTCTTAATTCATTTTCAATTATAGGACACAGTTTTAAGGAGTTCTTTTTTTGTTAAATGCGCTTTATTTTCCACGTTCTGTAATCTGAACACCGTTGCACAATGCAAAATTGTTTTTAAAGAGTATTCCAAGTGAAAGCGAAAAATGAACACCGCCTCCACTTAATTGCCACGTGTGACTGGTCTGTACGCATGACAAGGTTGTATGAGATGTTCTTTGAACACAAAAAAAAAAGAAAATAATAATGGCAGTAGTCTTGGTTTTCATCTTTATAAAATATTCAACGAGTAAAATATTAAACATCCTTTATTTTTCTCTTCTATGAAATTTGAATCTAATTTCAACTTAATGAAATTAGGTTGCCAGGAACACATCTGTCATTTCGTTTACTCTTATCCTTCAGCTCGTTAACGCTGTCTGAGTTCATGTCCATTCCTAGAATAACTAAATAATGTATTATGTTTAAAAATATACTGCAGCACCAGAGAAGAATTCTCAGCTCACTTAATCTAAATTAAAACGTGTGTTTGATTACAATATCTGATCTCCTGGACTTTCAGTTGCTGATACGAAACCCATAACAGCATTGACGAGCTCTACCATTAACGTATTTATTCGAGAAGTTCAAAATTTACTTAAAGTAACTCGCGGAAATACAGTGTGTCAAAAAATAATCTTACCATTTCAATTATTATTAAGTCTGTTATTATCCAATCTAAAAAGATAAAACGACATTGGAGGACCCCAATGTCGTTTTATCTTTTTAGATTGGATTCTCAGCGCTAAAAAATCTATATGGCAGTGAAAACAATCGTCACTTAAAACTCTCCTGTCGCTAGAGAACGGGTGTCAGTCCCTTAAAATCTGGCAAAGCCAAGAATATTGTAAAAGTACAGAAGAATAGACCTCCATCATATGGATAAGAGTTTTTTGCAGTCTCAGAACTTTATGTGTAATGCTAACTAGACTGTTACCCTGCTTTCCGATGAAAATATAAAGCAGTTATAATGAACTTCCCCAGTAGTTCACCACCAATGGACTTCTCTTAAGATACGAATTTTTAATGCCACCAATATCCTTTCTCCACTGACTGGAAATCCATAGTTTTGCGGATGATAACATATCGTGTTCCACCTTCCAGTTTCCGAAACCTTGCCCTGCACACACATCAACTTCTCGAATATCCACCGACAGTTCTCAAAATGCCAACGACCAGGTAAATCTCCAATGGGACAAAGATAACTTAGTTAATTCCAATCCTTCTAAAGCTCAGTCCTGTCTTATTTCCCGAAAAAAGAGTTTACTACTCGTGAGCATTTCCGATGACACTCAGATTTCTAGATACGATTACATGTCTTTATTAAGAATTATCTAACTACTGTCTCGTGGCACAAGCACATCGCAAATATTACTTCTTCTGCATTAAAAAATAGAAATCCCTTTTCTTCTACACTACTCACTATGTGCAAAATCTCAAATCTGCCCTACCACGGAATATTGTTCCCACATCTGGAATGGTTCCTCGAAAGTTCTCGCACGCTCCTTGATTCTATTGAAAAGAGGACAATAAGGTTTAATGAGATTTAGTTTTTTGATGCCTAAAGGTCCGCCATTTTGTTTTTCACGCTTTACTGTTTTAATTCGCATAATTTAATTTGCATTTATATGATCAAAGCATTAAACAACTGATCCATAGATGGGAGAAGCGTGTACTATATATGGTACGATATAATATCCTGATTTACGATCATTAAGCATGCTTAACAAACGTTTACTATTCCCAGAGATGTATATAAACCACGTACAATGTACGCTACCCAACCAGCAGTGTTTATAAATCCCTATTAATCTAGGGAACAGTGCAAACAAGATGTGTGCAAAACAGTAACAGGTTTTAAAAGTGTGCAGTAAACAGGAGACGTCACAAACAACCACAAGGTGTTCACAGAATTAGCAGACGCATCAGCAGTTTCTCTGAGGGTGCGACAACCACTTGTTTGAACCTCGTGACTTCAATCTTAGCTGATGTAATGAAGAGATCTAAAGAACGAAAGTGATGTCCATATGCTCAAACAGACAAGTAGAAGAAGAAAAAAAAGACTAAGAGGAATCGCGAATCCTAGAAGATTGTTGCGAAAGGAAAATCGAGGAAAGCCCTTGGTAAAGTGTAATGTTGGTGATCCAGATATTGACCGGTCGTGTTATTACAAACATTCCAATGTATGTGGTGAGGTGGACATCATCTGCTGTAATGTCTGTGCCCGAAATGAATGTCGGAGGAGAAGGAATCACTCTGTGTTGGGCTATGTCTCGTTGTTCAGACTCTGAGCTTTGGTTGCAATGCCAAAAACCATGAATGCGTAGTCTCGCAAAGAAAAATTGGACACATATTTGGACCCACACTATCTGCAGTTCTGTAAAAATGGGCTCTCCATGTTCCAGCATAACAATGCTCCATCTCAGACAACCAGCAATGTAGCTTCTGGTTCGAAGAAAGCGAAGTCCAAGTTGTCTGCATCCGATCCAGTACCTTTGGGATGAACTTAAAACAACGGATCGAGACGCTGCCAATAACACTCCTCTTGGGATGGAACTAGCGGTTGCACTGAAGGAGGAACGTTGTCATTGGAGGGAAAAGGTTGGACTACACATTATTGATTCGTTAAATTCCCCCCCCCCCAAACGTCATGTGTCCGAATTTGGGTCGGGTAGTGTGCGTGTATTCACATGAACTGTACTACTATAAGACACTTGAATCGAATTAGTATAAAGAGTTACAAAAGTCCTCCGTAACTATAGTAGTATTTTCACTAATTTGGGGAGGTCTAGGTTCGAATCCCGTCGGATTTCAGAAAAGTTCTCTTCTATCAGAGGTTCTTTTTTGGAATTAAATTTTTCTCACAGTCATCCGGTATTATTATTGCTAATTTCATAAATATCATTTAATATCTTAAATGTGTGTAATTTGGCTACTTCTCCCAGGGTTTTTAAAGAGCTCCAAGGGAATATACTTCCATTCTGGTGCTTTACCGTTCTTTAGTTCATTTAAGTATTTGTCAAATTCTGATCACAGGATGGTCAACTTTTTCAATCGTCCCTTCCTTGTTCTGGGACACTCTCCTCCGGTTGTTATACTTCATATACTCCCAATATCAAGGTCTTCCACGAGTATGTTACCGTTCTATGATTTTGTGCTATTCCTTTCTTGTAAATTATTCTTATAAGTTTGTAAGCTTGATCGTATTTTCTTTACAGACAGCTTGCATTCTTCCATTCCTCACCTTTGCTTTTTTTTTCTTGATTCCCTATTGATTGGAAAACTTAAAGGAATCTCTTTCGTATTTCTCTATATTTTCATTTTTTGAGAAAACCAAGTCTTGGTGATGCTCAGACTCTCTCTTTCAGAAGTAAAGAGCAGTTCGAAGTTATACCAGATTCAGGTGGATGGAGTTGAACACTCGGAAGTTTTCTCCACAGAGCATTCCATTCATACTGAATGAAATTCAGATCTTCAGACTTTGGTAGCTTCTCTGTTTGGGAAATATCCTCGCTTTTAGATAGAACTGGAGACCTATTACATCTGTACAAAAGGTGACGTGGGGGTTAAGGGTTTCTTCAGAGATTCACTCTCAAAGATATGGCGCTCTGAACATGAATTGTACATTATGCCTTGCCAGATTATCAGACCACATACTCCTCTCCCCCACACCAGGTACCTTTTCCAGTTGTTTATCTGGTATTTTTGTGATCTTGATCGACGTTATGTGCCTCTTCGAGTTACTTCTCTAGAACTGTTTCCAAATTGGGATATCACACCTGGATTCGGGACTCTGCTACCTCTGCGCGTTTCCATCCTTCAGTCCATTCTTAAATTTGATGTCATTGGAAGATGAAACGCTATCCGGACACACGTCTGATGTCTGTGCATAAACAAAGTCCGTCGAGCACTGCCAATATCAAGTGGTTTTAGATAAAGACGATTTTATCTAAAACCACTGATAGCTACATATCATAATGATGTGCTCACTTGCATCAGCCGGCTATTCCATTTATGTATATAGTTTCAGTTCGGTTTACAAAAGTAAGTGTGAAACTTGGTTGGATCATAACTTCTGTCTGTCAGTGTAGTTAGACGATTTGGTAACTCCCAAGTTTAAGCTTTCATATAATTCTTCATTATTGGATTTGTTTGTATGCCACCAAAATCTAGTGTCATGAAACCTTTTTAATAAGTTATAAAATCATTAGTGGTGCGGTGTATCTAGATGCACTTTTCGAGATCAAAGTCTTCCTAACTAGAATAACGCAACGATTTACTTTTTTCCCACAAGGTGGGATGCCTACTCATTGGAGTAGGAGTTGAATATAGAATGATGAAGTAGAAGACGGGTTTTACCATCTGGATGAATAATTGCGTAGCACTGGTTGGGCAGTGAACAGATCTAATCAGTTTACCAAATTATTCGGCCCCAGGCGCCGAGCGATACATGGCAATCTTGTACAGTTTTCCATTGTATACATATTACCATATATTTAGTGACTTTTACTTTCTTTTGGATACATTTTTTATCTTACAGGTAGTCAGTGAAGGCAGGGAAAAGAAATTCATTTCTTTTTATTTTTCTAAATTTAATAACTTCATTAATCTAATAGCGGCTTGGTCACCCTAATGGCACTGCTCCTATCCCACGTGGCGTGGCCGGGAACTTTGGCAGAAAACTCCACTCGCCAAGGGTCAAAAGGAGCAAATATGAATTATATCAATGCTCCAGGTCATGGTTCCAAGGATCCATCTTATCTGAGAAGACAACAGGATGATCAGAACCCTTCTGTTGCAAAACGGCTGCAGTAAGATACGGACCAAGACAACTGGTCACACCTTCTTATTCTACATTCACTGAATAAAAAAGATTAGCAGCCTTTCTGCATTTATAATCCAGAAATGCTTTGAAAATGCTGCTGCTTCAACGACTTAGATCACAGGATCTGATTTAAGTCGTCAGACAATAATTACATTAAAGGCAATTATTACATTCCATAATACTTTCCTTTTAGTGTAAGGATCGCACATTATCGTCCACTAGTCCATACGAGCTGCATAGGCAAAAAAGTGGTCAATAACAGACTGGCGTGGATCCTGGAAACACGGGGCTTACTGAGAATAAATAAATTAAGCTTCCGCAAAAAATAAGTCATCATTGGAAGCGATTTTCGAATGTTTTCCTTCGGAACGAACACCTAATTATGATTTGCCTAAACCTAGAAATGGCATTTCAACAACATGGATGGCATACCCCAAGATCTTCATAAGTCTGGTCTGCGGGGGACCTACCAGTTTTAATTCAAAACTTTCGCAGTCATCGAGCCTTGCAGGGGAGATATCAATGTCCTCTTATCACAAATCCAAGTCCAAGAAGTCCTTCAAGGCTTGATTCTCAGCTGTACTGTATTTTGATTCAGATAATTCCAAAACAAAGGACATACTGTACCGAACATAGTCGAAAAGTACCTCTATGCGAACGACCTTACCATCTCATGCCATTCACAAAACATGCATTTGATTGAAAGGTAGGTACAATAAATAAAACAGAACTGTGGGCTAAAAACAATGGATATAGAATACACGACAAATGGTCTTATTTTTGACAGAAAACTTAACTCAATGGGAAGATTTATACAGAAACAAAGCTACCACAAATAAACCAGTTGGCATTAGACTGCAAGAACTATACCCAAATTAGAGTTTAAACTTTGATAATGTTTTTCAAAGTAATACTATTGCAAATCCGCCTTGATAAACGTTTATACCAAATTGCGATATTTATTTTCGACATTGGGGAAAAATACCCTGGAAAACTTTAGCATGAAACAGGTTCGTTCAGTATATTTATCACATTTTTTCTCACTATTCCCAAATATACACAATGGCCCGAAAACAGATACTCGGGTAGGTGCTGCAGTAGTCTTCCCAATTGCTACTGTTTCTCAATCACTCCCAGACGAATATATTAGCTATTCAGCTGAGTAATTTGCCATATGAATAGCCTTGGTATACATTGAGAAATCCCCCTTTTCAGAAACACCTTGTATTTACCGCAATACTTCAGCTGCTTATAGCACAATTCATGATCAAGAAATGTCTGCCCTCGTACTACCAACAGTTATGTGCAATATGGCAAAAGTTTCCGTTGCTCCTCAAACAACAAAAAACCAACTTTTTTTTTCGATGGGACTACGTCAAACAAAAATGCTAGAAAAAAATAAATAAATAAAAGCAGGATGAGCTGAGCTGAGTCAGTGGACTTTCAAATACCACATACAAAAACTAAGCACTACCTCTGATCTCGTGCCTTAAGGTTACAAGCTATTGAGAGCTGGCCTACCAAAATGGTTAACAAAATAGTGAAATTAGAATTTGGCCATCCTAGCGAAACCAAAATACTAGTTTTATCTGCCAGGGTTGAACTGAATTTGGTATTAAAATATAAAAGCAAAAGACTCTTTCCATAACAGTATGCTTAGAGAGGTCTAGGTTGGATTCTCGTCTATGGCTGAAGGAATTTCTAAAGTCCTCTTCAATTGAGGCTGTAGTTAGCCGATCTGAGGTGGAGACGAGGGTTTCCAGCCTGCAAAATGTGAAATCGACTCCTAAACACACACACACAAGAATAATATCGTCTAAGTCATTAATGCTTCTAAAAACCAACAACAACAACCATAATGGTATTGATCTTTAATACCAATGGTTTTCTTATTTGTGTCGGCCATTATTCTGTTTATTCCGATATTACACAACTGGAAATAAAACTACTTCTGTTGAGAGGGATTTCTAGTAAATTGTAATGTTTCTTCCATACTTTTGCCGTTTTCGAAGTTCTTTTATTCTGAAGCTAATACTTCTACGGCCATCTGTAAATCCACAGGTTCTGTGTCACAGCTGTTTTTGTCAAGTTTGCCCTGATTTAGTGACTGTGTACCCTACGAACCACACTGAGATTGAAACAGCTGCAAGGATGATGTTACTACTGATAATTCTCAAAACAGAAATATTGTTTATTTGTAATAGTTAAATTTCGAAATAAATCTGCCGGTCCAAAGGGACATGTACCTTTGTGCTCTATTGGACTGTTGGTTAATGATTTATTCTTTCTTAGGAAAATACTTTTATTCTGTTTTATTTTAAACTAAACTTTTTTATTTTTTACCATTTTGCATCTCGTTCTTCTTGAGATGATTGAGCAATCATTCCATATACTAAACGGACTATATACAGTTCTCAATGAAACGAGTACATCCAAAGAGTATTTATCAAATTGACACAACAGCTGATTGCGACGATATATTCATTTAATTATCTCGATATTTACTGAAAAATGTTTTCCCAATCTGGAAAATCCATTATCTTGCTTCTGCAATATATATATGCTAAAAATGGAAGGATACAGAGAAGATTAGCATGGCCCCTGCACAAGCATGGTACGTAAAATCATTAAGCGTTTCACATTTTAAAAAAAGTTTGCGTGGTGTAGTTCTTATCACGCGCACTTCACACGAACAAGGTCCCCGGTTCGATCCAGGGGTGGCGGAAACATTGGTGTTTTTAGTGAGACGTCATAGTTGAGAGGTCAGCGCGAAGGTGCATACGTACCAGCGAATTGAGTGACCGGGATTCAAGCCCGTGAGTGCTAAATGCGATGGCATTGGTAAAAACCCGTGATAATTGCATTTTCGATTTCTTTTCCTTTATGGCAGAAGTACTGTATATTTGACTCTGCGAATATAAATCAAAAACATGAATAAACCATTGATGTGGAACTTTTTTATTTTTGGTATTTTGGTCTTTACCAAAGCAAATTGGTCAATCTTGGGATTTACCGGATTTAAGGCTTTTACAGTTAACTTATACGCTCCATGAAATATTTCTACTTGGTATTCAGAAGTGGTAGGCAGATCTGCGAGGGGAAAACCGAATAACAAGATATCTGCCAGTTTCAAATGTAAATCACGAAACGTGCGCGTCACTCATATTAAATTTACAAAGGGGCGGAGAATGGAAAATTCTGGATTTTTTCAACATTAATAAACAAAGAGTAGATGGACAATTCAGTCGGAGAAGAAACTGCTGAATACCTGTTCTTACGGGGTAATTCTCATGCTCATTAGCAAATCGCTAGCCAGTAACAGACTCGTAATGAACAAAGCTACCATACGGCCAAAACCCCCATCGCAAGGGGAGGAACTAACGGCGGGTTTAGCCTGACTGTGTGGGGAGGGCTGTTGGCAATCTGGATGGGGGGAGAATTTATAGTGTCGCGCAGTACTGGATCTCTTCGGTCCAGAGATGTACTGAATGGGGTAGTTCGGGGTTGCAGATGTTGGTGCGAACAGAAACACGCAACTAATGTCCGTCTGAGCAGAACTCATACACCGTCTCCTGAACTATTCGTAGGCGGCTCTGTTACAGTAGAAAACCACGTGATACAGAATATACCGTTTCAGAATATCCCAAAGGAAATGGGACTAAATGTTGAATTTTCCATTTATGCTAGCCCTATGTTTGCTTCGAGAGTTCGTGACTTTGAACTACCTCGTTCAGAGTCCAGGATATTTCAAGTACCCATAAAACACAACTTCCTTCAACCCATGAACTCTTTCATTGCCGGAACTTTTTCAAGGCCACATTAGTGCCCTTTTCAAGTGTCCCGCCGTGTACTGACAAACTGAATCCTGGCATCACCACAGGAGTAATTATGAAATGTTGTCAATTAAGATGCCTTCTCGCCAGGCCACGATGGTAAACACTGAACCAGTGAGAGATAAAATATGCCAACTGGGATATTTCGCCTTTCCTCCCTCTCTCCGTTAATGTATCCGACACAGCCGCGTTAAAATAAAATTACAGCGCGAATTTGTGACCCGGCATGACCCTAGCTGTCACTGGGGGTGTTAATCGGGCTCATGATTTACTTCACGACGCCATAAATCTACTAAACTGTGCAGTAATGCCAGTCTGTGTTGACACACAACATTTTGCGCGTACGACTCCAAGACAGCTGGTTATGCACAGTTTACGTACCTTCGTGAGAGCGTGCACGCCGCTCAACTGACAAAGAATGAAGAAAAATGGCGACAAACCACCACAAACACGAGGAACTGACCCGCGCCATTTCGACCCAATCGCATAGGCAGGCCATTCAACATAACAAGCAGGAAACGTAGATTAGCCGAATTCTTGCTGTTTGCATGAAGGAACTACATCGGCGTTCACATCTCGCCGCTACCCACACGAAAAGAAATCTCCATGGAAATTGTACGGCTCGCGATAGAAGCGAAGCCTAATAGTGCGGTGGTGGAATGCTTCCCAAAGTCCACTGAGGTATCAACTTTCCGTGCATAGAGATGGGTTCAGTAATATTCCATCCATCAGAGGAAATGGCATGTTCCTGGCTTGCTTTAGAAACGTTTTCTACAAGCTAGGGGGGCGTTCTTTCATCTGTGCGCTTTCAGTTTGGTGAGCTAAATATGTTTGGTAGTAAATAACGGTTCTGATTATTCTACGGATCACATGTGACAGCACGGATTGCTTTGCAATTTGTTTTAATGAATGTATTTCGGCCGAATCTTTCTTTTGGTGTCTTGAAATCTTCCTAATGAAATGAAACATCGCAGTTCTCTTAAGTCACTGTTTATTGCCAAGAAATAGTGACACTTTTTTTAAGATATTGATAGAGAGAAGGTAATAAAATGTAATCATTGGCGAAGTGGGTAATAATCGTTCTTAGGACTTCATCAGGAAGGTGAAAATACAAAATATCAGATATCTCCCAGATTTTACAGTGGGCCTTCTCTCTTAAATAACTACACTGTCACGTGAATATGGGAAAGAAACGTAGAGGGTGCTAATTCGGCAGAATGTAAATAAATCAACAAATTAAAACTATGGAAGAGAAAGGATGCTTCCTTGGAGATTTACAAATCTCTGCATCGTGAACTGGAGCCGATTCTTCGGTGGTTAAATCCCAGCCAGTCATTTTGCTTGGACAGCGATGATAGCGAAACCGGCAAAATGTTCAAAGACCTCATTGGAAAAACAAGAATGATAGAAGAGTCCAGTTTTCTTCATAGCTCATCTTTGCCCTATACTTCTGTAAGTAATAGCACTCTCCGACATGACACCTCTCCCTCTCCAGAGACAATTACGCAATCCCCCTGGGAGTACGTGACCGGCAACACTTGTGTGCCGTAGTAGCTTATTAGTGGGGGTTTGATTTCTGTTGATATTACATTCAACAAGGCTCTGTACTAGAAAACCTGTTTTCCCTGAACATCTAGTCCCTCGGAGAATAACGTGCAATTTCGTCATTAATGACCTCTGACTCTGTTCTGATGCGTTTCTGACAATAGTCCAATGATGTTAATTGCTGACGCCATGAAACAAAGAGAATTTTGCCGTGCACAACCGGCAACATCGGTTATTCGCGTGTCTCATCCACAGCTGCAAAGTCTATTAGTAATACCACCGTATATTCAAAAAGTGTTTTATACTTGAACCGTAATTTAGAATGACTCACAATTGCACGGGTTATAAGTGATCTCAGATTATGATTGCAACCTGCATAAATATGCGCGTTTTTAATTGGTTAGCTATTAAGAAGAGCAGTTACGCTCATTTCGCTTAATTACTTATTGCGAGAAGAAAAAAAAATGACATTTACATATCTAGAGTGGTGATGATCGCCTGAAATTCCTACCCCTTCGAGATGGGAAAACAGTCTTTAGCTTTATTCGAGTTAAGGGGAAATTTTATGAGCATTTTTGACGCTGTGGCCGAGTTGGGCGGTTTTTCATCCCGGAAAATAGGAAACACTGTAGAATGCGTGACGTTTACAAACAGGGGGTACTGACACCTTATGGCCCTTAGTTGCCTCCACTAAATTGCCATAGAAACCACTCTATATTGGTTTCCAAGGCAACGGGCTGAAGAATGATTGAAGAATAAAAAATCGCCTCTGCTTTCCATTCTGAGCGTCTTTGAAGGATATTTTAAAAATCTAAAGCAATAAAAAAAGTCTAAATAAACATTTTGTAAACTGTGATAAGGCGGTGGAGGTTGAGCATTTTTTTTTTTTTCTTTTGAGCAAATCTTGAGTAGGTGAAAGATTGTGAATGCGATGTGTGTGGAACTGCCAGGAAAAGTATACTCCTATATTCGAAGGTGCAGGAGTTTAGACAGATGTTATCGGTCCTTCCTTCCAGACATGTACAAGAGCAATTACAGACCAATTAGGCATTCCTGTCAACCTTATCGGCATGATATTCATGAGAAGCTGGGCGGCCTGAAACCACCTGCGAAGGGAAGTAGGGAGTATGTGTTCGTCCCTTATTTCGAATGGTAGTGTCAGATGTTGAGGGTTTTGATAAGTGTCGTGTTTAATTCGGAGCATTTCGAGTCATTCCCTGATGTCAATTCCATCGAACAAGGGGAACTATATTCTCGTGTTTAGAACGTGCTCACGTTTGCGTGAAATTAAAAACAAAAAGTTGAATAATTATGCGTTGAACCTCCATATTCTGTGCGAGGGATTTCACTGTTTCCTCAATGGGTAAATGTTGCGGGGAGCGAACCACGCTACCGTTTCCTGTTTAACACCGTGTTTATTCATACCTTAATGATTATTTTGATTGTAAAATGTTTGTTAGGAACACCTGGATTCCAATTACATCGACTGCTGAATATCTTTCAGCAACGCGTCAATGGTCTGTCACCTTCTTTGCGTTATCCCCCTAAGAGGACGATTTCTATCTAACTGGAAGTTGTCTTCAGAATTTTCTTATTCTTAAGAGGATTCTTGGTTCTCTTATTGGTGGGCATCATCCCCAGCTCAAGTTTTAGGTGTTTCTTATTTCGATTTTCCAGAATTTTATTACAGTAAGACAATACGTCTTTCTCTCTCAATAATCGTTTTAATGGTTTGTAAATCAATCCAGAGTTATTTTTATAGTTGGGAGATACTTTTGTTTTGGATTGACGCCAAGGAAAATAAGGCCAGAAGATGTTAATATAGTGTGTTTGGTAAATAGCTTAAAGCAAAAAAAATAGAAATAAATAAATGGGAGATCAGTGTCTAAGATAATGACTCCTACCCAGTATCTTAGACATCGATCTTGACCTGTTATTTGTAGCACAAATCATGTTGCCCTCGTGGACAGCACAATTTAGTAGAATTCCCCACACCAGGTGGAAAAAATTTGAATTCTAGTAGTGTCGATGACGTGAGAAATTATGGGGACATTTTTCACAACGTGGCTGACTTAGTCTCAGGCGAGGGTAGCATGGTTTTTTCTCCCGGAAACTCGGGGTCAGTAAACAGAAAATCGACCTCAGAACACACAATTTACAGAGCAATATGGCCTTAGTTGCTAATGCTCTTAAAATCTAATAAGAACAACAGACTAAGTTTACAGTGTTATTACACGTGATTGTTATTCAATAAGTGACTGAGTGGTTCCCAGGATTTTCGATGTTTGACCAGTGGTCAACTATTCATTTGTTCTTCTACTCATTCTTTTAGTTCGAATAATCTAATTCGAAGCCCCTATATGAACATGAAGTTCTTCGGAAGGATACATCGCTGTTATATAGTCTGAGGTTATTTTGGATGCTACCTAAAGTAATCTAGCCCAGGCCAGATTTAGGCATGAGCCATTTCATTCCCAGTTTCTTTGAGTATAAAAATGTATAATCATTTTGGAACTTCACGTCCTTTGGCTTAAGGTTCATCGTATTTAAATCCTCTCCTGAACCTGGGCCATGTGGCGCGCGCACGTGTATGTTTGTTATGCCTGTTTGCAGAATCAAGGAGAGGACCAGAAAAACAGTGTACTACCATCTGTGACCAACCGATGCGAACTCGATTGAGAAAGCTTCTGTGAGTTTCTCTCATTATAAGATTGGAAATCCTAACTTTTTTGTGCAAACGACATAGTCAGGAGGTGCTTTTATTTATTTAATTTTTGGCATCTTATTCAGCATTCATTTAATTTAGGAACAGAAAGCAAATGCAACGATATCTACATAGATCCAGCCTTAGTATATTCTTTTACTGGATGTATTCAGTTTCCAAGATTAAAATTCCTTATGAGTTTGTTGATTGCTTTTCGAACTGTATGTTCGACTTCAGTAGTCATACAGTTGCAGAAGGGGCAGCTGAAGAGTAAGTTGATAGTTTCGGTTTTCAATTAATCCTCGAACGCATTAATTATGATCTTTTTTTTCCCCACACCTTGTTAAAATAGGTCTAGATTCGGATTCGCCAGGAGGAGGAATTGTTGCAACCTAATTTTACATCGTGGCCGAGTTAATCAGTCTCGGGCAAGTGTCACACGGTTTCTCTCTCCCAAAAACTCGAAAACCAACCAACCAGCAATGTTTCAGTTTGAAATAATTAAGAAAGGGTTTTTTTTTTACCCTCACTTTATTCTGTGAACAAAATGGAGTATAATGTAATCTAGATGAGTTGACCCTTTTAACAGCCGAAATGTTTTGAATTAGTTGTCTGATTTGGTTCATAATCCCGCTTGTTGCAGACAACGGAAACAGCCTCTCTCTGTCTCTCACGACACGTTTTGATAACATCTGCCTCTCCCTAGTAAATACGGCGCAGAGGATTGTTTGTGAAAGGACGTGCATAGACCAACTGCTTGCCGAGTAGGCTGTTGAATAGAAAAGAGCATTAAGATTCGGATGTAATGCCACTAAATATAAATTAATTGTCCTGTGGATCATTAAGTACTTCTTCCCTCTCCATTTCGCTTGTTTAGTTTCGTCTGGGTTGAAACCGGACATTCCAAACAACACTCCAGTTAATTTTCTGTAATTAACTCTCTGGATGGAGACTTGTTTACAACCCTGAAGAATGACTGACTGTTTGATGCTTTCACTGACAGTGTAGACTGCCAGCGACATCTATATTTCTTTTCGCCAGACCAGTAGTGTTTTTGCGCGTGAAATTTAATGTTCCTGCTTTTTCTCTCTGAAGTAGAGTAAAGAAAAACAGACAAGCAAAATTGACGTATCTTTTGCAACATTTATCCGATGAATGTCCATTTAATTTACCGTATATTTCTGCATATAAGTTAACCTTTGAGGCCCTAAAACTTCTCAAATTTTAGAATCTATTTCTATGCAAAGGGTAAAATTCTAAGTTTGAATTAAAGATAAGAACTAATACCATTTATATTTATTATTTTACACAAACAGACATGTTTCTCACTTCTCAATACCCAAGAATTTGTTGATCTTCATCATCAGACGAAAAGAATTTATGGAATTCACCGGAGTGTATTTTCTCGGGTTTACTTTTCGAAATTATCAATGTCTTGTAACTCGCATCTATACATGTAATTTTGTTACAGACAAAATGACACAAACATAACCCTTTTGGATGGAAAGCAGAGAGAGTGGTAGTGGTAGAGGAGGACGAAAGGCTTCACCAGATACTATTCTAGAGGATCGAAGAGACCGCTGAATAAGAGCAAAATGTGTGCGTCTTAGTTCTGTTAAAAATTTGGAATTTGGGAATTTTGTGTTCCTCCAAACTATTCTTTTGTGGTTTGTTGTAAAAAACTAATTAATCAAAAAACATGATCAGAATTTGAATAATATTTCTAGGGATGCAAACTTAAAATTGCACTGGTCCTTACCTCGGGAAATATAAAATGAGAATTAGTAATTTTCGATTTCTACTTGGGAAGTAGAATGTTCTGCATCATTAACTCTCGGTTACAGCTGTGTTCCGCTCGAGAGATAGATTTTAAATATTATTTACTACTCTTTGGGAAGTGTTGAAGTGTCCGAGCGATCTCTTCGATATTTCCACCTGCCTTCTATAATTATCCGGCAATTACCTGGTAATTAGGTAGCGCAGTTTACGGTCTGAAGATGGTGACCTTATAAGGTTATTACTCCACAGGAGGGGAAAAAAGTATTTCAGATGTATGCTGACTGTTATCACTCGACGCATTTTAATAATATTACTGCGCAAATTAAAGAATACGTTAAGATAAACCTTATCTTTCTTAAAAGAATATAATTTTTCTCTTAGAAGATTAAAAATAATAAAAGAAACGAATCCAGAGGAAACATTAATAAATAAGATAAAATCGGGGCTTGGTGTTAGTTAAACAAAGTGGTTACATTTTCCAGGTGGCCCCACTTTCTAGTAACAAAGTATACCGCGATGGGTGAACCTCATTTTTCAGTCTATTTTAATAACATAAATACAGAGTAATAAATGCTTTCCATTCAAGACAAACATCAGAGGGTGGAGCCATCGAAAAAAGAACATAAAATTTTAATTCTTGCAAATCCAAATAGATTTTTATCCCGTTGATCGCTGGTCATGGAACTTGGCTACATTGTTATGATCCGAATCAAAATTAGAAAGCGTGTAATGGAAGCACAAGGGATTTCCAACCCTGAAAAGGTTTCGAATCCAACCATCAGCTGGAAAAGTGTTGCTCTCAGTTTTCTCGAACACAAAGATTGTTATTGATGTCGGTCTTATGCTAAAGTTAAAAGTGGAATGAATCAAAAAGAGGATGAAATGAATCGTCGGGTTATGCATTCTCCATGAAAATGCGCCAATGTACAAAGCCTAGGTTGTACACTGCCTAAAATTTATGAATGTGGATTTGAACAATTCCAGATCTAGCCCCAAGTGACTATTCTGGTGAACTTATGGGCGAATAAAAAAAAAAAAAAAAAAAAAACAGAACTTTTTTGATCACCCCTCGTATTGCATGTTATAGCACATCAGTTCGATTTCTTTTATGGTGATTCCTTAAAATAGCACGGTAGATAGTTTTTTTTAAGCTGGGTCAGAACTGTGGCCACTAACGGAAACTTGGTCCCTAACACATCACTGCCCAAAGAGATCACTTAGCTCACTCGGCCTTAACGCAGACCCAAGTTTTAAGGATGGGAAACAAGAACTTATCCACAGTGGAAGAATCTTTGCAGTTTCCAGAAAACGTATGTGGAACGCTGTTTCGGGGATCTGAAGAATGCTGAAGTTGAAATGGAATCGTTGTTGACCTGTTCATTTGTTTTGCGAACAAATGAACACTTTTTTGTTTATACTTTGGGGACACAAGTGAATCATCATGTGTGAATTATTTTGCTCTGGCACATTGATACTCTCTGAACTACTGTCTCTTCTTAAAGCTAATAGTGTATTAGAACTAGGGTTGGATTGAGAAGTAAAAAGAAGCCTGTTCAACTTGAAATAAGTGATCAAAATGAAGAATATTAGATTTTAGAAGGTTGTTTTCAATCCACCTCTCATCCAGTCAGCGCTATTAGTGGAGCAGACTTTAAAAAAAAATCAATTGTTTATTTATTTATCTGGATTCTCAACCTTTCAACCCATCCACAGTAGTATGGCAACAGCTTCGACATCTTTCTACTAAACTATTACAATTTGCTTTCTTCACATTTCTCCTGGCAAGCCAGAAAAAAACTTGCCAAAGAAACTTATCCCCAAGCAGTCCATGCTACTAAAACAATATGCACTTCAAACAGCCTTTAAAAATAAATACTTAAACACATCCACACAATAAGCCTTTTCATCTTTACTTTATTTACTTCTGGCTTCTGTGTCAACAAGTTTCCCAATCCTCATCTATACTATTAGAGCAGTGCAGCTACCCATGGGGGATTTGTTTAATTTACTTTCTTGAGCTCTGATTTCTGTGTATGGAAAAGGCCTGGGTTGGAAACCCGTCTAGATGGAGGCATTGTGGAATTTTTTTTAATGTGCGGTAGTAAGTTAGAAGTTACATGGTTTTCTTCGAGGAAGCTCTGGTTTTTTCGTCCAAGAAAATGCCAATTAAAAATCACACGATGTCTTATAGCCATGGTTGGACGCCAGTTCTAACACAATCCAATGTGGGCTGCCAACCGTTGACTCATCAACTTAATTCGATGACTCCAACTGACCAGGTGCCATAACCAATATTACACAAGAACCCTTTGCAACCTGAGAGAAAGAAAAATCATCAATATTAACAGTCCTGAACGTCTTACAATAGTTTAAAATGTGTCAGGTGTTTCTCGGCTATCTTGTAATTCAAATGAAAACATCGCGTGAGAAAGAATATTCTGTATGTTACTGGGAACTTGAACTGGCCGATATACAATAAATGATGCTGTTGTAAGATATCTAAAGATAACGATGTTTTTATGTTTTTCTTCACAAAGGTGTGTACCAGTCTTCAGGCAAGGCAATAAAAGTTTTGGATCAATGAAATATCCTCATTGGTAGCCCATCCATTTACATTGAGGGTTGCCATCTTCCGTTGTTGAACGCTAATTATTTTTCGAAAATAACCCGCTGAACTATTATGAAGTGATAATGAGCTATTTAAGTATCAAGACAATAATTATGTAGAAGCTATTAAATCTGATGGATGGAAATTTTATTGATGTTTGTAGGAAATTCAAAGATGGGGAAACAGTTAATGGAAATATACGTATTGTAATGTTAAATAATTTTGATTTTTTAGTTATTTTCGAACAATCAGTATCCAGGTTCGTGATCGCTTGAAGGACATGGAATTTATGGGCGAGGGCATGTATATTCTTGTGTACTTGAAAGAACTGCTTATTTGTTGGACTAAATTAGATTTAAAATATAGTGTCAATACACTTCAATTATTAGTCAGCTTAGCATTCTGTGTGCCTTGTGATTTCATCCAATCTTTCGTCCGATGTTTTTATAGTAAACATCATTTTAATGTTTGGACAGTGGATATGATCTCCACTTAGCATATTGAACGAGTTATCGATAGAGCTCATGTTTCTCTATGCACATAATGTTTTGTCGCTTTGCTGCTCTTGTTCTTTCTGTAAAATTAAATCGAAAGAGAGAAAATGGGAGGAGAGAGACAAGTATAGATCTTTAGGATGAAATTCAGCTGGAACTTTTTACCGTTTTCTTCAATTTGATAAATGGAATGGATAAACAGTATATGCTGCTTGTTACTTTGTTTGGATTAATAAATGGGTATTAATTATAGTTATTTCACTTTATCGATCCAATTTTATGATTATTGTATACTACTAAAATACGCAACAGTTTCTCCATAGTGGTTACAAGATTATGTATTTGCGTGTTGGACAGTTGGTCAGTATTGGAAAAGCAGAAATTTTCATAATGGTATTTTTTTAGTACCTCTTTGAAGAAAGGAATTAACTGATGATGCAAATGGCTCACAATCTTCTCCTGGTTTCTTTACGCAAAGAAATGTTTTATATATGTATATGTGCGTGTACGTGGTGCTCTACTTTTAGCTTTTTTAGCTATGTCAATTGTGATGCAGGTAGAGTGGTAGATAGATTATTGGGTAGCTATTAGATAGATGTTATTTCGCCATGATAAACACTCATAGATAAGTATACGTTATAAAAGCATTGTAGAGGGTACACAAGTGAATTGAAGCCACAGAAGGTAAAGGTATCCTCGCGGATAGCAGAGTGGTTAAAATCGTTCTTCAGCTGGTAACAATAAAAAGTTTAAGTTGCAATCCACTCTAGAGGGAGAAATATATTTTTATTGGCTTTTTCTGGTCTTGGGAGAAGGTTATATTGGGAATATACAAGAGGGTTTATCCTCTTGTATATATCTGTTTTTTTCATCAAGAAAATCAGGCGGACATGAGGTGGACGGTTGTTTTCATAATGGCAGGAGTTGGTAAGCAATAAACTTGTAACTTCTTGATGTTCAATATCCAGAAAATCGTACACAAATGGAAAGATATTGAACATCAAGAAAACCCCCATGTTTTAATAGCAAATTGGTCACTGCATAAAAACACTGTTCAATTTGGCCAAGAATCGGCATTGAGATCCGAAACATTAAGAAGCTGTTTCCAATACGCATATTATACAACAGAACGTTGCATTAATTGGGATTTCAAGGACGAACTGCCACTTGCATTCTTTTCACCAAAAAGTTAATCCACAGTGATTTGCTGCAATTCCCCCGAAAGAGTGGAAAAAAATTCTCAGGATTATATGAGATTTACCAAACAGTGTAAAGAGGCCGATAGGAAAGCATATGCTGTCCTGTCTTTATGGTTCATACGAATTTTGGAAGTGAGGAGAAGGATTCATTGTCCTTTTGCCTAAGACGATGATAAGAATGCATTTCATAACATGCACGAAAATAACGTTGTTTTGCGGGCCAAAGGAGACTAGAGTTTACACGATCCAGTTTGAAGTTTAGTTTGAGAGAGAGAGCTGAGAGTCGCTGAGCTGAGTATTGGAATAACAGTTTCATCCCTACCTGACACAAAAGATGATGCTGCTCTTCTTCTGAAAGCTGACCTATGCCTTAATTACATACTGCTCAGAATCAAATTTTTTGATAACAAGTACATTCCTCCTTCAACAGAGCGGTTAAGTCCACCTCGAATTGTGGATATATTGATAACCCGAAGCAGACGTTTCCGTTCATCTGAAAGATGTTTACTGAGGCTAAGGTCGGTGGCCTGGGTAGATCAATGAAGTTTTGCATGCCCGTGTCTTTAAACCAAGTCACTACGTTCTATTTGTATATTCGTCCTGAAAGAGAAGAGGACCCTCCCAATATTGCTGCCTCATTGTACAAAGAGTGGAATTGTCCAGAATGTCTGTGTACCGTATGGCAATCATTGTTTCACGATCAATATCTATTCCATTCAAGCCCACACTTCACATTTGGGACTACATACTCTGTATGTAAATGGTGCTCTTAAGGTATCCTTCAAGTCCGGACACGTAATTCAGATAGGAAAACTGTGTACCGCGATCTATCACTCCATAACAGTTTTCCGAAGTTACAGGGACGATGAGTAATCGTAATTGGTAATCACCGGACATGTTGACGCTCTGCAGCTTCCTGCATATTCTCCTTGTGCTAATATCAGTTTCTATGGGCTCCCTGAACTCCAGATGCACAGTATTCGATGGAGACTGATGGGATCTACGTACCATTCTGAGCACCATCAATCTGTCCTATTTACTGTTCAAGACAATTACTGTCTACAGGCTGTAGCAGCACTGTGAATTTTCGATTTCGTGATCACATCAGCCACCCTTGATCTAAGATACTGGTTATGCTGCAATGGTACAACTGGATCGATTGCTAATATGGACTGTCATCGTAAGATGCCATAAGCTTTGACCCATTTCGTTGCTTTTATGGCTACCACTGACACGTGGATGACGGGTATGGTTCATTTTCTTAAATTTTGGGCATGTACTTTGGCAATATGGTATCTCTTGTGTAGAGCTTGCATAGCTAGCAAATCTATTCCATGTACATCGAGCCTAGTCATGAATTCATCGATCCTCTCTACAAACTCATGTTTATACAAGGACTCGTATATTTGGTGCCCCAGTATAAACCCTCGTCCATGGACGGTTGTTAATTATGTTTTTTTCCTTCCATGGAGACACCTTTCCTTCCAAGTGGGGCATCCTTTATCCAGGGGATCCAAGAAAGTCTTCTGTATGTATCGAGCACACAATTTTATTCAGTTGTATGAAAATTTTACCTCATTTGATATTACTGTTGATCTTTTTCTGATATGCGTACTTTTATTAATACCAAACTAGTGAGAAAAACGAAAGAAGACTTAAAAGCCAATTTCATCTTAAAATTACGTATTGATTCATAAACTAGATCCCTAAAAAAACGAAAGACGCAGGCCGTTTTAATCTTGCGGAAGTGAATATGTGGAGAATTTCCAGGACTTCTCATATACACTTTCTTCTTAAACCCTGTAATTTTCTTCTTAGAGAGCTAACCGACTTGACGTGCCCCACGCTTGACCTTTTCATGGATCATCCCGGAACAGCAGGAAAGATAATTTGACGTTGACTAGAGTGAAGTGACAAGCTCTTTCTTTATCTCATTGTTTTTCTTTTTTTCTTAATACAAGCGATTGCTTCACACTTAAAAGTCCAAATAGATTAACGAAACTGGAAGCGAGAGTGCTTTAATTAAAATATAACATTTCAGCTCTCAAGAAAAAATGCTCAACAGCAACTTACATTCGATTTTAAATAGGACAGATTACTGGTTGTTTTTTATGAAAAATGCAAAATTTCCTGAATTTGAACGGTTAAAGGAATCCCTTGTTCAACAAGGGTCCTGTAACTTCACGCATATCTAAACTGTCTGGAAGAAGAGCTTCAAAATGTAGCTTTATATTTCGTACGCAAATGGCTAAGAATTTGCTAGTTAACAAGAGTAGATACAAAAACAAAAAGTAGTATTTTATCGCTTGTTAAGTTATGAAGTTTATTGTTATATTCACTCATTAGCATCGTATTTCTGTCTGTTCAATAACAGTTTTGCTGCGATATTAATGTCAACCCAATTAAGACAAACAAGTTTGTTTCTTGAATACCACTAATAACATGGGTGATACGAAAATTTATATGTATTTCAGGGGTTCAACAAGACTATTGCCCGAAGACACTTATCGTCCGAACAATAGTCCATCAGGGTCGTTTAGGCTAATTAACGTTGGCTATGCAAATAAGGTCAAGTTGAGATGGAACATTAAAGCCATATATGAGAACACCTGTTTTAGCTCAATGTTTGTCCGCTGTGTTTATCTTCTTGTAATTGGCTGTTCTGGTTATTTGCATAAGGAGGTACGTACTACGGAATAAATCTAGCTCGTGTTTATAAGTTACCTGGCAGTTTATTAGGGATGGATGTGGTAACGTTCATGACCAGACAGCTACGCATTAAAAAATACAAAAATAAAGAAGGCAAATCGTCTTGTTTAAGTTAGAGAAATGGTATTTTTAATCGTACCTCTTTGCTGTTGGTAAACAGGCGAAGCCAGAAACATTTCTGCTCTGAAACTACTTAAAAGTAATTTATGTGAATGGAAAGGAATGCGTACACACAAGGCAGTTAAGTTTATTCGGTAATTATCTGTTTTCTTATAATTCTTGCGAGTTACCGTTCAAGATTCTTGTAGTCTGGAAGGACCATGGTCCACTCAAATGAGTGCACCAATACGCCCTCGCGTTTGACCACTTGACTACGGTCGTCTTATGTATTTCCCTCATTCAGGTCTTTGAATAAGTATCTTAATTATTTAGCAACAACTTCTGTATACTCAGCAATTCATTTATTCAGCGTATTTTTATTACATATGGAGCTGGTGGAAGGCACAAATGGGTTATATTTTGCACGTGTCAGCAATATACGCAACTAGATTATCTTCAAGTGTTCCTATGATGACAACCAAATGGGTAGCTGTAAAGCGTTGCAAACCACAGTCGACTTCCTTCAGATGTTGATCCGGGCGCAGCTTGGTGTACTATTTATCGACATCTGCCAACGTTGAATTGAGAATAACAACTGACAACATTACTTTCGGAGGATTACAAAACATCTCTTGCATCCCCTTTTCTCTACTATGGGGCATATTTCTTTTTATTTGTTAAAAACTTAAGTTATGTTAAATCGGACTTCCGTACATTTAACATAGCTTAAAATAGCTTCCTCTATTGATGAGTACTGTACAGGGCTGTCAAACATTTTTGATTTATAAATACAAATCCCTCGCCCCGCTTTGTGTTAAACGAGACACAAAAATATATTCAAATTTTTTTTGAGTTAACTAATTAATTCTACCAGTTCCACATTGCAATGCCATAACTCTAAGAAACTTTAGTTTGAAGAAGGCATGGTAAAGTGGAAGAAGTAGTCTGACATAACGCTTTGGAAGTTGAATTAATGGTGAAACAATTTTGATTTTCCTTGTACACTGTTAAGGAAATAACATTATTGATATATTTTCTCTTCGGCGTAGGTCGTGGATTGATAGGTTTGTCCTAAGTACCGCCACACATGAATGTTAGGTGTGGCAGCACTTCCTTGTGATGTTTCATTCTACCCAGAGTTCCTCTTTGTGTCTCGATTTTGAGATTTGAAAATAAAACTAGTATTGTACTTCATGATCGACATAAAGAGAACATTTAGTCTTAGCATGTACTGGAGATTACAGACATTTCGTCAAAGAAACTTATTTTCAACAGAAAATGCTACTGGACCAAAGAAGTTCTTTGTGGCCTCAAAAGATGATTCACTACACCGTGTGATCTGATACTTGGAAAAAGGTGGTGATGTAAAACAAAGTGATTCCTGAAAGAATCCAAATAAATTCCTGTGATTTACCATTATAAGCGTATGTGTACATAGACAGTTGCTTAACTGCCATAATGCATGGAAACTTCTGACTTCTGGTCTTAGCATCCTCTACTGGCACTTAAACAAATCAGTAGCAAAGTGTAGGTTTAATTCAAGAATAATTGATTCAATCCATCCGGTGTTTACATTTTCGCTATTTACTACTCCACACGCGAATCTCCTTGTTTGATCTTTCAGCCGAGCTTGAAATGACTGCCGTATAATCCCCGCACTCTTCGTCGGAGACACTTAAAACCGCTTTGTCGGCTTAGCAGCTGTTCGAAACGAACATCGAGGAGATGGAGCTCATAGAAAAATGAAATCAACTTAATTAAAACACGTGGATAAGACCACAGCAATGTCTTTTGACAGCTGTCAAGTTTCTGCTACATCAAAACCGGTTTCTTAAAGGATGGCAGTTTTTTTTCCCTTATCCCATTGGAAAGTCGCATTAATTATTACGCCGTAACAACGCTTACACCCTCCAGGAATTTGTTTTCTTAATTTAACAGCTTTTTTTTTTTGTTCTCCACTCTAGTTAATACTTTGTTATTTGTATTTCTGGATGCGAATGAGTTTTTATTTTTTGCGCTAAGCATTTTTTATCAAATGCCTTATTAAATGTCCTCTAGCTCTGATGGCTTCATCAACAACAAAGTACTCGTAGAATCAATGAATCATTAGAATACAAACGGTGAAAGGGATTGAACAGAAGTATGCACTTTGCATCTTTATTCCCCTGGCTAAACCATACAACACAGGACTCTGGCCATTTTTAAATCACGCTGAGAGTCTCAACGCCCCCAATAGTTAGTTAACACGCGTGGAAATATATAAACAGAATACCACATTTGTAGGAATCAAGAATCAGGCTGACATGTGGTAATGCTGCAAACAAAGGCGGTTTTGTGGTAAATAAATTAACTCAATTGTGTATTAGGAACACGTTCCATAACAAGCTGTCTTCTTTATCAATTTGTACTTAGGGTAATCATGGTTAACTACCTAAATACAGTCTACTAACCTTAAAATGGTGCTTGCTAACCGCTTATTTCAACTAATCAAACATTTTAACAATTGGAAGTTTTCACGCCTCTTGAGAGAACCACAAACCAGGCCAGACGTGACCATCGAACAAAAGATTAGTGAATTTTTCATTTATCTTTCTTTTAAACTTCTACTGAAAATTCTTTTTTTGCATTATGTATTTATAAGAACAATGACATTGTTTTATTAGTTCGTGTTCCGTTCCACGCTTGACTAATTCTATCTGTCAGCTTTGTTGATGAGTTTCTGAAGTTTAAAAAAAAAAGGTTTGACAGCTCAGGAGATTTACAATGGCGTAGGCTCGATTAAATTAAATCGAGAAATAATATCTAAAAAAAACATGGGTATGAAAATTCTGTGGTGATAAATAAATATCCGTGGCAAGAATTATTTAATTTTTGAAATATAGCATCTTTTGAGTGACTTAAAATTGACTCTTAGTGGTTTATTTTCTTCACTGTTTGATAGTTAATTTGCGATAAAAAAAGCTAGGGGCATTCGTACGTTTAATGGCATTTTTGTCCACTGAAGTCGTTTCTTCCTTATTTGCCCTGTTCAAAGCAAATAGTAGCTTTCGTTTATCATAACTTGAAGGCCAGCGGTGAAACTCTATCACTTCTTTCCAGTGACTGCATCAAAATACACTTCATGAAAGTTTCACACTGCATCGACGAAGCTAAGGTCCATCCAAACTGAAGTCATAAGTCAACGTTCTTTATAGGCGTCATCTATTACGATTTCGAAAGAAAACATTATTCATCGTCGCACTGTGCTCTGCCTGGAACTGGACGCTGAAGTTCTCAATCAATTGCTGTTTGAGATCTTTGAGACCTCGGACTTCAGTTCGGTATGTAAACAGTCCTATGGCGCAAGATCAACACAGCTATGGGGAAGAGTGTTTCTCGTGGCGGTATCGTGCCACAGTGAGCAGTTAAATTGCTAGGGCTGGAAAAATAATTGCTATTTAAAAGGAGTGCCTCAGCAAGGATTTTGTGTAGTCTGACACACTATAGACAAATAAGTATTTGACACGGCTGCATTGTATTAACAGCCCGAATATGCATGGGGTGTGTGCACAGTACGTCCTTAGTGAAACTCTTTTTGATACATAGCCCAGGAAAGTGCCATTAATTTCGAAAAACTATCCTCGAAAGATAATTCATGTCCTTCGAAAAGAAAATTGTCGATTTCTTTTAATTCGCTATCCCAACACATTTCGCTCGATGATGAATGTGGCAAATAACGAATCACTAGCGGCTGTTTGCCAATACACATTTATCCATCCTGTTTAAGTGGCTCCAAACTCATCCTCATATTTTAATGCATAAGGATGTATGAGTGAAAGGCATTGATAAAATAAATAGTTCCATTTCATTTCGAGTAAAGTGGCTGGTCCCATTCTGTAACGACAAGTAAAGTGTACGGGTTGACAGCGTGGATGATTGAGCAAGTTTGACTTGGCAAGCTCTTGTACAAGCGATGTGCATGCATTGGATTGCTTTTCTGTTTGTTGTCTTTTTATCATAAAATTGGTAGTAAATTGATTGTTACTGGCCAATAAATTTCTTATTTGGATGGGTTAGCTTTCCTACGATAAAATTGTGGATAAAATAATTTGTTTGCCTCTAAAATACTTGATCATTCCTTAAGAAACCACATTTATTGAATCGGCTAGTATTAAACATTACGGATATATATATTAATTTCCAAAAAGTTTGCCAAAATCCAGGCAGAATAATATCCAAACTTTCTCAGACAAATCAAATTTTTTTCCATCAGTTCATCGACAAAGACCATTAGCCAATACTTCGTTTGATTTTCGGATATCTTCGGATAGGTGGCCCTTCTCTGAACTCTATCTAAACGTTCTACTTTTTTTTTTTTTTTCAAGGGCAGCCTCCTTCAGACCTTAACACAATATTCTAAATGCGTTCTCGCCATCTTTAGAGATCATAGAAAGGATATCTTGTGGACACACAGCTGGCCTTCCTAGCCATCTGTCTACACGTCATGGAAAATTTCATATCAGATTGAATCATAACGTCTAAGACTTTTCCTTTTGAACCACCAACTCCTCCCCCAACAGCTTATTTGACTCCAGGATTTTTCTGTAACCTTTCATTTAGAAGCATTAAACTTCAGTTGCCATTTTTCTGATCATAGATCATCTAAAAAAAAGTTACATTAATAATAATCTGCTTCTATTTCTCTCATTCATAGAAAATTCAATTCTGAATATATTCTCTGCCAACTGGATGCGCTATTGAAAATGTTGCAGTGCAATTTTTTTGAAAACTGTGCAGAAAAAGAAATAGCATTGGTTTTTGGTAAATTCATCGGGTAGAGAATAAAACAAATGTTCAGTTTTCAGTCAGAAAAATCATGTAGTGTATGTACACTTACCACTGTAATGTGCTATAGATTATTATGTGCAGTACATCTATCCGTAATATAGGTTTACTTCAATACAAAAACTAATTTAGTACAATAGGGTAACAGACATATCTCTCTGTGCATTTGTTCTTAATGTTCCACCATTCTTTCGATTTGATTCCCCACCCCCATAAGGTTTTATCCCTCTTATGGGGGTGGGGAATCGAACTTTCTTTTCCAAAAAGGACAGAAATGGAACTGTTTCATTATGGTAAAATATACCTTGCTCAAAAATAGAGGAAGAAAATTAACCAGAATGCATAAATTAAGAAAATAATTCCCGCTACAGATAAACAAAACAATTATTGGGGTTAGGCAGTGGTTCTATGCATTATCCAACCAAAAGTAATTGTCAGTCCTCTGACTCCAGGAAATTGTGGGTGACTACGAGGTATGCAAATATTTTGCCCCATGCGTATGATCAGCAATAAGTCCCGGTTTCACTTCAAACGTGTACACAGAATTTCAAGGGGGCGGGGGGGGAAGATAGTTTGTATCAATCACCTGAGGAAATAATGAACGTCAGAATTAAACATGTACGTGTTGAGAAAATTGAAGTGTAGATGTTACACTGAGACGACTCAAGAATCGACCATGTAGGTGTAAAGTACCGACTGACAAAAGCCTACATGCCTTAAAATAGCTGATTATCTCATCTTTCCATTAGACCCCAGAAAATCTGAAGCTACGGGTGGCCACAGGCAAACCTTTAAGTGCTTCCACGATATGTACACAGCTGAAGATCATGAATTCCGGCAGAAAACAGCTGCAGCTCACAGGCCTTTAATAACAAACACACTGCACACTGAACATGGACTGTGATTCGATGGAAATCGGTCTTGTGGAGCGATGAGTCACGCTACACGCTCTTCCAGTCTGATGGACGTGTTTTGGTATGGAGGATGCCTGGAAAATATTCCCTACCCGAGTATGTTATCCAAGTTGTGAAAAGCTATCGTGGCTGCAGACTTGTGGTATGGGCTAGGTACATTGATAGCAATGAAGGAACCATGACTGCTTCTTCATAAACTGAAGTTCTGGTCAATGCGGCCCAGTTAATTAGAAAGTCTTCCAAGATGCATTGAAGAAGTCATTATGGCCAAAAAGTGGGCCAACAGCTATTAATTTCTTTTCAATGAATACGTTTTGGCCTTAACATTTGTCAGAATAGTGTATAAAGACACTAATTAAAATTTCATCAGATTCGTTACATAAAGACGTACAGAAGTGTGGAAGACAACAGGTGGGGCTAATAATTCATAGTAAAAATAAGAACAACTTTGAAATATGAAAATTGCATCTGTTATTTTCATACTCTTTCAATTTTGATAACATAACAGCTAATGTTTAAAATAATCTTGTTGAATAAGATTTAACTTACCTTAAATCTCGATTGCCTTTAAATGGTATGGCCATTTAAGTTTTATTCCCATCTGTTACGGATAACATGTGGATATAAAGAAAGCAGCGTGGATTACACTTTAAGGTTTTATTTTTATTGTGGAAATCAGCCTGAGAATAAAGCTGCCCCCTAGAATTCGGTGTTGATTTAAAAAAAAAAAAAAAATTAGCGACAAGAGATTAGATTATTAGAAGCATTTCAAGTTATAAAGAAGAAAGAATTGAGCAGATAAAGTGGACCTAGTTCACTTTTTCCGCAAAATAACATTCTGGCCAACATTCTTGGGTTGGCTTTCTTCCTTGAACAGTCCGCATGGCTTCTATGTTATAAGACAAAACTCTGTCGTGTCTTCCGTAAATTGAAAACTACTACTACGAGTTCCACGGATGCAGTTTTCATAGCAGAAAGATCAATGCCCACCTGCTTTCTAGAAATATCGGATTCGAAATTTAGAACAAACACAAATAAAAACAGTCTGCGCCACATTCAAGGGATTTCATCGAATGCAATATAAGCCTTGCCGATAAAGCAGTGATGACAGTTAACGGCATTCGTTGCCATAGTATTGCTTTTCGATACTAAGGAAAGCACGATGTGGTGTGTTCATTGGTGTTCTTAAGTATCTTTAGTGATTTTTAATTAAGCTGTCGATAATAACTCTGTTGTGGTTTTGGACCAATAAGGAAAATCAAAGGGTGCACATTCATCACGATTGGCAATTCTCAAGACAATGAAAGACTAGATATCATAAAGCTTTTACTCTCACACCCAACTCTATTCACTTCTTATGTGTCCCTTATTGCTTTGAATAAACAACTTGTAATTCTGGTGATTGATTATATCGATTTAATTTGGTTGTCAATATTTATTTACTGATATCGAGATATTAGATTCATTCGTATATTACGCTAGACGAACCATATATATTACCACATGAAATACATCGCAATTAAATCACTACAGCTTTGCACGAATAGCGTCATACATGTAGTTAAATCTGATCTGTGACAATACAGTGTAAAAACCGGATCCCTTCATAAAGGAGTATATGATCTGGTGTGGCTCCCACAGCACTCCGTAGCAATGGGTGGGCTTATATTAGTCAATCTATCTTTTAGGCAACAACCGTTGCACCTGAATGCCATTTGGTTACAAAGTAATACATTTAAAACATCATCTTTCAAGTATTTATCCAGTTCCTCCTTAAATTTACATAGAATTCCAACCTACACAAGGAATAGGCGGATGTCTACCCCAACAGTCGATTAAGTTTTAAACTAAATGAAAATTTCGGCCATCTGTTCTACAATGTTTTCGCTATCAGTTAATTTATGTTCCTATGCGTGTAAGTGCATCTTAAAACGCGACTGTTTTGCGAAGTGTAAAAACTTACTAGGCGTTATTTTACTCAACTCCTTTAAGGTCTAACATTGTATCAACTTCTAAGGCGTTAATTAAGTTTATATTTAATTAAATAAATAAATTAATTAAATTTATATTACTTACATAAAGCGAATTCATCCATTTTGATCAGCTTTAAATACAGTCTGTTGAATAAATGACGTGAAATGCTTTTCATTATAAGAAAAGTTATAATCTGACCCTTGCAGCACTTGTACCATTTAAACTTTCACACCACATCCGCCACAATGATCAGAGAACTCCTTCACATTAGACTGTACAGTTATTCCCGAGTTCTTTGTACTATCAGTTATTGAGTTTTCTGTTATGCAAGTGGAAAATTAGTTTAGGATTACTGACACCCAGATACAAAACTTTTCATTTTCCAGTGTTAAACCTCAGTTACCATTTCTCAACCCATCTGCCTAATTTATCTAGGTATTGTTATAGTAGAATACCCCGAATACTGTAATTAACCACCCTGCTAAACATTAATATCGTTGATAAATATCAAAAATAGTAAGAGACTAATTCAAAACGTTGGTCCATGAAAATTAGCATCCATTTATAGCTATTCTGTCTCCTACAATTTAAATCTCCCTCTATTCACTGGAGTAACTTGCTCTTAATGCGACATCCAATGTATACAACAATCATTCATGCGGGACTGCAATACTACGGGCCCTCGTGGGCAGCACAGTTGGTAGGTGGAAAAGACCCGAGTTCGAATCCCGTCGATGACGGGGAGAATGTTCATGGGTCTTTTTCACAATGTGCCTGAGTTATTCGGTCTCAGGCGAAGGTAGCATGGTTTTTTCTCCCGGAAACTATAGTTTTTCTTCCAGCAAACAGAAAATCGACCTCAGAACACAAGCAATTTACAGAATATACACGCAGCAACATAGTCTTAGTCGCTGATGCTCTTAAAAATCTAATAATAGCGAATTATACGTCAGAGATTACCTCTTAACCCCTCGCAGGTAACATAGTTGGTATATAATGCTCTCCCCACACCGCGTGGAAGAGACTACAGTAGACATTATACATACGACGCAATATGGCCCAAGTTACTGATGTGCCTAAAACCCTACAACAACCGTCCAACCTCCCCTTAACAAATGGATGTTGTTGATTTCCTTTATAATTCTGTTCCTCTCCCTGGGAAAGTGATAAGCCAACAGGTATTGTTGTCATAAAAACACGTACCCACAATGCTGAACTATTCGGATTAAGTTCCATGTTGACTTTAGCTGCTTGCCAAGCTCGTTTACCCATCCCTTCAAATTATTTAAACTCCCTACTTTACAAATACCAAATGTAGTTTGTTCCAACAATCAATTACTCTCTGGCTGAAAGAAAATTTTTGGACATATATCCTGTGGCCATCTTCTTTCAATTTAAGTTTATGTCCTCTTATGCGTGCTGTCCGAGAAAGAGTAAGGATGTCATCAGCATTAATTTACTCAATCCATTTAAAGCCTTAAACACCGCAATCTGATCTCCTAGCAAGTACGTAGTTTCCTGGACGCTGCAATTTGCAAATGCAGTCTTTCTTGGTAATAATATTCTTTTATGCCTCCTTCGTTGCTATCTTTGCAGATTTGAAAGCCTAAAATGAGGCTTCCCAACCTGCATGCAATACTCGAGATGCAGCCTGGCCAACAACGAGATAATCATCTCCTTGTCTCTGTTGGGAAAAACTCCTATGTATCATTGACAAGGAGCCCCTCGTAAGCTATTCTAGCAGCCTAAGCACTGCTCAGAGAACTTCACGTTGAACTGTACAATTACCCCTAGGCCATAGAGTTGTATACCCCCATGACGCCACTTTGACATACGAGGGGAATTTTAAAAGTTCGTGGCCTGAGTGTGAAAGGTTTATTTGAGGAGTCTGGTAAAATGTTATTTTTCAGCATTGCTATTTAATATAGTTAAATAACTATGTTCAACATAGTTATTTAATTATATTAAATTATTAAGTTATTTTTTCAATATTTCTTTGTCATCGATGTGTTGATTCCAGCAGCGAAGAAAGTCTTGGGCCTCCAGGAATGCATTCATTGCAGTAATGACGTCACCACTGTCAGTGGGAAAATCAGTCGGTCGAGTATTTTTTTTTTTTTTCCAAATTAGGAAGGGGTGAACATCTGATGGTGCTGGGTCATGTGAATACGAGGGATGGTCCAAGATTCCAAATCCACACTCATGCAGTGCATCCATAGCAATGACAGCCTTGTGAGCAGGAACGTTGTCCTGGTGGAACAACACTCCTTTGCTGAGTTTTCCTTGGGTATATCTTTGTTTTCCCAGAAACGACTCACAAGGTCTGCGTAATATGCCCCTTGACTGTTTTGCTTTTCTGAAGGTAATCCACTAGTAACATTCCATCAGCATCCCAAATATCCGATGCGGATCACCTTTCCAGCAGAAGGGATTACTTAACTTTCTTAACGATGCAAATATTCACTTGACTTGATAACTCTTGTGCGTTTTTGATCCGCTCTCAACAACTGTGGGATTCATCGTGCTGACACACTTTTTTGATAGCTAGAACCTCTGATGTTATGTGATACACGTTCAGATGAGATTCCCAAGACGCTCGCAATGTACCGAACTGTCATTCGACCACGACTCATCACCAAATCATTCACACTTTTAACAACTTCTGGTGTGATAGAGTTGAAGTCATTAAGTACATAAATTTTTAACACTGTACCACTATCCTTTCATATTCAGGCCACGAACTTCTCAAAACGCCCCTCCTATTATTTCCTTTCCGTGAAGTCGGATTCTCCAATTGAAATTCTGGTGCTGTCTGGTCTCCACTTTCTTTCTGAATGCCTCCAAACTTCAGTATATTAACTAAAACTACTTAAATAAAATTGTCTTGATGAATACGTCTTGATCCAAATAGCACTCTTTTCCTGAATGTCATCAGTAAAGGGACAGTTTATAGCTAGACCTCAGGAATATAAGGAATCTATGATTTTAATAGCATTTGTAAAAAGTAAAAAATTGTTATTCATAGCCGAACAAGTGTCACCGTTAAATAATATGTAGAGGCGTACATAAAACAAAGGACATACTTAACACGTATCACCAAATGGGGCCTTGGGTCTCTTATTCTTACGAGCCTCAGTGGAATCTTCTTTAAAGAATTAATCAACTTTATTGAAAGTTTTTTTTTTTTATAAGGAGATCTAATAATGAATTCTTTGTGACAGCGAAACATACCTTAAGAGACAAATATCGGGCTTGATGAGAGAGCATGGAAGACTGGGGTAAGTGGTATAAACAGGTAAGGCGCCAGTCTATAAGAGATGAGGAGAAAAAATGGCACTGGGCGTATCATGTTAACTACGGGTTATGCATTGGCGCTTGCTGACGGTCACTTTAGCTGGCGTAAATACCCCCAACAAGCGGCAGGGCGAGATCGGTGCGGGGACGATGATAACGAGGTTTGGACAGAAACAATGTGACGGGCGAGAAAGAAGAGGGCGTTGGCGAATCTCGAGATTGGGAGATCGTGGGCCTTCAATTACAGTCTTTATTTCTGTACGTAAATACGAAATTGAGGGTCCTGTCGGATGGCAGTTCTCACTAGCCTGTAGACCTTTGTTGGCCTTAAACCGAACCGACATCGCATTTATCCGGAGTGGACGCGAACACCAGTTGGAAACACATCATTACCTCACCACAGACTGCCGAGAGGAAGCTGTCGAGTAGGAAGAGACATTCTGGTCTCTACCGTTACCTGTTTTGACGCTGGAAGCAGTAGGGAGGATAGCCCATGTCATTAGCCCCCCTTCCCCATCAACCATATGTTTCCCATTAATTGTTCTCGCACTTGGCCACCAGACAGAGGTAGGTCCATCGTTGTCACTGTGCATACACGCCGGAACACATGGCTTAGTGTGTGTTTCGGGTACAGCCTGCAGTCCTGGTCAGCTTTGGTATGTTAAATTATAATAGTAGGAAGCTGATAAACTCGTTGTTTGTGTGGCCACACAAGTGAAGTTGAATGACAATGATAGCTTTGCTGGTGCTAAACTATAAAGTGAAAAGATCTTTATATTGATAAATTCTATCATAATAGGCCTTGAAACTTGCATCCCCTTTTCTCTAAATCAGTAGGCCACATGTAACAGCTATGAAGAACACCTCCCATGATATCCAAAACGAAAATGGAATACCAGCTGTATAGTGTTTGCATCGTGACATTGAGATTTTTCAATATATGCAAGAAAAAGAGCCACGGTGAAGTGATGAGAAAAAGATTTTTCCCTCAGTCATTTTCTCTCATGCGAAGTTGATAATGAAGACAACACTTGGCTGAGATATTAATTGCATGAAATCAAAAAATAACTTAAATAAATAAGAGTTGATTATAATGCGATTTGTTTAGTACTTGTAAATCGTTACTGGCTGATTACACAAAGATAACATTCAGTTACAAATTGACTTGGACATAATTAACAAGTGTTTATATTTGGATTGTTTCGCAGTCCACAATACAAAATTCTCTTAGCGTTCATTTGCTTTTGTTGACTAGAACTCTAATAGGTCATGATGATTATGTAGATAACAACATATCTCCTGACAGGTGTGAGCAGAAACAAAACAAAAAAAAAAAAAAAAAAAAAAAACATTCCAACTCATCGCTTCGACTCCTATAGGTTGAATAGAACTGGAATGCGGTGATTAATCCAATCGCAGCAAATGCCTCCAGTGCCTCTGGAAGCCAATTCGGCATTGAAAAGAAAACAAACGATTTGTTTTTAACATTATTCCGAGATAATCTACGTTCACTTGACTACTAGGAATCGTTTAGAGTTACTTTGATAAATGACCCATTCAGTAGCGTAAAAAATACCATACCATAATCTCCGCTGAGAGCTACTGAAGCTTGTTCGTCCTTAACCCATTATTCGACGAGAACAGGATGGAATTATGCATTTTTGCTACCCACAGGTATTTAAACAGAGTCCAGTGTAACTTTCTAAATTACGGGATGCTTGATTAGCGAAGGAGTATAAACTGCGGCAAGTGGCCAATGAATTAGAAATCGGGAGACAACGTCTCATATTCAAGTGTTTTTGTATTCATCAAAAGTTAGAATAACCAACCAGCTAATCGGGTTTCTTCTGCTATATTTATTAGTATGGAACTTTGTTCTTTTTTACCAAGCCTACCGCAATATCCTGCTCAGTATATATTTACTGTATATAACAAAAGGCAACTGATACGCAGTTTCTTTCGAATTTTTTTCCAAGTTGTAGTTATACTTTAATTATAAGATTTTATATTACATTTAAGACAACTATTCAACAGAAACATCGCTAAAAAATCGCTCATTTTTATATAGAAATAGAAAACCCTCGCCTCTTTCCTTACCTTCTAGTAGCTGCATTTCAAGAAAAGGCACAATGCGATGAATTTTACTAGACATCAAAGGTGCTTTCGACAACATCAATCTCAAGAAAGCTTTTGAAATACTAAAAAATCATTTTCTCATTGATACAATGATTATTTCATATCTTCAGTACAGCCTAAATCGCAGATTTCTCTTTCCCGCTAGTACTGACAATATTCTCGTCACAATCTCAACAGACATTCCCCAAGGAGGTGTTCTCTCCAGTTATATTTTCAGCATCTCTTCAACAACTTCTACAATAAAATCCGAATCTACTGGCATATGCCGATGATTTGAAGTTATTTGTTATCTCCAAAGCCAATGAGGATATTCGCAAAGTTAGCCATGATGCGAATTTGCAGATTTGTGAAATCAAGTATCTGAAAGATCTCAACTGACTATAAGAATATCTGTTCAAATTACTTGTTCCCTTCAGAAACAACCCAACCACATAGAAATAAAAATTACAGATATCCCAAATGTCTATGCTCAGAAAGACCTTGGAGTTGTTTTTGACAAAAAAAAAAAAAAATCTTTATTTTAATGCCCACTATTTATATGTTGCTCAAAAAATTCAAAAGCAAAATGGCTAATCAAACAAGAAACGGCAGCAATTCAAGACAACAAAAACAGTCAAGCATGTTCAAAGGTACATCTTTCCCATTCTGTCTTATGCTTCCGAAATCTGGTCTAGTACTCCTCAAGTAACCGTCAAGAAATTCCTTGCCCTAGAATACTGGGTTCTTAGATGGCTCAATAGTAAGCTTCGTTTTCCCCATATAGTATCCGGTAACAACTTTATGAAAACCTAAAAGCAAAGCCTCTGCAACAGATAATCAACGAATCTGGAGCCATGCTTCTAGCAAAGTTAATTTCTTCTGCAAGCGCTTCACCAAACTTCGCCAATATAATAGCTGCTCCCAACAGAGAAAATTCAAGAAACAAAAATTCAAATCCAGCCTCTCCAGATTCAAAAATGGACAGAATGTCTCCCCAGTGTATCCCTTCACCTCATAAATCATCACAAAATTTATTGCAAAAGGTTACTCAACTCTGAAGGCTACTGGAGTCAGTTATCCGATAAAATGAGGCAAAATAAAAACAGAAGCCTGCCTTCAACCCAGTAACTGCAACTAAAAACCAAATGTGCTGGTCTGTAAATTTCTTTCTTAATTCATAAGTATAATTCCTATTAATTGTTAACGTTTATATTAAATCTGTCATGTGCTTGCTGTATTTGCAATAAATGAATATTTATTTATAGACAAGTCTAATCACTCTACAGAAACTGTACGATAAAATCGGTCTCAAATTACCTTACCGCCCAACCTCTTTATTTTACAATCGAATATGCTAATTAAATTTTATCAAAAAAAAAAATATAGCGATATTTAATAATACTTTTCGTACGTTGGGCTTTTGGCTGCGTATTCATTAAATTATCCAACTGCTTAAAAATTGTTCCGCTAGGTGGTTGTAATACAGTGCCTTTTTTTAAGAGCGGTTTCTAACGGAATTACACCTAAGCCTTGCCTCGGAAACTCGTAAGCTACAGTCTAGTTTACTGCGAAGTAAATTTGTAAGGGCGGGTAGAGGAGTTTATTTGGAGCTGTAATTATGTGTTAGAAAGCATGCAGTGATGCACTTGTGGATTCCGAGACCGATTTGTATTTCATCGGATTAAAATGAGAACAGAAAGCCGTTTGTGTGTGTGTGATCTTCGTGATGGAGCAAGTGTTTACCGAAACCCTCAATTATTGAAAGCATGTCGTCGATGCAGGCTATTGCGATGTTACTGCCAGCCGTTATCTTCACAGACAGCAGCCTTATGCATTTATCTATTATTTACCAAATTCCCATTTTATTTCTTGTTTGAAGCATTTGAAACGGAGATCTTTACACGCAAAGCAACCTATTAAAGAGCTCGTAGCAAACAGTCGAATTTAAAATGTGCTCGTTTATTGTCTGAAAAAGAGAAAAACGAAGATAAATAAAAGCTTGGCCAACGTAATGAGTGGATCGTGAATTCTGTATTGTACAGCCGGTAATTGTGCACTTTGAGAAATATTATATGCATGCGAATGAGTCAAATGTGAATAATGACAAATAAAGGGACGTCATTAGAGTTGAGAAGAACGAGTTGTTTATTCCTGCAATAAAATTGGTACGTATCAGTGGGAGCATAATTTTATATGCGCGTCAAACAACGAAAATTTCACGCACATATTAATAAATTATAGCTAAGCGATTAATAATGTAGTCAACTGTATCTGATTGGCACCATAGCCTGGCTGTGAATGACAGAATTAGGCGTTTGTGAAAAATGTTTCTCCATTTAAATGGATTTTGACCAAAGCGTCGCAGATACATCTGTCTTTCTTTTCTAACAATATCGGAAATAAAATAAACTAAAATCGAAAACGCCAGGGGGTCATTTTATTCAAAAACTTTCTCGTTAAAAATGAATTTTGTTTTTCATAGACCTCTAAAGGTCCTCTCCTCCCCCCTTTTTTTTTGTAAGCTAAAATTATTGGAGATGTATTCGTGGAGAGATTCTTATGTGAATGCCCATCGATTTTAATTTCTAAAAGCGGTGGACGCCTTAAAAATATGGTGATTAAACGTGTGACATCTTTAATTACTGAAAGTAGCAAACATACACGATATATTTACCAAAGAGAATACGTATGTCACATCTCTAATTTCGTGTATTCTATCGTTGTCAGTTTTTTTCGGGATGAAAGAGTTTTCGCTTTTTGAAATCCTACATTGTGAGACCTTTGAAAATCGATCGAACTTTATGCCGTGTTGGCGCAAAATAGCTAATCTCTTAAATCCAGCTTTAGCTCGCTATCCAACTTATAAGAACCCTCATCACATATTTTTGGTAATGAAGCAAATTTCGAGGAACAGTTTAAGTATTTGAAACGCTTAAATTTCTATAATACTGTAGTATCTAATCATAATATAAATTAGTGATAAGTGAATCATGAACAGGTACAATATGGCCCAAGAGGCCCTTGTGCCAAAAAACACTCGTAAAACAACAAGCTAGTCTCCGGATTAAGAGCGCCTTTATACATAATGTTACCGTTCATTCTTGATATGGCCTTAGATCAAGTCAATATCTGCCAGAGTAGCAGTGGTTACAATCACCATTCGTCCCAAAGGTGTAGAAAAGGTCTGAGTTCGAATCTGTCACTGACGGGAAGAAATATTTTACGGTTCCTCCCCCCCCCCCACTCTTGTGGCTGGGTTGTTTAGAAGTGAACAGCAAAGTTTTTTTCCACATAAAAACTCGAGTTTTCCGTCCAGTGCAACAGGAAAATCGACCAGAGAGCACCCTGGCAATTCATGGACATTAATAGAGATGAACAGATAAGATAGCTCTTGGAGCTGTCCAAATATGACAGTTTTTAAAAAAATCACAGTACTAAGAGGCTGTTGTAATTCTCGTCGTGAAAGTTTTGTGCTTTGTTTTTCTTTTTATTGTGCCCAATTTTCTGCACACATCCTAAGATAAAAATAAGGCCTTCATTTGAATGACATGTCGATTGAAGGAATTTTAATTCGGCTCTTTTCACACAATAGCAGATTAATTCGTCTCGGGAGGATTGCGTGCTTTATCTCTAAGATACTCTGGTTTTCATCCAGCAAACAAGCAAATTCACTATAAAATACACGCAGTTTACAGAAAGATTTCAGTGATGTTTCATAATGCTTAAATTAATTGGTGCTGTATTTAAAATACCAATCAAAATAATATGTGGGACTATATAATTACGCTTTACTTAATCCTTTGTTTATATACGTTCATCTAAAACTGGCCCTTGTTTTTTCATCCAATGAAGATCTAAATTTTGGTTGTCCTTAATTTTGAACCGTTGGTCAGACGAACAACCCCGACAGTGGCATTATCCACCTAATAAAGAAACGAATATTTTGCGTACTTCTACTAGTGAAGTTGATCAACAGTACTTTTAACGTTACTGTCCATCTTGAAGTATGTTTTTGTGGTGTGGACTTGAAATAGAAACGCGTCAACTCTCACCTCATAGGCACAGTATGCATAATATATTTTACGACCGCGATATTTGTGCCTGCGACCGTTTGGTCCATGGCAGTACTTAAAGTGTAATTAAAGTGAAAACAACCAACCCGGTTTATCCTCCCCCGAACTTGCAAATACTGAAGTTCTTCCGTACAGTTGAAAGACTTTGAGGGGAGGAATACGTGCATAATCCAAAAAGATTCAGTTCCAAAACTAATGCCTAACCGACGCAACTGATGCGTTAAAAAAGAAAAAAGACAACCAGTACGCAACCTGAATTCGAAAGGAATATTTGCTACCCTCGTATTCAAAGGATTATTATGAAAACATTTAATGGTTCTCAGAAATTTATCACCATTTCAAACTTAAATTGACTTTCAAAAGTCAGAATAAAATATTAAATGTTTTTTTTTAATTTTGATAAGTTAATGAGATGCCGGAATTGTCAGTAGAAATCCTCTTGAGGTCGATTACCAGTCGTAGGAGTATGTGGGCAGGTAGGAAGCGGTCACTGTCAGGGCTGATGCTAGCGTTTGTGGCGCCTGAGGCAAAACCTTGCAAAAGCGCCGATTTTAAGCGGCGCCTGTGGCAAGTGCCTCACTAGCGCCGGCCCTGACCCCTGTGTTTCAGACTATCTGTTTTAGAATATTGACAGGGGTGGACCTTAGGGTTAGTGGGGATTATGCTATTGACAGATTTCTCACATGTTGGAACATTCTTAATGCCCCTGAACATTTTTTTTTTTTTTTTTTTTTTTTTGTTTTCAGTGGCAATTACGCATCTGACACTGATTAACTTTAGCAGTTTGAGTATGTTGAGCTGTTTAGCAACGTCCATAGCCGACCGGGCTAGCCGGGTAGGTAAAGTGCCTGCCAACCCAAAGGTCGTGGGTTCGATTCCCGCCTCGGGCTTGGATCAAAGTACTGCAAAAACCTTGGGAGGTGCATTATGGCCACAGAAGTCTATGCGCCAACAACGACAAAAAAAAAAAAAAAAAAAAAAAAAAAGCAAAAAAGCAACGTCCATGGTTTTAGCTGAGGAATATTATGGGGCTCGTTGTTTCATGGTCATGGAGATAGAGAACCAGTTTAATGTCTTCAAGACAGTTGATATCCATGGATCTTAATTCAGCAGGAATTTGAACAATTTAATTTAGTGCACAGTTGAGTTGTTTAGAGTTTGACGAAACAAAGGCCACACGGCCTCGGCGTATCAAGTCAGTAAACTGGGTATGTCCTGTGACAGGATGAAAAACCTGAATTTTCCGAATCGGGGAAACCAAGCAACTTTTGTCCAGATGTAGCTATTGTGCCTTGCAGCGTCTTTGATGCTACTCATAGGTAATTCTATTAAGTCGGTAGGCAATGAGACTCATAATTCCTTCCTCCCCAAGTATTTCTCGTGAACCGAAAGAAACTGTAAGGAAGGCAAAACTGATGAACTGCACTAACGTTTTATTTTATAACTGAATAAATTTAAACCACAAGACTCTTGTCCTTTCTTTGATATGCATCTCTTATTCTTCCGGTTGTATCCAAAACACTATTTGCAAAGAAGCTTCGATGATCTCAATTGTTTTATAAGAATTCATTGATGGAATATAACAGTTAAAATAGAATTACCTCGTTTGAACTTACAGAATCATTAGTTCTTATTTAACCCGACATTAGCGTGGCCACAGGATAACTGATAAAGGGTCAACCCACCTCGAAAGAAACTCCCAACAGTCTGATCTTAAAAGCGACAAGAACCATTACTGAAGAACTCATATTACGAAACGAGTTAAAACCAGTTTTTTTAACCTTATTCCAGATTAATTATTATCTAATGCTTTTAAGGGCTTCTTCTTTCATCCTTCTTGCATGAAATTGTATTTTCAGCATGGAAGTAAATACTTTTTTAAATGTTCGCAACCATGTTTCAAGGACTGCAACACCCTGCACATAATAGATAAAGCAGACATAATTAGATACCGTATGTTCAGAAAGAAACACCTTCTAAATGAAGGCTGTAAACAGTTATTCTCTGGTTTTTGCTCTAACCATAATGTAAAAAACAATTGCAGTAGTGTTTTGAGAACGGTAATGTCTGACAATCCAATTCATTTCATTAAAATGAGCTGGATTATCAGTCCGACAGTCGTTTTTTCATAATTTTATTTAATCTTGTGGACAGCAAAAAAGGAATTCGTTACGGGAGAATAGTCTTAAAGGAATTCCATTTAATGGAATTCCTTTAAGACTATTCTCTGTTGGTCTGTGAAGAAAGTTTTGTGAACGAAAAGCAAAACTCCTTTGTTTCTTTCATAGAATTTCCTTTTCCGCAGGCAGACTGTGTAAATAAGAACCCTGTGGGTGGCGGTCAGTATAAGTAGACACATGGAATTACTTGTAGCTTGCATTCATGGCCTCCACCCATGCCGAGGGGTTTTGGTGCTAGTGATGACAAGATAATAACAGGGAATTCTAGCACCGTCTCCCTTTTACACGTTGCTGCTTCATACTCCCATGCCGGACTCTCCAGTGAGAGACATCTTAAGAAACATGTGCTAAAGAAAGACCTCTGCTTTACTCTTAGCTTAATATCTGAGGAAAACATTAAATAACGCCGTTCTGTGTCTTGCATTGAATAAAGTTTTTGGTCACTTCAGAATCAATGTCAATGCGAATATACGCTTTGGTGGGGCAGAATACCACCATCCATTTGGGAAAAATACAATTCCATCCTTTGGTTTTTTGAAGTATAACTTCAAAAAAAAGTGAGGTAATCACTTCTCCGATTCTGCTAACTCTGAGTTCAAGTTTTCAATAGTGTTTATATTTTAAGTGAAATTTTTCTGTGTTTAAACAAATCCATCTTATATTTATGCTAAAAACTGTCGAAATAAGAACGTCTAGAAGCAAAGAAGGTATTTATGTACTTCCACAAAAGAGTCTCTTTTATTACAAAGAACTGCTTTTTTTTCTGATTGAAAAGAGAGAAACTAAGCATGATTTAAACAAAAAATCTCTAGTAATTAACTTAACGTTGCATATGAAATTGCATGGCATTATAAGAAATAATGCACAGGAACTGCACGTGTGGAAGGTTAAGTGCCATCGACTAGAACTAACTAAGTAACCATCATAGATATAACAAGAAGGTACTTTCTTAGCAAATAAAAAAAACTTTCATCAGAGCAACAGATTGCACAGAAATAATAACCTCAAGCAAGTTCTCGTACCTGACATCTCAGAAATGCCCTTCGTTCTTTAAATTCTAATTTCAAAATACCCTATCAGCGTTCATTGTGCGCATTAAATACGCTTTCCACGAGAATTCCGATGCGTTTTCAAAGAGAATTAAACAATATTTTGTTTGTTTAATTAGATTGTAGTTCAGCAATTTCAAATCTAAAAAGCAAGAAATAAACTCTGCTTAAAATAGTACTTTTTTTTTTTAAAGTTATAAATAAAATAAAATGCAGCATCTGTTCATAACATTAAGGGGACGATTTAAAGAGTAAGATTAGAGGGTTTGAGGGGGCGAAATAGTCTTTCCCAAATAGTTTTTTTTTTTTTTTGGGTAGTTGTTGGCGCATCGGCTTCTGTGGCCATAATGCACCTCCCAAGGTTTTTGCACTACTTTGATCCAACCCGAGGCGGGATTCGAACCCGCGACCTTTGGGTTGTTAGGCAGGCACTTTACCCACCTGGCTAGCCAGGTCGGCTTCCCAAATAGTGAACTATCGCCTGAATAAATATCATGAATCGCACATATAACATGTATTTTTTTTTTTCTTTGTTTTTATGAAAACCCCAAACCCGAAAGTTATTTCAGCCTCTCCTCTATTGCTTAATATCGATTGAGGAGATGAAAGAAGACATTTTTTGACATTAGACTTGAACTTCTAATTGAATTGTAATTTTCAGGAAATACATATGAAGGAAGGTTATTCAGAAAAACGGAAGATGAAAAGTTGGTTCTGTGAGTATGAAGTTGGACGGGTGTTACGTCTCTTAGGGTTCAGGAGTCTGCGAGAGGTTTTGTGGGACACCGCCCCAGATGTCGGAACAATATTCCGTGGTAGGGAGGATTTGAGATTTGAACAGAAGTGAGCAGCTGTTCAGAAGAAAAGCAGTGCTGAGAGCGGAAGAGAACCTAGTTTTTTAAACGCAGTGGAAGCAATATTCATGATGTGCTTATGGAAAAAGATTAGAAGTCGGGGTAATTCCCAATAGAGACATGTGATCTTGTCTAGAAATCTGAGTGTCAACAAAGATTAACATAGGAGCAGTAGACGCAGTTTTGCGAGATATAAGACAGGACTGAGTTTTAGAAAGATTTAAATTAACTAAGTTATTACGGGACGCTGTACGTTCAGATTTGGTTGCCAAAACCAAAATGGCTGTTCTACTTGAAACGTGGAAAAATTAAACATTGCGCATAATACTCGATTTCTGCATGACAAAATGCTAAGCCCACAGAAATTCATCAGCATTAAGGACTGTTTTAATGGATTCAGTTCATGATTGCAACAGATCATTGCCACACGATAGCTGTTGGAGAGTTAAGGACTGGGAGGTGCTTGTCTATCCACCGCAGTTCCAAACCTTCTGATTTTCATATTTTTGGGCCTTTGAGGAGTTAAAAAAAAACACCTTCAGGTGTGTAGCCACTTCGATGATGACTGCAAGGAATTTCACGACAGAAATTTTACTGCACAAGTCACACGATGGGACCAGTTCCTGAATATGATGTGACTATCTCGAAAAGTACGGCAGTAATAAGTCTGCCTAAATAACAAAAAATTACGTTACCTTTACTTTAAAGCAGCCCTATTATTTCTGATAGTTTCTTGCCATTGTTTTTAGATCAGAATTTTTATTTTCAATCATAAATATCATTTTCTGCTTTTAAAAATTTGAACTTATTTAAGTTAATGAAGTGGGTGTATGATTATTAGTTTCAGGTCAAAATAAACCTCGGTTTTCCTGTTCTCTGATCGTTTTTCCAACCCTCTGTACATGTTACAATTCTTTAGAACGATTTTTATCTGGACTGCTGTCCATGACAGCCCGACTTATGACAGAACTAGTATAAATTTATATCACACTCCGGGGTTCCGCAAGTGTGGCACGCGTATTCCTTGGAGGATACTTGGCATCCCTTCTGGGTACACTCATGACGAAGGCTGGCGGAGATAACGGCGATAAAAATACACGCGACAGTCGATCGTGCTATAATGAATTTTCGCAACTGTCTTCCATGTCTATTGGAATATCGTTGTAGATATTTTGCATCTGAAATATTGTTAAATATTGATTTGTTTTAGACAAGCGGAATAATTAAAAACCTGATAGCAGTACAATTTGGTTCGAAGGTAGCAAGTACATTAGAAATTGGGCAACAGAGCCCTTTCTTTCGAAGGACGCTGGTGAGTCAATGCTTTTTAACACTGTAATTGAAGATCATTGGTGACAACGTCTTGGCAACGTTCAGTGTCCGTGTACTGGATACATAAACTGAAGATTTAAAGACCTTAATTTTTGTTTTATATAAAATATCAGAGATGCACAGGTTTTGCGTGAGAATATTGCAGAAATTTTGAATAAAGATGGATACTTAGTTTAACTCAGTACCATGAGTTTTGCCAAGAATATCGGCGGCAATCCTTAGCACTGATTCAACAAACTTATCGGTGGTGTTACTGAATCCTGCATTCTCATTCTGAAAAACATTGAATCGCCAATGGAATATACGCAGTTTACAGACAAATATATATTGAACCTCGCGGTCTTAGTTGCCTCAGCGCTTTTTCTAAACAGTAAAAACAACAGCAGCCTTTGTACCCTGTAACAGCACAGTTTGGAAAACATTCTTCTTATTATGATAAATTGGTTTGTTTACTTTAGGTGGGTAGCCTGTTTGGCAAGGAGGGTATAGATAATTATGTAACCTCACAAACAGATACAAATACACAAGTATAATAATGCATAAAACATTGCATAACGCATGAAATCTTATCATTGTAAATCAATTTCAGGAAACAACGTATAATTTGTTAAATATTGATTTGTTTTAGACTGATTTGTTTTTTTGAACTGAAGCACATGATCTCAGTTTCTTATCTAGGCAAACTTAAGAACTTTTCCATAAGACAACTGTCCAACTACAGAGTGGAGAGTTGAGAAAGAGACTTAGTTCACTTTCAGTTTCTGCAAAAAATGAACTCTTGCACCCTAGGAGGATCGATTTTGTCAGTATGATTGCGTTTTGCTTATATGGATCTTTAATAGAGTGAAAGACTAAATGTTTCAGAAAAGATCCGAACATGATTCTTGCATAGCTTTTCGTCAATCTTGAGCTCATTCCAGATGGTATTTGCTGGGAATACGGAGCTCAGAGTAGTGAAGCTGTTTAGCTTGCATCGCGATGGGATCTGCTGTTATTCAATGCTTCTTAGTGCTCTTGTTCAGTCACCAGAGGGACCAATATTTCAAGCCGAGATATTTGTTCAGATGAGAGTTACCATGTAATAGAGGCATACATGACGATTGGGGTGCTCCATCTTTGTGCATTAGCATTATGAAACTCGATCAATTCCTAGCGTCCGTTCCGCACTTCTGCAGAAATCTTTGATTAGCTAAGCCGACGTTGATGGGAGAAGTTCAGCTACTCTTCCGAAATTAGACCCAATCCTCGTTAGGAAGTGTCCCCACTCACCAGTGCTGGTTATGATATTGATGTCATTTGGCGAGACTTTTTACAGTTGGTCTCCAAACCATCTGATTTCCCTCATGGGTAACTCAGTTGGTAGAATCGCCGTTCTCCCCACACCGGATAGAAAGACCAGAGTTCGAGTCCCGTCGATGACGTGGAGAATTTTTATGGGTCTTTAACAACGTGGCTGAGTAAGTCTCTCAGGGAAGGGTAGCATGATTTTTTTTCTCCTGAAAACTCGAAGTAGTAAACCATCGCTGATGTTCCTGAAACCTCACAACAACCACAACCAATTGATTCCAAGTAATTCTCAAGAAGTTTTGTTTGACGACCGGGACGTTGATTAACCGCACGTGACTGCTGTTCATTCCTAGATTTCACAAATAAGCTTGAGATCGTCTACATAGGAGAGGAAGTTCGGGTTTGAGACCAGAAAGGCTCCAACGTAGCAACAAATAGGATAACCGACACGACTACCACCACCATGAGATTTCTTCGGATTCTGAAATCGAGCAGTGTTTGTCTTCTAAGTCTATTCGACATTGGCTGTTCTTTCTCTCAGCCCTATGTTTGATATACTGTCTTTCTCTGGAGCTGACGCCAAGCAGCACGCAAAATGAGAAACACTTCGGAGCTTAAGAAAACTAGGGAGTATGATTTTCCCATAAATCTCTGAAAGTGCTTTATTTAAACAACCATCCACACGATTGTATGGAAGGATACGTTATTCAAATAGCACGAAGCCTGATGATAAAAAAAAAATTTAGGACTGGTAGTTTGATCAGAATTCTCTTTTTAAAACGTGAAGTCCTTGGCTGATTTTTCCAGTAGAGCGTTGTTGCACTCTGGAGATTGGCCAAACTTTCCATAACAGAAGTCACTTATCTTGGTCTCAAGACCTTAAGTTCGGGACTTAATTTGGTCAACCAACTTTGTCCTCTTCCATTAGTACATTCGGCTTCTTCGGCTATTAAACTGTGTAGAATATAAATACTAACAAAGGTTTTAAATACACCCCCTCCATTTTAACAAAATGCGAACTCATTTCAAATAATTGTTTATCGTCTTTTGATGTGTGTAGAAATGCAAAAAGTTTGGTTGTTTCATTTCAGTTAGTCCCATAATAATACACTCCTCGCTGCGTACACAAAAATATATATAAATTGGGGACAGTTACCGTAGTAAATGGATTGCTTGTGTTTAAGTAATACAGCAATATTCCATCTCTTGATGGAAAGAAGGAAGATGGAATACATTTGAAATCGAAAAAGGCCATTTGCTGAATAAATTCTGACCTAACTTTACCAACTCAGTACTTGTAAGTTTCTTTGCATTTCTTTTATAAAGGATACGATAGGTTACACCCACGATCTCAGCCTTCGTAGTAATCCATACTGAATCTTGTATCCCGAGCTCTTTACCCACCCTGTCCCAACATATTAGATTATTCACTCTCTCAAGAAACCGCGCACTACCTAAGTTTTCTTATATTCATGAATGTCGTTATTGTGCACGCGGGCTCTATTATGTACAAATGTTCGCTAAGGATGCAGTATTTTTTACATGTCCCCGCCCTTCCCGTCAGAAAACTTCTTGGGAAAAGTACGGTTTACATATCTTTGTGTCATGGATTCGTGAATGACTTTATATTAGTGCATCGAGTTGAAGATGTCTTTCCTCCACTGCGTTTCCTGTTTGTGGCCATTAAGAAATCCCATTTTTGTCAGCCTGACGACACCCACAAATATATTCATGAGGTTCTATTGACGAAAGACAGATCGTTGTACGTCGAAAACAGATATTTAAGCCGCTTTTCCGTAGGAGCAGCGGGCAGATGCTTTGCATCAATAATAAAATTACGTCTTTATATATTTGATGACGATAAAGAAATATAAAGATGCGTTCACGTGTCAAAGTAGCGTGGAACAAGGACAAAATCGAACCCTTGCGATAGAATCATATTTTACGTTTAGCATTTATGAAGGGGGACGTGGGGAAATTGTAAGGTAAGATATCGAAATTTATTGGAGGATGTATTTATATGTTAGAAGTATATTTGATATAATATATTCTGGAAATTGCCTGGGAAATGGGTTGTATGATTAAAGTCAGTAATTGATCTACCGGCTTGATTTATGGTTGGAGAAGATCATTTCCTCTGGTGCGTGTGTATATTTTCCTTCTATAGGAGAAAGAGGTGAATCAGAACTGTGGCATATTCTGCTGTTTTTATTTGAACGCTGGGGAAAAAAATCGAATTAATCGGAATATATTGCAAATAATTCAAAGTCCCTACTTGATACTCAGGAGGTTAGTTTCCAAAGGCGTTAAGTTTACATCACTAGAGTTAATTCTAGTTTTAAAATGCGTCATGATTTGTTGTGATTCAAAAGAGTTGAAGTGTTGTCAATAGTGTGAAATGAGTTTTCATTTTATTTTTTATTACGTTAGCTAGCTAAAAGAGTTCATGGAGGCTATTATACTGCTTAATTTGTATTTTATTAAATCACGAATATGACCTAGGTCACGCTGAGAGATGAGGATTGAGAGACGTTTCCCAATTGAGTTGAATATCCTTTGTAATCGGCCAGCTATATTTTAAAAAGCTCCTACGCTTGTCACGCTAATGAGTTGTTTATGTGCTGATTATTGCCTAAATAAACAGGTGTACTGGTTCATTTATTGCTCAAATGAACCAGTGCACCTCGGTTTGCGTATTTAATGTCGACATCTAAGTGTCAACCCCTCCATACAATGTTTCTCACTTCCAGGTAACCTTAAAAATGTTGCCCTAATATACTTATATTGATAAAATGAACTGTTATTAGAATGTTTCTCACTTCCAGATAACCTTATTATGAGAAAAAACGATAGCGCCACACGTCAGAGGAACTGGAAATGGAGAAATCGGATTCCACAGAAATATTCTAATGATACTCTTCGCGACCGTGATCTCGTAAAAATGCACACGTCATGAGGCATATCACAGATTCGAGCCTGCATAATACCACAAAGAATCCTACGTTTTCATATGATGGATATTAGCAATGGCCACGTGGTGCAAGGAAGCTTATGCTGCACCAGCCAAATAATAATAAAATAAATAATCATAAGAAAATTTTTAAAAAAATTAATAATAAGAAAAGGAAATAGACAATCTATGCGTTCCCTCCTCCCGTTGGTAATTATCCAGTGACCTTTGAATTTCCCCAAACTATCAGCCTCTTCCACCCATGTAGTAAGTTATTCCAGTAATTTATAACTCGCTGGCTAAAATAAAACTTCCTGCAATCCAGTCTAAATATCCCCTCCGTAACTTTAAATTATGTCCCCTAGTTCTAGCATAATTTATAATCTTGAAAATTTCGTCCTCATTCATTTTACTGATGCCTCTGAGAGCCTTAAACACCTCAATCAAATCTCCATGGTGCCTAGTTTCCAAGCTCTGCAACCCACATATTCGAAGTCTTTCTTCATAAGGACGCCCTTTTGCCGATCTCACCAGGCGAGTTACCCGTCTTTGCACCCTTTCAACAAGCACAATGTCTTTCTTTAGGTGCGGTCTCCATACCTGAACACAGTATTCCAAGTGTGGTCTAACAATAGCCTTATACAATGGGATTATGACGTCCTTATCTCTACTAGCGATTGTTCGATAAATCATCGAAAGGACACCATGGACCCTCCTTGCAACCAGCCTAAACTGCTCGGAGAACTTCATGTCCTACCGTATCGTAATACCTAAGTCCGTTTCCTCCACTATCGGCTTTAGTTCAACTCCACCAAGTGAATAAGTTATTTTGGGATTACTGTTTCCCAGGTGTAATACTTTGCAGGATTAAAGCATAGATGCCATTTTTCTGACCATCCCTGAAGTATATCTAGATCACTCTGAAGACGTTTTGCTTGGCGGTGATCATTAACTACTCTACCAATCTTTACATCATCTACAAATTTAGACAACACGCCCTCTATCCCTTCATCGATTTCATTTTATGAAAATCAAAAACAACAATGGTCCTAATACTGATCCTTGGGGAACCCCACTTCTTACATCAACCCAATCTGAGGAATAACCATTTATCACAATCCTCTGCCTCCTGCTCTGAAGCTATCCATCTAAGGATTTTCCCTGTGATTCCAACCTGTTCCAGCTTATAAAGCAACCGCTCATGTGGGAACTGAGTCAAAAGCTTTGCTAAACAATGTCGAAAAGTCCAGTTCTTGAGTGACCCTGTCAAAATAGCTAACCAGATTAGTTGAACATGATTTCCCTTTACAAAACCATGCTGAGTATCCTTCAGAATTCTATTTCCATCTAAATGATCGTGAATTCCACCTTTTGATCATTGTTTCCATGATTTTCCCTACTACTGAAGTTAGACTGACCAGTTCGGTCATTTCCCACTTCACTCTTAGAACTGGTTAACTTCGTTGTTTCGTCTAAAAAGGGTACTCGACCAAAATAAGTTACTGCTCTCCTTCTAGTATTTCAAAGTTGCAAAGCCTTTGTCGTCTGTCACCAGCTATTAATTATTTGAACAGTATCACGTGTTGTCAGTGTCGTACAGGCGTGACCGCCCAACACTTCAAGTACATCCACGCATATGATTTGGAAAACTAAAACCTCACGGTGACGCCACACTTCCCAACTATTATGCTCAATGCTAAATAATGTGTACGCTGTTGCAATAAATCAAAAGTGAGCTGGTGCAAAGGAAAACTCCTCGTATACTGATGGGGGGATTTATGTTGTAAGAGATCTCCACCCAAATTTCTAACTATATCTGCTAGAAATTAAAGCCGCGATATATTTTTCCATTACCCGATGATGGATAATTATTTCGATGACTTTGGTGTTTTAGGGAGAAATATTTCGCCTTATTGCGCTTATTCTTCAAAAACATTGAAAAACCAACTTGTTTAAAAACAGAATCTCAATCGTTTAGTACGTATTATGCGAGCCTGTTAAAATCGCGAAATAAGATACAGGGTGGATGATACGAGCCCAATGAAACTCATTGGCTGACTCGCTGGGTGCATCTTCAAACCTTCAGGATTCTGGCTTTCGTGGAACAAATAAATCTTTGGAATAGTTTCAACTGTACGTTTTATAAATTCGCGTAACTTCTTCAGTTTGTACCTATTCTTTCTTTCTTCCATGCATAGACGCACCTTGATTAAAAGTGTGCAATCCAAGGCCAATGAAATTAGATACGTGAATTGAATTTATTTTTATACCTACCATCACTAATTATTATTCATTTGAGTCATTTCCCTTCGGTCTTTATTTAAGAAGGAAAGCTTTGTTTTATGTTTCAATTAAAGTACACCGGGGTCTGTTTGGCTTATTTTTAGGTTTACGTTGCTGTAATCTGGTAAATCAGTGACGCCTTTGAACAAGCCTTTAAGAACCTATGTTTTATAACCATAACACGTGACAAATTTTAGAAAACTTACGTTTAAACCCAGGTTTTCATTGGCTCTTAATATCAGAATGCATTAAGATAAAGGTAATGCATTCTTTATGACTGGATTGTATTCTTTCAACGTACGCAGCAATCTGTCATCTCAGAGGCATGGGAATTATCCAGATTAAAAATAAAGCAAACAGTTCTACTTTTGGTCCTGTTTCATCCAACACCAATCAGTAGCCCGGCCCTTCCTAGCCAGAAGACAACACGAAAAGAAGTTATTCCACTTAGGAACTGCAACCTCCTTATCCCCTATGTTTTGCCCTTGTTTGCGTGTTACGCAAATGAAATTAATGGCTGTTGCCTTTCCATTAAAAAGGGGAAGAAAAAGCTGATCTCCACGTGCATGAGCAAGATTATCAGTTCTTTCTTCTAACTACGCAACTGCATGAGATTTAACATAATTCGTGCAATAGCAGTCTGTAGATAGAAACGTTTAGTTAAAGTAAGAGTATAATAATGTATATTCGATGTTCAATTTATTAGGAACACGCCATTCACACAAGGAGATTGAATTCACCACTGCTTCACGTGTCTATAACTTTGTATGTTCTGTAGACCAGACTGCGGGTACATCTGGAAGTCTTTACAACACATTAGAGACAGTAAGATGCGCAGTTGCCTCAATCTGACTAATGAAACGCACCTTATTAGGTTTCTCTCTTTCTGTAGAATTCAACGGAGATGAGGAAATATTCGCAGGCAGAGAAGGCGCAAGATGGGCTAGCCAAGGCTGTTTGTAGATGAACTGAGATTCTTGGGAATGATTCTCGACGTGTTCATCAGTCTGGAGATTTGGCTGGCTATAATATTCTGTCATATAGAATTCTTCAAACAACTCGGTTCTTTCTTAATGATAATGTTCTCCCATAGGAAAAGCCAGCCAAATCTCCAGAACTGAATCCATCTGAGCATATATAACAAGTTCTCTGGAAATAGGATGGTGGAACATATTTACCTCTTGCCAGAACTGTCCATGCGCTGACAGATGGCGCCTGTCAGGACTGGTCTAGGAGAGGAAACATCAGGGTGCTGGGTCATTAACTTTAGATAAAGATTGAATAAAACCAAGATGTATCGTAGAAGTATGGATGAACATATATCGCGACCAGTGACTTAACAAAACAATCGGACAAGTGGAAAGGTCCTGCTAGGTCCAGACTGTCAATCGGACAAGTGGAAAGGTCCTGCTATTGAACTTTTACAAACAACCTGTTCAACAGTTCCAGTACGTTCATTGGAAATATGAAAGTTTAGATATTGGCCTCTCCTCCATTATCTAAGAAATCTATTATCAATCAACAAAACAATCTTATCAAAAATCGATAATGATTTCTGTGATGCAATCAGAACAAGTGTTAAGATAGGGGAACTTAAAAGCCGGTGAAACCAAGGGGCAAACATCACGCAGATCATCCCAGTTGACACTTCTGGAACGCAACAAGAACCTTAAATGTTCAGGAGAAATGAGATCCATTGGAGAATCCGTCATCACTGAGTTGATCTCATATATCTAAACATTGGAACCAGCGTAGCGTGAAATTATGAATTGGGGAGGTCGGATCTTTATAATTGTATCCTCATAATTAATTGTTCATTGTTCTTATCTGTGCACACTTCCTAACAGAAGGCGATTTCATTTATGCTCTTAGTTACTGCCTAAGAGCGCTTACTATTTCTTTAAGCAATCTAACTTTTTCATTGCATGGCGTATCTCTTGCACGCCAGTTTGCACGATTTGTAAGTTCCCTTTCTGAAACAAGGAGCTTCTGAGGACTGTAATTATCGCGAACAGACTAAACTGACAGTACACGCACGTTTTGAAAAGGTCAGCGATACTTACCTGAATGATAGCGGTCCTGACTGATATATTTTTCACTTTGATCGTTAAAAATAACACTGCACAACATGGAAAAATTAATCACGTTTAAATTATTTTGCAGAATTTGATAAAACCATTAACGAAATACATTATTTTGTCCCTCACCCAATACCTGAATGCATGATGTGCCTCCAAGTGTCTTTAGCAAATATAATACGCTGAGGGCGACATTTGGGGAGTTCTGACGAGAAAAATAATTCACGTCTGAATTAGTTTGGGCAAGGTCATTAACGTTAGCAAGACCCCCAACATCCCCACCCGTTGGGTTACTGCAACGGGAAAATGGAAGCCAACTGGACTTATGAATATTAAAGTGACCGAGGGATAGGGATAAGATAGTCTGGACAGAGTGGAAATTGTTAAATGTTGCCGGATTTGTAGAATGTGTGAGATATTATGAATCTTTGATGTGACGCATGAAGTGAAAACAAGACACATAGACAATTAATTGCCGATTCAATATATTAACTATACGTTTCATATTTGAACTCCATAACCTTTGGCCTTAATGACAGTTGCAATCTTTGAAAGAATCGCCAAATCAGTTATGCATGGATTAATTTCCTAATGGAATTGGCCTTGAGTGCATACGAGAATATAAGATATCGACTGTGATGTCACGTGAAAATGTTGAGAATCGCCGATCTATGAGATTATATCTTGGGTATGTGAGAGCCAAAGCAAATTCACAACTTTATTACCCTCAAAACAGTGGCTTAGTCTTCAGTTATTTACTGATTCTGTGGAATTTTCTATGCAGAGTTTAGAATTAGTCAGAATTGAATGTAGATTGCTGGATTCGATACAACTAGTTGAGAATTCGTATACAGATCGAGTTCTTGCGGTTCAACTTTCATCCCAATATTGTTTGATTTTTTTTCTTTTGAGCTTATTGCTGTTTATTAACAGGAATGTTTCTTACTGTGTGCGAGCACCTGCCCATGAAAAGCCTCAAAAAAACATTCATTACGCTGTTCATGATCAGTTGTTATCTGTTCAATTCTTTTTCGCCGAGGCAATTAAGGTCACACATGAGATAGATATCTCTAATTCAGTTGAACGCCAAAAAATTGATACTGTTAAAACAAGAGCTCCAATGCATCTCGTTGGATCTCCAAATTTAACAAAACTCTGAGATCTAATGACTTGCTAGTTGTGGTTTCAGATTAACGTCAATCAGAACGACTCCAAAAAATTGCATCCCTTGGAGGATTACCCATTAGTGGTTCCGTGATATTATGCTAAAAACTGGGGGTGTGATAACCGAGTGGATCTCATAAACCTCTCAGAAGAAGGAGTTTTTTTTAAATTAATTAATTACAAGAACAGGGAATTGTGTATGTAAACCGCTTATACAGTGGGGCTCAAAAAATTGCATCACCTCATTTTTAGGATGTTTGTCTTTATATTGGCAGCTAATCTTTTAGAAATAGCTGAAAAAAACATAAGTAATAACAATAGCCATACGAAACTATTAATTGCGGAAGGCACCTTATTGATCTCCAACTGGGAAATAATTTTGTCTCAAGAATGATCTTATTCACCTCAGAATTCATTGTACTCTTCACAAATTCAAGACGACCAACTGCTCTATGTGAAATACGTCCAATATCATTTGAGAATAGAATGTTTCACTCTGAAGAAGATAGTCAAGGTGAAATTCTTCTCTTCTTCATTAAACAGCTGGCTGTTCGGACCATGCAGCTCAAGTTTGATTCATCAGAGAAAATAACGGATTTCAATTGATCCTCAGACCAACTAGCATGCTCCTTTAGACGCTGGACTTTCATTTTTACTTCAAATTAGCTTTTTACCCTTGGGGACGTAATCCCAATGAGAAAAGTCATCTGCGTACTATAGCAGCAATTGTCTTTACTCCTGTATCTTCCATCCTTGCTGTCTGGGAATCTGTTGATGAATATCTTCTATTTCGGCAAACAGATGGATCAGAAATCTCTCCTGCCCGGCAGAAAATATTCGTGGACGTCCACTTCCTCTTTCTATTTACACTGCCAATTTCTAATAATTTTCGTAATAAGTGTGCCTATGTTGACCGATTACAGTGAATCCTTTTTGCAATTTCATGTGTGGAAAGTCTCTCTGCATTAAACGCAGCAGCGACACTTTTCCTACGTGGGGCGAATTGTGAAAACAGCCAATAATAGTGCAGCATACTGGGTTCGCGGCATATGCACTGGATACTGCCGTTAGGGTGATGCATGATTGTATCACCCTAGTGGTGCTGCATGATTTTACCCTAGAGATGGAAGATGCAATAGAATAATGCTATTACAAAACATATGATATACTGCCAAATTCCAAAGAAATTCGTTGAATTTGATTTGCGAGTGATGCATTTTTTGAGCCCTACTGTAGCTCCCAAACGGAACATAATTCTGACATTTGAAAGCCCCAAACTTCCAAATCCATCAAAGCAGGATATCTCAACGTTCCGATAAAACTGTTATTTCTAACTCAACGTGTTGTTACAAATGCAAAAAAATTGGCCATTTCCAAAAGGCCTGCAGAGGTTTGGCTACCTGTGCTGCTTGCGGTTCACGCGAGCACAGTCACGCGAATTAAGTCGGTACAAGCTCAAAATATCATCCGATCTACTTTCGTTCAAGTAATCCAAAAGCCAGCACCAAAAACCACTGCTGTGCAAGGAACAACAACTTCTATCCAAACAGAAGTAACATATTCCTCAAACCGATCACTGTCAGACTGGGCTCTATCCCTTTTTGGAAAGTGTATCCTTACCTAGTAAAACAACCAAGAAACAGGGCCATTAACACACCATTCATTGCTCCGCATACTAATACTTATCCAAAGTATTCAGAAAACTGCTTCTGATAATACTGTAGTCTCATTCAGCAGCAATGGACATTGGAGGAACCATCACCAAGATGATCCAGTTCTTGACCTCTCCCCAGAGGAACAGATGGACATAGCAAGTGCATGCTTCCCGGAAAAGAAAAAAAAAAATCTGATCATCATAAGTCGCCAGTCCCTGAGACTTATGGTGATCGGACACAAAGCGAGGGCCGCGCTAAACCTAAAGAATGCCCATGTTCCATCAGTGGAATTATGGAGGACATGGCAGCAACCTTGACGATATTCGGGACCTTCTGCAGTATAACTCAGTTGCTTTTTGTCTTCAAGAAACTAACTTAACAGTATTTGTTACTGTGTTGCGTAAAAAACTTAATGTACAGTAAAGATCGAGTCTGTCATGTAATCGGTTCAGCTCATGTAGTCGTTGCAAGTGTAATCGGCTTCACTAGCCCACTGACTGTTAATGCTACAAACAGATCTGGAACCTGTGGTCACTCGAATATTCTTCCGTTTTGCTCTTACCATTGTCTCCTTATATCTTCCTCCTAACCAAGACATATCTTATAGTGATCTTTAAAGTCGTGTATTTCAGCTCCATCCTCCTTTCTGCATTATGGGGGGTTTTTAACATCGTCCTTTGTGGTGTTAAGATAAACGAGGAATAATTTTAGAAAAATTTCTTGATAAGCTAAATCTGACACTACTGGATAATCCACTTATTTTCACCCACCTTCTGGGTCAAGTTCAGCAATCGATCTCTCCATATGCTCACCGGCTCTTTTCCAGCTGTTCCACTGGTCTGTTCATGATAGTCTTCCAGGTAGTCACTGCCCACCAGTTTGTGATATAGAGACAAATTTATCCATCCTGCTCTAATTACGGTCAAATGGAACTTTGCGAAAGATGAATGGGAAAAATAGAGGTAGCTAGCAAATCTAGACAAAGCAGTTGTGTAAAATGTATCAATTAATGATGCTGTAACTTATATACAAATCTAATATTGCATGCTACAGAAATAACAAGAATGCTCACAATTCATCGAATACGGCCAAAACCCTGGTGGAACAACGAATGCAACCAAACCAAACAATAAAAAAAAAAATAATAAAGCCTGGAATAACTTTCGCAAGAACATTGACCACAACAAATCCAGTGTAGTTTAAGAAAGACAGAGCCAATGCCAGACATATTCAACGAGAAAGCAAGAGTCATGGAAACGTTTCACTTAACGATTACGAGGTTAAAACACAAACCACCTGGAAAAATATCGGCAAAATGTATCCTCCTCACACCTATCCACTCTGAATATGAAGGGGAATGCCATTTCGCTATCTCAAGACATAGCCAACACTCTCGGAGATTCATTTGCTTAAATTTCTGTCACCTCTTCTTATTCGCGAGCTTTCCATAAATCATTATCCCTTGCTGCAAACACACTAAAGTTTGACACTGCTCTCCATCAACTGTAGAACTGTCCCTTCACAATAATTGAACTACGGCTCTTGACAGTTGAATACCTAGTGCTGCTGGACTTGAGGGAGTTCACTACTCAATATTAAAACAGCTCAGTGAAGTGAGTCTTCACTGAGCTGTTTTAATATTGAGTAGTGAACTCCCTCAAGTCAAGCAGCAGTAGGTATTCACCTCACTTCAGAAAATGAATTCCTGATACCGGATACCATACATATATTATTAAAACCGGGCAAAGACTCAATGAACCCGCATCACTGTCGGCCTATTGCCCTTACCAACTGTATCGGTAAAATAACGGAAAAAAACGGTAAATTTTCGTCTCACCTGGACGCAGATCAAATGCAATCTGATCAGCTCGTCCCAGCGTGGATTTCATACTGGTAGATCAACTCTAGCCGTCTTGATTCAAACAGAAACCCAGATTCTTAATGCATTCGTAAGAAAGGAACATTTAACTACAGTTTATTTGGACAAAGAGAAAGCTTTTGACACAACTTAGCGTTATGGAATTCTACACAATTTATACACATTAGGCAGCTTCAGTGGAAATCTCCCAAAGTTTAAACAGAACTTTCTGAAGCAGCGGTCTTTCCACGATCACAGTCCTCCTCACATAGGGTGAAAAAGACCAGAGTTGAGTCCCGTCGATGTCGGGTGGAATTTATGGGCCTTTTTCACAACGTGACTGTGTTGGTCGGTCTCAGGCGAGGGTACCATGGTTTTTCTCCCGGAAACACTGGTTTTTCGTCCACCGAACAGAAAATGGACCTCAGAACACACGAAATTTACAGCCAGTATAGAGGAGGAGCAATATGGCTTTAGTCTCTGATGCTCCTAAAACCCTGCCACAACAACAATTCACCCCGTCCCTTAACATCATCTAAGAAGAACCACAGTGCTCAGTTTTAAGTGCCACCTTCTTCATCATAAAAAATCAATTCTGTAGCTAAGACCATTCAAACCAGTGTTTTTACTACTTTTTACGCAAATGACTTTAGCATATCTTGCCACCCTCAAAACATGAGAATGATTGAGAGAAAACTTCAAGGTACCCTTAACAGGAGATTATAAGTTGGGCTGCAGATAACGGTTTTCGCATATCATCTGAAGAAACAGTTGCAATTCATTTCTGTCGAAGACGTAATCTCCATCCTCACCCAGGTCTAAAGCTGGGCGACTACGTCATACGTGTTGTCAACTGCCAGATTTCTTGGCTTAACCTTAGATTAAGAAAAGGACCTTTTTTCTTGACCATACAAACTGCTTAAAACCACCTGTTTCAAGAAATTAAACATTTTTGAGAGTATTAATAGCGACATCATAGGGTCCTCACTTTCATACATTTCTTCACTTATATCGTATAATAGTAAGATCATGGCAAGATTATGCATCTCCGGTTTACAACTCTGCTAAATCCAGTATCTTGAGGTGGTTAGACCCTATTCATGACAGTGACCTACGCATTGCTCTTGGAATCTACCGCACATCTATCTTTATTCTGAAGCTCATGACCCTCCACTCTTTTTACGACGAGAAATTTGACTACTAAATTATGCTATCAAAAGTCAATCGGTGCATCCAGCTTGGAGGTATCTGCTTATTCCAGATTGAGAGCGCTTGTATACCATTTATCCATCAGTCAAACGGCTGGCATACGTCTTCGCTTGTTACTTGATAATTGGCAGCTAGATCTTTCTAAATCAGCAATCGCTATTTCCACCGTTCCTCCATGGGCTTTCTGTCCTCCAGCATGTGACTTGTCCCTTCAAGAATGAAGAGAGGCCACTCTTCCTCAAAAGAAAATAAAACAGCTTCATAAATCACTAATTTCAAAATATGAATCTTATACTCAGATGCAGCCAGATGGATATCCATTCCAGAAGATGTTTGTGAATTAGTAGACTTACCATCCATGCTTGCCTTGCGTTGTTTATTCCTATCGAACATTATTTGAAGGGGGCGCTCGATGATAAATGAATGTGGCTAGACTGCTAAATAACATTGGCAGTTTTAAAGAGCAGGGAAGATTTATTCCATTATCGCGATGTTTATCAAAAATAAAACTATTACTAGCTTCCAGAACAGTATCGTTAGTGCAGATATAGTGTGGGGACCAACTGGGCAATTAACTCTTGAAAGGAAACTGCCCGTTCAGACAGAATTATGAGCTGTGCCGACAGAAAGAGAATGAAAATACCGAAATGGATGCGGTAAATAATTCACCGGGCTCGTGGCTTTAGAACCATCTTAATGAAGTTTCCTAATTATGTTAATCACTAATGAAAATGCCTTAATTAGGTTAATTTTCAAAAACGACTTGCATATTTTCAGTAACGAACTGCTTTCCGTTATTAAATTAGCTTATCGTACAACTGGATAGAATGTCTTCTGATGATGACTTAATTCAAGAACACATTTCAGATCTGCCATCTGCATCATTAGCCACCCCTTCCCCCGTTTACTTATATTTATATACCTCCAGTGGACTTTAAATTTCAACCATTCTTAAAGCTATCCGATTTCCAAAATATCATTAGGATATAGCGATATTTTGGCTGAAGCAAATTAGGCATAAAATTTAATAAATACTTTTTGACCTTCGGGTTAAGTACGAAACAAAGTTGCATGTCACTGGTGCTAGCTTGTACTGTCTTACTGTACAAAGAACGAGGTTTTTTGTCTTCTACTCATGGAATTTTTCACAACATTTTATCCTAAGAGCGTTAATGCTCTGACCTCCCTTTCCATATGCGTTGGGCAATGCTAATATCTTCTGTGTGTTGCCTTCTAACAGCAAATATCTTAATCGATACTTCCAGCTGACCCCACATTATCGAAAACTGCAACTTCACTGTGTGGTGCTAAGAAGATCCCACGTTCCATCTTGTGTGATTGGGTCGAACGGCTTGAACAATCAACGTATGGATTCATCAATGTCTGGCGTGTGTGGGATGCTTGGCAGACAGCATAAGGGACTATATCGGTGTGCAGAGATCTCAACATACATCGGTTGTTTAGAACTTCAGGAGATATTTAAAATAAGACAGTGAGGGGGGTGAGCATGTCACGGCTGGAAACTGTTTGTATTTTGCGATTGCTTTTTCAATTTTGTCGGGTGAAAATTCAGTTTTTTGGGAGTAAACCACGCAACCATCTTCCGAGACTTGACTAATTTAGACATGGTGTGAAAAAGCCCATAAATTTTCCTTTCCCAACGGAAGTATTAAGGAGAATTGAACCCAGATGTACATTCATATTTGAGCACTGTTCTTTAATCTCAAAAACCAGATTAATTTAGCAATTAACCTTCTAAACATTGAACTAAACTTATTTAACAGAGATATATCTGTAAATTTTAAATAAAAATCTATTTAAGATTGCAAAACCCGAAGTATTCTAATAATAATTGATTTTTTTAGTTTCACTTATAATTACCATTGCCAATTTTTATTGTGACTTATAAATAAAAGAAATACAAATCCGATTGGTTCACTTAAAAGCCATCAAGGGCATTATGAGCCATAACTGATGTTTCTCGTCAAGAAAAAATATAAATAAAACATCGATATTACTTCCTTGAATAAGCTTTTCTCCTTCTGACCCATTTCTGTTATCATCAATAACTGCTGTCATCAAATATTTCAACTCTGTCCCTTTCAACTGAACCAATAGACGCAACACGTTCTGGCATCCTAAATAAATACAGATATTATCAGTTCCATGTATGCAACTAAAGGTACTGATGATTGTCAGATTATTGGCTGATATAAACCGTATAATCATTATTATTTTTAAAATTATGATAAATTTCTAGACACGATATGAAACTGTGGACTTGAACAGAAGGTCTCTACAACCTCCCTATTGATCTGCGTTGGCTTTCATTTATTTAATCTTAATAACGAATGAGGAAAAGACATAAGATATTTTGGGGCTGCAGTATTATGTCCGCGAAGCCTTTTATCGGGCAATTTGTTGGCTTCTAAATGGGGTGGAGGGTTTTAAATTCTAAATGACTGCTCTTAGCAGCATTTGATACAAGATGGTTATATGATTGCTGCAATCTGTATTCCCACTTTTCCGCCTCAGTAAAAGTTCTAAATTATGCATTGTTCGCAGAAGGCATTTTCTGCTGTATACTTTATTGCAAAATCTACTGTTTTACTGGCATTCGTGGCCATTAGCGAGATCTATCAAAGATATCGTTTTGGGGATAAATTGTAGGGAAGTTTCGATCGTACTTTATCACCACTGTTATTGTCTGATTACGGATAATTTTTGATAAAAAGAAATTTTCTGAATTATTTCTCTATTTTCGATGGACAAAGTAAATGAGAATCTTTAAATGATGTGAACACTTGGACTAATTCGGCATCATGGAAAACATATATCGAATACAGTCTGTAATTGAAAAAATTGTTATTAGTGGTTTGGCCGCATCTTGAGTACTGCATACAGATCTGGAAGGCTCCTTTTAGGAAAGGTGTAGATGTATTCAAGGCTCCTTTTAGGAAAGGTATAGTCAAGTCATGAAAGGGCTTCAGCTCCACAAATTTCAGCCCTTGCAAACTGGGCACCTAAGAGGAAACCCAATTGAAGTGCTTAAACTTTAAATGGATTGAGTAAACTCAATACTGATGGTATTCTAACTGTTTCTCAGACAGGACTTTGCGCATTATGGCCTTAGTCGTTCGTGCACCATAAAAACCTCAATCAATCTCAGATAACACGCACACCAAGGGACATAAACTTAAATTGTAAAGGATGGTTGTGGGATAAACGTGTGAAAATTCTCTTTCGGCTAAAGAGGAATTGACTCTTGGAATAACTTCCACCCGGGTGTCGTGGAAGTGGTTAGTTTGAATAAACAATTCTGTGATCTGATTTTCCGACGTTCTACTTGATTATTGTTTACTAGGGGTGGATGGGGCGTAACTTACCCTGCTTTCCTGGAATTTTATTTTATATTTGTTACTCAAAAACCCCACACATTCTTTGTTTGATCCGCTCCCAGGTAGACACCTCACTCATCTCTTCTTAATGTTTTTGCACACTAAAGACATTGCACTCCCATTTATCAAGCTTGATTACCTCCATTACTGCCACACCGACTTTATTTATATTTCATGAGAACAAGAATCTGGTCTGCAGTAGACTATTAGGTAACTGCGCTGTCCCGGGTTTGTGGCCTTCAACATGTGGCTCGGGGCACACTTTGTTTACTCCCAGCAGTACGAAAATGTCGTCCCAGTCACAGACATCACATTATGCGAATTTAGAGTGGACCAGTAAATGAAATGTAGACGACCAAATTGGAAATAAGCATTGACAAATGGCAAAATGCGATGGTTAATGAACAGGATTGAATGCGGACAGCGAGTTACAAACACCACAAGGTCAGTAATATGAATATAGAACATGGGTTTTATTAGTTGGTACGATAGCAACTGATAAAACCCTATATTATAGAAACGCTAAACAACCGCACAGTACTCAGTTTCTATGCGATAATTATATGGCATGTGCAGTTGTCAAATCCCTTTAAAAAAATGCCCATTGTTTTTAATAAATGAAAAAAAAACAAACTTCTACTGTGATAATAAGCTATTTATTGTTAAAAGTAATTTCATCTAATACTACGTATCCTTTTCTATAAATACAAACAATAATTATGGCTGTGACCAGTTAATTTGCATTCTCGCAGATTGGTCTGTGTATGCTTCTACCTCTTTCTTTGCTGTAAGGGTTTCTTATACGTGCTATAACAGGGCTGCATGATCTCTCATTACGATTTGTGGAGTAATTCATTAAACGCCTTGTAGAAAATGTCACATTGGATTGCATTTACTGCTTTATACTAGTAATTTCTTTTCATTTTCATATGTTAATATTATTTTTGCAATTTTTGTAATTCCCTTTTCTTATTTAGCAGATTCTGATATTGAGAACGATCGCAGTTCCACCAGTGATAGTCAAGGAAAGCGTCGTCGCACGCGTACAAACTTCAACGGATGGCAATTGGAAGAACTAGAAAAAGCATTCGAAGCCAGCCATTATCCGGATGTGTTCATGAGAGAAGCTTTGGCCATGAGACTAGACCTGGTGGAATCAAGGGTCCAAGTAAGTTGGAAGATATGATCTATTTAACGTGTTTTGCCCTTAATGTTTGTACATCTGAGCTTGCAGTGGAATCCTCAGCAATTTGCAATGGTGACTTGACGACTACATATAGTCGCCATTAAAAAGGATTATCGCGGCTTTAATAGCATGCGTACTATGACCTCTGAAAAGGGCCTTGTCTACAGAATTCATAACATAATCTGTACACAACGACATACTGTAATTAGTTTTTTAATTACGTATACAGCGCGCGGTTTCTTGAAATATGTGACATTATATACATATGAATTATAAATGTTTCGTTTATTTATTAGTATACATAGATAACAGCGTTTAACTTCTTAATTACAATCCATGCTATGCACAAATATACAGTACGTTATACACGGTGATTACTCAAAGCCGAAATAGACTGCAATTAAACCATGTTATACATCAGAGCTGCAATAAATCAACTCCTGGGTAACTGAACATCAAATAAGATTATTAATGTTAAAAAGCCACATCAGCACAAAACAGCCATAATACATTATAAATCTACTGCCGTATCATGCACTTATTAGCTGTAAATCTATTCAGTACATAAATTAATCAACGATTTCGTAAATAAATATACTATTAAAAATAAATTCATTGTATGCATGAAAGAAACGTATCTGTTCTTAAAATAACTCTTATAACAGGTGTAATTGCAAATAAATGCATGGAAATGACATTACATTCTTGCACAGAAGCATTAATCTCTCCAAGTGCAGATTTATCAACATGAGTTGCAGATACGTACGAAAATGCTCCCGATAAAGTGGTTACTTCCTTCAAGTCTGCGTTAAGTTTCATGGTGGCAAGTCCATCAATGCAATCTGTAAAGAAGCATTGTAGAGACCATTGGAGGTCAATGGACTAACAATCGCTTCTTTGCCCAATGTCCTCCGTTAATGGTCTAAGTACTCTAATGGGAAACCACCTCTTACAAACATTCTTGAAAGGTACTGGAGAACACAACGGGATTTCTGTGGTAGTTTGACGATGCCAAAAAGGTTTTAATGGCTCTGGGAAGAAATGGCCTACCAGCACGCCTCCTTACGTGATAAAATAGATGAAATCAATAAAGCTGTTATATTTTTTTATGATGCCCCGAAACACGAAAGGTTGTTGAGACCTATGTAGTCTAGTATCGCGGGTGGCTGGAGAGTTGCAAAGCTAGAAAACTTGTTGACATTGGTTTTGTGTTTCTGTACGTTGCCGTGAAACTTGTGAAAGAAAGATTTCTGGAATGGATGGCTGACCGATGCACGTGTTCCAATTACTATGGAAAGAGAGGCTGAATCGAGTTTTAGAAGGATTGCAAGGGTTGAATAAGTTATCCATGCCTCAGTGAATAGCGATCTGGAGATTATAATTTCAGAAGTTACTGAATATTCTAGTGAATGTAGCTGTCACGGTTTGGAAAAGAACAAATGGAGTGTATTATTATCGGCAATATTATGGACGGAAGAATTTCCCATCAATGGAAAGTCATTCATCGATACAAAGAAGAACCTTGAGATACACCAGCATTCAAATCTGACGACTGTGGGAAGTCTGTTGGCAGAAAATGAAATCTTCTTTACTTTAGAAAGTATTGAATTGGGAACCAAAGGATGATAATTATAGACTTATGATTATAATCGAGGTGTAATTAGATATGCAGAGATTAGGTCTCCCTTCTTATGAACCACTGGGCACGAATACGTTTCCATGCAACAGAAAAAAAGAGTATAAAAAGGTATGTCTATGAGTAAACTCCGAAGAAAGATTTAAGAAAATTAACAGACGACCCTCATGATGTTTACAAGACAGCAGATAATGCGCTGCCTATTTTTTATACTGGTAACCAACCAACACCAATTATTCCTCAATGGTACTGTCCAGTAGTATAAAACTAAATCATTGACATTTTATTCTGATCTGAACTACGGACCTCTTGCATACTCAACAACCCATTGAGAACTGAACACCGGGTTTGGTTAGTTGAGAATATTACCAAGGAACATTCGGGCAAGAAGCAAAAGCGTCTCATCTGCAATCGTATATGTGTGCAAGTGTGTTTATTCATAAACATGCGCAGAATGATCAAACTCGGGAAACTGTGCGCCTCTTTCTGAGATTGGTTGACTTAATCCACTTAAAGATCGTAATAAATTCTTTACTCTATTTAGTGGCGCGCCAGTGGAAAATTTATAGCATTACACCTCCTTTGATCCCTGCGTTTCTGAATTGGCCTTTTGATGGAAAGCAATTAGCCGGTCAAAACATTAACGACTTTTGTCCACGTTTAATACAGCTTAAATATAAATTATCGCATATAAATGACGAAGGCAAAATATAAAAGGAGACCTACTTCTGCAAATTAGAACTACAGAATGGGTTGGGTTTAAAGGAGCAATAAGGTATGAGATACACGCATCAGAATTTATTTACTATTTGGGTTTTGATATAAATGCTGTTGGGCAGAGTGAATCGAGGCGGAAAGTTGTTTTAATTTTGAATTCCACCTAGAATACTTGAAGAGGTGTAGAAGGGCTGGACCGGGCAATGGGAGTTGCAGGTGGTGCACGCCAGCGACCTCTTCAAAACAGTGCACTGATCAGCACAATATATGAGAGTGTGGTGTTAAAAGGTCACAACAGCGCATTCATTTTTCTTCATTATTGACACGCTGGCGAGCGCAGCTGCATATAAATTGACACTGACGGAATTACAGAAACTTCTCCTTCGAATAAGAAAGAAACAAACAAGAACACGCTGCAATAGTTAATATTCACAGTCTAATTCCAAACTCATAGAGCCAACTTTTGACTGAAGAGTCATAATGTTAAAGAATTATGCCCACATAATCGAAGTCGAGGACAAAGTCATAATGCTGTGGTGTTGGTTTGTAATTTGATTTGGCCCTTGGGGAACTAGGGGACAAAATCAAATTACAGGGGAAGAGATTGACTATATTGCGGGAAGTTTTCTTTTTGGCCAGCGTATCGTTGATTACTGGAAAGAGTTGCCTTAGCAGGTAGTCGAAGCTAACAGCTTTAAAAAAATTCAAAGGTCACTTGGACAGCACATAATTTGTGTTTTCTTATCCACTATTATATTGCACTGGATGGCTGATACTAATACGAAATCAACTATGCCTTTTATAATAGATGGCTGTTAGGTATGGATATTGAATGATGATGGAATTTTTACTCCATAGGTTATTCAGACTACAAAGAATATTCTGTCGAAGAGGGAAGGATTATGTACTTCTCCCTCCTTCTACTCAATGACTCAATATTGAAGATGGATAAGTTTAAACTTCAGGAACTATGATCTGGCCTTTTTCTCAACAATTTATAAGTCTTCGGGGGGGGGGGGCGATATTTTCCCTAATATGCATTTTTAATGGTTATCGGCAGACGGATGAGAAATACGCCCCTCCCTGGTACACTTCCATGATTCAGCACTAAAACAGATCCTTTAGAGCATGCAATTTACAAAGACCATTCACGAATCCCATCACTGCCTCAGTTGCTTTTGCGCTTTCAAGCTAATCTAAACAACCAATCAACGCTGGAACTTCTGGTTCCGATTATTACAACACACTGAAGAAGTCTGACATGTCAGGTCCGAGGTATCTTAGCTTGCGATCTCGCGGACCTCTACCTCACGTGAACCTTCCACCATTACATTTATATCGTTGGTGTGTTTTCAGAAATAATCACGTAGTAGACATTACAATAACTGTTGTTCTTTTTTTTTTTTTTTTGTTCGTATTTAATTTCCTTCCCAGGTTTGTATTCGATATTATTCGGCGGTCAGTTGTGTGTGTGTCTGAGTCCATTAGTGTAACGTTAGAGGCACGCGTGGCATAAGGTTAACTTTCAAATCAAGACTCGTGTTGTTTGCAGTGTTGAACACATGTTCACGACTTGCCCTAAAATGTAAGCGTGCTGCCTGTCTCTGTAACCGTGTTTGTTTGTTTTTTCGAAAACATGGTTCTTTTAATAGTTCCAAGCTACAGACAATCACGGCCTGGTCTTCCCATTATGCAGCATTCGTTTCGAAGTTTGTTTAGCTTCCTGGATGAATTGCAATTTGGGCTTATTCAGTTTGTTATAGCCGCCCTTTTCGCAAACAACCAACCTAATAACAAATGCTATCACCGTTTCCATGGGGACCCATTTTTCTCTATTTTTTTGCCATCAATTGTTATTTGATGGTTACAAAACTTTTGTCCTCGAAGTTATTGGGTTTATTAATATGCGAACGACAGCGGTTTCATCATAGTTAGATTTACCATGAAATAAAAAACAAAAAAATACGCATCTGCGTGGAATTAATCTTTTATGCCAGAAACTATGCACGTAACACGCGCTGTTCTTTCCTGGATTTATTGTATATACAAAAGGCGCATGCGTGCCTACTTAATTCGAAATAAATGAGATCGATGTTCTTCTAATTGGTGGTATTGTGTACAGCAACTAGTGGCCTGTGGTGATTTAAGAATAAAATAAGTTTCCTCTCATAGCGAAGCTGTTTTTATTTAAATACTTACAACGGTTTCCTTTTTTTAAAAAAATCTTGCTGAAAATTTTAAAATAATCTTTTCAATAATCTTGCTGAAAAGTCAGTGGCCTCTTAAATCTCGAGGACATCCAGCTAGTTCAGTGGTTTCAAGAAGCACGGGGAGGTGCAGCGTGGCCAAAAATGTCGAATAACGGTATTTGACTTCCAAATTACTTCTATTTGACTTCTAAATTATTTTTACTCCGTCTCTGTCTGCTTCTACTTCCATCCTCAAGGCAATGCAGAAGAAGACGGGCAGGTGGAAAGGGAAAATTGAGGAGAGTTAAAATATTTGCAATTGCTAGGAAATAAAAGTGAACTCGAGAAATATGACTTTTAAAACGTCAGGTAAATCTGTGGTGAAAGGCGCAAAACAAGTTCATGACTGATCTTGAAATCATTGCCAGGAGAGTCCACAAGAAGGAAAATCAGACAGAGGGGATAGCTGATGTCATTAATTATTCATAAGAGAATTTCGATTGTGCTTTCTGTAGTTGGAATTGGATGCATATAATGCGATGTCAGTTTGAAGGCAGTTAACAAAAAAGATCAGCAAGTTTGAGAAATGGCAATCGAGCTATTTTAATTAATCGAACGAGAGAGAGAAGTATTGTAGGCTTTTTGCTTACTGGCTGGCCGTGAGATGTACTATGAAGTGACTTGCGTGATTAATGGAGAGTGAGAGACCATGGAGGAAGTTAATAAACATATTGAGGTTAATGATTTGACGTTTATTGATTGGTGGAGAATAGCTTAGAAGTTGTGACTATTTGAGTTTTGCAATGAGACGGTGAAAATGTACACTTGGCGCTTGCCCATTTGGGAAAACTAATTTTTTAGTTGAAAAGATGTTCTGCAGCTAGGTATTACCAAGACCAACTTATGTTATATTCAGACTTTGCTTCTTCAACCAATTTGTTCTTGGAATTATGTACACAATATGATTTTGAATAGGAAAAGTGTGATCGTAGATAAATGAATCTTTTTATTGTTTTAATTGCTTAGCAGGAAGAATGGATTCATTTTGAAGGTTTCCTTTAGTCTCTTACAGTATATAATTTTATGAATGACGTAGCCGAGTGGTTAGGGTAAAAGTGTAATACCACACGGTTTGAATTGACTTTGGTACTGCTAAATATGGTATTGGTTGGATTATCGTCAAAATGATTAGCAGTAAATTTCTCTGACTTAGGTGGTATAATCAGAACTTTTTTTTTCACTCTTTTTCTAAGGGAATAACATAAACAAATGAAGTCTGCTTGATGTTTGGTAATTGAATAGAATTTTTTTTCGTGCGTGTTCTATACGCGAGAGAATCACTATACGAGTGAAGTAGTTATATCAGAACTTTGCAGGGGTCTTCAAGATTACACAATTTTGCAATAAGACTTCCAAACTTGGAAAAAGAAAGTGATTTCAACTCCCATAATAATCACGCACTACCTTACCAGGACTAATATTAATGAATAGAATAAGCTTTTAAAATTACAGCTGGTTAATTAAATGATTAAAACTTAAACATCTTCATCAACATCGGCCATTTTCAATCCACTACAAGATGAAGGGCGCCTCCGTAGCCAGGTGGGAAAGAGCAGCAGTGCGCGCACACGCTTCTTGATTAAACCGGGATTCGAGCCCGTCACCATCAAATAATGAGGAGGCGGAAAGGTCAGGGAATGACCACCGCATATTCCCGGAGTAACATGGCCTTAGTTGCTAATACTCCTAAAATCCAAAAAACAAACAAACAAGGTGAAGACCTCTCCAGCAACTTTCCAGTTCCTTCTGTTTTGGGCAATCCATCTACTTCCCACGAACTGGTGAATTTCATCTGTTTGGTATCATTCTGTTATTTTCTTAGTCCATCTGTAATCACATCTTCGAGCTGCTCAAGACCATTTCAGTTCTTTAGTTTTGATAAGAATGTCCTTTACTTGAGTTTTCTGCCTAATCCATGTGTTTCTCTTCTTATCCAACAGTCTGATTCCTAATATAATTCATCCCATTCTTCGCTGTGTAGTTCTCAGCTTCTCTTCCATTCTTTTGGTGAGTGCCCAAGTTTCACTTCCATAAGTCATGGTGGGGAGTATACATTGGTTCATTATTTTACGTGTCAAACAAACTGGGATATTTCTCATCAGTATGTGACTATATTTTCTGAATTCTATCCATCCAGGATTTATTCTTCTCTTGACTTCCAGCCATTTATCATTATTATAGCTAATGAATTGTCCAAGATAAGTATGTGAATCATCTTTTCAATTTATACTCCTTCAATGATTATATCCCTTTCTGTGGCTTAGTCGTTCACCATTACTTTTGTTTTAGCCATATTCATCTTTAGTCCAAAATCCTTACTAACTGTGCATAACTGATTACGATTTTCCTCTAATTCTTTAGGATCATGGCTTATGACCACAATGTCTTCTGCAAATCGTAAATGGTTTAGGTACTCTCCGTTCACATTGACTCCTTTCTGCGACCAGTCTAATCTTCTGAAAGCGTCCTCAAGGGCAGCAGTAAACAGCTTCGGAGATATTGTGTCTCCTTGTCGAACTCCTTTCTCGATTTTAAATTTCCTACTGTCTTTGTCTAGTCTAATAAAGGATCTAGCACTCTCATATATTTTCTTCAAAATCATAATATATGGGGTATCTATGCCTTGTGTTTGCAGTGCCCGAAACATTGCCTTACGCTTTATGGAGTTAAATTCCTTTTCATAATTCACAAATGCCAGGCATAATGGTGTTGTTTCACATTAATTTGCTTTCTCCATTAGCTGTGATATTAGTAAAGGTGATCCATAGTTGAGAATCCTGTCCTAAAGCCAGCTTGCTCTTTCGGTTGATTCTCATCAAGTATTCTTTCTAATCTGTTAGTTAAGAATGACCCTTGTGAACAACTTGTAGATGTGGGACAACAAGCTAATTGGTCTATCTTAGTATGAACACATCTTAGTATGGTTCAACACAATTTGCATATTGAAATTTGAGTTTTCCTGTGGAAAATCAAATTTTCTCGATCAAACAACTTTCCCAGTATTCCCTGCATGAAGCTTTGCTTCCCATAGAGCTGTAATCTGATTAAAAAGATATTGCTATAAAAAGAAATCGTTTCTGGAGAGAGGATCCCAGCGCATTTCGAAAAAAAAAAAAAAAAAAAAAAAAGAAAGCAAACCTTTCCACGTGCTGTTATTTATTAAATTTGGTTCGAGTTATACAAATATGACGTCTCCTGCATAAAGATCTATTTCTGTTCGCCCAGACTACTTTTCTATCGGTATTAGTTTTTTGTTTCTCTTCCTGCTGTTCAATTATGGCAGCATTTGATCGATATCCACAGATGGTGTGGAGAGTATTCTGTCGTGGCATAGCGCATTTTCCTCGCGATGCTCAACCGACGTTAAAAAAAAGACCGCAGGTCGCTCCTGCCACCCTGTATCATCAAGTTGGGCTAAGTACCATAAAATGAAGGGGTAGTGGTTATAGCTTGTGTTTCCGTCTCTTCCTCCGCACTTTCCACCGTGTAAACAAAGCGCTATATAATAACCTTACGCGTGCAGTCCCGGAAACTCGCTTCATCCTAAATGCCTAGTTAGGAACGAGATTCCAAACCATTTCCTGCGTGTCTCGGTAGAGGGCGGAGTTATTGGGACGACAGGATGCGGAGGACTATTGTTTTAGGATAATATCGCTTTTTTTGTGTTGTTGTTTGGCGAAAATAATGTACCATTGAACGCGGTGTCCTTGCCCGAGTAAATATTTACGTCTAATCACAATCTTCGGCCCAAGTTCCCGAAACTTTTAAGAAAAACTTTCGTTTTAATCAGTGATGACATCGCCAGTGTTACAAGAGACTTAAAACGTTTAATTGTTTAGGAAACCACAATCAATGGATCCGTAAGGTATGAGGTTGTGCCTGCCTCATCCTAGTGACGCTTTGTACTCGAGGGATTCTACTAAGAAACCCGCGATTTATCGAACACTACACTCGATCAGAGACCTTGGCATTCCCAGAAGTAACGGCCCTCCTGTGTTGCTTTACTTACTGGAATTTTCCAAAGGTACGAGTTGAGGCCAGTCTGTTACACGCAGAGAAGGACCACGGCCATGATTATATTGACTGAAGTAAAAGTTTGGGTTGGAAGTAATCTCATTTTCTATTGTTTGGGTGCTCACAAAAAATGCTGATTATTCAAATTTACAATTGCTGTACTACGTTGAATTCCAGCCTCGGATTTGTTATCTCCCTGGGAATTGTAACCATGATTTGTTGTGGTAGGTATTGGCCCTGCATTTATTTATCTTTGGACTGTAGATTTGTTATAAATGAATCCCACTGCATCAATTATGCAGCTAGCGGTGTCTTGCTACCACATCCCACACTGAAGATGTCTTGAGCTTATTATATCCACTTTTTCCATGCTATTTTTCTGCAGTAAATGAGCAAAGTTTGATATAAACCTAATTCCAGATGTAGGTAGCCTGGAATAAATGTTTTAGAGACTTTTAAAAATTATGGTCGCGAGGACCATTGACCAATGGTAATTATGTTGTTCTGGGACCCGTCGCTATCTTAGAACCTTGATGAATTTCGCCTTGAAACTTATTGTAGTTTCCCGTTTCAATTTCACAGGGTTCAGATGAATACCTTTTGGAGAATTGTATATCTATTTTGATATCTCAATTGCGTTTAGTTTAAAATATTCGCAGAAATGCTGAAAAGAAGCCAGACTTTCTCAGCCTTGAAAATTACGTGGTTTCATTCCGTTATGTTCATCCATAACTCTTCAGTTCAAAAATTAGAGAATTTTCTTATATCGTCTCCAGTTAATCCCTTATACTAATAATCTTATAATAACCTAGTTTGTGCTGCTGTAGAAGGAAAAAACATATATCCAAATATTTAGTTTACTGAAACCTTTCAAAATCTTTAAATACTTCAATAAAAATTCACGACGCATACGTCTCGTTTCCAGATTGAGACCTACAAAACTGAAGGAAAGTCCCTCTCTATCAATCGATTCAATCAATGACCTTGTTGCTCTTCACTACATCGTGTTCATGACTCTTCTCTCTAAACCCGTCAAATAAGCATGATTTTGACCTTAAAACATTACTGAGCATTGTCTGCAATCTTCAGCATTGCACACAATATAAATTAATCTATCTTTCCCTCATAATGCAGTAAATTTTACCCTCTGACATCATTTAGTAAAAACACCACGAAATGTTTAATGGTGGTGAGGACTGGGAGCTATCTTTTACTCCAGTGCGCTTTCATAACATTCGTTTGTTGATTTGCTTTCAAAATACACATCATTTCACCGATATTTCTTTCGGATAACAACAAAGATGTTAACTGTGTCTCTCCAGTGCATTCAAAATCAATTGCTTCTTAATTTCCTTCGTCAGAAGAAAACATTTTACATGACTTCTCGGTGATGCAGTCATGGAGACGTGCTAATGAGCGGCGGTCATGGTTCAGAGAGTAATATTTCACAGGTTTAGCGCCTACAGTCAGTGGGCTTGTGGAGATGAAGCGCTTGGTGTCATCCGATAATACCAGGGATGTTGATCGGTGTGGTGTTGAACCGCATTCATATCGACCCAGAAGTTCGCTATCAAATAATAAAAAGAGTATTCGGGATGGGGGGGGGGATATCCCTGACGGGTTAAGATTGTTAAATTCAGCCTCGAGATCTTGGTACACGAAGCGGTTCTTAATGGTGGAAGTCAGGGGTGGAACGGCACCCAATAACTAATAGTGTGTGGCAGTGTTAGGGCAAATCTGCCTCATAATTGAGTCACTCAACATTAATCACAGATTATGAAGTCGACACCAGCGGCTGGCTGCAGACACTCATTAAGCAATGCTCATAATTAATGAGCACGTCTTGGCAAAATAGACGCCTAATTACTGAAGAGAAATATATTTTTAACATGAACAAAGGCCGATGCGTGATAATTAGCTCTATGGGCAGCCAAGCTCACCATGCTTGGAGGCTTTTGTCAGCCTGTTGTTATCGCACTCGGCATTTCGTTGGACTGCCTCGACGCTGAATATCTTTCATTTGTAATTGGTTCTGCTAAAGATGAATACAGAACTGAACGAGCAAATATTATTTTTCATTAGCGTAAGTCGCGCGGTACTTTGTTCCTGTCTTCATAACATAATAACCCCCTGACATGCAGAAGTCGCCACTCCTTTCGCTCAAATAAGACTAAATCTGAATTCTGGAGCGCCTTTAGTTGCTTCTTGGGTGCAGGGGTTTGTTAAACTTATCGCCATTAGAGTCAAGCTGTTAGTTCGCTCGGTAAGACCATACCGTGCAATTAATCAAGTTGTTGACTTGGTAAACAACCAGAAGGATGCAGGAAAAACTTGTGAAACAACAAGATGACACCTATTTAAGAACAGACTAATAATCACCTAGCCAGCTACTTATGGCGAGTTATAAAGAGAAAGGTGGTAAAGTAGTTTGATCTACTTCAAACTGCTCATAGTCCCAATCTCATAATCCCTAAATAAAAATCAATAAAGGATTATTTATCTATATATTTTATTCAGTAATGTGCACATTAATGAATAAGTGTACGTTCTTTTGTTGTTATCGAAGGGATTAGCAAATTTTGAACAGACCTTGAGGACTTTACAGATTTTTCAACGTCTCCTGTTCCTGACCTTGAATTATAAAATGTTGGCATTTATTATGTTTATTTGCAGCAAATTTAGCATATTTTAAACATTTATTAAATGAATATTACATAAAAAACTAATAAGCATAAAATATGCATCTTACGTCCTCAGAAATATTTATTTTAATCGATAAACCACTCCTAAGAGTTCTACCGAGTTAACAATACCATTATTATAAACTAAAACCTTCTACTTTGTATTATTTTAAATATCTGCTAGCCTCATCTAGGGTAACAGTTCAACGAACTGTTCTCCAGATGAAGAACAGTTAAAATTAAAGCTTGTGATTCTTCAAGATATTTTGTTCCAACCATTTTGTGAGATCGAATCGAGTTAACCTTAATTGTCTTCCTTAATTGTAGTTGCATTTATTTCACTTTATATTTTGAGGTACTTCTTTAACAAAATAAAGAATGGATGAAAGAAAAAAAAAACAATAATAGGCCTGTGTCGAATTTGTATAATCTTTTCCAAGGGCTTCTGCCCTTAAGGTGTTAGAAGGATGAAAATCATAAGAGAAGGAGTAAAGATGACACCGAAATGGCCAAGAATAATCGACAACTGATTTCTGGATTTTTTTAAAGGCGTTTTACCGCTCTCTGAGCCCATGCTGATGGAAACAGATTCGTGGACAGACCTCCGATTCGAAAGCTCCGTGTAAAGATTAGGCATATGTAGTTAGGGCGTGGTTTATGCGGGGATGAATAATGAAGGTTTCTTTATCAAACCACAAAAGTTACATGTGGAGTAAATTGCTAGGTATATAAGCACTCTAGTCGGAGATAATAACTGGCTGGCATGCTTCTCGTGCATTGGCAGTGTGCTTCTCTCTTCCCCCAGAGTGTACTTCGGCTGGGAAAAAGCGTCACTTATTGCAGCTGTACGTATGGTTCGCGAACTGAATCAGTAGAGATGTTGTAATGGTATTTTCTTCCAGCTCCAGTACTCTAATTGAGTAATCACATCTATGTCTGGTGGAGAATAAAACTAAATGTTCGTGATAATGTTAAGCCTAATCAACCCTTCTCCCTTCTGTACTTCCAAATCTCTTTTCTCCGACTTGGAGGCTGGTCAGGAGCAATTTGTTATGGTAATAACATAAATAAGATTTTTTTTTCTTGCTCTGTACCGATAAACTTACCGAGAAAAAAGGGATTATCGAATATTATTCACAGCTTACTGATAACAGAGTTCAAGTTTCTTTTCGAACCATCGTATCGGTTGTTATTAATTACACTTTAATTATAATAATGAGGACACGTTGGGCAAAAAACAGCAAAAAATAAGAATTACCAAGCGTTTCTTCAAATAGTCTTTACAATCTTCTTAAAAAAACAGCGAAGAAAATTTCCCTGAAATAATTTTCTGAGGTTTTCGATGCTCATAATAGAAGATTCGTCTTATTGATTGGTTAATTTATGTGCTGAATAGTGAAAAGTTTTCCCAACGATGAACCAGAAGATTATATATGGTATTTTCTATCGAAGAAACTTTGATTCGGCAATTAAAACTTGTTCATAACACATAAGGTGAAAATCTTTTGAATCGAGAATTATGCAGAGATTCAAATAAAGGATTGATGGTTAATGTTCATTGTGAATCCATTGTAAAACCATTTCTCTTCTTCTCTAGGGAGCAATGCTTCCATGCACTATGATAAAACTCTAATTACCATCTCTTTTACATTTATGTTCCTAACGTGAGATTTAAGAACTGTTCAACATCGGTCGAATGTTGTTACGTTTATTGGAAGATCAAGAAACATCACAAAACAAATGGGATTATTTATTGAATTCCGTGAGAGTTTAATAATTGTAAAATACGGGAAACAAAAAAAAAGCGAAGATTACTTTAAAATTATCTCAAATTAGTATTTTCTGGGTGAAGAGTTCCATTTTTCTAAAAGGAGTGACATAGTTGAATATTAATGGACGATCTAGCTAATAATCGACATCAGTCATATTTGCATTTTCTTGTAAAATTCTGTTTTCATCCTGAATAACAAGGAATTTTAGTATTAATATTGGCCGTAGGTAAGGAAGTAGATATTCCAATGATTAATCAACTCCCAGGCTAAATGGGAGTTGTTAATCTTTGGAAACTTTTTGCAATCCAGGCTATAATTCTGCTCACTTACCTCGATTTTACGTCCTCTGGTTATAGCGTCATATAATACTAAGAAAATTTCCCTATCATTCATTTTACTGTCCCCGCTCAAAGCCATATAATCTCCTTTTAAGCCTCCCACAATCAGAATCTCCACTAAGGTATTTAGTGATAAAACCGATAAACCTTATGAACCTCCCTAAATTAGATCTCCATAAAGTACTTATTCTATTCTGCAACCCACGCACTAGAAGTTACTTTTCGAATGGGTGTCCTTTTGCCAATATTTTAAACGGAAGAGACGCAAATGGATTGAGTTACCAACCAAGACCAGATTTACAGAGATGCGGTGGATTACCAGCTCAAGGGCATGAAGGATGCGGGATCCCGAATATTTAATTATTGTTGGTAAACAGTCCTTGCGACCTAATTTTTGCTCCTCTCTAAAAAATAAGGCCTGCCGTAGCCGAGTGGTCAGGGTCTAGAGTGCAGTGGCGCATGCTTTTTGAGTGGTTCTAGACCGTGACTGCTAAATACTATTGACAATTGTATTATGATTTATTATAAACTCCTCTGACACCTGCTGATCACGTCGGAGTATAAACAAGAACATTATGTACACCAGGTCCTATATTACTAAATCCAGCATTGCCTCACTTATAAACCTGCAGCACCGATCTCTGAAGTGTCCACATTTCTAACTCGAGCCCATTCTGCCTTCAGAATGGGCTAGAGTTAGAAATGGGAGTCCGGTAATTACAACTTTTTGCCTCCTATCGTGTAGCTATTTCGTAATCCTCTAAGAATGTTACCATGGTCCCAATATGGTTTGGGGCAACCCGTTTTACTACTCTCTTCCTCCTTGGCCATCAGACATTGACTGATCATCGTTAAACTATTCAGTGATTCCCAAAGTCTAATGGACTCAGTGCCAACACGTGTCGGAGCTCTTCTAATGTCTAACAGTTTTCACAGCATCGATTTGAAAATCCTCGATAATATTTTGCATTGAACAAACTTGCATCTTCAGATCATGTAATAATTCTACAGCACTCAAATCAGAAAAAAAAAAAAAAATTAAATTCCCGGTTACAAGCGAATAGATATCTGGAGCTCAAACAGTTGGATACTAGATTTTTAAGAACAAGAATATTGGTTTTAGAAAGGCTTAATTAGCCCTTGATGTACCTCTGCTCCAGCACCGTTCGTACGAATAAATAACCACAAATTTAATGTTTGAACTATAAAATTGACATATGATACTTTCTGCTTGCCATCAAAGCGGAAAACTGAACATAAATAACGTTTAAATGAGTTATCACGATAATATAGTGGTTGACAAGATCATTAGTAATGAAGAGAGACCATAAAACTGTATAGAATTCAGTTCAAAACAACCATTTGAATTTTGTTGCCTCATCAGATGCTGCTTCTCCTCCAATAAAGACCAGCGTTTCTCAAACTTCATATTTATCTGGGGACTGGCGTTTTAATTACCTTTTTTTTTTGTTGTTGTTGTTGTTGCAGTTCAAGAACATATACTCATAAAAAAAATAATAAAAAACGAATAAATTTTCACTCTATTTAATCATATAGCAATAAATCATTTATTATGTGTCCACTTTACAGGTTTTTAATAATTAATGGAAGTGATGTCAGCGATGACGTTTTTCTACGTCACAGAGCCACTTTCTCGACAACAGAAGAAAATAATTTTATCCTAAAGTCAAATCTAATTATTATTTTAACAGCTCAGGAGAAAATTCAAATTATTATTTTAATGGCATTCATGCAGTTTAATTATTTGTAAAAGTGTGTGTTCACAAGCAGATTTGCATGTTGTGAGGGATGAAAAACCCAGAAGAACTCACAGGGAACCCTACTTCCTTTGAGTTCGTCTAGCTACAATCCTGATTGAAGCAGATTTTAGAAATCCCTCCAGTCAACGACTGGAATGAAATCGAGATAAGATAATTCTGATGAAGAACTATACCGAGGTGCGCAGCCTACGTTCGGGCAGCTTTGGTATCATAATGATCTGGTTAATATCCGTGGTTCTAATGTTTTGTGGGAGTTTAAGCGTGGGGATATTCTCCTTAGCAACTGATACTTTATATTATAACAGGTTTTAATAGTGATATGGGCGGCTGACGCCCATACCTCAACAGCATACAGTAGTGGTGAATTCGCAATGATTTGGAGGTATTAGACGATAGTGTTCCCATCTATTACGATTTACTACTGTGGGTGAGCTGCCTTGTTCAGGAAGATTTACTTGTGTAAATCAAACCTAAATGTGTTGTTAAAAGTCACGCTCTGGTCTCGATGGCCTTTGGCAACAGGTCTTTAAGTGCCTTTAGTGGAGAGCTAGATGGACAAATGGATGTTGCTTGAGTGAATATTCTATGGATTTAGTTTGAGTCCATACTGCTGCCGGTAGGATGGTATTTTGTTGAGATGAGGCTGATTCTTGGTTAGATTAATCTGTTATTAGCTTAATATCATCGGAAAATGCAGCGGTTTCTTCGGTGGAGTCATCGAGGGTTACTTATATTTAGTGGGGGTTAATGAATCAAAGCTGAATAATGTTGGTTTAAGTTCAGTCAGTGTAACCATTCACAATGTTTTCAGTACTTTGCGCTTCATCTAGTAATGATTTTGAATGATGGCACATTGCTGTACAATTATCCTTCTGTAACCTGTAAATGACGTACGTACACCCAGACAGGTGGGAACGACTGGTCACATTTAGCATCAATCGATACGACCCTGCTCATTATAATCCAATTATGTAAATGCACTTAACCCCACCTACTTCACAGTGCAACGCATTTCTTTCATTATCTCTGGGGTTATTGTCTGAACGACAAATAAATCCAAGTACATCCGCGATGCTTGGTCTGTAGTTGATACAAACTCATTCAGAATGCCGATAAATGTGCTGACATCTTTAAGAAACAAACCTTCACTCCTGAGTTGCATGTTCCATTGTTTTTTTATGTGGTCTATAAGGTTTCTCAAGTTTATGCGATTTTCGCGGAAGATATTTGGATTGAACTGCAGATTTTCCCTGCACAAATGCGAGTCCAAACAGTAGGGTTGTGAGCATTGCGCAGCAACTCATATGATAAATAAAACAAAATAAAAGTAATTATCAAATTCTCCTCATTTTCTGTTCAAACTGAGCTTGCGGTCTAACTTCGAAATCTTCCAGTATTTTGCGCATACCAACTTTTTAACTCGCAAATTGACTTGGTACAAGTGAACAGGCAAAGGTGTGACAATAATTAAAGGGCGGACGAAGGCAGGATTCAGTAAATCATCAAAATTTATTGGATATCTCTTATCTAGAAATGATAATGTAAAGTGGTAATCAAGTTTTTTGGCTTAGATTTAGATCTTTTGCATTTAAGAGCCAAGCTGATGGACCACGTCAAGTGAAAATAACTTGGAAAAGGTCCAATTCGTTTTTCCATTAAGTGGTGTCTTTTCATTGCACGTGTCAATAATAGCAAACATCACTAGGAGAATAAGTTCTTCGAAAATGAACTGCAGAATTTAAAAGGCGATATTCCAGATACAGAAAACACTTGGGCTGAGTTAGTAATTTCAGTTTAGCGCGTGAAGCTTACCTCAGTGTCGTTTTGTACTTATAACTACTGCGCAACTGTATATTGGAAGAGCAAAGTGCAGTTGAATTGTAACTCTTGATAGTAAGTTGCATTTGTTGTTGAACACAAATACTTGCACTTTTTCCACTGATAGAATTGATGACGCCCACTTGAAATGCTACTTGAATATCTAATGTGGTGTCTGCTTGTTCCGCAATTAAGGAACAGCGGGTTATCTTTCATCACATATTGATGATGTCGTGTTTCGTATTTTAACAACCGTGTCTTTTAAGATGCGGTTTTTCACTTTAATTTCTTGATTTCGAATTTATAGAAATAGATTTTCTGTGCTGAATCCGCTCCTACCTAGGTGTGGGTTTATCCATGTCTTGTTTGGTTGTAGATAACATCGATAAGCCTGTTAATTAATAATTAATTTCTACTTCTATTGATCAATTTTTAGGTTTTGGTAGTTAGATTTTAGAATCTTACAACAGATGAGAGGATGTGGTGACCATATACAGTAAGAAGTTGGAACTCATCAGCTGTAATGAAGATTCTAAAAACTTGAAATGGAAAATTGGCAAGGACACATACGAAGCAATAGTATTTTAACGAGGAAACCTGGCAGAGATTGCTGTTAAGGGTGCAACAAAGATAGTCAATATAGCTGAGAAAAGGAGATCATGGATCTGAATGTACCTGAAGGCACATTTCATAGCAAAACTAAGTATTCAAAAAGGGAGTAGATCGAATAATAATCAAGACATAAAAAAACTGTAGTTCATATATTAGGTTCCATAAAAATAAATAACGATCGAATCATGAATACAGTATCAAATATGCAAATGAAAGGAAATGATAGTATCTTATGTAAGGCGGCTCCCAAACGCTAGTTCAACTTTCACGTGGTACACTGTGATGTTACAAAAACTCTGCAGAAAAGCCAGAAATGTGTGTAATGCTATGTTTGTGCTGTGTGTGTGTGTGTGTGTGTGTGTGTTATGTTGTTTAGTTGTTTCTGGCCCTTTGCTATCAGGAAGCAACAAGCACTAGGGTGGTGCGTCCTGATACCCGTCTACGCCGCGAGGAGGCGGGCCACAACTGAGCGGGAACCGCAGGAAACCTCGAGTGTCACGTACTGAATGTCGAAATCATTCAAAATATGAGCAAATAAAATTAAATTTAACAGTAAATTAATAAAAATCAGAAAAATTAAAAGATAAAAATAAAATTCTGTAAAGGTAAAAATAAGTTAATAAAATGGAAAAAGAAAAAAAAATCATCCTGCATCAGTGTAAGGTGATGCCAGCCGATGACCCCGCCTCAGGACCAGCCTGAGGTTAGCGGGAAATGGAAGTCAAGAAGACACAGTGATGTCACTCGACGTCATACAAGTTTGTTAACCAACTGTCCAAGTCGAAGATGGTACTTGAGCAAAAAAAATGGTGGTGGTATCACGAGATGGCGATGATAGAGATGTTGGTCTGGACTGGAGGTAGAGCTGGAATAGGAGTAGTTCCTGAAATTGGGGTTACTACTGATGATTTGTCCACGTCTGGCAAAGGCTTTATGTGCAAAATCTTGCAGAAGATAATTTTTCTTTGGAGTCCAAGAGAGAAGACTCATTGTCTGGGAAGAATGGTTGACACAGAGCAGACAGGCTGACGAAGATCCAAGTAATGTGGACTAGTGAAAAGAACATGCTGCCAGTCTTCTGGGCTGCCACAGTTACGGAGGGGTGAATCAGACCGGTTAAACATAGCAAGTTTAGCACGAAGGGAGCCATGACCAGTTAGAAGAAAAAGAGTGCGGAGACTCGGACTGAACCATTTTAGAATAGACTTTTGTAAGGCAAAGGACACAGATGGAATAAATTTTCTTATGACCATACGTTTTGAAGAAGACCACCGATCTTGCCAGAGTTGAACCAGGTGGTTCCAGCAACGAATTTTTTCGGTTTTAGGATCGCAGTGGATATTAACAGTGAAGTATAAAAAGTCAACTGGAATGGCATGTCTAAGGTAATAGCAAAAACCTTGATAAGTGATTTGGAAATCCAGAGGTAGGCAACCGTTTAAAACCTGGAGTGCAGCTGTCGAGACAGTGCGACAGTTACGACTCATCATTAAGAGCATATGTCTTTGGATAGACTAGAGTTTCTCTTGGATGGCAATCTTCTTAGTATACCAAAGCGCCAGCGTCTTAGGTACAAATCGGAACAAAGAAACGGACAACATGAAGGTAGGAAAGTAGACTAGATACTTGATGAATACTTCAGTGTACAGGGAAATTTTGCCGATGTACCATGACGCCGTTTGATAAGTCAAATATAGTGGCATGAGTTACTGCCCCTGTCCCACGAGAAAGTCCCCTCCTCTGTCTAGCTCTCACATTTACTGTAACCCTGAAAATTTAATCTCTCGCAGTTTTAAAACACAGCACACCAACGACATAAATTGTATAAATTAAACTCTATTCCACATATCTATCCAATACATTTATATCATTATATACTATGTGCATTATACTCCATTTAATTCCTTCTAATTTTATCAACTTTAGGTGTAAACCTGTTATTAATACGGCTCTTATGAGAACTGTTCCATGTGTTTTACTATATCCGTATTAATTTTGAAATTTCTTTCTATTTTCAAATTTAGTCCGTCATAATAATCTTTAACAATCCTTGGGTAAAACTTAACTGAAAGATCTAACTCCTCCAGTTTCCTTCTTCCTAATTTCACTGAATTTTATATTACCCCATCTTTCAGAGAAATAATTTTCTATAATTTCATGTATGTATTAATTGGACGCCCATTGGCCGAAGCGTCTGAATAACACTCTCCCACTGTATTCTCCTCAAATGCCCCTTGAATCAATAAAGATATCCGGGACATACTTCTCAAAATACTACTACTTCAGCATCCTTACCGAATTAAGAAAGTGGAAATACAGATTGCAGGAAATAAATTGAGTTAACTGAATTGATCACAAAAGAAATTGACACTCCAGCGATCTCATGACACCAGAAAACAAAGAAATAATGTTTACTCAAATACCATACAGTTAGCAAATTATTTAAAGATTGAAGACTGACTGAAAGAATTGGAATCTAAAGTTAAAATGAACTTAAAGCGGGTTATGTGAACACACTAAAACTAAAGAAAAACCCTATTGAAAATACATGTACTGTAATATTAGACCTATTGTGGTCTAATATTATATGACTCTTAAACCACAAATTTCTTGTAAAGACTCATGACGAGACCCATGACAGTAACCCAGTCTTCCATCCAGAAGCTCGAAATATTTTATTTCAGGGTTCTGGGTGGAAGATTCTTCTCTTCTGACCGAATACGAATCGCGTTGTTTATCGAGATGGCAATTGCAGACAAGATGCTTAAAATTGGTAGGAAACATGGATGTTGCGCATGAAGTCAATCCATTTCAAGGTCAACTTGTGTTGACCTTGAGAATGTTCCTGGATGGAATGTCTTCTCTATCTCGATTTTTCACATCCTGACTGTGTCCAACATCCAGGCAAGATCGCAGCATCATTGCAATATCACTCAATCATAAAAACACCTTGAAGTTCAGAGAATGCCTCACACTACAACGGTCTGATTTCTCTGGAATGAACAGAAGGAAGAGAATTTCTTTTTGTATATAAAGTTAAGTACACCAGGTAAATTAACACCTGAGACACGCGTTTCAGGAGTTACTCACCGATGCCCAGGACTTCGTGGGTAGCACCGTACTCTCCACACCCGGTGGAAAAGACCCATGTTCGAATCTCGTCAATAAAGCCAGGAAATTTTTATGGGTCTTTTTTACAACGTGGCTGAGTTACTCTGTCTCAGGCGAGGGTAGCATGGTTTTTGTCTCCTGGAAGCTGAGGATTTCGTCCAGCAAAACAGAAAATCGACCACAGAACGCACACACACACTCAATTTACAGACATATTGTATACGGCGCAATATGGCCCAATTCACTGATGCGCCTAAAACCCTACAACAACCGACGCCCAGCGTCGGTAACTAATTTGCAGAGATAACTTCAGACCTTCAGAGAATCTGCTCGTTCATTTCTCAGAAGTTGCTGGACCGGTTCATTGGTAGCATACTGAATAGCTACACTAGCAGAGCTGTCGCATCCACCGTGAGAGAGCGCAGATTTTGATGGATGTATTTTTTTAATTTAAATTTTAATTGTCTTTCTATAACAGTTTCTGCATCCTAACACATGACCCATTACTGCAGTAATTGAGTTCTATTCGTACAAAATGCGATTTTGATTCACAGGCTTCACGCCTCCTTTCAACTCTATCAAATATTTCGGCTTGGTCCCTCAGGATGAAGCAGGAAGGCCTTCTAAGCCTGCGTATCTTGTTTTAAGTTGGACAGTCCTAATAGAAATTATTATCGCTTCACCCATGATTAGATCTAAGCTAAACTGTGAAAAACCTGATTGTTAAAAATGAATTACCCATGGTGTACAGGAAAGATGCCTTTTATATGCAATTTTTAACAGTTATTAAATGCGATTATCTTATGGTGGAGAGCCGAAACGAAAACAGATTAAAATACCCTACACATCATGTTATTTGTTGATTATAAAGCAGTCTGCGAACCAAACTAATAGTAACATCATTCGCCTGTGTAACTCGAAACCTTCATGTTATTCGACATCATACGAATATCAGACCACAACAGACTACGCAAGAAAATATTTCAAGCGTCCGAATCGAAGCTGGCATCATTCTGGTCTGACACGAATCACATCATTCATCGAGATGTTAATTGTAAATCAAATATACGAAAGGGAAGGTGGACAGGTTGATGATGCACGTAAGATCGACCCTTCTCATGGCAATATTAGTTGACCTTGGTGGGGGATTCAAAGCCACTTGTAATGTTTCTAAATGGGATGCTCAATGTGTCTCAATTTTTCACATCCTCTGAATGCGTGGTACAGTCGACAGTATATAACCAAGTCGCAGCATCAGTTCGGAAGTAAAACTCCCATACAGTCACATCAAGACAGAACTTCATTCTTGTGCCAGATATAGTCATCCATCATAGTTTCATCCCGCCTTATGTGGTACTTCTCCATGAATTGAATGTCCTGGTGGCATCTCTTTCCATGCCCTTTACAAGCGTCATTCAGATTTGGTCTGAAAAGAAGAAAGAATCCAGATGAGAGGGAAAGTATTAGAGCGTGATTGACATTCTACAAATCCCATTTTTTTTCTATAATTTTCAATGAAATTGTCAACTAGCGTTTTTGCAATTTTCACTCTTAATTTTACCTATAAATTCAGTTTTTCTTCAGACAATATTGGGAATGTATGTACTGTACATTATATACAATATGTATATACTAGTGGGTGTCAGAAGTAGTGGTGGAAGCAAGACTCTTTCTTTGAACCAAGGGATTGATTATTACATTATGTGCACCAGCTGCAACTCAATTCTGGCAGACCATTCTCTTCCTCTCAAGTGCTGGCGATCAGCAATAGAGGAGAAGAGAATCCCAGAGGCAGAGAGAGCAAGAGAACTCGGTAAAAAAACCACCTTGTAAACTTGGAAGGAATCCCAGCACTTTGAAATTCTCACAATTGATACACACAAGTGGCATATCATTTTCTGTATGCAGCTGGGACACAAATTACACTTATTTAAACGAAATGCCAAGAGCTGTGCATTGCATTCTTGCTGATTAAAGAAATATGGGGCTTTATGTGCACAGGCTTCTTCAATGTAACTCCAATTATCCTATTCCCCTGATTTTTCATTCGATTCTAAAGACTCTTTTCTGGGAGGTGGACAGGGACTTTGGAAGTTTGTGATGCGTGAATTACTTGTAAATGTATGACAAGATTTCATTAGGGAAAGCCGATATTACAGTACTGGAAACCAGTTGGTGGGATTTCATTATGAAGATTATGCCCACGTTTCTTCACGTTTCCTGGAGCATAATGAGATGATAAAAGTCGATGCCGATAACCAGAACTCACGAAGGAGATTCTGAAGATTTTAGTTAGATTGAATCACTCTGCAATATTTCATAAACCTGTTCTAATGAAGGAAATATTCGGCCAACGTTCGCCCCTTCAGAATTACGAATAAACTGATTAGTTACGCTTCAGTTAAAAGAATTGGATTTCTTTATTATAAGACGAGATTCCCGCATCAGAGGAGCGTGAAGATCTGGACGAAACACTTCCGCCTCTTTGTTCGCAGCAATCCGTCAAATATACAACAGCTACACCTGATATACGCAGCAGATAATGTTGGAATCCTGTAAAATAAATTGCTATTATCCGAGGCCTTCGCCCAAAATTATTTTATAAAATTAGACGTTTTGTGCAAAAAAAAAATAACCATTCTCTACTTTAGTCAACAGTAAAACTCCAATCCATCTAGTCCTAACACAACCTGAAGCCTCTGTTGGATGATTTTGGGATTAATTGTTGTTAATAAAATAGTCCAAGTCCATTGGTAATTAAAAGACGAAATATTTAAACAGTCCAAGTTACGATTTATTAATCGTGGAAAAGGAATGGAACTTAAGTTTGAGTAACGCCATTTTAATGGGTGATTGGTAACTCCATTTTAATAAAGATTTTTATTCACTCTTTGGAAAACATAAGTTACCCTTAAGAAACGCTTGTCAGATCCTTGACCAAATATGTTTTGAAGGGGTCCCTCTGAACACAGACTCTTGAAAGTGCAAAATAAAGGTAAAGGATTTTGGGGTTGTTGCTTGATAGAAAAATATCTGTTATGTGGTCGTTTTTTTTTAAGCAAGTTACGTGCGCTTTGTCATAACATATCGTGCACCAGCGAAGAAAAAAAGTGTTATTTAATTTCTTCCTTTTATAGGTCAACAAATCATCTGAGAAAACATAAAAAATCTACTTTGTCATTCACTCTCTTCCATCAGCTGCTAAACCGGCGGGAGTGCAACCTTTAAACTAACGGTTTGCTGACGCCTCCCTGCCCGGTCTCTTGCACGCTCTCTGTGTGACGCCCAGCACTATAAATCAGCGTCCGGAATGATTTAATTGTAGCGTCACATGTTACGGCTCAATCTACCTCGATAGGTTAATACCAGCACCACAACGTGGCTGGCAAGCCAGGGGGGAGAAGGGGGTGCAAAGAAATGTTGAGAGTCCGCGTAGGTGGAGTTTGCGAAGTGTTCTTTTTTTTTGGTCCTAGGCAGAAAGAGGGGGGGGAGAGGTTTTCAGGAACGTGCCAATACCGGAAGTTTCCGTGAGATTTTTTTCTCAGATAAAATCCCCTTTTCATTTTTGCGAAAGCGACCTCTCTTCGGGATCCGTCCGAGCAGAAATTATTTCGTTCTAACGAGGTGCACGAGACTAATAACGTGAGAGTGGGTGGGTCGCATCGCGTTAAGTTCGGATATAACCCGAGGCTCTTAACAGATCTGCAAGTGTTTATGACTGCGGCATGGGTGTGACGGTCCCTTTGATGGGAGAAGAGCACTCCGGTGAAAAATGTGACCTTAGCGATAGGGGCTGGAAACTTCTCGAGCCCGAGTGTCAAGCTGCGCGTCTAACAAATAGAACGTGTCTCCTCCTACGACGACCAGGAACAAAGGGGTTGATAATGAGCACGTGCGCAGTAAAATGGAAAGCGGGGGACCGCACAGATATATACATCGCGTTAAGCTTAGATAAAAATCAGTGGCCGCCGTGATTGAAGAGAGGCGTTGTCTTAATTGTGGCTTAGCGTCAGAATGACAGATCTGACGGAATGCTTGGCTTGATTAGCTAGACCGTACTGGTTTCCGGAAAAAGAAAAGACAGATAAGGATAGGTGAAAAGCCGCAGTGTTTAATTTTTTTAGGTTTAAACTTATTGGTTCTGGGACGATGAGATAGTTGGTGAGATGGGAAGGAAGTGAAGATTTCATTCTGCGCTTTTGCGGTTTTTCTTTTTGTGCCAGGGAAATGATTTCGTATTAGGGTGTAGCGGCCGCAGAGACTGGAAACTATTTCTTGTTGAAAACGCAGCGAAGTGATGCAACGAAAGCTGTCTGGAGCTTGAGGTAGCTTCCTCAAACTTGATTCATGTAAAGAAGGACGCGAAAATTACCCATCGCTCATTGTCCAAATTATGTTTTTGTTTTGACATCAACGCCCAAGCTAACGGACTTAAAAGACAATATTATGGACAGTACTGCCTTCACCATCCTGTGTACACCGAACTGAGATGTACATCGTCCTATGTACGCCTCAGTTCGATGTAAACAGGATGCACCAGAAACACAGAACATGGCTACTGATCTTATTATATAAGGTTACTATAATTTCACTATTGTTAAACTCATGAAAATAAATTTCATAATAAATTTAATCAAAATCGTCTTAAATATTGTTTTCACAATTATATCACGCGTGACAAACTTCCAAGAAAATTTTACAATTTAGAAAAACCCACTTTTTGTTTCTTTTATTTGCGAGTTCATTTTTACTATATTTTTTTTTCAATATTTTGTCCAAATAAGGATTACATATTAATGTATTAAATAAATTGGCAGTTTTCTCAATTCGAATCACCCGTTATAATTCTTTCTTTCTCGCGCAGCGTTTATTTTTATTTATTTATAATTATACAAATAACACCAAACTGATTAATTACGTTGACATAGCAATATTAATACGATGATTTATAGTTTTTCCACTTAAATGAAGTCGCGTGAGCTATTACTGAATTTTTACTCAATACTCTGTGTTTATTCTACTCTGCTCCACCAGGTGGATGGGATAGTTTTCTTCTGACGTATGCGCGCGCGTGCGCAGAATAACCCAAAAGTCTGATCTCTCATTTGGGCTGACTAAAGAATACATAAATCGGACATTTTTATGATTTATCGCGATGTTTCTCAAGCTTTTGTCACATGAAGACAAGTGTGGACTTGAAAGTGCGCATTCGACACGTTCCTAAGGTCAAATAGGTTAAGATTGCTTACACTATTACAAAAGAATGCCTTTTTTTTTTTTTTTTTTTTGTAGAATAAACAATGTTGGCGTGACAAATCGCCATCTCTAGAATTTTAAACAGTTAAAGCGCATAAATTGTCCAGTATGTCAAAATCTGGGTATTTAGCAATTTTTCACGATGAGACAAATGCTTTATGGTCATTTGACACTAAAATAGTTGAGCAGGCTGAGTTAACAGTTCAGGGTCTTGTTTTATGATCCTTCATGGCACGTGGAGAGTCTCTGGCGAAGACTGTTCTCCTAATCATATAGCAGTAACATTACAAAAGAATTACATACAACGATAAATATAATATATTACAAGATGCTTGTGTTTTCAGGTTACAAACCTCGGACTTTATTCAGCCTTCCAAACATAAGATGGCATTTTTCTTTCGGATTATCATATTGTGGACATAGTTGGTTATACATCACTTAGGAATGGAATCCAACCTGATAAAGATCATCTGCACTTGCTATGGGAGTGTTTGAGCAGGAAGGTACAGGTAACTTAATTTGAGTCCGCTCCTTTGTAGTTCGAGAATAGGTTTAATACCTCATTGCTAGAGATGAGATGGGACATTCTCAACATCTGAGACAAAATCCCAGAAATTGGGAATATTTATGAAGCCTACAAGCACTTTAAATGAGTTGTGGTCTGTCTCGACGTTATTTGATCCGGAAGTTGTGGATTCGAAGTTTGGCCAAATGGATGGTTCTCTATTTTAGTTTCTGAAGCGAGGGTGCAGCCCAAACCTAATTGCTGTTTTTATATATTTTTCCGTAGTCCATGTGATACTGATCTAGACGAGATTGTGTTCAACTATCCAGCGAAGGATGCTAAATTCCTTGAGCGTTATATCTATATAATGATTGAATCTTAGCTTCGAATCTGTATTTCTCGAGATTTTAGACTCGTGACATGTAGAGATGTTGATGCAAAATAATGAGGGTCTGTTAGCTGTGGAGGAATATTTGAAGGAGAAAACCACGGTGATGGTTTTATCTGCGTTAAGGTTTAGCATCAACTGATGAAGGAATTTAGTTTGTTGTTGATGATATGAATGATCATTGCTGGAATTGTTACTGAAGGAATCTCCTTGAGGAGCCAAATGTCACCTACTTAAGTGACAACATCATCTCAGGCCTTGAGAAAAGGTAAACAGAAGATAAATGAACTCTGGAGTGTGCTTACCACATTCTAGTAAGTGAAGAAAATGCTTCTGTTTAACACTAACGATTGCAGGAATGAAAATGGGATCCTGAAGATCTGTTGTCCACCACAGATCTTCGGGATTACAAGGGCGATAATATTTAAGATGTCGAAAGCAGCTTCACTGTCAGCAGAAATCACTGCGCGTTGAGATTTGTATTCGGAAGCTTCCAAAATGTATGTTTTGAACTGTAACTAGATTGGTCGCAATATATCTCCATCACTGTACAGATATGCTGTGACCAATCATAGTATATCTCTCATAATTGAATTGCTCGGGTGCCTGCAAGAGATGTTATGCCAGAACAGGAAGGAGTGCTTCAGGAACGTGGAGGCCTAAAAGTGTTTTAGAAGAGTTAGTCTCCTTTTTCTGGGGAATGGAGCAGCTTTGTAACTGTTCCATTCAGCAGGGAAAGTTTTCTGAGCAATAACAGCATAGTATATGAAGAGTAGTTGGTTAAGCAAGTATTAGCCCTGACGTAGCCCAGTGGTCAGGAGCGAGAGTGCATAGCACACGTTCCTTGAGTGAACCGGGGTTCAAGCCCGTGACTACTAAATACGATAAATATTTGTATTGACGATTTATTGTAAACTCTTCTGACTTGGTTGTCGTGCCGGAGTATAAACATAAAATTTATTTTATTAGATGATGCACTTGACATTGTAGCGCGAAACTTGGTTAATTACGACATTGATAATGGGCATAGAAATTTGATAGCATCTGTTGGTTGGTTCAAATAGAGAAAAACACAGTAAAAGAAGCATTATTGGCTTCGACGTATCTCTTGACTTACCGCTTTGAATCTGTTAAAAATGTTGAGCTTGATGACCTTGCAGTGGTACTGTTTCTTTCACAAAGCTGACTCATCTCAGAGAACCACCATACTGCAGATGTTAAGAAAACTTCATATCCATCTGCCACTGCGCATACGACAGATTCCTGTTCGGGGTCTAGCCACGTTTCCGCTTAGCGAAGAACATTAGCAATTCGGGACACGAGCAACTATTTGAGGATCTCCAGTTTATTGTGCATACTACGCTCATTTTGGTAGGATGGCGTGGGATATTATGACACTTAAGTGGTGGAATTCTATTCTTCCTATTGGTGATAATGATTTGGATTGGTAATTTGTTCACGGTGGTGGAGATCCTTTCGTTGATTATAAGAAGACTATCACTTGAACCATGGTTGACTAGAGGTAATTCTAGATGGTCCATAGGCAAGCTCACTGGTTATAATAATTTCTTTTATGTCGGATGTGTGCTATCTGGCTGATATTAGAACAATGCCAGAAAACATGAGACCACGTCTGTGTCTGAATATGTCGCCGCCTTTGACATGTTTTTATCGGCTTCGCTAGCGCAAATAAGGCCCCGAGGTGTCCGTGTATCACACCTGTAAATTGTTTGTTTCTTCCTTAAATTCGGGATGAAGAGCCAGAGTTTTCAGAAGAATAACTTTCATCCTTTCCTAGAGGGTTAACTCGCCCATAGTGTTTAAAAAAAAAAAAAAAAAAAAAAAGCCCATAAGTTCCTCCCATCCAGATGAGGCTCAAACCCAAGCCACTTCTGTTGTGTGGAAGGACAGCGGTCGTAGCCATTAGCCCTTGATGCGGAATATTAATTTTCGTGTCAATTCTTAAGCCATTTCACGACCCAATATTCAGGCTCAGCAATTTGTTGAAGTACACTTTTTGGTGCAAACGCATTGGCTGTATCTCTTACGGGATATGAATAGCGAAGAACGCATTTTACGATTAGTCTTGCTTTAGTTTTGATTAGTCAATGATTCCTATTGAATGGAGAACTTCTAGAGATGTCTTTAATTTGGTGTTGATGAGATGTTAGCTAAAGATTAGACCATCATATCATTTGTGACCTAAATCTCTATGGGATGTAACTTTTCCTGTAGTTTACCTCGATAATGTTAAACAATTTCTTTGTGGTGGAGAACCTTTCAACAGTCTTTGCTTGGTTTATTTCGAGTCAGATTGAGGTTAGGTAATCTTCAAATTGCGATTTTTTTTTGGTTGGCCAATTGAGTAGCATGAGGAACATGTGTTGAGTCAGAAGATGTAATGTAGAGTTTTAAGTCGTCGACATATGACAAGAAATCAGGCTTGAGTGTTAAAAAGGACTAAAGCTACCATGAACAGGGTGGCACCTGTATTTTTTGTACTTTATGATTAGATGTCTGCGCTTCTGAATAGATTTAATTATTTGTAGACAGTTTCCTGTAAGTTTAGAGTAATTCTTAAGGTCGAATTAGGTCCATATATCAATTATTTTATACGCCAACTGTACAAATGATAGATCACATTGAGTTTGCGATAGATTTAGGATCTTCTTTCTCCTTATGAGAGTTAGCAATAAGTTGGTGTATGTTGATCTTCCTTTAATAACCATACGGGGGTTAGGATTGAAGTCTAAGATCACGAGGCATCAATAATCATGTGTATGAATTGCTTGCATCACCTCTGTCTGTTTACTTCGAGTGGTGAAAACCCCGAGTTCTTTTTCATCCAGCTGAAACTTTATATCGGAAGCTGAGGAAAATTGTAGAGGCGAATCAATATAAGCTGCTGCAACAATATTCAACTTTTAGGGTACTCGCTCTGTTTGTAACGTTGCACGTGGCCATTTTCTAAACTTAAATATCCAGAATATGAACCCATTTCATAATTTAGTTTGTGAAGCAGGCCTGTTTTCTTCCACTTCTGTAGCCCCTCTTTGAGCATCAAGTGGCACCGCATAACTCCTGATTACGGAGAGGGCTAAACGACTTCCTTTATTCATGAACCTTTTTGAATATTTTATGCCCCTTTTTGTGCGTGTTCTGTCTCTTATGCATTTGTTTAATATTCGTGTCTGTTTACGGTATCCGTTCAATCATCACTGAGTTGTTTAACAGTTCTGATCAGTAGTGCAACGAGTGAGGTGGTAGAAGTGATTGATCACTTTCCAAAAAGCGTAAAAAAATGAATAAAAACATCGAACTCGCTTTTGGCAAAATGAAAAATGAAGCGAGCAATGAGGTAATCAGCCTCCCCCCTACCCCCCCTCTCTGGATACTCCCCTATTATGCTAGCTCTTCATCACAGACAATGCAGTTCCATTGATTCGTGCAAGTGGAGGTATGCGACGTCGATTTATGTCACTTTTATGATGCCAGTCGTCTTCTTTAGAATTACATTTCGCGATTCTTTGCTGTTATTGATTGGAATTTAGCATGAATCACCATGCAGATGGAAAAGTAGCATATTTTGAAGCAGTCTATAGAGACTTCCTGAAAATGTACACTCGTTGTGGATTTTTAAGTTTAAATTTTCTTCAGGTTCTCGGTCATTTCAGGTGTGTTTAAGATCAAACTGCTCGTTGGATTCCAGCGAAGGGACTTGAAGAATATTCGGTTCGGGAATTAAATGGACGGGCGCCAATTTAGTCCCCAATATATGGCTTAAATTTGCGTCATTTTAGTTTAATTCATTCATTAATTGTATGTTTATGCGACGAACACAGGTTGAACAAAGATCCATCCTAGTTTTGAGTTGCATGGATCGCCGTCCTCCCCACACCGGGTGGAAAAGACCTGAGTTCGAATTTTTATGGGTCTTTTTCACAAGGTGGTTGAGTTAGTTGGCCTAAGGCGAGAATAGCATGGTTTTCCCTCCCGGAAACGAGTTTTTCGTCCAGAAAAACAGAAAATCGACCTTAGAACACATGCAATTCACAGACAATATACACAGAGCAACATGGTCTAAGTGCCCGATGCTTCCAAAAAACAAACAAACCAAGTTTTTCCCTTATTTTGAAGTTACGAGTACAGTGTTATTTATCTTAGAGTATCTTATTTGCGAGAATTTTGTCATTTTCTGATTATGTTGAGGGTAGTGTACATTCGATATTTTTTCTTATGTTGATTATTTAATTATAAATATTATTAATCTAGGGCTTTCCTTTAGGAATTCAAAGGACGAAGTTTGTGCAAACAAGTGTTTTTATTATCTTAGTTGTTTTTGTTGCTAGATTAATCCGCCCCCCTCAAGCACATGATGTTCGGTTTATCTAATACTCCCGTGCATTGAATTTCTTATCAGGTATTAGTTTTGTCATTCGCTATGTGATTTATTGGAATTATTATCCTTGATTCTAAATGCCTTTTATAAGTAGCACAGTGGCTAAACTAAGTTCATCTATGGGCAGGAGGTTGTCGAACATTGGAATAAACTCCACAACGCTGATGCAGAAAACATTGTTTCTTACATCATTTGGCCTTACTAATAATCACTGCCCTCACAGACACCAGGTTAAACCGCCTGAGTTCGAATCCCGTCAGTAACGTGAGGAATTTTTATGGGTTTTTTAGCAGCGTGACTGAGTTAGTCGGTCTCAGCTGAGGGTTACTTTTTGTTTCTTCCGGAAACTCCGGTTTGTCGACCAGCAAACCGACCGAATAATACCCGCAATTATAGACACAATATACTGATACCTCGTAGCCTTAGTTGCTTTGAGATTTAACAGATGCACACAGTTTTTCGTCCTGTGGCGCGCACTTATCGTAAGACTGTTCGTAGCCTTCAATAATGGGTGCTGAAAGTGGAGTGTGAAACTAAAGGCTGCCTGTTGTTCCCTTATGACCCTCTCTTGTGTCTATCAGCCCTCTGGCCGTCCACGATGATCAGCAACGAGAAGAGGGCGTCTCTTGGTTCGTCTGCTATGGAACCCCATGCGTCTAAGTGTGAGGTACGTCTTCATTCCCCATATTGTATTGCGATGTCAACTGTTGAGCCCGTACAACGCGCTGCATCCTTCGCTCACGCGAACATCCACCTTGGGTAATCCTTTACAGTTCTGTCGGCGGGAGGTGATTTTATCCGTTCGACACCCTTCTTTGTACACCGTGACCACAGTTGGCCCTGAGAAACCGACAAGACGTGCTGTTTCCGATATGGAAGCATCCGACCCACGAGCTCCCACAGTCATGACTTTTGAAATTCCGTGTTTATCGCTTTGACTTGCATACTCTCAGATGCAGATTACCACTACTTTAGAGAACGAAGCTATTCGGCTTTTCATATTGCGAGCTATGCGACATAGTCCATTACGGATAGGGGTGGCCATCATTTAGTGATCACTGAGGGCAAGTTAATTCTTGGGTGGTCCTTAGATGACAGTTTTTTTTTTTTTGTTCCTTCAAGATCGCTTTTGCTGGACCCTCCAGATCTCCCTTCGGACAAAGCAACTGCAGCTGTGAGATCCATTCTGAGCTTCTTGGTCTGGAGTAGATGGCAGCATTAATTAGTGGGACTTTATTCAGCGGAGGATTCTTGTGTGGTATCTACGTAGTAATACGCTTTCCAAAACTTGGATTACTTTTTTTTGTTTTTTTCCTTCTTAAATTTGTCTCTTAACCTTTTGGCTACTGAGCAGTAGATCCTGATTATGGAACTTACAACAGAATTTACGCTGTTCCTAAAATAATGCTGAATTAGAATTCTCTTTTGGGAATCGTGTCTGAACTGCATATGTTTTCCGAAATTTTATTGATGATCCCATGGTGACATTTACTTGAGATTCTTTTTTTTTAGAGGCCATGGGAGCATATTACATATGATTGATTTTGGTCTGTAAAAATGTCTCGGGATTGCTTGATGTTTTGTACTTTTTAGCAATAAAGTGATGTTATATAAATAACTTTTTGTTTTGTAAGAATAGTCAAGTCATTTAGACCTTAATTATCTGTGTGTCCGATATAATCAATATCTTAATGACGACCTTTGACCGACGAAGTCACCACCTGCCAGAGAAAAGCACAATCTAAGTTATTCTACCAATACTGGTGGAATCTTTAATAATCCATTACAGTTTAGTTTTGAGCGATATTTTCGTCTAAGAAACTTTAACTGAAGCTTCTCAACGTGATCTGTACTCGGTTCAGGACTTTTCCCGAGTCTGATCCCAGTTGTGTACGTCATAATAGTTTGATTGCTGGGAGGAGCAGTGGAGTGTTGTTTTAGTACAAAATTTACCTTTACAGATTATTTTGGCGATTCGTGACGCACTGTTGCTGCCCTAATGGTCTCTTAGATGTGAATAGCAGGAAGTTTCTTACTCCACCTGTCATCAAGGCTAACGATAATGATCGTCCACTCAGCTCTGTCATTAGCCTTCTGGTGCAGTCCCTTTTAACTTACCCACAGACTATCAGGTATCTAACTGATGATCACCTGACTTCCGTTCCCAGCAAAGTTACACCAGCTTTGTTAAGATCACCAAAGACATCAAAAATCATTAACAAGCAGTGGCCGAGTTAACGGCAGATTTTTTTCACGATGGTCAGGAACCATCGAAAGTTTGGACCAAAAGAACTACTTTGTTTTGAGCAGGGAAAAGGAAAATTGCTTTAAAAGAAGTATTCAAAATAGATGCAGTTAATATCGCTTCTAAAACATAAAATAAAAATCGAAATCTAAAACATCAAGCAGTAATTTAAACTTTGAATTGGTGTGCACCTACAAAACGTCTAAAGGATTATTCTTTTTAGCTTATCACGGGCATGAAAATGCTTAATATTCTAACACTTGAATCCTAACACTAAGTCAAGTTCTTGGCAAAGCGCCTTCTGGCTGAGAAAAATATGGAGCCAAACGAAATAATGATGGTATTGGTGTCAAAAGTATAGAAGAAATCTTCGAAGTGTTTTAAGATCTGCTGGACACATGGACACTCGTCAAAGATAAAAGAAAAAAGGCATGGTCTGTCCATCGTATTATTTATAAATAAGAAACTTACCATTTAGTTGGTTGTTTCATCTCCACTGAATAACTCAATGGAACATCTTGAATTTCTTCTTTTATAATCTATCTTTTGGAGCTGAGTGACAAAAAAACTAAAACATTAAGGACTTTACCTTCCGCATTATTTGAGTAGCGTAATCGAATATGTTATTCGAAACTGTGGCGCTTTCTTAATTTATTATCGTTGGGATATTCTATTATAGGTACGCCTGACAGCCTTATTTACCGCTCACATACTGTGCTGGCGCAAGGCCTTTAATAAATTTTATCTTGCTCCTGAAAGCAGCTTGCCTTTTAGCTACAAAACGGTTTTCCAGTTTAATGGAAATCAATGTTTAAGCAGCAGAGGATGCCTACGGCAGATCGATCAATTCTATTTAGCATGGCCACCTCAGGTAGTGGCCAATTTCGGAATTCACATAGGATCGAAGTGGCGATGTCAGAAAATAGAATTTCGAAATGCTTTTGGACAGAAGCTTAATAGAATTCTTAGAGGCGAATACGGTTGAGTTATCAGCTCCTCAATCTGCGGGGCTTATTCCTGTTACTGCAATAAATTGGGAAAATAACGTATTAATAGAAAATGAAGGCGTAGTTTAACGCGTACCTGTTCCAGGAGCTACTTCATTTCACAACACGCTGTAGTGGGAAATCAAATCCCGAAATGAAAAGTAATAGGAAGATAAATATTGAAAACGCTTCACCAAAAGATCAGCTTCTCTCTTTCCCAACACCCACGATTTTGGTGTTCATAGATGGTACCAGAAACTGAGGTCATAATAACAAGAAAATGTTTGCTATCAAAAGATTGCTTATATATAAAGTACCCCGAGAGTTTTGGTGAATTTTGTACGTAAATTTGATGGAGGAAAATATAGGCTATTTATATTTAAAATATTTTTTTAAACTGGCATCGCTTTCTAATTGAATCTTCTTGGATATCCTCGATGGTTGGACAAAACTTCTGATTTTTTGAAGTAGTTAATACTGTGCCAGAAATGTGCAAATACTCTCTTACAAAATAGTAATTTTGAAACTACTTTACCAGGTGATCTCAATTGAATAATTTACCAAGATAAATGATTGTTGTTTCAAGATTTTATTTATACTTTGCGGTGTTTATTGCCATTATACATTAAATATTTCGCTTCGCAGAAATGCGAGGAGGTGGGAAGTTACGCATCCGCTCTTGATGATGCTTTGAATAGAGCCGACACAATGGAGATGACCCAGGATGGTTGCAACTTCCCTTGGAAAACGATTGCTCATCTCCAGACTTCAAATATGGCGTATGGAAACGCATTGTGCCTGATGCCGAAGTTTAGCAGATATTGCTGTTTTGCTAATCGGATCTCAATACTGATAACGTTGAATTATGATATGTTTCCTACTCCATATTTCAATTAAAGCATCCAACGTCGATATTCAGGATTCAGGGGGTGCTAAAATTTGGAATTAGTTATGTGGAACTACCCGATTTTGGTATAAACTTCATTCAGTATCGCTTTGTTTAAAACTAAGGATGGCTAACATCGAGCAGTTAATTTTAATAGTAAACGTGAATTAAATGATTCAGAAAATGTGAATATCTATAATTTACCTCTATAATATCAGCTGGGTATATTACATAGGAAAGGGATAAAGAGAATAAAATGTTATTTTATTCTTTTCCTGTGTATTCTTTTCCTTGATCATATAATCCATATCAAAAATTTAAATAAAAGCGCTACTGTACAATGTTGTTGTTGTAGGACTTTAGGTACATCACTAACTTAAGCGTATTGAGCCGACACACACAGGC